>NW_023416390.1:92650734-93850734 GCF_014108235.1 Myotis myotis | reverse complement strand
GTGTGTGACAGGGTACGGTCCTTCAACCCCCCCATGGGCCCTGCTCTGTGACAGGGTGGGGCCGCAACCCCCCCCCATCGGCCCTGCCCTGAGTGTGACAGGGGGGAGTGCCCCAACCCCCTGATCGGCCCTGCTCTGTAGGTGATAGGGCAGTGCCCCAACCGCCCCATCGACCATGCCTTGAGTGTGACAGGGGGCGGCGCCCCAACCCCCCAATTGGCCCTATCCTGAGTGTGACTGAGGGCGGCATCACAACCTCCTGATCGGCCCTGCTCTGTGCATGACAGGGGAGAGCTCCCCAACCCCCTGATAGGCCCTGCCTTGTGTGTGACAGGGTACGGAGCCCCAACCCCCCTGATGGGCCCTGCTCTGTGTGTGACAGGGTGCGGAGCCCCAACCCCCCTGATGGGCCCTGCTCTGTGTGTGACACGGTGCGGAGCCCCAAACCCCCTGATGGGCCCTGCTCTGTGTGTGACAGGGGGCAGCGCCCCAACCCCCTGATCGGCCAGCTCTGTATGTGACAGGGGTGGCACCACAACCCCCTGATCCGCCCTGCTCTGTGCGTGACAGGGGGTGGTGCTGCAACCTCCCCATCGACCCTGCCTTAAGTGTGATGGGGGCGATGCCCCAACCCCCCAATCGGCCCTACCCTGAGCGTGACTGAGGGTGGCATCCCAACCTCCTGATCCGCCCTGCTCTGTGCATGACAGGGGAAGGCACCCCAACTCCCCAATCGGCCCTGCTCTGAGCCCGACCAGGGGCTGCACCTAGCGATTGGGCCTGCCCTCTGCCACCCGGGAGTGGGCCTAAGCCAGCAGGTCGTTATCTCCCAAGGGGTCCCAGACTGTGAGAGGGCACAGGCCGGGCTGAGGGACACCCCCCTCCCCCGCCAGTGCACAAATTTTTGTGCACCGGGCCTCTAGTTAATTTATAAATGAGAAAACTGAAGCTCAGACGTTGACCCTAACCAGTTATTATTTGGTAGAATTGAAATTAAAATCAAAGACTTCCCCTACTATATATACTGTTTCTTCTCAGTACAGAATAGTACATAATGGTTCAAATTTATCTAAATCTCTAAAAAGCAGTTTATAATGGATACAGGCAGTCCTCGGGTTACGTTGGACTAAACGTATGTTGTTTCATGGTTACACTGCCATCTCCCATTTATTTATAAAAAAAAAAAGTTCCATCATTTCGACGTATGTACATATGTGCTTTATGTTTTTTATTATTTATTTACCACAAGTAAAGGTCAGGAATTGTTATCTTTTAAATTTTTTTTCTGTTTCACTTCATTACTGCTGTGTACGTGCTCCATGTGAGTGACGTAGGTGCTTATGTAGGTGGGTTCCGACTTACGGCGAAAATCACATTACGTCGCACGGTAGGAACGGATCAGACGTAACCCAAGGACCTACTGTAAATAGTTTTCATGACCCTCACAAACTGTGTCTATAAGGAGTTTACTAAAATGACAACTTCCTTTAATCATTCGTTAAAACACACACACACTTTACTTCAAATGGTACTAGGTACTAAGTGAAACGCAATTCAGTCTTAACATGTTCTAAAGTTAACTTTAAGCAAAAACAATGATGATAAATGCTTCTCATTCATTTAGATGTTTAAGCTCTCGCACTAAATTTTACAAGCTGATGAACACTGACAAATTATTTTTCCCACAAAACTATAACCACACATTCCCAAACAGTATAAATATATGGTTGAACTAACATCAATACACACCACCATTTTATCAAACTATATATATAAAAGCCTAAGCAACTGAATGATCGAACAACCAGTCGACTGGTAGCTATAAGGTGCACTGACCACCAGGGGGCAGAAGCTCAATGCAGGAGCTGCCCTCTGATGGTCAGTGCGCTCCCACAGCCAACCTCCCAAAGTCCCTCCCCCCGGCCAGAAGGCCCCATCTCCTCCGATGGGGCGGCAGGCCAACCTCCCATGGCCCCTTCCCCCAGCCGGCCAGCCTCGATGGCACTGATCAGAACCTCCTTTGGCCCCTCCCCACAGCCAGCCAACCTCCCGTGGTCCCTCCCCCCGCCAGCCAACCGGCCAGGCGGAGGGACACCACCTGTGCACAAATTCGTGCACTGGGCCTCTAGTATATTGATAAGATTCTGGCATGGGAATAGATTTAAAGACATAACTCAATACTGCATAATTTCAGGAAAAGTGAATTGGTACAAATGATAAGCACATTTTAAATGCTGAACAGTAAGAATCTTTTGCTAAGTGTCAAAATAGGTTGATCAGAACCCAAACACAGACATTGCAATTCTGTCAAGCTTATGGCCTGGTAAAACTGCTTTTCAACACTCCTATGAAAGCCTCATTAGACTTATGCACCATGTCAACATGTCGGCTCAGATGTAAGACAAATTAGGTCCCATCTCAAGTTCCACTTCCAAGACAATGGCATCAGGCCCCATTTTACTGAATGCAACAGTGGTTTCTATGACCATCAGAGTCTTTGAAGCACAGCCGCACACATTTTAGGACGGAACTTCTCCAAATACAGAAGTTGTTTGCGGCTACAAGCTCCACACCGCTTTGTCTTAGGAACTGCACTGCCTCTTCCTATCGCACTCCACCTTCGACTAATGCTAAGGCAGCAAACACCGGAGCTCCTCCAAGGCCTGCAACACAATGAGCAGCAATATAACACTCAGCTCTTAATGAAACTTAATTGTTACAAGATTTAACCAGTCATCAACAATCTGGTTGGATGGTGGTGCACCATCATTGAAGGCCACTCAAGAACACGGAGTCTTCTTTCCCCCAACAGGAGTGCCAGAAATTGCTCCACACATGCTCACTACTGTGGTAACACCATACTTCTAAGTTCCGCTATGAGTTTGCTTAAGGTCGCATTGGTTGGATTGTGTGTAATAAGAAATCTCATGTTCTTGTATGTGACTTCCACAGGAGCAGGCGATTCATGCGAGCTATGATAATTTAGTTAAAAAACACTCAATAGGGTGATGAAAGAATTTAAAAATTGAATGCAGAAGTGATGCAAAGAAACTGAGTCTACTTCAGGGTACTCCACTGGACACTCTCAGTGCTGCGAGTGACGTTGGGAGTAATGGGAAATGAAGCAGCAATTCTTCAACCCAGTCATACTGAGGCGATAGCAAGGAAGTGCACTGAGGGCAACCCCATCCAGGTTAGAACTCTTACAAAATGCTCTGCAGCTTTCAACACTTCTGTGTCCAGGTTAACCACTCACATGGGGGCTTCTTGGTGGAGCAGTAATGAATTTCTACAGTTCACTCGTCTGCACAGAGGTCGTGCTGTGCCTGGCAATAATCTCCACTGTTCTTCAGAAACTCCATAAATGTGTGACCAAGGACACCACAGAATTGAAGAATATGTCTACTCCTTAAAGACTGTAGCCTAATCTACAGCCGGTCCCGAGGTGGAGGTGGAGGCA
The DNA here is from genome assembly GCF_014108235.1 of Myotis myotis. Classification (NCBI taxonomy): domain Eukaryota; kingdom Metazoa; phylum Chordata; class Mammalia; order Chiroptera; family Vespertilionidae; genus Myotis; species Myotis myotis. The sequence continues at coordinate 93,847,274 of NW_023416390.1, read as the reverse complement.
GCAGCAGGGCTGGGGGCGCACCACGCTCTACCATGCAGTGAACTGCTCGGGGAGAGCATGCAGCCAAGCTGGTCCACAGTTCATGGGGCCAACACGCACACCAAGGCCATAGCTGCTTTCTTTGTATAATTTCCTCTAGTTCCTCCCAATATCGTCCCATGAGGAAGCTGTTATTATTACTCCCAAAACAGAACTTTAAAAATCTATCTCAGAAGATATAAAAAGGTATCCAGGGAAGGCAGTATGTAGTTTGTAGAAAACTAAGCTTGCAAATGTCTATTTTAAGTGCCAAAGTATAAGGATGCAGTCTTAATTAAGTATAATATGCAAATTAACATGAAGCCCCTCACCAAAATAAGAGGAATAACCCAGATCCAGGAAAACAGAGCTTAAAAAAATTGTAGATGTGGAAAGATAAAATGAAAGATAAAAGTAAGATAATCAAGGGAAAGGCTGAACACTAGGTGATTATGCTTAGAGTGAAATGCATTAATGCCAGTGCAGAATGAGACCAGTCAATCTACAACTTTCCTGAGAGGCACACTGAGAAGAGTGAGTATGATAATAAGAGAAAAGGAAAGGATAAAATGACAAGCACTGGCGTACGCACTGATCCCACTAATGTAACATATTAAGACACCTTCTTCTATATAATTTCCTTTCAATGAGCATGAATTCGTGCACCAGGCCACTAGTATTCAATAATTATCAACTCATGGCCAATCTATTCCATTTACCTTTCTAGGACACATCACTGAATCATTACAACATAAATTCTAAATAACATTTCATTTCATTTGTACTGTTTTAGTATGTCGCAATAAGAGTTTTTTAAAATAACACACTACCATTATCGTTAAAAAGTAATAAAATTCTGGCCCTAGCTGGTTTGGCTCAGTGGATAGATTATCAATCTGTGGATTGAAGGATCCTGGGTTCGATTCTAGTCACAGGCACATGCCCAGGTCGATCCCCAGTAGGGGATATGCAGGAAGCAGCCGATAAATGATTCTGTCTCATCATTGCTGTTTCTATTTCTCTCTCCCCTCTCCCTTCCTCTCTGAAATAAATAAAAAAATATATTTTTAAAAAAGTAATAAAATTCTGCACAAATGGCAACTGACAGCATAATTTTTCAATTTTCCCAAGTTCCCCACAAAAACAAAGCAACTAGATAACAAAAAGCAAAAACCAATGGACACGTTTATGAAAAAACTAGATGGAAAGAAATCCCCATGATACAAAACCCAAACAAGATCCAACTTATCAGGAGGCCATGGAAAAGGACACAGAGGTAAACAAGAGATTCAGATGACCCACAATGGCCAAGAGATTTCACTGGAAAGTGGTAGGTCAACGGGTTTTGTTCAATCTAGTATCAGGGGAGCCCAAGGGGCTCATGGTAAAGTTTAAAGAGGTTAGGGCAGGTAAGCCACTCAGAACTCTCAAACTCACAAGCAGGACTCCCTTCTAGGGCCCCATTCTAAGGAAAAACTGCTGAGGGTGAAATAAAACTTCAGTTAGACAAAGAGATAGAGGCAATGAGAAAGTCCAAGTAAAAGCGCATGTGAGGAACAAAGTCAGAAAATTTCAAAAAGCAAGCCACTATTTTTTTTAAACCACCATTATTTTTTAAAACTTACATAAAATCAACAGAAAGGGGAGCCTTGTCATTTCTAAAAGTTAAGTAAAACTAATTTCACATCAAAATGAGCAGAAAAGCCTCAATGTCAAATCCCATACAAAGCTACTGTAAGAAAAGGGGTGGAGAGATAACAGAAATACACCTTTCTTTTATTTTTACAGAAACATTTCTTAGTTTTTAATGAACTTGTAAATCAATAAGCTCCGTTTCAAAATAAAAATAAAATTCATGACTATAATATAAGTGCTTACAGTGTTTATCTAAACAACATACATACATTTTCAGTTTTAAGATGTTAACTAAATTTCTGTGACAAACACGCTTTTAATTTATTGATTTCAGAGAGAATGAGAGAAAATGAGAAAGACAAAGAGAGAAAGAAATATTGATTTGTTGTTCCACTTATTTATGCATTCACTGGTTAATTCACGTATGTGCCCTGACCCAGGATGGAACCAAAACCTTGGCGTATAGGGACAACACTCTAACCAACTGAGCTACCAGGCCAGGACTGCTTTTTTTATTATTAACCAGAGGCCCAGTGCACAAATTCGTGCATGGATGGGGTCCAGCTGGCCTGGCCCCAATCGGGGTGGATCGGGGCTGGGCCTGTCAGGAGGAGATGGCAGGAGGTTGGCCGGCCAGCCCAACCAGGACTGGGACCCCATCAGGGCCCCGGATCAGGGCCGGCCGGCTGGGGAAAGGGGCTGCGGGCTATTGGCCGGTGGGCCCCAACCCCAATTGGGGTTGGGGGGCCGATTGGGGGCAGGGACAGCCATGGAGAGGGGCTGTGGGCGGTGGGCCAGAAGGCCCCACCCCCAAATGGGGTAGGTGGGGGGTTCCAATAGAGGGCCAGCAGCCTGGGGAAGGGGCCGTGGGTGGTTGGCCAGCTGGCTCTGCCCCCTATTGGGATGGGGGGGGGGGGCGGTCAGGGGTGGGGCTGGCCGGGGGAAGGGGCTGTGGACCTATTGTGGTGGGGCAGGCTGATCGGGAGCGCGGCTGGCAGGTGGGTGGGGGGAGAAAGTTGGGGATGTTTGGCCAGGAGGTCCAGCTCTTGATCGGTGTGGGAGAGTGGGATCAGAGGCAGGCCAGCAGTGGGGAGGGGCCTCAAGGTTGGCCGTCGGCCCCACCCCGATCGGGCCAGTTTGCTGGCCACAGTGGATGTCATAGCGACCAGCTGTTAGGTAGCTGCCTTTTTATATATATAGATACCAATAACATTATAGAGTTAATGCAGAATCCTAAGGATAATCTAGTGGTCACTAAACTGTTGAGTCCTTGCTTTGAATGCTGTTGTGTCTAGCACAGGTAAGCAGGCAGTCTTTCATATGCTCAAACACAGAATCTTTGGCTGCTACCAAATCAGCTGGCTTGCAACAAGAAGCCACCACATTAAGACTGTTTTAGGTGAACAACTTGCAAATCCCACAGCATGGATAAACTCTAAGAACGCACAATTGTGCACATTTACAACCAAAACAGGTATGGCTGAAGGTTGTTCATGCTGTTCTTCTGAAATGAGATCTCAAAGCAGTATAGTTCAAAGTATACTAAAAGTATAGTGAAAGATTTTAACAACAAAAAAAATGGCATAAGCACAACTTCTTCACCAATTTGTGTGAAGCAACCATTTAGTTAACTTTTCCACTTGAAAAAAATGCTTCACTTTGTGTTAAGATTCACAATTAGAGTGTCTACAGCCCAGGACAGAGCATCACCAGTGCTGCCCTGACTCAGTTTATACTGAAATTAAGTTCTTTACACCAAGTAAATGGTTCCTCATAACCACTGGCTAGTGTACATAAGAACTAAAACTTCTACATTTGGGGAGAAACAAATACTTCTCCGATCACAACACAGCTGCTTCTGTTCATCGATTCATGCTCAGAAACCTGTGGGGGATGGGCCTGCTGATCCTGCCCACCTGAAGCTGCCTCATGTGCTGCTTTCTGCTTTAACATTGTCCAAACGTGCAGTCCTATTGATGACTCAGGGTCCTAAAAGTGGCTGCCTCAGATACACGTGATCCAGGGCATCCTCAAACACAGCCCCAACAATAGTTTAAGCATGACAAATTCTGCAGGAAACCCCTTACATTAAACTTCTTTTCACTAATCTTCTCACATGTTTTTTTAATATCTTTGTTGCAGCCTTTAGTCCTTGCCATGGCAGACTGATTCCATTAAAATACATCAAAACAGATCCTATTGATTCCATGTCATCTCAGCACCTCTGTTCAATACAAAGATGTGCATTGATGCTAGCGTATCAGCAGTGCCAGTAAGATTTTTATCCATGGTATAAAAATCGTGTTGCCAACACGATCCATGGTATGTGTTGCCTCATCCTGTTGACTCTGTACTTATGGCCAAACCGAAATGAATAAGGAATAACTTATTACAGTGATGCCCAATACCCATTAGGAAGTTATCTGATATAATGTCTCTGTATATAACATTCTTTATGTGCACATATTCAATTCTACTGATCATCGGGTCAACTAACATCAGTACAGTTTTCATTACGGACCTCCTTGAACAGACACTGAGGAGGTGTCCAGGCTGGGCCCATACGATTCATGTCTTCCAGGCTGGGCCCAGCACAATCCATGACTAGCACACTGAAGTCTTTTTACTGACCGTACCTCCTTATGTAGGGCATGCCAACCACACCTTGAAGAATCTTATAGAGTTTGCTCTCCTGCAGCACAGGCATGCCACTTCCTCACCATTGGTGATGTCGATAACCAGATAAATGTCCCCGAAGGAGCCAGACCCAATTTTCGTACAATTTATATTTCCCTCCAACATGAATTTTGCCTTGGAGCCGGTGGATGAAGAGAGAGGCTGGGGCCACGCAACTACACCTCTGAGAGGAGGACGGAGGCCCCTGGCTGGTCCCAGGGCAAGACTGCAGAGGAGGGCGGGTCCAGAATGGGCCATGGGGAACCTGATAACTGTAGCTCAGTCGAGTTTCACCAGGCCGCAGTTTGTGAGGGGTCCTTGCAGTTCCCAGGCAGGGCACGGGTTGGACACAGGGAGTGGTGCATTAGGGTGGGGATACCACTGCCACCACTGACGCCAGCTCCCGCCCAGAGGGAACCTATCACTCTGCACTTACAGATGAGCGTTACACAAGGGAAAGTTCTATGGTGACGGAAATCTTCTACACTAGCACTGCCTGATATCCAGCTGAAGAGCTACACTTTTAAAAAATATATATTTTTATTGATTTCAGAGAGGAAGGGAGAAAGGAAAAGAGCTAGAAACACCAATGATGAGAGAATCATTAATCGGGCTGCCTTCTGCATGCCCCACACTGGGGATTGAGCCTGCAACCTGGGCATGTGCCGGTAAAGAAAATTCAACATATAGATAATAAACAATTTCAAAACACGGTACAGAACAAATTTAAGTTTTGAAGGAAACTTTCTGGAAATAAAAAATGATTAGAAACTCTACATTAAAAGAACATACTATATACCTAAAAAAACTGGCCCAGAACAATCACTGCTATATTACATTCTAGTAAACTATGACTTTAAAGAAATCCATTGGGCTTCTAGACAAAAAACCAAGAGACTCTTAAGGGAAAAAAATATACTATCATTTTTCTACAAGAAAGACATACACTAAAAGTAAATAAATATACTTAAGATAGTCAAGAAAGAAAAATATAAACCAACTATTTTATATACAGACTGTTATATAAACATGCAAAAACTCAAATACCATTTCCGTGAGCCCTTCCGGAGAAACCTACCAACAAGCAGCATCCGGAAAGCCAACTGACTAGAGACAGTTGGCAAAAGGAATGGTGGTGAACATTAAAGATATTATTATTTACATAAGCACAACTAAATGAGGATTAAAGGGAGATAGTATATGAAATGAAACATCTATGTTCTAGGTAGAATATACTCATTTTGTAGAATGGGGGGATGGAGAATAGGGATCACTAGGCCAAAAGAAAATTCTTTTATTGTATTCAGTAAATGTAATTGTGGCAATAGTATGACTCTTATTGTTAATGCTATTGTGTATGTAACATAGACAAACAAGTAATATTGAGACAGTCTAATTCTATCATCCCTTATATCTTTCAGAACTAAGATTCTCAATGTGGAAGAAAAGAAACATACATGTAACAAAGTAATCCTTAATTTAAATTGAAAATATCAGTATGAACTCATGATTTCATCTTTACATAGCTTTATATATTTTCTTAGTTTCCTTTGCCCTAGGCGATGTATCTGTAAACATATCACTCTGAGATTTTGCTGCCTATGGTTTCTTCTAGGATTTTTATGGTTTCACAACTTACATTTAAGTCTTTTTATACATTTTGAGTTTACTCTTGTGTATGGTGTAAGTTGGTGGTCTAGTTTCACTTTTTTGCATGTATCTATCCAAGTCTCCCAACACCATTTATTGAAGAAACTGTCTTTACTATGCAGCGGTAAAAAAGAAGTATCCCTTACGCTTTGAGACAGCATGGAGGGACCTGGAGAGTATCATCCTAAGCAAGAAAGACAAACATCACATAATCTCACTCATAGGTGGAATCTAATGAACAAAATAAACTGATGAACCAAATAGATCCAGATACATGGAAACATGGAACAGAGTGCAGAATCTCAGAGGGAAGGTGGGGTAGGGTGGGTGGGAGGTGATCAGTCAATGACCTTGTATGCATATATGAATAACCCATGGACACAGACAATAGGGTAGTGAAGGCCTGGGGCGGTGGGCGGGGGCAGGCTGGAGGGGCGCAATGGGGGGGAAAAGGGGACATATGTAATAGTTTTAAAAATAAAGAACTATTTTAAAATATTAAAAAATAAATAAAACCACAATGAGGTATCACTTCACACCTGTCAGAATGGCTAACATAAAAAACTCAACAAACAACAAGTGCTGGCAAGGATGTAGAGAAAAGAGAATACTAGTTCACTGCTGGTGGGAATGCAGATTGGTACAACTATTATGAAAAACAGTATGGATTTCCTTAAAAATTTAAAAATGGAACTCCTGTTTTATCCAGTTATTCCACTTCTAGGAATATATCCTAAAAACCTGAATCACCAATCAGAAAGAGTATATGCACCCCTATGTTCATAGCAGTGCTTACAATAGCTAAGATTTGGAAACAGCCCAAGTGCCCACCAGTAGATGAGTGGATAAAAAAGCTGTCAAACATTTACACCATGGAGCACATGCAACTGTAAGAAAGTAGGGTCTTTTACCCTTTGTGACATCATGGATGAATCTGAAGACTATTATGCTATGTGAAATAAGCCAATCTGAGAAAGATAAATATCACATGATTTCACTTATTTGTGGAATCTAATGAACAAAAATGAATTAACCAACAAAAGAAGACCGGAAGCAGGGAGGCATGGAACAGACTGATATACCTCAATGTGGGGGTGGGGTTTGAGAAGAAATAAACCAAAGAACTTATATACTTATATGCACAGCACATGGACACAGGCAGTAGGGTAGTGAAGACCTGGGCTCAGAGGAGCGGAGTAAAAGAGGAGAAATGGGAGATATCTGTAATACTATCTATATATATAAATGGCTAAGTAACCGACCGACCGTCCATCCGTTCGTCCGAATGACTGACCAGGGCCAGTACATATGACACACACTGGCAATTTAAAAATAAATGTTGACTCGCGTATGTGCGATACATATAAAGCTCTCGCAGGCAGCAATCACATGCATGTTTCAATCTGTCATTGTCGTTCGTGAATTTGATTGTTTTTGTTGACATAAGTCAAGCACCCTGAAAGTGTTTTTACTCTTAATGTGGTATACAAGGAGATATTAGAATGAGTTTAATCACTTCATCAGTCATTGTTTTTATCAATGTTGTTTTTATAACATGTTTTGTTGTTTTTATATCATGTTTTTGTTTTTATATAATGTCTTTGTTGTCATGTTGTTTATTTACTAATCAATTTATATGTTATTTTTATATACATTTTACTAATTTTCTTTCATCTGACACTTCTATTATAGAGAAAGAGCAAATAGTGATATTAAAATATTTCTTCTAATTAATTTCCTTTCAATGTGCACAAATTCATGCACCAGGCCACTAGTCAATAATAAAAATATATTTTTAGAAAAATCGAACAAGATCTGCAAATTGCATTAAGTTGACACATGTTTAATCTCTTTTGAAGTGTCTCCTTCCCACTTTCCCTTTCCATTTAACTTATTTGTTGAAGATATCAAATCATGTTACCCTAAAGTCTCCCGCATGCTCGATTTTCCTGACTGTACCACCCTGTGATACTGCCTCACATTTCACATTTCCCTATTTCCTGTGAACTGCTTTGAGATCTATAGGCTGTGATCAGAGTCAAGGTCCACTGGATTAGCAAGACCCTACCTCCTGCCCTGGTGAGTGTTCTAAGTGGTGAGAGCATCAGCCCACACACAGAAGGGTCTCAGGTTCAATTCCCAGTCAAAGGGCATGCACCTGGGTTCCGGGTTCGCTTCCCAACCCTGGGCAATCAAGGTTCATGCAGGAGGCAACCAGTCGATGTGTCTCTTTCACATCAATGTTTCTCTCTCTCTTTCTCTTCCCCCTTTCCCTTCCTTCCATACTCTGGAAAAGCAATAAAAAAAAATATCCTTAGCGATGATTAACAAAACAAAGACTACCTCCTAGGCTCTGTTGTACAAATGAAGTCTCGTAGTCTCTTTTTTTGTGTACATACTCTTTTTTTCATTCTTAAATAAAAATAAGTGCAATTATATTTCTTATAATATGTGGTTTGAAGATTTAACAACTTTGCTTATTTACAAACAAATCATAAATCCTAGAAAATTTTAGGCAGAAAAGTTACAGCTTTGCAATGCAACTACAATATATCCAATTATCATGCTATACAACCCTTAACAAATACTGTTATGTGTAAGCACTGAACTCACCTGTTGGAAGGCTTGAATTGTAGCAGAGTAGGAATGGAGAGACAGAGAAAATTTCAGCAAATTCTGCTGCAGAGGTGACAGAAACGGAAATGCAGCTCCCAATATTGCATGATAATAGGAGTAATCAGTGCCTGCCAAGGAAAAATATGAACCAAAATAATCATATGACTAGAGATATCCAAGTAAGATAGTTTGTAAGGTATAGAGGTATGGGATACAAAGACATATGAAAGCAGCATTTTACCAATATACTGTCTTGAACTATTGTCAGATGCTTCGAATTCCCTGGAGTACACAACGCAAGTGGACTTTCCCTCCCTTCTACCTTTTGTTCAGTCTTCCTTCCCCATGGGATTGCTAGTTACCTACTCCAAAAAGACACCCCCAATACCACCCATGCTTCACTGGACCACATACATCTTTTCTTTACTCTCATATTTCTTTGCTTACCACTTTCATTCACATTATTTACTAAATTATTCACTATCTACCCCACCCCATATAGTCTGAGTCCCCACAAGCAGAAACTATGACTTATTTGTCTTCGTATCCCTAGTGCCTGCTACATGTTATCTACTCAAATAACCCAACACTCCTGAGCCAGGTGATGAGGAAGTACAAGGTATTAAAAGATACTGATAAAACTACAGTTTGAGATAAAGCATTTAAACAAACAATTGGAACAAATTATCTAGGAAGAAAAAAGTACATGAACCAATATGAAAAAATCCCAAGGATATGTTGCTAAATGAAAAGCGCAACATATAAAGCAATCTATACCATAAGCTATCATTTTTCTAAGAAAGAATGAGAAATAAGAATACATATGTATTTGTTGCAAAAAAATTAAAGGCTAAACAAATTAAATTAAATGGTTATAAAAAATGGAAGAGAGGCCTAACTGGTTTGGCTCAGTGGATAGAGTGTCAGCCTGCGGACTGGAGGGTCCCAGGTTCGATTCCAATCACGGGCACGTACCTTGGTTGCGGGCACATCCCCAGTAGGGGGTGTGCAGGAGGCAGCTAATCGATGTTTCTCTCTCATCAATATTTCTAACTTTCTATCCCTCTCCCGTCCTCTCTGTAAAAAAATCAATAAAATATATATTTTTTAAAAATGGAAGAGAAACAAAAAGAGGGAGGCAACAAGATTTTTCTGTGTAAGTATAACCTTTCTCATAGCTTTTCTTTAGAAAATATTAACATTTTAAAAATCAAAATATAAAAGGTCATTCTGCATTAGCATCTAAGTAGAAAAAGAGATCACAAAGGACTATCTCAAAGTTGTGTCAGAATGTTAATGATGAATATCTTTGGGTGGTAGACTACAGATAATAATTCAAATAAAAAGTTTAACATACTTTTATGATCACTTCCAAGAATTCATACTCACATAATTCTAACCAAGAACACTACCATTTATATTGAAGACATGTCATTTATATGTCAAGAGTTCAAATTCATTATAAAGCCCACTTTATAATTTGTTTCATGAAATTATAAAATGTAAAATGATTTTTCTGATAACTCAAACAATTCTAGTTGACTCTGAATTACATAACTTAAACTTACAGATGCTTGTTCAAAATTGTTCTGTATTTATACCACAAAAAATTCAGACATAACTTTTTTAATACATATTGTTTGAATAAAAATCGAAGTTAAAATCAATTTAGTTTACTGTTAGCAGCGGCAGCAGTCACGAAATTTTTACATATTTTCTCTTAAAAAAAGGCGTATGTGCCTGTCAATGTAATACCAAGGTTTTAGCTACTCATATATGTCTTTAACTATTAATGTTTATACTCTATATAGCTTATATTGAATTAGAAAATGTATATAAAAGCACATCATAATCTGTAAACAAATGAGAAAATTTACACTGCAATTACTTGATACCTTGACACTCAAGCTGTGAGTGTCTGGCAGACATAACAGAAAACATTTTTGGTGGCACTAACTTAGTAATAACAAACTTGCCCTGGCCAGTGTTGTGCAGAGGTTAGAGCATCGGCCCACGCACTGAAGGGTCTCGGGTTCAATTCCCAGTCAAGGGCGTATATCTGGGTTGCAGACTGGATCCCAAGCCCAAGTTGGGGTACATGTGGGAGGCAACCAATTGATGTGTCCCTCTCACATTGATATTTTTCTCTCTGTGTCCCCCTCCCTCTCTTCCTTCCACTCTCTCTAACAATTAATGGAAAAAGTATCCTGAGGATTAACCAATAAATAAACAAACAAATAAATAAAAAAGTTAGACTTAACAGATAATAGATTGGTTATGTAATTGGTTCATAACAAAAAAAGTGAGTCAAATCTGATGGGTATTAACTTAATACTAAATGATTGTGACTTCCACAAAATAGTCACACATTTTTAATAAAACAAGACAAAAAGAAGAAGGTGAAAGTCAAGGATAGTGCTTAAAACCAAAGTTATAAACTTCAAAAATAATTATTAGTCTGTGTTGGCTCTGCTGGCTGCCATCATAACTCTAGTCATTAAGTTAAAAGTGGGTCCTAGTAACTGCCATGCCACACGTGCTCTGAAAGAGCGTTTTTCCAATATTTTCCCAGACAACGAAGTCAAAGCAGCATTGGCTTCAATTTACCGTGATGATCTGATGATCCAATATTTTGACTGGCTTCTACAAAATTCCAAAACTTCTCTTGACTGTCTTCTGCTAAAAACTCACTGCGAGAAAAATAAAATAACTTTAAAATAAAAATCTTTGAATATAAGCTCTATTACTAAAGAAAGGAAATTAAGTTTTTATGAGTTTCCAAATGTTCAGTTTATCTTTTAATTTATAATACAGACTAGAAGCTCGGAGCACGAAATTCGTGCATGGGTATGGTGCCTAGGCCTGGCCTCAATCAGAGCCATATTCCCTGGCTACCAGCAGCCTGCCCCACTCCCTGCCGCCACCCATCCCCAGTTCCTTGTTCGCCATCAGGCGATCTGAGCCTGCTGGATTGGGGGAGGGACCAAGAGGTTGGCCGGCTGGGGGCAGCTCCTGCATTGAGCGTCTGCCCCCTGGTGGTCAGTGCACGTCATAGTGACAGGTCATTTTGCCGTTCGTCGATTTGCATATTACCCTTTGATTATATAGGGTTATGTAAACATACATAATATACATATACATTTAATGATAAGCAAATATTACTAGCTAACTAGCTATTAATAATTTAATAGTTTAATGGATATTCCTTAGAAAAAAACTAGAATAAAATGAAACAGAGAAACAATAAAGAAGGCTAATGTGAACATGCTATCAGCGGTAGAAACAGAGTTAGAAGCTGGTAATTCATCCTGACCGGGTGGCTCACTTGACTGGAACGTCTTCATGTGCACCAAAGCCTTCTATTCCCAATCATGGCACACACCCAGGAGGCGGGTTTGATCCCAGATCTGGGAAAGAGCCGGAGGCAACCAATTGATGTTTCTCTCTTTCTCTCTCTCACTTCCTCTCTCTAAAATCAATTTTAAAATATTTTAAAGAAATAAATTTCTTTTTCTAGCACTAGTTCTGCTCACTTATTTTCTCGAAGACCTTACAAAGAACAAAAAAAATACGTTTTATCTAAGGATCTCCCAAGAAAAACATAAACCTCAGAAATTTTTCTAGAACTAAAGGCAGCATTTTATAATCCTATCTAATAAAAGAGAAACATGGTAATTAGCCGTACCTCCGCTACCCTTCCCATTGGCTAATCAATGCGATATGCAAATTAACTGCCACCAAGATGGCGGCCAGCAGCCAGGCAGCTTGAAGCGAACATGAGGCTTGCTTGCTTCAGTAACGGAGGACTCCAACGTTCCCCGCCTGCCGCTGCCGGCCTCTGAGCTTGCAGTTTGAAACATTATTGCAAATATAGAAGCTAAACAAAACCCCAGAAACCTGCTTTCAGCCAGCCGGGACCTCAGAGCTGGAGTTGAAACACTGTTTCGATTATAGAACCCAAACAAACCAGATACCTGTTTTCAGCAGCCGAGGCCTAAGAGCTGGAGCCAAGCCTCAGAGCTAAAGCTGGCCCAAAATAAAAAAAAAGAAAAAAAGGAGCAGTTGGGAGCTTCAGTCACCCGCCAGCCTGAAAACAGCCCTAAGCCCCTCACCCAGACTGGCCAGGCACCCCAGTGGGGACCCCAACCCTGAAGGGGGTGTGACCAGCTGCAAACAGCCATCATCCCCTCACCCAGGCTGGCCAGGCACCCCAGTGGGGACCCCCACCCTGATCCAGGACAACCTTCAGGGCAAACCAGCCGGCCCCCACACGTGCACCAGGCCTCTATCCTATATAGTAAAAGGGTAATATGCCTCCCAGCACCGGGATCAGCGGAGCCGCGAGGCCTCCCGGCACTGAGATCAGCGTGACAGGGGGCAGCGCCCAAATCCCCTGATCGCCCTGCGGCTCTGTGTGTGACAGGGGGCGGGGCCACAACCTCCCTATCCGCACTGCTCTGTTCGTGACCGGGGAAGGCGCCCCAACCCCCTGATCAGCCCTGCTCTGTGCCTGATAGGGGGGAGCTCCCCAACCCCCTGATCGCCCTGCGGCTCTGTGTGTGACAGGGTGCGACGCCGCAACACCCCCCCCCCCAACAGGACCTGCTCTGTGTGTGACGGGGTAGAGCCATAACCTCCCCATCGGCCCTGCCCTGAGTACAACAGTGGCGGCGCCCCAACCCCCTGATCCGCCCTGCTCTGTGTGTGACAGGGGGTGGAGCCCCAACTCCCCTATCGGCCCTACTCTGTGAGTGACAGGGGGGAGCTCCTCAACCCCCTGATCGGCCCTGCTCTGTGTGTGACAGGGTAAGGAGCCCCAACCCCCCTGATGGGCCCTGCTCTGTGAGTGACAGGGGGCAGCACCTCAACCCCCTTATCGGCCCTGCTCTGTGCGTGACAGGGGGTGGTGCCGCAACCTCCCTATCGACCCTGCCTTGAGTGTGACAGGGGGCGGTGCCCCAACACCCCAATCGGCCCTACCCTGAGAGTGACTGAGGGTGGCATCGCAACCACCCAATCTGCCCTGCTCTGTGTATGACAGGGGGCAGTGCCCCAACTCCCCAATTGGCCCTGCTCTGAGCCCGACCAGGGGCTGCACCCAGGGATTGGGCCTGCCCTCTGCCAGCCGGGAGCAGGCCTAAGCCAGCAGGTCGTTATCTCCCGTGGGGTCCCAGACTGCGAGAGGGCACAGGCCAGGCTGAGGGACCCCTCTCCACCCCGAGTGCACAAATTTTTGTGCACTGGGCCTCTAGTCCTATATAATAAAAGAGAAACATGCAAATTAACCGTCCATCCGCTACGTTCAAGCCATGCCCACAAGCCACACCCACCAGCCAATCAGGAGCAAATATGCAAATTAACCCAAGTAAGATGGCGGCAACAGAGCTGGAGCGAGCAGGAGGCTTCGTTTGCCCATGGTGATGAAGCCAAGCTTCCCGCCTGCCCGCATGCCCGCCTGCCTGGGGCCGGCCCTCAGCTCCTACCAAGGCTACAAAGTTTCAAGTATAGAAGATAAATAAATCCCAGGAAAAAAAGGAGAGGCTGGGAGCTTGGGTTGCTGGGGGACATGGCCAGCCTGAAAACAGCCATCAGCCCCTCACGCAGGCGTGCCAGGCACCCCAGCAGGACTCCCCCACCCTGAAGGGGTTGTGGGCAGCCTGAAAACGGTCCTCAGCCCCTCACCCAGGCTGGCCACACCCCCATGGGGTGAGGGTCCCCACTGGGGGGCTTGACCAGCCTGAAAACGGCCCTCTGCCCCTCACTCAGGCTGGCCAGGCACACCAGCAGGACCCCCACCCTGATCTGGGACACCCTTCAGGGCAAACCAGCTGGCCCCCACCCATGCACCAGGCCTCTATCCTATATAATAAAAGGGTAATATGCAAATTGACCCTAACAACAGAACGACTGGGAATGACTGGTCACTATGACACACACTGACCACGAAGGGACAGACGCTCAATGCAGGAGCTGCCCCCTGGTGGTCAGTGCGCTCCTACAGGGGAAGCTCTGCTCAGCCACAAGCCAGGCTGATGGCTGCCAGCACAGCGGTGGTGGCAGGAGCCTCTCCCACCTCCTCAACAGCACTAAGGATGTCCGACTGCAACTTAGGCCTGCTCCCCGCTGGCAAGTGGACATCCCTCGAGGGCTCCCGGGCTGCCAGAGGGATGTCTGACTGCCAGCTTAGGCCTGATCTCCCCGGGGAGTGGGCCTAAGCCAGCAGGTGGACATCTGTTGAGGGGTCCCAGACTGCGAGAGGGCACAGGCCAAGGTGAGGGACCGTCCCCCCCCCCCCCAAGTGCACAAATTTCTGTGCACCGGGCCTCTAGTCTTTTAATAGCCACAAATCCACATTCTTAAAATCACCAAATTTTAGTTTAAAGATAACACTGACCTAATGAAATCAGGTCTTAGAACTCAATGCCATTTTAATTTTCTTTTTTCTTTTTTTTTTCTTTACTTAACACTATTGATCTAAAATAATGACATTAAATTTTCATTCATTCAAGAGTCATTTATCCCTAAAAGAAAATGCATGTATTAAGTGAAAGATTCACATAAACTGGTTCTCTTCTCCTCCAGGGGTGATCTTTCATTGTCTGTAGGTGAGCGACAGTGGAGCTCAGCTTACCTAGCCAAAGGAAGACTTTCCCATTACTTGTCACACTCAGGTGTACAACTCTCACCCTACTTCACAGTTCAATACAGGTATATGGGGGAAATAGGAAACATTTCCTGGTAATGCACAGCTGCTCTAAAAACAGGTTTCTGAAAATAGCAGGATCATTATGTATAGAAGTATTTGGTGCCTCCCTAAGTGTGGCATTTTTCTAGGCTTTCTAGTAACTGACAAAGACTTCATACCAACCTGACAGTGGCTTACAGTGAAGAAGGCAGACACTAAGACAGATAGATTATGATATGCAGACAAATACCAAGTTCCTAAATTAAAGCTTCACTCACAAATGAGTGAGCAGAAGGGGGAAGGAATACACTGATCAACTGTATGATGAGAACAAGGATTCAGTGAGGCTAAGGCCCCCCTATAAAGGCTTACTGTAAGTAAATATATGCTTTTCAGGTAATTACAGGAAAACTTCTTAAACCATATATTCTTTTTCATCCCATTGCATCTAAATTTGTCTTAAGAAAAATAATTACTAGATCCACTGAACTAACTCAGGAAAGATAAGAACACAAGATACTATTAAAAGGCATGCTGACATTTGTTTACAGTACACTTAAGTTTGTTTGCTTTTTGTTTTAAATCGTTTGTTAGCTTCTTATATCTATTCCACTGAGTAAAAAAAAATATATATAGTTTTACAGATAAAATTATATGCTGTTTGGGATTTGCTTTAAAACATTATAGTGTGCTCGCTTCGGCAGCACATATACTAAAATTGGAACGATACAGAGAAGATTAGCATGGCCCCTGCGCAAGGATGACACGCAAATTCGAGAAGCGTTCCAAAAAAAATAAAAATAAAATAAAGCATTATAGCAGGGCTCAGTGGTTGAGTGTCGACCTAGCAACCAAGAGGTCTTGGTTCGATTCCTGGTCAGAGCACCTGCCCGGGTTGTGGGCTCAATCCCCAGCGGGGGTTGTGCAGGAGGCAGCCGATCGATGATGTTTCTATCTCATCGATGTTTCTATCAGTCTGTCCCTCTTCCTTTCTCTCTAAAAATCAACAGAAACATAAAAAAATAAAAATAAAAATAAAATTCCATCGGGGGAAGGGAGGAGAATGGTGCTAATCATGGTTATTGGACTTGAGTTGATAATTGTAAAAACCTGATGATAAGCAGAGGAAGGGAGGGGCAGGAGGATGGCTGCAAGACAGTGTGAGAGTGAGAGAACGAAAGGAGAGTGTGTGGACATACCGAGAGTGTAAATTTGTGGGTGAGCGATACCTATACTCCAGGGGACTGTGGGAGACTGCCAGATCGGGCTCCCCTAACCGGGCAGCCTCCACTGCTGCTGAAATCTCTCCCGAAGCGACCAGCTCATCCGCGGAGACAGTGCCATCATGAATGGCTGATATCGGAAGCGTATACATCCAGAGACCCTGCAACCATGGCACCCAGGGACCAGCTACAAACCCAGAAACACCGGATCTCAAGCAGCACGAATACGTGGACTCAGGCAAGCCCTGCTCCTCCTCACGGAAAGGCCAGATTTTGCCGAGATAAAGGTGTGGTTTGTAATTCAGGTTGGAGAGAGCAACGCGTGTGGGGGAAGTCTGTGTCCCACAAAGTACGCGGCCGTTGGGTCCAGCGTAATCCGCGAGTGTGGAAGGGGTCCCGCAGGGCTGCTAGCAGAAGGGAACTCTAAAAATCAGCCCATAGCTGGACTGGGTGCAAAAAGGCAGCTTCGGATTTTGCCAGTGTGCCGGCTGATTAGTGCCAGGGGAGAGAGGACACGTGGAAGAGACTTTGGGAGAATTGCGCACAGAGCTGGACGGTGGAGGGTTGCATGCTCGTGCTCTTACTCTGGTTTTTTTTTTTTCTCCTTAAATCTTTGCTTGATTATTAAACCCAATACATAGGATCGTCAAATTGGGGTCACTCACAGAGACTGCAGGGGAAAGTTGTTTTTGTGGAACCTGGGAATCAGAGCGGGCAGTAACAATCAAGGAACCAGCTCAGGTTGAGGATGTTTTTAGCAAAGGCCAGCTTAGGAGTACCCTAATTAAGTTAATAACAATGTACCTACCTATATAGTTAAAGTGTAAAAAATTTGGCTCTCAAAAAAAATTTCAATCGTTGTACTGTTGATATTTGGCTCTGTTGACTAATGAGTTTGCCGACCACTGACATAGGGTAACTGAGTGGATAAGAAAACATGACCCATATATCTGCTGTCTACAGGAAACCCACCTCAGAAAAAAAGACGCACACAGACTAATGGTGAAGGGATGGAAAAAGATTTTTCAGGCGAATGGAAATGAAAAAAAAAGCTGGGGTAGCAATACTTATATCTGACAAATAAGATCTCAAAGTGAAGGACATAAAAAGAGATAAGGAAGGCCACTACATAATACTAAAGGGAACAATCCAACAAGAAGAAATAACTCTGGTAAACATATACGCACCCAAGATAGCAGCACCCAAATACATAAACAAACTTCTGGAGGAGATCACGGGAGAGATTCACAGCAATACAATCATAGTAGGTGACTTTAATACCCCACTATCACCAATGGACAAATCCTCTAAAAAAAATCAGCAAAGAAACATCAATCCTAAAAGACTGACTAGATCAGGTGGAATTAATTGACATCTTCAGAACATTTCACCCCAAAGCCACAGAATATACATTCTTCTCAAGTGCACACAGGTCATTTTCAAAGATAGACCATATATTGGGTCACAGGCAAAGTCTCTTCAAATTCAAGAAGATAGAAATCATATCAAGCACCTCCTCAGATCACAATGGCATAAAAATGGAAATCAACTACAATAAAAACCATCCAAAAAAATCAATCACATGGAGACTAAATAGCATGCTATTAAACAATGACTGGGTTACCAGAGAGATCAAAGAAGAAATAAAAAACATCATGGCAACAAACGACAATAAAAACACAACAATCCAAAACCTATGGGACACAGCAAAAGCAGTCTTGAGAGGGAAGTTCATAGCTCTACAAGCCAAATGCAAAAAACAAGAAACAATGATAATAAATGACCTAACCCTACAACTCAAAAAGTTAGAAAGAGAGCAACAAGAAAAGCCCAGTGTAAGCAGAAGGAAGGAAATAATAAAGATCAGAGCGGAGATAAACAACATAGAGACCAAAAAAACAATACAAAAGATCAACAAAACCAAGAGCTGGTTCTTTGAAAGGATAAACAAGATAGATGAACCTCTAGCCAGGCTCACCAAGAAGCAAAGAGAAAGGACCCAAATAAACAAAATCTGAAATGAAAGAGGAGAAATAACAACAGACCCCATAGAAATACAAATAATTGTTAAAAAAAAAAATACTATGAACAACTCTGCTCCAACAATCTAGACAACCTGGAGGAAATGGACAAATTCCTAGAAAAATACAACCTTCCAAAACTCAATCAGGAAGAATCTAAAAATCTCAATAGGCCAATAACTATGGAAGAAATTGAAGCAGTCATCAAAAAGCTTCCAGCAAACAAAAGCCTGGGGCCAGACAGCTTCACAGGGGAGTTTTACCAAACATTCAAGGAAGAACTAAAACCTATCCTCCTCAGACTATTCCAAAAAATTCAAGAGGAAGGCACACTTCCAAGTTCACTCTATGAAGCCAGCATCACCCTAATACCAAAACCAGATAAAGACAACACAATGAAAGAGAATTACAGGCCAATATCCCTCATAAACATAGATGCCAAAATCCTCAACAAAATCCTAGCAAATCGGATCCAGCAGTACATCAGAAAGATCATGCACCATGACCAAGTAGGATTTATCCCAGGGATGCAAGGATGGTACAATATCCGCAAATCAATAAATGTAATACATCACATAAACAAATTGAGAGATAAAAACCACATAGTCATATCAATTGATGCAGAAAAAGCATGACAAAATCCAACACCCATTTTTGATAAAAACTCTCAGCAAAGTGGGAATAGAAGGATCGTACCTCAACATAATAAAAGCCATATATGACAAACCCACAGCCAACATCATTCATACTCAGTGGGCAAAAACTAAAACCATTTACCCTAAGAACAGGAACAAGACAGGGATGCCCACTCTTTCCACTCCTGTTCGACATAGTACTGGAAGTATTAGCCATTGCGATTAGACAAGAAGAAGAAATAAAAGGCATCCAAATTGGAAACGAAGAAGCAAAACTGTCCTTATTCTCAGATTACATGATATTGTACATGAAAAACCCTAAAGACTCCATCAAAAAACTATTAATAAATGAATTCGGCAATATAGCAGGATACAAAATTAATGCCAAGAAATCTATGGCATTTCTATACACCAAAATGAACTTACAGAAAGAGAGACTAAAAAAGCAATCCCATTTACTATCACACCAAAAAAATTAAGATCCCTAGGAATAAACTTAACTAAAGAGGTAAAAGACCTCTACTCAGAAAACTACAGGACGTTGAAAAAAGAGATTGAGAAAGACATAAACAGATGGAAGAACATACCGTGTTCATGGATTGGTAGAATCAACATCATTAAAATGTCCATACTACCCAAAGCAATCTATAAATTCAACACACTTCCCATTAAAATACCAAGGACATATTTCACAGACCTAGAACGAACTCTCCAAAAATTCATCTGGAATAAAAAAAGACCCCGAATTCGATCCTGAGAAAGAAGAACAAAGTAGCTGGGATCTCAATACCAGATATCAAGCTGTAT
The DNA here is from genome assembly GCF_014108235.1 of Myotis myotis. Taxonomy (NCBI): domain Eukaryota; kingdom Metazoa; phylum Chordata; class Mammalia; order Chiroptera; family Vespertilionidae; genus Myotis; species Myotis myotis. The sequence continues at coordinate 93,827,308 of NW_023416390.1, read as the reverse complement.
TACAAAGCCACTGTTCTCAAAACTGCCTGGTACTGTCACAAGCACAGACATATAGATCAATGGAATAGAATAGAGAACCCAGAAATCGACCCAAACCAATATACTCAATTAATATTTGACAAAGGAGGCAAGAACATACAATGGAGTCAAGACAGTCTCTTCAATAAATGGTGCTGGGAAAATAGGACAGATACATGCAAAAAAAAATGGAAACTAGACCACCAACTTACACCATACACAAAAATAAACTCAAAATGGATAAAGGACTTAAATGTAAGACGGGAAACCATAAAAATACTAGAGGAATCCAAAGGCAACAAAATCTCAGACATATGCTGAAGCAATTTCTTCACCGATACATCTCCTAGGGCATTGGAAACTAAAGAGAAAATAAACAAATGGGACTACATCAAAATAAAAAGCTTCTGCACAGCAAAAGAAACCATCAACAAAACAACAAGAAAGCCCACTGCATGGGAGAACATATTTGCCAATGTTATCACCGATAAGGGTTTAATCTCCAACATTTATAGGGAACTCATACAACTTAACAAAAGGAAGATAAACAATCCAATCAAAAAATGGGCAAAGGACCTAAATAGACACTTTTCAAAAGAGGACATTCAGAAAGCCAAGAGACATATGAAAACATGCTCAAAGTCACTAATCATCCGAGAGATGCAAATAAAAACAACAATGAGGTACCATCTCACACCTGTCAGACTGGCTATCATCAACAAATCAAAAAAACAACAAGTGCTAGAGAGGATGCAGAGAAAAAGGAACACTTGTGCACTGCTGATGGGAATGCAGACTGGTGCAGCCACTGTGGAAAACAGTATGGAGTTTCCTCAAAAAATTAAAAATGGAACTCCCATTTCACCCATTGATCCCACTGCTAGGAATATATCCCAAGAAACCAGAAACACCAATCAGAAGGATATATGCATCCCTATGTTCATAGCAGCACAAGTTACCATACCTAGGATCTGGAAACAGCCTAAGTGCCCATCAGTAGATGAATGGATTAGAAAACTGTGGTACATCTACACGATGGAATACTATGCTGCTGTAAAAAAGAAGGAATTCTTACCATTTGCAACAGCATGGATGGAACTGGAGAGCATTATGCTAAGTGAAATAAGCCAGTCAGTGAAAGAAAAATACCACATGATCTCACTCATATATGGATAATAAAGACCATTATAAACTGATGAACAAAAATAGATACAGAGGCAGAGCAGCATTAAACAGACTGTGAAACTACAGCAGGAAGGCTGAGGAGGATGGGGGGGGGGGGGGGCGTGGTAAGAGATCAACCAAAGGACTTGTATGCATGCATATAAGCATAACCAATGGACACAAGATATTGGACAGTAGGGGAGGCTGAGGGAAGGTCAATGGGGGGGGCGGGGGGGGGGGGACAAATGTACTACTCTTTGTAATATTTTAAGCAAAAATAAAAATTAAAAAATAAACAGGAAAAAAAAAAGTAGAGGAAGGGCACATTATACCATTCTCTCCTATTTTAATAGTTTTTGGAATGCCATTAATAAGATGATTTTAATCTTTGGCAAAAGAAAACAAAAAACTAGAAAAAACCAAATGTCTACCAATCAGCCTAAGTCTGGTAATAAACTTGTTTTCTTCGATTTCTAAAGTTATTGTGGGAGATCAGAGTAGGACTCTCTTTGATACAGAGCTAGAAAGGAAAGGGAAATGAGTATTTAAGTGGTTCTACTGTGTGACAGACACTATGCTCAGCATATTTATCCACGTCTCCAAATCCTAACAGCAACCCTACAATTCAGAAAGGTTACTGAATTGCTTAAAGGCACAGAGTTAGTAAATGGAAAATCTGGAATGTAAGTTCCAATACCCTTGATTTATATCTCCATCATGCTGTATTCTTGACCATTATACTATCTAGCATTCAATAAATGATTATGTTTTCATTTTCAACAGCACTTCATTTACATAATATTTGTTAGTAACTATAGCTGTTCAAAACATATCCAGTGTTTGACTTCAGTTAAATATATACCACTTCACGGATAACTACAAAGCATCAGTCCCAATCTTAATATATACCTGGGAATAGCTTTTGTCCATAAGGCCAGACGTAGAGAGCCTGTATGTGTGTAGAGAGAGTCTGTCCCCTCCCCCTGCCACTGATGATTTTGGGGGCAATGTTCAAATGTCAAACAAGCATATCTTAGAATAGATAAAGCGTGGCCATTTCCTCAGCTTCCCCCTGCACTGTCTTATTTTGTCTTCTCCCAAGTTCTTAGAGGAGCATGTATTATTTTCCCAATCTTGCCAAGCTCTCTTCTCTTCCTTTTAAATAAATAAATAGAAAATTTCCTTTAAGTATGATTCTCTCTTCCCTTATTACCACATACACTCTTCCTGGAAGATAGCATAATAATCTAACCAACTCAACATATTTGTCTAAAGAAGTCTCTAAGTAGCCGTGGGCAAACTACCGGCCCGCTTGAAATGAATAAAACTAAAAAAAAAAAAAAAAAAAACCGTACCCTTTTATGTAATGACGTTTACTTTGAATTTATATTAGTTCACACAAACACTCCATCCATGCTTTTGTTCCGGCCCTCTGGTCCAGTTTAAGAACCCATCGTGGCCCTCGAGTCAAAACGTTTGCCCGCCCCTGGAGTAGACAGATTCTGCGTTCTAACAGCACAGCGCACAGGGAAAGAGGCTTTCAATAAATGCATTTGATGATAACCTCACTTCCTAAAAAGCTCATGAAAATTCACTAGTAGAGGCTGTACTTTGCTCAAACATGTGAAAGGGAAAAATGTCTCTTACCTGGCTTCTAACAACAATGGAGCAGAAAACCATTTTGTCGTAAGAGAGGTTGTAATGGCTTTTGAATCTGCCTTTACTAAGGAAAACAGCCACAGTCCAGTGAATACAATCAGAAGTCCCATTTTACAGCAAATCCCTAAAAGAGAAAAAAAATGTTTTGCTACAAGGAACTGTTTAAACCTCAATCTTAATACTTAGAGACATAAAATAACATGAATATTACAGAAATAGAAATGCTTCCTAAATATAATGGCCCTACTATCTACATCAAGCATGTCAAACTCGTGAGGTGTGTGGCCTGTCAGCCGCAAGTCTGACATGCTTGATGTACATAGTTCAACAGATATTTGCTGAGTAACGGACACAACATGACTACCCACCATAAACTGCTTTCAGCTAAAGAGTTTTTATTTCAGACTATCTTTTGTGGTTATTTTAGGTCACTTGAGTTTGTAAAGCCGCCGTGCAGACCTTCCCTGAGCTTGTCAGGTGTAGTATATGGCCCCTTTTCTTCCACAATTATAACTTCTAGCCTCCAAAACTGTAAGACAATAAATTGTTGTTGTTCTAAGCTACCTGGTTGTGGTATTTTGTTATGGGAGCCCTAGGAAGCTAATATGATGGGTCTCAAAGTAAACTCACAGGTAGGTTCTGAAACAAGGAAATGTAAGAACTCAACCACAAAATAAAGAAGCTGAGGTCACTGGTAAATTGGCACAGCCATAAAATGCAGGCCACTTGGACTCTCAGCAGCAGCCTCCGCCAGCACACCGAGAGCCTCAGAGAAAGGTCTCCAGCTTCAGACTTCTTTGATCTGATTTTTCATTCCTAATCAGACTTCCGTCTGAGCTCTCTCTAAGTCAACATCCAAGTTCCACCTGTATCCTGAAGGGAATGAGTGTGGGAAACACTAAACCAAACTTGTGCTTCTGAGCATTAACATCTGGAAAGGCTGGTCCCAAATCCTCAATACTGGCGGTAAAATCTATTGTTGGAGGCCCTAGCCTGCTTGGCTCAGTGGATAGAGCTAGAACATCGGCCTGTGGACCAAAGGGTGGGTCCGCAGGTTCGATTCTGGTCGAGGGCATGTATCTTGGTTGCAGGCTCCTCCCAGCCTGGCCCAGGCTACAAGCAGGAGGCAACCAATGATGTGTTTCTCTCACATCAATGTTTCTCTCTCTGTCTTTTCCTCTCTCTAAAAGATCAATGGGAAAGTATCCTCGGGTGAGGATTAACAAAAAACAAAACAACAATAAAGTCTATTGTTGGGGAAGACAGTCCCTATTGCAGGCCACCAGTTAGTATCTTTCTTTTAGAAAAAGCATTATCACTTATGACATCATTCTGTTCATATAACACACAATATCGCTAAAGGGCAAAGGTCAAAAGCAAAATAAATTCTACCAAATAGAAAAGTTGCTTTTACGTGGGTTTTAAGTTCAGGCTCTGCCAGCTTCTTTGGAAACAAAAAATATGAACATCCCATTTATAAATCAGTATTTTTAAGCAATCAGTATTTTCAGACTAGCGCTAACCAAACTAGACTTTTGACAATGAAACCTACTAGCAGTGTGGGGGAGGGAGCTGCTGGAGGGAGGTTGCAGAGAGGGTAGCGTAGGGCCCTTTCTGAATCTGGCAGAAGCTACCAACATTTCCCACAGAAGTGCAAAGGAGGACACCAACTTTCACAATTTCAGGCCACCCCAACTCAGGGTATTAATAGACACCCTCCCCCACAAGCCTGCCTCATAGAAAAAAACAACATCAGGGAAAAGAGAAAACATTTTAGATCAATTCCTGAGTTTGCTACTTACTAGCAGTTTAACCACAAGCATGTTACCTAATAACTTCTTTGGCCCTTAGTCTCCCAGTCGCTAAAATAGGAGTAACAGTATCTGCCACACCAGGTCCCTGTGAAAATGAAAAGGCAACATGAAAATCACTGCATAAAGTGCCAAGTACTATGCCAGACTGTACTAATAAAATACATCATCATGGAAAAAAACTAAAAACTATCTTTAAATTACAGAAAAATATATCACCATTATTACATGGCCTCAAAAATATGCCTTGAAAACCTAAACTCTGTGGCTAGGGAAAAAATAAAAATAAATCCTCCCCAAAGTCACTAAATTTATAAACTGGCAAGAGCATCTGAACTACTGAACAATGGTACATGATGCCCACATGTATGGCTTTTCCGGAAGGGGTCCAGATGTGTCATCTCCCAAAGGCAGGTGATTCCAGATGAGGAGCTGGACAACACTGCACAGTGGCGTTACAGGAACTGAGGAAGCATCAGCCTTTAATGAGCAAGCGCTCAGGGTGGAGCAGGGCAGGTGCTTTGCAAACACTGCAGCTCCTTGAGGGTGGGAGCAGCCATGTCTACCCTGTTCACCACAGCAACAGCGCCTGGCAAACAGCAGATACGCCATGAATATGCTGCATCCGCACTACCATTCCGGCTTAAAAATAAGAAAACGGAAGCTCAGAGAGGCTGAGTAATCTACAGCAATGCTTTGAACCCACATCTGCCAACTTTTACAAGTTCTCTACCATGCTCTCTCTCCTGGTTCTCTGTTTTATAAGGGGTAAGAATTCAAACTGTGCAAAGCCAGACTGAGCAAGGTGCTTTCTTGTGAGACCAAGGGCAAGCACAAGGATTTTCTAGGGAAAGAGGTCTTGGGACACAGGAGGCTGAGAGAGGAGCAGTTTTAACTGAAACCAAGGGCGTGGGTCTGAAGTTGGGACCAAAGTAAACCATCCAACCAGCCTAACAGACCCGTCCTGAGGCTGGGCCCCTCGACAGCTGGCAGCATTGCCTATCACTGTCATATGCCCAGCTGACTGCTCAGAACACGGGGAACTATCAAAACAAACTAAATAAATGCAGACTTCATTATTAAGGGTTAAATGAAAGAAACTGGAACGAAAGAAGAGTGGCACAAAGAGCAAAGACAAAAAAATTTTTTTTTAATAAAAAAGAGCAACAGAAGTTCTTGGGCAACGTATACACCCTTATAGATGAGAAAGGGAGGAAAGGTACTCATTGAAGAGCCTTCCAACTTTGGCCCCACTTCCTTGGTTCCACAGAATACCAGAGGAAACGGCTGTCTAGCAGCAGTCACCAACCTTTCGGACCTTGTGGACCAGTGGTCCGCGGATCACCGGTTGGCGACCGCTGGTCTAGAGAAGCAAAGGCAAGAACCTCACTGAAGTGGACTTTTGTTTGAGGATGCCTTCATTTTACAAGATCCCTTATCACTCTGACCTTATTGGTCTTTAAATGTTGTTTATAAAGATGAATAGTCTGAGAAACAACAGCTGTCAGCAGCTGCAATGTGGCATGATGGGTAAATAAAAAAAACTCTTTAGAAAGTCCTAGGCCCAACCCTGGCCGGTGCTCAGTCGGCTGGAGCGCTGTTCTGTACACCAGAGGTTACAGGTTCGATCCCCATTTGGGGTGTGTTCAGGGGACAACTGATTCTCTCTCTCCCCTCGATTCTCTCTCATCAATAGAAATATCAGGTGAGGATTAAAAGAAAAAGTTCTAGGTCCGCCCTACCTGATTTGGCTCAGTGGATAGAGCGTTGGCCTGTGGACTGAAGGGTCCCAGGTTCGATTCTGGTCAAGGGCACATGCCTGGGTTGTGGGCTTGATCCCCAGTAGGGGGCATGCAGCCGAACAATGATTCTCTCTCATCACTGATGTTTCTCTCTCTCCCCCTCTCCCTTCCTCTCTGAAATCAATAAAGAAAAAAAATTTTTTTAAAGTTCTAGGTCCAAATGTATCATCTGTAAAATCTACTCTGTGGCCTGTTTTTCTCAGTTTAAATTAAAGACACTATCTCTGGATCTACAGTAAGATATTGGAAACATTAAGATTTATAATATGGGAATGCTTTTCACTTTTTGGAAAACAAGAAAGGCATAAAATTATAAGTCATTGCCAACTTTTTCTTCTTCCATTGTTAAACTGAAATAATAGCTAATAAACTCTTAAACAACTCACACCCTGCAAGTGTAGAGATGGCCATCTGTGTTTCAACATATATCCTAATAGGAAAAATATTAGGAGGTACCCTTCCCTAAAAATAACTTGACTTCTCAAATAATTAAACTTAATATACGTGTATACCTATTTCAAACCATTTATTGTGAACCATATAAATCTATCCATCTGATATGAAAATGATCACAGGTAGCTGCAGAAAAGAAGTCTAATAGAATTTTCTCGAGTTCCATTTATTCCCCTGATGTTAAATGTGCACTGTAAAGGTGACATGCTACTGCACAACGCAATGTTCATTTCCTTTAATAAAAAATGAGTTTCAGCTAAGTTTATCAAAAGCAAGCTAAAAAGAAAGGTTACAATCATCCCAAATTTTGTAATGTTGCTAAGTCGCTTTTTAAAATGCCTTCAAACCCCGCACTAAAACTAGCCAGCAAGTGCATGACGGATGTTGCCAAAATAGTGTAGCACAAAATATGCTAGTTCCCCAATCTGGCAAGAAATGCAAAGCAATCTAGAGTCTGGCCAAGGACCAAGAACAGGTCACATCCTCCACCTGCGGCCCTAGCACAGGCCTGGTGTCCCCGCGGCTCACGCACTAGGAGTGGGACCGACCACCCAGTCTCCAGCCGAGACAGCCGCCGACGCGCATCGCCCGCCAGCAGCGGCGGCAGACCAGGCGCCCTCCGCTCGGGCCCGCGCGCTGCTGCCGCTCGGCCGGGCGGGCGCGGGGCGCTTCTGCCGGGCACGTGGGTCTCGGGGCCGCGGCCGCGCGCGCAGGACGGACGGCACAGAAGCCCGCGACGGTGGGGCACCCGCAAAGGGTCAGCGCTGGGACACGGAGGGGAAACTGAGTCGGGGGAGAGGGAGAGGCGGAAGCTCGGCTGACAGGGCAGAGGGGACCCTCGCCCCACACCCCTCCCGTCCGCGAGACCGCCCGCGCCAGCCCGGGTACCTGTCACTGCCGCGCCGCCGCGACACCACACAGCTCGCGTGCCCTTCCGGCCAGGCGGGGACCGCGCTCCGTCCGCGGCGGCACGGGGACGGCGCCGGGGCGGGGCTGGGGGCGGGGACGGCGCCGGCGCCAGTGAGCGCCCGACACGCGCCTTCCCGCGGTTCCGCTCGCCGGCCGGCCTCGCTGAGCCCGAGCCCGACAGCCGACTGCCCTTTACTTCCGCTTCCGATTGGCGAGACCCACAGGACTTCCGGCTACCGAGACGTGGTGGGGAGGCCCAGAGCGTCGCGTGGCCGCCATCTTGTCCCGAGGCGGCCCCGCCTTCCTCCGGGCTCCACGAAGGGAAGGGGTGGACGCGGAGAACCGAGACTCGGCCGGTGAGGCCCATAGAAATGAGGTCAGCGCTCTTTCCTCATAGACTCCGGGCGGTGCCGAGTCCCCTCCGCAGACCTTCTGTGTAGAGAGAGACGGTCTTTGTGAGAGAGAGACGGTCTTTGTGAGAGAGAGACGGTCTGTGTGAGAGAGAGACGGTCTGTGTGAGAGAGAGACGGTCTGTGTGAGAGAGAGACCGTCTGTGTGAGAGACAGAGACCGTCTGTGTGAGAGAGAGAGACCGTCTGTGTGAGAGAGAGACCGTCTGTGTGAGAGAGAGACGGTCTTTGTGAGAGAGAGACCGTCTGTGTGAGAGAGAGACCGTCTGTGTGAGAGAGAGAGACCGTCTGTGTGAGAGAGAGAGGGTTTATGTGAGAGAGAGACCGTCTGTGTGAGAGAGAGACCGTCTGTGTGAGAGAGAGACCGTCTGTGTGAGAGAGAGAAACCGTCTGTGTGAGAGAGAGAGGGTCTATGTGAGAGAGAGACCGTCTGTGTGAGAGAGAGAGGGTCTATGTGAGAGAGAGACCGTCTGTGTGAGAGAGAGACCGTCTGTGTGAGAGAGAGAGACCGTCTGTGTGAGAGAGAGAGACCGTCTGTGTGAGAGAGAGAGGGTCTATGTGAGAGAGAGACCGTCTGTGTGAGAGAGAGACGGTCTTTGTGAGAGAGAGACCGTCTGTGTGAGAGAGAGACCGTCTGTGTGAGAGAGAGAGACCGTCTGTGTGAGAGAGAGACGGTCTGTGTGAGAGAGAGACCGTCTGTGTGAGAGAGAGAGACCGTCTGTGTGAGAGAGAGAGACCGTCTGTGTGAGAGAGAGAGGGTCTATGTGAGAGAGAGACCGTCTGTGTGAGAGAGAGAGACCGTCTGTGTGAGAGAGAGAGACCGTCTGTGTGAGAGAGAGAGGGTCTATGTGAGAGAGAGACCGTCTGTGTGAGAGAGAGAGACCGTCTGTGTGAGAGAGAGAGGGTCTATGTGAGAGAGAGACCGTCTGTGTGAGAGAGAGAGACCGTCTGTGTGAGAGAGAGACCGTGCTGTGTGAGAGAGAGAGAACCGTCTGTGTGAGAGAGAGAGGGTCCATGTGAGAGAGAGACCGTCTGTGTGAGAGAGAGACGGTCTTTGTGAGAGAGAGACCGTCTGTGTGAGAGAGAGAGACCGGCTGTGTGAGAGAGAGAGACCGTCTGTGTGAGAGAGAGAGGGTCTATGTGAGAGAGAGACCGTCTGTGTGAGAGAGAGAGGGTCTTTGTGAGAGAGAGACCGTCTGTGTGAGAGAGAGACCGTCTGTGTGAGAGAGAGACCGTCTGTGTGAGAGAGAGAGACCGTCTGTGTGAGAGAGAGAGACCGTCTGTGTGAGAGAGAGAGACCGTCTGTGTGAGAGAGAGACCGTCTGTGTGAGAGAGAGAGACCGACTGTGTGAGAGAGAGAGAGCGTCTGTGTGAGAGAGAGACCGTCTGTGTGAGAGAGAGAGACCGTCTTTGTGAGAGAGAGACCGTCTGTGTGAGAGAGAGAGACCGTCTGTGTGAGAGAGAGAGACCGTCTGTGTGAGAGAGAGAGGGTCTATGTGAGAGAGAGACCGTCTGTGTGAGAGAGAGAGACCGTCTGTGTGAGAGAGAGAGACCGTCTGTGTGAGAGAGAGAGGGTCTATGTGAGAGAGAGACCGTCTGTGTGAGAGAGAGAGACCGTCTGTGTGTGAGAGAGAGACCGTCTGTGTGAGAGAGAGAGGGTCTCTGTGAGAGAGAGACCGTCTGTGTGAGAGAGAGAGACCGTCTGTGTGAGAGAGAGACCGTCTGTGTGAGAGAGAGAGACCGTCTGTGTGAGAGAGAGAGACAGTCTGTGTGAGAGAGAGACCGTCTGTGTGAGAGAGAGAGACCGTCTGTGAGAGAGAGAGACCGTCTGTGTGAGAGAGAGACCGTCTGTGTGAGAGAGAGAGACCGTCTGTGTGAGAGAGAGACCGTCTGTGTGAGAGAGAGAGACCGTCTGTGTGAGAGAGAGACCGTCTGTGTGAGAGAGAGACCGTCTGTGTGAGAGAGAGAGACCGTCTGTGTGAGAGAGAGAGACCGTCTGTGTGAGAGAGAGAGACCGTCTGTGTGAGAGAGAGAGGGTCTATGTGAGAGAGAGACCGTCTGTGTGAGAGAGAGAGACCGTCTGTGTGAGAGAGAGAGACCGTCTGTGTGAGAGAGAGACCGTCTGTGTGAGAGAGAGACCGTCTGTGTGAGAGAGAGAGACCGTCTGTGTGAGAGAGAGACCGTCTGTGTGAGAGAGAGACCGTCTGTGTGAGAGAGAGAGACCGTCTGTGTGAGAGAGAGACCGTCTGTGTGAGAGAGAGACCGTCTGTGTGAGAGAGAGAGACCGTCTGAATGAGAGAGAGAGACCGTCTGTGTGAGAGAGAGACCGTCTGTGTGAGAGAGAGACCGTCTGTGTGAGAGAGAGAGACCGTCTGTGTGAGAGAGAGACCGTCTGTGTGAGAGAGAGACCGTCTGTGTGAGAGAGAGAGACCGTCTGTGTGAGAGAGAGAGACCGTCTGTGTGAGAGAGAGAGGGTCTATGTGAGAGAGAGACCGTCTGTGTGAGAGAGAGAGACCGTCTGTGTGAGAGAGAGAGACCGTCTGTGTGAGAGAGAGAGACCGTCTGTGTGAGAGAGAGAGGGTCTATGTGAGAGAGAGACCGTCTGTGGTGAGAGAGAGAGACCGTCTGTGTGAGAGAGAGACCGTCTGTGTGAGAGAGAGAGACCGTCTGTGTGAGAGAGAGACGGTCTATGTGAGAGAGAGACCGTCTGTGTGAGAGAGAGAGACCGTCTGTGTGAGAGAGAGAGACCGTCTGTGTGAGAGAGAGAGGGTCTATGTGAGAGAGAGACCGTCTGAATGAGAGAGAGAGACCGTCTGTGTGAGAGAGAGACGGTCTTTGTGAGAGAGAGACCGTCTGTGTGAGAGAGAGACCGTCTGTGTGAGAGAGAGACCGTCTGTGTGAGAGAGAGAGACCGTCCTGTGTGAGAGAGAGAGACCGTCTGTGTGAGAGAGAGACCGTCTGTGTGAGAGAGAGACCGTCTGTGTGAGAGAGAGAGACCGTCTGTGTGAGAGAGAGAGACCGTCTGTGTGAGAGAGAGACCGGCTGTGTGAGAGAGAGAGACCGTCTGTGTGAGAGAGAGAGACCGTCTGGTGAGAGAGAGACCGTCTGTGTGAGAGAGAGAGACCGTCTGTGTGAGAGAGAGAGAGAGGACGTCTGTGTGAGAGAGAGAGGGTCTATGTGAGAGAAGACCGTCTGTGTGAGAGAGAGAGACCGTCTGTGTGAGAGAGAGAGACCGTCTGTGTGAGAGAGAGAGGGTCTATGTGAGAGAGAGACCGTCTGTGTGAGAGAGAGAGACCGTCTGTGTGAGAGAGAGAGACCGTCTGTGTGAGAGAGAGAGGGTCTATGTGAGAGAGAGACCGTCTGTGTGAGAGAGAGAGACCGTCTGTGTGAGAGAGAGACCGTCTGTGTGAGAGAGAGAGACCGTCTGTGTGAGAGAGAGAGACCGTCTGTGTGAGAGAGAGACCGTCTGTGTGAGAGAGAGAGACCGTCTGTGAGAGAGAGAGACCGTCTGTGTGAGAGAGAGACCGTCTGTGTGAGAGAGAGAGACCGTCTGTGTGAGAGAGAGACCGTCTGTGGGAGAGAGAGAGACCGTCTGTGTGAGAGAGAGACCGTCTGTGTGAGAGAGAGACCGTCTGTGTGAGAGAGAGAGACCGTCTGTGTGAGAGAGAGAGACCGTCTGTGTGAGAGAGAGAGACCGTCTGTGTGAGAGAGAGAGGGTCTATGTGAGAGAGAGACCGTCTGTGTGAGAGAGAGAGACAGTCTGTGTGAGAGAGAGAGACCGTCTGTGTGAGAGAGAGACCGTCTGTGTGAGAGAGAGACCGTCTGTGTGAGAGAGAGAGACCGTCTGTGTGAGAGAGAGACCGTCTGTGTGAGAGAGAGACCGTCTGTGTGAGAGAGAGAGACCGTCTGTGTGAGAGAGAGACCGTCTGTGTGAGAGAGAGACCGTCTGTGTGAGAGAGAGAGACCGTCTGAATGAGAGAGAGAGACCGTCTGTGTGAGAGAGAGACCGTCTGTGTGAGAGAGAGACCGTCTGTGTGAGAGAGAGAGACCGTCTGTGTGAGAGAGAGAGACCGTCTGTGTGAGAGAGAGAGGGTCTATGTGAGAGAGAGACCGTCTGTGTGAGAGAGAGACGGTCTTTGTGAGAGAGAAACCGTCTGTGTGAGAGAGAGACCGTCTGTGTGAGAGAGAGACCGTCTGTGTGAGAGAGAGACCGTCTGTGTGAGAGAGAGACCGTCTGTGTGAGAGAGAGAGACCGTCTGTGTGAGATAGAGAGGGTCTATGTGAGAGAGAGACCGTCTGTGTGAGAGAGAGAGAGGGTCTCTGTGAGAGAGAGACCGTCTGTGTGAAAGAGAGACCGTCTGTGTGAGAGAGAGAGACCGTCTGTGTGAGAGAGAGAGTGTCTGTGTGAGAGAGAGAGACCGTCTGTGTGAGAGAGAGAGGGTCTATGTGAGAGAGAGACCGTCTGTGTGAGAGAGAGAGGGTCTATGTGAGAGAGAGACCGTCTGTGTGAGAGAGAGAGAGACCGTCTGTGTGAGAGAGAGACCGTCTGTGTGAGAGAGAGACCGTCTGTGTGAGAGAGAGAGACCGTCTGTGTGAGAGAGAGACCGCCTGTGTGAGAGAGAGACCGCCTGTGTGAGAGAGAGACCGTCTGTGTGAGAGAGAGACCGTCTGTGTGAGAGAGAGAGACCGTCTGTGTGAGAGAGAGAGGGTCTATGTGAGAGAGAGACCGTCTGTGTGAGAGAGAGACGGTCTTTGTGAGAGAGAGACCGTCTGTGTGAGAGAGAGACCGTCTGTGTGAGAGAGAGACCGTCTGTGTGAGAGAGAGAGACCCTCTGTGTGAGAGAGAGAGACCGTCTGTGTGAGAGAGAGAGACCGTCTGTGTGAGAGAGAGAGACCGTCTGTGTGAGAGAGAGAGACCGTCTGTGTGAGAGAGAGACCGTCTGTGTGAGAGAGAGACCGTCTGTGTGAGAGAGAGAGACCGTCTGTGTGAGAGAGAGACCGTCTGTGTGAGAGAGAGACCGTCTTTGTGAGAGAGAGACCGTCTGTGTGAGAGAGAGACGGTCTGTGTGAGAGAGAGAGACCGTCTGTGTGAGAGAGAGACCGTCTGTGTGAGAGAGAGACGGTCTTTGTGAGAGAGAGACCGTCTGTGTGAGAGAGAGACCGTCTGTGTGAGAGAGAGAGGGTCTCTGTGAGAGAGAGAGGGTCTCTGTGAGAGAGAGACCGTCTGTGTGAGAGAGAGAGACCGTCTGTGTGAGAGAGAGACCGTCTGTGTGAGAGAGAGAGGGTCTATGTGAGAGAGAGACCGTCTGTGTGAGAGAGAGAGACCGTCTGTGTGAGAGAGAGAGGGTCTATGTGAGAGAGAGACCGTCTGTGTGAGAGAGAGAGGGTCTGTGTGAGAGAGAGACCGTCTGTGTGAGAGAGAGAGACCGTCTGTGTGAGAGAGAGACCGTCCGTGTGGAGAGAGAAAGAGAGAGACCGTCTGTGTGGAGAGGAAGACCGTGTGTGTGAGAGAGAGACCGTCTGTGTGGAGAGGGAGACCATCTCTGTGGATAGAGACAGTCTGTGGGAAGCACCTCTGCCCACCCTGTGTTCGGGGTGGTGGTCGCCTGCAGGCGCTTTGGCCGATCGCCCGGCCTCTGCACAGACCTAGGGATGGTTCCATCCCAGCCCTGCGGGAGGCAGTCGCACAGGGTTTTTCTAAAGCCATATCCTCTAGTGAGGATTAAAAGCAAATTTTTTAAAATCACAATGAAGGAAACAATGATAATATTTCAGACTATCTTAGGCTTTATTTGAAACCACAAATTTTGGTAGCTCCCGTTTCAGGGAAAGGAAGACTTCTTAAGTTTTATGGAGAATTTTATAAAATTTAATTTTATGCTGGCAGTAGCAACTTCATCCACAGGGATTACTTTGTCCTTTGAATTATTTATTTATTTGACAGTATAAATCACTATGTAAAGTTGTTTTCAAATATGTGAAACTGGGCAGATCATTTTACCCACCCAATAATAAATGTCTTTAGAGGGTATATTTTTAACTATTAAGTGAAAGTGAACTAAAAACCAAAATTAGATTTAAAAGTTCTTAAAAGGTGCCTGGCCGGCGGCTCAGTGGTTAGAGCTTTGCCCGCACACGCAGGGTCCCAGGTTGGGTTCCTGGTTGGGGCACCAGCCTGGGTTGCAGGTACATGGTTGAGGGGTAAGGGGGCCCGGTCCTCCATCTCTCACACCAACGTCTGTCTCTCCCCCCTCCTCCCCTCCCTCCCACTCTCTCAAAATCATCCTGTGCGATTAACAAAGAAAAGTACCAAAAGGTGAGACAACCCTTCCCCTGAGAATGCCGGATGAGCAGGAGCACTTGCTTCACCCGACAGGTGTGTGTCTGGACTGTTTAAGAACCTAAGGGCTGGCTATTGGTTTTTCTGTGCTTTGCTAGGACAAAGGAGGTAAAAATGATTTTAAGGAATGAAAATGAGTGTTGTAAAATTCTTGAGTGAAACTTATTGTTAGTAGCTGTCTGTTGGGTGTTTTTGCTGCTCTTTAAATTCCTTCAGGTGATGCTTCCAATAAAAACAAAACAAAAAAAACAACAACAGTTTTTTAATTCACATTACAGAGCTGATTTTTTTACTTATTTTTTTTATTTGAGTTTGTCTTCTCTATGATTCATAAACACCACTCTTGACCCCAAGAAAGAATGTACCTGGTTGTGGTTGGCCGGGCCCAAAACCATAACCAGAGCCTAGCAGCCACTGTTTATGAGGGGCTGCATTTTCAGGGAAAGCCCCCAGGCCAGGCGGCCACCTCCTGCACTGTGCTCCTGCTTGGAGCTGATCCTTATAAAGGAGTTCCTGGGATACTATTTCGGCCAATGGGGCTGAGTGGTGCCTCCTCCAATTGGAGCTGTAGAGCTTTGGCCTCATTTGCACCTTTACTGACCAATCAGAACAGCTCCACAATGACCACTCAGAATACGTGGAGCTGGCCAATCAAGGCAGTGCCATTTGGATCAATCTGTGTGCCTTTGGAGTCCTTTGCATAGAAATAGACCAATCAGGGCCTGGGGGCAGTAACTTCTCTCTAAATAAGCCAGCCTTCCCTTTGTATCAGTAGAGCACATGTTCTGCTGAGTTGCCCCAGTTTCTGCTGTATCATCAGAGCAGCAACACTAGCTGCAGCATTTGAGCTGCTTAAAGTCTCCCCCTTCACTAAACCCCACAATGGGAACTCCTGATGGCATTGAATAGGTGGCAGAGACTGTTAGTTGACATCACCAATGTTTGCTTAGTTATTAGATACAACTACTAGTAAGTGGGAGCTCTGAAGAAAGTTGGGTTTCCTTTTTTCTAAACCTCAAACAATTCAGTGCTATTTTCTTTGTATGAAGACATTTATTTTTTTAAACTTTTTATTTTGAAACTAGAGGCCCAGTGCACAAAATTTGTGCACTGGGGGGAGGAGGCTCCTCAGCCCAAGCTGCGCCCTCTCACAGTCCAGGAGCCCTCGGGGGATGTCTGACAGACATCCTTGCTGCTGCCACAGAGGCAAGAGAGGTGCCTGCCACTGCCACTGTGCTCACCATGAGCCCGGCTCAGGGCTTCTGGCTGAGCGGCACTCCCACTGTGGGAGCCCACTGACCACCAGGGGGCAACTCCTGCATTGAGCATCTGCCCTGTGGTGGTCAGTGCACATCATTCCGCCATTCGGTCAATTTGCATAGTAGCCTTTTATTATATAAGATAGGATAATCAAATTACAAGAAGATGTAAACAAAGTACAGAAAGTACCTCCAGTGTTTTCCCCTAATGTTTTCCCCTAAATTGTACATCAAAATCTGAAAATTGAAATTAGTATAATGTGTGTGTATAGTTCTGTCATTATATCACATGTATAGATTTGTGTAGCCACCACCAAAATCCAGATACAGAACTGTTTCAGCACCACAAAGATCTCTGATTGGTTAGGGGAAAAATAGACAAGTAAGGGGAGCACAGAGGAATTTTAGGGTAGTGAAATATCTAGTCTATGATATTCTAGTACTGGATACATTATACATTTGTTGAACCTATAGAACCATAGGGTCCAGGAGTGAACCCTAATGTAAACTATGGACTTTGAGTGATGATGTGTCAATGTAGGTTCATCAGTTGTAACAAATCTACCACTCTGTTGCAGGTTGTTAGTGGGGGAAGCCATGAAAGGCAGGATGTAGAAGAACTCTGCACTTTTGCTCATTTTATTATGAATCTAAAACTGCTCTAAAAAGTAAAGTATAGATATATTTTTGAAATGGAATACTTCATTAATTTGTGTCATTTTTGCTCAGGGAACATACTAATCTCTGCAGCATTCCAATTTTTAGTATACGGTAAAAGTGAGCAGTACAGTACATTTAAAATAGAGAAATCATAAATTTTAAACATGGAAAATATATAAAAAGATAACCTAACTCCTTGTGCTCATTGTAAAATGAGGATGAAGGACACTCAGACTTTAAAAATAAGTAATATGCTTAATTTTTTAGTACAGTTTTAATTTTACAGAATTGAACAAATAATTCATATGGTTCCATATGCCCACCCACCCCAACACCCAGTCCAGAGTTTCTGATATTTTTACCATCTTGCATCATTGTGGCACATAAGAATTACATAAATACAATGGAGTATTGGAAATTATTTTCAAGTGGAATAATTTCCAAACCACATATCTAAAATATATAAACGACAAATCTGAGAGAGACAACCAAGATGGCACCATAGGTAAACACCTGAACTTGCTGCCGTGCACAACCCCATTAAAAGTACAACTAAAAGATAAAATTAATATCATCCAGAACCACGGGAAGGCTGGCTGAGTGGAAATTCTACAACTAGAAGGAAAGAGAAAAGCGCATTGAGTCCAGTAGGAGGTGCAGAGGTGTGGAAGTGTGGAGGTACGGAGGCATGAAAACGGGGCTGGCAACTGGGTCCACTGTGGTCTTTTTCAATCAGGAGGGAGATACAAGCTCCCGATTGCTCTGAACTTCAGTTCCAGGCGAGAATCTGGGGACTCAGATCCATATGGAGAGAAACTGGATGGTCTGGCATCCGGCCGGAACATGAGGGTGGCTTTCTCACAGAGGTGCTTGCAGCGGTCATTGTTCCTGCACAGGGCCACAGGACACAGAGACCCAGGGACCTATCCAGGGCAGGGCCAAAGGGCAACCATTGCTGTTTGCTCCACCCTGGTGATTCCCTGAAACCACACCCCACCCAATTTACAACCCCACCCAAGCTAAACTCAGAGGCTTTTGCATATGAATGGCCTGGCCTTTCTCCACCTAAAAACCTGTCAAACTGCAGCTGGGTCAGAGAACCCCAGAGCTTCCAAAAGAAGGCCTAAGGCTCATCAGCAGCCTGCATTGCTTCACAGCTGCACCTCATCTGGGCACCTCCAAACCCCAAACAAAGAGGAGGAATCTGTAGATCTCTCTGTAGCTCCTGCTGGGTGGCCTCAGGCAATGGCTGACTTTGCAACTTCTTGGAGATACAAGAGCCAGTATACCCAGTGATCAGAGTGAGACCATACCAGATTACAACTCTTCACATCCATAAGAGACACACTCAGGGGGCAGACTCAGAGAGCGACAAAGCCCCACTGAAGCAAGTCCTGCCCCATAAGGGTGTTTCCAGCACAGCAGTTCTTCCAGTGTAGACACAACTGATCCTCACAGCCAATTGGCCTGGAGGTCAATTCCTCCCAGTGATACCAACAGCAATCAAGGCCTAACTACAACAAGACTGTGCACCCAGCCCACAAAGGAGTGCACCAAGAGAGTCCACCTCAGGTAATTAGGGAGGCTGAGTCACTGGGCCCTATACACTGAGTGGCCAGATTATTATGACCACCTGACATTCGTAGACAAATTAGCTATAATTTCGGGCTGAAGTTGCTAGAGGGCCAGACCATTATAAACATCTGAATAGCACAACATACCTAAGTATTGTTGCTGATCAAGTTCATCCTATCATGTTGATGGCGTATCCCAATAGAGATGGCTTCTTCCAACAACATAATGTGCCATGCCACAGTGCCCTTATTGTGCAGGAGTGGTTTCAAGAACATGAGGGAGACTTTACCTTGCTTAGGTGGCCCCCATAATCACCAGATCTCAATCCAATTGAGCATTTGTGGGACAAAGTTAAAAGAGCCATCAGGCAGCTGGTTCCACTGAAAGGGCAAGGACTGCGCCCTCCATCTTGCTCCGTACTCTCCATGTTGGGGCAGCCGCCATGTGCTCAGGAGGGTACCTCCTTCCCGGAAGCCCCAGCCTCTGCTGGCCATGCCCGGGATTTCTTTAAACTAACCAATGACAATCAAGGGACATGCGTGCCATAGAGATGACCACATCCTGTGTAACAAGGCCCGACTTGGGCCTGGCCAATCGGCAGGGCCCACGGTCAGCTCCCTTCGCTCCACCCCCCCTATAAAACTCCTCATCCCATCGGGCTTCGCTCTCTCGGTCTCTGGGCTTACCGTTGCATTGATGAGTGTGGTTGGGGAGCCGAACTAGTTTAAAATGAAGGACTCTTTGCTTTTGCATTGGACTTGCTGGCTCCCTGTGGGTTCTTGGGAATCTTGAAATCTGGGCACAACACCACAACCATCAAATCTCACAGAACTGGACAGTGCTATTCATCAGGCATGGTGTCAGATTCCTTGCATCACCTTTCAACATCTCGTGGAGTCAATGCCAAGAAGAATCACTGCAATATTGAAGGCAAAAGGTGGCCCAATGAAGTACTGATGGGGTGGTCATAATAATCTGGCCACTCAGTGTAGGTCACTTAGCACACAAAGCCACTCTATCAACATAGGGAAGTATCCAAAATGTGGAGACAAAGAAACAGGTCACAAGATAAAGAAATGGAGGAAAGCAAACTAATGGATATAGAGTTCAAAACTACGGTTATAAGGTTACTGAAGAATCTTCTAGAAACCTCTGAGAAATTTAGTGAGAACCTCAAGGACATAAAAAAGGACCAATTAGAAATTAAGCATACACTTACTGAAATAAAGAATAATATACAGAGATCCAACAGCAGACTAGAGGATCCCAGGAATCAAGTCAAAGATTTGAAATACGAAGAAGCGAAAAACACCAAACCATCAAAGCAAAAGGAAAAAAGAATCCAAAAATATGAAGATAGTGTAAGGAGCCTCTGGGACAACTTCAAGCGTACCAACATCCAAATTATGGGGGTGCCAGAAGAAGAGAGAGAGCAAGATATTGAAAACCTATTTGAAGAAACAATGACAGAAAACTTCCCCTACCTGGTGAAAGAAATAGACTTACAAGTCCAGGAAGCGCAGAGAACCCCAAACGAGGAATCAAAGAGGACCACACCAAGACACATCATAATTAAAATGCCAAGGGCAAAAGACAAAGAGAGAATTTAAAAAGCAGCAAGAGAAAGAAAGTCAGTTACCTACAAGGGAGTACCCATACGAATGTCAACTGATTTCTCAACAGAAACTTTGCAGGCCAGAAGGGAGTGGCAATAAATATTCAAAGTGATGAATAGCAAGAACCTACAACCACGATTAGTCTACCCAGCAAAGTTATCATTTAGAATTGAAGGTCAGATAAAGAGCTTCACAGATAAGAAAAAGCTAAAGGAGTTCATCACCGCCAAACCAGTATTATATGAAATGCTGAAAGGTATTCTTTAGGAAGAGGAAGAAGAAGAAGAAAAAGGTAAAGATAAAAATTTGTTGTCACCAAAGTGACAACAAATACATATCTATCAACAAGTGAATCTAAAAAGTGAATAAAAAAATCTGATGAACTGAATAAACTGGTAAATAGAATAGAATCGGGCATATAAAGGGAGTGGACTGACAATTTTCAGGGGGAAGAGGGTGTGGGGGTGCAGGAAGAGACTGGACAAAAATGATACACCTATGGACGAGGACAGTGTGGGGAGAGGTAAGGGCATGGGGTGGGGTGGGAACCAGGTGGAGGGGAGCTATGGGGGGAAAAAGAGGAACAATTGTAATAATATGAACAATAAAAATTTATTTAAAAAATAATAAATAGCCCTAACTGGTTTGGCTCAGTGAATAGAGCGTCAGCCTGCGGACTCAAGGGTCCCAGGTTCAGTTCCAGTCAAGGGCATGTACCTTGGTTGCGGGCACATCCCCAGTAGGAAGTGTGCAGGAGGCAGCTGATCGATGTTTCTCTCTCATCGATGTTTCTGGCTCTCTATCCCTCTCCCTTCCTCTCTGTAAAAGATCAATAAAATATATTTTAAAAATAATAATAATAAAATAAAATATATAAAGGACCCTCAAAATTCAATATTATAGAAATAATGTTTTTACTATTAATTTAACTTCATAGTTTACATCAATGTATACTCTTAGCATTGCAGTTTTATGGATTTTCACAAATGTATAAAAACATGCATCCACCATACAGATTTATACAGAATAGTTTCACCACTCTTAAAAACTCTGTGCTTCACCAATTTGCCTCCCCCCAAATCCCTGGCAACGACTGGCCTTTTTACCATCTATATAGACTGAATGTTTGTGTCCCTCCCCAAAATTCATATGTGAAACCTAATCCCCAAAGTGATGATATTTGGAGGCAGGATCTTTGGGAGGCACCTTAGGTCATGAGAGTAAAGCCCTTGTGAATGGGATTAAGTGTCCGTATTTTAAAAACTCCAGAGAGTTCCCTAGCCCTTCTACCATATGAGGACATAGGGAGAAGATAGCCAACTCACTATAAAGCAGGAAGTGGGCCCTCAGCAGACACCAAATCTATCAGAGACTTGATCTTAGACTTTCCAGCCTCCAGAACTCTGACAAATAAGTTTATTTTGTCTATAAACTACCCAGATTCTGCTATTCTTTCGAGCAGCCAGAAAGGACTAAGAAATCTGTATAGTTTTGCATTTTCCAAAATGTCACATAGCTGAAATTAAAAAGTATGTAGCCTTCAGATTGGACTGTTTCATTTAGCATATTCATTTAAGTTTTCTTCGTTTCTTTTGCAGTGTGAGTACTCATTTATCTTTATTTCTGAATAATATTTTATTGTATGGATCTACCACAGTTTATCCTTGTTTATTCTTTCATGTTTGTATGATTCCTTGTTCACTATGTTTGCTCTCTGTTTTGTTTTTTTATAATCATTCCCTCTTTTCTGCCATCTCTTTTTTTTAAATCCTCATCCAAGGATATTTTTATTGATTTTAGAAAGAGAAGAAGGGCGGAAGAGAGAGAGAGAGTAACATTGATGCAAGAAAGAAACATTACTTGGTTGCCTCCCATGCGCCTCTGACCAGGGATTAAACATGCAACATAGATGTGTACCTTGACCAGGAATCAAATCTGATACCTTTTTGTATAGGGTGATGCTCCAACCAACTGAGCCATCCAGGCCAGGGCTGCCATCTCTTTTGTGAATTGAGCATTTAATATAATTTCATTTTATGTCCTCTCATATCATGATTCTTTTTTATTATTTAAAGTTTTTCTATTGATTTTTTGAGAGCAATGAAGGGAGAGAGAGAGAGAGAGATCATTGTGGGAGAGAAAAATCAATTGGTTGCCTCCCTTATGCACCCAAAAAAGCATGTCTGTGGTACAACTGTATTTCTGGATCAGTAATTGAGGGGTTAAGACCAACTGCCAATAAAGACAGATTTTTCCCTTAATTGTCAGATAGCAGTTTGATATTCTATATTAAATTAAAATAATATTAGTGAATAAGAGTAGGTCTTATTCTTTTTTTTCTTTCTTTTTTTTTTTTTGAGTAGGTCTTATTCTTTTCCTGTATCCTCTATAGCACCTACTAAAGATTTGTGGGGGTAAGTACCATTTAGTGGGTGATAATCTGGCTCAGAGAAAACACATCCATCACATGGCACTTCAATTCTAATAATACAATTTACAAAATCACTAACTTTTATTTATTTATTTTTTAATTTTAATTAAATCTTTATTGTTCAGATTATTACATTTGTTCCTCTTTTTTCCCCCCCATAACTCCCCTCCTCCCGGTTCCCACCCCACCCTCCGCCCTCACTCCCCACCCACTGTCCTCATCCATAGGTGCACGATTTTTGTCCAGTCTCTTTCCGCATCTCCCACACCCCTTTCCCCCCCAAGAATAGTCAGTCCATTCCCTTTCTATGTCCCTGATTCTATTATAATCACCAGTTCATTCTGTTCATCAGATTATTTATTCACTTGATTCTTAGATTCACTTGTTGATAGATGCATATTTGTTGTTCATAATTTGTATCTTTACCTTTTTCTTCCTCTTCCTCTTCTTAAAGGATACCTTTCAGCATTTCATATAATCCTGGTTTGGTGGTGATGAACTCCTTTAGCTTTTCCTTATCTGTGAAGCTCTTTATCTGACCTTCAATTCTGAATGATAGCTTTGCTGGATAAAGTAATCTTGGTTGTAGGTTCTTGGTATTCATCACTTTGAATATTTCTTGCCACTCCCTTCTGGCCTGCAAAGTTTCTGTTGAGAAATCAGCTGACAGTCGTATGGGTATTCCCTTGTAGGTAACTGAGTTTCTTTCTCTTGCTGTTTTTAAGAGTCTCTCTTTATCTTTTGCTCTTGGCATTTTAATTATGATGTGTCTTGGTGTGGTCCGCTTTGGATTCCTTTTGTTTGGGGTTCTCCGCGCTTCTTGGACCTGTAAGTCCATTTCTTTCACCAGGTGGGGGAAGTTTTCTGTCATTATTTCTTCAAATAGGTTTCCAATATCTTGCTCTCTCTCATCTTCTGGCACCCCTATAATTCTGATGTTGGTATGCTTGAAGCTGTCCCAGAGGCTCCTTACACTATTCTCGCATTTTTGGATTCTTTTTTCATTTTGCTTTTCCAGTTGGGTGTTTTTTGCTTCTTCGCATTTCAAATCATTGACTTGATTCTTGCGCTCCTCTGGCCTGCTGTCGGGAGTCTGTATAATATTCTTTATTTCAGTCAGTGTATGCTTAATTTCTAGTTGGTTCCCCAATATAACATCGAAGGTCTCATTAGTTTTCTTGTAGATCTCATTAAGTTTATCGGCGGCTTCTAAACAGTTCTTGAGAGACCTTAAAAGTGTGGTTCTGAACTCTATATCTTCCATTGACAATTTTGTCCTGTTTCTTTGTCTCCGCATTTTGTTATGCTTCCTTGGCGCACCCCCTAGTGGTCTTTGTTCGCAGTCTTATAGTTAAACCTTGTTGTAGCTAATACCAGGGAGGGTTTGACCTCCAGGCCAATTGGCTATGAGAATCAGCTGTGTCAGCAGTGAGAGAACTTCTGTCCTCTAGGGAGGTGCTAATCTAGCCTTTGCCTGAGGCTATCCGGCAAATGCGTCTGTGCAGGGCTTGGGCGGGGCGAGTCGCACAGGATCAACAGGGTGGGCCGGAGAGAGCAGTTATGGAGGCTCTCAGTCCTGTCCCCAGGGGCTCCGCCTCTCTGAGTCCCAGCACCCGCTGCAAAGTTCGGAGAGAAAGCTGCACTCGCTCTGACCGAAGCCAGACAGTCCCGCTTCTCCCGTTTGAGTCTGGGTCCCTAGAGACTCGCCCGTATCTGGAGCTCAGAGTCTGCGACTCCCTCCCGATTGAAAACGCCAACCGCGCCCTCCGCCGCCAGCCCGCTCCGCACACTCCGCACCTCAGAATCTGACTTCAGCACTGCGCCTCCTCTGAGTGTCCGTATGCGTTTCTCTTTCCTCCTAGTTGTAGGACTTCCACTCAGCCAGCGTTCCTGTGGTTCTTGGTGATGTCCGTTCTGTCTTTTAGTTTCACTTTTGAAGTGGTTGTTCAAAGCAGCAAACTCCGGCGTTAACCTATGCCGCCATCTTGGTTCTCAAAATCACTAACTTTTAAAATTATGTTGTATTTACCTCCTTTCAGGACTAAATAAAAATCACAACGAAATTATACACCATCACCCTAGCCAGGTTGGCTCCAGTGGATAAAGCATTGGCTTGTGGAATGAAAGATCCTGGTTTCCATTCCAGTCAAGGGCACACACCTCGGGTACATCCTGGCTCTGGCCGGGGCACATGTGAGAGGCAGCCAATTGATGTGTCTCTCTCACATGGATGTTTCTCTCTGTCTCTCCCCCTCCCTTCCATTCTCTCTAAAAGCCAAGAAAAATATCCTTGGGTGAGGATTATACAACAATCAACCAGGTCAACCATCTGAAGACTAGTTTAACAGATCTTATAACTAAGGATGCACAGAAGTCACACCAAGACTGGTAGGAAAGGCAGAAATGTGAAAGGAGATGGCCCTGAACCCATGTGCTTCAGTTGAGAATCCATCTCAACTATCTCAGCTGGAGAGGTACCCCTAAAAAGAAAGGGTCTCAACACCATGCTTGGCTTTCCAGCCCAGAGCACCAGTGCCAGGAAGAGGCACCCACCTAACATCTGGCTATGAACATCAGTGAGGATTCAGTCTGCCAGGGTGAGATGGATGGAAGACTGCTAAAAACCCTGGCACCCTCTGAAAGAGACAACACACAAAATTTTCTTTGTGCCACTCACTCTCAATTCCAGTAGAAAATGGCACCTCAGAGCACAGTGGAGTCATACAGGGAGAGATTGGGTTATTTGGCTTCAGGGAAAGAGTTGAAGAAACAGCTGTCAAGGTTCCTGTGCTGAGTCCCTCTCCCACACCTCCCACAGGCACCATCTTTCCTGGGTCAAGCATACCCGTTATATGGCATTAACTTGGGGAGATACACTAGACATACTTCCTGACTTCTGTGGTCCCCCCTGTCAAGCTCTTGCCCTGTGGAGGAATTAGCTGGCTGTAGCTTGCAGACCTTGGCAGGGTCTCGAGGAGATCGGGCAGACTCAGGAGGTTTCAAAGACAAGGGCAGACTGAGTGAAGCGGCTTCAGGGCGAGTGCCAATGTCCCTGTGCTCCTGACGGATGTCACCCCTACAGCGTGGTTCCCAGCCTTCTATTGGCCACGCCCACCTGAGCATCTCTAAACTCCGGATGCCCCCCTGTGACACACAATACTTATCATTCAAAAAGTGACTCCTATTCACGGGGAGGAAGCCTAAAAGGCCATTAACTTGGACTAAACAAGCTTCCAAAGAACATGGCATCCAGGAATGAGAAAAATAAGAATGAAAGGACAGTTGAAGTACTGAGGAAGAAATCACTAAGAAATTGTTTTAAAAAATAATATGAAGTGATATGAAAATATAGCAAATAAAGATTCAAAACATAATAGAGAACTGAAATGCATAAATATGTCACACTATATATTTATTTACTGTATATGAGGCCCCTAGAATCATAAGAAATGCAAAAAAAATTCACTGTTAATAACTCATTCTCGAATTGCCAACATTAAAAATAAAATTACCTCCCTGTGGGCACTACACATTGGGAACCACTGCTCTACAGCATGGGTGTGAAGAGATGCACTAGACTAGCCTCACACTGCCAGCTCACTGTGGCCTCGCCCTGCCCTGCTCATGCCTGCAGAAAAGTTGGCTGGCTGCCACAAGCCTAGACTTGCACTGCAGTCTTTTTGGAAGGCTTTCCAGGAGGTACCGGCAGACTTGGGTTGTCAGAGATGCACAGGGAGAGACTGAATTGTGTGGCTTTGATACAAAAGCCATTTTTTCTGAGTGCCCCAACATGTCAACATTCCTCTATACAGCCTTTATTCAAATGGCCAAACTTTAATATGCTTTAGCCTGATTGCCGGGGTTCTTGTCCCAGCATCTAGAAGGATTCAGCAATCTGGAGAAGGCTGTGCGTAGATTAAATAAGAGTCCAGAGATGAAGCATAATTTTGAAAGGCATTTGGAGGTCAGAGGAGCCTAGTTTGAAGGAAACTAAGATCTAAGTTCCAAGGCAGGGGTCCTCAAACTACGGCCTGCTGGCCACATGCAAATACAAATATTGTATTTGTTCCTGCTTTGTTTTTTTTACTTCAAAATAGGATATGTGCAGTGTGCATAGGAATTTGTTCATAGTTTGTTTTGTTTGTTTTTTAATATATATTTTATTGATTTTTTACAGAGAGGAAGGGAGAGAGATAGAGAGTTAGAAACATCGATGAGAGAGAAACATCAATCAGCTGCCTCCTGCACACCCCCCACTGGGGATGTGCCCGCAACCCAGGTACATGCCCTTGACCGGAATCGAACCTGGGACCTTTCACTCCGCAGGCCAACGCTCTATCCACTGAGCCAAACCGGTTTCGGCCATAGTTTGTTTTTTTAAACTATAGTCTGGCCCTCCAACGGTCTGAGGGACAGTGAACTGGCCCCCTGTTTAAAAAGTTTGAGGACCCCTGTTCTGCCGAAACCGGTTTGGCTCAGTGGATAGAGTGTCGGCCTGCGGACTGAAATTTCCCAGGTTCGATTCTGGTCAAGGGCATGTACCTGGGCTGCGGGCATATCCCCAGTGGGAGATGTGCAGGAGGCAGCTGATGGATGTTTCTCTCTCATCGATGTTTCTAACTCTCTATCTCTCTCCCTTCCTCTCTGTAAAAAATCAATAAAATATATTTTAAAAATAAATAAATAAAAAATAAAAATAAAAAGTTTGAGGACCCCTGTTCTAAGGTTTCAGGTCTCCTCATCTCAGGACACCATGCTTTTTACTAACACAATTTGTCCTGAGGCGAGGTGGAGATACACACTTCAAAGGTCAGGGTTTCATACAGAGTCCATTGTCAGAATGGGGGAATTAGCCTATGGCTGTTCAGGTGTTTGGCCAGTAGGAGGCAATAACATGTAGATTAAGATGCCCTTTAGCTGTCTGGCAGCCAAGAATCAATTTAATGTATCCTATTCAGGTTTGGGGAAATGCCTTTAGCCATTCCAACAGGTGACTACATGTGTGACTCAACCCTGTTGAGTCCCCAAGTTCCATCAACCTTTTGATGAAACTCTTGAAATTATGACATGCTGGAATTGGCTTCTGGCAACTGATGAACTCAACTGGCTCCTGATGACTCCCTGAGACCCCACCCCAGTGAAAAAGAATCTACAGACCCATGGCTGGTAGTGGCTGGCCTTGGTGTAGCCTGAGGCTTTTATTGAGTGGCCTCAGACCCAGCACTGGTGCAGAGTTTAAATCTGTATCAACCAGGTAAACAACACTTACACTTACCTTGTGACTCAGAAAATGCCTCATGCAACTCTCGTACCACCAGAGGATCTTTCCGTGGCCGAGCCTAAGAAGCAGCAGGCAGGTGGAGGTGGCTCTTGAGGTGCCTTGGGCTTCTTGCTGGCCTTCCCCAAGCTCAGTACTGGTGAAAGCCAGCCTCAGTACACAGGTTCAGCAAAGGAAGCCAAAAAATGTGGATTGCCTTGTAGCATCTAACAGGTAGCCAAGGGCCAATCACTGGCAGTGTCAGATTGAGATGCATTGGAGTCCCTTTCAACATGCTCCAGCATGAACACACCCATTGTCTGGCTTCAAACCATCATAGCATGACCCAATTAGCTCCACAAGCAGCATGCCCAAAAAGAGAACAGCAGGCACCAGACCCTGTTGGAGTGAATTCCAGTAGCTGGGGTCAGCCCACACACAGCAGCTCATACACTGTGGCCAAAGTCAGTTCTTAGTCAACCTATGGGTCAACCCCAGCCATTGCTGGGCCAACAGAATTCAAGACTGAACTATAACGGGAGAGAGAGCATAATCCACGGAAGAAACATTCCTGGAGCACCTAGCTTGGATGAACAAGGAAGCTACACCATTGAGCCCACTGAACACGTACTATATAAAGCCACCGTACCAAGACTGGGAGACATAGCAGATCTACCTAATAAACAGAAATAAATACTGAGAGGCAACCAAATGGGGAGACAAAGATTTAATGCCCCAAATGAAAGAACATGAGAAAACCCCCCTCCCTAAAAATAACAAACTAAATAGGAGCAAGCAATCTACCAGATACAGAGTTCAAAATGATTATTAAAATGTTCAGTGAGCTTAGTACTTCAATAGAAAGACAGCAAGAATTGAAAAAAATAAAATAAAATAAAATAAAAACAAAACAGAAAAGGGCCCTAGCTGGTTTGGCTCAGTGGATAGAGCGTCGGCCTGCGGACTGAAGGGTCCCAGGTTCGATTCCGGCCAAGAGCACATGCCTGAGTTGTGGGCTCGATCCCCAGTAGGGGACGTGCAGGAGGCAGCCAATCGATGATTCTCTCTTATCATTGATGTTTTTATCTCTCTCTCCCTCTTCCTTCCTCTCTGAAATCAATAAAGAAATATATTTTAAAAAAAAACAAAAACAGAAAAGGACCAGTCAAATAAAATACGCTAGTCTGAAATGAAGAATACTCTAGAACAGTGGTTCTCAACCTTCTGGCCCTTTAAATACAGTTCCTCATGTTGTGACCCAACCATAAAATTATTTTCGTTGCTACTTCATAACTGTAATGTTGCTACTGTTATGAATCGTAATGTAAATATCTGATATGCAGGATGGTCTTAGGCGACCCCTGTGAAAGGGTAGTTCAACCGCCAAAGGGGCCGCGACCCACAGGTTGAGAACCGCTGCTCTAGAAGAAATCAATATTTTTATTGATTTCAGAGAGGAAGGCTGAATAAAACAAAGGATTAAATAAATGATGTAGAAGACAATGTAGCAGAAAACACCAAAGCAGAGCAATTAAAAAAAAAAAAGGAATCTTAAACTATAAGAATAGCCCTAGCTGATCTGGCTCAGTGGATAGAGCCTCAGCCTGCAGACCGAAGGGTCCCAGGTTTGATTCCAGTCAAGGGCATGTGCTTGGGTTGCGGGCTTAACACCCAGTGGGGAGTGTGCAGAAGGCGTCCGATCAATGGTTCTCTCTGAGCATTGATGTTTCTATCTCCCTCTCTCTCTCTCCCCCTTCCTCTCTGAAATCAATAAAAATATTTTTTTTAAATAAACTATGAGAATAGTTTAGGGGATCTCTGGCCTCTGTGACAACATCCTATATAATAAAAACCTAATATGCAAATCGACTGAACAGCAGAACGACTGGTAGAACAACCAGTTGCTATGACATGAACTGACTACCAGGGGGAATACACTCAACACAGGAGCTGCCCACAGGCCCCAGACCAGCCAAGGCCAGTGCCAGTGGGAGGTCCCTCCATTTGCCCTGCTGGTCGCCCTGCAGAGGGAGGTGGTGGTGGTGGCAGGGAGTGGGGCCAGCGAGTGGGCGGTGTCAGGTCAGCCAAAGCAGGTGCCAGCAGGGGCCCCCAGTCGCCCTGCTGGTTGCCCCACATATCAGCCCTGATCGCTGGTCATGCCTAGGGACCCTACCCATGCACGAATTTCATGTACTAGGCCTCTAGTCAAGTATAACATCTGCATCATATAAGTACCAGAAGGAAAATAGAACAAAAATAATGACTGAAAGTGTTCCTAATATGGTGAAAAAAAAATACACAAAAGTTCATACAGCACAGAGAATCTCAAACAAGATGAACCCAGAGTAGCCCACACCACAAGTAAAGTTAAAGACAAAAGGAGAGTCTTAAAAGCATCAAAAGAAACACAGTTACCTACAAAAAGCTCCTACAAGACTGTCAACTGATTTCTCAACAATTCTTTCTTAATAACTAATTATTTCCCCCTTAATAGTGTGTAAAATTAT
Organism: Myotis myotis; assembly: GCF_014108235.1. Classification (NCBI taxonomy): domain Eukaryota; kingdom Metazoa; phylum Chordata; class Mammalia; order Chiroptera; family Vespertilionidae; genus Myotis; species Myotis myotis. The sequence continues at coordinate 93,797,438 of NW_023416390.1, read as the reverse complement.
TGGAATGTTAGTTTTTATTGCATAGAGTCAGGAGCATGCTGAATAGTGCTGTTTCCTGCCATAGGAGCTTTAAAAAGGAAGTTTTGTAAAATCAACAGTAAAGTTGGGGATGATTAAGAAATTGCTATTAGGAATAACTATGGGATTATTGGTTTTACCAGAGATAGAGGCATACATAAGATGGCAATCAAGCATTCAGACAGGTTCCCTGTGAAGGCTTAAGTTTGAAAGCATCCCATATAATAAAAGGGTAATATGCAAATAGACCAAATAGCGGAACAACCGAACAACCTAAGTGTAATCTATACTAATTATAGAGGAATATGCAAATTGCCCAGGACGCCATTACATAACGACCAATCAGAACGGGGGCGGAACTGTGGCGGAGAGGTCTCAGAACGCCTGCACCGGGGGTCTAAAGGGCACGGAGAGGAAGGGAGAGCAGAGAGGCAGTTAGGGGGATCAGGCCAGGAGGGGAGGGCAGTTAGGCAGTTAGGGGGATCAGGCCAGGAGGGGAGGGCAGTTAGGGGGATCAGGCCAGCAGGGGGGAGCAGTTAGGCAGTTAGAGTGATCAGGCCAGGAGGGGAGATAAGTTAGGAGGATAGGCCACCAGGGGAGAGCAGTTTGGGCCATCAGGAAGGCAGGTAAGTGAGCGGTTAGGAGCCAGTGGTTCTGGATTGCAAAAGGGATCCCAGATTGGAGAGGGTGCAGGCTGGACTGAAGGATTCCCCTGACCCTGTGCATGAATTTTGTGCACCGGGCCTCTAGTATGCTAATGATATGCTAAGGCTGCTCAACCGCTTGCTATGACATGCACTGACCACCAGAGGGCAGAAGCTCCGACCAGTAGGTTAGCTTGCTGTTGGGGTCCAGCCGATCAGGACTTAGCAAGATGGGCCAGACACACCCTGGAGCCCTCCCGTGGTCCCTCCCTGGCCAGACCGTGCACCAGTGGTGTCCCTCAGCCTGTTCTGCACCCTCTTGCAATCTGGGACCCCTCAGGGGATTTCAGAGAGCCAGTTTCAGCCTGATCCCACAGGCCACTCCCCTTGGGAGGGCGCCAGACACAGGGCTCGCAAGCCCAAGGCAGGCACAGTGGGGCTGGGATGAGCAGGAGCAGCAGGTAGGAGTTGCAGGCGGCATTGGACTGCGGGTTTTGGCCCAATCCCTGCAGGTCACCCAGAGGGACACCACGAATTCGTGCACCGGGCCTCTAGTTTTATCATATTATTTGAATGTCAAGGTTTCCCATTTACAAGGTTTGAAACAGAAAAAATCAGTAAGTACTATATAGCCAAGGCATGAAATAACTAGAACACACGAACATAGGAGAGGTGACCATCTTGTCACAGGAGATTTGAGGTCATTAATTTGCCCAGGAATAAAAACATTATGACAATAATGAAATACACATGAGGATTATGCATTGCAGAAGCTGACTACTGGCTGGCCCCCGATCGTGGGAAAGTCAGTCTGCTTCTAGTTCTATCTCCTTTTTGTCTGAGTCGTTGTCTCAGACAAAGGGGTAATTTTATTTGAATTTTCCTATAGGCTGTTATGTCTAATCAGGTAAATGGGTTGCAAGTGCAGGAGCTTTTTAAATGAGAATCATAAATCCCTGAGTTAATACCTTTTAACTTTGTGGTGCAAGGCTTAGTTAACTACCCTGTGTGGTCCCTGCAGCAAGGCTGGAGGGAGTCCTTGAAGAGGTGTCTTTTTCAACAGACCACATCTCCAGGTTATAGGTTATGGTGTTCCATGTCTTTGTGTCCCAGGAGCATACTGTGAAAAGATTACTCTGCAAGCTTGTCTTAATTTCAAGAGTTTCTATAAATTCTTTACAATAAGCCAAACAGTCTGCTTAATAAGACAGGTTAATACATTCCTGATCTGAACTCAAAGGTCTTCTAGTGCCAAACCGGTTTGGCTCAGTGGATAGAGCGTGGCCTGCGGACTGAAGGGTCCCAGGTTCGATTCCGGTCAAGGGCATGTACCTGGGTTGCGGGCACATCCCCAGTGGGGGGTGTGCAGGAGGCAGCTGATGGATGTTTCTCTCTCATCGATGTTTCTAACTCTCTATCCCTCTCCCTTCTTCTCTGTAAAAAAATCAATAAAAAATATATATATATTTTTAAAGGTCTTCTAGTAATGACTTTTTATAGGGGACAATCAATGTTTACCAAAGGGAGTGGGTCTTTGATTAAGTAATATCAAGGGAAGGGCTTTAAACAAAGGCAGATTCAATAAGGGGGTCAGTGGGGGCGGAGAGGTGGGACAATCTGTAATACTTTCAACAATAAAGATAATTCTTCTACAAGGAAGGAAGGAAGGAAGGAAGGAAGGAAGGAAGGAAGGAAGGAAGGAAGGAAGGAAAGGAGGGAGGGAGGGAGGGAGAGAGGGAGGGAGGAAAGGAGGGAGGAAGGGAGGGAGAAAGGAAAGAGAAAAAGCCCTGCTGGTGTGGCTCAGTATAGAGCATTGACCTATGAACCAGGAGGTCACAGTTCAGTTCCTGGTCAGGGAACATACCCGGGTTTTGGGCTCAATTACCAATAGGGGGCGTGCAGGAGGCAGCTGATTAATGATTCTCTCTCATCATTGATGTTTCTATCTCTCTCTCTCTCTCTTCCTGTCTGAAATCAATAAAATGTTTGTTTTGTTTTGTTTTGTTTTGTTTTGTTTTGTTTTGTTTTGTTTTGTTTTGTAAGAAGAGGAAAAGATACCAGGAGTGCACACACACAGGCCATGGTGAGGAGGCAGGGGAAGGCAGCAGTCGGCGAGTCATGGGTAGAGATCTCAGAGAAACCCACTCTGCTAACACCTTGTTCTTGAACTTCCAGCCTCCAGAACTGTGAGAAAATTAATTTCTGTTGGTTAAAATAATAAAAAATAAGAATCAATAAGTGCTCTGGCTCATATGGCTCATAGAGTCATCCTGTGCACAAAAGGTCGCCAGTGTGATTCCTGGTTGGGGCACATACCCAGGCTGTGAGTCCAATCCCCGGTCGATATGGGTATGGGAGGCAGCCGACTGACATTTCTCTCTTACATTGATGTTTCTCCCCCACTCCCTTGCTCTCACTCTAAAGTCAGTACACACACAAAAAAAAGATTCAACAAATTTTGACAATTTGATTCTTATTACTTCATCAGTTTGTCCACAATACCAGAGGTCTAGAGATGATAATTGCAATGGTAATGCTGCAGTACTGGCCAAATTTCACAAAACTCTCATAAAATGTATAGGTAATGTGGACTTCCCAGTTACTGTTGCCCTTCTAGAAGTATTTGAGTAACTGCTGCAGCTGTAGCCCTTTGACATGGGAATGCCTTTACCTATGAGAGTACATGAAAATTATCACTAATATATGTTTATTCTTAAGAAGTGGGTAATTCGATTAAAATCCGTTTTGCAAGCCTCAAAATTCTAACATATCAATATGTTATGGGTTGACTCAGCGAGATAGACCACCAACTCCAAATTTAAATTTAAGAGCCTTTATTAAGCTGGCCAGCTGACCACAGTCACAGCACCCTGCCGAAGCAGAGGCTGAACTGCAGCGCTGACTACTACAGGAGTTACATTTTATTATTAAATTTTGTGGAGACCCAGAGAAAAATGTGTCTTTCAAATTCTGGGCCCCCCAATATGGAGGAAACTCTCTTTATTTATACTTTTTCCAGTCTTTTGTCTCCCAAATTTGGAATGAGACTTCCGGGCCTTCTGAGAAAGGCCTGCGTGCTGGGAAGGGGCCATGAGACCATATCTCAAGGCCTGGCCTGATGTCAGTACCTTCCTATCTGTGTGTTTTAGGGACAGACAGCACAGCATGACCCGTCTGGCCGAAGTGCCAGATATGCAGCCTAGCACATTCCCCACTGGTTTTATGTACATGAGTCAAATCATTGACTCTTTTGGGTCATTGTTGGGGAGGGAGTTATATTGACCCCTGAGGACTATAAGCTTGATAGAATTAATTCTTTGCAGAGTAATGTCAGTGGGCCTGTTTATAAGATAAGGGCCAGGAGTAATCTTCAGAGGGTCCGAAGAGTCCTGGACTCTCTATTTTGCCTGGGCTGTCTTAAGCCGGGGTGTGATGAAGCCATGTCGGGATCCCGTCAACCTTGACTGCCATGGGGGTAGTCCTTTCCAGGCAGGAGTCAGTCCTTGGGTGGCAAATTTCTTTACCCAAACAGAGTCACCAGGTTGGAAGGGATGAACCGGATACAGGCAGAGCATCTCGGACGTGCTTCTGGTCTGCTTTCTGGGTAGACTGTAAAGCCTGAAAGAAATTGAGCAAACTGGTGAGATGAGTAGTTCAGGGTCTGGAAGAGTCACTAGAATCTGTAAAGGCCCCACTGGTTTTAGGGCAGCCTCACGGGCTGCTTCGTCTGCAGCCTAGTTCGCTCTTGCTTCTGGGGAGTCAGTGCCAGTTGGCCCATCGTCCTTGCTCTGCTCATGTCTGTCTAACTGCTTACTATATTACCTCAAGGATCCTGGCTCTGAATTCTTTCAGGGAAAATGGGCGTTGAATTTTCTTCTGTAACTGCTTCATGCTGAGGAGGGTCAGAAGTTTCTCTCAGAGCCAAGAGATCCTTGCTGTCTGTCAGAGGGACGATGAGGCCTGGGCATAGAAGGAGGTGGGCTTGTGACCTGGCAGAGACAAACTGTAACAAACGGTCTGGTGGGAGGGAAAGAAAACATTTCAGTTTTAATAACCTCCATTGAAATAGTGTTTTTCTCCTTAAAATTATCCCTCTGTTTATTAAAATACTACTTTATTTACTGTATTCAATTTGGCCTGATTGTTTGCATAAACACAAAAGAATGGTAACCAACTACCTTTGCTGGAATCTCATGATTGAATCTTAATGTGCCCCATAGGGCCAGGAAGCCAAGCCATCCAGCTGCCATCAGACCTGTCTGCAGTATCTGCTGCCCATTGTCCTTGCTTCAAGGCCCTTCTCAGCAGCCCTCCTGCTCATCGTGGCCCAGAGTGCATGGGGGTTCCGTGCTCCCCTTCTACGCTGACCAACCGCCAGTGATGGTAGGGCATGGGCCTGACGCTCCAGCGCCAGCTATTTTCAGGGCTCCCAAGCAAGATACCAGGCTTTCTCCGTGGCACTCTTATTGGCTTCAAGTCTTTAGAGCTCAGACAGGGCTCTTTAAAACATGATACTCCAGTCAAAGTTTTCATTCAATAAAACCACTATTGGAAACCGGTCTTATTGAATTTATGCAAAGAAATGTATTGCCATGATTTATTAAGCATTGCCAAATTTCGGAGGAATTACATAAGGAGAAAAAGCCACTGACCTGCCTTAAGATATTCTGAGTTTCCTTGCCAGTCCTTTTTAAGAACTTTCCAGAGTTATAACAAAACAGTAACTGTTGGATTTCTTTTATCAGTCCCCCCTAAGTACTTTGGCATAACTATTTACCCTCTGTTTAGGAGGCAGGATATAAATTATTTACTCTTTCTGACTTACTGGCCTGTACCATTTGATTAATTTCCTTTCAACATTTCTCTTCTCCTTCTTAGCACATACACAACCTTTCTAAATTTCATACTTTCAAATTAGCCTTTAAACCTTCTTTCTATGTCCTTTAAAAATGCATAACCATGCCTCAGACCTTCTACTCAGTAATTCCTTATTCTTAGAAACCTCAATCCTTTAATGATTACTATAAAGTAAACAGCCAGTATTTCTTAGATTACTAAGAGCAGGTGCTTCCTTCCCTATGCAATTTCAAGTATTGGAGGGGTTAAAGAAAACAAAACGGGGCAGAGAAAAAACTTACTGTGCTTAGCAGCTTGCGGCCTTGAGTCCAACAGATAAGTAAAAATCAACAAAAAACTATCTCTCCCTGCTCTCCTCGTTGTTGTCAGTTCAGCCAGGCGGGCGGGTGGACAGACACTCTCTTTGACTCTCCAAGCAGCACCCCCTCGAGGCCCTCAGATTCCCTGCATGACCCCACCTGCCCTACCTGCCCTGGGAGCTGAGGAGGGTGGAGGATGGGAAGGCATCCACGGCTCACCCGGGAGGGGCCGTGGGAGGGAGAGGGAAGGGCAGAGCTGGGAGCACCACAGACCCCCGGTGGGAGTTAGAGGCCCTGACCTGGAAGCTGACCGCCTGTCCCAGCATCTCAGGAGCGTTTCTTCCTCTGGAAACACCGAAAGCATTGCCCTCGGCCCGGAGCTTGGGCTGGTCTCGGCAGCTCCGTTCTGCGTGCGGGATCCTCTCTGTCCGGGAACTGGAGTCGGACGCCCTGGCCAAGCCCCTTGCATTGGACCCTGAGCCCTTTTGTGTCATGCGTGACCCGGGTTCTAGGCACAGCTGATCTGTGTGTCCACAGGGGGCTTCATTTTCCTAGTTTTCAACGTTTGCTTTAAATAATACTGTACTTTCTGTTTTGTTGTTTTTTGTACCAAAAATAAAACCATTTGCTTGTTTCCAATAAGTACTTGTCACCACTGAAGAGAGCTTGTGGGGGGCGTGGAGGGATGAGGGCCTCCGCCGGCAATACCCACTGCCTGGACCTCAGGGTGGGAGGCCGGTCGTGAACACTCAACGTCCCTCGCGTGGAGTCACACTAAGGGCTGGGTTTACAGGGGGAGCGGACATGGGGCCTCCTCCCCCCGCGCCCCACATTGTCCCTCCGGCTCTGGCTTCCCTCCAGCGCACCCCAGAGCCGCCACCTCGGCTCCCACCGTTTCCACGGTCTCCGCATCGCCCGGGGGGTGCTGTCGCCTCCTGCTGTCTCCCCGATTCCTCTGCCCCTCAGTCTGCTCCTGACACAGGAGCCAGCGGGCCCTCGCCTACAGCCCCGGCGTCTCCCCCTGCAGTCGGGGGACACCAGGGTCTCACGGGCCCTCCATCCCTGCAGGATGTGCCCCGGCCCAGCCTCGACCCCCTTCCACTCGGCCTCTTGCTCGTCCCGCTGCCCCTCTGAACGCTGACCCTCCGCCCGATGCCCTTCTCCAGGAGACCGCCTGCTCTCCTCCCTCTGCCACTTCCCCTCAGCGAGCCTCCCTGCGCCCCACCCTCCGGAGCCCCTGCTAAGCCCAGATTTTAGGATCCCCAATAGACCACCAGGGAGCCAGCTGAGTCTGATGCAAAAGCAGAAAGAGTCTTTATTCGGGCTAGCTCGGGCTCCCCAACCACTCTCGCCGACGCAACGGCAGAGAGACAGAGCCCTGTGGGAAGAGGGGTTTTATGGGGGGTTGGAGTAAGGGGAGGAGAGAGGACTGTGGGCCCTGCCGATTGGCCAGGTGCAAGTCGGGGTCTTGTTACCCAGGATGTGGTTATGTCTATGGCACGCACTTCCCTTGATTGTCATTGGTTAGTTTAAAGAGCAGAGGCTTGGGTTTCCTGGAAGAAGCTCCTTGCCGAGCACATGGCTAATGGCTGCTGCCCAAAAATGGAGGATTCGGGGCAAGATGGAGGGCGTAGCCCTCGCCCTTTCACCCCTATGTGGCTTCATTCCCATGTGTTCATGGTGTCCGATCCTCTGACAGCTGCACCTCACGTCTGTCTGAGGCTGTTTCTTCCCCACACCCCGTCCTCTCCTGGCGGAACGCACGCTCTGTAGGACAGGGAGGCCGGCTCCCTCCTGCTCTGCGAGCAGCGGGCACCGCCCGGGACAGGCAGGGCTCAGCAGTGAGACGGTTGGGTGTGAAGGCCATGGGAAGGCAGACTCACTGGGGGCCCAGGGCCCTCAGCTCTGGGCCAGCGCTCGGGGTGGGGCATGGGAGCCAGGTGTTTGTTTTCTCACGAGAAGGCAGGACGAAGAGAATGGAAAAGGAACAGTGTGTGTTTTCCTTCAACTGCTTAAAAGCTGACGATCTCCTTCCATTCTGAAAGCTGTGAATAGAAACCTTTAGATCAACCCTGTGAGGCGGGTTCTGGGATTAGCTGAGGTTCCGTGGAGAGCGGGTGGCGTTCTCTGCCACAAGGACGGTGCTTAGTAACCGCCAGCCCTTAGTGCTGTTTTCCCACACTGGTGGATGGCCTGCGGGGCTCCCCACCGAGGAGTGCTCCCACTGTGGGAGCACACTGACCACCAGGGAGCAGCTGCTGCATTAAGGGTCTGCCCCTGGTGGTCAGTGCATGTCATAGCGACTAGTCAACTGGTCGTCCTGGTCATTCCACCGTTTGGTTGCTAGGCTTTTATTATATAGGATAGGATAGTATTGAGAGTTCTAGCCAAAGAAATTAGGCAAAGAAAAAGCATCCAAATTAGAAAGGAAAAAGTCAGCCCAGTGGTGTGGCTCAGTGGTTGAGCATCGCCCTATGAAACAGGAGGTCACAGTTCAATTCCCAGTCAGGACATATGCCCAGGTTGTGGGCTTGATCCCCAATGTGGAGAGTGCAGGAGTCAGCCAATCAATGATTCTTTCTCATCATTAATGTTTTGATCTCTCTCTCTCCCTCTCCCTTCTTCTCTGAAATCAATAAAAAAAAATGTTTTTAAAGGCACTTAAGATAGCCAGTTGGCCTGGAGGTCAAATCACCCCCAGTATTGCCAACAACAATCAAGGCTTAACTACAACAAGACTGCACACAAAGACCACAAGGGGGTTCACCAAGAAAAGATAAAAAAAAAATGCGGAGACAAAGAAACAGGACAAAACTGTCAATGGAGGATATTGAGTTCAGAACCACACTTTTAAGGTCTCTCAAGAACTGTCTAGAAGCCGCCAATAAATGTAGTGAGATCCCCAAGAAATCTAATGAGACCCTCGATGTTATGATAAAGAACCAACTAGAAATTAAGCATACACTGACTGAAATAAAGAATATTATACAGACACCTAACAGCAGACCAGAGGACCGCAAGAATCAAGTCAAAGATTCGAAATGCGAAGAAGCAAAAAACACCCAACTGGAAAAGCAAAATGAAAAAAGAATCCAAAAATGCGAGAATAGTGTAAGGAGCCTCTGGGACAGCTTCAAGCGTACCAACATCAGAATTATAGGGGTGCCAGAAGATGAGAGAGAGCAAGATATTGAAAACCTATTTGAAGAAATAATGACAGAAAACTTCCCCCACCTGGTGAAAGAAATAGACTTACAGGTCCAGGAAGCGCAGAGAACCCCAAACAAAAGGAATCCAAAGCAGACCACACCAAGACACATCATAATTAAAATGCCAAGAGCAAAAGACAAAGAGAGAATCTTAAAAGCAGCAAGAGAAAGAAAGTCAGTTACCTACAAGGGAGTACCCATACGACTGTCAGCTGATTTCTCAACAGAAACTTTGCAGGCCAGAAGGGAGTGGCAAGAAATATTCAAAGTGATGAATGCCAAGAACCTACAACCAAGATTACTTTATCCAGCAAAGCTATCATTCAGAATTGAAGGTCAGATAAAGAGCTTCACAGATAAGAAAAAGCTAAAGGAGTTCATCACCACCAAACCAGTATTATATGAAATGCTGAAAGGTATCCTTTAAGAAGAGGAAGAAGAAGAAAAAGGTAAAGATACAAATTATGAACAACAAACATGCATCTATCAACAAGTGAATCTAAGAATCAAGTGAATAAATAATCTGGTGATCATAATAGAATCAGGGACATAGAAAGGGAATGGACTGACTATTCTTGGGGGGGAAAGGGGTGTGGGAGATGCGGGAAGAGATTGGACAGAAATCGTGCACCTATGGATGAGGACAGTGGGTGGGGAGCGAGGGCAGAGGGTGGGGTGGGAACTGGGAGGAGGGGAGTTATGGAGGGGGGGGGAGGAACAAATGTAATAATCTGAACAATAAAGATTTAATTAAAAAAACACCAAAAAAATAAAAATAAAAATCAATAAAGAGAAAACATATTTAAAAGTAAAATAAAAATAAAAATAAAGGCACTTTAACATATTTTGTAAAACTTGTAACAAAATCCTTTAGTTTTTTCTTTTCAGGAAGCCTCTTTATTTCTCCTTCAATTTTAAATGAAAGCTTTGCTGGGTAAAGTAATCTTGGTTGTAGGTCCTTGCTTTTCATCACTTTGAGTATTTCATGCCAATCCCTTCTGGCCTGAAATGTTTCTATTGGAAAACCAGCTTACAGTCTTATGAGAGCTCCTTTGTTGTTAACTGTCTTTCTCTTACTGCTTTAAGATTTTCTGTTTGTCTTTAAGCTTTGCCATTTTAATTATGATTTGTCTTAGTGTGGATCTCTTTGGGGTCATCTTGTTTGGGACTCTCTGAGCTTCCTGGACTTGTGTGTTTATTTCCTTCACTAGGTTATGGAAGTTTTCAACCATTATATCTTCAAATATGTTGCCAATTCTTTGCTCTCTCTTTCTCTTCTCCTTTTGGTACCCCTATGATGTGAGTGTTTCTTTGCTTCATGTTGTCCCAAAGGTCCCATAAAACATCCTTTTTATAAATTCGTTTTTCATTTTGCTGCTCTGATTGGGTATTTTTTCTACTTTGTCTTCCAAATTGCTGATTCAGTCCTCTGCTCTATTCAGACTACTATTTATTCCTTCCAGTGTATTCTCCATTTTAGACATTGTATTCTTCATTTATGACTAGTTGGGTTGTTTTATGGTTTCTATGTCCTCTTTCATGGTGCTGAGAATCCTTGAACTTTCACTTTATATCTGATAAATTGCTTGCCTCCCTTTCACTTAGCTTATTTTCTGGAGATTTCTCCTGTTCTTTCATTTGTGGCTTGTTTCTTTGTCTCCCCATTTTGACTGCCTCTTTGTGTTCATTTCTATTTATTAGATACTGGAGGCCCAGTGAACGAAATTCATGCACTTTGCGGGGGGCAGGGAAGGGTAAGGATCCCTCAGCTCAGCCTGTACCCTCACACAGTCCTTGGGGGATGTCCAACTGATGGCTTAGGCCTGCTGCCCATGGGGAGTGGGCCTAAGCTGGCAGTCAGACATCCTTAGCGCTGCTGTGGAGGCGGCAGAGGCTCCTGCCACCGCTGCTGAGCTTGCCAGCTGTGAGCCCAGCTTCTGGCTGAGTGGCATTCCCCCTGTGGGAGTGCACTGACCACCAGGGGGCAGACACTCAACACAGGAGCTGTCCACTGGTGGTCAATGCATGTCATAGCGACCAGTCGTTCTGACGTCAGGCTGAAACTGGCTCTCCAACGTCCCCCGAGGGGTCCCAGATTGTGAGAGGGCACAGGCCAGGCCAAGGGACCCCATTGGTGCATGATCGGGGCTGGGGAGGGACGCAGGAGGGCTTCAGGGCATGTCTGGCCCTTCTTGCTCAGTTCTGATCGGCTGGACCCCAGCAGCAAGCTAACCTACTGGTTGAAGCATCTGCCCCCTGGTGGTCAGTGCATGTCATAGCGAATGGTTGAGCATCCTTAGCATATCATTAGCACATTATGCTTTGATTTGTTGAACAGCCAACTAGATGACTGGACACTTAGTATATTAGGCTTTTATTATATAGAATATCTGCTATGACTCCCAGGCATGGTAGGGTAGTCTTATGTAATAGATATTCTGTGGTTTCGGGTGGTGCAGACTCCTTAATCCCTGGAGCTAGGTGCTCCAGCAATGCCCCTTGTGTGGGTTATGTGGGCCCTCCTGTTTTAATTGAGAACTGATTGCTATTGTCCCATTTGCACATGGGATCAACCCTCAGGCTTGCTGACTATAAGGCTCAACTCTGAACATGGCATTCAGGCTGCTGTGCAGGTCCTGACCACATGAGGTAGAATTTGCCTCTCCATGGTCTGGTGCTTGCCGAGATCTCTTGTGAAGTGTATGATCCTGCTCTGATGTTGTCTGAAGCTGGCCACTGGGTCTGTTGGCTCTGGGCCTCTTGGAAGGATTCTGATGCAGGCCATGGGCAACCAATTTGGAGCTATCAGTGATCCACAATGTGTGGTTTCCTTGCTGGGCCTGTTTCTACACAGGAAGGACTAAGATGTGTACCAAGGCTGGCCTTTACCAGCACTGGGCCCAGGGCAGGTTAGAAAAAGTCCCAAGGGACCCTGAGATCTGCCTCCACCTGCCTTTGACTGCCAGCTGCCTGTTAGGCTCAGTCACAGAAAGAGCTTCTCCAGTACTTGAGTTGCATGAGTTAGGTTCTCGGTGAGTCACCAGGTACAGGTGATCGATTTTCACCAGATAGATACAGGTTCAAACTAAATGTCAGTGCCACTCAACAAATATCCCAGGTATAACTAGTCTTGCTGCTGCCCATTGCATGCTCTCACACCTTTTTGGGGAGTGGGGGGTCCCAGGGAGTCTGGATGAGGGCAGCAGAGTTTATCAGGCCCAAACAGACCAAGATTTGGCCATGTAAAGGGAGGGCTCTGCCCCAGTCCTAGAATCACTCAAATCAGGCTGCCTGATTCTGCTAAAAGGAAATGGAGCTCAACAGGGTGGGGCCCCTGGGAGTTGGGAGGTTGAGGCTAGTGAATCTCCCATGTGAGGGAGGTGCCAGTCAGGCTTTGGGAAAGGTAGGGGTGTGGCCTCCCCTTTGCCCAAGAGCCACACAACTTGGTCTGTCCCAAATTTTGCTCCAACCTTGGCAGGGTGCAGCCACTGCCAGTCGAGTGGGGGAGTCCACCAGAAGCCCAGAGGGTGGGGCTAGCGGATCTCCACTGAGGGGAACATGCCAGTCAAGTTCACTGGAAATTGGGGAAATAGTACTCATACCAAAGGCACACAACTCAGTCACTGACACCCTCTGAGTCTTCCCAGAACTCTACATCTTGGCTAAGGCAGCTGACTTCCCAGCAAGGTGTAAGCTTTCGGGGGGTAGGGGAGGCGCGGTGGAGGGAAAGGAGTCCAGAGGTGGGGCTATAGCTTTCCCCTGGGCTTATGCTGCACAAAAGGAGTGCTTCACCCCCCAAAATGGTGTCTGTGGTATGGAAGATTGGGATCCTGGTGGCTGTTCCTTCAGCCCTCTCCCAGAGTCACAAACCCCAGACTCTCCTCACATGACTCCAGTCCACTCTGCCCTCCTGATGGGGCCCAGGGAAAGTGGCTGAGAATGAAATTGTGTGTGTTAGCCGTTTAAGAGTGAAACTGTATCTCTAGCAGACTCCTGTCTCTCCCTGGCAGGCAAAAACCCCACTGTTTTTTACAGTCAGTTGTCATATGGGTGACTCTTTCCAGCTCTGGCGGTCTGGGTTGGGGAGCCCGGCTTTGGAGTGGAGGCCACTTGCTTCTCAGGGGGAACCCCCCACAGCTCAGATATACTTCCAGAGCCTAAACCAGCACGTGTGAATGTGGGACAATCTTTTTGCATCCCCATCCTTCCTAAAGTATCGATGAGGCTTCTATAAATCCTTCTTCAGTTGGCTATTCAGCATGATTGTTCTATAATTTGGTGGAAATTCCAGTTCGGTCCTGGAAGAAGGTGAATGTTGAGAAATGTCTTTTGGCTGAAGCCTTCTCCACATTTGTTGCATATGTACACTGGTTTCCAATATGAGTCCACAGGTACCATGAGATTTCCCTTCTGGATGAAGTCTCTCCCACATTCACTGTATATAAAGGGTTTCTCTCCTGCATTATATTCTGATGTATTTTTTATTTTCATTTACAGTTGACATTTAATGTTATATTTGTTTCAGGCATACAACCTAGTGGTTAGACATTTATATATCTTATAAAGTGACCACCTCCCTCCATAAATCTAGTATCAATCTGACACCATACATATATATTACAATAGTATTCACTATATTCCCTAGGGCAGTGGACGGCAAACCGCAGCTCGCAAGTCACATGCAGCTCTTTGGCCCCTTGAGTGTGGCTCTTCCACAAAATACCACGTGCGGGCGTGCACGTACAGTGCGATTGAAACTTCATGGCCCATGCACAGAAGTCAGTTTTTGGCCTGGGTGAGTCTATTTTGAAGAAGTGGCGTTAGAAGAAGTGGGGGGTGGATGTATAGAGAGGATGAACGAAAGGAGATAGACGAAACAAGTATACAAGACGAGTGTGGATGGGAGAGTTGGAAGGGGTTGACCTCAGCGAACATACCTCAATCAGATTGAGGACATTTTAGCGAAGGCCAGCTTAGGAGTACCCTAATTAAGTTAATAACAATGTACCTACCTATATAGTTTAAGTTTAAAAATTTGGCTCTCAAAAGAAATTTCAATCGTTGTACTGTTTATATTTGGCTCTGCTGAGTAATGAGTTTGCCGACCACTGCCCTAGGCTGTACTTGACATACTCATGACTATCTTTTCCGTCCCCAGGGGATTGGGCCTAAGCTGGCAGTCAGACATCCCTCTGGAAGCCCAGGAGCCCTCGGGCGATGTCCCCAAGGGAATAGGGAGCAGGCCTAAGCCACAGTCGGACATCCTTAGTTCTGCTGAGGAGGTGGGAGAGGCTCCTGCCACTGCCGCTGCACTTGCAGACATCAGCCCGGCTTGTGGCTGAGCAGAGCTCCCCCTGTGGGAGCACACTGACCACCATGGGGCAGCTCCTGCATTGAATGTCTGCCCCCTGGTGCTCAGTGCATGTGATAGCAACCTATCATTCCCAGTGTTCCTCAGTTAAGGTCAATTTGTATATTACCCTTTTATTATATAGGATTTATTTTATAAAATTAAATCTTTATTGTTGAAAGTATTACATATGTCCCCCTTTCTCCTCCATTGACCCCTTCTAGCCTACCACTTCCCCACCCGCATCCCAGGCCTTCACCAACCTATTGTCTGTGTCTATGGGTTATGCATATATGCATACAAGTTCTTTGATCTCTACCCACCCACAGTGGGAGTGCCGCTCAGCTGACGGGTGCCAGACATCGGGCTCACGGCTGGCAAGCACCACTATGGTGGCACAAGCCGCTCATGATCAGGACTGACTGTGCACGAGCCCGCGGCAGGCACAGAGGGCTGGGATGAGTGGGAGCAGCGCGACGCCAAGCCTGGGCTTGGGCTCCTCCCTAGCCACTTGCCGCTTTGAGCACGACTATATCCCCCGAGGGGTTCCGGATTGCGAGAGGGTGCAAAGAAGGTCACTAAATAATACTAAAAGGATAGATCCAACAAGAAAATATAACCCTTATAAACATATACAAACCCAGCATAGGGGCAGCTAAATATATGTTTTAAACTTTTGGAGGATTTTAGGGGAGAGATCAATAACAACACAGTCATATTAAGGGACTTCGACACCCCATTGTCATAACTGGATAGATCTTCCAGACAAATATTCAAGGAAACAGTGACCTTAAATGACACACTAGATCAGATGGATTTGATTGATATTTACAGAACATTTCATAACAAAATGGCAACATATACATTCTTCTCAAGTATACATGGAACATTCTCAAAGATAGATCATATGTTAGGACACAAAATAAGTATCAACAAATTCAAGAACATTAAAATCATATCAAGCATCCTTTCAGATCACAATGGCATGAAACTAGAAATCAACTACAATAAAAATAATCTTAAAAACATTCAGAGAAACCAAGATAGCAGCCTAGGTAAACACCTGAAATTGCTGCCTCGCACAACCACTTCAAAAATACAACTAAAAGATGGAACAGACATCATCCAGAACCACAGCAAGGCTGGCTGAGTGGAAATTCTACAACTAGAAGGAAAGAGAAAAGCATACCGAGACTCAGAGGAGGTGCGGTGTGGACGTAAAGTACAGAGGTACGGAGGCGCACGCGGAGAGGGCTGGCGGCTGAGGATATGGTTGTCTTTTTCAATCGGGAGGGAGTCTCAAGCTCTGAGCTCCAGTTCTGGGCAAGTCTGGGGACCCAGACTCATATGGGATAAACTGGACTGTCTGGCATCGGTTGGAACTCGAGGGCAGCTTTCTCTCGGGGGTGCTTGGAGCGATTGTTGGGACACTGAGAATCAGGGCCACTGAGGGCTGGACTGAGAGCAGACATAACTGCTGGCTTGCTCGGCCCTGTTGATCACCTGGGACCCTGCCCTGCCCAAGCTGTGCATGAAGGCTTTTGCATATGAAAGGCCTGGCCCTTTACAATCTGATAATTACCTAATAAACTGCAGCTGGCCCAAGGCCCAGGGCAACTTGCATTGCATCACAGCTGGCTTCTGCTGGATAGCCTCAGGCAGAGGCTAGATTAGCACCTCCTTTGAGATCCAGGAGCCAGTGTGCCCGGTGGTCAGAGTGGGACCAACCAGATTGCAGTTCCTCGGACCCATAAAGGACACACTCAGGGGGCAGACTCACTGAGCACCAAAGCCCCACTGAAGCAAGTCTTGCCCGGAAGGGGAGTCTCCAGCACAGAAGTCCTCCCACTGCAGACACAGCTGATTTTCACAGCCAATTGGCCTGGAGGTCAATCCCTCCCAGAGTTACCTACAACAATCAAGGCTTAACTACAACAAGACTGTGCACAAAGCCCAAAAGGGTGTGCACCAAGAGTGTCTACCTCAGGTAATTGAGGAGGCTGAGCCACTGGGCCCTATAGGACACCTAGCACAGAAAGCCACTCTATCAACACAGGGAAGTGTAAAAAATGCGGAGACAAAGGAACAGATCACAAATGACAGAAATGGAGGAAAGCAAACTACTGGATATAGAGTTCAAAACCACACTTTTAAGGTTTTTCAAGAATTTTCTAGAAACTGCTGATAAACTTAATGAGACCCTCAAGAAATCTAATGAGACCCTCGAGGTTGTGATAAAGGACCAACTAGAAATTAAGCATACACTGACTGAAATAAAGAATATTATACAGACCCCCAACAGCAGACAAGAGGATCACAAGAATCAAGTCAACAATTTGAAATACGAAGAAGCAAAAAACACCCAACTGGAAAAGCAAAATGAAAAAAGAATCCAAAAATACGAAGATAGTGTCTTGAGAAAGAAAAACAAAGTTGGAGGGACCACAATACCAGATTTCAATTTATACTACAAAGCCATTGTAAACAAGATAGCCTGGAATTGGCACAAGAACAGGCATATAGATCAATGGAACAGAACAGAGAACCCAGAAATCGACCCAAGCCATTATGCTCAATTAATATTTGACAAAGGAGGCAAGAGCATACAAAGGAGTAAAGACAGTCTCTTCAGTAAATGGTGTTGTGCCTAGCCAGTTTGGTTCAGTGGACAGAGTGTCCGCCTGCAGACTGAAGGGTCCCAGGTTCGATTCTGGTCAAGGGCACATACCTCAGTTGCAGTCTACCAGCCCTGGTTGGGGGCATGTGGGAGGAAACCAATCGATGTGTCTCTCACATCGGTGTTTCTCTCTGTGTCTCTCTCTCCCTTCCACTCTCTCTAAAAATCAATGGAAAAAGATATCTTTGGGTGAAAATTAAAAAAATAATAAAAAAATAAAAGTCTTTTAAAAAATAAAAATTAAATGGTGGTGTGAAAATTGGACAGGTACATGCAAAAAAAATGAAAGTAGACCACCAATTGACACCATACACAATAATAAAAGATTTAAATGTAACTCACAAAACCATAAAAATCCTATAAGAAACTATAGGCAGTAAAATATCAGACATCTCATGTAGCAGTATATTCATCAATACATTTCATAGGGCAAGAGGAACAAAGGAACAATAAACAAATGGAACGACATCCAACTCAAAACTTCTGCACAGTGAAGGAAACCACCACCAACAACAAAAAGATGGGAGCCCACTGTATAGGAGAACATATTCGCTAATGATACATTTGGTGAATGGTAATTTCCAAAATATACAAAGAACTCATACAACTCAGCATTAGGAAGACAAACAACCCAATTGAAAAATGGGTAAAGGGCCCTATCCGGCTTGGCTCAGTGGATAGAGCGTCAGCCTGCGAATTGAAGGGTCCCAGGTTTGATTCCGGCCAAGGGCACATGCCTGGTTGCGGGCTCAATCCTCAATAGGGGGTGTGTGCAGGAGGCTGCTGATCAATGATTCTCTCTCATCATTGATGTTTCTATCTCTCTCTCCTTCTCCCTTCCTCTCTGAAATCAATAAAGAAATATATTTTTTAAAAAAATAAAAAATGGGTAAAGGGCCTGAATAGACACTTTCCAAAGAGGACACACAGAAGGCCAAGAGACATGGAAAAATGCTCAAAGTCACCAATCATCAGAGAGATGCAAATTAAAACGACAAGGAGGTATCAGCGAACACCTGTCAGAATGGCTACTGGCAACAAATCAACAAACAAGTACTGGTGAGGATGTGGAGAAAAGGGAACCTTAGTACACTGTTGGTGGGAATGCAGACTGGTGCAGCCACTGTGGAAACAGTATAGAGTTTTGTCAAAACCTTAAAATTTGCGCAGCCAGTGTTGTTCAGTGGTTGAGCATTGACCCATGAACCAGGAGGTCACAGTTTGATTACCTCGTCAGGGCACATGATGGGTTTCAGGCTCAATCCCCAGTAGGGGGATAGGTGGAGGCAGGTGACTGATGACTCTTTCTCATCATTGATGTTTCTTTCTCTATTTCCCACTCTCTTCCTCTCCCTGAAATTACAACAACAACAACAACAAACAACTTAAAAATGAACTGCCGTTTGTCCCACTTCTGGGAATATATCCTAGGAATCCTGTAATACCAATCAGAAAGAATATACACACCTCTATGTTCAAAGCAGAGTTGCTTACAATAGCTAAGATCTGGAAACACCCAAGTGCCCATCAGCAGATGAGTGGATAAAAAATTGGTGATACATTTACACAATGGAATATTATCTATATATATAAAAGCCTAAGCGGCCATTGGACCAGTCGACTGGTCAACTGGTCAACCAGTCACTATGATGCACATTGACCACCAGGGGGAAGACGCTCAATGCAGGAGTATGCTTTTGACCAGTGTGCTCCCACAGCAGAAACGCCGCTCAGCTGACCAATGGGTGCCAGACACAGGGCTCACGGCTGGCCGCCTTAGCCTGGGGACCACAGCGGAGAGGCAATGAGCCTACCGAGCAGCGGTGGCAGCTGGCACAGCGGGGCCAGGATGAGCAGGAATGGCAGGCGGCGTTGGGCTGCTGGGTTCGGCCCGATCCCCACAGGCCACACCAAGGGACGCTACCAGTGCACAAATCCATGCACCAGGCATTTTATATTTAATAAATATTTGAATTGATGAACTCAATCACTTCTAAAAATCCCCAAGACCACTAATGAAATACTTTGTTTGCTTAAGACTAAGTCCTGCCCTAGCTGGCTTGGCTCAGTAGATAGAGTGTCGGCCTGCAGACTGAATGGTCCCGAGTTCGATTCTGGCCAAGGGCACATGCCTGAGTTGCAGGCTCGATCCCCAGTGGGGGATGTGCAGGAGGCAGCCAATCAATGATTCTCTCTCATCCTTGATGTTTCTATCTCTCTCGCTCCTTCTCCCTTTCTCTCTGAAATCAATAAAGGAATATATATTTTTTTAAAAAAAGACTAAGTCCTACTGACTTGCATGTAAAAATATATTCCAGACTGGCCAGTGTGGCTCAGTGGTTGAGTGTTGACCCATGCACCAAGAGGTCAACAGTTTGATTCCTGATCAGGGCACATACCCAGGTTTTGGGCTTGATCCCCAGCAGAAAGGCATGTACAAGAGGCAGCTAATCAATGTTGATGTCCCTCATCAATGTTTCTCTCTCTCTTTCTCTCTCTCTGGCTCTCCGACATCCCCCCACATACCTCTTTCTGAAATCAATAAAAACATATTAAATATATATAGATATGTTTTTTCATTACAAAGAATCAACATAATTTCTGACAGTAACTCTCCTTTTATCTTTCCACATAAAAACATAAGATAAAATTGACACAACTGCTAATAGTCTAATAAAGCTGTTTCCTTACATTTATATGTATTATAAAATGATTGTGTATTTATGCATAAAGATGCAAAAAACAGACACTACAAAACCGAAGAAGTGAAGAGCAGTATCTTACTAAGAAACGAAATTAAGCCCCATCTCCCCAGATATTTAGGCCTAGAAGAAGATTATATTGCATCTATAACAGTGATGTTCCCAAATCTTTTAAAATATAAAAATTAACCCCTTTTTATTTCTTATTACAAACTAGAGGTCAGTGCACTGATTCGTGCACGGTGGGGTCCCTTGGCCTGGCCTGCACCCTATCACAATCTGGGACCCCTCAGGGGATGTCAGAGAGCCAGTTTTGGCCCTATCCCCACAGGCCAGGCCAAAGGACCCAAATCCGTGCACCAGGCCTCTAGTGCAGCTATAAAAAAGAAGGATCGCTTACCCTTTGCAACAGCATAGACAGACCAGGAGATTATTATGCTAAGTGAAATAAGCCAGTCAGAGAAAGGCAAGTATCACATGGTCTCACTCATATGTAGAATCTGATGAATGAAATAAGCTGAGGAACAAAAAAGATCTGGAGACATTGAAGCATGGAACATACTGACTTTTTTCAGAGGAAAGGGGGAGGGGTGGAAAGAGATTAACCAATCTACACTAATAAAAGAAACATGCAAATTGATGTCACACTGCTATGCCCACCAGCCAATCAGATGAGTATGCAAATTAACCCAACAAAGATGGCAGTTAATTTGCATACAGAGGCGTGGATCTAAGACTGAAGACAACTAGAAGGAAGCCCAGCGCTGCAGAAGGGAGCGAAGCTGCGAAGAAGCAAGCGGGCGGGGGAGGCAGGAGGGAAGCTTCGCTCCGGCCACAGGAAGCCCTATTCTTGCAGGAATCTTCCTGCAACAAGCCTCTAGTGGACTTATAAGCGTATATGCATAACCCATGGACATAGACAATAGTGCATGGAAAGGGTCCATGGAGGGACAAAAGGGACATCTATAATACTTTCAATGATAAAGATAGATTTTAAAAAAGAAAAATATCATATGATCTCACTTACATGTGGACTCTAATGAACAAAGTAAACTGACAAATGAAATAGGACCAGAAGCATGGAAACATGGAAGAGACTGACGAAGCTCAGAGGGAGGGGGGTGGTGAAGGGAAGAGACTAAACAAGGACATATATTCATGTATGTGTAGCCCGTGAACAAGACAGCAGTGGGAAAGGTCTGGGCGAGTTGGGGCTGTGTGGAGGGGAGAAAAGAGGTGGCACCCGGGGACGCCTGTAACACTGTCAGCAATAATCTTTTTGTTAATCTCCACCCGAGGATATTTTTCCATTGGTTTTTAGAGAGAGTGGAAGGGAGAGGGAGAGACAGAAAGAGAGAAACATGGATGTGAGAGAGACACGATTGGTTGCCTCCCACATGCATGCGCCCGGACCAGAGCTGGGGATCCAGCCCGCCACCGAGGTCCAGGCCCTTGACCAGAATCGAACTTGGGACCCTTCAGTCCACGGGGCGGCGCTCTTGTCACCGAGCCACAGCAGCTCGAGCAACAACACATTTTTAAAAATTTGTTTACTGCAGTAAGCTCTGCAGGGTTCTTTATCTTATAGATTGTGCTCTGGCTAAGTAAAGTTACATCTGATTTTATACCTTTTCTCTGTGCAAACGTCATGATTTTGCCATAACAGAAAATGCGTTTTGCCTTGATGGACAGAATGTTAAAATGTGTTACGTTCACGACGTTGTTCTAGTCTGTTCCCCATGCTTTCATTTTGCACGTCTTTAGCGGATGCTCCACCTTTTCATTCCCCGCGGGCTGGACCGCGGACTCCTCTTCCGCTGCGCCTGTAACCCCGTCCGTCCGCGCGGGCAGGGCGACTGGGTGGCTGGCTGCTGGCCCGGCGGCCGCGAGCGCGGACAGCACGCACCCGAGACCACGGGCCGGGCGGTCAGCGGCGGGAGGGCACCGGCCGCCCGCCCGCGGCATCAGCGCGAAGGCCTCCCGGCCCCGGCCGAGCCCGCCCTCCTCGCCTCTGAACAGCGGCCGAGGCAGAGCGTCTGCTATCAATTTCTGTTCAGAAACCTCAGGCGCCTGGGCGGAT
Source organism: Myotis myotis (assembly GCF_014108235.1). Taxonomy (NCBI): domain Eukaryota; kingdom Metazoa; phylum Chordata; class Mammalia; order Chiroptera; family Vespertilionidae; genus Myotis; species Myotis myotis. The sequence continues at coordinate 93,775,602 of NW_023416390.1, read as the reverse complement.
GCGCTGCGGCCCCAGATGCGGGAGAGGCCACCCGGCGCCGTCGAAAACGCTTCGGCTTCTACGCCCCGCTCACCGCCCGCCATTGACTTCAGAGCTCATTTTGCCATTTGGGCTGGGACTGTGCCCTGGTGCCGGCCGGCCATCGCGCCCCCCCACTCCCGCCCCCCGCCTAGCTCCCACGGTTAGCCTTCCTGGAGGGGCTGCGTGATTGCTGTGAAAGGGCCAGGCCAGCAGCTCAGGAAAAAACTGCCATTGACAAGATAGTTGGTTTCTCAGTGACCAGGAGGCCGGTCGGAGACACAGGACCGAGCAAGGGCTCAGGAGGGAGACCAGGCAAGAGACGGGATTGTGACCTCCAGGGTGAGGCAGGAAGAGAGGCTGCGGGAACCAGCCAGGTCTCCGGGTAGTCAAGGCTGGTGGGGAGCACAGAGGTCTTGTTATCAACACACCAGAATGGCCACAGGACGAGCAGGGAGGAGCCTAATTGGAATGTCCAAGGACGCTGAGCCTGGGAATCCTCAACAGGCCAACATACCAGGAGCAAATGCAAGGACACATGGTACACTGTGCCCTTCAGCGGCCAGTGTGATTGATGTCACTGATGGCACAAAGACTTCTTTGTATAAATGGTGTAAAAGTAGGTTACTGGCCAGCTAGTTGGCTGGAGTAGGTTGGAGGGAGAAGTCTGCTGGACAGAGCAGCTGGGATGGAGGGAGAAGAAGTCTGCTGGACAGGCAGCTGGGATGGGGTGAGAAGAAGTCTGCTGGAGAGAGCAGCTGGGATGGGGTGAGAAGAAGTCTGCTGGACAGGCAGCTGGGATGGAGGGAGAAGAAGTCTGCTGGACAGGCCTCTGGGATAGAGGGAGAAGAAGTCTGCTGGACAGGCAGCTGGGTTGGGGTGAGAAGAAGTCTGCTGGACAGAGCAGCTGGAATTGAAGGTGAAGAAGTCTACTGGACAGAGCAGCTGGGATGGAGAGAGAAGAAGTCTGCTGGACAGAGTAGCTGGGATGGAGGGAGAAGAAGTCTACTGGACAGAGCAGCTGGGATGGAGGGAGAAGAAGTCTGCTGGACAGGCAGCTGGGATAGAGGGAGAAGAAGTCTGCTGGACAGGCAGCTGGGATGGGGTGAGAAGAAGTCTGCTGGACAGAGCAGCTGGAATTGAAGGTGAAGAAGTCTACTGGACAGAGTAGCTAGGATGGAGCGAGAAGAAGTCTGCTGGAGAGAGCAGCTGGGATGGAGGGAGAAGAAGTCTGCTAGAGAGCAGCTGGGATGGAGGTAGAAGAAGTCTGCTGGAGAAAGCAGTTGGGATGGAGGGAGAAGTCTGCTGGAGAGAGCAGCTGGGATGGGGGGAGAAGTCTGCTGGAGAGAGCAGCTGGGATGGGGGGAGAAGAAGTCTGCTAGAGACAGCAGCTGGATTGGAGGGAGAAGAAGTCTGCTGGAGAGAGCAGCTGGGATGGAGGGAGAAGAAGTCTGCTGGAGAGAGCAGCTGAGATGGAGGGAGAAGAAGTATGCTGGAGAGAGCAGCTGGGATGGGGGGAGAAGAAGTCTGCTGGAGAGAACAGCTGGGATGGAGGGAGAAGAAGTCTGCTGGAGAGAGCAGCTGGGATGGGGGTAGAAGTCTGCTGGAGAGAGCAGCTGGGATGGAGGGAGAAGAAGTCTGCTGGAGAGAGTAGCTGGGATGGAGGGAGAAGAAGTCTGCTGGAGAGAGCAGCTGGGATGGAGGGAGAAGTCTGCTGGATAGAGCAGCTGGGATGGGGGGAGAAGAAGTCTGCTGGAGACAGCAGCTGGGATGGAGGGAGAAGAAGTCTGCTGGAGAGAGCAGCTGGGATGGAGGGAGAAGTCTGCTGGAGAGAGCAGCTGGAATGGAGGGAGAAGAATTCTGCTGGAGAGAGCAGCTGGGATGGAGGGAGAAGAAGTCTGCTGGAGAGAGCAGCTGGGATGGAGGGAGAAGAAGTCTGCTGGAGAGAGCAGCTGGGATGGGGGGAGAAGTCTGCTGGAGAGAGCAGCTGGGATGGGGGGAGAAGAAGTCTGCTGGAGGGAGCAGCTGGGATGGGGGGTGAAGAAGTCTGCTGGAGGGAGCAGCTGGGATGGAGGGAGAAGAAGTCTGCTGGAGAGAGCAGCTGGGATGGAGGGAGAAGTAGTCTGCTGGAGAGAGCAGCTGGGATGCGGGAGAAGAAGTCTGCTGGAGAGAGCAGCTGGGATGGAGGGAGAAGAAGTCTGCTGGAGAGAGCAGCTGGGATGGAGGGAGAAGTCTGCTGGAGAGAGCAGCTGGGATGGTGGGAGAAGTCTGCTGGAGAGAGCAGCTGGGATGGAGGGAGAAGTCTGCTGGAGAGAGCAGCTGGGATGGAGGGAGAAGTCTGCTGGAGAGAGCAGCTGGGATGGGGGAGAAGTCTGCTGGAGAGAGCAGGTGGAATGGGGGGAGAAGTCTGCTGGAGAGAGCAGCTGGGATGGAGGGAGAAGAAGTCTGCTGGAGAGAGCAGCTGGGATGGAGGGAGAAGAAGTCTGCTGGAGAGAGCAGCTGGGATGGAGGGAGAAGAAGTCTGCTGGAGAGAGCAGCAGGATGGGGGGAGAAGAAGTCTGCTGGAGAGAGCGGCTGGGATGGGGGGAGAAGAAGTCTGCTGGAGAGAGCAGCTGGGATGGAGGGAGAAGAAGTCTGCTGGAGAGAGCAGCTGGGATGGAGAGAGAAGAAGTCTGCTGGAGAGAGCAGCTGGGATGGAGGGAGAAGAAGTCTCCTGGAGAGAGCAGCTGGGATGGAGGGAGAAGAAGTCTGCTGGAGAGAGCAGCTGGGATGGAGGGAGAAGAAGTCTCCTGGAGAGAGCAGCTGGGATGGGGGGAGAAGAAGTCTGCTGGAGAGAGCAGCTGGGATGGAGGGAGACGAATTCTGCTGGAGAGAGCAGCTGGGATGGAGGGAGAAGAAGTCTGCTGGAGAGAGCAGCTGGGATGGAGGGAGAAGAAGTCTGCTGGAGAGAGCAGCTGGGATGGGGGGAGAAGAAGTCTGCTGGAGAGAGCAGCCGGGATGGAGGGAGAAGAAGTCTGCTGGAGAGAGCAGCCGGGATGGAGGGAGAAGAAGTCTGCTGGAGAGAGCAGCTGGGATGGAGGGAGAAGAAGTCTGCTGGGGAGAGCAGCTGGGATGGAGGGAGAAGAAGTCTGCTGGAGAGAGCAGCTGGGATGGAGGGAGAAGAAGTCTCCTGGAGAGAGCAGCTGGGATGGGGGGAGAAGAAGTCTGCTGGAGAGAGCAGCTGGGATGGAGGGAGACGAATTCTGCTGGAGAGAGCAGCTGGGATGGAGGGAGAAGAAGTCTGCTGGAGAGAGCAGCTGGGATGGAGGGAGAAGAAGTCTGCTGGAGAGAGCAGCTGGGATGGGGGGAGAAGAAGTCTGCTGGAGAGAGCAGCCGGGATGGAGGGAGAAGAAGTCTGCTGGAGAGAGCAGCCGGGATGGAGGGAGAAGAAGTCTGCTGGAGAGAGCAGCTGGGATGGAGGGAGAAGAAGTCTGCTGGAGAGAGCAGCTGGGATGGAGGGAGAAGAAGTCTGCTGGAGAGACCAGCTGAGATGGAGGGAGAAGAAGTCTGCTGGAGAGAGCAGCTGGGATGGAGGGAGAAGAAGTCTGCTGGAGAGAGCAGCTGGGATGGAGGGAGAAGAAGTCTCCTGGAGAGAGCAGCTGGGATGGAGGGAGAAGAAGTCTGCTGGAGAGAGCAGCTGGGATGGAGGGAGAAGAAGTCTCCTGGAGAGAGCAGCTGGGATGGAGGGAGAAGAAGTCTCCTGGAGAGAGCAGCTGGGATGGGGGGAGAAGAAGTCTGCTGGAGAGAGCAGCTGGGATGGGGGGAGACGAATTCTGCTGGAGAGAGCAGCAGGGATGGAGGGAGAAGAAGTCTGCTGGAGAGAGCAGCTGGGATGGAGGGAGAAGAAGTCTGCTGGAGAGAGCAGCTGGGATGGGGGGAGAAGAAGTCTGCTGGAGAGAGCAGCCGGGATGGAGGGAGAAGAAGTCTGCTGGAGAGAGCAGCCGGGATGGAGGGAGAAGAAGTCTGCTGGAGAGAGCAGCTGGGATGGAGGGAGAAGAAGTCTGCTGGAGAGAGAAGCTGGGATGGAGGGAGAAGAAGTCTGCTGGAGAGACCAGCTGAGATGGAGGGAGAAGAAGTCTGCTGGAGAGAGCAGCTGGGATGGAGGGAGAAGAAGTCTGCTGGAGAGAGCAGCTGGGATGGGGGGAGAAGTCTGCTGGAGAGAGCAGCTGGGATGGAGGGAGAAGAAGTCTGCTGGAGAGAGCAGCTGGGATGGGGGGAGAAGTCTGCTGGAGAGAGCAGCTGGGATGGAGGGAGACGAATTCTGCTGGAGAGAGCAGCTGGGATGGAGGGGAGAAGAAGTCTGCTGGAGAGAGCAGCTGGGATGGAGGGAGAAGAAGTCTGCAGGAGAGAGCAGCTGGGATGGGGGGAGAAGTCTGCTGGAGAGAGCAGCTGGGATGGAGGGAGAAGAAGTCTGCTGGAGGGAGCAGCTGGGATGTGGGGAGAAGTCTGCTGGAGAGAGCAGCTGGGATGGTGGGAGAAGAAGTATGCTGGAGAGAGCAGCTGGGATGGAGGGAGAAGAAGTCTGCTGGAGAGAGTAGCTGGGATGGGGGAGAAGTCTGCTGGAGAGAGCAGCTGGGATTGAGGGAAAAGAAGTCTGCTGGAGAGAGTGGCTGGGATGTGGGGAGAAGTCTGCTGGAGAGAGCAGCTGGGATGGAGGGAGAAGAAGTCTGCTGGACAGGCAGCTGGGATAGAGGGAGAAGAAGTCTGCTGGACAGGCAGCTGGGATGGGGTGAGAAGAAGTCTGCTGGACAGAGCAGCTGGAATTGAAGGTTAAGAAGTCTACTGGACAGAGTAGCTGGGATGGAGGGAGAAGAAGTCTGCTGGACAGAGCAGCTGGAATTGAAGGTCAAGAAGTCTCCTGTACAGAGTAGCTGGGATGGAGCGAGAAGAAGTCTGCTGGACAGAGCAGCTGGGGTGGAGGGAAAGAATTCTGCTGGAGAGAGCAGCTGGGATGGAGGGAGAAGAAGTCTGCTGGAGAGAGCAGCTGGGATGGAGGGAGAAGAAGTCTGCTGGAGAGAGCAGCTGGGATGGAGGGAGAAGAAGTCTGCTGGAGAGAGCAGCTGGGATGGAGGGAGAAGAAGTCTGCTGGAGAGAGCAGCTGGGATGGAGGGAGAAGAAGTCTGCTGGAGAGAGCAGCTGGGATGGGGGGAGAAGTCTGCTGGAGAGAGCAGCTGGGATGGAGGGAGAAGAAGTCTGCTGGAGAGAGCAGCTGGGATGGAGGGAGAAGAAGTCTGCTGGAGAGAGCAGCTGGGATGGAGGGAGAAGAAGTCTGCTGGAGAGAGCAGCTGGGATGGGGGGAGAAGTCTGCTGGAGAGAGCAGCTGGGATGGAGGGAGAAGAAGTCTGCTGTAGTGAGCAGCTGGGATGGGCGGAGAAGTCTCCTGGAGAGAGCAGCTGGGATGGTGGGAGAAGAAGTCTGCTGGAGAGAGCAGCTGGGATGGAGGGAGAAGAAGTCTGCTGGAGAGAGCAGCTGGGATGGGGGGAGAAGTCGGCTTGAGAGAGCATCTGGGATGGAGGGAGAAGAAGTCTGCTGGAGAGAGCGGCTGGGACGTGGGGAGAAGTCTGCTGGAGAGAGCAGCTGGGATGGAGGGAGAAGAAGTCTGCTGGACAGGCAGCTGGGATAGAGGGAGAAGAAGTCTGCTGGACAGGCAGCTGGGATGGGGTGAGAAGAAGTCTGCTGGACAGAGCAGCTGGAATTGAACGTTAAGAAGTCTACTGGACAGAGCAGCTGGGATGGAGGGAGAAGAAGTCTGCTGGACAGAGTAGCTGGGATGGAGGGATAAGAAGTCTGCTGGAGAGAGCAGCTGGGATGGAGGGAAAAGAAGTCTGCTGGAGAGAGCAGCTGGTTTGGAGGGAAAAGAAGTCCGCTGGAGAGAGCAGCTGGGATGGATGGAGAAGAAGTCTGCTGGAGAGAGCAGCTGGGATGGGGGGAGAAGTCTGCTGGAGAGAGCAGCTGGGATGGGGGGAGAAGAAGTCTGCTGGAGAGAGCAGCTGGGATGGAGGGAGAAGAAGTCTGCTGGAGAGAGCAGCAGGATGGGGGGAGAAGAAGTCTGCTGGTGAGAGCAGCTGGGATGGGGGGGAGAAGAAGTCTGCTGGAGAGAGCAGCTGGGATGGAGGGAGAAGAAGTCTGCTGGAGAGAGCAGCTGGGATGGAGGGAGAAGAAGTCTGCTGGAGAGAGCAGCTGGGATGGGGGGAGAAGTCTGCTGGAGAGATCAGCTGGGATGGAGGGAGAAGAAGTCTGCTGGAGAGAGCAGCTGGGAAGTGGGGAGAAGTCTGCTGGAGAGAGCAGCTGGGATGGAGGGAGAAGAAGTCTGCTGGAGACAGCAGCTGGGATGGGGGGAGATGTCAGCTGGAGAAAGCAGCTGGGATGGAGGGAGAAGAAGTCTACTGGACAGAGCAGCTGGAATGGAGGGAGAAGAAGTCTGCGGGACAGGCAGCTGGGATTGAGGGAGAAGAAGTCTGCTGGACAGGCAGCTGGGATGGGGTGAGAAGAAGTCTGCTGGACAGAGAGGCTGGAATTGAAGGTGAAGAAGTCCCTGGACAGAGTAGCTGGGATGGAGCGAGAAGAAGTCTGCTGGAGAGAGCAGCTGGATGGTGGAGAAGTCTGCTGGAGAGAGCAGCTGGGATGGAGGGAGAAGAAGTCTGCTGGTGGGAGCAGCTGGGATGGGGGGAGAAGAAGTCTGCTGGAGAGAGCAGCTGGGTTGGAGGGAGAAGAAGTCTGCTGGAGAGAGCAGCTGGGATGGAGGGAGAAGAAGTCTGCTGGAGAGAGCAGCTGGATGGGGGGAGAAGTCTGCTGGAGAGATCAGCTGGGATGGAGGGAGAAGAAGTCTGCTGGAGAGAGCAGCTGGGAAGTGGGGAGAAGTCTGCTGGAGAGAGCAGCTGGGATGGAGGGAGAAGAAGTCTGCTGGAGACAGCAGCTGGGATGGGGGGAGATGTCAGCTGGAGAAAGCAGCTGGGATGGAGGGAGAAGAAGTCTACTGGACAGAGCAGCTGGAATGGAGGGAGAAGAAGTCTGCGGGCCAGGCAGCTGGGATTGAGGGAGAAGAAGTCTGCTGGACAGGCAGCTGGGATGGGGTGAGAAGAAGTCTGCTGGACAGAGAGGCTGGAATTGAAGGTGAAGAAGTCCCTGGACAGAGTAGCTGGGATGGAGCGAGAAGAAGTCTGCTGGAGAGAGCAGCTGGGATGGGTGGAGAAGTCTGCTGGAGAGAGCAGCTGGGATGGAGGGAGAAGAAGTCTACTGGACAGAGCAGCTGGAATGGAGGGAAAAGAAGTCTGCGGGACAGGCAGCTGGGATAGAGGGAGAAGAAGTCTGCTGGACAGGCAGCTGGAATGGGGTGAGAAGAAATCTGCTGGACAGAGCAGCTGGAATTGAAGGTGAAGAAGTCTCCTGGACAGAGTAGCTGGGATGGAGCGCGAAGAAGTCTGCTGGACAGAGCAGCTGTGGTGGAGGGAAAGAATTCTGCTGGAGAGAGCAGCTGGGATGGAGGGAGAAGAAGTCTGCTGGAGAGAGCAGCTGGGATGGGGGGAGAAGAAGTCTGCTGGAGAGAGCAGCTGGGATGGGGGGAGAAGTCTGCTGGAGAAAGCAGCTGGGATGGAGGGAGAAGAAGTCTACTGGACAGAGCAGCTGGAATGGAGGGAGAAGAAGTCTGCGGGACAGGCAGCTGGGATAGAGGGAGAAGAAGTCTGCTGGACAGGCAGCTGGGATGGGGTGAGAAGAAATATGCTGGACAGAGCAGCTGGAATTGAAGGTGAAGAAGTCTCCTGGACAGAGTAGCTGGGATGGAGCGAGAAGAAGTCTGCTGGACAGAGCAGCTGTGGTGGAGGGAAAGAATTCTGCTGGAGAGAGCAGCTGGGATGGTGGGAGAAGAAGTCTGCTGGACAGAGCAGCTGGGATGGAGGGAGAAGAAGTCTGCTGGAGAGAGCAGCTGGGATGGAGGGAGAAGTCTGCTGGAGAGAGCAGCTTGGAAGGGGGGAGAAGAAGTCTGCTGGAGAGAGCAGCTGGGATGGAGGGAGAAGAAGTCTGCTGGAGAGAGCAGCTGGGATTGAGGGAGACGAATTCTGCTGGAGAGAGCAGGTGGGATGGAGGGAGAAGAAGTCTGCTGGAGAGAGCAGCTGGATGGAGGGAGAAGAAGTCTGCTGGAGAGAGCAGCCGGGATGGGGGGAGAAGTCTGCTGGAGAGAGCAGCTGGGATGGGGGGAGAAGAAGTCTGCTGGAGAGAGCAGCTGGGATGCGGGAGAAGAAGTCTGCTGGAGAGAGCAGCTGGGATGGAGGGAGAAGAAGTCTGCTGGAGAGAGCAGCTGGGATGGGGGGAGAAGTCTGCTGGAGAGAGCAGCTGGGATGGAGGGAGAAGAAGTCTGCTGGAGAGAGCAGCTGGGGTAGAGAGAGAAGTCTGCTGGAGAGAGCAGCTGGGATGGTGGGAGAAGTCTGCTGGAGAGGGCAGCTGGGATGGAGGGAGAAGTCTGCTGGAGAGAGCAGCTGGGATGGGGGGATAAGTCTGCTGGAGAGAGCAGCTGGGATGGGGGGAGAAGTCTGCTGGAGAGAGCAGGTGGGATGGGGGAGAAGTCTGCTGGAGAGAGCAGCTGGGATGGAGGGAGAAGAAGTCTGCTGGAAAGAGCAGCTGGGATGGAGGGAGAAGAAGTCTGCTGGAGAGAGCAGCTGGGATGGAGGGAGAAGAAGTCTGCTGGAGAGACCAGCTGGGATGGGGGGAGAAGTCTGCTTGAGAGAGCAGCAGGATGGGGGGAGAAGAAGTCTGCTGGAGAGAGCAGCGGGGATGGGGGGAGAATAAGTCTGCTGGAGAGAGCAGCTGGGATGGGGGGAGAAGTCTGCTGGAGAGAACAGCTGGGATGGAGGGAGAAGAAGACTGCTGGAGAGAGCAGCTGGGATGGAGGGAGATGAAATCTCCTGGAGAGAGCAGTTGGGATGGAGGGAGAAGAAGTGTGCTGGAGAGAGCAGCTGGGATGGGGGGAGAAGTCTGCTGGAGAGAGCAGCTGGGATGGGGGGAGAAGTCTGCTGGAGAGAGCAGCTGGGATTGGGGGAGAAGTCTCCTGGAGAGAGCAGCTGGGATGGAGGGAGAAGAAGTCTGCTGGACAGGCAGCTGGTATAGAGGGAGAAGAAGTCTGCTGGACAGGCAGCTGGGATGGGGTGAGAAGAAGTCTTCTGGACAGAGCAGCTGGAATTGAAGGTGAAGTAGTCTACTGGACAGAGTAGCTGGGATGGAGCGAGAAGAAGTCTGCTGGACAGAGCAGCTGGGATGGATTGAGAAGTCTGCTGGAGCGAGCAGCTGGGATGGAGGGAGAAGAAATCTGCTGGAGAGAGCAGCTGGAATGGAGGGAGAAGAAGTCTGCTGGAGAGAGCAGCTGGGATGGAGGGAGAAGTCTGCTGGAGAGAGCAGCTGGGAAGGGGGGAGAAGAAGTCTGCTGGAGAGAGCAGCTGGGATGGAGGGAGAAGAAGTCTGCTGGAGAGAGCAGCTGGGATGGGGGGAGAAGTCTGCTGGAGAGATCAGCTGGGATGGAGGGAGCAGAAGTCTGCTGGAGAGAGCAGCTGGGAAGTGGGGAGAAGTCTGCTGGAGAGAGCAGCTGGGATGGAGGGAGAAGAAGTCTGCTGGAGACAGCAGCTGGGATGGGGGGAGATGTCAGCTGGAGAAAGCAGCTGGGATGGAGGGAGAAGAAGTCTTCTGGACAGAGCAGCTGGAATGGAGGGAGAAGAAGTCTGCGGGACAGGCAGCTGGGATTGAGGGAGAAGAAGTCTGCTGGACAGGCAGCTGGGATGGGGCGAGAAGAAGTCTGCTGGACAGAGAGGCTGGAATTGAAGGTGAAGAAGTCCCTGGACAGAGTAGCTGGGATGGAGCGAGAAGAAGTCTGCTGGAGAGAGCAGCTGGGATGGGTGTAGAAGTCTGCTGGAGAGAGCAGCTGGGATGGAGGGAGAAGAAGTCTACTGGACAGAGCAGCTGGAATGGAGGGAAAAGAAGTCTGCGGGACAGGCAGCTGGGATAGAGGGAGAAGAAGTCTGCTGGACAGGCAGCTGGAATGGGGTGAGAAGAAATCTGCTGGACAGAGCAGCTGGAATTGAAGGTGAAGAAGTCTCCTGGACAGAGAAGCTGGGATGGAGCGAGAAGAAGTCTGCTGGACAGAGCAGCTGTGGTGGAGGGAAAGAATTCTGCTGGAGAGAGCAGCTGGGATGGAGGGAGAAGAAGTCTGCTGGAGAGAGCAGCTGGGATGGGGGGAGAAGAAGTCTGCTGGAGAGAGCAGCTGGGATGGGGGGAGAAGTCTGCTGGAGAAAGCAGCTGGGATGGAGGGAGAAGAAGTCTACTGGACAGAGCAGCTGGAATGGAGGGAGAAGAAGTCTGCGGGACAGGCAGCTGGGATAGAGGGAGAAGAAGTCTGCTGGACAGGCAGCTGGGATGGGGTGAGAAGAAATCTGCTGGACAGAGCAGCTGGAATTGAAGGTGAAGAAGTCTCCTGGACAGAGTAGCTGGGATGGAGCGAGAAGAAGTCTGCTGGACAGAGCAGCTGTGGTGGAGGGAAAGAATTCTGCTGGAGAGAGCAGCTGGGATGGAGGGAGAAGAAGTCTGCTGGACAGAGCAGCTGGGATGGAGGGAGAAGAAGTCTGCTGGAGAGAGCAGCTGGGATGGAGGGAGAAGTCTGCTGGAGAGAGCAGCTTGGAAGGGGGGAGAAGAAGTCTGCTGGAGAGAGCAGCTGGGATGGAGGGAGAAGAAGTCTGCTGGAGAGAGCAGCTGGGATTGAGGGAGACGAATTCTGCTTGAGAGAGCAGGTGGGATGGAGGGAGAAGAAGTCTGCTGGAGAGAGCAGCTGGGATGGAGGGAGAAGAAGTCTGCTGGAGAGAGCAGCCGGGATGGGGGTAGAAGTCTGCTGGAGAGAGCAGCTGGGATGGGGGGAGAAGAAGTCTGCTGGAGAGAGCAGCTGGGATGCGGGAGAAGAAGTCTGCTGGAGAGAGCAGCTGGGATGGAGGGAGAAGAAGTCTGCTGGAGAGAGCAGCTGGGATGGGGGGAGAAGTCTGCTGGAGAGAGCAGCTGGGATGGAGGGAGATGAAATCTCCTGGAGAGAGCAGATGGGATGGAGAGAGAAGTCTGCTGGAGAGAGCAGCTGGGATGGAGGGAGAAGTCTGCTGGAGAGAGCAGCTGGGATGGAGGGAGAAGTCTGCTGGAGAGAGCAGCTGGGATGGGGGGATAAGTCTGCTGGAGAGAGCAGCTGGGATGGGGGGAGAAGTCTGCTGGAGAGAGCAGGTGGGATGGGGGAGAAGTCTGCTGGAGAGAGCAGCTGGGATGGAGGGAGAAGAAGTCTGCTGGAGAGAGCAGCTGGGATGGAGGGAGAAGAAGTCTGCTGGAGAGAGCAGCTGGGATGGAGGGAGAAGAAGTCTGCTGGAGAGACCAGCTGGGATGGGGGGAGAAGTCTGCTTGAGAGAGCAGCAGGATGGGGGGAGAAGAAGTCTGCTGGAGAGAGCAGCGGGGATGGGGGGAGAATAAGTCTGCTGGAGAGAGCAGCTGGGATGGAGGGAGAAGTCTGCTGGAGAGAACAGCTGGGATGGAGGGAGAAGAAGACTGCTGGAGAGAGCAGCTGGGATGGAGGGAGATGAAATCTCCTGGAGAGAGCAGTTGGGATGGAGGGAGAAGAAGTGTGCTGGAGAGAGCAGCTGGGATGGGGGGAGAAGTCTGCTGGAGAGAGCAGCTGGGATGGGGGGAGAAGTCTGCTGGAGAGAGCAGCTGGGATTGGGGGAGAAGTCTCCTGGAGAGAGCAGCTGGGATGGAGGGAGAAGAAGTCTGCTGGACAGGCAGCTGGTATAGAGGGAGAAGAAGTCTGCTGGACAGGCAGCTGGGATGGGGTGAGAAGAAGTCTTCTGGACAGAGCAGCTGGAATTGAAGGTGAAGTAGTCTACTGGACAGAGTAGCTGGGATGGAGCGAGAAGAAGTCTGCTGGACAGAGCAGCTGGGATGGATTGAGAAGTCTGCTGGAGCGAGCAGCTGGGATGGAGGGAGAAGAAGTCTGCTGGAGAGAGCAGCTGGAATGGAGGGAGAAGAAGTCTGCTGGAGAGAGCAGCTGGGATGGAGGGAGAAGTCTGCTGGAGAGAGCAGCTGGGAAGGGGGGAGAAGAAGTCTGCTGGAGAGAGCAGCTGGGATGGAGGGAGAAGAAGTCTGCTGGAGAGAGCAGCTGAGATGGAGGGAGAAGAAGTCTGCTGGAGAGAGCAGCTGGGAAGGGGGGAGACGAATTCTGCTGGAGAGAGCAGCTGGGATGGAGGGAGAAGAAGTCTGCTGGAGAGAGCAGCTGGGATGGAGGGAGAAGAAGTCTGCTGGAGAGAGCATCTGGGATGGAGGGAGAAGAAGTCTGCTGGAGAGAGCAGCTGGGATGGCGGGAGAAGTCTGCTGGAGAGAGCAGCTGGGATGGAGAGATGGGAGAATCTGCTGAGCTGGAGCTCAGGTGCCGCTACGACGTTGGTGGTGAGTCTAGGAGGCAGCATGTGGCTGCTCAGCTGAAGCTGTGGATATGGGAAGGATGGTGCTTCATGGGCAAGAGAAATGCTCACCAGCCGGTGTCCGCTGCCTGCCTGCATGGACTTGGCTGTGGGGACTGTTCTGTCTGAGGGCTGTTTGGCCACTGGCTCCTGCAATAAGGACTCATCCTTATACACCCACAGCCTCTCGTGGCTTCTCTGACTAAGACCCAGCATCCTAGGAAGTCCAGCCCCAGGCAGAAGGCCTCAGACCCGACACCTGTGACTGTGAGCAGAGGACAGAGCAGGAACTGGCTCTTGGACTAAGTTCCCACAGCCAGCACAGTGGGCCAGTTGGAGCAGGACCTGCCCTGGAACAGTCGGATGGGAGGGTTTGGGAGGATCCGTGGACGCATCGCCACTCGGACCAGGCAGCCCGGCTGGGCGGTGCTCTTGCTACTGGCCCTGACAGAGGCTAAGCAGGCTAAGGATTGGGAAATGGAAATAATTTCAGCAGATGAAGGTGCAGGGGCCACCTACTACTTTTTGGATGTTAAGTTACATATTAGAGTGCTGGGAGCAGGCCGCGGCGCTGCCAGATGAGTTGGGAATATGTTGGTCTTTCATGGTAGACAGAGTGGGCAGTTCATGGCAGGAGTCTCTGGAGAAACCCTTTGCAAGAGCAGAGGTGCCCTCAGGAAACACCCGTTTCTGTAGCCACCAGACTGTTTCCTAAAGAAAAGGAACCTTCTAGCCCTTGGATATAAAGCTGGCGATCAAAGCTTGGTTACAGCAGAGCAGTTTGAATGTAAGCATCAGTTTCAAATATAAGATTTTGCTTATATTTTAGTTCTATACTTAAAGTATTGATGGAAATCGGTGAAAAACCATGTGTATAATGTGCTAGTAATTCTGTAACGGCAGTTTCTCACCTTGCTTTATACATTACAATCAAAAGAGGAGACGTAAGTGGGTTACATGAACTCCATTGGTGACAGATTAGGGAGGTGGGAGAAAGCAAAGAGGGTGAGAACCTCTGGGATTGGATAAAAAGTAAAATGATGGACACATACTTCCTTTACATGAGTGGATGCAGGATAGTTAACAGCCAGCAATGAACTCACTAACCATGAGGGGGGTTGTGGTGTCCACAGAGCAGTGCCTGTGCTTTGAGGGGTCTGGGAAAAGGAAAATCATGTTGACATTCCAACTATTAGTATATGTTATGGTAGATGCAAAAGGACAATAGACAGGCTCAGTTAAGGTAAAGGTTGACCTTGTCAGGGAAGATACTGGCCTAGGACATGACTACCCACCATAAACTGCTTTTTAGTTTAAAAAGTTTTCATTTCAGACCATCCTTTGTTGTTACTTTAGGTCTCTGAGTTTGCAAGGCTGCCACGCAGGCCACCCCTGAGCTTGTCAGGTTAGCATGTGGCCCCTTTTGTACACACACTGTACATCCTATTCAAAAGAACAATATTTAAAACATAAAATGAAAGGACTGGTGGTTATTGTGCCAGGAAGCCCAAACCCTGAATGTCAGGCTTTGTCACCACCATCAGAAATCGGCCCCGCTGAGCCACAGAAGGCAGGCCCAGCATCTGGTCCTTGGGAACAGCCTGCAGGAGCAGCCTCGCACCTGGCCTGCCGCTGTTGCCGCAGCTGAGAAGGCCAGCTCCCCACTTCACAGCAGAGGCCGAGGGACTTTGGGGACATAGAGCAAATCAGAGCAATGGTTATGGATTGAAATTTTATAGGAGGAAGTTCTTGTTCTCAGGGGACACACACTGAAGTGTTTTAGGACGAAGCATCTTGATGCCTGAACTTACTTTCCAATGGTCCAGGGAGAAAATGGGTGTACACAAACACAATCACACACATAGGAGGGCTGTGTGAGGGCACAAAGAACACAGTGTTAAAATGTGTTAAGTCTAGGTGGTGAGCTATAGCTGTTCATTGCACAACGCTTCCAAATCTTGGGGAAGATTAAATATTTCTAAATTAAAAGTTGAGAAAAGTGCCGAAACCAGTTTGGCTCAGTAGATAGAGCATCGGCCTGCGGACTGAAGGGCCCCAGGTTCGATTCCAGTCGGGGGCATGTGCCTGGGCTGCGGGCACATCCCCAATAGGAGATGTGCAGGAGGCGGCTGATCGATGTTTCTCTCTCATCGATGTTTCTAACTCTCTATCTCTCTCCCTTACTCTCTGTAAAAAATCAATAAGATATATTTTTTTTAAAAGTTGAGAAAAGAAATAATATATTAAAGTGTTTCTAGCCCTAGCCAGTTTGGCTCAGTGGATAGAGCATCAGCCTGTGGACTGAAGGGTCCCAGGTTTGATTCTGGTCAAGGGCTCAATCCCCAGTAGGGGGCTTGCAGGAGGCAGCCAATCAATGATTCTCTCACCCTCTCCCTTCTTTTATAAAAGCAATAAAAATATATAAAAGATAAAATAAAAAGATAAAGTGTTTCTAAAAAATCAGCTTAAAGAAAAAAAAATTCTGTAGAGCCTTGTTTATTCCCAGATAGTAGCCTACGTGCTATAAATACATACATTTGTCCTAGACTGGTAGCTTTCTAGATGTACCCACTGCACCTGATGCCAAAGACTGAAGTGCCTATTAAGAGAGTACTTGGGGAGAAACCAAGATGGCGGCATAGGTAAACACTGGAAATTGCTGCCTCCAACAACAACTTCAAAAATACAACTAAAAGACAAAACAGACATCATCCAGAACCACAGGAAGGCTGGCTGAGTGGAAATTCTACAACTAGAAGGAAAGAGAAAAGCACACTGAGACTCAGAGGAGCTGCGGAAGTAAAGTGCAGAGGTATGGAGGTGCACGGCAAGGGCTGGCAACTGAGGATGCGGCTGTCTTTTTGAATCGGGAGGGAGTCACAAACCCCCGACTGCTCTGAACTCCAGTTCTGGGTGAGTCTCTGGGGACCCAGACTCATTTGGGGAGAAACTGGACTGTCTGGCATCGGTCGGAACTCCAGGGTGGCTTTCTTTCAGAGGTGCTTGCAGCGATTACCGGGACACTGAGACACGGGGCCTCTTAGGGCAGGACTGAGGATCAGCCATAGCTGCTTGCTCCGCCCTGTTGATACCCTGAGACCCCGCCCCACCCAAGCTGTGACAGAGGCTTTTGCATATGAATGCCCTGGCCCTTTGCAATCTGAAAATTACCTAACAAACTACAGCTGGGCCAGACAGACCGAGAACTTCCAAGAGAAGGCCCAAGGCCCCACAGCAGCTTGCATTGCTTCACAGCTGGGCCTCTTCTGGGCACCTCAAAACCGCAAACAAGGAAGGGGAATCTGCAGATCTCTTCGTAGCTCCTGCTGGGTAGCCTCAGGCAGAGGCCACATTAGCACCTCCTTAGATCCAAGAGCCAGTGTACCCAGTAGTCAGAGTGGGACCATCCAGATTACAACTCCTCAGATCCATAAGGGACACACTCAGGGGGCAGACTCAGTGAGCACCAAAGCCTCACTGAAGCAAGTCTTGCCCCATAAGGGTGTCTTCAGCACAGAAGTTCTCCCACCTTAGACACAGCTGATTCTCACAGCCAATTGGCCTGGAGGTCAATTTCTCCCAATGATACCTACAATAATCAAGGTTTAACTACAAAAAGACTGTGCACAAAGCCCACAAAGGGGTGCACCAAGAGTGTCCACCTCAGGTAATTGGGTAGGCTGAGCCACTGGGCCCTATAGGACACCTAGCACACAAAGCCACTCTACCAACACAGGGAAGCATAAAAAATGCGGAGACAAAGAAACAGGTCACAAATGACAGAAATGAAGGAAAGCAAACTACTGGATATAGAGTTCAAAAGCACGGTTATAAGGTTTTTCAAGAATTTTCTAGAAGCCACCGATAAATTTAGTGAGACCCTGGAGGATATGAAAAAAAGACCAACTAGAAATTAAGCATACACTGACTGAAATAAAGAATAATATACAGAGATCCAACAGCAGACAAGAGGATCCCAAGAATCAAGTCAAAGATTTGAAATACGAAGAAGCAAAAAATACCCAACCGGAAAAGCAAAAAGCAAAAAGAATCCAAAAATATGAAGATAGTGTAAGGAGCCTCTGGGACAACTTCAAGCCCACCAACATCCAAATTATAGGGGTGCCAGAAGAAGAGAGAGAGCAAGATATTGAAAACCTATTTGAAGAAATAATGACAGGAAACTTCCCCTACCTGGTGAAAGAAATAGACTTACAAGTCCAGGATGCACAGAGAACCCCAAACAAAAGGAATCCAAAGAGGACCACACCAAGACACATCATAATTAAAAGGCCAAGAGCAAAAGACAAAGAGAGAATCTTAAAAGCAGCAAGAGAAAAACAGTCAGTTACCTACAAGGGAGTACCCATACGACTGTCAGCTGATTTCTCAACAGAAACTTTGCAGGCAGAAGGGAGTGGCAAGAAATATTCAAAGTGATGAATAGCAAGAACCTACAACCAAGATTATTTTATCAAGCAAAGCTATCATTCAGAATTGAAGGTCAGATAAAGAGCTTCACAGATAAGAAAAAGCTAAAGGAGTTCATCACCACCAAATCAGTATTATATAAAATGCTGAAAGGTATTCTTTAAGAAGAGGAAGAAGAAAAAGGTAAAGATACTAATTATGAACAACAAATACATATCTATCAACAAGCGAATCTAAAAATCAAGTGAATAAAAAATCTGATGAACAGAATAAACTGGGGAATATAATAGAACCAGGGGCATAGAAAGGGAGTGGACTGACAATTCTTGGGGGAACAGGGGTTTGAGGGTGCAGGAAGAGACTGGACAAAAATCGTACACTTATGTATGAGGACAGTGGGAGGGGTAAGGGCAGAGGGTGGGGTGGGACCTGGGTGGAGGAGAGCTATGGGGGGAAAAAAGAGGAACAACTGTAATAATCTGAACAATAAAGATTTAATTTTTTAAAAAAAAGAAAAAAAGAAACAAAAGACTCATGAAGAATCTTTGACCTTTCCCCCTTACCTGCCCAAAGGAATTTAGATAGAAAAACCTGCTTGAAGGAAGGGGCTACCACCTTAGCATCATAATATAAGCTAAATATAGCAGACAGGGAGAGATCTAGCACAGGCTCTTTCTGGAGCTGCCCTCTCTGTCCTGTTGTTCTGGGCGGCTCAGCGTGTTGTTTACCGAATTTGCTGTGTCTTGTCTACCTGTGTATTGCCTGCTTTCCCTTTGAAATCTCAGACCCCTGCCTTTCTTCTCCTTCGTCCAAAATAGCATAGAAGCCTCAATTGTCCAAAGTGTCTTTGGGTCTCATATTCTCATGGCACCCCCACATGTACGTCTGATACCAGAGAGCTACCTGTGTCGGAGGGACTCTCCCCTGCTCAGTTCCTTTTTTCAACGCTGATTTCATGCTTTATTTTCTGGAACCATTTTATGTCTTCCAAGTTCAGAAATAAAAATAATATATTTATCCCTTAACCCTCCTGGGTTCTTGACACGCTCATGAGAAAGAATCCAGACAAGGACAGAAAGCAGTATTGAATCAAATCAAGCAAATTTATTAAGAATGCACGTGGCATAAGCACAGGCAGGCAACAGCTAGTCTGAGCGACCCAGTAGGCGGGGATTTACCCTGATAGGTTTCAAGGATCCCCTGCTGGATATCTTGGGCAACAGACTAGATTTCAAGGTTCCCCTTTTACATTGTTGTGGCTTTTCCCAGAGTTTATGAGGACATCTGGTGATTTTATCTTGGTGAGGATTAAAAGAAAAAGTTCTAGGTCCGCCCTACCTGATTTGGCTCAGTGGATAGAGTGTCGGCCTGGGAACTGAAAGGTCCCAGGTTTGATTCCAGTCAAGGGCATGTACCTTGGTTGCGGGCACATCCCCAGTGGGAGGTGTGCAGGAAACAGGTGATCGATGTTTCTCTCTCATTGATGTTTCTAGCTCTCTATCTCTCTCCCTCTCCCTTACCCTCTGTAAAAAATCAATTATATATATAATATATACTCAGTATATATTATATATATATATATAAATTATATATATAATATATATTTTATAATATATATATTTTCATAATATATATATTTTTATAATATATATATTTTTATAATATATATATTTTTATAATATATATATAAATTATATATATATAATTTATATATATATAAATTTCTGACCTAGAGTCAGACAGCTGACTAGAAGCAAAGTTGGGACAGAAATCAGATCCCCTGGCCCCAGGCATTAATCAGATGTAGTTCAACAGCTTAACACAGATGACCTCAACCTAATCCCCGGACTTAACATGGAAAAAGGAATTTGTTGATGTAATTAAGGTTATGAACCTTCAGTAGATTATTCTGGATTATCCTAAAAGCAGAGAAGTTTTCCCAGGTTGGTCAGAGAGATGAGGTAGAAGGAGGAGAGGAGATTTGAAATATGAGAGGGACTTAACTTGCATTGGTGGCTTTAAAGGTGGAGAAAGGGGACAAGACCAAGAAATGTGGGTGGCCTCTAGAAGCTAGAAACAACTCTCAGCTGAGATCAGCAGGAAAACACACATCTCAGTCCTACAACCACAAGGAACTGAATTCTGCCAATAGCCCAAATAAGCAAGGAAATGGGTGCTCCCCTAGACTCTCCGGAAAAGAAAGCAGCTGACTTGATACCTGGTAAGTTTCACTGTTGTAATGTACCCCGCAAATCACAGAAGGATGCCTCAAGAAGTCGAATTAAGGAGTCATATTTATTGCAATCCAGGACTATGAGGGGTCATTCCCAAATCTCATAGTAATAAGATGGTCGCAACTCCAGGGTTATATAGGCAAAGATCACAAAGGTATTAATTACATCCCAGGTTTGGAATGAGGAACTTGGTTTGCAAAAAAGCAGTTTACAGAAGCAGAATTAAGCATGTTAATTACAGTTTGGGGTCTCCGGATCACTGAAACACATTATCTGGGACCACTGGGTTGACAGGAACACATTATCTAGAGCCATCGAGGCAATTTAGAGTAATTGTGCTGTCCTGGTCTTGGGACCACTGAGTTGACAGGGAAACATTATCTGGAACCCTCAGGTCTTGGGATAATTGTGCTGTCCTGTTTCCCAGGTACAGAGGAATTTGCTTTCTAAAACCAGTAAGATCACAATCAATGGGATATTCACATCACAGTCAATAAGGCATTCAATCAAATGGGATGATTTATACAATTCAGAAAATGAAAATAACTTTTCTATTGTTAAACAAAGCAAATAGGTACAGAAGCCAAACATCAGGGTTAAATTTAAACTATAGTTTCTACCTGAGATGATTGCTACCACACTTCATCACATCAGATGGATACCTGCAGAACAGTAAGATAATAATTGTGGGTTTTGCCGGTGTGGCTCCATGTTTGAGCATTGGCCTATGAACCAGGAGGTCACGGTTGGATTCCCGGTCAGGGCACATGCCCAGGTTATGGGCTTAATCCCCAGTGGGAGGACATGTGGGAGGCAGCCAATCAATGATTTTCACTCATCATTGATGTTTCTTTCTCTCTCCCTTTCCCTTCATTTCTGAAATCAATTTTTAAAAGTTTGTGGGGTCCCCCCCCCCCAGATATATACTAGAGAACACACAGAACCAAAGGCAGAGCTGAAGGGGCAGATCTCAGAAGGGCAGGAGCCCAGGGGTTATCAGAACTCCGAGGGACTGTCTGTCACAGTGACGGGGCTGCATGCACCGCGTGTCTCCGCATGTCTCCATACAAGTGTCCAGTTCATGGGAGAGGATTCACCTTCCAGTGGGGCCCACACCCAACCTGTGGTCAGGGGAGAGGCCTTGGGATGGTCATCATTTCAGAGGGTTGGGAAGATACGGATTTCCTAAAAGGAAGGACATTTGCTCACTACAATGTTCAATCGTGGTTCTCCTATTAAAAACATTTGAACAACTGTTCTTAAATGAGACTTCCATCGCCACATAGGCCTCACCGTAAAAATATTGTCATAATAATGGGAGCAAATTATTAGTCCTTCGACTCTGCCTCCACTCCTCTGTAGGGAAGTCTTATTGTATTTACATAATACTCCCTGCATGCTTAGCCTCTGTAGAGTGCCTGTCACTCAGTCTACTGTTGAAGTGAGTAGTCCATTCCTCCTGTTGGCTCCATAGGATGTGCGCCATTGTCTTCTCTGGCTATGCTGCCAAACTAAAGAATTTTGTTCACCTGCACTCATCAGAGCCCAATCAAATGAGAATGGGAGTTTGCAGCAAAGAAAGTAAAGGTTTCTTTTTAAGAAAATGATGCCTTGCATATAAGCATAACCAATGGACATAAGACACTGGGGGGTAGGGAGGCCAGGGGATTGTCAAGGGCAGGGGGGAAAAAAGGGAGACATATGTAATACTCTTTGTAATACTTTAAGCAATAAAAATAAATAAATAAATAAATAAATAAATAAATAAATAAAAAGAAAATGATGTCAAACCTGGGGTCACAGATGAGTTGTTGCTCTAAGACCTGGCTCCCTATGGCTTCCAGGGGATGGGCTATATAGGGGGAATCATTAATCACGGTGACTGAGGGAGTTAGGCTCATGGTCTCTATTGATTGGTTGGTGCTAGGGTGGGAGGTCCTGATATCAGCCAAGGCAATGCTCTGTTGGGTTTCACATGGGTGTGGTCAGTGAGGCCAGTCTGCTTTTCTGGGTCTGGAGCTGAAACACAACCATTGCCTACATATTATATTTAACTTGACTAAAACTCAATTTCTGTGGTCAACAGATCTGAGGTTTTGTTCAGAAGATTATTTGATACTGACCAAAACCTTATTGTCCTGAAGTCTTGATGACTAAGGGACTGGTTGTGCAAGGGAGAGGGAAGTGGCTGAGGATGGACAAGGGCAGTTTGAACCAAAAGGAAAGAAGGAGAAAATTTCAAATGGAAGAAATGAAGTTTCTGTGCAGTGTTTCTGCACAGTTACAGCTGTGGGATGATCGTTCCTGTCTCTGCTGATCCCACAGACAGACAGGAAGCTCTGATGTGGGCGCGCTCAGCTCTGCTGCTGGCGGCAACAGCCAGACCCCAGGAGCTCAGGACACAACCCTGGCATTTGTTATCTTGGAAACTGCTCACAACTGTGTTATTGGTTCCTTGAATTTCAACTTTCCAAAGAGGCTGAAGTGAAAGAACTTTCTACCTTTTGTGTTTCTCTTTATCCTTTGCATGAGTTCTGTTCAAATACCATTCATTGTTACTGAATAGCCAGGCTTCCCTTCTTTCTTAAAAATTGTCTCTTCAATTTTTAGCTAGATACATTGCCACATTGCTTTCAAGGTAAACAAAACTACATTTCCAGCCTCCCTTGCAGCACAGCTCTGTTCTGGTCATTGAGCTGTAAGTGAGATACCCCATGCAGCTTCCAGTAAGTGTCTTTAAGGAGACAGAACAGGGCCTTCTTTGCCGCTTGCTCCTGACAAGATGAAGGAGTAAAGGTGTGGTGTAGTAAATAATTTGTCTAGTCTTTGGGCTGGGTTCCTGGCATCCAGCTTCAGGAACTTCCTGGCTGATAGGTCCATCTTTGTTGTGCTAGCAAGGTAACTCCTTGCGGTTCTTACTCCTGAGGGATACCTGCCGTGGAGGCTCCCCGCCAGGATGCAGCCCACCTGCCCAGCCCAGGAGTCTGTGGACAGCCACCTCAAGCCTGGGAGGATGGTGGTGTTCGTGCAGCCCACCTGCCCCTTCAAAAAAGAGTCGTTGGTATTTGTGGATATCACAGTCACCAGGAACACAGAGAGGGTTCAAGATTATTTGCAACACCTCACAGAAGCCAGAACAGTACCTCGAATCTTTATCAGTAAAGAGTGTATAGGTGGATACAGTGGTCTAGTAGAGATGGATAGACGTGGGGAACTGATGGTGCGGCTAATAGAAATGGGAGCTCTACAGCCGTAATTACAGACCCAGGCTGATGTCTCCCTTGAGAGCACTGGACGGTGGCAACACTTCTGGTGGATGGATCTGGGGCGACCTTTACCCAGCAACTGATTACTTAATCTTCTGAAATATCTAAACCAAAAAAATGGGAGCATTCTCAGCAAAAACAGGCTTTTCTTCTTTCAACGCTATTGAAAGTGGAGCCACTTGCCACAAACCACAGGTCTGAGATGGTGGATGGACATCTTGGGTTTCTTCCGGATTGGCCCTTGGGTTTCAATAGACCAGCGGTTCTCAACCTGTGGGTCGCGACCCCTTTGGCGGTCGAATGACCCTTTCACAGGGGTCGCCTAAGACCATGCTGTATATCAGATATTTACATGACGATTCATAACAGTAGCAACATTACAGTTATGAAGTAGCAACGAAAATAATGTTATGGTTGGGCCACTACATGAGGAGCTGTATTTAAAGGGCCAGAAGGTGGAGAACCACTGCCATAGACCGTGACAAGTAACGGCTCAGGGTTCCCTCATTGACCCACAAAAGTTCTTTCTCTTTTGCACATGGCTCTTACTATTGTTCGTGTGCCAGGACTCCTCCCGCTAAGCCAGTGTTTCCCAACCAGATTATCCCAGGCTCCCTAGGATGAATTGCTAGTTAATTTTATTCTACTGCCCAAAAATTATTTTGTGGAGTTTGAATTTATAGTTTGTATTTTGAAATCAATAGGTATTTTGAATGTGCTTTTCCAAACTCCATGTGTCTCCCCCATCCTATCTTAATCACTGCTCTGAACTTGTGTTCTTAACCTTGACAACTCACGGAGGTCATAGGAAATGCTCACCAATTCTGGGAAGGGTCTGAGGGCCGATGTGAGAAGGGCCACATGAAATGTTAAGCAAAGTGGGTCTTTACTTGGTCTGCAGGGCTCAGAGGTACATGTGCAGATGCTGTGATCATGTGGCAACCTCCCCTCCCAAGAATGTCTGTGAAAGTAGCTCTATTTGAGAAACACTGTCTTACGTGATTTTATCACCTTTTATTCCACACTCTATGAAAACTTTAGAATCCCTCATTATGAAGTTTGTTCTAGAATTACAAGATTAACTTAACTTCCTTTTGCAGTCTCTAGGGTGAAAGGTTAATATATTTTGGTAATAAAAAGCAGTCATAGATGACTTGACTTTTTTTGTCCAATTCTCTTCTATGTTCTCAAGTCCTTAAGGAATGATATTAGTGTGAACACATCAAGTTGAAGCTTTATTCATGTTTGTCCCCTGCCATTATAAATAAAGGTACATGCTATTCACTGAAGGGGGGGAAAAAGGTAACTCCTTGTGAGCCTCTAAATAGCTTTATTTTAGTGTGGAGGTGGAGCGTAGGGACCTTTAGATGGGGGAATGAAAAGGGGGCTGGAAGTGGGGCTGGAGATTGAGCTCAATTGTGTGGCCAATGATTTACTTTATCATGCCTACATAGTTAAACCCCAATAAAGATTCGGACATTGGAGTTCAGAGGAGTTTCCTAGTTGGTGAACATACTGATATGCTGGTAGGGTGACCTGCCCCAATTCTATGAGGAAGGCATGAAAGCTCTGTGGTCCCTCTCAGACCTCACCCTGTGTGTATCCTTTGTAATAAAACTGTAATCATAAGTAGAGTGCTTTCTGAGTTCTGAGTCATCCTAGTTAATTATTGAACAAATCTGTGCGAGCCCCCACATTTATAGCAGACAGAAGTGCAAGCGGCCGGGGGATCACCTGAGACTTATGGCTGGCGTCTGAAGTAAGAGCAGCTTTGTGAGAAACTCTGCCCTCAACCTGTGGACCCTGTGCTGAATGGGTGGTTAGTGTCAGAGTTGAATTGTAGTTCACTCAGTGTTAGACCAGATGGTTAGAGCTGTTGCTGCCAACTTGGATCATGAGCCAGAGAATGAAATCTGGCAATGCAGAAGGTAGTCATCTGGACCCTTCTAGGTTGTGCAGCCACCTTACCAACTCTGCACTCTCTACCTTCAGATGCTACGCTTTAACGTCTCAGCTTTTGGCCACCACAATCAGACTCACTCAGGTTAATGTGAATTTATCAAAGAATTATGCATGGCTTTAAAAATGGGTGCTTGTTCTGTCATAAGGAGCAGGCCGTAGGTTAAGACCCATGAGGTTCCTGATAAGTTTAGAGACTGAGTAGCTGGTCAGTCTGGCTTAAGAGGTGTTTGTTCATCTCCCACCCACTGCCTATTGAATCGGTCCCTCCACGTTTCCAGCTTCTACAGCTGTCCCCGATTGCTTACTGTCCCTGGGTACTCCGTGCTACACTTTTCTGTCATGGCTTCAGCTTATTCTTGGTTCAGCTTTCTCGTGGCTGTCATGGGGCTCAGGCTTGTTAGCCTTCTAATCTCGCTACATTACTTTCACATTCTGGAGAGAAGTGAGGTTGGTTAGCTGTATTCTTTTTAGTGTGCACAGACGTTTCCTTTCCGTCAGACTATAGAATAGCTGCCCTAGCATCAGACGGCATCCCACACTTGGTGTATCTGTTAGCTATTGCTGTGTAACAATAACCACAAAATTAGCATCTTAAAACCACACACATTTCTTTTTCTTTTTTTAAATATATACTTCTTTATTGGTTTCAGAGAGGAAAGGAGAAGGAGAGAGAGATAGAAACATCAATAATGAGAGAGAATCGTTGATCGGCTGCCTCCTGCACACCCCCACTGGGGATTGAGCCCGCAACCCAGGCATGTGCCCTTAGCCGGAATCGAACCTGGAACCCTTCAGTCCGCAGGCCGACGCTCTATCCACTGAACCAAGCTGGCTAGGGCAACACACATACTTCTTATCTCACAATATCTGTGTTCAGGAGTTCAGGCGTATCTTAACTCAGTCCTCTGCTCAGGTATCACAGGCTGTAGTTAAGGTGTCAGCTAGACTAGGTTTTCCTCTGGAAGTTCAACTATGAAAGAATCAGCTTCCAAGTTCACTCAGATTGTTGGCAGAATTCATTTCCTTGGTGTGTAAAACTTAGGGTCCAGCCACTCTAACTCGTGGAGGTTTCTTGTAGTTCCTACAGGCCACCTGCAGTCCTTGCCATGTGAGCCATACAGCTGCTTCGTCAGGCCAAGCAGGAGCGTCTCTAGTCTGGCAGCAAGACCGTCTTATGTAATATAACATGGTCCAGGCAGTGACAGCCCATCATTTTTGCCACCGTCTATTGGTTAGATAAAATCACAGGTCCTGCCTATATTCAAGGAAAAGGAATTATACAAAGGCAGGAACACCAGGAGAGGAATCATGGGAGGTCATCCTAGGGTCTGTTGCCACAACTATCATATGTACATTTGGGATAGGGACAGTGGGACAGAATGTGGTGCTTGGAGGAGACAGATGCTGAGTTTGTCCTGGGTAATAAACAGATGAAGGTTATAAACACAGCAGATGTAAGCAAGTTCAAAAGTTTCATATCCTTTATATGTGTCGCTCATTTAACCGATACAATCAAATTGAGGTAAGTAACGGTATTCTCATTTTATGAATAAGTGATCAGGAAGAGACTAGTATTTCCCTGGCTAGGGAGTTGGCCAAGGGGGGTGTCTGGACTTAAAAAAACCACAAAAGTTATTTGCTTTTCTCTAGGGAACCAACCAGATATGGTGCCTTTGCTCAATACATCCAAACTATCTTGTGTGAACATCATTTTCTTCAAAAATCCAAAATACTAATAAGCCCCTGAAACTTGCTGGAAACTTGAATACTTGAAAAGCAAGAAAGGTTCAGCATGGCTAGGACACAAGGAGGCTGTCTTCAGAAAACCAAGTTCAATGGATGGGAATTCTAAATCCTAGCAACACAACCGTGGATGAAACATCGATCTTCCTGCAAGTGGGAGGGCCTGAGACTTGGGTGAATACAGCAGCAGAGGCTGTCTCCAGTAACTGAGGTAAACTCAGATTTTGTCCATGTACTAGGATGTGCTTGTCATCATACTCAGTAACTTAGTGAATCCTTCCTGTTGATGGGAGATATAAACAGAGTAATGGTGTAACATACTGAAGAAGTTCCATGGAAGTATCCTGCAGGTTGTGGAAAGGAATTCAAGGAAGCTTTCTTAGAAAATATAATTTTCTTTTGTGGACCCTGAGAAAGAGGATACCTACTAAGAAGGGCTCTTGGTGGCAAACTAGGCTCAAATTAAAAAAAAAAAAAAAAGGCCAGCCATTCCCACACTGGGCCTGTCAGGCACACTGCACTTCCAGGAAAAGCCTGCACTGAAGGGACCATCTGCTTCTGTGCTCAGCTGCCTGTCTGCCACCTGAGCCTATAAAGGGCTTTCTGTAGTCCTATTTCAACCAATAGGACTGAGGCTTTTCCCACCCAATTGGAGCTACATCACTGACCAATCAAAGCAGCTCATTTCTAACCAACCATACAGTGCTTTTTGGATCAACCGGTTAGGATTTGGAATCCTCACTTGCATGAGGATGGACCAATCAGGGGCCAGGGGCAGAGACTCTGTCTCTATAATTTGGTCCCTCTGACCTCTCCAAACATTGGATCTCTAAGCCGGCTCCCCTCTGGCTCAGAGCGTACACTATTCTTTTTCACTGAAGACTATGACTCCCTGACTTGGTGAGGCAAACCAGCCCCAAGGAGAGCAGACCAGACAGCACTGAGCAGGCTGGCACAGAGCAGAGCTCTCTAACTGGAGAGGGGTCTGGCCCCAGGGTGGCCTCACAGCTGTGCTGTATCACATTGACCTGTTTTGCACCAGTTTCCTTCTTCACTGCACCCCAAATTAGGGATTCCTTTTGGCATGGAATTGGCGCTAACAACCATTGCTTGACACTTTCTAGGTAGGCATTGTGGAATTGGAAGCACTCTACCAAGTGACTGCTGAAGGCTGAGGTCTAGAAAAGGCACTTCAGGCTTGGGCAAAACCCTGGAGCCAAACTGTGGAGAATTGGTGGAACTATTGTTGAGATCCAATGTTTGGAGAGGTCAGAGAAACTAAATTGTTAAGCTTTTGAATACTGGGATTCAAAATTTGGAATATATTCTAAATTAGAGTATCGTGGATGAAAAGGAGTCAGATTAATGCTTTAGAAAAAACTCTGTGGAGAGCAGACTGTGGGTAGGAAGAGAGTGAGTAGAGGCAGCACTCCTGTAATCCACACAAGCAGTAACGAAAGCGTGACCCAAGCCCTAGCTGGTGTGGCTCAGTGGATAGAGTGTCGACCTGCAGACCAAAGGGTCCCAGGTTCGATTCAGGTCAAGGGCACATGCCTGGGGTTGCGGCTTGATCCCCAGCAGGGGGTGTGCAGGAGGTAGTCGATCAATGATTCTCTCTCATCATTGATGTTTCTATCTCTCTTTTCCTCTCCCTTCCTCTCTGAAATCAATAAAAGAATATTTTTTAAAAAAACAAAAAAGAAAAGAAAGTGTGACCCAAGGCTTATGGAAGGGATGGAAAGCGGGTAAAGAGGTACATATGGTGACTCTGGAAGATGAAAGAGTAGAAACAAGATAAAACTAAAGGCAGAAAGAATGGTGATGCCATTAACCAAATCCAGAAATCACGAGGAGTAGGGATGAAGCAAATTAATAAAGGTGATTGATATGTTAAATTTCAGGAGCTTGTAAGACACATGTATTGATTGGTGCAGCAGGTGGAACTGTAGGTGTAAAACTCACTACCATGTAGGTAAAATTTTGAATTATTTTCAAGAACAATATTTGGAACCGAGAGTGCATTTAACCAGCTAGGAAGATAGTCCAGCATTGTAAAGAGGGCTGGGAATGCTACAGTTTTTGTGAAGAAGGTATAGTGGAGATGGACAGGGATAAGAGGAGAACCAGGAAAAGGGTGGCTACAGAGGCCGGGGGGAGAAGGTTTTAAGCAGGATTATCCTAAGCTGGACAATGAGAAGTCGAGCAAGGCACCTGCGAGTTTGGGGCGCATTTAAAGAAGGGTGGAGCCTGCCTAAGGAGAGGAGGCTAAAGTGTGTTACAGCAGTTATTTCAGAAGAAACGTGATAAGGGAAGAAGGTGCGAGCGGGGGAAAGGCCTGAGGAAGGAGGCGGGACGCTGAGACTCATCCGGGCGGCGCGTGCGGGTGGGAAGCGGGCACAAAGCTCCAGCCTCCACTTCCACCCGGGAAGGCGGGCCGTCCTGGTTATTGCCAGCCCCCGGCTGTGCCCCGGCAGCTCGGGCGCAGACCTTCCCACGGGATAAACGCCCACCTGCACCCCCTCACCGCCCCACAAAACAGTGCTATCCCCCTGCGCTTCCCCGGAATCGGGAAAGACAGCAGGCGCAGCGCCGAGCCGGTGCCGGAAGCGCTGTCGGAGCCGGCGGCTTCAACCCGGCAGTGTGCCCCGATCGGCGCTGCCGTCCGTGGCCTCCGGTGGCGGCGTCCAGTGCCACTGTCAGCGCGGGGAAGGCAGCCTCTTCGGGAATCCCCCCGCCCCCCCCGGCCCCTTCTCCGCTGCGGCAGGCCTCCCTCACCCGGTTCCCGCGCCGCTCTCCCCTGGGGAACGTGAAAGCTAGCGCCCTCGGCAGAAGCAAAAGGGCGGGACCCACTCTTCTTAACGCGCAAAGGGAAGGGCCAGAACCACCCTGAACATCGAGGAGGGCCTTTTGCCTCAGCCGAACCGCCGGGAGGCCCCGCCCAAGCCCGCCTCCCAGCGCCGGGGACTACATTTCCCGCCGGTCTTCGCGGCCCCGAGGGGCAGACCCGCCCTCTCTCCCGTTCACACTGGCGGTGACTGGCTCCCCGGAGGAGGGCGGGGCCTGCCCCAGCCAATAGATGAGGGGCTCGTTACGGCGGCGGAAGCAGCGGCGCTGGGCTAAGTGGTGGGGGACAGAGTGCTTGCGCCCCGGCGGCGGCGGGGGCGGCGGCTGCAGCGGAGGGTCCGGAGCCGAGGACGTGGGCCCCCGAGCTGCGAGCGCACGGGAACGAGCTCGAGGCGGCGTGGCGACCACTCGGTGCAGCGCCCAAGTAATGGCGGGACGGGCGCCCGGGAATGGAGGGGCGAAGAGGGGAGGAGACGAGGGGGCGGGGCGGTCGAGTCGGTCTGCAACGTCCGTCCCGCTGCGCGTCCCCGGGGAAGGGCAGCGGTGCCGTGTCCCCAGTGGCTCGGACCCAGGCTGTGTGGCGAGCTGGGCTCAGCGGGCGGACCCGGCGTCCTGCAGCCAGAAGGGGAGAGGCGCTGCGTTGCTTCGGGTGGGCCTGGGCTTTGGCGGGGAAGCGAGCGGCTGGCGGGCGGGCAGGCAGCCTGGGAGTTTGGCTCCCGGAGCAGTTTAAAGTGACTCTCCACATCCGGGCCCTGCGCCCGCCGCTTTTAGACCCCGGCGGAGGCGAGGCCTCCGGCTCTCCGCCTCCCGCTCCGGAGCGCCCGTCTTCCCCTGTCATTGGCTCCGCCTCGCAGGGCTGGGACGGCCACGGCCAGGCTCGCGCCGGATTGGCTGGCAGTCGGCGGGAGGGCGGGAGGGACCGGAACGCGCAGGGCGCGGCGGATTGGTGCCAGCCTCGGTGACGCGCCGTCGGGGGCCAATGGACGGGCAGGGGTGTTGGGGGCGGCTTCGGGGAGAGGGCTGGAACCCGGGCGGCCCGGGGCGGCCCGGCGCCGGGCTGAGCGAGCGGAGGGGCTGGACGTCGTCGGGGCCGAAGCGCACTCCGTGGAGTCCGGTCCGCGGCTCGGAGCTTAGCGCGGCCGCCGAGATGGGCCCTCTGCGGCCCCCCCAGCCCGGCGAGATGCAGGCGGGGGCGGCGGGCGGCGGCCGCAGGTAGAGACCCACGGCTGTCCTGGGGCTCCCGGACGCCCGCTCCCGCTCCACGTAGCCTCGGAGGCCCTCGGGGTCTGGAAACTGTTCTCCCGTCTCAGCGGGGGGGGGGGGGGGGGGGGGGGGCTTGGAGCTGGGAGTGGGCTGAGGGCGAACAGGGGTGTCCGTAGAGCTGGGCTTGGAGGAAAAGGGGGTGCATTTTAGAGAAGGCGTGAAGGCCTCCGGTCCCTCTGGCTCTGAGGGGTCTGTGAAAGCGAGCAGAGGCAATCCGGCCGGGGAGCCGGTGCAGAAGAAAGCTGGTGGGAATTCCTCTCGGATCAGGTCCTCCTGCGAGGCTTCTGGTTCTTAGGACAGGGCATCTCCCCTCCGACTCCTGCGGCTCCCCTCGCTTGTGAGGGTTACAGATGCACACCTGCTGTGTTAACGTGTTGTGGCTGTTGTGCAGGATTCAGTGTTGATGTTTTAGTGTGGCAACCCTCAAAAATATTTGTGGAGGGCCAGTATCCCCCAACACCATATTAAACTTACGTACATCCAAAATTACAGAATTTAGTTCATTTCCGCACTGTATGTATATTGATCACAAGTAGTTGTTATAGATGAATAATGCTGCAGTAATTGTTTCTGAGGGGAGATATAGATACTAAAGGTACTTTAATTTTTCATTATAGATTCTAATCTCAGAATCCAGTAATAACCATATGACTGTATGCACTGCAGGTGGAAATGAGTTCTCAACAGTTTCCTCGGTTAGGAACTCCTTCCACTGGGCTAAGCCAGGCTCCTTCGCAGATCGCCAGCAGTGGTTCTGCAGGACTGATAAACCCAGCAGCTACAGGTGAGACCTGTGATATTCTATATTGCTTCTGTTTTAAGAATATTGCCAGTTTTCTCATTAAAAATTAGCAATTTTCTTCTGGGATTTTAGTAAAGACTAGGTTATCAAATTTAAAGAAAGGATATGTTACAATTCTAATTTAAATTTAAGCAAGTCTTTTTTTTCCTGTTTTAATCACATCATTCATGTACGAGTGCAGTGGTGGGCAAACTTTTTGACTCGAGGGCCACAATGGGTTCTTAAACTGGACCGGAGGCCGGAACAAAAGCATGCATGGAGTGTTTGTGTGAACTAATATAAATTCAAAGTAAACATCATTACATAAAAGGGTACCGTCTTTTTTTTTTTTTTTTTTTTTTTTTTTTAGTTTTATTCATTTCAAACGGGCCGGATCCGGCCCGCGGGCCATAGTTTGCCCACGGCTGTTAACTAGTGTATACATGAAAGTTATAGTAAAGCATGCCTGCAAGAACTATTTTTATAGATGTATTGATGCCTTCTCATTTTCCTAAGGCCCAGAGATGTGGTAATAGGAGCCCAAAGGTGGATCGGGCATAGGCCTTGTTTTAGAGGTCAGAGA
Source organism: Myotis myotis (assembly GCF_014108235.1). Classification (NCBI taxonomy): domain Eukaryota; kingdom Metazoa; phylum Chordata; class Mammalia; order Chiroptera; family Vespertilionidae; genus Myotis; species Myotis myotis. The sequence goes on along the minus strand of NW_023416390.1, from coordinate 93,743,974 downwards.
TGCTGCTAAACATTCTACAATATGCAGGACAGTCCCCCACAGCAAAGAATTCAGTTGACTTAACAGTGCTGAAGATGAAGAACTCCAAATAGTCTAGTTCTCTTTAGATATCAAGTAAAAAGATGGTGCTGCAAAGGGAAATGAAGCACTTTTTCTGTTTATTTTTCTTTGCTACCTGATTGCTATGTTCTTTTTCATGGTAAATGGTACCACTGTCTACTCATTGCTCAAACCAGGAACTCAGGCATCATCTTTAATTGCTCTGTCTTTGTCTCTTGCCTATGAGCTCTGGCCTTTTGTCTAATGTTTCAGCCTCCTTTTCCATTGCTTGACTTCCCTCTGCCAACTTAGTTTTTGTTACAAATTTATTTTAGTTCTGTTTATTCTTGAAGTAACTCAGAACAACTCTATGCCTCCTGCATAATGGTATCTATCACATTTTCTGAACTCATGATAACAAATTCTAGGCTTTCTTGACCTTGAGAATTTGAACATTCTGTTCCTTTTGCCACAATCTTGCTTCTTCCTTTCCACCCTTATTTGTCTGGCTTATTCCTGTTCTTAAGGTTTTGAGTCAGATGTCACTTTCTCTAGGAAGCCTTTGCTGACTCCCATGATCCACAACAATTGATTTAGGACCATGTCTGTCTCCTGCATTTTTGCTAACCAGTCTAGGGCACACAGTAGTAGTCAGCAAGTTATTGTAGAGCAACTGAAAAGTGCTTTACTCCTTCAATATTTTTACACTATTTTGTCTTTGGTATAAGTTCAAACAGAATAATTTAAAAGAGCATAGCTAAGAATATTTTTGAACATCTCTTCTTTACATGGAATAATATTGCTCATTTTAAAAGCTGTCAGCAATAATTGCACTCAGATTTTGTTGAGAAGGAAATCATTGACTCAGACCAAAGTTGTCTATAATTTCAAAGTTCAGACGTATAGATTACAACAATTCTCTATTGCTTCAAGATTCTTTTCTGGTAAAAAATAAACTGAAATTGAGAACTCCAGATGTCTGGAAGGAAATGATAAATGGTTCCAAAAAGAGCTTAATGGTAGATGGTCAGTACATTATATCTTTTTAAAAATATATATTTTTATTGATTTCAGAGAGGGAGGGAGAGATGGAAACATCAATGATGAGAGAGAATCATTGATCAGCTGCCTCCTGTATGCTCCACACTAGGGATCGAACCCATAGTCTGGGAATATGCCCCCCAACCTGAAATCAAACCGTGACCTCCTGGTTCATAGGTCGATGCTCAACCATCGGGCCACGCTGGCCAGGTAGTACATTATATCTTAATGAAATTGTCAGTAATCAAAGTCTTCCTGAACAAATAGATTTGGGAGAAAGTTATGAAATTGTCCATTTTCCATAAAATTTTAATTAGGGGAAAAAATCTGTCTAGACAGTGGGGAAGGTTAAAAATTGATAATGAGAGACAGAAGTAAAACTGCTTTTATTCACAAACAACATGATCGTGTATGCAAAAAATCCTAAAAAATGTTTGTAACAAGCTGTTAGAACTAATAAATGAAATTAGTAATGGTTTCAGTATAAATGTTTAATATACAAAAAGCAATTCTATTTACTAGCAATGAACAATGAAATTTTTTAAACGTCAGTTACAGTGGTATAAAAAAAAAAAAAGGCCACAGAAAAGTTAGGGACATGCTAACAAAATATGTGTAAGACCTAAGATTAGAAAGATACGTAAAACATTGCTGAGAGAAATTAAAGATCTAGATAAATGTAAAGATCTGTCATGTTCGTGGATTGGAAAACTCAGTATTTTTTTTAATAGTATGTTTTGGGGGGGAGGGGGGGCGGGGAGAGAAACATCAATTGGAGGCTGTCTCCTACAATGTCCGTCCCTCCCGCCCCCAAGATCAAGCTAGCAACCTTTCAGTGCATGGGACAACCAACTGAGCCACACCAGCAAGGGTGGAAAACTCAGGATTTTATTTTTTTTGTTAATCCTCACCCGAGGATATTTTTTTCATTGATTTTTAGAGAGAGTGGAAAGGAGCGGGAGAGACAGAAACATCTATGTGAGAGAGACACTTCCGATTGGTTGCCTCCCACAGGTGCCCTGACCAGGGCCGGGAATCAAGCTGCAACCGGTAAGTGCCCTTGACTGGAATTGAACCCAGGACCCTTCAGTCTGGCTAGGGCAGAAAACTCAGTATTTCTAAGGGATCACTTCTATAGATTTAAAGAAATTCTAATCAAAATTTCATCAGGCTCAGTGTGAAAATTGACAGCCTAACTGTAAAATTTGTGTGGAAACCTAAGGACCTAAAATAAAATAGGCAAAGCAGTTTTGACTAAAAAGAGAAATTTGGAGGATTCTGCTACCTTACAAAGACTTGTTATAGCTACACTAATCAAGACAGTGTAGTTTTGGCATAAAGATAGAAATATGTATCATTGGAACAAAGTAGAAATAAATCCACACATAATGGTCACTTGATTTTTAACAAAAGTACATAGGTAATTCAAGAGGGAAGTGATAAAAAAAAAAAATAGGGAAGTGATAGTTTTTTTCAACAAAATAATGCCAGAACACCAAAATACACATGGAAAAAAATGAACTTTGACCTTTACCTTCACCATACACAAAAGATAACACCAAATGTGTCATCATGAATCTAATATAAAACTTAAATTTTCTAAAACAAAACATTAGAGAAACTTTGCAACCTTAGAGTAAGCAAAAATGGCCCTACATCACAAAAAAAAACACTGTATAAAGAAGGAACTAATACATTACAAATGACTGCTTGTCAAGACACTGTTAATAAAATAAAAAGGTAAGCCACAGATTGAGAGAAAATTTGCAATAAATGTATCTACAAAGGACTTATATTCTAAATTCATAAAGAACTCTTGTAACTCAGTAGTAAAAAGACAAACATCCTGATTGTTTGTTTTTTGTTGTTGTGTTTTTTTGCAGGGCCCACATTTCACATTTTATTGCACTTTTTCCACAATCACTGAATCCTGCTGGGCTGTGCCCAGGGCTCTGCTGATTGTTTTTTAATGGGCAAATATTTGAATAAAAACTTTACCAAAGGCTCTTTTTTAATGTCAAATAAGCATATAAAAGATACTCAACAGAATTAACCCTCAGGGCAGTGCAAATTAAAACCCCAGTGAGAAACACAATCATCCACTGAAGTCACTAAAAAGACCACCAATACCAAGCTTTCATGTGTCTACTGAGCAAGTAGAACTCATACATTGTTGGTAGAAATGCAAAATAATGTAGCCACTTTAGGAAACAGTTTGTATCTTATAAAATTACATAAACACACATTTACTATACAACCCAGCAGTCCCATTCATAGGTATTTACCCAAGACAAGTGAAAACATATACATACATACAAAGACTTACCCTTCAATATTTAACAAAACATTATTCATAACTAGAGGCCTAGTGCAGGGATTCATGCACTGGGGGGGTCCCTTGGCCTGGCCTGCAGGGATCGGGCTGACACCAGCCCCATGCATGGGTTTGTCCAGGGCGTGTCCGGCTCGTGTCCAGCCTGTCTCGCCCAGTCCCAGTCAGGGCCAGCGGGCCGGGGAGGGACTGCAGGAGGTTGGCTGACTGGGAAGAGACTGGGAGGGCTCCAGGGTGTGTCCAACCTGTCTTTCCCAGTCCCAATCTGCCAGACCCCAGTAGTGAGCTAATCTACGGGTTGGAGCTCCTGCCCCCTGGTGGTCAGTGCACGTCACAGCGACTGGTTGACCGATCAGACACTTAGCATATTAGGCTTTTATTATATGGGATAGCCAAAAACTGGAAACAACCCAAATTTTCTCACCTGGTGACTAGATAAGCAAAGTTTGCTTTACCCATTTAATGGAATACTAAGCAATAAAAATAAATAAACTTACTGGTATATACAACATGAATGAGCCTCAAAAACATAATAGAAAATCTAGACACAAGGGACCATGTGTTGTATGATTTCTGTTTATATGAAATTCCAGAAAAGACAAAGCTGTAGTGATAGAAAACACATCAGTGGTTTTTAACCCTTTGAGTGCCAACCAATATCCTAGGAACTATGCTAAAATTGCCAAGGCATTTTTGCTGATTTTATAGCAGTTTCGGAAAAAAATTATGAATTGCAAGTAAATGAAGTTACATATTCAATATCTTCTACAAAATCGTCATCTTCACAGCAAGAATTGACATTTAGCAATATCATCATCACTAATAAAAGCAGACTTTGAACACTGCAGGAGGAGCGCGATAGTGCTCTTGGCGAAAGACAGGAGGAGTGCGATCACACTCCCTGGCACTCTAGGGGTTAAGGAATAAATGGGAGGAAGAGAATTCCCTGCAAAGGGCCATGGTTGAACTTGTTAGAATGGTGGGAAATGTTCTATATCATGATTATGGTGTGTTCCAGTAATGTGTACTCTTGTAAAAATGTACCTAATTTTAAACAAAGAATTAGTGGATTTTATGTGTAAGTTGTACTTCAGTAAGGCTGATTTAAAAAATGGGGGGAAAGTCTGGCTGGTGTGGCTCAGTGATTGAGTGTCAACCCATGAACCAAGAAGTCGCTGGTTCTATTCCTGGTCAGGGCACATGCCCAGGTTGCAGGCTTGATCCCCTATAGGGGGCATGCAGGAGGCAGCCAATTGATGATGTTTCTGTCTATCCCTCTCCCTCTCCCTCTCTCAAAAAATCAATAAAAACATTAAACAATTGAAAAAAGATAAAAGCATATCCTTGACAAAGGAAGATATATATGAATGGCCTATGATCACATAAAAATTCAACATTACTAATCGCCATAGAAATGCTCCAAAACCACAGTGAAATACCCACTGCATGTCCAGTAAAATGTCTATATCAAGAATTGGTAAGGATGAGAGCACACTGCTGGTGGGAACAAAATAGCAACTGGTCAACCAGTAGACTTTCTGCCCCCTGGCGGTCAGTGCACGTCATAGCGAGCGGTTGAGCAGCCTTAGCATATCATTAGCATATTATGCTTTGATTGGTTGAATGGACGACTGGACACAGCGTATTAGGCTTTTATTATATAGGATAGGATTGCACTTTAGTAAAGTTCTAAAAATCAAAATTTAGAAAAATCTGAATGATCTGGGGAAAAAGTCAATATATGGCAAAATATTAAATATATATCCATCTTTTCATCTAACACTTGTACTTTTGGAAAATTTTTCCCAAAATGATTGAATAAGGACTCAAAGTACATATGTAGCCCAGCCAGTGTGGCTCAGCGGTTGAGCATCCACCCATGAACCAAGAGTTCTATTCCCGGTCAGTACACAAACCTGGTTGCGGGCTAGATCCCCAGTGTGGGTGTGCAAAGAGGCAGCCAGTCAATGATTTTCTCTCATCATTGATGTTTGTATCTCCCTTTCCCTCTCCGTTCCTCTCTGAAATCAATAAAAATATATTTTTAAAAGTACATATGTATATTCATCCCAGAGATTTGTTAACGGCAAAAATTTGGAAATAACACAAAAACCCATCATTGATATAATGGTTAAAAAAGCTATAGAAAATGTATATAATGAAATTCCATTTAGCATTTTAAAAATGATGCAGAGCCCTGGCTGGCTGGCTGGCTCTGTTGGTTGGAGCATTGTCCAGTACACCAAAAGGTTGAAGGTTTGATTCCTGGTCAGGGCACATACCTAGGTTTCAGGTTTGATCCCCTGGTGTGTGTATATGAGGCAACCAATTGATGTTTCTCTTTCACGTCAATGTTTCTCCCTTTTCCTCTCCTAAAACCAATAAACATATCCTCAGGTGAGGATAAAATAACAATAACAATAATAATAAAATAAGATGATGCAGAATATTTTTTTCTATCACTCAGCAGTTTCATTCCTAGGTATATATCCAATAGAAATGGATCACATGTTCACCAAAAGACATGCAGGAATATAACTAACACTATTATTCACAATAGCGGAAACAAATCTAGCTAAATGCCTATTACCAGTAAAATGGGTAATTTTTGTTTAGTCATGCAATGGCACACTACACTGAGTTTGAAAGATCTATAACTATGTGAAATAACGCGGGTGACTCTCATACCTGTGAGCGAAAGGAGCGAGACACCGCAGTGGGATAGCGTAGGTTCTGATTCTATGTAAAGTCCAGAAACAGACAGTATTAATCCATTGTGTTAGAAGTTGATGAATATACTTGGAGGAATAAGAACTGGAATTCGGCTGGATATAGGGGTTCTGGGAAACCAGGAATGCTTTGCTTTTTAAAAATCGTATATAATAAAACCCTAATTTGCAAATCAACCAAAAAGTGGACTGACTGGTCGCTACGATGCACACTGACCACCAGGGGGCAGATGCTCAATACAGGAGCTGCCCCTGGTGGTCAGTGTGCTCCCACAGCAGGGAGTACCGCTCAGCCAGAAGCCTCCAAGGCATTGCTAAGGAGCAGCGAGCCCAGCTTTAGGCTGGCGAGTGCAGCCAGGGTGGTGGGAGACGCTCCCGCCTCCATCTTTGCTGCAGGTAGGCAGTAAGGAGTGACGGGTCCTGGACTGCAAGAGGGCGCAGGCAGGGCTGAGGGGGGACCTCTAGCACATACATATTTATTATATTTATGAAAATTTCATGCACCAGGGCCTCTAGTATTTATTAGTTTCAGAGAGGAAGGGAGAGGGAAAGGGATATAGAAACATCAGTGATGAGAGAGAATCATTGATCAGTTGCATCCTATATGCCCCACACTGGACAGATCCCACAACCCAGGCATGTGCCCTAACTGGGAACCGAACCGTGACCTCCTGGTTCATAGGTTGACGCTCAACCACTGAGCCACTCTGGCTGGGCTGTTGTGTTTCTTGATTTGGGGTGCTGGTTACTCAGGTGTATTCAGTTTGTGAAAGTTCATTGAGCTGTACAATTAACATTTGTGCACAAGTCTTTATGAGGGTTTTACTTCAGTTAAAAAGTTAAATAGCCCTGGCCAATTTGGCTCAGTGGATAAAGCATCGGCCTGCAGACTGAAGGGTCTTGGGTTCGATTCCAGTCAAGGGCATGTATCTCGGTTGCAGGCTCCATCCCTGGCCCCAGTCGGGGTTTATGCAGGAGGCAACCAATCAATGTGTCTCTCTCACATCTATGTTTCTCTTTCTATCCATCTCGTAAGATCAATGAAAACATATCCTTTGGTGAGGATTAAAAGAAAAAGAAGCTGAGTGGGGAAAAAAAAGCCTTCATTAAAAAACAAAACAGAGTAATAATAATTTGCCCCAGACCAGGGATCAAACCCACAACCTAGGTTTGTGCCTGACCGGGATTGAACCCTCGACCCTTCAGTGTCTAGGACAGGGGTAGGCAAACTTTTTGACTCGAGGGCCACAATGGGTTCTTAAACTGGACCGGAGGGCCGGAACAAAAGCATGGATGGAGTGTTTGTGTGAACTAATATAAATTTTTAGTTTTATTCATTTCAAACGGGCCGGATCTGGCCCACGGGCCGTAGTTTGCCCACGGCTGGTCTAGGACAATGCTCCAACCAATTGAGCCACACTGGCCAGGGCTTAGATTATCTTTTTAATGTTAGTTTTTATAATACTTTAAATAAATATTTCAAATGAAATTATATCATGTATTGCACTTTCAATAAGTTGAGCTCATTTTAGTAGTTGTCAAGTCCTTTGTTCATAGGAAAGGGAAAGCCACAGGAACCAAAATAAGTCCTGTGTCTCCCAGGTGTGACTTTTGGTTTGCTCTCCATCAGGGGAACTTAAGGCCCAAATTCTCTTAAGAAAACCTTGCAAGGAAATTGTCAGTTTATCAACTGAAATTAACTGCAAGTTCCAGTCTTGCATATGCTGTTAAGTTAACTACTATTGGAAAGGTGTGACATGCTGTGTTACCTTATGTCTTTACTAGTCAACGATGAATCTACTCGAGATGCTGAAGTCACTGCCAGGGAGCACGTGGGTTCCAGCAGCTCCCTCCAGGCCCGTGAAGAGAAGCAAGAGCCCGTTGTGGTGAGGCCCTACCCACAGGTGCAGATGCTGTCGACACACCATGCTGTCGCATCGGGCACCCCTGTCACTGTGACAGCCCCGCCAGCACATTTGACGCCTGCAGTGCCACTCTCATTTTCGGAGGGACTCATGAAGGTAATGGAGAGGTTTAAAATTTCACGTTGAACCACAGTTAAAGACTGGCTGTAATATTGCTGACAGTTTTTACAAAGTTTTAGGCTGTATCCTAGTATCATAGTTTGTTTTGACCTGTCAGTTCAGCTCTTCTCTGAAACTCCGAGTTCTGCTGTTCTGCAGTGTCTAGTCTTGTGCGGCTGAGCAGTTGGCATCACAGGAACTTTTTTTTTTTTTTTTTAATATATTTTATTGAGTTTTTACAGAAAGGAAAGGAGAGAGATAGAGAGTTAGAAACATCGATGAGAGAGAAACATCGACCAGCTGCCTCCTGCACACTCCCCACTGGGGACGTGCCCGCAACCAAGGCACATGCCCTTGACCGGAATTGAACCCGGGACCTTTCAGTCCGCAGGCCGACGCTCTATCCACTGAGCCAAACCGGTCTCGGCCTCACAGGAACTTTTCCAGTGCTCATTTGACATTGATTTTATTCAAGTTACTGACATGCTGACTCAGTTTTTATCTTGGAGTGGCACTCTTCTCCAAGGCTTGGTTTGGTTTTATTCTTCACCCAAGGATATGGTTACTGATCTTTTTTAGAGAAAGAGAGAGAGAAACATCCATGTGAGAGGGAACATCAGTTGGTTGCCTTCCATACATGTCCTGACAGGGTATTAAACCCACAGCCTAGTTGTGCGTTCTGATGGAGAATTGGATCCACACCCTTTCAGTGGACGGGAGGGTGCTCCAAGCCAACTGAGCCACCTGCTAGGACCAAGGTTTTATTTTTTGTGTGTGAGGGTTTTTTTGTTTGTTTTTTAAAATATATTTTTATTGATTTCAGAGGGGGGGGGGGGACAGAGAGAGAAACATCAGTGATGAGAGAGAATTATTGACCAGCTGCCTTCTTCACGCCCCACACTGGGGATCGAGCCCACAACTCGGGCATGTGCCCTTGACTGGAATCAACCCTGGGACCCCTCAGTTCGCAGGCCGATGCTCTATTTGCTGAGCCAGATCAGCTAGGGCCTAAGGTTTTATTTTATTTTATTTTTTTAATATATATTTTATTGATTTTTTGGAGAGAGATAGAGAGTTAGAAACATCAATGAGAGAGAATCATCGATCAGCTGCCTCCTGCACATCTCCTACTGGGGATATGCCCGCAACCCAGGTACATGCCCTTGACCGGAATCGAACCTGGGACCTCTCAGTCCACAGGCCGACGCTCTATCCACTGAGCCAAACTGGTTTCGGCCTAAGGTTTTATTTTAATAGCTTGCTAATTTGGAGATATAGGAGAATATTGCCTTGTAGTTATGTTTCAGTTACTGTGAGTTTTGTTTACTTCTGCTCAACCTTGCGGGAGGCAGCATTGTATAGAAGAATGTAGGCTGTGAGCCATACAGATCTGGGCTTTATTCCCCGTTCCAGTTGTTGCTCTGTGTGTGGCTTTGAGCAAATGACTTAGACTTGTTTTGCATGTTTCCTCATCTGTACAGTGGAAATGCTAATACTCCAATGGAAACGCTATGATGATGCGAGAGAAAACATATAAGGCTTCTGGCATCTTTCCTGGCACTCTCCAGGGTGGACTTGTGTACTTTGAACTTGAGAAGGAAACACATTGCTAGTCAAATGTCACTGATCATGTTTCGTGTGCTTTTCTGTTGGCAGCCGCCTCCGAAGCCCACGATGCCGAGCCGCCCCATTGCACCTGCTCCACCTTCTACCTTGTCACTGCCCCCCAAGGCCCCAGGGCAGGTCACGGTTACCATGGAGAGCAGCCTCCCGCAGGCCTCAGCCATTCCCGTGGCAACAATCAGTGGACAACAGGTTTTTTCCTTCTTAATCTACTGATTTTCAAACTGAGATGCCCAACTGTTTATCATTATTTATTGAATGCCAGCAGTATATTAGGCACTGTACTAAGTAAAAAATAAAGTCATTTATATCTGCAAGAGGAAGACGGTAGATTTGAGAGAGAAGTAGCTACAGTGAATAAAACCAATATGCACAGTGGTCTTTGTCATTTAGCCAGTAGATATTGAGATCTGCTGTGTGTGAAGCACTACCTTCCCTGAGGTACAGATCTAGATAAGACAGCCCATGTCCTTGTGCTCCGAGCCCCTTGTGCTTGGTTGTAGCTCAGAATCTGGGTGGGTTGAGAACTCCCACAGCAGTTGTGCTTTTCTGGGTTTTGCTCTGAGGACAGCAAATGTGTATCTCTTGAGTGACTGGCGGGTTTTGCAAGGAGCCCACCAATCACGAACAGTTATTTATTTTTAACCCTTTGAGTGCCAACCAATATCCTAGGAACTATGCTAAAATTGCCAAGGCATTTTTGCTGATTTTATAGCAGTTTAGGAAAAAAATTATGAATCGCAAGCAAATGAAGTTACATATTGAAAAACTTAAGGAAACCTTTACTACATTGACATATTTAGCAATATCATCATCACTAATAAAGGCAGACTTAGAACTGGATGCCTTTTCGAAGCTTTGATAGCGCTCCCAGCACTTTTGGCGGAAGACAGGAGGAGCAGGGATCACGCTCCCCGGCACTCGAGGGGTTAAGTCTTGTGGGGGGTTTTTGGTATGTGTGTGTTTTTGGTTTTTTTTAATCCTCACCCAAGGATATTTTTCCATTGATTTTAGAGAGCATGGAAGAGAGAGGGAAAGACAGAGAGAAATATTGATGTGAGAGAAACACATCGATTTGTTGCCTCCTGCATGTGCCCTGACCAGGGCCTGGGCCAGGGAGGATCCTGCAACCCAGGTACATGCCCTTGACTGGAATCGAACCTGGGACCCTTTGGTCTGCAGGTGAACTCTCTATCCACTGAGCCAAACTGGCCAGGGCTTGAAATCTTGTGTTTTAACTTAAATTTTTTTTTGAAAAGGTAATCCTTATACATAATATATACAGTATTTGATTTACTTAAATATTTTAAATTGCCAATGGAGAAAAACTAAATCTCAAAACTATCCCTTTAAGTTTTTAAGAAACAAAATTGGTATTCCAAAAAGATGCATTGTGTTCTACTTTTGTCCCATTGCTGAGTACTCCCAGAACCCAGAAGTTACCCCTTCCACCCCCTGCACAGCCCTCCCCCCGTCGCGCGCACACACACACACACACACACACACACACACACACACTCCTGAAAAGCACTGGCATTGGGTGGGAGGATTTGAGGAAGGGGTGTTTGAGGGTGAGCTGGAGAACTGGTAGGGAAGTGCTTGCTTAATGCTAATTGACATTTACTTAGAAACAGAGCATAAAGAATGGATGACTACAGTGGCATGCGAAGGATATGGTGAGAACAGGAAAAATAAGCTTTTGGCCAAGACAGAAAACAAGCCTGAAAGACTAATACTGAAGATGAGAGTGTCCAAAAGTGGCCAGTCTATTGTGTCATCTGTCCCAGGGTCTAGCTAGTGGGTGTGTTCTTGCAGTCACTCACCATGCCTGCCAGCACAGGCCACCGTGCAGTGTGCTCTGGGGAAGAGCTCACTGTCCTTTCCCTGGGCGATACCCTATCTGAAAGGAGCAACCTGGTCCACATTTGGAGACAGCTGACTTCCCAGAAGCAACGTCTAAGCAACAGGTGCTACGACTAAGCAGGTAGATGACATTGCAGCCTGTCCGTTGCAGGGCCATCCCAGTAACCTGCATCACATCATGACCACCAATGTGCAGATGTCCATTATCCGCAGCAGTGCTCCTGGGCCCCCTCTACACATTGGAGCTTCTCATTTACCTCGAGGTAAAGTCTGCACATTTTGTTCAAATTCTCGAAATACAATATACGTTTGGTAGGAGACACAAAACATATCCGGAATCAGTTTAATCGCATTACAAGACAGCAGAAATTAGTGCAGTACGTGTTTTTAGCATCGTCCAGTATGTGCATGTTATAGATACAACAAGTATGTGTACGTGTGTGTAAACTTAAAGCAATTTAGATTTTTAATGTCTAAAAAATGTCCTTTTTGATGAACTCCTCAAGGCTATGATAGCCTAAATATGTTCTTATTTTTAATAAATTGCAAATACAAATACTGATTAGTTGCAAATACTAATTCCTATATGTTTAAAGTTTAGTGATAACAGTTAACCAAAATTTTCTACTCCCTTAGCAGTAAGATGAATTTATTCTTACAGTTAAGTTCAATTCGGTGATGAGTTACTAAATTTAATGAGTTTTCTCAACTACTTGGTCAAAAATTATTACCTTCTAATGGAGTGTATAAAATCATTGTTTGCAAAATTAGATTAACAAATACAAAATCAGGTTTACTCTGTCTTAACGTAACTTAGTAAGTCACAGGGTGAGGCTCACAGATGGCAAGGCATCTGTGTAAGATGGAAGCTGTTTTCATGAATATACTAAGACATTGTCCGCCTTGTCACAGTGTTGGCATTTGCACTGATGGTGCAAAGGCAGTGGTGGACCCAGTGAACTCTCCCTGTCGGTCTGGTGCTTAAACTGTTGGAGCGTTGGCCTGCATCAGCAGTGGCACCAACCAGGCTACCCACTGCTTCATTGCTACATACTTGCAGCTAAAAAATAACAAAAAAGCAGCCAATTTCATTTAAGAATGTCTTTCAAGAAGCAATACAGATCAATAAACTTCTTAAATCTCAGCCCTTGAGTGCACATTTTCTTAGTTTTCTATGTGATAAAATAGGAAGAATTTCCACTGAATACTGACATTGAGTTTTAGAAATTCTGATTATGTTCCCAAGGAATATAATGAGAACTATTTAAATTTTGAGTCTACTAATGAAAAAAACTTTCTCCAGGTGCAGCAGCTGCTGCTGTGATGTCTAGTTCTAAAGTAACCACAGTCCTGAGGCCGACTTCCCAGTTGCCAAATGCTGCAGCAGCTCCATCAGCAGTCCAGCACATCATTCACCAGCCAATCCAGGTGCGTGGAGGGTGTGGGGAGTCAGCCAGGAAGTGTGAGTGCCTCCTCAGAGTCACTCCTTCTGCTTGGCACAGTGAGCGTCCTCGGACCTTAGTGACTTTCAGTCTACTTGGGAGGATGTAGGGGAGGTTGAATTGTAGACAGTGTCTGATCCTCTGTAAGAATTTAGAAGAGGTAGTAAAGAAAATTCGCTTTTTTTAAAAAAATCATCCCCCAAGGATTTATGTTTTTATTGATTTTAGAGAAAGGAAGGGAGAAAGAGAAACATCAGTGTGAGAGAGACATGCATCAGTTGCCTCCCGTATATGCCTGACCAGGATCAAACCTGAAACCTTTTGGTGCACGAGATGACACTCCAACCAGCTGAGCCACACTGGCCAGGGCAAGGCTTTCTGTTAGGATGAGTGTGGTCATGGGGATTCAGAGAAGTGAGGGGGCAATACAATGAACAGTGGCAGGGAAGACAGGGAAGATTATCGACAATGCTTATTAGTAAAGGCAGTTAGAACTGAGTGGCTCTCATTTGAACCCCTGAATGTTTTATGCACATATGTGTACTTTTTTAGGAAAACAGTCTATGTATGCTTTTCAGCTTCTTTTCAAGGAAATTTGCAGTCTCAGTACTACTGCAGTATAATGCATGATTAAGTGATGTCTCAAATCAGAACTCTTAAGATATGGAGTGAAAACTTGATTTCGTACGCTGCAGAGTGCTACTTAAGTTTTTTGAATAGAGTAATGTATGGTTAGACAAGTATCTGTGAAAGATTAACATAGCTGAATTACATGTAGGAGGTAGAAATTGAAATTCTTTTGGGGACCAGATTGGTAATATGTATCAAAACAGGTTTAAAACAATAAGGAAAAGTGCTGATTAGGACACTGGGTAGTACATGTCCAGCCTAGAGCTTTCTAATTAAAACAAATAAAAGACCTTGCTGGTTAACAAAGCATTTGGAAACTGATTAGGCCCCCCAGGAGGATATGTGGCATAGAGGGAGGATTGGAGAAGGAGGAGAACCAAATGGGGAAGACAGTGAAGCAGCTCTCGTGTAAGACAAGCTGTAACCATAGGCACATAGGTAAGAGGTTGGAAGGTGAAGCACAGAGATCAAGAATGGGCAGAGTTTGCCTGGCTGTGCGGCTCAGTGGTTGAGCATTGACCCATGAGCCAGGAGGTCACAGTTCGATCCCGGTCACAGGTACATGCCTGGGTTGCAGGCTCAAACTCCAGGAGGTGGCATGCAGGAGGCAGCCGATCAATGATTCTCTCTCATCATGATGGGCAGAGTTTTCAGATTTTAGTATATGTAACAAGGTCAAAAAAGAGGTAACGCCGAGAGGAGCTCAGATGAATGGAAGAATTGACAGTGGACAAGCAGGGGAAGCCCGTGTGGAGCTCAGTTGTCAGATGGAAGGTCTTACACAGACGTAGCGGTAAGGGGAGTGTGTCCATGTGAACGCCTCCAGAGAGGATCTGGGCACTGAATTTGGCCAGCAAGAATGCCGCCACTGTATGTTTGCCTTTAGTACGCTGACGTGGATGCCCTGAGGGTCAGCCGCTCTGTCCAGTGGCTGAGGAGGCCCTCTGGACAGCACTGGTTGCATGGTCGTGTAAAATGTCTGCACCAGGGCCAACAGCAGACCTGTGGGAAATCTGGATCTGAAAGGTTCAGTCCAATTTGTACTGACACTGATAGTAGGACAGAATTTTTAATCTAGTTGTACTTAGAAAGAAGGGACTTGTGTTTTATCCAACCAAAATTGGATTTGTTTTTTATAATTCTGACTCTTGTATAACAGCGTATCCAAAAAGAGAATTCCTTAATAAGAATGGGACATAAACATACTTACTTGAAGGCCCAAGTTTCAAAGTGTACTTTTAGTGTTTGGCTTACTATATTTTATTTTGATTTTTGTTTTAAGTGAAATATTTTTTTCTCTACCTTGGTAGTCTCGTCCACCTGTGACGACTTCTAATACCATCCCTCCTGCTGTGGTAGCAACTGTCTCCGCCACCAGAGCTCAGTCTCCAGTCATTACTACAACAGCAGCACATGCTACTGATTCAGCGCTTAGGTATGTTTGGGGGTTTGATGATCCAGCCATTCTTCCTTCTCCTTCTCTCCGCTTTTCCTTTCCATCCTTAATGCCTTTTTCTGACTCCATACTTATTGAGTCCTTTTTAAAATGAGCTATTTGGTGCTCTAATTACTGAGGATAATACAAATTCCTGCCTCAGAGTTTCTCTTTGTAGGGTTTGGAGACACAATAAATATATACATGCGTATACTTCTTTAGATGATGAAAAACGTTTTTGGGGAAAATTAGGTAGGGTGAATGACATTAGGAGTGGTAGAGTAAGCACTACGGGGGCTTAATTTTTCATAAGGTGACCAGGGAGGGCTTTGTTGAATACATTTGAGAAGATGTGATGAAGTAAACCATATGGCTGTTGGGCTGAGAGCATTCTATGGTGGGGCTCTGAGACAGGATATGTTTGCCCATAAAAGGAGCAGCAGGAGATTGTTTTAGTAGTTTACAGGGTTCCCAAACCACGTAGGGCATTATGGCCCACACTGCAATTTGGACTTTGCTGGGCGTCAGTGGAGAGCCTTAGTGGAGTGTGATCTGAAGTTTTAGTAGGATCAGCCTGGTTGCTGGATAGAGGAGGCTTTAGAGAGGCAAAGTTGGAAACAGGAATTGTTTAGAAGGGCATGGCAGAAATCCAAGAGATGATTGTTGGGGGTAAAAAGGCATGGTTTAGATTCTGAATAGAATTTTTTAAGATAGTCAAGAGGATTTTGGAGGAATTGCATAGAGAACTGTGGAAGAAAGAAAAGAGTTAGGATTATGCCAGCACTAGTTGGGCTTGCGGCTAGGAGGGTGGAGTTGCATTAACTTCAAGTGGAGAACAGTGGGGGGATAAGTTTTGGGGAGGAAGTCCAGACTTTGGTTCTGGGTATTTTAAGGTTGTACTGACTTCTGAGCATCCAAGTGGAGATACTGAGATAGGATAATATACGACTTTGGAGCCAGGGAGGAGTTCTGGAGTAGAAAATTTAGGGTGACAATATAGTTTGGCAAGAGGTTTATGAGGGAAAAATAGCTCCCAGTTGAGAGAGCTGTAGGGGAAGAAGTGTTCACAGGAGAACCAAGATTCATTAGAGCAGGAAGGTAAGGCTATATATTCAGAGATGAGGTCTCCACCATACATGTGATTTTACTAAAGATGAAGTTCCGGTGGTCTTTCTTGATTTGTCATTGCTTCTGTGGGTGCCAGGGAAAACCTTTGGCAGTAGAAACACAAAGTGATTCACTAAAGGAAAGGAGCAGTAGGTATGAGGAATAGAGCTGTCAAAAACTAGAGACTCTCCATAAAACTCCATTACCAGGTGGAGGCAGGAGAGACTAGAACAGCGGGGAGTCTGGGACTCTGCTTGAATTTCTTCTTGCCGGACCAAGTACATTGAGAGGAAACAAGGACAAGAAAGCACATTTAGAAAGAAGGTTGTATTTTAGGTTACTGGGTTTCTCGGGGACTATCAAATGGCTATGGTGAACAGGTGGTTGAAGAGAGAATGGATTTGGAAGTCATTGACCTACAATTAAATGTGTGAGGTATCTGAGTCTATTCAGGAGAAATCAATAGAGTGATAGGGTCTAGAACCAAACTGAAGAAAATAACATTTAAATGCAGAATAGTGCCTAGAACTCAGCCAGTAAATGATAGTGCCTATTAGCTCTATCATTTACTAGCTGTGTGACATAAGGCAAGCTTCTCAGTTTCCCTCATTTTTAGTCCCCTCTTCAATAAAATGAGGACACGTTACTTCTTTAGTAATTTAATATATTGCCTGAAGTACAAAGAGACACAACTACCCAACGTAAAATAGACTCTGTGTAATCATTTTAACTTTATATTACCTTTAAAAAGTTAATAGATTCAGATGGTATGTTGAAACTCAAAGGCATAAATGTGTATACAATGAAAACTAGGGCTAAAGTGGGGGTTTTTCCCCGTGTTATTGGAGCATCTATTTTTTCTAGTATATTGAGTTTTTAATAAAAAATGGACATTGAATTTTGTCAGATTGTTTCAGCATTCATTCATACAACAAATATTTGTGTACCAGTCAGTGCTCTAGACACTGGAAATACATTAGTGAAACAGACAAAAACCCTAATGATCAGATGATTTTTCTACTTACATAAATGTGATAAATTTCTAGTATCTAACTTCCTTTGAATTCTGGAGATAGAAAATTTAAGCAGACCATTTTCCATAGACTGAATAGAATAAAATTTTGAAGTACTATCTCCCAGGAAAGCAACAGGCCCAGATTATTTCACTGAATTCTACCAAATTCCCAAAGAGCAGATAAGCCAATGATGATTAAACTGATTCAAGACAGAAAAAGAAGGAAAGTTAAAATAAAAATTTAATTAGTAGGTGGCTGTTAAATGATTCAATCTTTTCTATCAGTATTCGATTATTTTGTTGTTTTTCATTATTTGGTGGAATGAAATTCTCTTACTTTCTTCGAGAAGGGCTTATGGGCATGGAATAGAGTGCGTCATCTCAGAGGGAAGGTGGGAAGGGCGGAGAGGGGAGGTAATCAACCAAGGACCTTGTTTGCATATATGTATGGCCCATGGACACAGACAATGGGCCTGTGAGGGCCGGGGGCAGGCAAGAGGGGACCAGTGGGGGAAAACGGGATATATATATATATATATATAATACTTTCAACAATAGTTGGGTTTTTTTTAAAAAAAAGAGGAGTTGAACAGGGACAGCTACAGCTAATTTGGAGCAGGTTGGGGTTCCTGTTCTACCCTGCCTGGGGGGCAAAAGCTGGTTCCAGACTGACCTTTTGGTGTGTGAAATTTTTCTTCAGCATCTGCATGGGAAGGCGGTGGTTGAGGGGGTAAGAGATCAACCAAAGGATCAATTTCTGGGTTTTCTGTTGTGTTCCATTGGTCTATATGTCTGTTCTTGTGCCAGTACCAGGCAGTTTTGAGAACAGTGGCTTTATATTATAGCTTGATATCTGGTATTGTGATCCCTCCAACTTTGTCCTTTCCCAAGATTGCTGTGGCTATTCGGGGTCTTTTTTATTCCATATAAATTTTTGGAGAATTTGTTCTAAGTCTTTGAAGTATGCCGTTGGTATTTTAATGGGGATTGCATTGAACCTATAGATTGCTTTGGGTAGTATGGACATTTTAATGATGTTGATTCTGCCAATCCATGAACATGGTATATTCTTCCATTTGTTCATGTCTTCCCCATCTCTTTTTTCAGTGTCCTGTAATTTTCTGAGTACAGGTCCTTTACCTCCTTGGTTAAATTTATTCCTAGGTATCTTAATTTTTTTGTCGCAATGGTAAATGGGATTGTTTTTTTAGTTTCTCTTTATGTAAAGTTCATTATTGATGTATAAAAAAGCCATAGGTTCTGGGTGTTAATTTTGTATCTTGTTACATTGCCGAATTCATTTATAGTAGTTTTTTGATGGAGTCTTTAGAGTTTTCTATGTGCAATATCATGTCATCTGTGGATAATGACAATTTTACTTCTTTTTCAATTTGGATGTCTTTTATTTCTTCTTCTTGTCTGATTGCTCTGGCTAGCACTTCAGTACTATGTCGAACAGGAGTGGTGAGAGGGGGCGTCCCTGTCTTGTTCCTGTTCTTAGGGGAAATGGTTTTAGTTTTTGCCCACTAAGTATGATGTTGGCTGAAGGTTTGTCATATGAGGTTTTTATTATGTTGAGGTATGATCCCTCTATTCACATTTTGCTGAGAGTATCAGGAAAGGGTGTTGAATTTTGTCAAATGCCTTTTCTGCATCAATTGATATGATTATGTGATTTTTGTCTCTCAGTTAGTTTATGTGATTTATCACATTTATTGTTTTGCAGATATTGTACCAGCCTTGCATCCCTGGAATAAATCCCACTTGGTCATGGTGTATGATCTTTCTAATATAATGCTGGATCCCATTTGCTAGAATTTTGTTGAGGATTTTAGGATCTATGTTCATCGGAGGGATTGGCCTGTAATTCTCTTTCTTTGTAGTGTCTATCTGGTTTGGGGATTAGGGTAATGCTGGCTTCATAGAAAGAGCTTGGAAGTATGCCTTCCTCTTGAATTTTTTGGAATAGTCTAAGGAGAATAGGTTTTAGTTCCTCTTTGAATGTTTGGTAAAACTCCCCTGTGAAGCCCTCTGGCCCCGGAGTTTTGTTTGCTGGGAGCTTTTTGATGACTGCTTTGATTTCCTCTTTATCTGCCTATTGAGATTTTTCTATTCTTCTTCATTGAGTTTTGGAAGGTTGTATTTTTCTAGGAAAATTTCCTCTAGGTTGTTTAGTTTGTTGGAGTAGAGTTGTTCATAGTATTTTTTTTTTATAATCCTTTGTATTTCTGTTGGGTGTGTTGTTATTTCACCTCTTTCATTTCTGATTTTGTTTATTTGGGGCCTCTCTCTATGTTTCTTGGTGAGCCTGGCTAGAGGTTCATCAATCTTGTTTATCCTTTCAAAGAACCAGCTCTTGGTTTCATTGATTTTATGTATTTTTTTTGGTCTCTATGTCATTTGTTTCTGCTCTAATCTTTATTATCTCCTTCCTTCTGCTCACTCTGGGGTTTTCTTGTTGCTCTCTTTCTAATTCTTTAAGTTGTAGGGTTAGATAATTTATTACCATTTTTTCTTGTTTTTTGAGGTAGGCCTGTAATGCTGTTGAACTTCCCTCTCAGGACTGCTTTCACTGTGTCCCATAGGTTTTGGATTGTTGTGTTTTCGTTGTCATTCGTTTCCAGGATGTTTTTAATTTCTTCTTTGTTCTCTTTGGTAACCCAATCATTGTTTAATAGCATGTTAGTGTTTGAATCTTTGTGGTTGTTTTTTTTTTGTAGTTGATTTCTAATATTATGCCACTGTGATCTGAGAAGATGCTTGATATGATTTCAGTCTTCCAGAATTTGGAGAGTCTTTGCCTGTGACCCAATATGTGGTCTATCTTTGAAATTGTCCCATGTGCACTCGAGAAAAATGTATATTCTGTAGCTTTGGGATGAAATGTTCTGAAGATGTCAATTAAGTCCATCTGATCTAGTGAGTCATTTGGGATTGCTGTTTCTTTACTTTTTTTCTTTTTTTTTTTGTCTAGAGGATTTATCTAGTGATGTCAGTGGGGTGTTAAAGTCCCGTACTATGACTGTATTACTGTTGATCTCTCCCTTGATATCTTCCAGAAGTTTTATATATTTGGGTGCTCCTGCATTAGGTGCATATATGTTTACCAGGGTTATATCCTCTTGTTGTATCGATCCCTTTAGTATTATGAAGTGCCCTTCTTTATCTGTTGTTATGGCCTTCACTTTGAGGTCTACTTTATCAAATATAAGTATTGCTACCCCTGCTTTGTTTTCATTTCCATTTGCCTGAAATATAGTTTTGCATCTCTTCACTTTCAGTCTGTGTGAGTCTCTTGTTCTGAGGTGGGTCTCTTGTAGACAGCATATATATGGGTCATGTTTTTTTATCCATTCAGCCACTCTGTGCCTTTAGATTGGAGCATTTAGTCCGTTTATATTTAAAGTTAATATTGATAGGTATTTGTTTGTAGCCATTTTTATTTTTTGTTCTTTCTCCTTTTTTCCTTCTATTTACAACAGTCCCTCTAGCATTTCTTGTATTGCTGGCTTGGTAGTGATAAATTCCCTTAGCCTTTTTTTGTCTGTGAAGCTCCTTATTTCTCCTTCAATTTTGAATGATAGCCTTGCTGGATAAAGTATTTTGTAGTCAGTCCCTTGTGTTGCATCACTTTGTATACTTCCTTTCATTCCTTTGTGGCCTGATGTGTTTCTGTTGCGAAATCATTTGATAATCTAATGAGAGATCCCTTGTATGTAACTTTCTGTCTTTCTCTTGCAGCCTTTAAGATTCTCTCTTTATCATTAACGTTGGCCATTGTAATTACGTGTCTTGATGTGGGTCTTTTGGGGTTTATGTTGTTTGGGACTCTGCACTTGTACAATTTTTTTCTTCCCCACATCAGGGAAGTTTTCTGACATTATTTCTTCAAATAGGTTTTCTAACCCTTGTTCCTCTTCCCGTCGGTCTGGCACTCCTATTGTACATCTGTTGATTTGTTTCATGTTGTCCCAAAGCTCCCTCAGGCTCTCCTGTCTTTTGATTTTTTTCTCCAATTTCAGTTCAGATTGGGAGGATTTTGCTTCCCTGTCTTCTAATTTGCTAATTCTCCCCTCTGCTTCTCCTAGTCTACTGTTGAATGCTTCCATGGAGGTTTTTATTGTAGCTATATCATTCTTTATTTCTTCCTGGTTCTTGCATAGGTTGTTGATTTTCTCATCCATCTGGTTCATGAATTATATGACCTTTACCTGAATTCTTTTTCTGATATATTGGCATGCCTCTGTTTCATTTAGTATTTTTCTGGCAATTTCTCCTTTTCTTTCCTTTGGGTGTGTTTGTTTTTTTGTCTCCCCATTTTTACTCTCTCTTTCTGCTGACTTTGGTATCCTGTTAAGTGTTCTTGCTGTTGTTGAGTTTCAGTCACTTGTTGCCAGTTAATTTGACATTTGCATTGGTAATCTTTTAAATCATTAGACAGTCACAAATAATTTTTTATCATTTGGTAAGAAATGGTGTAAAATTGTGGGGCAGGGGTTTCAGTACTTCAGGTGTCACAGGTTAAGCTGCTCTGAATCAAGGTTGTCTGTAATTTTCCCTGATAACAGTGAAAACCTTGGTGTGTATCTTTAGCTTTCTCCATAGAGCACAGTGTGTTTATCACAGTAACTTGTGGCCCGGTGCACGAATTTGTGCACATTGAAAGGAAATTAATTAGAAGAAATATTTTAATATCGCTCTTGACCCTTTCTCTATAATCAAAGTGTCAACCAAATTCACAATTGACAATGACAGATGGAAACACACGCATGCAATTGATGCCAGCGAGAGCTTTAACCCTTTGCGGTCGTTTGTCTACTCTCAGCCACCAAAGCTTTTTTACCGTTCCGGTCGTATGTCTGCTGTCAGCCACCACAGCAAGGAACTGTACGAATCTTAACTCTATTCATTCATGTATCAGTTCATAATTTCTCTGAAAGCTTTTAAGTGTCTAAGTGACCTTGTCGCGAACCAAAACATTGCCCTGACAAATCGGAGATATCGAAACTCAATATAAACAAACGCGGTCGCCGAGACCGGTTTGGCTCAGTGGATAGAGCGTCGGCCTGCGGACTGAAAGGTCCCAGGTTCGATTCCGGTCAAGGGCATGTACCTGGGTTGCAGGCATATTCCCAGTAGGAGATGTGCAGAAGGCAACTGATCGATGTTTCTACCTCTCTATCTCTCTCCCTTCCTCTCTGTAAAAAATCAATAAAATATATAAAAAATAAAATAAAAAATAAAAAATAAATAAACAAACGCGGTCGTTCCACACTCGTCATGCAAAACACCATGGCGAGTCAGTCGCCTTTTGAGAGTGAAGAAATCGACAAGCTTCAGAGATACCTCGCAGAATCTAATCTAATAAAAGAGAAACATGGTAATTGGCATACGACCGCTACCCTTCCCATTGGCTAATCAGGGAGATATGCAAATTAACTGTCAGCCAAGATGGCGGCCGGCAGCCAGGCAGCTTGAAACTAACATGAGGCTTGCTTGCTTCAGTGACGGAGGACTCCAACATTCCCCGCCTGCCACTGCAGGCCTCTGAGCCTGCAGTTTGAAACATTGTAACATATAGAAGCTAAAAAAAAAAACACCCAGAAACCAGCTTTCAGCGAGCTGGGATCTCAGAGCTGGAGTCAGAGCTGGAGTTATACATTGTTTCGATTACCTACTTTCAGCAGCGGAGGCCTAAGAGCTGGAGCCTCAGAGCTAAAGCTGGCCCAGAATTAAAAAAAGAAAAAAAAAGGAGCGGTTGGGAACTTCCGTCACCCGCCAGCCTGAAAACAGCCCTCAGCCCCTCACCCAGGCTGGCCAGGCACCCCAGTGGGGACCCCCACCCTGAAGGATGTGTGACCAGCTGCAAACAGCCATCATCCCCTCACCCAGGCTGGCCAGGCACCCCAGTGGGGACCCCCACCCTGATCCAGGACACCCTTCAGGGCAAACCAGCCGGTACCCACCCATGCACCAGGCCTCTACCCTATATAGCAAAAGGGTAATATGCCTCCCAGCACCGAGATCAGCGGAGCTGCGAGGCCTCCCGGCACCGGGATCAGCGTGACAGGGGGCAGCTCCCAAACCCCCTGATCGCCCTGCGGCTCTGTGTGTGACAGGGTGCAACGACCCAACCCCCTGATCGACCCTGCTCTGTGTGTGACAGGGTGCGGCGCCCCAACCCCCCTCCCCCCCAGGCCCTGCTCTGTGTGTGACGGGGTAGAGCCATAACCTCCCCATCGGCCCTGCCCTGAGTGTGAGAGTGGCGGCACCCCAACCCCCTGATCGGCCCTGCTCCGTGGGTGATAGAGGGCGGTTCCCCAACCCCCTGATGGGCCCTGCTCTGTGCGTGACAGGGGGAAATGCCCCAACCACCTGATTGGCCCTGCTCTGTGCATGACAGGGGGTGGCGCCGCAACCTCCCCATCGAACCTGCCTTGAGTGTGACGGGATGGTGCCCCAACCCCCCAATCGGCCCTACCCTGAACGTGACTGAGGGTGGGATCACAACCTCCCGATCGCCCTGCTCTGTGTATGACAGGGGGTGGCGCCCCAACTCCCCAATTGGCCCTGGTGAGCCCGACCAGGGGCTGCACCTAGGGATTGGGCCTGCCCTCTGCCACCCAGGAGTAGGCCTAAGCCAGCAGGTCGTTATCTCCTGAGGGGTCCCAGACTGCTAGAGGGCACAGGCCAGGCTGAGGGACCCCCCTCCCCCCGCAAGTGCACAAATTTTTGTGCACCGGGCCTCTAGTTTCAAATAAAGCTTTACAAATCACGTTTAACTGTAATTAGGCATTCTCGCTTGTTATTTCAAAATAATACTCCAAAATGGCAAAAATAAAGTTACCGAAAGAAGTGTACTGCGAATCTGAAAGTAATGATGAAGAGTTTTATTTTGGCACCTTGAATACTGACTCTGATGTAGAAAGTGATAACGTTTGTAGTGATTCTACTAGTAGTGACGTAGTTCCAAAAAAGAATTAATAAATCTTGTTTATCCTTCATAATCTTGCATGTTATGTATCACTGCTCTTTCAATGGAAATTAATTCCGACCAGTACGACACCCATGTCCAAGTTTAATACGACCGCAAAGGGTTATATGTATTGTGCATGTGCGATTTAGCTTAGCCTTTTATAGATATAGAACGAACTTGCTTAATTAGACCTGCTTTCTGATGTAGCTAAACTTCTTCCAGCCCAGTGAAGCACCCCAACTTCTCTTTCAGGTAGTTGTCAGCAGCACAGCAGTAAATATCAACATGAAGCAGATTATTATTGTAGATCACGCAGGGAGTACAAAGGGTAAAATATTTAACTGCAACAATGTTTGACTATAATCTGCGCAGAGAGAAAACCTGAAGTCATTTTCAAGGTCCACCATTTCTTTTCAGTCAGGTCAAGTTCCTAAGCTTTCTAAATCTCTGTTTTCCGGCTAATGAAAAGAAAATAAGATTCTGCCGAGTCTCCTATCTACCTGCTCCAGGACTTCTGTGAGGATCAAATGAGATGAGGCACGGGAAAACACTTCACAGACATTTGGTTACAGTGTAAAATGTTTGCACCTGGCTACAAAGCAAGTCGTGTTCCTGGGCTGAAGAAACTGCAAGGTGGCTAATTGCTAGGGAGAGGAAGCCGGCGTTGCTACGTGGGGCCCAGAGTGACCGTTTCCGGGCTGGGCTGCGCTGTGGGCCACAATCTGTGGGTCTCGGCAGCATCGGCTGTGATTTGGTGGGTTTCACTCCAAGGTGGTGGCTTGGCCTGTGTCCTACTTAGAGGAAACCAAGTGTTGCTTTGTCAGAGCCAGGTCCACACTGCCGTTTCTGTAAATGGCAAGTGCGTGTCACGGCAGCTCCTGTGTTGAGTGTCTGCCCCTGGTGTTGGTGTGCGCCAAAGCAACCGGTCGGACGGGTGGAGGGACACAGCATATTAGCCTATTAAATATATAGATGCTTCCTTGAGATTGTCATAGAGCTTTGATTTAACTATATGGAGGGTGCTGAGAATGACCTAGGTTTAACTTCTTCAGGTCATGTTACATATTGATTGCTTTTGAAATGGGGCTCACAGTTTCAGAAGAGAAACTTGATGGGCCATTTACTTTACTGGTTCGACAATGGACCTCACAGACTTCTGAAAAAATACAACTCTCCCTGGCTAGTGTTTGAGTGGTTAGAGCATTGGCCCACCGTCCAAAAGGTCATGGGTTTGATTCCCTGTCAAGGATGCACACCTGGGTTGCAGGTTCAATCCCCAGCCCTGGTCGTGACACAACATGGGGGGCTAACAGTCCATGTGTCTCTTGGGTCGATGTTTGTCTCTCTCTCTCTTTCTCCCCCCCCGCCGCCCTTTTTCCTTCCTCCCCCTTCCTTTCCACTCTCTCTAAAATTCAAGGGAGTAAGTACCAGGGAGTAAGTGGCATCAGTGCCTGAGCTGTGTCTGGAGACAAGTTAAAGATCATGTCTGTCTGTCTTTTCAGTCGGCCAGCGTTGTCTATCCAGCACCCACCATCTGCAGCCATCAGCATTCAGCGCCCGCCCCAGTCACGGGATGCAGCAACAAGAATCACACTGCCCTCACACCCTGCCTTAGGGACACCAAAGCAGCAGCTTCACACCATGGCTCAGGTAAACCAGAGGGGAGAACCGTCTGCGTGCTTCTGCTATGGTTCAAGTGAGGACTGTGCAAAAGTCGCGAAGCACATGCAATACTGAAGGCAGTGGTTGCTTCTGAACTAGATGGAGTGGCAGATGCTCGTCTGTAACTCTGTGTTCTGGGTCTCCCCACAGAAAACAATCTTCAGCACGGGCACCCCAGTGGCTGCGGCTACAGTGGCACCTATTTTGGCGACCAACACAATCTCTTCAGCGACCACAGCTGGTGAGTCAGCAGCCCTGCTGTTGCTTTCTGCCCAGTTCATTTTCACTCCTCGCTGAAAGAGTAGGCTATGAAAATTATCTTAACTTTTCCCAAGAGCTTGTCTCAGGTTTTTGAGAATCTATAATGTTCAGAGAGACAATTGTTGAAGAATTTTCCTTTTTTCTCCCTTTTTAGGATCTGTGTCACACACACAAGCCCCCACGAGTACAATTGTTACCATGACAGTGCCCTCCCATTCATCCCATGCTACTGCTGTGACCACCTCAAACATCCCAGTTGGTAAGTGTGGTATACCCTTTAGACAAGAGTTTCAAAGGGATTTTTCAGCCCCTCTGACCAACTCTTCTTATAGATGGATAGTATTGATTTTGTTGTTGTTGTTGATTTTCAAAGTAGCAGTGAATTTAACTTTTAACATTATTTGTTGTACAGATTTGGCATGACGGTAGGGAGAAAGGAATAATAATCTTTGAGAGCTCAAAGTAAACTTTAACTCTACTTTTAACTTTCTTGTGCATCAAACTACTCTTTTTATGTGTACCTTTTAAAGAAATAAATTAAATTTACTGACACGAAAACAACAGGAAAAGCCAGCAAGAAGCAGAGATCTGAAATAAGAACTGATGGATTGTTCAGGAGAAATCTTTGGGTGACAGTAGTGGGAAGACAGCTAAACGTAGGCTTTCGTTGAAGTGCTGCCTCAAAACACTTGATACCTGTCTTAAAGTTTCTTCTAGGCTTCATTATTCCCCCTTTTAAATATTGTATACTTTGAATATTTTAAACATCTTTGAAAGGTTTCTGGCAGCAGACGTTGGTCACTAGGAGCAGGGCCTGGCCAGCGTCCCGTATAGCAGGGCCAGATAGTAGATGCAGGCCTCCTAGGTCTCCGCCCCAGCCACTCGCCAGTGGCCAGTGTGCACAGGGGCTTTCTGGACATGGACATTTGCATTTCATATAATTTTTAAGTGTCACAAAATGCTTCTTCTCCCTCAGCCACTTCAATCCGTATGCCTTGCTTAGCGCAGGCCTCACGGAAGCAGGCAGCAGGCAGCATTTGGCTCTTGGGCCGCAGGTTGCCAGCCTCTATCCTAGGGGCTGCTCTCACTCTCACGGGCTCCCAGACAGACTGTGGCCTGTGAGGCTGCTCTCGCTAGTCCTCTGGCTGCAGGTTTTAGCTGTAGTGTTAGCTTCACCTCCGGCCAGCATGATGAGCATGCCATCGCGTGCCGCCGCGCCCCACCCCCCCCAAAGTAAGACGGCATGCTCTATCAGATGGCATGCTCACAAGCTGAGCACTGAGGCCTTGGGGTCTAGTGGCCAGACCAGAGATGTGGCTGCCCACCCATATATATATAATAACCTGGCTGCTCTTCTCCTTGCTTGCTTTTTGCACATGCGAGACAGACTGCAGCTGCACGGTCCTCCTACCAAACTTTGAGGACACTTTTCAGAATAATGGTAACCCAGGAAACCCTCACTCCTCTTTCAGGTAACTGGGCTGTGCCCACCCTAAATTGATACTAAGCACCCCCCCCACCTCCCAAGACAGGTAACTGAGAGGACACTGCTGCTGGCTCTTTCTCCTATCGCTGCTCACTCCAGCCTACCACCACACTTCTCTCATTTCCCTCTGGAGTTCACTTCTCTTCTGTGAAAAGAAGTTTGTTATGTGTGTCTGGTTTCAGCAATAATGCACTGTTATTGAAAAGATCATTGATAATTCCATATTTTCGTGTCAAACCAATGTCTGGCTATACTTGCCATTGTCGGCAGTTATCCTCAGCTGTAACATCAGAGCCCAGCCCGTTCTTTTCATGTTTTCAGTCCAGAGTCTCACGAGGGAATCTGCAGCTGTGAAGAAAATCAGACCAGTAAAGAGGGGACAGTGTATCTTATAGGGGTGCTTTGGTTTTCTCTTGATCCCTCTGAAAAATTATTTTGTGATTAGTTCTTGTTAATGTCACTGTATCTTCCTAAGAAATCACAGTGGAAGTCACCTCATAAATGTACCAGGAGATGGTCTGGTATCTCAGTGGTTAGAGCATTGTCCCAATACACCAAGGTTGTGGGTTCGATCCCTGGTCATAGCATATACAAGAACCAACCAATGAATGCACGAGTAAGTGGAACAACAAAATTGATGTTTCTCTCTCTCTTTCTCTATCTCCCTTCCACCCTTTCTCTCTTCGCCCTTCCTTCCCACACTCTCTCAAATCAGTAAATAAAAATTTTAAGTAAAAGTACCAGGAGACAGAACTATGATCATACATTTTTGCTAGAACTAGCAACTTTACACCTGTCCTAAGTTACTGTATTACTATATTCTATATCTACCCAGCTCATTTATTTTTTAATTTTAACCATTTACTGAATTCTAGATATGAAAATCATTTGACAGAAATACCAGAACATTTAACATCTGCCACCTTAATGTGATTGGTTTCATCTAAGTTCAATTGGGTTTATGCTCTAGTTTTGTTTTCCTCTTTTATAGTAACCCAAATACTTTTTTGTTACATCATAATAGGATCCCTGAACAAAGGTTGAGAAGGAAAACTTGACATTAAACCTAGAGCATTGATCTTCAAGTTTAGGTCTAGGGGATACATTAAATCACCTAAGTGGTTTTTTCCAGGTGAGATTAAATATTGAATTCAGCCATTGTTTCTAATAAGTATATATTGGGTCAGAAATAAAAATGATTAACACTGAACATAGGGTTTTCTCCTCTAATGAATGCTCATCTCCAGTAGATGACCATACTGGTTTTCTCCTTCTCTGGCCCACACATGCCAGTGTCTTCGAATATACAAAGCAGAGTCGGTCACAGCATTCAGAAAATGAAATTATCTTTGGAGGTAGCAGTATGGCCAAGTTATGATTTCTGCATTATATTTTTCCTTAAATTTTATTTATTTTTAATAATAGAGAATATGGCTTTTTTAATTAGAAAAAAGTAAAGATTTAAAATTTGGGATGTGTTTACGTTTATGAACCACTGTTTAGTTATCCTACAAATGATAACTGCATTCTTTGGAAGTATTATTTTTCCTGCATTTTATGGGAAGAGTGAAAAACAAGGCTTCGTTGCTTTCCACTCAATATTCTATCTCCAACTGATGGAGAATGTGCCATTACAGTGCCTCTCTGCCTTAGTCAGCAGATGCCATCATCAGTGCTCCAATTGGGCACCCAGGGCATCCTGCAGAAACTTCTCTGGCTGTCTCCCTCAGGAAACGGCTGGGCATCCATGGTGGTTTGTGCTGCTTACCTTTGGTGTTCGATGCATTGCACTGTGGGTAATGTGAGGCATCATCCTAGTCTCTAGTGGTTATGTGCCTGTCACTGGTGTAACTTGCGTCTTTACACAGATGGAACCTTTGTCCCTCTAAAGCGGGTGGGGAACGTCCTGCCCGTGGGCCATAAAGGCCTGAGAAAGCATTTGGTCTGGCCCTACCAAACCATTAGGGGTGAGTTTATGTTTGACCAAGTATAGCAGACTAATTTTTTAAGTATATTTTTATTGATTTCAGAGAAGAAGGGAAAGGGAGATAGAGATAAATTATTGATCAACTGCCTCCTGTACACCCCACCCACTGGGGATCAAATCGCGACCTCCTGGTTCATAGGTCAATGCTCAACCCCTGAGCCATACCAGCCAGCCTAGCAGGCTGATTTTTAAGTTAATAATTTTGTATGGCCTGAGAATGATGTTATAACTATCCAAATGGCCCTTGGCAGAGAAAAGGTTCCCCACCCCTGCTCTATATCTCTGAGGTCACAGCTTTTATAAGTACCATAAAGTATGTCCCAGTTCAGCTATACCTTCGGAACAAAATTTGATTGTAAATTGTAGAGGAGAGCAAATTTTGAGCCTGATACTGAATTTGAAAACTCTGTTGTTTATTTTGACTTTGCTGTAAGGTTTTAGATAAAGTCATAGGATATTCAAAATTAAATGATTATCTAGAGGAAGCTGGGACTTAGAAATTAAAATGATCTACTCAGTACTAATTAGCCACATTGCTACTTCCTTATGGACCCAATTACTTATGGAGTAAAATCTAAGGTCTTTGTCATTTCTATAGCTATATTTTCATTTGTTTATGGTTTGATTTTTTTAATAAAAAGTTTTCTCCTCAAAAAAAGGATATCGAAGAAACCAGTTCAGGGGAATGGGGCCTGGTTGCTGATATTTTTGTTAAAGGAATAATGCTGAACCCTGCTTTGACAGTGTGAATATATTATAATAGTGGGCTAGAGGCCTGTTGCATGAATTCGTGCACGCGTGGGGTCCTTCTGCCTGGACTGCGAACGGGGCCATCTCGCCCAGTCCTGATTGGGGCCAGCCGGCCAGGGGGAGGGGTCATAGGAGGTTGGCTGGCTGTGGGAGCACACTGACCACCAGGGGGCAGCTCCTGCATTGACATCTGCCCTCTGGTGGTCAGTGCGCATCATAGCAACCATCTGGTTTTACCGGTCACTTAGGCTTAGATGAGATATATATTTATCTCATCTAAATTGCCAAAATTTGTGCACAGGGGCAGGGTCCCTCAGCCCGGCCTGTACCCTCTCACAATCTGGGACCCCTTCGGGGATGCAGTCGGACATCCCTCTCACAATTCGGGGCTGCTGGCCTGCCTGCCTGCCTCATCACCCCTAACCGCCTCTGCCTTGGCCCCCGCTGCCGCAGCTTTGTCTGGAAGAATGTCCGGGATGATGTTTGGAAGGTTGTTCAGCTATCTGGTCTAATAAGCATATTACGCTTTTATTATTATAGATTAGATTGAAATAATTTAGTTGAACCTTGTGTACTCATCTTTCATTTTTTATTTTGATTAAAACTAAAATCCAGACTTCTTATTACTATTTGCATTAAGATTGTTGTGCAAGAATGATTTGTCTTGACAGTGAAAGCATATGAATAGTGATGTCATTGGTTTTCCTTTTTGTAGCTAAGGTGGTGCCTCAGCAGATCACACACACTTCTCCTAGGATCCAGCCTGATTACCCCACGGAGAGGAGCAGCCTGATTCCCATCTCAGGACATCGGGCCTCTCCAAATCCTGTGGCCATGGAGACTCGCAGTGACAATAGGTAGGAGGCAACGTGCCAGTTACACTGCCTCAGTGTGTCATTCATTGTTTTGATTTTTCAATATTATATAATGTCCCACAAATATGGCATGCATGTACTTATTCTTATTTTTAAACTAGAGGCCCGGTGCACGGATTCATGCACCAGTGGGGTCCCTCGGCTGGCCTGTGCCCTCTCACAATCTGGGACCCTTCAGGGGATGTGGGACTGCCAGTTTCGACGCAATCCCCGCAGGCCAGGCCGAGGAACCCACCAGTGCACAAATATGTGCACTGGGCCTCTAGTATGCGTAGAAGATCTTTGGTTAATCTCTTCCTGCCCTCCTCCCTTCCCTCTTAGATTCATCAGTCTGTTCCATGTTTCCATGCCTGTGCATTGAGTATCTGCTCCATGGTGGTCAGTGCACATCATAGGTACCAGTCCAACAGTCAGATACTTAGCATATTAGCCTTTTATTTATATAGGTTTTCTCCCTGAAAATAATACATTGTATTATTTCTCTTTTAGTTTTATGAAAATGTCTGTATTCAGCCATTCTCCTTTTGATGGCTAATCTCTTAGGATCCATTGTTTTGTTTTGTGTGTTTCTCTGTATAATTTATTTTAAGAGTAAAGGTTGCAGTATTATGACTCTAAATATTTCCATTTTCATCGCTGAAGAACAAAGGCATTCTTACTTAATCTTGAAAGTATAGTTACCCCTGAAACAATTTTTTAGCTTTCTATTCTCTTTCATACATTGACATTTTTTAAGGATATGGATAGACCAGTTTTTGTAGAATACTCAGTTTGGGCTTATCAGATTGTTTTCTCATAGTTAGATTCAAGCCATGCATTTTTGGAGTGAATACCACTTGGTTGATGTGCTCTTATCACTACTATTACATTAGAGAGCTCATGCTATTTTTTTGTCTCATTATTAGTTAGGTCAACATTAGTTATTTAGTGAAGATGTGATGTTTGCCAGATTTTCCTACTATAAAGGGATGTTTTTCTTTTAATTAAGTAATCTGTGTGGAAATACTTTGAGGCTATAAATATCCTTTCCCCCAATAAACTTTCACGCAATAGTTTGTTTACCGATGATTCTTGGCTAAATCAGTTGAGGTTTGTTGAAATATGTTGGTTGCAAAATAGTGACTTTTTCTAACTATTGTTTCACATTTATCAGTTGACATTTTGATATAAAGATATTGTCTCATTTTCTCCCATTTATTTATTTTCTGTTTTTTTTTTTGTTGTTTTTTTTTAGAAACAGAATAGGCTCATAGATTTGGTTTTATTCATTACTACAGTCTCAGTATCATCTATTTTGATGTTCAAATTCTCTCTGGGTTGGTCCATGGGAGCCCCTTCAGACTAGTTCCTGTGGTTTTGCCATGGCCTGGTCATTCCAGCCCTTCCCACCACCATAAGATTATCAGGCCCCTCCTGAACTTTGTCAGCATCTTGGAGTCCACCATTTCTCCAAGGAGCCTGGTTCCTTTCATCATTTAGAAACCAAGATGTAGGCATTAGCTGTTTATTGTCGTTTTCTCTAGGCTCTTTCAGCAGGCAAGAAGTATGTAACATTTTAAAAACACTTTACTTAGCACATGGTTATACGTCTAATTCCACCCCATCCCCTCCCCCATTGCGTATTTGCACAGGAACTCACTTTAGCATCGGATCACTTTTCAGTTGTCCTGTCCCATCATGGTGCATAGGGGAGCAGGGGAGCTCCTAGCTTTTCCTGTATCCCGTGTCCATCCTTTCTGCTGAGCATGACTGTTAGTTCTGAAAGGTTGGAAGTTCTTTTGGATTTCCTATTTAGATGTTTATCTCATCTACAAATAAGGACAGGTTTTTGAGGGATGAGGGAGTTTTTTTCATTTCTATTTTGTATACTTATGTTTGTCTTGTTGGCTAAACATCCAGTGTGATGTTGAATGTAGCAGAGATAGTGAGCATCCTTCTCTTGTTCCTGACCTAAATGGGAAGTCTCTGAAATTTCATAATCAATTTTTGTAGATATTGTTTTTAGTTTGAGGAACAAAGTTTTGTTTCTGTCCCACTTTCTTAGACATTTATGTCATAAATAAGTATTGAATGCTAATATAATAGCAATTTTTATATCTTTTGCAAAGTTTCAAGTATTGTTCTTTTGTACATTTTTAATATGATCTAAAACATTAATAGAAATTCTGATATTGAATCATTCCTACTTTCCTGTGATAAATCTTATTTGATCATGATGTATTTAATTTTATATAATAACTAGTGACCCAGTGCACGGATTCCTGCACATTGAAAGGAAATTAATTAGAAGTTGGCCACAGGGCGGGACTGGGTGAGACGGGCCAGACACGCCCTGGAGCCAACCTCTCACCGTCCCTCCCCGGCCGGCCACACCAGAGGTGGTGCTCTGACTCAAAGGGCTTCTGTGGAATGAGTGGGTCCCCCTGCCAGGTGGGGTCCCTCAGCCTGGCCTGCAGGGATCTGGCCGAAACCAGCTCTCCAACATCCACCAAGGAGTCCCCGAGTGTGAGAGGGCACTCTGCAAAGTTGCTGTCCTACAGGGTGTGCAACACAAACGCAAGTGTGCAGTAAACCAGATTCGGGGCTGGCAGTGCCCCAGCAACAACATAACCCATGGCCGAAGGTGGAATCACCTGGCCCCATGAGGAATCGGGCTCCCTCCTTTCTGGTTCCAGGGTGCATCACCCAAGAACCACCACTGCCAAGTCATTGCAGCTGGTCAGTTTATGCATTGAGCATCTTCCCCCTGGTGGTCAGTGCTTGTCATACCTACCGGTCAGATGGGAACTTAGCCTTTTATATATATACTAGAGGCCCGGTGCACAAAAATTTCTGCACTTGGTGGGGGTCCCTCAGCCCGGCCTGTGCCCTCCCGCAGTCTAGGACCCTTCAGGGGATGACCACCTGCTGGCTTAGGCCCACTCCCTGGGGGGCGGGCCTAGGCTGGCAATCAGACATCCCTCTGGCAGCCCGGGAGCCCTCAGGGGATGTCCACTTGCCAGCGGGGAGCAGGCCTAAGCTGCAGTCTGACATGCTGAGTGCTCCTGAGGAGGTGGGAGAGGCTCCCACCATCACCGCTGTACTGGCAGCCGTCAGCCTGCCTTGTGGCTGAGCAGAGCTCCTCCTGTGGGAGTGCACTGATCACCAGGGGGCAGCTCCTGCGTTGAGCGTCTGCCCCCTGGTGGTCAGTGTGTGTCATAGTGACCAGTCATTCCCAGTCTTTCTGCTATTAGGGTCAGTTTGCATATTACCCTTCTATTATATAGGATAGAGGCCTGGTGCTCAGGTGGGAGCCAGCTGGTTTGCCCTGAAGGGTGTCCCGGATCAGGGTGGGGCTCCCGCTTGGGTGCCTGGCCAGCCTGGGTGAGGGGCTGATGGCTGTTTGCAGCTCTTCACACCCCCTTCAGGGTGGGGGTCCCCACTGGGGTGCCTGGCCAGCCTGGGTGAGGAGCTGATGGCTGTTTGCTGGCTGGTCAAGCCCCCTACACACAGTGGGAACCCTCACCCCATGGAGGTTTGGCCAGCCTGGGTGAGGGGCTGATGGCTATTTTCAGGCTGGCCACACCCCCTTTAGGGTGGTGGGTCCCCACTAGGGTGCCTCGCCAGTCTGGGTGAGGGGCTTAGGGCCGTTTTCGGGTTGGCCAAGCCCCCCGGCGACAGAAGCTCCCAGCCTCTCCTTATTTTCTCTTTTTTGGTTCTAGGATTTATTTACCTTCTATAATTGAAAGTTTGTTGCCTTTAGTGGAGCTCAGAGCCAGCCAGGACGGGCGGGAGGGAAGCATGGCTTCCTCCATCACTGGAGCAACCAAGACTCCTGCTCGCTCCAGCTCTGTGGCTCCTAACCACCATCTTGGTTGGGTCAATTTGCATATAGTCGCTCTGATTGGCTGGTGGGCGTGGCTTAAGGTGTAGCGAAGATATGGTCAAATTGCATGTTTATCTTTTTTTTTTTTAATTAAATCTTTATTGTTCAGATTATTACATTTGTTCCTCTTTCCCCCCCCCCATAACTCCCCTCCTCCCAGTTCCCACCCCACCCTCCGCCCTCACTCCCCACCCACTGTCCTCATCCATAGGTGCACGATTTTTGTCCAGTCTCTTCCCGAATCTCCCACACCCCTTTCCCCCCCAAGAATAGTCAGTCCATTCCCTTTCTATGTCCCTGATTCTATTATAATCACCAGTTCATTCTGTTCATCAGATTATTTATTCACTTGATTCTTAGATTCACTTGATTCTTAGATTCACTTGTTGATAGATGCATATTTGTTGTTCATAATTTGTATCTTTACCTTTTTCTTCCTCTTCCTCTTCTTAAAGGATACCTTTCAGCATTTCATATAATCCTGGTTTGGTGGTGATGAACTCCTTTAGCTTTTCCTTATCTGTGAAGCTCTTTATCTGACCTTCAATTCTGAATGATAGCTTTGCTGGATAAAGTAATCTTGGTTGTAGGTTCTTGGTATTTATCACTTTGAATATTTCTTGCCACTCCCTTCTGCCTGCAAAGTTTCTGTTGAGAAATCAGCTGACAGTCGTATGGGTATTCCCTTGTAGGTAACTGAGTTTCTTTCTCTTGCTGTTTTTAAGATTCTCTCTTTGTCTTTTGCCCTTGGCCTTTTAATTATGATGTGTCTTGGTGTGGTCCTCTTTGGATTCCTTTTGTTTGGGGTTCTCCGCGCTTCTTGGACCTGTAAGTCCATTTCTTGCACCAGGTGGGGGAAGTTTTCTGTCATTATTTCTTCAAATAGGTTACCAATATCTTGCTCTCTCTCATCTTCTGGCACCCCTATAATTCTGATGTTGGTACGCTTGAAGCTGTCCCAGAGGCTCCTTACACTATCCTCGCATTTTCGGATTCTTTTTTCATTTTGCTTTTCTGGTTGGGTGTTTTTTGCTTCCTCGCATTTCAAATCATTGACTTGATTCTTGCGCTCCTCTGGTCTGCTGTCGGGAGTCTGTATAATATTCGTTATTTCAGTCCGTGTATGCTTAATTTCTAGTTGGTTCCCCAATATAACATCGAAGGTCTCATTAGTTTTCTTGTAGATCTCATTAAGTTTATCGGCGGCTTCTAAACAGTTCTTGAGAGACCTTAAAAGTGTGGTTCTGAACTCTATATCTTCCATTGACAATTTTGTCCTGTTTCTTTGTCTCCGCATTTTGTTATGCTTCCTTGGTGCATCCCCTAGTAGTCTTTGTGCACAGTCTTATAGTTAAACCTTGATTGTTGTAGCTAATACCAGGGAGGGTTTGACCTCCAGGCCAAGTGGCTATGAGAATCAGCTGTGTCTGCAGTGAGAGAACTTCTGTCCTCTAGGGAGGTGCTAATCTAGCCTTTGCCTGAGGCTATCCGGCAAATGCCTCCGTGCAGGGCTTGGGCGGGGCGAGTCGCACAGGATCAACAGGGTGTGCCAGAGAGAGCAGTTATGGTGGCTCTCAGTCCCGTCCCCAGGGGCTCTGCCCCTCCGAGTCCCAGCACCCGCTGCAAACCTCAGAGAGAAAGCTGCACTTGCTCTGACCAAAGCCAGACAGTCCTGCTTCTCCAGTTTGAGTCTGAGTCCCTAAAGACTCCCCTGTATCTGGAGCTCAGAGTCTGCGACTCCCTCCCAATTGAAAACGCCAACCGCGCCCTCCGCCGCCAGCCCGCTCCGCACACTCCGCACCTCAGAATTTGACTTCAGCACTGCGCCTCCTCTGAGTGTCTGTATGCGTTTCTCTTTCCTCCTAGTTGTAGGACTTCCACTCAGCCAGTGTTCCTGTGGTTCTGGGTGATGTCCGTTCCGTTTTTTAGTTTCACTTTTGAAGTAGTTGTTCAAGGCAGCAAACTCCGGCGTTAACCTAGGCCGCCATCTTGGTTCTCCAGCTGCATGTTTATCTTTTATTAGATTAGACTAGTAGCCCGGTGCACAAAGTTCGTGCGCATTGAAAGGGAATTAATTAGAGGAACGTAATTTGGACTCACTATCTAATATCAATAATATGTGATCATGAGGCAGTCCACATTTCTGAAATTCAATGACATGAATTTTAGCTATTACTTTGCCAAAGAAATGGAATTTACATATATCATTTAAAAGAGCATTCAGCTTAATATTAAAAACTCTGGCTACCAAGTCAGGTCTGTTTGCAACTTTTTGCCAGCGTTGTAAATTGTTTGCAACATCTGCCCATTCGGGGTTGCATGTCCTGGTTATGAATAAATCAGGCTTGCCATACTTTGTTACAATTGCCATAGCATCCTGATATCACTGCTGCATATTTCTGGGACTACCCTCCGAAGATGATGGAAGTATTATCATTTTACCAATCGGCACATTGTCATTTTCAGATCTAGATTTTAGATAATCCATCAAACCACTATATTTTTCAGTTCTCAACTTAGATTGGTTTGCTTTGATGAAGTTTATCCAATTGGCCTCCATTTTTTAATATGAATCCATGATAAACTGTTACGTTAATTTTTCTGCGTTTAAAATAGGGTTGAGTGTGTCCCGCACAGAGAGATGAAATCCATAATACTGCTTTGTGTGACTCGTATCCTTACATTTTGTCTAGTATTATTGTTGATTACACTGTTGTCTCTGAGTCTTAATGCAATATCTGTTCCCCAGCCTTTTTCACCATGTGGAAAAAGAATAGGATATGTCATTGCATCTAATGTAGGAAACAGGATATTGATTTGTTTCATTTTAGTGGCATTTGGATTATTGGGATCTGGTTTACAATGAATGAACAAGTCCCTTTCAAAAGGAGGTTCTCCATCTTCGTTTCTGAATATGACAGCAACCTCGGTTACATGGGGAGAATTATATCTACCTGGGTCACTGTTACGCTCGTATTTAATCGCCATTGTTACCTCTGTGGGAGCAATACCTTTTGCTGCTGCTTCAGATTGGGCTTCTCTTTCCACCTCATGTAGCATCTTGTACGATTTTGTTAATTCATTTATTTCATGCATGAGGTTGTTGATGTTGATCATGAGTCTTTCTGAGCAGCCCTGGTTTTCTGGCATTGCTAATCTTTTACTTTTGGCTTTGGCTGTATCCAGAATATAGAGTTAAGCAAACTTCCGAGAAACACCATCCAAAGGATGTAAAGTTCCAGTATGGTGATAAACTTGTCTGTGTATTCTAAAGCAGTAGGGCCCATATCCTGATGGCGATGCAATATTTGCACCCATGGAAACAAAAGCAAAAGAACTAATTATGGAATGAATATTTTCCATGAAATTTTTACTGTCAGAATCTTCGTTTGTCATTAATCTTTTTAAATATGCCGGGTAATCTGGAAAATGTATATCATTTGGACAGACTTTCCCTTTGCTACAACAGTGAGTAAATTTCCCATCGGATGGTTTTTCAACAGAGAAATTCAGTGATAGGCAAAATTCACATCGAACAGTCATTCCACCACAACTACGTTTCGCTGAGAAGGCAGTTCCTACCGGTATTGGTAGTACTTGTTGATGACTGTTCTCTCGACATATTCTGTCGTCGCCACCGCCTTCTTTCAGCTTCAAAGGCACGTTGGTCTTACATTTTCTGTTGATGACGCCAGTGTTTTTTTGGCATCAGAGCGACGTTTTTCCAGTAGCTGGTGTTCAGATATATCCTGTCGCAGGTGCCGCCTTCTTTCAAGATCAGACACACGCTGCTCTGCGGACACTTTCTGTCGATAACGCCGGCATCTTTTGGCTGCAGAGCTACGTTGTGTCAACAGGTGTTCTTTAGACATAGTCCTACCTCTCTACTGTCACGGTCTGAGATGCAGGTGAATGAGAGTTCTGGCTATCAGGCTGCTGAGAGCCTGACCAATGGCTGATTCTGGCTCATTCTGTGGGGGGTGGGACTTCCTCCTCCCTGCTGTCAGTTTCCACAGCTGTGATGAGGAAGCTGGGGTGACAGAGGGAGCCACGCCCTCTCTCGCTCTGCTCTATGTCCAGCGGTCTCCTGCTCTGCCAAGTCCTCCAAACCTCCCAACCTCCCGCTCTCTGCCGGCAAGGTCCTGGGAGCCTGCGGGCGTGGCTAGGCACAGCAGGCCTCACCTCCTGGGCCGGCAGTGGTCCCGGGAGCCCACAGCTGCGGCCACTGTCACCTCCTGGGGCGCTTGACACCTGCGTATGCAAATTAACTGCCATCTTTTTTTGTTTTTCTGTGTTTTTTTGAAATTTTGTTTTATTGCTTAAAGTATTACAGAGAGTATTACATATGTCTCCTTTCCCTCCCTCCCCCCACCCCTTGACATGCCCCCGGTGTCCCTTACCACCCAGTGTCTTATGTCCATTGGTTATTCTTATAAATGAGTGAGATGATGTGGTATTTTTCTTTCATTGACTGGCTTATTTCACTTAGCATAATTCTCTCCAATTCCATCTTTTTCGGGTTAATTTGCATAGTCAGTCTGGCTGGTGGGTGTGGTTTGTGGGCGTCACTTGAGTGTAGCAGAGGGATGGTTGATTTGCATGTTTCTATTTTATTATATAGGACTAGAAGCTCGGTGCACAAAATTCATGCACTTGGGGATTCCCTCAGCCTGTCTTGCACCCTCTCTCAGTCCAGCAGCCTTCGGGGGATGTCCAACTGCCTTGGAAGTGGGAGAGGCTCCCACCATCGCTGCTGTGCTCACCAACTGTGAGCTCAGCTCAGGGCTTCTGGCTTAGCGGCGCTCCCCCTGTGGGAGCTCACTGACCACCAGGAGGCAGCTCCTGTGTTGAGCTTCTGGCCCCTGCTGGTCAATGCACGTCATAACGACCG
Source organism: Myotis myotis (assembly GCF_014108235.1). Taxonomy (NCBI): domain Eukaryota; kingdom Metazoa; phylum Chordata; class Mammalia; order Chiroptera; family Vespertilionidae; genus Myotis; species Myotis myotis. The sequence goes on along the minus strand of NW_023416390.1, from coordinate 93,703,941 downwards.
GTCTTCTGCTGTTCAGTTGATTTGCATATTAGCCTTTTACTATATAGGACTATGTAGGATAGATTGGTTCAGTTTTGTTTAGGAACTTTTGTGTCAGTGTAGAGAGTGAGATTTGTTTATAATCCTTTCTCATACTGTCCCTGTCCAGTTTTGATATCAAGGCTATCTTAATCTCAAAAAGTAAGCTAAGGCCCTAACCGGTTTGGCTTAGTGGATAGAACTTCGGCCTGTGGACTAAAGGGTCCCAGGTTCGATTCTGGTCAAGGGCATGTACTGTGGTTGCGGGCACATCTCCAGTGGAGGGTGTGCAGGAGGCAGCTGATTGATGTTTCTCTCTCATCGATGTTTCAAACTCTCTGTCCCTCTCCTTCCTCTCTGTAAAAAATCAATAAAATATATTTAAGGAAAAAAAAAAGTAAGCTAAGGTCACTTTTCTTCTCTTTCTGGTCTCTGAATCAGTTTGTATAAGTTTGGATTATCTGTTTTACGTATATTTGAGAAAATTTGCCAGTAAAAACAGTATGAGCTTAGGGTCTTTCAAGTGGAATTGAACAGGGAAGACCTTTTATTAATGCGGGCTTTTTAGTCAGTTTTGCTGAGTATTATTCCATGTATATTTATATTTATTGATACAGTTATTTATAATATTCATTTATTTTAAAAATAGAGGCCTAAAACAAATTCATGCAAAGATGGGATCCCTCAGCCTGGCCTGCGATTGAGGCCTATTGTGGAGGCCATACGACCAGGATGAGAAACCCCAGGAGGTTTGCCAGCCTGCCCCTGATCAGGGCTGATGGGGGGCCGGCCAGCCAGGAGGTTGGCCCCAGCCGGCCCAGCCCCAATCAGGACTATGCGAGACGCCCTAATAAGCCCTGATCACTGGCCAGCCCTAGGGACCGAACTCATGCATGAATTTCGTGCACCAGGCCTCTGGTGCAAGAAATATAGATACTACTCCTTAGTTCTGTGTCCTTTGATCTGACTGTTGGAGACCCAGTGGGAGATGTGGGTATGGCAGTAAGGGTGTGAAGAGGGCCTGGGGGACAGGCTCATTTGTAGGTAAAGAAGACAATAGACCGCTTTGGTTCATTATTATTTGTGTTCCACCCATAGACCGTCTGTTCCTGTCCAGTTCCAGTACTTTTTGCCAACATACCCACCTTCTGCATACCCACTGACGGCACACACATACACCCCAATCACCAGCTCTGTGTCCACCATCCGACAGTATCCAGGTATGATTCCCACTGTGAAGATGACTTAACATTTTCATTTTTTCAAGCAATGAGATAGAAACTGATCACTGGGTATTTACTATGGCTTTAACTACTCTATCTTCTATGTTCAACTTCATTTCAGGCTAAAATGTGAAGCTTTAATGTTTTAAATTACCATCTCTGTTCAATAAAAAGTTGTTAGTATTGTTAGTGACATTTGCATGATTTTTGTCCCACCTGAGGAGAATTATGTTAACAATTTTTGTTACACCTTAAAATGGTAGTGCAGTTAAGACGAATAAAGCTGCACTCTTACAGGGCTTCTTTCTTTTTATGGGGTGTTTGTTGTGTTTTTAATGTTAGTCCAATTATGCTCAACACTCACTATTCTTTCTTGTAAATAGCATGTTTTCTTTATCCAGAAAACAATTCTTAGACGTCAGTGTTTGTATAATATGTTCCTTGGGACTCAGCTCACTTTAGGTATGAGAAAGCCAGGTTGTCTCGCTGTGGACATTGCCTTCTGCTGTGCCAACGAGGCCTGCAGCCAGGGCCACAGGTGGCCATTGAGCATTTGAAGGGGGAGGTGGGGGACTCAGCGCAGATGAAGAACTGAATTTTTTGTTTTACTTAATTAAAACTAGACAAACTTCAAATATGTTTGGAAAAACTTACTGATATGAAACTACTTTCTCAAAATGTAGATTTTATGGAATCAAAATACAAATCCAATATTTCTAATAAAAATTTTTTATCTGAATTGAGAATGTGCTGTAATAGCAAAATATGCCCTGAATTTTGAAGACATACTATAGAAATAAGATGTAAAATAACTTAATAAAAATTTTATAGTGATAACATTTTGAAATGATAATATTTTGGATACATTAGGTTAAACAAAATATATCTTTTTTTAAAAAAACAAAATATATCTTAAACATATACTAATATTAATCTGGCCTGCGTCTCTTTACTTTATGAATTTGGCTACAGAAAATGTTTAAATTGCATGTATGGTATATTTCAATTGGAATGCTGGTCTAAAACTTTGAGAACATGGTATTTAAATCTCTTTAAAAACCGGTTCCTTCATCTCTGCACTGGTTTTTGTATATTGGTTTGTTTTATTTTTAATAAAAATTCCTCCACATTTTATTCTAATTTTTATCTCTAATGTGAAAAAGTAGCTGAATTTTCCTGAATATTCTGTCATTTTTTGCTGTTCATCAAATTAATATCTTTTTAAAGGACAGTCATAACCATGTTCTTTATTAACAATCTTACAGAGATAAAGTCATGCTTAATTGCTGCCAGAAGTATTAAGCTTATTGATGCAAAGTCTTAAGTCTTTTTCTCAGTGGCAGCACTTACCTCCTCCTACCACCTTGGCCCTCTCTCACAGTGCAGTCATTGTGCCTGTCTCCAGAAGGTAGCATGTGAGCGACATGTATTTCCCTGATAGTAGCCAACTGGAAAGGATGTGCAGAGTATCTCTTAAGCTGACATTGTCATTGTATATAAATAAATATTTATTGTCAAAACCCGTGATACTAGCACTGTCAGTAGTGTTGCGCATCCTGCCAGTCACCTGTATTTCTACATTATTATTCCAAGTATCTTCTCTTACCACTACAGCAGACCTGAAAACGAGTAGCACAAGCCACAGGGCTTCTTCCCATCCCAGTCTGTGCACCAGTGTGCTGCAGACGAGAGGGAGGGGTATGTCTTTCTCTGACATCATAGCAAGCAGTCGAACTCCCATTCGGTCAAACTCCCGAGGGGACAATTTGCATATTAGCCTTTTATTATATAGGATTGTTCAAGGTCTCCAGTTGCTTATAAAGATGGAATCTTGTTGGGCCAATAGATATTAGTAGAATATTTATATGACTATATAATTATAAATATATATACATAATCTATATAGTTTGTAAGTGATTGATCCCTCTCAAATTGTTCCTGAAATTTCACTTGTTTCAGAGGTGTATTTCATTCATTTATTTATTTGTTCATGCATTTATTAATTCCACAAATATTTATTGACACTCTATATGTAAGGTCCTATGCCAGGCTTTCTTTTTAAAGCTGACTTTTTTTGTTTAAAGAAATTTTATTTATTTTTTAAAAATATATTTTTATTGATTTCAGAGAGGAAGGGCGAGGGAGAGAGTTAGAAATATCAATGATGAGAGAGAATCATTTATCAGCTGCCTCTTGCACGCCCCCTGCTGGGGATCAAGCCCACAACCTGGGCATGTACCCTTAATCAGAATTGAACCCAGGACCCTTCAGTTCACAGACCTACGTAAAGCTGACTCTTAAACAGATCTTGCTGTCAGCGAGCTTAGAGTCTAGTAAGAAGAATAGGACTTAAAGAGGTAGTACAATAGACAAACGTATGGGGTCCCAGAAGAGAGGCTTGAGCAAAACCATGCTGCTTCTGCCGTTCAAGATGTGATTTCTACATGAGACAGTAGGGCTGGAAGTCAGGAATGACCTTCCTCGGGGAAGTATTATGTGGAAAGCATCGCTCAGAATGGAGAGGACAGAGGCATGGCAGTTCAGTATTGGCTGAGCACAGTGAGTGACCTTGAGAGGAACGGTGACTAATTGCATGCTCTCCAGGCAGACAACCCAACTACCACTGAACAGAGACAACAAAGCTCACTTCTCAGAGACACGGATAATGCTCTGTGGGTTATTTATTTTACAGCAGGGAAGAATGACATATAGCAATGGCTGGAAATTCACACGTGTACTAACTTCACTATACTTTTCTCATTCATAATAAAAATTTATCTTTTTTTCTCTGGTTTATAAAACTTTTAATTATATCTTTTTTTAAATTGAGGTGTAATTGACATATGACATTAGTGTCAGGTGTACAATATAATGATTTGATAATTTCTGTGATAGCTTTTAAAATATATTTTTATTGATTTCAGAGAGAGGAAGAGAGATGAAACATCAATGATGAGAGAGAATCATTGATTGGCTGCCTCCTGCACGCCCCACACGGGATCGAGCCCGAAACCCGGGCATATGCCCTGACCGGCAATGAAACTGTGGCCTCCAGGTTCCTAAGTCAACGCTCAACCACTGAGCTATGCCAGCTGGGCAGTAACTTTTAAGATCTCTCTTAACAGCTTTCAAATATGCAATTCAGTCACCATGCTATATGTTACATCCCTATGACTTATTTTGTAACTGGAAGTTTGTACCTTTTGACCCCTTCATCCATTTTACCTACCCCTTCCAGCCTTCCTACTTCCCCCAGCCCAGCCTCTGGCAACAGTTAATCTGTTGTCTGTGTCTGTGAAGTTGGTGTGCTGGTATTTTTTTTTTCTATATGCCACAGATAGGTAAGTTCATCCATTATCTGTCTTTCTCTTCCTGGATTACTCACGTAGCATAATACCCCAAGATCTGTCCATGTTGCAGATGGCAAGATTCCCTTCCTCTTTATGGCTGAGTAGTATTCATGTGTGTGTCCCGTTTTCTTTATCCACTTACCTGTCAGCAGACACTGAGGTTGTTTCTATATCCCAGCTGTTGTAAAGGATGAGGGTGTAGATACCTTCTTCTGGGTTTTTTTTGATAACTGGGAGAAAAGTTGTGTTTGTTTTCTTTCCACAAGTAGTGAGAAAGTTTTTTTTGTTGTTGTTGCTTCCTGGGAGTGCTTTTATTTTCAGTTTTGTTGTTTTTGAGTTTTTTTTTTATGTACAATAGATGATGTGTTTGCCTGATAGGAAAAAGGAAACTTGCTTGTTCTCTCTTTTTAATGGATATATGGAACTTAAAATTCATAATTATTTTATTACAGAAATGCCTATATAGTGATTCTATAAATTAAAACAAAAATTATTGACTTGGGAGATTTGGGTGTGTCTCAGAAGTTTTAGATTACTTATTTAGCACAATTGCCTGGCTCACATTGGAGTTTAATAGAGTGCTTTTTTGCTTTTTTTAATGCTATTTCTATTAATCTGCAAAAAAATCATATCAAATTGGTAGGAAGTGAGTGGAGAAGAACACCTTAACGCGTTAAGTGCCATGTCAGTCACCAGTGACTGACACTATACTTTCCATCCAGACCTCATCAGTTACTGGTTCAGGCCGGTCAGTCACTGTTGACTGATGATATACAATTTAAAAAATTATATTCTTCTATTCATAAATTTTAAATAACTTGAAGATCATAAAAGAATGTACCTAAATATTACTTGTTACCAAAAAAAAATTTTTTTTTTAAATATATTTTAATTGATTTTTCACAGAGAGGAAGGGAAAGAGATAGAGTTAGAAACATCGATGAGAGAGAAACATCGATCAGCTGCCTCTTGCACATCCCCAACCGGGGATGTGCCCGCAACCCAGGTACATGCCCTTGACCGGAATTGAGCCCGGGACCTCTCAGTCCGCAGGCCGACGCTCTATCCACTGAGCCAAACCGGTTTCGGCACCAAAAAAAATTTTTAATGAATATTATTAAAACACAGTCTACATAGAAATGGTTGTCCTGTGCAGGTTTCACAGACTGTTATAACTTGTTTTGTGAACTTTATGGCAATAGCTCATCCAAATCGTGCTGCATTATCTTTGTAGCATTTTTTACAATATCTTTGAACTTTAGCCACTCTTCTAGTTTTTTGTTGCAGTTTGTGACGAGATATTTGAGGTATATTTACAGCACTGCCACTTGGAATTTCTTCATCCCGACAATTTGTTAGATGGACAGCTAATTTTTTCTGAAATTCTGTGATACTCATATTCTTCTTGCTAATATTTTTAAATAAAATATGAGCATTGAGAACAGCAGTATTTAGTAGGAGCTCAAAGGCTAGCTTTTATACCATTTCATGGGTTTCCATAACGGATTATTATAGGCACTCATTTGATCAGATATGTCAGCTGCTTTTCCTGCATTATAATCCACTATAATTTTTAGTTTCAAGTAGTGACCTGATCTATTTTCAACAATCACCATCTCTGACGTATGTTTTGTTGAAAGAAGTAAGATGTCCCGCTTATCTTTCCATTTTAAAATGGTTATCCCTTTTTTGTTCTCTTTTACTATCATTTCTCCCCGTTTTAATTTCTTTGACGTTACATCATGAGGATTTCCCCATCAATTTGAATGTAATGTTCCTACTAAATGAGTATTATTATCAAGTAATTTATATGCTAAATCTAAACTCGTGTACCAGTTGTGTGTACGTGTGTCCCTTATTGAATACATCTCTACAAAGAGACATTACAACATTAGTTGGTGTCATATTTTCTTTTTCTAAACTTTTCCCTGCATATACACAAAAAGCATACGTGTACCCAGATCCTCAGCACAACTTAAGTAATTTAATACCATATTTGTGGTGTTTTTGTTTTAAATATTGCCTAAATATTATGTGGCCACGAAATAGTATCAAAGATTCATCGATACATACAGCTTCAGATGGATAATATTTTTTGACATTTCATGTTATCTATTAGTTGTATTTTGCATAAACGATTGGAAACATCTGTCTCCCCCTTGTCTGAAAAATTCAGCATTTGTAATATTTCAGATCTATTTCTTGACATTTTTTTCGGGAAGGTTTGCATTTATGCAGGATCATGGGACCAGTATAAACGTAAAGATGGTAGTCTAACTAGTCCCATCCATAGCATCAACCAAAAAATCATTTCATTTCATTTCTGTTTGTCACAGTCCACCTGCACAAATGCTGCGAGTTTTCAGCCCCTAATTTTTGCGATGCATGTAAGTTCGTTTGGCAATATCCTCAAACAATTCATTAGGCACAAATAGTTCATAAGAATTCTCTACTGTTGCACATGACTTTACATTCAAGTCTTCAATCCTAAAGCCAGACGGATAGGTGAAGGGCATCGTCCTTGGTTAATGACCTCTCGGATCATGCCATTCTTCAAAATCCTCATCCTCATCCTCTGATGAAGAAAAAGGAACGACTTTACGACATTACTTAGAAAAACTAATTTCACTTGAATCGCTTTCACGTGCTTCTTCTACTGACATTGTCACTGTTACGGGTAAAGAAAAATTTTTAAACTGCACTGGAACACGAACCACAGACAACTGACCGAAGAGAAAGCATTTCTAAAAGAATACAGAGTACAGATTGCGATAAATACACAGAAATATATCTGAAGATGTACATGCAGTCTTATCGCAACCTTACACAGATCTCCAGCTGCCAGCGTATCGGTGAAATCGGATATCGCGGGCTAAACGGAAAGGAAGACAAAACAGGCCTGGCACTTAACGTGTTAATATATGGTTTTATGTAGTGATTTTTGTTGTTGTTTATTTGTTAATCCTCACTCAAGGATTTTTAGAGAGAGTGGAAGGGAGGGAAAGGGGGAAAGAGAAAACATCCATTTAGTTGCTTCCCACATGGGCCCTGACTGGGGCCTAGTCGGGATTGAATCTGCAACCCAGGTGTGTGCCCTTGACTGAGAATTGGACCAGATGCTCTAACCACTAAGCACACCAGCTGAGGCTATAGTTATTTTTATTTTTTTCAGAGAGTAAGGGAGAGGGAGAGAAAGATAGAAACATCAGTGATGAGAGAGTCACTCATCAGCTGCCTCCTGCACAACCCACACTGGAGACAGAGCCCAAAATCCCACATGTGCCCTGACTGGGAATCAAACCATGACCTCCTGGTTCATAGGTCAAAGCTCAACTGGCCGGGCTTTTTTTTTTTTTTTTTTTTTGAGGATTTAGATATTGTGCAGTTTTCACTTATTAATAATTTCTTCTTATGTGGACTGTGTCTAATCAAAGCTGCTATTGTAGTCAGTTTTTGCATCATTTTCAGTTTCAGCTCAGGCTCCAAACTCTGCCATAACAGCTCCGACTGGTGTTGGGGTGGCATCTACAGTTCACCTAAACCCCATGCAGTTGATGACAGTGGATGCATCTCATGCTCGACATATTCAGGGGATCCAGCCTGCACCCATCAGTACACAGGGGATCCAGCCAGCCCCCATTGGGACCCCAGGAATACAGCCAGCACCAATTGGCACACAGAGCATTCACTCAGCAACCCCACTCAGCACCCAAGGACTTCAGCCTGCAGCAGTGGGGACTCAGCAGCCTCCGCCTGAAGGCAAAACTTCAGGTAATTGTCATGTTGGGCGTAAACTTTGGTGTGGAGAAAAGAGAGACCCTGGGTTTCAATTCTGATCTGCCACTTGCTGGCTTGTGGTCTCATCATTTCTCTAAGCTTTCGTTTTCACTTTGTAACATGAGATGCTTAGAACCTATCTGTCAGGGTCATTGTGGCTTTAGAAATGCATGAGCAGCCTTATAGCTAGCTGTTGGCACAGGTGAGGAGCACTCCGTGGAAAGAGTTCTAAGTTGAGAGAACAGATTCACCTTGTAATAGGAGGACTCTCATTCCTTGCAGGAGTTTTTTTAGGAGAGTTTATGTAACGCTGTAAAATTAAGATAGACTGGAATGTTTGGCACCATTTTTAGGATTGAACGTGGTTGTATTTTACCAAAACTGGGAGAAGATTTCCTGAAATATACTATACAATTCTGTATTTTTCTCATTTTATTAATAATTACGATTGTAAGCCAATGAAAATGGTTATTGGTCATGCATCAGTAGGTGAGTAACCTACTTGCCTTCTGCTTTTAGGCGCATGAGCATGATGTTCCTATTTCTTATCGTCTTGAAATTGGATGGTCAGAACATGGAGACACTAAGTCTGGTGGTCTGATTGTTTCTACTTATCTTATGTGATACTTTAGTAATGTTATTTCATTTCCCTCTCCTCATTGTTCTTGTCTGCCCCGCCCCTGCCTGTCTCCCAGCAATGGTGTTGGCAGATGGAGCCACAATCGTAGCCAATCCTATTAGCAGCCCATTCAGTGCTACTCCAGCAGCAACCACTGTGGTGCAGACCCACAGCCAGAGCGCCAGCACCAGCGCCCCTGCCCAGGGCTCCTCCCCCCGGCCGAGCATCCTTCGGAAGAAGCCTGCCACAGATGGGTGAGTGAACCCAGTAGTGCAGTAACCCCTCTGGTTCTGGTGTCACTTACATAATTGGTGTGATTGGGGTGTAGGCTGTGCTTGTGTTCAGCTCTAGTAGATCATGCCAATAGTGTTTTCAAGTGTTTATATCCACTTACACCCTCACCAGCTGTGCGAGTCACTGCGTTCATCGCTACCAGGAGACACGTGCTTGTGGGTTTGAAGTGTTAGCTGTCTTGAGGACCAGCGTCTGGATGATTATTAGGCGGCGTAACACGAGACACTCTGGTTGTCTCCACCTTCTCTCAGATCCACTCTTGTCTAACATTTGCTCCCACTCTGCGAAACTGAACGTGTCGAGCTCCCTCTGGACTCCACATTGTTAAATCCAGTGGTTAGTTCTCAGTCTGGAAAGTATTGGTCTTTGATCACCTTGATCCATGTATGTTACTTGTCTTCCAGGAACTTGCTAGGTCAGCACAGATACACAGACACAATAATGATCATAAATACTTACCATGGATTTAAATTATAGTGTGAAGTAGAAAGGAGATAAGGCGTGCTAGAAAAACAGCTAGAAGAGTCACGGTGCCTGCTTCCTAGAGCATGCTGGGTTAGAAGTGAGGAGGGCAGGGAAGGGACTTGCTGTATTCTGTCTTGTAGTACTATTTGACTATTCTCATAATATCATGCCTGTATTACTTTGATAAAATTCTTTAAAATCCATGAAAAATACTTAGCCAATGCAGTGCTTTTATTTTGCTGTCCGTAGCCTAGGCAATGTGCCTGGTACGTCTTGTAATTCCTTGAACTGCTGTTTTTTGTGTTTGTCTCTTTCAGAATTGCAGTTCGGAAAACCCTCATTCCTCCTCAGCCTCCTGAAGTAGCCAGTCCTCGAGTGGAGGGCTCCGTGCGGAGCACATCCGGGTCCCCGAGGCCTGCAGGGTGAGCACGTTACTCAGGCCTCCAACTTCCACTCGGGCCTCCAACAGCACATACAGTGGGGCCTTGACTTACGAGTTTAATTCGTTCCGTGACAGAGCTCGTAACTCAGATTACTCGTATGTCAAATCAGTTTTCACCATTACAATGAATTGAAGTGCTGGGCTGATGTTGTGGCGTTCACTGTGACGTTCGCTGCGCCAGCTAGCGGTGGGGTATCTGAAGCTGGCTCGTAACCCGAATTTTAGCTCGCAGCTCAAAGCAAAAAATCGGCTGAGAGACGGCTCGTATCTCAAAAAACTCGTTAGTCGGGACACTCGTAAGTCAAGGCCCCACTGTAATTGGGAAGCAAAGAGTCTCACACATGTGACAAATTTCACTTCATTTGCTTGTGTGCGTTGTTTCTGTACTATTTCTAGCTGTATGGCCGGCACACAGTTTTCAACCTCCCTAACCCTCATTTGCTTCGCTTATGAAATGGGCATCTATATATAACATTGAGCTCATCAGATACTTATCTTTTTATTTTTTGTAATGAGTTTTTTTAAAATATATTTTTATTGATTTCAGAGAGGCAGGAAGAGGGAGAGAAAGATAAAAATATCAGTGATGAGAGATAATCATTGATTGGCTGCCTCCTGTGCGCCCCCCTAACTGGGGATCGAGCCTGCAACCCGGGCCTGTGCCCTTGACTAGAATCAGTCCGCAGGCCGACACTCTATCCACAGAGCCAAACCAGCTAGGGGGATACTTAACTTTTTAAATAAAATGACTCATTGAAAGTACTTAGAACCTGTGTCATAGTAAACACCCAGTTATTTCTGCTATTATCAATGGCATTATGACAATAGTTCATTCACCCTTTTTTCTTTATTTTTTGTCACCTTAGTTCCAGAAGTGAAATTATTTTGGATAAAAATGAGACAATATAAAGACATTTAAAGTATAAAGTCAAAATCACTGTTTTATTCTTCACCCACCTTGTCCATCCCATTCCTCAGAATATTATTGATTGGTTATAGTTTTGTTAAGTATCTTTCCATGTCTTTTTCTACATACACATATAGATAGATTGGCGGATCCTTCCTCAAAAACAAGATCTTCATGATTGATTTTTCTGTATCTTACTTTTTTCTGCTTATCGCTAGTAGCTTACCATGTTAATATTTTAAGATCTACTTCATTCCAAATAATTATGAATGCCTAGTATGTGCCAAGTGCCGTTTTAAAATCTGGAATTATATAAGAGTGACTAAAATTACTTTCTAGTGAGTGTAAAGAAATAATAAAAAGAAAATGTAAAGTGAACATAAACTGATGGAGGAAGAGATGCTGTCTTACAGAAAGGCCCATCTCACCAGACGCTAAAGAGCGTGAAGGAGTCAGCCATATGCTCCCTGGTCTTTGACTGTCGGGCAGAGGAAAGAGCGGGGATCAAGGTTTTGGGGCCGTAACTTTGCACACTAATGCAGGAATGTTAAAAAGTAAAATGCAAACTGAAACTGCAAAGTGGTCTTAATCAGTGGGGCAAAATAAAATCATTATATGAGCTTTAAAAACATTTGTGAAAATATTAACAGCTATCAGTTACAATAGATAGGAAATGACAACATAGTGAAACTAATATTTACTTAGTATGCTCTAATTCAGAACATTAGAAATATTGAGAATTCCAATGTTTTCTTTCTTAAAATGATTCAAAAATATTGGGAACATGCTGACCTTCACATTGTGTGACTTGAATGCAGGACAGGAGTTTGTCTGCCCTGATGACCTGCATCGCCCCTCTGAGTTTGGTCTGCTCTGCCACTTCATTAGCACAGTTGGCATACAATCTTATACAGTCAAGCCTCGGCCTTGATTAGCTCCCATCTTCAACAGTTTGGTTCCCGACCAAGTTGTTCACAGAAAAAATGTCTCAGTTGTTGAGCAAAACTTCGGTTCTCAACCCAACACTTCCCTTTCATGCTGATACCTGTAGGAGCAGCCACACTTCTCTCAGGCATCCAACGAAGGAGAGAGGGTGCGAGTGTGAGTCAGTCACCCCTAAACCTCACAATAACGTCTCAGGAAATTGTGCTGTGAATATTTTGGTGGGTTTCTTTTTTCTGGTTTTGTTGCTGCTGCTTATTATTAAATACATACAGTAAGTCACCATGGGTCCTAAGAAGGTTAGTCGTAGCAGCAAAGTGAAAAGGAAAGTTGTGAGAACAACAATAGAGCTTAGACATGTAGTGTATATAAAAAAGGTTAAAACGGAATCATTTGGGGGTTTGGAATGGATTAATTCAATTTAAATTAATTCTAAAGGGAAATAATGATTCGGTTTTTGTACAGATCGCTTCTTGAATTGCCTTCTGGAACAAATTAGGTTTGAGAACCAAGATTCCACTGTAGTAGTTTTAGGTGTAAAACGATGATTAGACGTTTATATATCTTACAGTGTGTTTTCCCCATATTCTTTACTGTATACCCTTCAACTTTTCCTCCCAGCCTCAGCCCCTCCTCTCTGGCAACCATCATTTGTTTCTGTAAGTCTTTTTGTTTGGGTTTTTTTTTTTAATGCTACATATAACTGAAATTACTCAGTATTTGTCTTTCTCTGATTTATTTCACTTAGCATAGAACCCTTTAGGTTCATTTATGTTGTCACAAATAGGATTTAATTCTTTTTATTTCTGAGTAATATTCCATTATATATATGTGCCACATCTTCCTTATCCATTCAACTATCGGTGGATACCTAAGTTACTTCCATCTTGGCTATTTTAGATAATGCTGAAATGAACATTTTTAAAAAATAGTTCACCTAAGTGCCGTGACAGTTGTATGGCATAGGCTGGTAAAGAGCCCACCAACAAGGTCATCTGGCCAGAGGAGGGCAGAACGGGCAAGAACCCCAGGCAGCCCTGGTGCTGGCCGGCCATGCCGAGTGCTGCAGCACCCAGCTCTTGCTGTGGCAGCAGGAGGACCTGGTGGTGCAAGCCCTGCTGGCAGGAGGCAGGGATCTGGAAAACGGGTGTTTTTCATTTCCTTCTAATAAAAACCTAGAAATGGAATTGCTGGGTCATCTGGTAGATGTACTTTATTGTTTTGAGGAATCTCTGTATTGTTTTCCACAGTGGTTATACCAGGTTACACTTCTGCCAACAGTGCCCGCGGGTTCCTTCTCTCCACATCCTCGCCCACACTGACTGTGCATTGCCTTTTCTCAGAGCCATTCTGGCAGGTGTGAGGTGGTCTCCTGGTTTTGCACTGCATTTCCCTGATGATTACTAATGTTGAGCAAGTTTTCATACGTCTGTTGGCCATCTCTATGTCTTTGAAGAAATGTCTCTTCCCTCTTAGAACTGTTTTTGCTGCATCCCATAAATTTTGGAAATTTGTGTTTTGTTTCAAGGTATTTTTGGATTTTCTGTTTGATTGTCTGTTTGATCCATGGGTATGTAGTAGCATGTTATTTAATCTCCACATGTTTGTGTTTTTTCTAGTTTTCTTGCTGTAGTTGATTTCTATTTTTATGCCAGTTTGGGCAGAAAATATATTTGATATAATTTCAATCTTGAATTCTTTGAGGCTTGTTTAATGCCCTAACATGGTCTATCCTGGAAAATGGTCCATGTGCATGTGAGAAAAATGTGTACCTGCAGTTTGGGGATGAAATAGTCTATAAATGTTTGTTAAGTAATCTGCTCTAATATGACATTGAAGCCATTGTTTCCTTATTAACTGCCTTGTGTAGGTGATCTATGCATTGTGGTAAGTAAGGTATTAGGTCCCCAATTGCTAATGTATTAACAGTTAACTTCTGCCTTTGTGTCCATTAATATTTGCTTTATGTTCTTTGGTGCTCCTCTGTGGGGTACACGTGTATTTAGAGTTGTATCCTCTTCTTGGCTGGACCCCTTTATCATTATGTAATGTCCTTTGTCTCTTCACAGTCTCTTTTGTCTGAGTGTTGCTACCACAGCTTTCTTTTTGTTTCTATCTGCACAAAATTTTTTTTCCATCCCTTCACCTTCTGTCTGTGTGTCTTTTATCTAAATTGAGTCTCTCATAGGCAACATATACAGTGGGGCCTTGACTTACAAGTTTAATTCATTCCGTGACGGAGCTCGTAACTCAGATTACTCATATGTCAAATCAATTTTCACCATTACAATGAATTGAAATGCCATTAATCCATTCCGGACACCCAAAAAACACCGCAATTGTTTTGTTAAATGTTTTTAAATAAGAAAAATGTATTTAAAAATAACGAATATTGTATAAAAACACAATACTGAACAATAGAATGTAGTGCAATAAACTTGTTTTATTAAGTTTAATGTACAGCATTTACCTTGGAGATCAAACAAGTTAAAGATGCTGATGGAGTTGGAGGAGAAAGGCTGAACTGAATAACTGAGTAACTGAATCTTATTTGCTGATTTTTGCCCTTTTCGCCACGCTTTCATCACTTTCATCTACAGGAGTTTTCGATAAAAATCTGTCCAATGAGACCTGTTCCATCCTCCCTTTCAGAATATTTCTGAAATGAGTTAGGCCAGTGTCATTAAATAGCTCCATCGCACGCCCAGCTGCAATTTTTTCTGGGTGTTTCTTCTGAATCAAGTCTGAAAGTTTCTCCCACATTCCCAACATTTCCTTTATCTCACTTATAGCGATAACCTCCTCCTCCTCCTCCTCCTCCTCCTTCTCCTCCACCACCCCCCCCCCCCCCCTGCAAAACCTCCGTGTGCTGCTGCGTCTGGAGCTCCTTTAGCTCCTGCGCTGCCAGTTCCTCGGAGTGCTCCTCGATGAGCTCGTTGGTGTCACCTTCCTTTACATCCGCGCTCGCTGCCTCACCGTGTCTGACAACGGAGTGAGTGCCGGTCCTCTTTTTAAAATTTTCGAACCAGCCTGACTGGCTCTACACGGCTCACCCGATGCCTCGTCCATTGAAGTGCCTGGGGTCCGCTGCAGCAAATCAGCGTAAATAGCTCGTGCCTTCTCGCAGGTTATAGCCTTCGTCACTGGATCTCCTGCCGCGAGCTGCTTCTCCGTTAACCACACCATTAGCAGCTTCTCCATATTTTCATGGATAGATGTCCGCTGTTTAGAAATTATTTTAACGCCCTTGGCTGGAGTTGTAGCCTGTATCAACTCCTCCTGCTTCAGTATGGTGCAGATCGCAGAAGTGCTACGCTCGTACTGCTTCGCCAAGTCGATTACACGCACACCTTGGTCATATTTCTCGATAATTTCTTTCTTTAATTCAATGCACATCATCCGCTTCTTCTTCTCAGCACTGTCCTTCACAGTTACTTTCTTCAGATCCATGGTTGAAAAGACGAAGTTTTGCAAAATAACTGCAAGCACAAATGCAAGCACAACCGCTTAAAGTGAACGAGTGAGACACGTGATGCTGGGCTGATGTGGCGTTCACGGTGACGTTTGCTGTGCCAACTAGCGGTGGGGTATCTGAAGCTGGCTCGGAACCCGAATTTTAGCTCGCAACTCAAAGCAAAAAATTGGCCGAGCGACGGCTCATATCTCAAAAAACTCGTTAGTCGGGACACTCGTAAGTCAAGGCCCCACTGTAGGTGGATCTTACTGTTTTATCCATTAAGCCAGTGGTCGCCAACTGATGGTCCGCGGACAACTGGTGATCCGTGAGGTCTGGAAGGTTGGCAACCACTGCCTTATGCCACCCTATCTTTTATTGGAACATTTAGTTCATCTACAATTAAAATACTTATCGATTGCCATTTTATTCATCATTTTTTGGTTGTTTTTGTTATTCTTCTCTGTTCCTTATTCTGTTGCTCTCTTTTGATTTGCTGGTTTTCTTCAGTGATGTCCTTGGGTTCCTTTCTCTTTCTTTTTATGTATTTCTTGTAAGTTTTTGTAGGATTGTGGTTACCATGAGGTTCATGTATATCTACCCATATCTATAGAAGTCTGTTTAAAGCTAATTGGCATCTAAATTCAAACACATTCTAAAATTAGTACATTTTTTCTACCTGGCCATTAAGAGTGGGTTCCGGGTGGAACAGCCTGGGGCACAGCGGTCGGTGGCGTTCTGTTCTGGCTGTCCATGGCGGAATGGAGTTGGGCCTGATGCATGTGACCTTCCTTGCTCTTCTGATTCAAGTGGAGCTTTCTGGTGTCCCTGAATTTTGGGGTTTTCTGTTTGATTTTCTCTTTGTCTATTGTCCAAATTAGGTCTGAGTGGGGCTGCCCTGAGTGTGCGTGTTGCAGCCCCCCACATGCTCCCCACTTTCTACAGGTGGAGCAGCCCTGTGTGCTCCCACACTGTACCCCACTAGTTTCACATTTGCACTGGGTGGGGCTGCCCTGCATATGCTTGCAGCAGCCCCCTCTAGTTCTGCACTTTCTCTGGAAGACACAGCCCCACATGTGCGTGCAGAAGCTCCCCACTATCTCTGCAGTTTCTCCTGGCAAGGCAGCCCTACGTGCAGACGTCATACATAACGCTTTGCTGGCTCCTCACTCTCCCGGCAAGGGAGCCACATGCACGTGCATCCCAGTGGCTGTGCCAAGGGCACCCTGGTTAATATTGGATGTGGAGACCCCATGCCTGTCACTCTCTCGCTTCCCTGT
This sequence comes from Myotis myotis, assembly GCF_014108235.1. Taxonomy (NCBI): domain Eukaryota; kingdom Metazoa; phylum Chordata; class Mammalia; order Chiroptera; family Vespertilionidae; genus Myotis; species Myotis myotis. The sequence goes on along the minus strand of NW_023416390.1, from coordinate 93,687,170 downwards.
TCTTCCTGGAGGATCTCCAGGGAGAGTGGCCTGCAGGTCAGCCTGAGCACCTGGGTGGCCTCACACAGCTCAAGTGTGGTGACAGCCAGCACGCTCCCCAGCTCCTGTGGTCCTGAGCGTTCCCTCTGCTCCCAAAGAGCTTTTGCGGTTTGCCAGCCTTCTCTATGCGGTCTCTCTCTTTTGTTTGTTGTGCAGAAGCTGTTCAATGGCCATCAGTTGTCTCTTGGGAGAAATTGCTCCAAATATGGCATACATTCCTTCAGTGTGCTCTTCGCAGGAGGCAGCTCGCCATCCTGCCCCACCAGCTCGCACCGCCTTTGGCCTGCCATGTCACCCTTTGGCTTTGGGGGTGAAATGTCTTCAAGAGTTTCTTTCACAGGGAGTGTTTGCCAGCATCATTTCTAGAAATAACGTCATCCTTTTTTTTCAAAACCATCAGCCTTAACTAATCACGGAACCTAAGTGCACATTTCACAGCAGCTGCTTTACCTGAGCTAGCAGCTTGGGCAGGCAGGCTTTTGCAACAATAAAAGTAGCCTTCATCGTTAGCAAAAGGTTCTTTTTGTTCCTTGTAATTGCCATTTTCTTTCAATGTGGCAGCTACGTTCAACACTTTGGCTCGTATTATCAGGATTTTTTTTATAGTACTCAATACAACGTAGAAGTGAATACTTCATTTCACCATGGTGACTTTGTGTTCCTACAGCAGTTTAAACTAAAGGGTGATATGAAGTACGTTGCCTTCCTTCTTCATGTTCATTGGGCTTTCTCAGTTTGTCCATTCCATAGCTTCGTACGAGGCTAGGTCTCTTCCTGTCTTCTCTTTGCTGTTGCCGTTTTCAGTCTTCTAATCAGGCCCAATTTTATTTCCAGAAGTAACACTTTTTTTCCAGCATTTTTTTTTTTTTTTTTGCCTGTTCTCTCTTCCAATCATCCATTTCTGTAAAATTTCACATGGGCTTATCACTGGGAAACAAAAGATAGCACAACTACACGCTTTGCTGTCTGCATGAACTAAGTAACAGACATGCAGTGACCAGTGAGTGACATACTCCAGAAGAAGTGATGTGATTGGCACAGATCATGATATGTGGTACATTGGCTACATGGTGATCTGTAGGCTGCAGAGCAAAGCTAGCAGTAAGGTTTGCCGTCTATGCAGAGCGATTAATATACTGTTACAACTGAACTATGAATAGCGTTGGTGGGGGACTGATATGGTTTTGTGTATATGTAAGCATGTATGTATGTATTTGGTGTGTGTGTAATTCACACATATCAGCATCATGTGAGGTAAGGACTTAGTGTTGAGAATATGCAAGGGAGCCTGTCCTAAAACATGGAGAGCGTGTACAATATGGTTCAGAGATGTCATTGAGGGCTGGATTACTTAGTGCTAGTGCCATTCAGAATTCTTTGGACTTTATTGTGGGTGAAATGGAGAGCCATCAGAGGGCAAACACAGGAGTGGTGTGATTTGGCTTCTTTTAAAAAGGAGTTACTCTGGCTCCTAATGAAAGTGGACTTCAAGTAGGCGAGAGTGGAGGAGGTAGGCCAGTGGGCGATGATGGAAACGCAGGCTGTCTCCATGTCCTGCACCAGCATGGAGGGAGAAACGCCTCAGGAAGAGCGTGGCGCTGGGCACCGTGGAAGGTGCAGCTGACAGACGCTCTGAGGGAGCGGAGGAAGGAGTGAGGGCAGCTACCGCCGCGGCCTGGTTCTTTCTAAATGAGGGCGGCTGTAGTCATCGTGGGGCAGGGGAATCAAGAGTTTGGTTTTAAACATTTGTGGTTGGACATACCCAAGTGGAGGTGTCGGTTGCATTGGTGGATGTAAAATTCTGATGTATATACAGTCTTAGACTTGAAGATAAAGGTCCATGCTGGTGATTAAGATTTGGGAGTACAAGCAGACAAATCTTGAACACCATGAGCGTCTACGAGAACCCATTGAAAATGCACGTGAGTAGGAAATAGAGGTGGTGCGAGAACCGCATGTAGGACATGCCATCTTTAGAGGTCAGGCCACGGAAACCAGGAAAGGAGACTGTTCCTGTACGGTGTGATTTTCCCAGATGTGCTGGTGCCATAATTAGCCCCCAATTAATGAACAATTAAGTTATTGCCGTCGTGATCAGTGTTGCCATGAATCTCTTTGTCCTTGGGCCTCTTGGCAGGCATTTCTCTGGGGTCTGTCTCCGGAAGTCTCATTGCTGGGGCAAAGGGAACGCGCCCTGTGAGTTCTGATTTCCAGTCGCTACGCCTGTTTACATCCTCATGAATTAGTTCTCCAAAATTCTTCAGATTTTATTCTAGGTGAAATTTCTCCACATTTTTGCCAACACTAGGTATTAAATTTTATAAATGGTAAATACTAGTTTTCATTGTTTAAAATACTTTTTTTTTTAAGTAGCATATGGAGCCTGACTGGTGTGGCTCAGTGGTTGCATGTTGACCCATGAACCAGGAGGTCACAGTTCAATTCCCAGTCAGGGCACATGCCTGGGTTGTGGACTCAATTTCCAGTAAGGAATGAAATCTATAGCAGAATATTTGACTGAATTTATAGTATTATCTAATGAAATAACCACAACCCCATGAAGGAAAATGCAAAGATGAAATGCAGAGACTTCCAAGAGTAGATGATAAAGTGTAAAGAGATGACACATGAGTTGACAAAACTCATTAAAGATCTGGAAGAAACTATCACAGAATAAGCCAGAATTAAAAAGTAAGATAGCCCTGCCTGGTTTGGCGCAGTGGTTAGAGTGTCAGTCCCTAGACCAAAGGGTCTTGTGTTTGATTCCAGTTGGGGCAGATGTGGGAGGCAGCCAGTCAATGTGTCTCACATCAGTGTTCTCTCTCTTTCCCCCTTCTTCCCTCCCTTCTAGTCTCTCTCTAAAAATCAATGGGAAAAATACCCTCAGGTGAGGATTAAAAAAAATAAAGTAAAATAATGTAGACATAGAGGATAGAAATGAAAAAGGTGAGTAAAATTTTTAAAAGGAAGATAAAAACCATAAGATAAAAGATCAACATACAAACATCAACATCTCTAAAATCAATATGTGATTTAAAATTGATAGCATGTTAATATCCTGTCATTAATTAATGTATCCTTACGTAATACACAAAATATTTGTGTGTTCTATAATTGTTGGCAACTACGATTCAATGAAATAAGGAAATAGTGGTATTATGTGATGGTAGTAGATGGGTTTAGGGAGTGAGGGAGATCTCTATTTTTGAAATCTGAAAATAATACTAATTTAAAACAAACAAACTAAAGTGTTTTAAAATAGAAGACTAAAATTTTAAAAAGTAAATCCAAAAGCTGTAAAAATAAAATTGAAAATTACATTCATTTTTTTTTTTTAATCCTCACCTACATACATGCTTAGAGAGAGAGAGATGGATTTAAGAGAGAAACATCAGTCAGTTGCCTTTCATGGGATTGGCTCGCAACCCAGGTATGTGCCCTGACTGGGAATTGAACCAGCAACCTGCTGGTGCACAAGATGACACTCCAGCCAACTGAGCCACTCTGGTAGGGCGAAAGCTGAATTTCAACCAGTTAACTGCCATGATATTTTGAATTCAATTATAAAAGGTCCGCCGCTTGCATCTATAGGCGCTTATGGCGTACAAATGGTTAAAAGCAGTCACAAGGCTACTACTAATGTTTGCTAAGTTTTCCCTGCCAATCACTAATGACTCCTCAAACTCCACCAAACCTATAGAGCTGAATACAGGCAGATGTTACCAGATCTCTGTGGGTTCCATTTTTCCTGGGTGAGATCCTTGAAGCCTGGCCTCCTCCTCCGCAGGCTGCATGGTTTGCTTCCTGGCCCTGATGCCGTCATTCCTGTGGCCTTCCTCCATGCTGCTCTCCTTCCCCTGCGGCTCACCACTGAGCCTACACGCTTCCTTCTTCTCGGTTTACTTTCTTCAATGTGAGAGCACCGTTTGTAGCAGAGGAAGTACAGAAGATGCCAAATTTTGACACTTCTCATATCAGAAAAAATGTGTTTATTCTGCCTTCGCTCTTCATTCTGTTTTCTCTTGTTGCGGTTAGTAAATTATCCTGCTCTATCTTCAGAGGACTGATCATGGCCTCTCTCATCTCTACTACTGAGAATATTCCGGGAGCTTATTTGTTCCATTATAATATTTCTCAGTTCTATAATGTTCATCATTTTTTTTCACAACTTTGATTTCTTTACTGATATTTTTCTGTTTTTTGTTTGTTGATGTCTGCATTAGTGTCCAGCCAGCTGATTGCTACATCATCTCTCTATGTGTGGTTTTCCTGACTTGAGTAGATAGTGGTTTTCTGTGTGTACCTGGGCATCGTAGGCATTCTGAGACCTACACTCACATAACAGCTTTTGTTTCAGCAGCCCCCGGGGGTGGGGGGCACAGAGAGCAGGGCCTCAAGGCCAGTTGAGGCGTGAAGTCCAGGCTCCCTACATGGCATCTCCTCACAGCACTGTATAGTACTGGGGGGGAGACAGCACGGAGGGCCGCATGGCACCTGGCAGGCTCCACTAGAGGGCAGCCACGCTGCAGTTCTAATGCCTGTGTCACTGGGGTAGAGCAGTCACTGTCTAAAACTTTCTCATCTTGCTAAGCTGCCCTTCTTGGCTCCTTGGCTCTTTGGCTCTAGAGAACAGACTTGTTGGGACATCCTTTGTCAGTGCCCTTTGACATTTCTTGCTGGCCAGCTCACTAGCCCTCAGTCGGGACACGAGGCCAATGGAAACCCCAGGAATTGGCTGCAGGGGCATTCCGCGGGCCCTGCCACGTCTGTCTGCTCTTCACCTTTCAGCAGCCTGTTTTATATATAAACCGTGACTTTTAGCTGTATTTAGCAGGAGTATAGGAAGATGTGTATATGCCATTTTCCTGTAATCATAAGTCCTAAGTCCTGCCAGTGCTCTTAAATGATAGAATGGCTAGGCAAATTTTAAATTGAAAATCCTATTCTTTTTACATATCTTCAACTTTTTTTACAGCACTCTCTTTTTTTAAGTTGTTTTTTTTCTTTTTTAAATTAAATCTTTATTATTCAGATTATTACAATTGTTCCTCTTTTTTTTCCCCATAGCTCCCCTCCACCCAGTTCCCACCCCACCTTCTGCCCTTACCCCCCCCCCAACTGTCCTCATCCATAGGTGTATGTTTTTTGTCCAGTCTCTTCCCGAACCCCCCCACACCCCTTACCCCCTGAGAATTATTAGTCCACTCCCTTTCTATGCCCCTGATTCTATTATATTCACCAGTTTATTCTGTTCATCAAATTATCTTCTTAAAGGATACCTTTCAGCATTTCATATAATACTGGTTTGGTGGTGATGAACTCCTTTAGCTTTTCCTTATCTGTGAAGCTCTTTATCTGACCTTCAATTCTGAATGATAGCTTTGCTGGATAAAGTAATCTTGGTTGTAGGTTCTTGGCATTCATCACTTTGAATATTTCTTGCCACTCCCTTCTGGCCTGCAAAGTTTCTGTTGAGAAATCAGCTGACAGTCGTATGGGTACTCCCTTGTAGGTAACTGACTGTTTTTCTCTTGCTGCTTTTAAGATTCTCTCTTTGTCTTTTGCCCTTGGCATTTTAATTATGATGTGTCTTGGTGTGGTCCTCTTTGGATTCCTTTTGTTTGGGGTTCTCTGCGCATCCTGGACTTGTAAGTCTATTTCTTTCACCAGGTATGGGAAGTTTTCTGTCATTATTTCTTCAAATAGGTTTTCAATATCTTGCTCTCTCTCTTCTTCTGGCATCCCCATAATTTGGATGTTGGTACGCTTGAAGTTGTCCCAGAGGCTCCTTACACTATCTTCATGTTTTTGGATTCTTTTTTCTTTCTTTTTTTCCAGTTGGGCGTTTTTTGCTTCTTGGTATCTCAAATCTGTGACTTGATTCTTGGGATCCTCTAGTCTGCTGTTGGGTCTCTGTATAATACTTTTTATTTCAGTCAGTGTATGATTTTTTTCTAGTTGGTCTTTTTTCATATCCTCAAGGGTCTCACTAAATTTATCAGCAGTTTCTAGAAAATTCTTGAAAAACCTTATAACCGTGGTTCTGAACTCTATATCCAGTAGTTTGCTTTCCTCCATTTCTGTCATTTGTGACCTGTTTGACTCCACATTTTGGCTGCTTCCCTGTGTTGGTAGGGTGGCTTTGTGTGCTAGGTGTCCTATAGGGCCCAGTGGCTCAGCCTCCCCAATTACCTGAGGTGGACACTCTTGGTACACCCCTTAAAGTTGTTAATATGAAAATCTATAAATGTAGAGGAAAATATTCAACTGGATTTAACTTGTAACAATTTACCATATATTATCTTTTTTGGTACAATTAAGTTACAGAATTTCACTTTTAAATACTTCCTTGTGCATTTTGACAATTTAATTATGATGTGTCTAGTTGTGGGTTTCTTTTCATGTATTCTACTTAGAGATTGTTGAACTTTGAGGTGTATAGACTAATGGTTCCATCACATTTAGGGAGTCATTGGCCATTATTTCTGTAGATATTCTTGCCCCTTCCTCTCCTTGCCTCCCACGGGGCGCACATTGCTGTCCCGAAGGTCTCGGGGCTCTGTTTCTTTTTCTCCCGTTTTGTTTTCTGTTCAGACTGGGAGTCTCAATTGACCTGTCTTCGTGTGTGTGGATCTTTTCCTTGTGCCTGTTAAGCAATGCTTTTGAGCCTTCCGTTGACTTCTTTCCTTTCGGCTTTTATATTTTTCAATTTTATCTATTTTATAATTTCTCTGTATTGACATTCTCAATTTGCTGAGACATCATTTTCGTGATCTTTTTTTTTTTTTTTTCATGATGTTCTTTAGCCATAATCTTCTTTAGTTCTTTGAAGTTATTTAAAATAGCTCATTTTGCCCAGTAGCTCAGTGATTTAGCATCGACCGATGAATCAGGAGGTCACTGTTTGATTTCTGGTCTGTGCGTATGCCCAGGTTGTGGGCTCGATCCCACGTAGGGGGCGTGCAGGAGGCAGCCAGTCAATGGTTCTCGCTCATCATTGATGTTTCTATTTCTTCCTCTCCCTTCCTCTCTGAAATCATTAAAAATATATATTTTTTTAAAGTTTTCAGAATCTCGTAATTATTCTATGTGTATTGCATACATTATGTATATTGGATACAATAATCTAATGATACTGGCTTATATCCACTCAACATTTTCTTTAGAGATCCACTCAAGTTGCAGCTTGTATCAGTAGTTCTCTTTTGAGTGGGTAGTGTTGCATCATAGGAATGTATGGAATTTGTTTACTTGCTTATTGAAATATATTGAGGTTGTTGCTAGTTGGGGACTATTACAAATGAAGCTTCTGTGGACATTCCTGTATTGTTTTCTTGGTAGAAACACGTTTTCCTTTCTCTAGGATAAATCCAAAGAATGCACAAGCTGAGTTGCATATATTTGTAATTTTATAAAAAACTTCCCAACTATTTTTCCAGAGTGGCTCTACCATTTTAAATTCTTACCTGCAACATATGAGATTCTTTTATCCTACAACCTTGCTAAATAAATTCAGTTGTTTGGCCCTGGTAGGTGTCCCAGTGGTTAGAGCATTAGCCCGTGCTCCGGGTCGAGGGTTCGATTTCCAGGCAAGGCATGTACCTGGGTTGCAGGGCCCATCCCTGGCCCTGATCTGAGTACCTGTGGGAAGCAACCAATCAATGTGTGTGTCTCACATCTATGTTTCTCTCTCCCCCTCTATTTTTAGCACAAAAATAGGAAAACAAGCAAAGGAAACGTTTTCCATTTTAATGAAGCTCCGTTTATCAGTTTTTTCTTTCATGGGTTGTGCTTTGGTGTCATGTCTAAGAACTTCACCGAAGTCTAGGTTTTCTTTTGTATTTTCTTAAATACATTTTGCATTGAGTTTTGCACCATGTAGACTTCATTTTTGTATATGGTCTGGGGTTTATAGGCCGATGTTGAATTTTTTGCCTATGGAAGCCCATTTGGTTTTGGTTTGAACTTAGGTATCGTTTTGTGTTGTTTTTTATATCCTGAATTTTCAGCAATCTATATATATAAAGCTTAAGCAACCAAATGACTGTTTGACCAGTCGCTATGACACATGCCGACCACCAGGGGGCAGACGCTCAACGCAGGAGCTGCCCCCTGGTGGTCAGTGCACTCCCACAATGGGAGCACCACTCGGCTGACTGACGGGTGCCAGATGCCAGGCTCACAGCTGGTGAGCGCAGCTGCAGTGGCGCAAGCCTCCTGCCTCTGTGGCAGCACTATTGAGTGGCGGGGGCAGTAGACACAGTGGGGCCGGGATGAGCGGGAGCAGTGTGGCGCCCAGCCCGGGCTCAGGGCTCTTCCCTAGCCACCTGCTGCTTCGCACACTACATCCCTCGGTTGATGTCAGACTGCCAGTCAGACTGCAGGCTGGCCTGCAGGGATTGGTCCAAAACCAGCAATCCGACATCCCCCGATGGGTCCTGGATTGGAAGAGGGTGCAGGCCAGTCTAAGGGACCCTACTAGTGCACAAATCCGTGAACTTGGGCCTCTAGTAGTAATATAAGTGGGTAAATCTTTGCAGCTATTAAGTAAAATATTTTACTTAAAAATAATGTTTAAGAGAGAAACCAAGATGGCGGCATAGGTAAACACCGGAGTTTGCTGCCTCGAACAACCACTTCAAGAATACAACTAAAAGACTGAACAGACAGCATCCAGAACCACAGGAAAGCTGGCTGAGTGGAAATTCTACAACTAGAAGGAAAGAGAAAAGCATACCGAGACTCGGAGGAGGCGCAGTGCGGAAGTAAAATACTAAGATGCAGGGGTGGGTGCGGAGCGGGCTGGCGGCTGAGGGCGCGGTTGTTGTTTTCAATCGGGTGGGAGTCTCAGGCTCTGAGCTCCAGTTCCGGGCGAGTCTCTTAGGGACCCAGACGAATACGGGAGAAGCGGGACTGTCTGGCATCGGTCGGAACTCGAGGGCAGCTTTCTCTCCGAGGGGCTTGCAACGATTTCCGGGACACTGAGAAGCAGAGCCTCTGAGGGCTGGACTGAGCCCAGCCATAACTGCTACTTCCGCCCTGTTGATCCCGTGGGACCCGCCCCGCCCAAGCCCTGCAGGGAGGCTTTTGTTGGATAGCCTCAGGCAAAGGCTAGATTAGCACCTCCCTAGAAATCCAGGAGCCAGGAAACCCAGAGGTCAGAGTGGGACCATCCAGTTTGCAGCTCCTCGGACCCATAAAGGACACACTCAGGGGGCAGACTCACTGAGCACCAAAGCCCCATTGAAGCAAGTCTTGCACCAGAGGGGTGTCTCCAGCACAGAAGTTCTCCCATTGCAGACACAGTTGATTCTCACAGCCAATTGGCCTGGAGGTCAATTCCTCCCAGTGATAACCACAACAATCAAGGCTTAACTACAGCAAGACTGTGCACAAAGACCATAAGGGGGTGCACCAAGAGTGTCCTCAGGTAATTGGGGAGGCTGAACCACTGGGCCCTAGAGGACACTCAGCACAGAAAACCACTTTATCAACACAGGGAAGCAGCCAAAATGTGGAGAAAAAGAAACAGGTCACAAATGACAGAAATGGAGGAAAGTAAACTACTGGATATAGAGTTCAAAACCACACTTTTAAGGTTTTTCAAGAATTTTCTAGAAACTGCTGATAAACTTAATGAGATCTACAAGAAATCTAATGAGACCCTCAATGTTGTGATAAAAGACCAACTAGAAATTAAGCATACATTGACTGAAATAAAGAATATTATTCAGACTCCCAACAGCAGACTAGAGGATCGCAAGAATCAAGTCAATGAGTTGAAATATGAAGAAGCAAAAAACACCCAACCGGAAAAGCAAAATGAAAAAAGAATCCAAAAATATGAAGATAGTGTAAGGAGCCTCTGGGACAGCTTCAGGCGTACCAACCTCCGAATTATAGGGGTGCCAGAAGAAGAGAAAAAGCAAGATATTGAAAACCTATTTGAAGAAATAATGACAGAAAACTTCCCATACCTGGTGAAAGAAATAGACTTACAAGTTCAGGAAGCACAGAGAACCCCAAACAAAAGGAATCCAAAGAGGACCACTCCAAGACACATCATAATTAAAATGCCAAGAGCAAAAGACAAAGAGAGAATCTTAAAAGCAGCAAGAGAAGGAAAGTCAGTTACCTACAAGGGAGAACCCATACGACTGTCAGCTGATTTCTCAACAGAAACTTTGCAGGCCAGAAGGGAGTGGCAAGAAATATTCAAAGTGATGAATGCCCAGAACCTACAACCAAGATTACTTTATCCAGCAAAGCTATCATTCAGAATTGTAGGTCAGATAAAGAGCTTCACAGATAAGGAAAAGCTAAAGGAGTTCATCACCACCAAACCAGTATTATATGAAATGCTGAAAGGTATCCTTTAAGAAGAGGAAGAAGAAGAAAAAGGTCAAGATACAAATTATGAACACCAAATACACATCTATCAACAAGTGAATCTGAAAATCAAGTGAATAATCTGATGAACAGAATGAACTGGTGATTATAATAGAATCACGGACATACAAAGGGAGTGGACTGGCTATTCTTGGGGGGGAAAGGGGTTAGGGGGATGCGGGAAGAGACTGGACAAAAATCGTGCACCTGTGGATGAGGACAGTGGATGGGGAGTGAGGGAGGAGGGTGGGGTGGGAACTGGGTGGAGGGGAGTTATGGGGGGAAAGAAAAGGAACAACTGTAATAATATGAACAATAAAGATTTAATTAATAAAAAAATAATAATGTTTAAGAGGTTGTAATGACATGTATGCGTTGTTCTTATAAACCTGAGAAAACAGGCTCTGGCTGTGGGCTGGGTGGCGCCCATGCACTGGGAGGTGCTGGTTCAGTTCTCACGCAGTCAGCTGGGCAGCGTCCCATGCACCGAAAGGTTGCTGGTTTAGTTCTGGGTCAGGATACAGGCCTGGGTTGTGGGCTCGATCCCCAGTAGATGACATGCAGGAGACAGCGGATCAATGTTTCCCTCTTACATTGATGTTTCTTTTTGTCTCTCCCTCTCCCTTCCTCTCTCTCTGAAAATAAAAATATTTTTTAAAAAATTGAAAAAATAGCCCTCGTTCGTTTGGCTCAGTGGATAAAGCGTCGGCCTGCACACTGAATTGTCCCAGATTTGATACGGGTCAAGGGCACAGGCCCGGGTTGCAGGCTTGATCCACAGTAGGGGTCGTGCAGGAGGCAGCCGATCAGTGATTCTCTCATCATTGATGTTTCTCTCTCCCTCTCCCTTCCTCTGTGAAATCAGTAAAAATGTATTTTTAAAAACTGATAAAATAGGATGTACATTTTTAAACACTGTATTTGTAGCTACTTTAGATGTCTGAAGTATCTCTGGTAACATATACAGTCAAGCCTCGTTTCTCCAATGTCTCCCACTCCGAACAGTCATGTTGTGCACAAAAAAAAGGTCTTGGTTGTCGACCAAAACTTCCGTTCTGGACCTGAGAACCCTTTTATGCTGATACCTCAGTGTGACAAAAAGTGTCTCTCAGGCAACAAACAAAGGAGAGATGCTTCTGTTATTGCTAACTATGATTAGCACAATGTTAAAACATAAAGAGGCTGACCAGAGTGCCAGTGTTGCTAAGGGTATGAAGTGCTCACAAAACAACAACCACGGGCACTTAAGAGGTAGGAAAACTGCTGTTAATTGGATAAATGAAAAGCAGTTAGCTGGTGATAGCATTTCTGAGGCAGTGACATATGAAAAATTTAAGACTAGTAGGAGGGTGCGTCGATAAATTTAAGAAAGGAGTTTGCTTATAGATGAAACAGTACATGTACTGTTTCATAAGAATGAAACAGTACATGTACTGTTTCATAAGAAAAGTTAAAACATTTATTTTGGGGGTCTGGAACACATTAATTCAATTTACATTATTTCTAAGGGGAAGAAATGATGCGTTTTTAAAACAAATTGGTTCTCGAACAGCCTTCCATAGTGAATTAAGTTCGAGAACTGAGGTTTCACTGTACTGGTGCCTCTGAGTAGAGGTCTGCATGTTTGAAGTGGAGGGAAATTACTTTTAATTTGTATTCTTTCCTATCTTTGCCATGTGCATGAGTTTCCTCTTTTAAAAGAGAAACCACATATGAAGTATGAATACAATTGTAATCAGTCAAAAGACCTCCTAAAACAGCATATGCATTAAGGAATTCTGGGAGGAAAATGCACAACATAATGAAAATTGGTTGTTTTTGATGACATAACTTTGATTTCTTTACAATGGACTTGGTTTTCTAAATTAATTTTATTACTGCTTATAAAAACATGTTGGGTGGCGCAAGGAGGTGTATTTTTAAAACTGCAATTCCCTTTCAAACTTAAAAGTTCAACTATTAGAATTAAGAAATATTTTAGTTTTGCTGTGTTTTACAAAACGAATTGGATAAATACCATCCTCTAAGATGTTGCAGGTTAAGGAAATTTTCTGTTGTTTGCTACATTATCTTTGCTTTTGTATTTCAGTGCCAAACCTAAGTCAGAAATCCACGTATCAATGGCCACTCCAGTCACTGTGTCCATGGACACTGTGTCCAATCAGAGTAATGATCAACCCACCATTGCAGTCCCTCCCACTGCTCAGCAGCCTCCACCAGCCATTCCAGCCATGATTGCAGCTAGTCCCCCGTCACAGCCTGCGGCTGCCCTCTCCACCATGCCTGGAGCCGTTCCCATTACTCCACCTATCACCACCATCGCAGCTGCCCCCCTGCCTGCAGCATCTGTAGGTGGCAATCCCTCCTCGATTTTGGGCCCTCCTGTACCTGAGATAAAAGTTAAAGAAGAAGTGGAACCAATGGATATCATGAGACCAGTTTCTGGTAAGTTCATTCAAAGAATACAGTGTTGGCAGTTGCTTCTTCCCCTTTTCCTGATTTTCCTCAGAGTCCCAACTTGTGTTACCCTTAGCTAGGAATGCTGACCCTTCCATTCTCATTTTAAATTTGCACTTTATTACTTTTTAAAAAATGGAAGCTCCTTTTGAAAACTAAACCATTTTGCTGGTTTTATCTTTAATTTTGTTTCTTAACCAAAATTAAGAAAAAGATTAATATTTCCCCAAAGATATTTACATATTCTTCATGATAGCTTTGTATCCTATCTAATAAAAGCCTAATATGCTAAGTGTCTGGTTGTCTGTTCAACCAATCAAAGTGTAATATACTAATGATATGCTAAGGCGGCTCAACTGCTCGCTATGATGTGCACTGACCACCAGGAGGCAGACGCTCAGACCAGTAGGTTAGCTTGCTGCTGGGGTCTGGCCGATCGGGGACTAAGCGAGACACGCCACACATGCCCTAGAGCCCTCCCGTGGTCCTTCCCTGGCTGGCCAACCTCCCCAGCCCCGAACGTGCACCGGTGGAGTCCCTCGGCCTGGCCTGTGCCCTCTCGCAATCTGGGCTGAGGGACCAACCTCAAGTGCATGAATTTCTTGCACCACGCCTCTAGTTCATTAATAAAATACTGCCCCAAAAAAGAATTAAAAATCGCCATGTAAGAGTATACAATCGTCGCTAAGTCCTGCTATTTACAATTTATTACCTGCCCATTTTTGTTACACAGTAAAGTAAGATTTATGTTGTTGAAAATACTCTCTTGTTAAACTTAATATGTGTTTAGTAAAATCTTAAAACTATACATTACCCCTTTTTTCCTCTTCTCGTCTATAAACTCTCTGTAAAAGGCAGATGACTGGAAGTTTTCTTTCTGTTTGATTTTGTTTTTTAATAATTTTTTGTGGATCTTGTTTTTCATAACTACAAAAGTAATATTCATTGTTAAGAAATTTATAAAAAACAGACAAAGCCCAAGTGAAAAAAGCACAACTCTGTCATCTAGCAAATGCGACAAACAGGCAGGGACAAAATATAAGGGAAAGTTAGGGCTGGAGCTGTGATATTTAAAGACTTAAAGGAAGGCTTCCTGAGAAAGTATCTTTGAGTAGAGACATTAGAGAGGTGGGGGCCTGGGACAGCAACAAGCCGTGGCAGGGAGCAGAGGCACACAGGTAGAGCCTCCTGCCGAGGAAGTGGTCAAAGGGCAGGTCAGAGGACCGGGGCGAGACTGAGGGCTGTGGACCATTGTGAGGACGGGAGGGCTGTGAGAGGGTTTAGAGCGGAGGAGGGACTGCAGGTCCCTTGCATTTCTTACAGACTGCTCTGGCTGCCGTGTACAGAAAAGACGGGAGCAAGGATGGAATCTAGGAGCTCTGTTCAGAGGTTATTGCATAAATTGCAGGGAACAATGAAGGCTTCAACCAAGGTAGTAGCAACAGAAGTGGTATGAAATGATTGGATTAGGTTTATTGTTAAATTAGAGCTGAGGATTTCTTTCAAGATTGGATGTTGAGTGTGGGAGAACAGCATCAAGGTCAGGTCTCAGTAACTGGGAGCACAGAGTTGCCAACAGCTGAGAGCGGGAAGGTTGCAGGAGGAGCACATTCTATAGCAGGGGTGGGCAAACTTTTTGACTCGAGGGCCACAATGGGTTCTTAAACTGGACTCAGAAGAAGGAGCTGTGGCCGTGTTTCCCGACGTTGCCATGTTAACACTGCTGCTGGTGAAGGAGCGGAGGGGAGAGCAAGAGAACCCTCCGCTCTTTCGGCTCCGCAGGCGGATAGAACGGCCAAACGGGCCGGATCCGGCCCCTGGGCCGTAGTTTGCCCACGGCTGTTGTATAGGGAGGGACTGAGGTTTTGATTTGGTAAGTTTGAGGTATCTGCTAGACCTGCCTCCAGACAGACACATCAGGTAGGCGTTTGGGCCTGTGAACCTGGCTTTTGGAATAGAGAGTGAATTGCAGGCATGGACTGGGAGCTGTCGTGTATAAAATGTGTTTAAAGCCATGAGTCTGGATAAAATCCCTTAAGGAATGAGTGCAAATAAAAAGAGAGGCCGCTGTGCACTGAGCTCCTCCAGGCCACTGCCCGTTCTGTGGAGGAAGAAGAAGCAGAGCAAATAGGAGACTGAGTGAAGGGGCCAGAGTGGAGAGAATCAACTTGGGGTACGTGATGTCCTGGAAGCAGGGCAGAAATATTTCAGGGAAAGTGGAGTCATCAGCTGGGTCACACGCTCTTGAAAGCTCAATTAGGTTAAGGACTCCTGAATGAACCTCAGGGGTATTATGCTAACTGAAAGCAGTCAGTCAGAGAGAGACAAATGCCATATGACTTCACTTATATGTGGAAACTAAAGAACAAGAGAAAAGAACAAAACAGAAACATGCATAGGTGCAGAGAACAGTCGGATGGTTGCCAGAGAGGAGGGGGATTGGAGGACTGTGTGGAAAAGGTGAAGGGACTGAGAAGGACAGATGGGTAGTTACAGAATAGTCGCGGGGGCGCCAAGTGCAGCCTAGGAATAGTGTCCGCAGGATTGCAGTGACTGTGTATGGTGCCAGGTAGAAGTATCAGTGGGAACACTTGGTGAAGTATTTGATTGTCTAACCACTGTGCTGTACTAATACAAAGTAATTATGAAAATAAACTGTAATTGAAAAAATTTTTAATAAAACATACATTTTTCAAAAACGTAAGGACTGAGCTGCGACCATTGGATTTAACAGCATGTGGAGATCTTGAGAAGAGCTGTTTGCATGTAATGATATTAGTCCAGGATGATTGGCTGTGGGTTCAAGAGAAAACTGGAGAGGAGCATTGGAGCCAATGAGTGTGAACAGTCCTTGAGCAGTTTGGTAGAAAAGGGTAGAAAAGGGAAGGGCAGTAGCTGAAGGGAAGTAATGCCAAGAAGAGTGGCTTTTAAGCGGGGGCATTACAAGTCCGTGTGGGAATGATCCTGTCCAAGGAAAGAGTTGATGGTGTGGAGAAAGATGAGGATTCCTGGAGCAGTGTCAGGGCAGGACACACCAAGATAAGGAAATACGTGGTCCCGGTGCAAGGAAGACGGTATACGTGGTGGGGGAATTTATGAGCATTTTCTGATTGTTCCTTTTATTGTATGTATGTATGTATGTATGTATGTATGTATGTATTTATTTGCAGTAAGATTGAAAGCAAGGTAATCAGCTAAGAGCAGGGCTGGAAAAGGAGGTGCTGGAGGTGTAAGGAAGGAAAAGGGTGAAATGGCCATGTGGAGAGAGTGGACTTAGCAGATACCCTAGGATTGCCCCGAAGCAGGAAAGTAATAGGAGAGGGATAAGCAATAGCAAAAAAAAAAAGATAGGATTAATGGATAATAGTTCCTAGTTCCTATTAATGGATAATAGCTCCTCAACTAGAGGTTGTTGGAGACTGGTTGCTAAGAGGAGTGACCTGGAAAAATAGTTGGTTTTGGCTGGAGAATCAGATGCTAGAAATTAAGATGTGATGACAGTGTTCAGGGTGTGCCTGTTGGGACTGGGCGCCGAGGTAGGGTGGGGGCAGGGACGTAGGGATATGGTAGATGGGATAAAAGGTGGAGGCGAGCTTTTGTCCTGATTTGTAAGGCCCCAGGTGTATGATTCACGCACGCCCAGGCAAGTGCTTCCCCTCCCGGTGGAGGCTGCTTGATAGGAGGCCGTGTGCCGTGGGTGCCAGAGCTTGAGCTCAGCCCGGCTCTGCGCCGCCCCTGCGCTTGCCGTGACCTGTGCCTTGTTTTCTCATCTTTAAATTGGGAGTAATAAAATATGCCCACTACTTCAGATTATCTTAAGAGTATGTGACTAAATAGGTTAACTTCTAAGAATTCATGCTCAAAAACTTGAAATAGTGGCTTGACCGTGTGGTTTCTTGTTCCCCTTGGACAAGAAGCCCAGAGGCAGGCAGACGCTCAGAGGTGGTATGTGGGCCCCAGAAAGCCCTCAGGGTCAGCCCTGCCACCCCAGGGGCTTGACACCGGTGCTTTTGTCACTCCTGCGTCTTCCTGCAAGGATAGTGGAGGTGTGAGGTGTTAGGAAGCAACTGGCCGCCTCTGCACAACTGGTGCTTACCCAGTGCCGGGCACACAAGGGTTTCTCTGTTCTACTTATTTTCACTGGTGGACATCTGGTGACGCTGTCCGTATGCTCAGGTTCTCATGCACGTGTGCACTCTCTCTCCCATGCAGCAGTTCCTCCACTAGCTGCCAGCACCATGTCGCCATCTCTTGCATTGCTGGCTAACAACCTGTCCCTGCCCACAAGTGACCTACCGCCTGGTGCCTCCCCGAGGAAAAAGCCTCGGAAGCAACAGCATGTGATTTCCACAGAAGAGGGGGACATGATGGAGACAAACAGCACTGACGACGAGAAGTCCACAGCCAAGAGTCTCCTGGTGAAGGCAGAGAAGCGCAAGTCTCCTCCCAAGGAGTACATTGGTAATGGAATCTGCTGTCGTGTGATGCTTTCCCACTTGAATCAGGACCAATCCCAAAGCTGTTTACATAGTCCAGTCTCACTAGGGCTCACTTACTGGAATTGTACCTTGAGGATTGTGGCAAATCCTATATAGTAAAAGGCTAATATGCAAATCGACTGAACAGCAGAATGACCAGTCACTATGACACACACTGACCACCAGGGGGCAGACGCTCAATGCAGGAGCTGACCCCTGGTGGTCAGTGCACTCTCACAGGGGGAGTGCTGCTCAGCCAGAAGCCAGGCTCACGTCTGGCGAGCGCAGCGGCAGTGGCGGGAGCCTCTCCCGCCTCCTCAGCAGCACTAAGGATGTCCGACTGCCAGCTTAGGTGCAGGGAGCGGGCCTAAGCCGGCAGTGGGACACCCCTAAGGTCTCTTGGACTGTGAGAGAGTGCAGGCCAGGCTGAGGGCCCCCACCCCCGAGTGCATGGATTTCATGCACTAGGCCTCTAGTATGTAATAAGCTACTTAGCATCTTCTTTTTGTTCCCTTTAAACAGATGAAGAAGGAGTGAGATATGTCCCCGTGCGTCCAAGACCTCCCATTACTTTGCTCCGTCACTATCGGAACCCCTGGAAAGCTGCTTACCACCACTTTCAGCGATACAGTGATGTCCGGGTTAAAGGTTAGCTTCCCCCAGGAACTTCAGTGTTAATGCATGAAATTGTGATTACATTACTATGATTACAATCACAGTAGAACAGACAGGTTTACAAGTTTTCACTTTCTAAAAAAACCGTAAGTTTTTGTTATAAAATCTGAAGACTTTAATGTTTAACTTAGACAGAATGTACATTTGGGCATAAAATTTGGAAAATTACTCTTTGCCTGAGAAAGCTATGTCTACTTTATTGGAAACTCAGTCTAATAAATAAGTGACAACATTGTTCTTAGTAAATTTCATGTATTCCCAGCTCAAGTGGCGGTAGATGACTCCTCCGCCCCACAGAGCTGTGGAAGGAGCTATACTGGGTGTTTGGCATAGTCCATCTGAGTTCCTTCGTAAATATTTGTGCTGATAGACTTTAAGTGTCCTTAATCTCAGATATAGTCATTGCACAAAGAAGTATAAGTTAGCAGAGGGTTGGTCATTTTTCCCATTTCCTTATAGGAAGTCTACTTGGGCACTTCTCTGAGGGCTTCCTTGTGGCCTCAAGGTGAGCCGAGCTGGACTGGACTGACTAATCTCTGAGCAGGCATCAGGATCCTGGCAGTTCAGTCTCTAAAGCAAGCGTGTCAAACTCAAAGGCTTACGGGACAAATAAACAAGGTGTACGTGTACGTGGCCATAAACAACAAAAGCTTCAATTTTCCTAGAAACATAGGTTTATTTCGATAGAGCAATGCTGAATACAAAGGGCTGAAATAAATGAGTCATCGTTAACATAAAATAATAGAACATTTTAATAAAAATTAATATTTTTTCTTGAACATTAACTTACCAGACACTGAATAACTTCACAAATTAATAAGCGTAATGGAAATAAACCTATTTTTCTTATTCTCCAAAAGCAAAATATTTCCTGTTGTGCACACCAAACAAATCAGTGCAAGATTAATGACATGGCCATCAGCTGCTAAAATATTCACTGCTGGTATTAGTGGAGAGAAATGGTGCGCCTGCACAGAAGGCACATAAGGGAAATGAATGCAACACGATTCTAGTAATCAGTCACTAGTGAACGGTGTAGTTCGTTATTAATAATTATGTATAACAGGATATTGTAAAAATTAAGTTACGAATTTTTATTAAAACATTTCTTACATACTGTTATATTGGCCGGGCTGCAAAAATATTTGTTGTGAACTGCATACGGCCTGGGGGCCACAAGTTTGACATGCTTGCTCTAAATGGAAGTATAGAAGTGGCAACACATTCCAGGTTTTCTTCCTCACAAGTGTTCCCTGAGGTTTGAAGAACAGGTAAGATTTCCAAAGGTAGAGAATGTTGGCCTGTGATAGAAGCAGGGTATGGACCACTAAACCTCTCCTCATGCCAGAATTCCACAGCCTAGAAGTTAACATTTAAAGGGTTCCCTAGTAACATTTTAAGGCATACTAAAAGTCTTATTGCTTCTTGGGACTCGCTATAACTGTATCAAGAAAGGTAATTTGATGACTGAAAATGTTCATGATTCCTACATCTTCTGTTTGAACATGTCCATATTCATCACCTTTGCGCCAAGTCTCTTGACTATTAAACTAGTTGAACTGTTTTGCCTAAGTTTTAAAATCATATCCTTAAAATAAATCAATATTAAATGTTAAAAACTGGTCAGGTCATTTACAGGAAGGAAAGAAAAGAAATAGAGGATCAAGAAGCCCAATAAATTCCCTGGCCCTTTGGCTAACTGGTTAGAGTGTCAGCCCAGGGACCGAAAGGTCATGGGTTCAATTTCCAGTCAAGGGCACATACCTCAGTTGCAAGCTTGTGCAGGAGGCAACCAATCACTGTATCTCTCTCACATCAGTGTTTCTCTCGCTTTCGTTTTCCTCCCTCCCTTCCACTGTCTCTAAAAAAAAAAATTGGTGGAAAAAATACCCTTCGGTAAGAATTTAAAAAATAGAAGCAGCACAGGAAAGCAATAATAACATGGCAGATTTAACCTTACATATCAATAATTACCTTAAATCTGAATAGTCTGAATATACCAATTAAAACACAGAATGACAGAATGGATGGGAAAAAGATCCACCTATATTCTGTCTATAAGAAACTCACTTCAAGTACATTGACATAGGTAGATTGACAGATGGAAAATATATGCAATGGAAAAATTTTAAAAAGCAAAAGTAGCTATATTAATATCAAATAAAAGTAGGCCAGAGGAACGAAAATTACTGGAAACAAAGAAGGGCATTGTGTGCTATTAAAAAATGTAGAGGCAACAAAAACCAAGAGCCTCAGAATACTTGAAGCAAAACGCTGGAGCTGGAGGAGAGATTGGCAGGTGTGTGGTGACGTGAGAGCTTTAGCGCCTTGGTCTCAGCGACTGGTAGGAGCGCTTGACAGAGTCAGCGAGGATGTAGAACTGAGCACCATACACCAGCATCTAAGAAACGTTCATACACACTTGAACAGCGGCAGAAAATACACATTCTCTCAAGTGCACACAGAGCATGTAAAGACAGGCAGTGTCCTGGACCAGAAAGCAAATCTTAGCAGATTTAACAGAATTGAAATTATATAGATTATCTTCATTTCCTATAATGGAATCACATTGGAAACCAAAAACGATGAGAACCAAAAACCTCCAAACCATGGAAATTACACAACACACTTCTAAGCAATTGGTCAAAGAGGAAGTGTCGAAATTTTTTAAAATACATAAACTGAACGGAAATAAAATGAAGGGTAATCAAAATATGTGGGAGGCAACTAAAGCAGTGCCAACAGGGAAATTTATAGCACGAAATGCTACATTAGACAAGAGGGAGCATCACAAAGTTCCTACAACAAAAACAGTAAAAAGAGCAACATAAACTCAAAGCAAATACAAGGAAGAAAATAGTAAAGACAGCAGAAATCAGTGAAATTGAAAAGAGGAAATTAAGCCCTGGCCGGTGTGGCTCGGTTGAGGGTTGTCCCATACACCAAAAGGTCACTGGTTCCGTTCAGGGGACATGCCCGGGTTCAGGCTCAGTCCCCACTAGGGGACATGCAGGAGGTAGCTGATTTATGTTTCTCATCAATGTTTTTCTCTCTTTCCATTCCTTGCTCTCTAAAATCAATAAAAGTAACATTTTTTTTTAAAGAGGAAATTAATAAAATCAATAAAACAGAAACTGGTTCTTTGGAAAAAGATCAATAAAATCAAATCTCTAGCAAAACTGAAAAAGATAAAGGAAAACAGGCAAATTGGGATTATCAGGAGTGAAACAGGATATTACTACATATTGTGCAGCCATTAAAAGCATCCTATATAATAAAAGCTTAATATGCTAAGTGTTTGGTTGGCTATTCAACCAGTCAAAGCATAATATGCTAAGGCCGCTCAACCGCTTGCTATGACGTGCACTGACCACCAGGGGCAGATGCTCCGACCAGTAGGTTAGCTTGCTGCTGGTGTCTGGCCAATCAGGACTGAGTAAGACGGGCCGGACATGCCCTGGAGCCCTCCTGTGGTCCCTCCCCAGCCCCAATCGTGCACTGGTGGGGTCCCTCAGCCTGGCCGGCACCCTCTCACAATCCAGGCTGAGGGACTTCCCCCCCACCTCCAGCCCACCCCACCACTCCTCCCGTGCCCGAGTGTACCAATTTCGTGCACCAGGCCTCTAGTAAGAAAATACTACGCAGTCCCTCCCTGGCTGGCCAACCTCCCGTGTCCTTCCCCAGCCCCAATTGGGTACCAGTGGGGTCCCTTGACCTGGCCTGCACCCTCTTGCAATCTGGGACCCCACAGGCCAGGCCGAGGGACCCCACTGGTGCACGAATTCGTGCACCAGTCCTCTAACGTCTTAGATAAAATGAACCGATAACTTCAAAACCATAAATTACCAAAACGCCACCATAAATAGACAAATCTTAGTAGTCCTATAACCATTAAATAAGTTGAATCCGTAATTCAAAAGCTTCCAAATAGAATCCCTAGGCTCAGCTACTTTTTTTTTTTTTTTTTAAATATATTTTATTGATTTTTTACAGAGAGGAAGGGAGAGAGATAGAGAGTTAGAAACATCGATCAGCTGCCTCCTGCACATCTCCTACTGGGGATATGCCCGCAACCCAGGTACATGCCCTTGACCGGAATCGAACCTGGGACCTTTCAGTCCGCAGGCCGACGCTCTATCCACTGAGCCAAACCGGTTTTGGCTACTTTTTTTTTTTTTTTTTTTTTATAATATATTTTTTATTGATTTCAGAGAGGAAGGGAGAGGGATAGAGAGAGAGTCATCGATTGGCTGCCTCCTGCATGCCCCCAACTGGGGACTGAGCCCATAACCCGGGCATGTGTTCTTAACCAAAATCAAACCTGGGACCCAGGCCAATGGTCTATCCACTGAGTCAAACCGGATAGGACAGCTCAGCTACTTTTACTGGGAAACTCTTCAAATGTTTAAATGAACAATCAACATAATTTTTTACAATCTCTTCCAAAATACAGGATGGAACAGTTTCAAATTCATTTTTTTAAGTCATTATTTCCCTTATAGAAAAACCAAAAAGGGTATCAATACAGAAAACTACAGATTGCTATTTCTCATGAATATGGAAGCAAAAATACTTAAACTGTTAGTAAATTACAATCCAGCAATATATAAATAGAATTTTACACGTTTATCAAATGAGATTTGTTACAGCTATGCAAAACTTCTTTAATATTTGAAAATCATAAAGTACCACAAACGAGAGAGCTTAAAATAAGACATTTATCTCATAGCTCTGGAGTCCAGAAGTCCAAAATGAAGGCATCAGCAGGACCAGCCTCTCTGAAGGCTGCAGAAGACCATTCTCCTTGCCTGTCTAGCTTCTGGCCAGCAAGCATTCGATAACACTGGGCGTGCAGCTGCTGCCCTCCGGTTTCCGCCTCCAGAACCACAAGTGTTCTTCCCTGGGTATATGACTTTTCTCTTCAGAAAGACATTCATCATTGGATTTAGGGTCCATCTTAGCTCAGTATAACTGCGTTACATCTGCAAAGACCATCAAGTTTTAGGTACCAAGGCTTAAGACTTTAACATGTCTTTCCGGGGGAACACAATTCATCCCACAACAGAAGCTACAAAAGAAAAATTACATGATTATATTAATTGATGCTGAAAATTATTTGACAAAATTCAACACTTATAAAAACTCAAAAATTGGAAAAGAGAAAGACTTCCCTCAACTGAGTAAAATATCTTCAACAGGGGTGGGAAACTTTTCTGCCAAAGGCCATTTGGATATTTATAACATCATTCATGGGCCATACAGAATTACCGACTTAAACATTAGCCTTACCTGAGATGAGCAAAATGACAATGCTGTTCTGTCCCACTACTCCACAGAGAACTGGAAGTTCTAGCCACACTTCAAGACAAGAAAAAGAATAAACAGCTATACAGGTTCGAGAGAAATAAATGAACCCTATTTGCAGATGACATCATCTGCGTAGAAAATCTCAAAGGATTCTTTGCAAAAACTCCTGGACCTAAGTCAATGAGTTCAGCAAAATCACAGGGTCCAATATCCACACACAACGATTTTAGATACTTGTAATGAACTTATGAGAATTTTGAGAGGACATACAATGTTCATGGGTTAAAAAGCTCTATAAAGATGTCAGTTCTCCCTAGGTTGATCAATAGGTTTAATATAGTTCCTATCAAAATCACACAAAGGCTTTTGTAGACATAATAAAGGATATTTTAAACTTGACATTGAAAAGCATAGGAGGTAGAATAGCTAAAAGAATCTTGAAGCCCTGACCGGTTTTGCTCAGTGGATAGAGCGTCAGCCTGTGGACTGAAAGGTCCCAGGTTTGATTCCGGTCAGGGGTTGCAGGCACATCCCCAGTAGGGGGTGTGCAGGAGGCAGCTGATCAACGTTTCTCTCTCAGTGATGTTTCTAACTCTCTATCCCTCTCCCTTCCTCTCTGTAAAAAATCAATAAAATATATTTCAAAAAATAATAATATCTTGGGGGAAAAAGCCTATAATTTAGCTACAGTAATTGTAGCAGTGGCATTAGCGGAGGGCTAGACATATAGATGCTGTACTGGCATAGAAAACAGAAATAAGTCCACACAGATATGCTCAGCTGTTTTGTTTTCACTGAAGTGCAATACCAATTCAGTGGAGGAAGTAAAGTCTTTTTAACAGACAGTCCTAGACATTCATAAGCTAAAAAACACAACCTCAACCTAATTTATACAAGAGTTTACTCAAAATGGATTTAACATTGAAATGTAAAACTTTTAGAAGAATACCTGGTAGACATTCTTTTGCACCTAGGGTGTGGTGAACACTTCTTAGGACCGACTGATGCACATCCCTGTGAACATTTTAGATATGCTACCTTCAGCCTCTATTGTAAAAACACCATCCTACATAGTAAAAGCCTAATATGCAAATTGACTGAACAGCAGAACGACCAGTCGCTATGATGCACACTGACCACCAGGGGGCAGATGCTCAACGCAGGAGCTGCCCACAGGCTCCAACCCGTGGCGGCGGCAGTAGGGGACAGGCCGGCGAGCAGCAGTGCTAGGCCGCCAGCCAAGGCGGGTGCCAGCGGAAGCTTCCCCCCCCCCCCCCCCCAATCGCCCCACCGGTCATCCCACAGATTGTCCCTGATCGCCATTCAGGCCTAGGGACCCTACCTGTGCAGGAATTTTATGCACCGGGCCTCTAGTGTATTAAGAAAACTGAAGAAATTGAGCTTCATAAGAACTTGTTATCTGTGAAGACCCGTTAGGAAGATGAAAAGACAAGCCATAAGCTGGGAGGGAATGTTAACAAACCTTGTAAAGAACACAAGCGTGAAGATACATTTCCCCAAAGAGAATCCAGCACAGGAGATGGTGAAGGTCCTTAAGTGTTGGCTGTGTGGACTTCCCCAGGGTGCTGTGCCAGGGAAGGGGGATTGGATAAGGTCACAGACCTCCACAGGGTGCTGTGCCCACGGGGAGGGGGTAAAGTCACAGGCTTCCCCAGGGTGCTGTGCCGGGGAGTGGGTGGGGGTTGGGTAAGGTCACAGACCTCCACGGGGTGCAGTGGGGGGGCGGGTGGCTTCACAGAGAAGGAACCTGCCAAACACCCCTCAATGAGGTGGCCAAGGCCGTGGCAACATGACTGAGTCAGGGTAATAGTATGTTCTCTATAGACTGTGACGGCCCCTCAGATTCCCAGAACCCCGTCTAGCCTGTGAGCCAGGCCTGTTGGCAGGGAAGGGCACCCTGCAGCTCTGGCCAGAATCGGCATCCTGGGATCATGGGGAGCAGGAGCCATCAGCCAGGAGGCGTCTAGGGAGACATGAGTGAGTGGAATGTGGTATCCTGATTAGATCCTGGAACAGAAAACAACTATTTTTTTAAATGTTCAATCACTAGCCATTAGTGAAATGTACATTGAGATGTCACTACACACCCTTCAGAACAGCTGACGTGGGAGTCGTGGGGTACTAAGTGCGGGGAGCCGAGGACCTGTCCCCCCTGCGCTGCGTGGCCTGCTGCCTGTTGCCTGGGCCGTGGCTTTGACCTGACGGATTGTCTGGAGAATGGCACCTCGTTTTTCTCTTGCTACTTTGAAGATTTTCTAAACTTTGACTTTTAATGTTTTTCCTGCAATGTGCCTGTTGGTGGTGTTCCTTGAGCTTCCTGGGCATAGAGGGGTTTTGTGGGTTTGATGTGTTTTTCCCAGGAAGCTTTCAGCCATCTTTTCCTTGGCGCCTTCCTCCTCCTCCTCCTCCTCCCCTTCCCTTGTGCCTCCTTACACAGACCTTCTCCAAGGCTGTGCTCACTCTTCTTTTTTCTCTCAATAACGTGGATACTCTCTTTTGGTCTGATTCTCTGTTGTACAGTTCAGATCTACTGTTGCTCCCACTAGTGGATTTTAAAATGTTCATTTTTTGTACTTTTCAACTCCAGGATTTTATCTTGTTTCTTTTCTCTTTTAATTTCTTTCTCTCTGACGTGATCATCAGACCGTCCTGCTTGACTCGTGCTCTTCTTTCAGTCTGTGGGCTTACGTGTAATCGCTGCTCTGGAATCTCTTTCTGGTCAGTGACACTGGTCATTCTCAAAAAGCAGTTTGCTGCCTCCCCCCGCTCCCATGATAGGTCACACGCTCCCGTTTCTTTTGCGTGACTCATCGTTCCTTGTGGAAAAGTGGGCTTTTAGATGCTATCTCGCAGCGCCTGGGGCACTGCATCCCCACCCGTGTTACTGCTGTTGGCTCCTTCATCTGTTTGGTGGCTGGTTATTCTCGTGACCTCTAACTGCGGCCCCTACCCCACCACCGCTGCCCAGAGTCGAGCCTCCGCTGCTGCTCCTCAGGGAGGCGCTGCTCTGGGGTGCCCATGCTCCTGGGAGAGCAGCGCTGCTAGGGCTCTCTGCTCTTCCTGATGACACCAGCTGGTAAGCCCACGTCGCCTGCCTTTGCTCTGCTAGGACACAGGGCATGCTGGAATTTGTCCTGCAGCACAAGGTCCATTCCTCTGCAAACAAATCCAGTGAACTTGCAGCTTCATGTCAGAATCGCGTCTGAGGTCAGTGTTGGCTGTCACTGTCTCTCCTGCCCACAGTGAGCCCACGGTCTCGGCTGCGTCTCCCTTAGACCTACAGGGGTTCTCTCCCTGCCCTTCCCTACACCCCCTTCTGGGGCACCTTTATGTCAGAACTTATCCCTTTACAAATGGAGTCAGTTCCTTTGGGAAGAGAGTAGCAGCTCCCTGCTTTAGAGACTTTTTCTCCTGAGGGCTGGGGGCGGGGGGGGGGGGCACCCTGAGGAACACCTGCTTTCTGGGGGGGTGCTCTGTGGGGGGAAGGCCCGAGCAGCTGGAGGTCCTCGGCTCACCTCACCTCACAGGACCACACGCACGCGGGGAGGGGCCCCTCCCGCTGTCCTCAGCACGTCGTTCCCAGGCACAGTCCGTTCCACGGTGGGGTTGAGCCCAAGGAAGCCCCAAAGCTCAGTTCTCACCTGTGACTTAACCTCCGCAACAGGTGCAGGGCAGGCAGGGAAGTGCTGGTGCCCTGCCCAGGGTGGGGCCTGCTTGTGGCAGCGAGGGGGGCGGGGGTGTCGTTCGGAGGCTGCAGACCTGCTCTTCCTGCCACATTGGCAGGACCTTTTCCAGAGGGTTCAATGGTTATTTTAACACGTTTTGCCAGTCTCACTCGGGAGCAGATTAGCAGAGCACACTTGTACATGCTGAGCTGCTCTGAAAATAAATGAGCAATTTCATAAACATGAAATAAACACTTGTATGACCCAACAGTTGCACTTCTAAGCATTTACCCCAGAAGAATGAAAACCTATATCCACACAAAAATCTGTGCCCAGATATTCATAGCAACTGTTTTGTAATAACCAAAAACTAGAGACAAGGCGGACGATGTCCGTGGGCAGTGGTCACACAAGCTGTGGCTTATTAGATAGATAGGAATGAAAAGGGAAGACTCAGTCGTGCCGATTTTAAAGGGACACATGTGGTGTGACGTGTGGAAGGGACTCCTATCTATGTCACCTTCTCAAAGTGACAGTCGTGCAGACAGTGTTTGCAGTCGGGGGGGCAGGGGGGTGACCTCACGGTGCGGCAGGAGGGGCTCTCTGTTTGGAGTCTTGGGGAGGGGCGGGCACCACGGGAGTCGCCGGCCTGTGAAGCGGCAGGTGCACTCTTTCCGTCCACGGTGATTTCCTGGGTTTAATACTGTTCTCTGGTGACGTCACATGCAACCAGTGGGGTGAACTTGACCTCTTTACTATTTTTCATTAGCTTTATTGAGATATAATTCACATATTAAAATGGACAATTTAGTGATTTTTCATATATCCACAAAGTTGTGCCTCCATCACTACAGTTAGTCTTTAAACATTTTCTTTACGCCAGTAAGAGATGCCATGCTTGCCCTAACCAGTTTGGCTCAGTGGATAGAGCATCGGCCTGCGGACTGAAGGGTCCCAGGTTCGATTCCGGTCGAGGGCATGTACCTTGGTTGCGGGCACATCCCCAGTAGAGGGCGTGCTGGAGGCAGCTGAACAATGTTTCTCTCTCATCGATGTTTCTAACTCTATCCCTCTCCCTTCCTCTCTGTAAAAAATCAATAAAATATTTTTTTTTAAATATATTTTATTGAGGTTTTTTTTTTTTTACAGAGAGGAAAGGAGAGAGATAGAGAGTTAGAAACATCGATGAGAGAGAAACATCGATCAGCTGCCTCCTGCACATCTCCTACTGGGGATATGCCCGCAACCCAGGTACATGCCCTCGACCGGAATCGAACCTGGGACCTTTCAGTCCGCAGGCCGACACTCTATCCACTGAGCCAAACCGGTTTTGGCAATAAAATATATTTTAAAAAAAAGATGCCATGCCATTGGCTCGCCATCACCCCCAGTCCTGCCATCTTCACTCCCTACCCCTCCGCCAAGGCCACCTCTGATCTACTTTCCGCCTCTATAGGTTTCCCAATGCTGCACATGTCAGATGCATGGAATCATACAATATGCCATCTTCCGTCATCCATGTAGCATGTATCAGTACTTCATTCCTTATGTACCATGTTTTATCCATCATCACTTGATGGGCATTTGGGCTGTTTCCACTGTTTATTATGAAAATGATGCTATGAACATTGGTCCAATTTGTGGGGTATCCTTTCATTTTGCATGGATATATAATTAGGAATAGAATTCCTGGGTTGTTTAGTAACTTTGTATTTAACATTCTAACTGCTAGACTGTTTTCCAAAGTGAATACACTTTATTTTTCCATCAGATATGTGTGAGCCCTTCTGATTTCTCCATATCCTTATCATAACTTACTGACTTCTTTATTGCAGCATGCTGGTGGGTGGGCACTGGGGCTTCTTGGTTTTGATTTTGTGTGTTTTTTAATCCTCGCCCAAGGATATATTTTTATCGCTTAGAGAAACATTGATGTGAGAAGCATCAATCGGTTGCCTCCCACATGTGCCTTGACTGGGGATTGGACTCAAAACCTTCTGGTGTGCACCACAACATTCCAGTGACTACGCCCGGCCAGGGCCCCTCAGGGTGGTTCCGATTGCTATTTCCCTAATGACGTTGAACATCATATAGTTATTGACCGTTTGTGTTCTTCTGGAGAGATGTCCTTTTGGATGTTTTTGCCCTTTTTATTTTTTTTTTAATTAAGTCTTTATTGTTCAGATTATTACAGTTGTTCCTCTTTTTAACCCCCATAGCTCCCCTCCACCCGGTTCCCACCCAACCCACCACCCTCCCCCCCACCCCACTGTCCTCATCCATAGGTGCACGATTTTTGTCCAGTCTCTTTCCGCATCCCCCTCACCCCTTTCCCCCTCAAGAATAGTCAGTCCTCTCCCTTTCTATGCCCCTGATTCTATTATAATCACCAGTTTATTCTGTTCATCAGATTATTTATTCACTTGATTTTTAGATTCACTTGTTGATAGATGTGTATTTGTTGTTCATAATTTGTATCTTTACCTTTTTCTTCCTCTTCTTAAAGGATACCTTTCAGCATTTCATATAATACTGATTTGGTGGTGATGAACTCCTTTAGCTTTTCCTTATCTGTGAAGCTCTTTATCTGACCTTCAATTCTGAATGATAGCTTTGCTGGATAAAGTAATCTTGGTTGTAGGTTCTTGGCATTCATCACTTTGAATATTTCTTGCCACTCCCTTCTGGCCTGCAAAGTTTCTGTTGAGAAATCAGCTGACAGTCGTATGGGTACTCCCTTGTAGGTAACTGACTTTCTTTCTCTTGCTGCTTTTAAGATTCTCTCTTTGTCTTTTGCTCTTGGCATTTTAATTATGATGTGTCTTGGAGTGGTCCTCTTTGGATTCCTTTTGTTTGGGGTTCTCTGCGCTTCCTGGACTTGTAAGTCTATTTCTTTCACCAGGTATGGGAAGTTTTCTGTCATTATTTCTTTAAATAGGTTTTCAATATCTTGCTCTCTCTCTTCTTTTGGCACCCCTGTAATTCGGATGTTGGTACGCTTAAAGCTGTCCCAGAGGCTCCTTACACTATCTTCATATTTTTGGATTCTTTTTTCATTTTGCCTTTCTGGTTGGGTGTTTTTTGCTTCTTGGTATTTCAAATCTTTGACTTGATTCTTGCGATCCTCTAGTCTGCTGTTGGAACTCTGCATAATATCCTTTATTTCAATCAGTGTATGCTTAATTTCTAGTTGGTCCTTTTTCATAACCTTGAGGGTCTCACTAGATTTCTTGAGGGTCTCACTACATTTATCGGCGGTCTCACCAGACTTTCTGAGGGTCTTACTAAATTTATTGGCGGCTTCAAGAAAGTTCTTGAAAAACCTTAAAAGTGTGGTTTTGAACTCTATATCCAGTAGTTCGCTTTCCTCCATTTCTGTCATTTGTGACCTGTTTCTTTGTCTCTGCATTTTTTATGCTTCCCTGTGTTGATAGAGTGGCTTTCTGTGCTAGGTGTCCTATAGGGCCCAGTGGCTCCGCCTCCACAATTACCTGAGGTGGACACTCTTGGTGCACCCCTTTGTGGGCTTTGTGCACAGTCTTGTTGTAGTTAAGCCTTGATTGTTGTAGTTATCACTGGGAGGAATTGACCTCCAGGCCAATTGGCTGTGAGAATCAACTGTGTCTGCAGTGGGAGAACTTCTGTGCTGGAGACACCCCTCCGGGACAAGATTTGCTTCAATGGGGCTTTGGTGCTCACTGAGTCTGCCCCCTGAGTGTGTCCTTTATGGGTCCGAGGAGCTGCAATCTGGATGGTCCCACTCTGACCACTGGGCACACTGGCTCCTGGATCTCTAAGGAGGTGCTAATCTAGCCTCTGCCTGAAGCTACCCAGCAGGAGCTCAGCTATGAAGCAGTGCAAGTTGCCCTGGGGCCTTGGGCCAGCTGCAAGTTTGTTAGGTAATTTTCAGATTGCAAAGGGCCAGGCCTTTCATATGCAAAAGCTGGCGTACAGCTTGGGTGGGGCGGGGGTCCCAGGGGATCCACAGGGCGGGTCAAGGAGCTATGGCTGCCCTCAGAGGCCCCGCTTCTCAGTGTCCCGGCAATGGCTGCAAGCACCTCCGAGAGAAAGCTGCCCTCGAGTTCCGACCAGTGCCAGGCAGTCCAGTTTCTCCCGTATGAGTCTGGGTCCCCAGAGACTCGCCCGGATCTGGAGCTCAGAGCTTGAGACTCCCTACCGGTTTAAAAAGACAACCGTGTCCTCAGCCACCAGCCCTCTCCGCGTGCGCCTCCGTACCTCTGTACTTTACTTCCGCACCGCACCGCCTCTGAGTCTCGGTATGCTTTTCTCTTTCCTTCTAGTTGTAGAATTTCCACTCAGCCAGCCTTCCTGTGGTTCTGGATGATGTCCATTCCGTCTTTTAGTTGTATTCTTGAAGTGGTTGTGCGAGGCAGTAATCTCCGGTGTTTTCCTATGCCACCATCTTGGTTTTTCTCTTCTGTTTTTGCCCTTTTTAATTGGTTTGTCATTTTATTGCTGAATTGTAATTCTTCATGTGTTCTACATAAAAGTCCCTTATCAAATATATCTCTACTGTCTTTGCAATTTCCTGTGAATCTTCATTTCAAACTGAAAATGTATTTAAACGCTTAACAGTGGGATCCATAAACACATCTCAAATGTGGTGCCTATGGGTCAGTTCTGTGTCAGCGTTATAGTTGTGATGTACAAACCTGCAGCACAGTATTCTTTTGAGTAATTCCGAAGCATTGGGGAAAACTGGGTGAGACGACACAGTATCTCTGTTACTCCGTACAGCTGCATGTGAATCTACAATTACCTCAAAAAGTTTAAAAATTGTTTAATCATATTCATGCTAATATTTGCCTGCTACATAGGGTTTTGGGTTTTTTTTAATTGACGAACTTTCTAGAGCAGTTTTAGGTTCACAACAAAAACAGAAAGTGCAGAGATTTCCCATGCACCCATTCCCCCACGCAGAGCCTCCCACTAGCAGCCCCACCGTGGGCACCGTTGTCACCACAGCTCACCAGGCGGGCCTGCACTGGCACCATCGTCAGCTCGCCAGACGGCCTGCATCAGCACCATTGTCAGCTCGCCGGAGGGGCCTGCATGGCACCGTCGTCACCACAGCTCACTGTGTGCATCGGGGCTCAGTGCTCGTGGTGTGCATCCTTTGGGTTTTGACAAACACATAGTGGGTGTTTGGGTTTTTTTAGGAATTATTTAAATAATTTTTTAAATAAATTTTAAATTTTTTAAAAATACTTTTTGTCATACTACACAATTCTGATTACTGGACTTTTCTACTCAAATTTAAGTGTCATACAGATTTGATTCCTGTGATTTCTCCAAGACCTGGTAGCACCGTGGAGCCTCTGAGGACGTCTTGCCCAGCTCCCCACCTGCTTGCGAGCATCACACATGAGCGAGGCTTCTGCCCACTGAGGACCATTTCCCTCTTTTAAGAAAGTAGAATAATCACTTGCCGTCTTTTGAACTCACTAGATCAGCAGAGCCTGTCTTTCAAGCATTCTTAGTGATGGACAAAGAGCTCTTACTCATGTTGTGACCTCTATTCCTAATGGCTTAAATGCAAAGGATTTATATTTAAAGACATTTAAGTAAAGGAATCATTTTGTTTCTTATTGTCTAAAGTTTTACATATGTCTTTTTTTTTCTTCCCATTGACCGCCTCCCCCAGCCGCTCCCATCCGGAGGGCAAGCCCCCCCCACCCAGTGTCTGTGTCCTTTGGTTCTGCTAGTTGCACGCATACAAGTCCTTTGGGTGATCTCTAACCCTCCCCCGAGGAAATTCTTGATAAAATAGCTGCACTTAAGGATTTTACTTTCTGGAAATTGATTGTGCTCTGTTTTTTCATGTTCCAGAGGAGAAGAAAGCCATGCTGCAGGAAATCGCCAGCCAAAAGGGAGTGTCCTGTCGTGCCCAAGGCTGGAAAGTCCACCTCTGTGCTGCCCAGTTGCTACAGCTGGTAGGTGGGGGTGGGGCTGGGCCTTCGAGGAGGGTGTGGTGCTGCAGGTGCGTGTTCCCGCCGAGGTTCTCCTGAGCGATCCGAAGCGTCTCCAATCGCATGGCGCTGAGATAATTGGTAGGGCGTGCCCATTCCTGTGTCTGCTTCATACGTGTAATTATGATATAACTATATCTTAGTTCTGGTTCGCAGAACCAAAGCCTATGCGCACCTCTGGTGTGAGACCTGCAGTGCAGCTCAGTGACCTGAAACGGCCTCAGACAGCCCACTGTGCACCCTCCCCGCGCTGCTCTTCCCCTGCCACCAGGCACGGTCCCCCTGCTCACTGCCCTGTGGGAGCCCTAGCTCCCTAGCCTTCTGACACTACAGAGCCTGCCTGCTGCAGCCGCTGCGTGCACACTGGGTCCTGAGGACAACCCTCCTGGCCCTGCGGCCCCGCGAGGCACAGTGCCCTCCCCCCTGAGCTGGGAGTGTATTGGCTAGTAAACTGCTCTTGATCCCATCTGTCCGGTGTTGGTGAGGGTCGCGGTTTCAGCCATTTCCAGAACCCTGGGGCGGGGGTCTCCTCTTCACCAGCAAGGGAAGGGCGCAGGGAAGCAACCGCCTCAGGCAGGAGTCTCTCCATCGCTGGAGTAGCTGGGACCCGACTGTGGTTTTGTGTGTAAATGGGGCGGGGCTAGTTCTGTACTTCACAGAGAAGCATGTGTCTGTGCACCATGTGGACTTGTTTCCCAGAGTTTATCCAGGGCAGTGTGCATTCCTTGCCGGCCCACAAGGCTCAGTGGGTGAGCGGTGACCTACAAACCAGGAGGTCACAGTTTGATTCCCAGTCAGGGTGCATGCCCGGGTTTGGGGCTCGATCCCCCATGGGGGGCGTGCAGGAGGCAGCCAATCAATGATTCTCTCTTATTGATGTTTCTATCTCTTTCTCCTTCTCTGAAATCAATAAAAATATATTTTTTTTTTTAAGTTATCCTTACCCTAGCCAGTTTGGTTCAGTGGATAGAGCATGAGCCTTTGGACTGAAGGGTCCCGGGTTCGATTTGGGTCAATGGCACGTACCTCTGTTGCAGGCTTGATCCCTGTGCAGAGGAAACCAATCCATGTGTCTCTCACATCAGTGTTTCTCTCTCTGTCTCTCCTCCTCCCTTCCACACTCTCTCAAAAAATCAATGGGGAAAGTATCCCTGGGCGAGGATTAACCAAAAAAAATTACCCTTGAATATGAACTCGAATTATAGCAGATTGTATTGTAAGTTGTTACTGATCACTTTCGCCATTGAGAGAACAGCTCACACCAGTTTAAAAAGGTGGTTCAAGGTGGTTTATTTGCCTTGGTGGTGTTCCTTGAGCTTTTCAGACAAAAGCATTTCTGAGGTCGCACTATCACCGCCTTGTGTGTTACAGACGAATCTAGAGCACGATGTTTATGAAAGGCTCACCACCCTCCAGGAAGGGATCATCCCCAAGAAGAAAGCGGCGACTGACGACGACCTGCACCGCATCAACGAACTCATCCAGGTTGGAGCGAGCTCTTCCTTCCTCCTCACCCGCTTGCTTCTTCCTTCTCTCCTCCAGCCACTCCTTAGTTTATCAAAAGCTTATTCACTTCAGCCTGCATTACCAAGAAACACTCCCATTTTCTGTGTGAAAGCCTCAAAGTGCCTCAGTCCACAGATGGAGACGTGCTTTAAAGTCGAGGCACCTCACGATGACTGACTGACAGTGGCCTGTCTTTTGTTCCAGGGGAACATGCAGAGGTGTAAGCTGGTGATGGATCAGATCAGCGAGGCCAGAGACTCCATGCTGAAGGTTCTAGATCATAAAGACCGTGTCCTGAAGCTTCTCAACAAGAATGGGACTGTCAAGAAGGTATCGAAACTGAAGCGAAAGGAAAAAGTCTAGACCCAGGAGTCAGGGCTGCGGAGACGGAGTTGGTGAAGAAAGGTGCAGGGCGGCGGAGGGTTTGGCTATCTCCAGGTGGAGCATTGAGATGAAGGCAGCGTTCCTAATGCCCACGCGCAGGCAGAGGGCCCGGCGTCGGTGTCACAAAGGCTCAGAGCTGAGCTGACTCCTCAGTGCACTGTCATCAGGGACTCCTGGGCCCAGGGCTGCCCACTGGAATCAGTGGACGGTGATGGCTGGATTTGTCAGCTTTCCGGTTTAAAACTGTTTACCTGATGAGTCCTGTCGGCCTGTGCTGAGCCTGGGCTGGGAGTAGCCCCTGGACCGCTGTTCTCATCCACACAGAAGCCCCCCTCCCACTGTCTTGATTCTGTCCACCTTTCTCAGCTGCGCCATGGCACTGAGAACGGCACATCTCACACTCAAAGGGGTTTGAACTATCAATTATTGTCATTTTTAAGAACCATTTCAAAGTGAAACTATTCTATTCTGTCCTGCGTGTGTCCATTGGGTTTTGTGGAGGCTCGGAGCAAGCAGCACCATGAATGGCCCTGAGGTCCCCGTTCTGAAGTGGCTCTTGGTTGTCTGTGCTGCTGCGGCCGGTGTGACGCCATCAGCTGTATGTACCACACATCTCCCAAGGTCAATAAAGGACTCGCGGGGTTTTGTACATGAGCATCTGAGTGGTTTTAGAGTCAGTGCTGCGCTGAACGCCACTGGCATGCTGACCCCCTGGTCTTGTGGTCATAGTTACCTGCTTCCTGGTAACTAGCTCGATGGGTGCGGTAGCCCAGGCCTCCCTGGGCACCAGCACCCTGTCTCCCGCCCAGCCTGGTTTCTGCTGGCTACACCTGTAGTCCCAGTTGCCACCTTGGGGCTGGCACTCCTCCCTTTGCCCTGATCTCAGCAGACTTGAGACCACGGGTGCCGATGCTGACAGGCCTCCCGGAGCAGCCTTCCTAGACCTGGAGCCGGAAGGTCTCACCTGGGGAGGGCTGAAAGAGAGGCTTTTGGCTTCTGGTTCGGACACAGGCCTGCACGACCTTGGGGAGAAGTCCTTGGAGCAGGCGAGCTGCCCCCCCTGGGGCTCCGTGGGGCATGGAGCCCACGTGGAAAACACTGCTGCTTGTTACGGCACCGGCTGGTGTGCCTGCTGAGGAGCGCTCCCCGGCTCGGCTCGGCTCCATGCACTGCCCTGTGGCTGGTGGGGGTGCTGGCCAGTGAAGGGCAGTCTTGGGCATTAGGGACCCTGCTTCACAAGCCTGTCCTCCAAAGGATCAGCCCCTTCGTTTAAACAAGACTTGGGTCACCTGTCAAAGGACGCCCGGCAGCGCAGGCCTCGCTGTCAGCGCAGGTAGAACAAGTGTCCATTCGCCTCCACCTTTTGAGGGAGCACAGTCAGAAGCTGGGAGAGCAGGGGTGCGTCTTGCCTTTGTGCACAACGTTATTAAACAGTTTTGTTGAAAACTAACTGGTATACAATAAACTAAACATTTTAAGCTATGAAATTCGGTTTGATATTTGTTTATACCCATGAAAGCACCAAAAGCAAAATAGTCAACGTGTGTATGAGACCCATAAGTTTCCTTGTACCTGTGACTCCTCTCGCCCTTACCTGCCTCCCCAATTTCGGCTAATGTGCTTTCTGTCGCTCTGGTGTGCATTTTCTGGGATGTATGAATGGGATCATCCAGTATATTATTTTTTATGGGAAGTAGTCTGGCTTTTTTTACACAGTGTAATGGAAAGCTATACTGAGTTATATTCATGTTGCTAGTTTCAAGAGCTCATTGCTTTTTTTAATTAAATTTATTGAGGTGACGTTGTTCATTGCTTTTTATTGCTGATTAGCGAGCATTCCATCGTATGGCTGTCCCACAGCTTGGTTCCCCGTCACCAGTGAAAGGCCCTCTTGTGGCGGTGGTGGTCACTGCAGATTCAGCCGTCCACGCGTTCTGCTCTGTTTTAACCTTCACCCGAGGTTATTTTCCTATTGACTTTTAGAGAAAGTGGAAGGGAGGGAGGAGGAAGGGAGAGAGAGAAACATCTAGGAGAGACACATCAATTGGTTACCTTCCACATGCACCCAGACCTAGGCCAAGGATCAAGCCATTAACGGGAATATGTGCCCTTAACCAAGAATCGAACCTACAACCCTTTGGTCTGAGGGCTGTCGATCTAACTGCTGAGCCAAACCAGGTAGGACTTGCATATAGCCTTTTTTTTCCTTAACTGATTTTAATAGTATGACTTAAAACCCCTACACTTGATATAATCATTATGCAAAATACACAGATGAATAGTCTTAAAATATAAAATAAATAAGCAAGACATGAAAATAGGCAGGTTTCCATTAAAATAAATGAAAATTTTTTACAAAAGAAAATTTTGCCTTCGTATCCTTTGAAGAAGAGAAATCATTTAAACAATATTCAAGTTTGTTAAGCAAGTTTTTTAAGTATTATAAAATATTTAACTTTTTTTAAAATATATTTTTATTGATTTTTTACAGAGAGGAAGGGAGAGAGACAGAGAGCCAGAAACATCGATGAGAGAGAAACATCGATCAGCTGCCTCCTGCACACCTCCCACTGGGGGTGTGCCCGTAAACCAGGTACATGCCCTTGACCGGAATCGAACCCAGGAACCTTCAGTCCACAGGCTGACGCTCTATCCACCGAGCCAAACCGGTTTCGGCAACATTTAACTTTTTATATGTATTTATTTTTTAATTGATTTCAGAGAGGGAGAGATTGAAACATCAATAATGGGAATCATTGATCAGCTGCCTCCTGCACACCCCCTATTGGGGATTGAGCCCGCAACACTGGGCATGTGCCCTGACAGGATTGAACCGTAACCTGGTTCATAGGTCAACCTTCAACCCCTGAGCCACACCAGCCAGGCAAAATGTTTAACTTTCATCAGCTGCAAGGTCTATGTTGTTCCCCAAATTTTTCATATAAACTGAACTTTTAGAACTGCAACACCCGCTGAGCTGGGTTCTAAGGCGTCAGGTTCTTGAACATTTTCTTTGCATCTTCTAACATTTCTTGTGCTTCTTTTGGAGAATGGCTGTGAAGCCACCAATGTGGTAAGATGGCATTGAGCATTGCAGGATGTCCTCACAAGCACCTTCCACGTTTGGGGTTGTATCTTTTTTGCATCTATTTCTCCCTTCAGCTCTGATTCCGTTTGTATTCTGTGCAGACTTGTTTACCTTTTGTTGATCTTCAAAAGTAACATCGACATCCTCTGCAGCTTCCTTCATGGTAGCCACCAGCTAAGCTTTTAGTTGGTGATTCTGTTAGTTGTGCTCTCCAGGAATTTATGACCAGGAGGTAGTGCTGAGAAGTCCAGATATTAAGGGCTGTTGGTCCAGAAAACTACCACTCATATACTTATTTGAAGATTAGAAAGAATTGGAAATGTATTTGAGATAAGACTTGATTTGGCATCTGTTTATAGTGAAAAAGAAAAATAAACCTGGAAAAAAGTGTTAATCCATCTGCTTGGATTAGAAAATTATATTTTTTTTAAACCTAGAAATTTCAGAAGCTCATTTTTAAAATGCTATTTCATTTTCAGCTACTTTGTCAGAGTAATGTAGACACCACTTAGAGTTTAAAAGTTATTTAGAGGCTATCTGACCCAGCCGAGCCCGGGGTGAAATTGACACCTTTGAAAGGCATTTTCTGTACTTTTTTGTCATATAGCACAGATCCACAAAACTAAATGAAACAAATGTATAGCTTCATAAATTCTTAAAAGAACAATTTTGGAATTACTCCCCAACGTAAGACAGAACTTTGCTGGTGTCCATGGAAAGCCACCGTTGCGGATGCAGTACTGAGGAGCCCCCGGTTTGGGGGTGGTGATTGGAGACTCCAGTGAAAATGGCTTAACTGTGGATTAGCACACTGTTTAGTAGCAGGGCTGTGGGGCAGCTCAGGGGAGCAGCCTGGCCAGGGGCCCAAGGTTGGGGAGGGTCACAGTTTAGCTCCAGTGAGCCAGCCCCGCCCACGCAGGTGGGGCAGCTCCAGCACCCAGGGGCATGCCCAGCTCAGCCAGAACTGGAAGTGTGCTCTGCTGAGACCCAGCTGAAACTGACTTACCTAGCACAGCGTGCCTGCTCCCATCCCTGATTGGCCCACTTCTATGCAAATGAGGACTCCAAGTCTTCACAGCTTGATTCATCCAAATAGCACTGTCCTGATTGGTAGGAATGGAACTGCTCTGATTGGATGGTGAAGATGCAAATAAGGATATAGCTGTGCAGCACCAATTGGACAGGACAGACCAAGTTCTATTGGTCAAATTCTATCCTAGGAACTGCTTTCTAAGGGTCAACTCCTAGCACAGGAGCACATGCAGGCGGCCAGGAGGCTGGCAGCCCAGGCTGGGTTTTCCCTGGAATGCAGCCTGAGCAAGGGACCGCTGTAAACAATGGCTGCCAGATCTGGCTACAAATTTGAGCCCAATTAACCACAGGTGTCTTTTCGCAGCCAACATTAGTCACCTCAGAAGCCCTGAAACTGCTCTACCCCAATCACAACCCCTATGACCCTCCAAAATAGCCAGTATCTTGACATTTTTAAGTAACCAATTTTCCTGTGGTATAATATTGCATGAAGGAAAATACCTAAGTCTTAAGTATACCATTTTATGTATTTTGACAAATATATATACCCATAGCCAACATCTGCGTGAAGACCCATGGCATCACCAAAACTCCAGGAAGTGCCCCTTTGTAGTCAGTACACCTCTGCCCCACCCAAGGGCAACACTGGTCTCTCACGGGTTTGTCTGTCCTTGCACTTCATGTAAATGGAATTATCCCATCCATACTTATTTGTGTCTGGCTTTTATACTCAACATAACCTGAGATTCAAGCATTTGTTTTATGTATTATAATTTCCGTTTACTGCTGAGTGAGACTATGCAACCATTTGTTTATTCATTTCCCTATTAAAGGACCTACTGTTTCCAGGTATCGACTATTATGAATAAAGCTGATATAAACATTTGCATGCAGGTTCTTGTGTGGAAATAAATTTTCAAGTCAGTTGGGTAAAAACTGGACTGTGGGTCATAGGTGAAAAGAAACTGCCTTCCAAAGTGACGGCCCCATTTTGCTTTCCCACCAGCAGTAAGGAGTTTCTGTTGCTCACATTGGCCATTGTTTAGTGTTGTCCTTGATTTGTAGCTCATCCATTTTAAAGGTGTGTAGTGGCATCTCAATGATTCTATTTGTAGTTCCCTAATGATATATGATGTTAAACATTTTATATGTTCCTTGGCCATTTTTATATTGTTTCTTTATATATTGTTTGTTTTCTGATTGTGTTTGAAGAGAGTACTTTATATATTTTGGATATCAGTCCTCCTTCAGATGCGTTTTGCAAATATTTGCTCACTGTCTGTGGCTTATCTTCTGAAGAGCATAAGTTTTTTATTTTAATAAATTACAACATCAGGTTTTTTCTTTCATGGGTTGTGCTTTTGAGTTACACCTAATGACTCATCACCAAACCCAAGATGATCAGCTGTGTTTTGTTAAAGGCTTTGTTGTTGTTAGTCCTCACCCGAGGACACTTTTCCATTGCTTTTCAGAGAGAGTGAGGAGAGACGGAGAGAGGGAGGGAGAGAGAGAGAGAGAGAAGAGAGAGAAACATCAATGTGAGAGAGACACACAATGACTGGTTGCCTCCTGCATGCTCCCAGGAGCAAACCCGCAACCCAGGTACATGTCCTTGAACAGAAATGGAATCCGTGACCCTTCCGTGCACTGGACGGTGCTCTAACCATTGAGCACACCAGCCAGGGCTTATAGGCTTTTTTATAGTTTTGTGATTTACAAAATGGATCATCACTTTGAGGTAATTTTTGTTAAAGGATAAGTCTGTGTTAAGATTTATTTATTTTTTTGCTATGAGAATCTGTTGGAAAGTCTTTTTTCTGCAGTAAATTGTCCCAGCAATCTATTTATGTGAAAGCTTGTGTCTGGACTCTCAATTATATTCCACTCATCTATGTCTAGCCTTCCACTACCACACACTACCGTATCTACTGAAACTTTTAAGTTAGTTGTGAAACTGGAAGTGTGAGTCCTCCATTTTGTTACTTTTTAAAAGATGGTTCTGTTCTGCATTCCTTAGATTTCCAGGCAAATTTTAGGATCTGCCTGTCAATTTCTGCAAAAATGTCATTGAAAATTCTGAAGATATATTGAGTCTATAAATTTTGGAAATTTTTCCGCCTTATTATAGTCTTCTGGCCATGATCATAGCTTGTTTTTCTACTAATTTAGTACTAATTTAATTCCTTTCAATAGGGTTCTGTAGTATTCAGAGTAAAAGCTTTTTGTTCAACTCATTCCTAAATTTTATTATTTTTTTATTGATTGATTTTTAGAAACAGAGGAAGGGAGAGAGAGAGAAACATCGATTTGTTTTTCTCCCTAATCATGCCTTCATTGGTTGCTGGTTGTGTGTGTCCTGACCGGGGTCACTCCATAATCTTGATGTTTGGACGACGCCGTCATCAGCTGAGCCCGGCCAGGGCCTCACTTTATTATTTTGATGCTGGTGTAACTGAAATTGTTTCCTTAATTTCATTTTTGTTTACTCATTACTACTGTACACATACAATTGATTTTTTAATACTGTATTTTTTATTTATTTGAAACAGTTTGAAATATAATTTACAACCAATACAATTCACCTATTTAAAGTATATAATTCAATGTTTTTTATATATTAAATTATTAATTTTGAAATTGTAAAAAATATGTAACACAAAATTTGCCATTTTAACCACGTTAAGTATACAATTTTGTGGCATTAATTACATTATGCAAACATCACCAGTATCTATATCCAAAGTGTTTTTATTGCCCCTATGTAATCATTGAGCAACAATTCCTCATTCTCCCTAACCCAACCCCTGATAATCTCTAAACTATTTCCTGTCTCTATGTATTTGCCTAATTTAGGTAACTTATAGAGGTAGATTCATGCGGTATTTGTCCATTTATGTCTGGATTATTTCCTTTTGCATAAGATTTTATTAGGTTTATCCAGGTTGTAACATGAATCAGAACTTTATTCCCTTTTCTGTCTTAATAAATTCCTTATATGCATGTATGTATCACTTTTTATTTTATCCATTTATCAATTCATAGACACTTTGATTGTTTTTACCTTTTGGCTATTGTATACTGTATACTGACATCACTGAATAGATCTTCTAGACCAGTGGTCGGCAAACTCATTAGTCAGCAGAGCCAAATATCAACAGTACAACGATTGAAATTTCTTTTGAGAGCCAAATTTTTTAAACTTAAACTATATAGGTAGGTACACTGTTATTAACTTAATTAGGGTACTCCTAAACTGGCCTTTGCTAAAAACATCCTCAAGCCCTGGCCAGTTTGGCTCAGTGGATAGAGCGTCGGCCTGCAGACTCAGGGGTCCCAGGTTCGAGTCTGGTCAGGGGCATGTGCCTTGGTTGCGGGCACATCCCCAGTGGGGGGTGTACAGGGGGCAGCTGATCGATGTTTCTCTCTCTTTGATGTTTCTGGCTCTCTATCCCTCTCCCTTCCTCTCTGTAAAAAATAAAATATATATTTAATAAAAAATAAAACATCCTCAATCTGATTGAGGTACGTTCGCTGAGGTCAACCCCTTCCAACTCTCCCATCCACACTCATCTTGTATACTTGTTTCGTCTATCTCTTGTCACCCGCGCGATTTGCGGATGCGACTAGCACTAACCACTGCACAATGCGACTGCTGACTGACTGGCTCACTCAACTTGTGCATGAATCACGCCCCTCCCCCGCGCTGCATATCCCGCGGCCGCCTGCACCGCGTTGCCCAACCGACCGACACCCCCCACTTCTTCTAACGCCACTTCAAAATAGACTTGCCCAGGCCAAAAACCAACCTCTGCACATGGGCCACGAAGTTTCAATCACACTGTATGTGCGCGCCCCCACATGGTATTTTGTGGAAGAGCCACACTCAAGGGGCCAAAGAGCCGCATGTGGCTCACAAGCCGCGGTTTGCTGACCACTGTTCTAGACAAAAAAAGCAAACAGGAAACAACCCTAAATGACACACTATATCTCCTGGATTTAATTGACATGTACAGAACATTTCAACCCAAAGCTACAGAATATACATTCTTCTCTCAAGTGCACAGGGGACATTCTCAAAGATACAACACATGTTAGGATACAAATTAAGTCTCTACAAGTTCAAGAGCATTCAAATTATATCCAGCATCTTCTCAGATCACAGTGGCATGAAACTAGAAATCAACTACAATAAAAACACCCCAAAACACTTAAACACATGAAGGTTAAATAGCATGTTATTACATAACTAGGGGCCCGGTGCACGAAATTCGTGCACTGGGTGTGTGTGGGGGGGGGAGAGTGTCCCTCAGCCCAGCCTGCCCCCTCTCACATACTGGGAGCCCTCAGGCGTTGACCCCCATCACCCTCCAATCGCCAGAGGTGTCAGGCTTGGACAGGGGACCCCCATCTCCCCCCGATCACTGGCTCTGGCCCCCGCCCAGGCCTGAGGGCTCTGGCCCAGGAATCATGCCTGGGCAGGGGACCCCCATCACCCTCTGATCGCTTGCTCCACCCCCCGCCCAAGCCTGACGCCTCTGACCCAGGCTTCAGGCCTGGGCAAGGGGACCATCATATCCCCCCAATCCCCGGCTCCGCCCCCCACCCAGGCCTGATGCCTCGGCCAGAGGAGTTGACCCTCATCACCCTCCGATCACCAATCACCGGATCGGCCCCTTGACCAGGCCTGAGGCCTCCGGCACAGGTGTCAGGCCTGGGAAGGGGACCCCCAGCTCCCCGCGGTTGCAGGCTCCGCCCCTGCCCAGGCCTAACGCCTCTGGCCTGGGCGTCCGGCCCGGGCAGCGGGGACCCGCAGCTGCAGCAGCCCCACGATCGTGGGCTTCGCTTTAGGCCCAGGCAAGGGACCCCTAGCTCCCGGGACTGCCAGCTTCCACCGTGCCCAGCTCCCATCGCTGGCTCCACCCCTACTTCCTGCTATCACTGGCCAGGGCGGCAAAGGCGCCTGATTCTCCGATCATGGCTGGGAGGCAAGGCAAAGGCGGCCCCAGGGCCGCCTTTGCCCTGCCCCCCAGCT
Source organism: Myotis myotis (assembly GCF_014108235.1). NCBI lineage: Eukaryota > Metazoa > Chordata > Mammalia > Chiroptera > Vespertilionidae > Myotis > Myotis myotis. The sequence continues at coordinate 93,643,107 of NW_023416390.1, read as the reverse complement.
CTTAGCTTCCCCCTGGGTTTCCGATCACTGTCAGTGGCAGGGGGCTTCTTCCTGCTTTCCCTTTCGCCTCCCTGCATTGTGCCTACATATGCAAATTAGCCGCCATCTTGTTGGCAGTTAACTGCCAATCTTAGTTGGCAGTTAACTGCCAATCTTAGTTGGCAGTTAATTTGCATATAGCCCTGATTAGCCAATGAAAACGGTATCGCCGTACGCCAATTACCATTTTTCTCTTTTATTAGTGTAGATGAGTGGGTTACCAATGAGATCAAGAAAGAAATAGATAGGCAATGCTGGGAGGCCAAAGGGATCAGAAACCCAGGAGAAAAAAATGGCAGAGGTTTGGACGGACATGTCGGTGCCTTGTCCCGGAGCAGATAAGAGCGAGCAGTTGAAACGGGTAACATACAACCCGAATAAGCAGAGGAGATTCAGCTGAGAGACAGTCTGCAGCCAAGAAAGACAGAGAACTCCTAGAAAAAGGGAACGGTTAGAGACTGAGGCTGAAACCTCTCCCGGTGCGCCGGCTCAGCCACAGAGACCGCACCATCTTGAATGGCTGTTACCGGCATCCAGAGATCGGCTACTAACCTGGAAACAACGGCTCTCAAGCAGTGCGACTACGTGAACTCAGAGGAGCCCTGCTTCTCCCCACAGAAAGGTTAGACTTCCCCCAAAGGTGCGGTTTGCAATTCAGGTTGGAGAGTGGAACGCGCGCGGGGGGGAACTCTGTGCCCCAAAAAGTCCGTGGCCTTTGGGGCCAGCGTGACCCACGAGTGTGGAAGGGCTCCCCCAGGGCTGCTGGCAGAAGGGAACGCTATAAATAAGCCCACAGTTGGACTGGATGCAAACGGGCAGCCTCAGATTTTGCCAGTCTGCCGGCTACTTGGTGCCAGAGGCCAGAGCGCACGCAGAGACTCCACGCAGATCTGGAAGGTGGATCCCTGCGAGTTCCCACAGCTTCCCAGGCTCTTGTTTTTACACTTCCTCTTAAATGTGTGTGTTTGATTGTTGAACCCAGTGCGTGGGATTACCCAGTTGGGGTCACTCGCAGAGCCTGTAAGGGAAGGTTGTTTTGGGGGAGGCTGGGAAACAGAGCGGGGAGTGACGACTGGGGAAACAGCTCTGGGCGGAGGACTTTCCCAAGCCAGTTTCAGGTACAATAGCGAACACCTGGTCAGAGAGGACTTATAGCCTCAGAGGTCAATCCCGACACACTGCCACCCAGAGGCAGAGCCACGAACTGACTCTTCTGTAAATACAGATAAAGGCTGTCTGGGAAACCAATACGGCTTTCCTTAAAATCAGGACTGTGGCTTACAACACGGAGTAACAGTGTATCAGAGGGAAATTCAACATTCTCCTGAATCCCTGGTGTGCCAAAAAGAAGAGTAGAAGATCTGAAGCACCTTCATTACTGCACATTTTTAATTATTATTTTTATTATTTTTTCACCTTTTAACTAAGAAACCATTTTTTTTTCTTTTTTCATTACCTGATTTTACCCTTTTAATTACTACATTTTTATTTTTATTTTATTTTTTTTTATAAATTTTATTGATTTTTTACAGAGAGGAAGGGAGAGAGATAGAGAGTCAGAAACATCGATGAGAGAGAAACATCGACCAGCCGCCTCCTGCACATCCCCCACTGGGGATGTGCCCGCAACCCAGGTACATGCCCTTGACCGGAATCGAACCTGGGACCTTTCAGTCCGCAGGCCGACGCTCTATCCACTGAGCCAAACCGGTTTTGGCTACATTTTTATTTTTAACCAGTATTATTACTGCTACCATTTTACCATTTTTTAAAGTGTCATTTTATTTTCTCTTTATTTTATTTTGGGACTAGTGATCTCCATTCTATTTTCATCATTCCTTTAGCATCATTTTTCTCTACCTCAATTTGCCTCTGTGCTAAAACCCTCTTCCCCACTTTTCCCCTTTTGCTGTCCTGTTTCTCTTACCCTATTCCTGCTTTAGATTTTCCCTATTCTTTTTACCCCCTGTCTAAATTTCACCCTATTTATATATCCTATTTCCAATCACCTGCTCTAAATCCTTATACACCTCTCCCTTATCTTTCTTCACTATCCAAATTTTTTTTTCTTCTTTTCTCTATTGTTTTGTTGTTGTTCGCTTGATTGTTGAGTATATTGGGGGTTTTTTAAAGGATTGTTTGTGAGGTTGTTCTCCTTTTTCTTTTTCTTTTTCTGTTTCCCACCCCCACCCCCTGGTTATTTTTGTGCTTCTGTTTTCCCTTGCCTCACTTGATATTATTGGTTGTTTGTAGTTTGTATTCATCTCCAGGGATCCATTGCTGGAATTTGTTGGGATTAGTGGAGGTTCTATCGGAGTTTTCGCCTCATATGAATAGTCTCCTCCCCTCTTCTACTTCATTCTCTTTTCTCTCTTACTTTTTTTTTCTGTTTTCTTTTTCTCTTCTTTCTTCCTTATTCCCCAACTCTCTTAGCTCGGGTGGCCACCTTTATTTGGGGTTATTAATACTGTAAATACATTTGTGTTCAGTGCCTGGTACGTTGTGCCTTGTTGTGTTGTATTTTGTGCCTTTAAATCAACGCAGCAGATCCAAGCAACAGCGGCCTCCTGATCGCCACATGCTCTGTCTGAGGGACAGTTGCTGTGTTTGAAGCTCCCCCCACCAGCCAGAAGAGCCACCACAGCTGTGAACAGCACCCATCAGAGGACCTGCTACCAACGGAGGAGCAGCTGCTAACACAACCGCCCAAGGAGCAGCCACAACCCGAGGAGCCACTGCCACCCAGGGAGCAGCCACTGAATGACTCAATATCTATATATGTCGGTGAGATCAAACATGGGTAGACAAAGAAACCCCCAAAAGAAAGAAAAGGAGGACTCGCCAGAAAAGCAGCTAAGTGATACAGAGGCATGCAACATGACAGAAAAAGAATTCAGAATAAGGGTCCTACAGTGCATAAACCGGATGGAAGAAAAAATCAACAACATATACAAGAAGCAAGAAGAAACAGATGAAAAAATCAACAACTTAAGTAAGATCCAAGAAGAAATGAAGAGCGATATAGCTGCAATAAAAAACACCATTGAAAGTATCAACAGTAGACTAGGAGAAGCGGAGGACCGAATTAGTGAATTAGAAGACAAGGAAGCAAAACACACCCAAACTATACTGCAATTGGAGTAAAAAATTAAAAGACAGGAGGAGAGTCTAAGGGAGCTTCGGGACAACATGAAACGAAACAACATACGAATAATAGGGGTGCCAGAACAACAGAAAGAGGAACAAGGATTAGAAAACCTATTTGAAGAAACAATATCAGAAAAATTCCCTGAGGGGGGGAAGAAAAAAGTCACACAAGCCCAGAGAGTCCCAAACAAGGCGAACCCGAAAAGACCCACACCAAGACACATCATAATTACCATGGCAAATGTTCAGGACAAAGAGAGAATCTTACAGGCTGAAAGAGAGAGACAGAAAGTTACATACAAGGGATCTCCCATTAGATTATCAAATGATTTCTCAACAGAAACACATCAGGCCAGAAAAGAATGGACGGAAATTTACAAACTGATGCAAAGCAAAGGACTGAATCCAAGAACACTCTATCCAGCCAGGCTAGCATTCAAAATTGAAGGGGAAATAAGAAGCTTCACAGACAAAAAAAGACTAAGGGAGTTTATCACCACCAAGCCAGCAATGCAAGAAATGCTAAAGGGACTGGTGTAAAAAGAAGAAATAAAAAGCTCATAAAGAAAACAGCCACACACAAAAAGAAATGGCTACAAACAAGTACCTTTCAATAATAACTTTAAATGTAAACGGACTAAATGCTCCAACCAAAAGACATCGAGTGGCTGAATGGATAAAAAATCATGACCCATACATTTGCTGTCTACAAGAGACCCACCTCATTAGAAGGGACTCACACAGACTGAAAGTGAAGGGATGGAAAAATATCTTTCAGGCAAATGGAAATGAAAAGAAGGCTGGGGTAGCAATACTTATATCGGACAAAATAGACCTCAAAGTGAAGGCCATAACAAGAGATAAGGAAGGCCACTTCATAATATTAAAGGGATCAATACAACAAGAAGATATAACCCTGGTAAACATATGTGCACCCAATGCAGGAGCACCCAAATACATACAAAAACTCCTGGAAGATATCAAAGGAGATATCGACAACAATACAATCATAGTAGGGGACTTTAATACACCATTGACATCACTGGATAAATCTTCTAGACAAACAATCAGCAAAGAAACAGCAATCCCAAATGACTCACTAGATCAGATGGACTTAATTGACATCTTCAGAACACTTCACCCCAAAGCCACGGAATATACATTCCACTCAGATGCTCATGGGACATATTCAAAAATAGACCACATATTGGGCCACAAGGAAAGTCTCCCCAAATTCAAGAAGATTAAAATCATACCAAGCATCTTCTCAGACCACGATGGCATAATATTAGAAATAAACTACAATAAAAACAACCCAAAATACTCAAACACTTGGAAGCTGAATAGCATGTTATTAAATATTGATTGGGTTAACAATGAGATCAAAGAAGAAATTAAAAACATCCTGGAAACTAATGACAAAGAAAACACAACAATCCAAAACCTATGGGACACAGTGAAAGCAGTCCTGAGAGGGAAGTTTATAGCTCTACAGGCCTATCTCAAAAAACAAGAAAAAATGGTAGTAAATCATCTAACTCTACAACTCAAAGAATTAGAAAGAGAGCAACAAGAAAACCCCAGAGTGAGCAGAAGGAAGGAGATAATAAAGACTAGAGCAGAAATAAATGACATAGAGACCAAAAAAACAATACAGAAAATCAATGAAACCAAGAGCTGGTTCTTCGAAAGGATAAACAAGATTGACAAACCTCTAGCCAAGCTCACCAAGAAGCAAAGAGAGAGGACCCAAATAAACAAAATCAGAAACAATAGAGGCAAAATAACAACAGACCCCACGGAAATACAAATGATTGTTAAAAAATATTATGGACACCTCTACTCCAACAAACTAGACAACTTGGAGGAAATGGACAAATTCCTAGAAAAATACAACATTCCAAAACTCAATCAGGAAGAATCTAAAAATCTCAATAGGCCAATAACTATGGAAGAAATTGAAGCAGTCATCAAAAAGCTTCCAGCAAACAAAAGCCCAGGACCAGACGGCTTCACAGGGGAGTTTTACCAAACATTCAAGGAATAACTAAAACCTATCCTCCTCAGACTACAACAAAAAATTCAAGAGGAAGGCACACTTCCAAGCTCATTCTATGAAGCCAGCATCACCCTAATACCAAAACCAGGTAAAGACAACACAATGAAAGAGAATTACAGGCCAATATCCCTCATGAACATAGATGCCAAAATCCTCAACAAAATCTTAGCAAATCGGATCCAGCAGTACATCAGAAAGATCATACACCATGACCAAGTAGGATTTATCCCAGGGATGCAAGGATGGTACAATATCCGCAAATCAATAAACGTGATACATCACATAAACAAATTGAAAGAAAAAAAAACACATGGTCATATCAATTGATGCAGAAAAAGCATTTGACAAAATCCAACACCCATTTCTGATAAAAACTCTCAGCAAGGTGGGAGTAGAAGGATCATACCTCAACATGATAAAAGCCATAAATGACAGGCCCACCGCCAACATCATACTCAATGGAGAAAAACTAACACCATTTCCCCTAAGAACAGGAACAAGACAAGGATGCCCACTCTCACCACTCCTGTTAAACATAGTACTGGAAGTGTTAGCCATTGCAATTCGGCAAGAAGAAGAAATAAAAGGCATCCAAATTGGAAAAGAGGAAGTAAAACTGTCCTTATTTGCAGACGACATGATATTATACATACAAAACCCTAGAGACTCCATCAAAAAACTACTAGACTTAATACATGAATTTGGCAATGTAGCAGGATACAAAATTAACCCCAAGAAATCTATGGCATTTCTATACACCAATAGTGAACTTTCAGAAAGAGAGATTATAAAAACAATCCCGTTTACCATCACACCAAAAAAATTAAGCTACCTAGGAATAAACTTAACTAAAGAGGTAAAAGACCTCTACTCAGAAAACTACAGGACGTTGAAAAAATAGATAGAGGAAGACAGAAACAAATGGAAGAACATACCGTGTTCATGGATTGGTAGAATCAACATCATTAAAATGTCCATACTACCCAAAGCAATCTATAAATTCAACACACTTCCCATTAAAATACCAACGGCATACTTCACAGATTTAGAACGAACTCTCCAAAAATTCATCTGGAATAAAAAAAGACCCCGAATAGCTTCAGCGATCCTGAGAAAGAACAAAGTAGGTGGGATCTCAATACCAGATATCAAGCTGTATTACAAAGCCACTGTTCTCAAAACTGCCTGGTACTGGCACAAGAACAGACATATAGATCAATGGAATAAAATAGAGAGCCCAGGAATCAGCCCGAACCAATATGCTCAATTAATATTTGACAAAGGAGGCAAGAACATACAATGGAGCCAAGATTGTCTCTTCAATAAATGGTGTTGGGAAAATTGGACAGATATATGCAAGAAAATGAAACTAGACCACCAACTTACACCATACACAAAAATAAACTCAAAATGGATAAAGGACTTAAATGTACGACGGGAAAACGTAAAAATTCTAGAAGAATCCAAAGGCAACAAAATCTCAGACATATGCTGAAGCAATTTCTTCACTGATACAGCTCCTAGGGCACTTGGAACTAAAGAGAAAATGAACAAATGGGACTACATCAAAATAAGCTTCTGCACAGCAAAAGAAACCATCAACAAAACAACAAGAAAGCCCACTGCGTGGGAAAACGTATTTGCCAACATCATATCTGATAAGGGCCTAATCTCCAAAATTTATAGGGAACTCATACAACTTAACAGAAAGAAGATAAACAATCCAATCAAAAAATGGGCAAAGGATCTAAATAGACACCTCTCAAAAGAGGACATTCAGAAAGCCAAGAGACATATGAAAACATGCTCAAAGTCACTAATCATCCAAGAGATGCAAATCAAAACAACAATGAGGTACCATCTCACACCTGTCAGACTGGCTATCATCAACAAATCAACAAAGACAAGTGCTGGAGAGGATGTGGAGAAAAAGGAACACTCGTGCACTGCTGGTGGGAATGCAGACTGGTGCAGCCACTATGGAAGACAGTATGGAGTTTCCTCAAAAAACTACAAATGGAACTCCCATTTGACCCTGTGATCCCGCTTCTAGGAATATATCCCAAGAAACCAGAAACACCAATCAGAAAGGATATATGCACCCCTATGTTCATAGCAGCACAATTCACCATAGCTAAGATCTGGAAACAGCCTAAGTGCCCATCAGTAGATGAATGGATTAGAAAACTGTGGTACATCTACACGATGGAATACTATGCTGCTGTAAAAAAGAAGGAACTCTTACCATTTGCAACGGCATGGATGGAACTGGAGAGCATTATGCTAAGTGAAATAAGCCAGTCAATGAAGGAAAAATACCACATGATCTCACTCATTTCTGGATAATAAAGACCATTATAAACTTATGAACAAAAATAGATACAGACGCAGAGCTGCCTCAAACAGACTGTCAAACTACAGCAGGAAGGCCGGGGAGGGTGGGAGGGCAGGAGGGGGGCGGGTAAGAGATCAACCAAAGGACTTGTATGTATGCATATAAGCATAACCAATGGACATAAGACACTGGGGAGTAGGGGAGGCCAGGGGATTGTCAAGGGCGGGGGGGGGGGGGGGAGGGAAGGAGACATATGTAATACTCTTTGTAATACTTTAAGCAATTTAAAAAAAAAAAGAAAGAAAAAAAATACTTTAATTAAAGACTTTTTTCCTTAAAAAAAAAAAAAATTACCAAAGCAGTGTCTTTTGTCCCTGGTTCAGGAATTACCCCTCTCTAGAATTTCAGTATATCCCCAATGGACTATCCAAAAAAAAAATTGGACTGGGGTCTTTTCTAGTTGCCTCTACTTCCCTTTGTCGGGGGGAAGGGTAGCTAGCCCAGTCCTCTTTCTTCTTCAATAAGGAGCAAAACTATTTTTTCCTGTGCCAATTGGACCTTTATAATTAATATATTAATTAGCTATGTTTCAACAATTTTGAGATTCCAGAGCGAATTATAATTATCCAGTTGGTAAATTCTATAACAGAGATGATTTACTGATTTTCTTGGCAGCTTTAATGGTAACTTTTGAATGCAGCCTATTGTTATTTATTTTTTTTTAAATATATTTTATTGATTTTTTAGAGAGGAAGTGAGAGAGATAGAGAGTTAGAAACATCGATGAGAGAGAAACATCGATCAGCTGCCTCCTGCACATCCCCCACTGGGGATGTGCCCGCAGCCCAGGCACATGCCCCTGACCGGAATTGAACCCGGGACCCTTCAGTCCTCAGGCTGACGCTCTATCCACTGAGCCAAACCGGTTTTGGCCAGTCTATTGTTATTTAAATAAACTACTTTTTATTATGGAAATACCAATCTTGTTACTAGAACCTAGCCTGTATTTTTTCCCTGGGTCAAATCCGCCATCTTTCTGAGGAAAAACCAGCCTTGGGTTTTGTTCTGTAGCATTCATAAAGAGATTAAGTTTAGCTCAATGCCAGAAGCCAGTCCATCCTTGCTGCTTGACACAGTCGCTGCAGGGAAGAAACATCTGCACAGCTTATGTTTCAAGGGACCTGGCGTATATGGCATACTGTTCTTAATATGTTTCCTCCCCTTCTTGGCACTATGTGTTTTAACCAAGGTCACCTCTCCGAGAAAGGTTGTTTCCCCAGGTAGGGATTTTTCCCTGAAGTTAGGGAGGGAATAAAACCCCTTAACTAAGTGCCAGGCGGGTAGTTAGTCACTTTAACTACGAACAATCACGCTTAAGCTACATAATCTTTACTCCCTGGAATGGAGATAAGAAATGCCCTAACTTTTGGAATAGAAATTGATAGGACTAAAATCAACTGGTATAAATACAGATGTAACAAGACAATAAAACACAGAACTTGCTGAACCGGTTTGGCTCAGTGGATAGAGCGTCGGCCTGCGGACTCAAGGGTCCCGGGTTCGATTCCAGTCAAGGGCATGTACCCTGGTTGCAGGCACATCCCCAGTGGGGGGCATGCAGGAGGCAGCTGATCGATCTCTCTCATCAATGTTTCTAACTCTCTATCCCTCTCCCTTCTTCTCTGTAAAAAATCAATAAAATATATTTTTTAAAAAATGGTCATAAAAACCAACCAAACAAACAAAACAAAGAAACACAGAACCTGTGGTTGCCTCCCACATGCATGCGCCCGGACCAGAGCTGGGGATCCAGCCCGCCACCGAGGTCCAGGCCCTTGACCAGAATCGAACTTGGGACCCTTCAGTCCACGGGGCGGCGCTCTTGTCACCGAGCCACAGCAGCTCGAGCAACAACACATTTTTAAAAATTTGTTTACTGCAGTAAGCTCTGCAGGGTTCTTTATCTTATAGATTGTGCTCTGGCTAAGTAAAGTTACATCTGATTTCATAAAAAAAAAAAAAAAAAAAGGGGGCGCGAGGCTACGGCTGAGAGGAGCCGAGCGTGGCTGGTGGAAGCCGGTGAGGCAGAGCCGCGATGTTCCGTATGGAGGGCCTCGCGCCGAAGCTGGACCCCGAGGAGATGAAACGGAAGATGCGCGAGGATGTGATCTCCTCCATACGGAACTTCCTCATCTATGTAGCCCTGCTGCGAGTCACTCCTTTTATCTTAAAGAAGTTGGACAGCATATAAAGATTGGACAATACATGTGAATGCATGGTATGAAGAACCTGGTTACAGTTTCTACTCTGCAAATGAATAGGCCCAGAAAGATGTAAGAGACTCTGCTTGAATGGACATAAAATTTCTACTTGTTAAGAACAAGTTTGGTTGTAGTAACTGACCTTCGTAGCTAAAACAGAAAACTACTTGGGAAACATGGAAACACGTTTCTTGTGCCTGTGATACTCAGCCTCCATGAATGTTGGTATAATTGTAAATAATGTCAAACTCCATTTTCTAGCAATTATTAATTATATAAGGGAATTATGTCTGCAGTGGCCCTGCCTTGTCAGTCATTTCTAGTGACCTTTTTACTTCTGTCAGGAGTATACTGAAGAGCTCCTTATGCCTAGCTATGTTTTAGGAAGCCAGCACACATCCACAACAACATTTAAGCACAGGACCATTAGTCTATATTTTTAATAAATGTACCAATTAAGAAAAAAAAAAACAACACAGAACCTGGCTGGAGAACCTAACGAGAGAACATGGCAAGAACCTGGCTGGAGATCCTGGCTAGAACCTGGCTAGAGAACCTGGCTAGGCTGCTGATCAACTGAATGCTGTCTCTGTGTCATTCCTTCTTCGCCAACTCCGTCCACAGCTTTGGGAATCCCTGGACCTGCTGGGGCTGGACCCCAACATAATTTGCCGGAAGCCGGTCCACCCTTGCTGCTTGACACAGTCGCTGCAGGGAAGAAACATCTGCACAGCATATGTTTCAAGGGACCTGGCGTATATGGCATATGTTTGCTCCCCCTCTTAACGCTATGTGTTTTAAACAGGACCACCTCCCCGAGAAAGGTTGTTTCCCCAGGTAGGGATTTTCCCCTGGAGTTAGGGAGGGAATAAAACCCCTTAATTAAGTGCCAGGCGGGTAATTAATCACTTTAACTATGAACAATCACGCTTAAGCTACATAATCTTTACTTAGGATAATCTCCTTCAGTTACTTCCTCGTAGCTTAATAGAACAATATTAAGCTTAATAGAACAATATTAAGCTTAATAGAACAATCTCATCTCATCTATAGGAGATGAGAACATAAATAAGGAAATCTTCTTTGTTTTTTGCTCTAGGTAATAGCTTCTCCTCCAGAGGTCCCTTCGTGGTCACCAGATGTGAATGTCCCCACACATCCTGCGTGGTTCAGGGTTCAGGCTCCAAAAGAGGGGGCGCATGCAAATGAAAGAGATGAGACAAGAAATAATAATTTGGAAATTGGGGGCCAGGTGAGAGCCCAACCCAAGAGGACGGCAAGAGGGCACAGGCCAGGCTGAGGGACCCCCCAAGTGCACGACTTTTTGTGCACCAGGCCTCTAGTTTATATATAAAGATAAAGGTTTGCTTTTTTGTTTATTTGTTTTGTTAATCCTCACCCAATGATATTTTCCCATTGATTTTTAGATTGAATGTGAGGAATGGAGGGGGAGGGAGATACAGAGAGAGCAAAACATTGATGTGAGAGAGAAATTGATTGGTTGCCTCCTGCACATGCCCCAACTGAGCCTGGGTATCAAACCTGCAATCGAGATATGTGCCCTTGACTGAGAATCGAACCCAAAACCCTTTGGTGCATGGGCAAACACTCTAACCACTGAGAATACTGGCCAGGGCAAGGTTTACTTTCATCAGATAAATATTCATCATCCCTTCTAGGTGCTCAACTGGACTGATCTGTGGTGAATACAGAGGAGGCAGGAGCTACCTCTGGAGGTGGCAGTCTCCAGGGCTGCCTTTGTAGAGCCTGGAGCACAGATTCAGACTCTGTCTCCTACCAAGACCACTCATGTCAGCCTGGAAAATGGGACAGATAAAATCGTTATCACCCGTCAACGTCGCCTGTGAAAGCTATGTCATCACTGCAGATTGGCAAATACTCTTACCACATCTATGCATTGCTCATCCCAGGTGCAAATCCAAAAGAATGTGGATGTCTGGTGTGCAGAATAATTCCACACTTATTGCAGCAGCCTAATACTAATGAGGCTCACAGCTATTTTATTATTTTGTTGTTGTCATTAATCCTAATATCAGAGGATATTTTATTTATTTATTTATTTATTTATTTATTTATTTATTTATTTATTTATTTTTAAAGTATTACATATATGTCTCCTTTTCACCCCCATTGACCTCTCCCTAGCACATGCCCTCACTCCCCTACTGTCTGAGTCCATTGGTTATGCTCATATGCATGCATACAAGTCCTTCGGTTGATCTCTTACCCCCTCCCCCCTGCCCCCACCTTCCCTCATAGGTTGGAAAGTCTGTTCGATGTTTCTATGACTCTGGCTCTATTTTTCTTCATCAGTTTATGTTGTTCATTATATTCCACAAATGAGTGAGATCATGTGGTATTTATCTTTCTCTGACTGGATTATTTCACTTAGCATAATGCTCTCCAGGTCCATCTTGGCTGTTGCAAATGGTAAGAGTTCCTTCTCTTTTACAGCAGCATAGTATTCCATCGTGTAGATGTACCACCATTTTTTAATCCACTCATTGCTGATGGGCACTTAGGCTGTTTCCAGATCCTAGCTATGGTGAATTGTGCTGCTATGAACATAGGGATGCATATATCCTTTCTGATTGGTGTTTCTGGTTTCTTAGGATATATTTCTACAAGTGGGATCACAGGGTCAAATGGGAGTTCCATTTGTAGTGTTTTTTTTTTGTTTGTTTGTTTTTAAATATATTTTATTGATTTTTTAGAGAGAGGAAGGTAGAGAGATAGTTAGAAACATCGATGAGAGAGAATCATCGATCAGCTGCCTCCTGCACATCTCCCACTGGGGATGTGCCCGCAACCCAGGCACATGCCCCTGGCCGGAATCGAACCCGGGACCTCTCAGTCCACAGGCCGACGCTCTATCCACTGAGCCAAACCGGCTTCGGCCATTTGTAGTTTTTTGAGGAAACTCCATACTGTCTTCCATAGTGGCTGCACCAGTCAACATTCCCACCAGCAGTGCACGAGTGTTCCTTTTTCTCCACATCCTCTCCAGCACTTGTCTTTGTTGATTTGTTGATGATAGCCAGTCTGACAGGTGTGAGATGGTACCTCATTGTTGTTTTGATTTGCATCTCTTGGATGATTAGTGACTTTGAGCATGTTTTCATATGTCTCTTTGCCTTCTGTATGTCTGCTTTCGAAAAAGTGTCTATTTAGGTCCTTTGCCAATTTTTTGATTGGATTGTTTATCTTCCTTTTATTAAGTTGCATGAGTTCCCTGTAAATTTTGGAGATTAAACCCTTATCTGAAATAGCATTGGCAAATATGTCCTCCCATACAATGGGCTTTTTTGTTGTTTTGTTGATGGTTTCTTTTGCTGTGCAGAAGCTTTTTATTTTGATGTAGTCCCATTTGTTTATTTTCTCCTTAGTTTCAATTGCTGTAGGAGCTTTATCAGTAAAGGTATTGCTACGACATATGTCTGATATTTTGCTGCCAATGGATTCTTCTAAGATTTTTATGGTTTCCTGTCGTACATTTAAGTCTTTTATCCATTTTTTTGTTTTGTTTTGTTTTTTGGTGTGGGTTTAGTTTCTTTCTTTCTTTCTTTTTTTTTTTTTGCATGTATCTTTCCAATTTTCCCAACTCCATTTATTTGTATAGCTATTGAACATTTTTGACATGCTAATCCTATAATAGCTTTATATGTATAAACTTATTTCAATCTCATAACAACCCTGAGTTAGATACTGCTACAATCCCCATTTTACAGATGATAAGCAAGGTCAATGACATATTAACATGCCTTAGGTTCACAAGTATTCAGTGTTGGGGCTGTAATCTGAACCCATGTAGTCTGATTCCAGAGTGCACTTCCTTAATAATTACCATATATTGTTTTTTAAATTGAGTTATAATTGACATAATATTGTGTAAGTTTAAAATATAGTATGTTGATTTCATACATTATATGTTACAATATTATTAATTACTATAGTTAGCTAACACCTCTGTCTGTCCCATAATTGCCGTTTCTTTTTTGTGGGAGGTAGGAACAATAAAGTCTAGTCTTTTACCACATGTTTTTAACCATTCAAGGTAAGAACTGATAGAGCTGTGCATTAGGGAGGCAGAGGATTTGTTTTGAGTTATGTTTTGTAAACAGTGGTACAGCTTCATCATAACAAGTTGGAATGACATTTCGGACCATGCAGAGGGCTTGAGCCACCTGCTTTTCTGCAGCTCACCTTTCCCACCCATGTTACTTTCCCACTGTTTGCTGGCTTTTTTCTTCACTTACCCATTCGGGCTACAAATAATTATTATATGCCTACTATGAACCAAATTTCTGTATTATCTGTTGGAGATGAGAACATAAATAAGACACAGCCTCTTCCATATTTATGGCATATATTGCCTTTACTTATCTGTAAAGCTCTTTCTCTGACCTTCTTCACAGTTTTTTCCTCCAGTTCATAATTTCATTCTGTTTACCTTTACATCAGTTGCTTGCTGATGTTAGGTTACCCCAAAATGATGTTTTAAAAATTCTAACCTTTTGCCTAGCCAGCCTGGCTCAGTGATTGAGTGTTGACCTATGAACCAGGAGGTCACGGTTCGATAACTGGTCATGGCATATGACCAGGTTATGGGCTCAACCCCCAGTGTGGGATGTGTGGGAGGCAGCCAATCAATGATTCTCTGTCATCCATGATGTTTCTATCTCTCGCTCCATCTCCCTTCCTCTCTGAAATCAATACAAATATATTTTTAAAAAATTATCTTTGAATAGCAGCGTAGGCAAATGCTGGTATTTGCTCGCTGCCTCTCACAATCACATCTAATTTACAACTATCCCTGACAGGTTTTGCTCAGTGGATAGAGTGTCGGCCTGTGGACTGAGGGGTCCTGGGTTCGATTCCGGTCATGGGCATGTACCTTGGTTGTGGGCACATCCCCAGTAGGGGGCGTGCAGGAGGCAGCTGATCGCTCTGTAGGTCGTGATGGGTGACTCCAAGCAAGGCACAGGCAGTGGCTGACTTTGCCCCTCCAGGGGAGACCCAGAGCCAGTGCACCTGAAGGAAAGCTTCAGAACACACCGGATTACAGCTCTACACATCCACGGTGACACACTCAAGGGGCAGCCTCAGTGAGCACCAAAGCCCCACTGAAGCAAGTCCTGCTCCATAGGGTGTCTCCTGAACAGCAGCTCTCCTTCTGTAGTCCCAGCTGGTCCTCACAGCCAACTGGCCTGGAGGACAATTCCTCCCAGTGATGCCAACAGCAACCAAGGCTCAATTACAAGACTGTGCACACAGCCCACACAGGGGCGCACCTAGATCCCAGCTCAGGTGCCTGAGGAGGCTGAGCCACTGGGCCCTACAAGACAGCTACCACACAAGGCCACCCTACCAATTCCAGGAGACAGCAGCTCTACCTAACACATAGAAACAAACACCGGGAAGTAGCCAAAATGTAGAGACAAAGAAACATGTAACAAATGAAAGAACAGAAGAAATCTTCAGTAAAATAACTAAGTGAAATGGAAGCAAGCAAACTACTAGATACAGAGTTCAAAACAATGTTTATAAGGTTGCTCAAGAATCTTAATGAGAGCATTAAGGGACTTAGTGAGAATTTCAAGAACCTTAGTGAGAACATCAAACACATAAAAAAAATAGTCAGAAATTAAGAATAATTTACAGGGAATCAACAGTAGAGTAGAGGATGCTGAGAATCAAATCAGTGATTTGGAATATGGGGAAGCAAAAAACACCCAATCAGAAGAGCAGAAAGAAAAAAGAATCCAAAAATATGAAGATTGTGTAAGAAGCCTCTGGGGCAACCTCAAGCGTATCAACATTCACATCATGACAGTGCCAGAAGAAGAGAGAGAGCAAGATATTGAAAACCTGCCCTAGCCAGTCTGGCTCAGTGGATAGAGGCTGTGGACCAAAGGGTCCCAGGTTCGATTCCAGTCAAGGGCACATACCTTGGTTGCAGGCTCCTCCCCAGCCCAGACACAGGTTGGGGTTTGTGCAGGAGGCAACAAATTGATGTGTTTCTCTCACATTAATGTTTCACTCTGTCTTTCTCTCTGTCTTCCACTCTCCCTAAAAATCAATGGAAAAATATCCTCAGGTGAGGATTAAAAACAACAACAAAAAAAGATATTGAAAACCTATTTGAAGAAATAATAACAGAAAACTTCCCCTATGTGGTGAAAGAAATGGACTTCCAACCGAAACCGGATTGGCTCAGTGGATAGAGTGTCAGCCTGTGGACTGAAAGGTCCCAGGTTCGATTCTGGTCAAGGGCATGTACCTGGGTTGCGGGCACATCCCCAGTGGGAGATATGCAGGAGGCAGCTGATCGATGTTTCTCTCTCATCGATGTTTCTAACTCTCTATCTCTCTCCCTTCCTCTCTGTAAAAAATCAATGAAATGAGAGAAAACCAAGATGGCGACATAGGTAAACACCGGAGTTAGCTGCCTCGAACAACCACTTCACAAATACAACTAAAAGACTGAACGGACATCGCCCAGAACCACAGGAAGACTGGCTGAGGGGAAATTCTTCAACTAGAAGGAAAGAGAACAGCATACGAGACTCAGAGGAGGCGCAGTGCGGAAAATACAAAGGTGCGGAGGTACGCGCGGAGCGGGCTGGTAGCTGAGGGCGCGGTTGTCGTTTTCGATCGGGGGGGGAGTCTCAGATTCTGAGCTCCAGTTCTAGGCGAGTCTCTAGGGACCCAGACTCAAACGGGAGAAGCGGGACTGTCTGGCATCGGTCGGAACGCGAGGGCAGCTTTCTCTCCGAGGTTTGCAGCGGTTGCTGGGACTCTGAGAGGCAGAGCCTCTGGGGACTGGACTGAGAGGAGCCATAACTGCTCCCTCCACCCGATCTGTTGATCCTGTGCGACCTGCCCTGCCCAAGCCCTGCACAGAGCCATTTGCCAGATAGCCTCAGGCAAAGGCTAGATTAGCACCTCCCTAGAGGACAGAAGTTTTCCCACTGCAGACACAGCTGATTCTCACAGCCAGTTGGCCTGGAAGTCAAATCCCCCCAGTATTAACTACAACAATCAAGGCTTAACTACAACAAGACTGCGCACAAAGACCACTAGGGGGTGCACCAAGAAAGCTTAAAAAATGCGGAGACAAAGAAACAGGACAAAACTGTCAATAGAGGATATTGAGTTCAGAACCACACTTTTAAGGTCTCTCAAGAACTGTCTAGAAGCCGCCGATAAAGTTATAGAGATCCTCAAGAAATCTAATGAGACCCTCGATGTTGTGATAAAGAACCAACTAGAAATTACGTATACACGGACTGAAATAACGAATATTATACAGACTCCTAACAGCAGACCAGAGGAGCACAAGAATCAAGGCAAAGATTTGAAATGCGAAGAAGCAAAAAACACCCAACCAGAAAAGCAAAATGAAAAAAGAATCCGAAAATACAAAGATAGTGTAAGGAGCCTCTGGGACAGCTTCAAACGTACCAACATCAGAATTATAGGGGTGCCAGAAGATGAGAGAGAGCAAGATATTGAAAACCTATTTGAAGAAATAATGACAGAAAACTTCCCCTACCTGGTGAAAGAAATAGACTTATAAGTCCAGGAAGCGCAGAGAATCCCAAACAAAAGGAATCCAAAGAGGACCACACCAAGACACATCATAAGTAAAATGCCAAGAGCAAAAGACAAAGAGAGAATCTTAAAAGCAGCAAAAGAAAGGAACTCAGTTACCTACAAGGGAATACCCATATGACTGTCAGCTGATTTCTCAACAGAAACTTTGCAGGCCAGAAGGGAGTGGCAAGAAATATTCAAAGTGATGAATACCAAGAACCTACAACCAAGATTACTTTATCCAGCAAAGCTATCATTCAGAACTGAAGGTCAGATAAAGAGCTTCACAGATAAGGAAAAGCTAAAGGAGTTCATCACCACCAAACCAGTATTATATGAAATGCTGAAAGGTATCCTTTAAGAAGAGGAAGAAGAAGAAAAAGGTAAAGATACAAATTATGAACAACAAATATGCATCTATCTACAAGTGAATCTAAGAATCAAGTGAATAAATAATCTGATGAACATAATGAACTGGTAATTATAATAGAATCAGGGACATAGAAAGGGAATGGACTCACTATTCTTGGTGGGGAAAGGGTTGTGGGAGATGTGGGAAGAGACTGGACAAAAATTGTGCACCTAGGGATGAGGACAGTGGGGGGGGGGGGGAGTAAGGGCAGAGGGTGAGGTGGGAACTGGGTGGAGGGGAGCTATGGGGGGAAAAAAGAGGAACAAATGTAATAATCTGAACAATAAAGATTTACTAAAAAAAAAAAAATCAATAAAATGTATTTAAAAACAAAAAGAAAGAAAGAAAGAAATGGACTTCCAAATCCAGGAAGTGAAGAGAGTCCCAAATAAGAGCAATCCAAAGAGGCCCACACCAAGACACATCATAATTAAAGTGCCAAGGGCTAAAGACAAAGAAAGACTCTTAAAAGCAGCAAGAGAAAAACAATTAGTTACCTACAAGAGAGCACCTATAGGACTGTCAGCTGATTTCTTTTTTTATATATAAATTTTTCCTTTATTTTTTTAAATTTTATTTTATTGTTTAAAGTATTACAAATAGTAGTACACATGTCTCCTTTTTCCCCCCCACTGACCTCTCCCCCGCCACCCCATCCCCCAAGCCCAATCCCTCACACCCGCCACCCCCCGCCCCTCTACTGTCTGTGTCCACTGGTTTTGCTCATATGCATGCATACAAATCCTTTGGTTGGTGTCTTACCCCCTCAACTGCCTCCCCCCACGCCCCGCCTCTCTTCATAGGTTGTACAGTTTGTACGATGCTTCCCTGTTTCTGGTTCTATTTTTTTTATTATTAATTAAATCTTTATTGTTCAGATTATTACATTTGTTCCTCTTTTTTCCCCCCTTAACTCCCCTCCACCCAGCTCCCACCCCACCCTCCTCCCTCACTCCCCACCCACTGTCCTCATCCATAGGTGCACGATTTTTGTCCAGTCTCTTCCCGCATCCCCCTCACCCCTTTCCCCCCCAAGAATAGTCAGTCCACTCCCTTTCTATGCCCCTGATTCTATTATAATCACCAGTTCATTCTGTTCATCAGATTATTCACTTGATTTTTAGATTCACTTGTTGATAGATGTGTATTTGTTGTTCATAATTTGTATCTTGACCTTTTTCTTCTTCTTCCTCTTCTTAAAGGATACCTTTCAGCATTTCATATAATACTGGTTTGGTGGTGATGAACTCCTTTAGCTTTTCCTTATCTGTGAAGCTCTTTATCTGACCTTCAATTCTGAATGATAGCTTTGCTGGATAAAGTAATCTTGGTTGTAGGTTCTTGGCATTCATCACTTTGAATGAGGTCGATCTGGCTGCGACATCTGTCACCCCATTGATCGCCAGGTTTGATTCGGCTGATCTGGCTGGCTAGGCGGTGTCCCCCTCCTCCCTCACCGATCCATGTGCATCCCTCCCGAAGCTGCACGCTAGGTTGAAGAGGACGACCTTCCCCCCTAAGGAGAGGACTGGTCTTCAGGCAAGGGTATATGAGTAGCTGCGCTCCCCTGCTAGAACCTCCAAACAAGCTCCCAAGGCAGCTGATTTCTTAACAGAAATTTTGCAGGGTGAAAGAGAAGGAGAAGGGGGAGGAGAAGGGGAAGTGGGGGGGAGGGAGAAGAAAAGGGGAAGTGACCAGGGCCAGGTAGTGGAAGAAGAAGAAAGAAGAAAAAAATATTAAAAAATATGAACAATAAAACGATATCAAACAATACATAGGGCCGAGACAGGTTTGGCTCAGTGGATAGAGCGTCAGCTTGCGGACTGAAGGGTCCCAGGTTCGATTCCGGTCAAGGGCATGTACCTTGGTTGCCGGCACATCCCCAGTGGGGAGTGTGCAGGAGGCAGCTGGTCGATGTTTCTCTCTCATCGATGTTTCTAACTCTCTATCTCTCTCCTTTCCTCTCTGTAAAAATTCAATAAAATATAAAAACAAAAAAAAAACAAAACAACAAAAAAAAACAATACATAGGTATCAACAATTGAATCTAAAAATCAAGATAAACTACAAGGAATCTAATGAGCAAAATAAACTGATGAATAAATAGAACCAGAAACATGGAACAGATTGATGAATCTCGGTGGAGAAGGGCCGTACACAGGAAGAGATTAACTCAAGAACTTACATGCATACTAGAGGCCCAGTATACATATTTGTGCACATTGAAAGGAAAGTAATTAGAAGGTGGCTGGCGGAGCGGGACTGGGAGAGATGGCCTGGACACACCCTGGAGGCAACCTCCTGCGATCCTTCCCCAGCCAGCTGCACCTGGGGTGGCGCTGGGGCTCAAAGGACATCTGCAGAGTGAGTGGGATCTCTCCGGCAGGTGGGGTCCCTCGGCCTGGTCTTCGGGGATTGGGCCGAAACCAGCACTTCCAAATTCCCCCAGAGGTCCTGGAGTGCGTGAGGGCACTCTTCACAGTTTCTGTCACTTGGCAGCTCCTGCGTTTAGCATCTGTCCCCTGGTGGTCAATTTGCATTATACAGTTCCGCTGGTTGGCCAGTCAGCTGGTCCTTTGCCTTTTATATATATACTAGAGGCCCGGTGCACAAAAATTTGTGCACTCGGGGGGAAGGGGGGGGCCCTCAGCCTGGCCTGTGCCCTCTCGCAGTCTGGGACCCCTCAGGAGATAATGACCTGCTGGCTTAGGCCTGCTCCCGGGTTGCAGAGGGCAGGCCCAATCCCTAGGTGCAGCCCCTGGTCGGGCTCAGAGCAGGGCCGATTGGTGCCGGGAGCCAGTCCATCCTTGCTGTTTCAAGGGACCTGGCATATATGGCATACTGTTCTTTTTTTTTTTTTTTTTTTTTAATATATTTTATTGATTTTTTACAGAGAGGAAGGGAGAGAGATAGTTAGAAACATTGATGAGAGAGAAACATCGATCAGCTGCCTCCTGCACATCTCCTACTGGGGATGTGCCCGCAACCCAGGTACGTGCCCTTGACCAGAATCGAACCCGGGACCCTTCAGTCCGCAGGCCGACGCTCTATCCACTGAGCCAAACCGGTTCCGGCGGCATACTGTTCTTAATATGTTTGCTCACCTTCTTGGCACTATGTGTTTTAACCAAGGTCAAATCTCTGAGAAAGGTTGTTTCCCCAGGTAGGTATTGTCCCCTGAAGTTAGGGAGGGAATAAAACCCCTTAACTAAGTGCCAGGCGGGTAATTAAACACTTTAACTATGAACAATCATGCTTAAGCTACATAATCTTTACTCCCTGGAATGGAGATAAGAAACGCCCTAACCTTTGGAATAGAGATTGATAGGATTGGAATCAACTGGTATAAATACAGATGTAACAAGACAACAGGACACACAACCTAGACACAGAACCTACACACAGAACCTACACAGAACCAAGAGACAGAAGAACTTCGCTGGAGAGAACATGGCAAAAGATCCTGGACAGAAACTGGCCACAGAACCTAGAGACAGAACCTGGCTACAGAACCTGGATAGAACATGGCAAGAGAACCTGACTAGAACCTGGTGACTGAACCTGGCTGGAGAACCTGGACAGAACCTGGCTGGAGAACCTAGCGAGGGAACATGGCTACAGAACCTGGCTGGAGAACCTGGAGAACCTGGCTGGAGAACCTAGCAAGAGAACATGAACACAGAACCTGGCTGGAGATCCAGACTAGAATTTCACTGGAGATCCTGAACAGAACTTGGCTGGAGATCCTGGCTAGAGATCCTGGCTAGGGTGCTGATCAACTGAACGCTGTCTCCGTGTCATTCCTTCTTCGCCGACTCCGTCCACACCTTTGGGGAACCCCTGGACCTGCTGGGGTTGGACCCCAGCAGATTGGGGAGTTGGGGCGCCGCCCCCTGTCATGCACAGAGCAGGGCGGATCGGGAGGTTGCAATGCCACCCTGAGTCAAGCTCAGGGTAGGCCCGATAGGGGGGTTGGGGCACCGCCCCCTGTCACACTCAAGGCAGGGTCGATGGGGAGGTTGCGGCGCCACCCCCTGTCACGCACAGAGCAGGGACAATCTGGGGGTTGGGGCACTGCCCCCTGTCACACACAGAGCAGGGGCCATCAGGGGGTTGAGGAGCTCCCCGCCCCTCCCCGTCACAGAGTAGGGCCGATAAGGGAGTTGGGGCACTGCCCCCTGTCACAGACAAAGCAGGTCGGATCAGGGGGTTGGGGCGCTGCCCTCTATCACCCACAGAGCAGGGCCGATCAGGGGGTTGGGGCGCCACCACTGTCACACTCAGGGCAGGGCCGATGGGGAGGTTATGGCTCTACCCTGTCACACACAGAGCAGGACCGGTGGGGGGAGGGGGTTGGGCGCCGCACCCTGTCACACACAGAGCAGGGCCGATCAGCGGGTTGGGGCGCCGCACCCTGTCAACACAGAGCCGCAGGGCAATCAGAGATTGGGGAGCTCCCCCGTATCAGGCACAGAGCAGGGCTGATCAGGAGGTTGGGGCCCCTTCCCCTGTCACACACAGAGCCGAAGGGCGACCAGGGGGTTTGGGCACTGCCCCCTGCCATGCTGATCCCGGTGCCGGGAGGCCTCTTGGCTCCGCTGATCCCAGTGCTGGGAGGCATATTACCCTTTTACTATATAGGATAGAGGCCTGGTGCATGGGTGGGGCTAGCTGGTTTGCCCTGAAGGGTGTCCTGGATCAGGGTGGGGGTCCCGACTGGGGTGCCTGGCCAGCCTGGGTGAGGGGATGATGGCTGTTTGCAGCTGGTCACACACCCTTCAGGGTGGGGGTCCCCACTGGGGTGCCTGGCCAGTCTGGGTGAAGGGCTGAGGGCTGTTTTCAGGCTGGCGGGTGAGGGAAGCTCCCAACAACTCCAGCTCTAAGATTCCAGCTCCCTGAAAGATGGTTTCTGGGTGGTTTTTTTAGCTTCTATATTTGTTAAAATGTTTCAAACTGCAGGCTCAGAGGCCTGCAAGGCACGCAGGGAACATTGGTTTCCTCCGTCACTGAAGCAAGCAAGCCTCATGTTAGTTTCAAGCTGCCTGGCTGCCGGCCGCCATCTTGGCTGACAGTTAATTTGCATATCTCCCTGATTAGCCAATGGGAAGGGTAGCAGTCGTACGGCAATTACCATGTTTCTCTTTTATTAGATTAGATACTAGAGGCCCAGTGCACAAAAATTTGTGCACTCGGGGGGTCCCTCAGCCCGGCCTGTGCCCTCTTGCAGTCTGGCACCTCTCGGGGGATGTCCACCTGATGGCCTAGGCCAGCTCCCTGGGGGATCAGGCCTAAGCTGCAGTCGGACATCCTTAGCGCTGCTGAGGATGTGGGAGAGGCTAACGCCACCACCACTGTGCTGGCAGCTGGCAGCCTGGCTTGTGACTGAGCAGAGCTCCCCCTGTGGGAGCACACTGACCACCAGTGGGCAGCTCCTGCATTGAGCGTCTAGCCCCTGATGGTCAGTGTGTGTCATAATGACCAGTCATTCCCACTCTTTCTGCTGTTAGGATCAATTTGCATATTACCCTTTTATTATATAGGATAGAGGCCTGGTGCACCAGTGGGAGCCAGCTGGTTTGCCCTGAAGGGTGTCCCTGATCAGAGTGGGGGTTCGACTAGGGTGCCTGGCCAGCCTGGGTGAGAGGCTGATGGCTGTTTTCAGGCTGGTCAAGCCCCCCAGTGGGGATCCTCACCCCATGGGGGTGTGGCCCGACTGGGTGAGGGGCTGATGGCTGTTTGCAGGATGGTCAAGCCCCCCAGTGGGGACCCTCACCCCATGGGGGTGTGGCCAGCCTGGGTGAGGGCCTGATGGCTGTTTTCAGGCTGGCCACTCCCCCTTCAGGATGGGGGTCCCTACTGGGGTGCCTGGCCAGCCTTGGTGAGGGGCTGATGGCTGTTTTCAGGCTGGTCACAGCCACGGGCTGGAAGCAGGTATCTGAGAATTATTTATTTTCTATAATTGAAACTTTGTAGCTTTGAGTGGAGCTCAGGGCCGGCCAGGGCAGGTGGGAAGCTTGGCTTCCTCCATCACCGGGGGTAACCTAAGCCTCCTGTTCACTCCAGCTCTGTGGCCACTGCCATCTTTGTGATGGAGTGAAGGAGTGAGGGTGTAATGGTTAATTTGCATATTACTCTTTTATTAGATAGGATATATATACGTGAGCTCCACTGCATGAAATTCATGCACAGGATGATGCCCTCGGCCTGCCTGCAACCTCTCCAATCCAGGAGCCCTTGGGGGATGTCTGTCTGCTGGTTTAGGCCCAATCCCGGTGATCAGGCCTAAACCAGCAGTCAGACATCCTTCTCACAATCCTGGACCACTGGCTCCTAATTGCTCACCTGCCTGCCTGCCTGTTCACCCCCGACAGTGCCCCTCCTGACAGCCTGATTGCCCCTCACTGCCTTTGCGTGCCGGCCTGATCCCCCCTAACTGCTGGCCAGGTCACCCCTAATTGCCCCCTCCCTGCCAGCGTGGTCACTCCTAACTGCCCCCCCCCACTGGCCTGGTCACCTTTTACTGCTCCCCACCGCTGACCTAGTTGCCCCTCACTGCCACCCCTGCTGGCCTTATCACTTGCAACTGCCCCCCGTGCCAGCCTGGTCACCCCCAACTGCCTCCCCAGCCAGCCTAGTTGCCCCTCACTGCCCTCCCTGCTGGCCTAATCACCCCTAACTGCCCCCTGCCAGACTGGTTGCCCCCAACTACACCCCCCCACCAGCCTGGTCACCCACAACTGCCCCCCTCTGCCATTCTGGTCACCCTTAACTGCCCCCTCTGCCGGCCTGGTCACCCCCAACTGCCCTCCAATTGGCCTGGTGACCCTTCACGGCTCCCCCGCTGGCCTGGTCACCCCACACACCTGCTGTTCAGTCATTTGGTCGTCCCTCACTAACCCCCCTGCCTGCCTAGTCGTAGGCAGCCATCTTGAGAGGGTGTGATGGTTAATTTGCATATTACCTCTTTATTATATAGGAGAATAGACTAGAGGCCCAGTGCATGGATTCATGCACCAGTGCGGTCCCTCGGCATGACCTGCGGGGATCGGGCTGAAACCGGCTGCCCAATGCTGTCTGCCACTCCTGCTTGCCACTACTGCTCATCCTGGCCCTACTGCGCTTGCTGCTGCTGCTCAGTAGGCTCACTGCCACACTGCTGTGGTCTCCGGGCTGTGGCAGTCAGCCGTGAGCCTTGCATCTGGCACCCATCGGTCAGCTGAGTGGCGCTCCTGCTGTGGGAGCACACTGTCCATCAGGGGCCAGCTCGTGCATTGAGTGTCTGCCCCCTGATGGTCGGTGTTCGTCATATGACCAGTCAACTGGTCAAGGAGTTCCCTGGTCGATCAGTCGCTTAGGCTTTTATATATATACCAGAGGCCCAGTGCATGAAAATTCATGCACTGTAGTGGGGACCCTCAGCCCGGCCTGCCCCTCTCACAGTCCAGGAGCCCTCAGGGGTGGGAGGCGACCCAGTGATCAGGGGAAGGTGACTCCCCCATCACACCTCTGCTGCTGCCTCTGCTGGCAGCACAAGCCTCAGCCGGCCCTGGTTACCTGTGCCTCGGGCCAGCCCTGGGTGGCTGGGCAGCCACCATTTGAGACTTGCCTGTGCCTTGGGCTGGCCCTGGGTGGCTGGGGGGCTGAGGGAGCTGGGGGACTCCAGAGGCAGGCCCACGGAGCCTGCAGCCCCGGTGGGACTGAGGGGACTGGGCACCACCATCTTGTGGATGTGGGGCCACCATCTTTGAGGGCATGGCAGTCAATTAGCATATTCCCTCCTTATTGGCTGTGGACACCACCATCTTTGAGGGCGGTGAAGTCAATTAGCATATTCCCTCCTTATTGGCTGTGGGCACTGCCATCTTTATGACAGCATGAGGGTTAATTAGCATATTCCCCTTTTATTAGGGTAGACAAGAGGTCTGGTGCACAAAATTTGTGCATGGGTGGGGTCCCTAGGCCTGGCCGGTGATCAGGGCCTATAAGGGCCATCTCGCTCAGTCCCAATTGGAACTGCCAGCTGCCAGATGGGGCCAGAGGGAAGTTTGCCAGCCAGGGGTAGGGACTGGGGGGCTGGCCATGGGACGTTGGCTGTGAGAGCGAACTGACCACCAGGGGGCAGCTCCTGCATTGAGCATCTGCCCCTTGATGGTCAGTGCACACCATAACGACCAGTTGTACCAGTCGCTTAGGCTTTTATATATATAGACTAGAGGCCTGATGCACAAAATTCATGCAAGAGTAGGCCTTCCTTCCCCCAGCTGCTGTCACCGGCTTCCCTCTGGCACCCAGGACCCGGGCTGGCTTCCCTACAGCCCCAGCTTCATCCAAAAGGACATCCTTAGCATATTACCCTTTTATTATTATAGACTAGAGGCCCGGTGCACAAAAATTTGTGCACTCAAGGGGGTGGTCCTTCAGCCCAGCCTGTGCCCTCTCTCAGTCTGGGACTCCTTGGGGGATGACCACCTGCTGGCTGAGGCCTGCTTCCAGGGGGATTGGGCCTAAGATGGCAATCAGAGATCCCTCTGGCAGCCTGGCAGCCCTCAGGGGATGTCCACTTGCCAGCGGGGAGCAAACCTAAGCTGCAGTCGGACATTCTTAGTGCTGCTGAGGAGGCAGGGGAGGCTCCCACCACCACCGCTGTATTGGCAGCCATCAGCCTGGCTTGTGGCTGAGCAGAGCTCCCTCATGTGGGAGCACACGGACCACCAGAGGGCAGCTCCTGCATTAAGCATCTGGCCCCTGGTGGTCAGTGTGTGTCATAGTGACCAGTCATTCCCAGTCTTTCTGCTGTTAGGGTCAGTTTGCATATTATCCTTTTACTATATAGGATAGAGGCCTGGTACATGGGTGGGGGCCGGCTGGTTTGACAAGAATGGTGTCCCGGATTAGGGTGGGGGTCTCCACTGGGGTGCCTGGCCAGCCTGGATGAGGGGCTGATGGCTGTTTTCCAGCTGCCTGCACCCCTTCAGGTTGGGGGTCCCCACTGGGGTGCCTGGCCAGTCTGGATGAGGGGCTGATGGCTGTTTTCTGGCTGCCGGCACCCTCTTCAGGGTGGGGGTCCCCACTGGGGTGCCTGGCCAGCCTGAATGAGGGGCTGATGGCTGTTTTCCAGCTGCCTGCACCCCTTCAAGTTGGGGGTCCCCACTGGGGTGCCTGGCCAGCCTGGATGAGGGGTTGATGGCTGTTTTCTGGCTGCCGGCACCCTCTTCAGGGTGGGGGTCCCCACTGGGGTGCCTGGCCAGCCTGGATGAGGGGCTGATGGCTGTTTTCAGGGGGGCCAAGCCTGCAACTGAAGCTCCCAGTCTCTCCTTTTTTTCTTTTTCTTTTTTTTTTTATTCTGGGATTTATTTACCTTCTGTAATTGAAACTTTGTTGCGGCTCCAGTTCCGAGGCCGGCTGGCTGAAAGCAGGTATCTGGGGTTTGTTTAGCTTCTATAATTGCAGCATTGTTGCTTAGACTGGAGCTCAGAGCCCGGCTGCGGCAGAAGGGGAACCTTGGTTTCCTCCATCACTGGAGCAAGCAAGCCTCATGTTCGCTTCAGCTGCCTGGCTGCTGGCCGCCATCTTTGTTGGCAGTTAATATGCATATCGCCCTGATATGGGAAGCGTAGCAGAGGTATGGTTAATTACCATGTTTGTCTATTATTAGATAGGATAGGCATTACCTATGGACACAATAGGGTGGTGAAGGCTTAGGGCGGGCAGGAACCGGGTTGAGAGTGATGCGGGGGGGGTGGGGGGGGGTGGAGGAGGGACATCTGTAAGGTACATCAACAATAAAGATTAAAATAAACAAACAAACAAATGACTAAATGTTCTATAAAAAATTTAAAAATCTCACCTTTGCTTTCTGGTATTAAACAACAGTAGCAGCATCTAGGTCCTACTTCTCAGTGAAATGCCTTTTTGATAGCACAAAGCAAGGTTTCTTTTGTTTTAATTTGGTAATGTTTCAAGTCCAACTTAGTTCCATCACTTACCTCCCCACAGCTTGATAGTCAGGGAGCAATAATTCCCTTATCTGTGGGCTGTTTAAGGGTGATATAGCACTGCCCTGGGAGCAAAACAAACTAAGGCCGTTTTCCAGATGCATGTTTTAAAACTTTCAGCTGGAAAGACCTTCATTATGTGAAATTTATTCTGATTATTGTAAGTCAAGATTTGATCTTATTCAGAAACAAACCCATAAGTTGACCTCTGGCTATTGCCTCCTAAATTTCTGGCTCTAGGCCAGGGGTGGAGAACCTTTTTCCTGCCAATGGCCATTTGGATTTTTATAACATCATTCTCAGGCCATACAAAATTACCAACCTAAAAATAAGCCTGCTCTATTTGGTCAAACATTTAAATAACTTATCCCTAATGCCTGCCAGGGCCAGACCAAATGATTTCTTGGGTCTTATACAGCCGGTGGACCTGCCATTCCACACCCGTTCCAAGACATATGAACATCTCATTTGTAGATTTCAGGCAGACAGAGGTTAGAATCTGGCAAATGTGACCTCAACAGCAGATAAAGTGTGTCAAGACTGAGAGGAATTATGAACACTGTTATAGAAATCACCTTTTTAAAAGTCACCTGTTGTACAAAGCACTGCAGTCTCTTCCTTTCTTTCTTGTCCTTTGCCAGGTTGTGTTTGAGGGTCCCCCATCCAAGAGGCACCCCAAACATTCCATTTCCTGTTTTTGTTGCCTACATGCAATAATGCTGAAAGTCTGTAGTAGTAGATCTTATCCTACCTGAGTACATTTTGTTTTTTATTTTTTAATCCTCACCTGACAACATTGATTCTAGAGAGGAAGAGAAACACGGATGTGAGAAACATTGATAGGTGACCTCATGTGCACCCCCTGCTTTGGATCAATCCTGCAACCCAGGCATATGGCCTGATGAGAAATTGAACTGGAGACCTTCCCCATGCACAGGAGTATGCTCTAACCACTGAGCACACCAGTCATGGCCATTTTGCATTTTTTCTTTGCATTTTCTACTAGAGGCCAGGTGCACGAAATGTGTACACACGAAGGGGTGGTCCCTCAGCCCAGATTGTGAGAGGGCACAGGCCAGGCTGAGGGCCAGGGTGCACTGTCAGGCCCACAGGCCCACAGGTGCAATATCAGGGCCAGAGAGGGGTGCAGGAGCCTGGGCAACCAGGGAGGGACCGAGGGAGAGCTCCAGCACATGTCCGGCCCATCTTGCTCAGTCCCAACTGGCCAAACCCCAGTAGCAAGCTAACCTACCGGTTGGAGTGTCTGCCCCCTGGTGGTCAGTGCACATCATAGCAAGTGCTTGAGCGGCCTTGACATCATTTTCATATTACACTTTGATTGGTTGAATGGATGCCCGAATAACCAAACACTTAGCATATTAAGCTTTTATTACATAGGATACTTTTTTTGGCTCATTGGGGACAAACATGCTAAGGATTCCTCTGTGCATAAACAGAATAGCAAGACAAAGCAGTCAATACTTGTGTGTGAGATTGAGTCTGTGCTGCTGACAAGACTGCCGTGCTCCGCCCTGGCCCAGTGGGTTGGAGCATCTCACCTGGTACATCAGAAGGTCCCGTTGTATTCATGGATTCCTGGCCAGGGCACATACCTAGGTTGCGGGTTCAATCCCCATCCAGGAAGCAACTGATCAATGTTTCTCTCACATCCATGTTTTTGTCTCTCTCCCTTTCTCTCTCTCTTAAAAAAAAATCAACATATTCTCAGGTGAGGATTATAAATATATAAACAAAACAGGGCGTGTCCATGCTGCAGGTCCATACAGTTTGGGTAGGTTGAGGGAGCAGGGCGAAAATAGGACTTTCAGTGCAACTCTGAGCCTACAAACAGCAAGGCTGTGATGAGGCCAGGGACCCAGATTGACCTCTGGGGCGGGCTCCCCCTGCGGGCGAGCAGGAGGCAGCCAATCCATGATTGCTCTCATCATCGTTGGTGATTGCTCTCCCTCTCTGAAATCAATAGAAATATATGTTTAAAAAAATAGATATGTGCCAAAACCGGTTTGGCTCGATGGATAGAGCGTGGCCTGCGGACTGAAGGGTCCCAGGTTCGATTCTGATCAAGGGCATGTACCTGGGTTGCGGGCACATCCCCAGTGGGGGGTGTGCAGGAGGCAACTGATGGATGTTTCTAACTATCCCTTTCCCTTCCTCTGTAAAAAATCAATAAAAATAAAAAAATAAAAAATAGATACGCAAGTCATCAATTCAAATCCAATAGCAAGTACGTGAAATTAAAATAATTTATTCCTAACTTGAATAAATGTTTGTTATTGTTCTTTCTGAGGCCCCTGTCGTGCGAGCGCCGTTTGAGTAGCTCCGTATGCGGGGAAAGCACTGAAGCCCGCAGCCCGGGGGTCCTGGGCGCGCGCAGCCGGCCCTTGCGGCCGCGAGGGGCCGGACTGAAAGCTGGTCGGAGCGGCCCATTCCGGCTGGGGGTTGCTCGTCAGGCCACGGCCCAGTCAGCGCGCCGGCGGAGCCCCCGGGCTCTGAGCAGAGTCCCGGGCCAGATGCTGGCAGGGCGGGGCGGGGCCAGGCTGGACTACAAGTCCCGGCGCGCCCTGCGCTCGCGGGCGGGGCGGGGCTGAGCCAGGCTGGACTACAAGTCCCGGCGCACCCAGCGCTCGCGGGGCCGGCCCGGCATACACCGCGCCTGCCGCCGACGCGGCCCGAGCGGCCTCGGCTGTGTGTGCGGCGCCGCCGGCCCGCCTCCTGGGGCTCCTCGCTGCGGGTCCTCCTCGAGTCCTATCGCTCGACAGCGGCCCGACCCTGCCAAGCCGCCTTTAAATTCAACGCCAGCCAATACCGTGCGCCGGTCGGGCCACGTGACGGCGCCCGGAGGGGCCCGGCGGCGCTCGCGGAGCCCCTGGAGAGCCCCTCCGCGCGTCCCGTCACCCTGCCCCGGTGGCTGCCGGGATACGGACGGCTCGGGCCGGTCCCGCTCAGTCCTCCAGCCGCGGGGGCCCTCCAGTTCCGCCGCCGGCGCCGCCGCCCGCCCGTCCGCCGCCCGCGGGCCGCTTCTCTGGGCCCCCCAGGCACATGGCTCCATGAGGCAGGAAAAGGCGGCGCGCGAGAGGTCCCGTCCGCCCCGGCTGCGCCTGGCCCGGGAGAGAAGGTGGGACTCGGCGGCGCCTCCCCGCCGGCCGCTGGCCTCCTCCCCGGGGTCGCGGCGAGGGCCCGGGCCAGGGCGGGGGGAAGGCGGCGGCGGGGGAGGCCTGCGGGCCGCGTGTCCCACGAGGGCGCGGCCTCCGGAAACAGTTTCGGGTCCGGATAAAGTTGGGGGGGTCTCGGACCTCCCGGCGGCTCCCGCCCTGCCACGCGCGGCCTTCCCGGCCCCAGCTCCCCCTCCCCGGCCTGCTCGGCCCGCGGCGCGCCCTCCGCTCCCGCTCGGTCTCGTCTTCCTGCTCCGCGCGCCCCTCCTGCCCGGTTTGTGTCTGCCGCCCCCCCGCAGTCCCTCCCTCGCCCACCGGAGCCCCGCGGCCTCCGCCTCCCCCCCCCCCCCGGGCTGCCCGCCCCTCCCAGCCGGGTTTGCCCTTCATCCCCCGCCCTTCCTGGCGTGTCCCGACCTGAACTCCACTCCGCCGCCCCGCCCCGCCCCTGGTCCCCGCGGGCCTCCGCTCCCACGGCCCGCGGCGCGGCTCCGGCAGAGCAGGCAGGGCCGGGTCTCCCGCGGGCCAGCCGGAGCGCGCGGTCCCTGCTCCGCGGGGAGCAGAGGGGGATGGCGGCTCCGAGCCGGCGGCCTGTCCGCGGGGGCGCGGCCCGCCCTCGGCCCGCCTGCTGTCGGGGACCCTGGGCGCCGGCCTGCAGCCGAGGATGGGCGATGCGCCTGTGTGCGGAGGCCGGGGAGCCTGCAGCGGCTCACCTGGGCCCGCGAGCGAGTTTGGATATAAATTGGTGGCGGAGGAAGCCTTAATGGCCTCATGTTCAGGTGCAGCAGGACCTTCGCCCCGGTGTCCTCGCCGCTTTGTGGTGATGCCCGGGATGCGGGCGCCCGGCCCGGAGCTGTAGGTTTTGAAACGGTTTGAAGTGAGGAGAGCCTGCCTGTTCCTGGGCGGCTTGTGTTTTTAGCAGTTGCTCTGTTGGACTGTAGTTTTTCAGAAACCAACTCTTAGTAACATCTACGCTACCTTGGTTTTGTTCATTCACTGCACCTGCATTTCCATCTTAGGTACAGGAAGGAAGAATGGACTCGGAAGGAAGAAAATTCATTTCAGAGACAAAATAGCTCCCCTCCTCTGTTATAGCTGTGTCCCTGGCAATACAAACTTCCTGCTTCAGTGAGTATTACCTCGGATATCTAGCATAGAAGTTCGTTGTTTGTTTTAGGCCTGTGTTGGGGCTTTGGGGTATAGATTTTACTTTGTTTACTTGATTTTTCTACTTCCATGTGGGGGTCTTAATGTTGAAGTTCTTTCCACTTGCTCTCTTTTAAAATATGCAAAGACAAGTTTATTGTTCATACTCCCAGTAGAGTGACCTAGGTGGTGGTACATGTAGTATTCACTACACTTACCCTCTTTGTCTTAATACATAAGTCTGGCTCTGTCCCTTCACAAATTACTCTTTTTAAAAAAACAAAGAGCATAACAGTGCAGTTCCTATCAAGGTCAGTTATAGGGTCTCTTCCATACAGTTAAGAGTGTTCAGAGATTTTTGGAACATTTTGCCCTAAATCTGTTATGGTGATGGTGATGCTATTATCTTGAAAATAATTAAAATCCTACATGAAAACATAATTCTGGGGAAAAAATTACTATTGATTTTTAGAGGAGTGGGGAGAGGGAAACATTGATTGGTTGCCTCCTGTACTCACCCTGACCAGGAGTCGAACCTGCATCCTTTTGGTACATGAGTCAACGCTCCAGCTTAGGGAGTCACCCAGCCAGGGCTTCCTTTGAGTTTATTTTATTTTATTTTTTAATATGTTTTTATTGATTTCAGAGAGGAAAGGAGAGGGAAAGAGAGATAGAAACATCAGTGATGAGAGAGAATCATTGATTAGCTGCCTCCTGCATGCCCCACACTGGGGATTGAGTCCATAACCCAGGCCTGTGCCCTGACCTGAAATCGAACCATGACCTGGTTCATAGGTCGATGCTCAACTACTGAGCCACGCTGGCTGGGCCCTTTTTTTGAGTTTATTAATAATGGTACGAAAACACTTTAGAGAGTTTTTCAGAGTGCTTCGCATCTTTTTTATTTTTATATTTTGGTTAATCCTCACGCGAGAATATTTTTCCATTGATTTTCAGAGAGAGTGGAAGGGAGGGGGAGAGACAGAGAGAAACATCAATGTGAGGGCATCAATGTCTCACATCAATTAATTGCCTCCCGCATGTGCCCTACCAGGAGCAGGATCGAGCCTGCGACCATGGTATGTGCCCTTAACTGGAATCAAACCCGGGACCCTTCAGTCCGCAGACTGAGGCTCTATCCACTGAGCCAAACCAGTGAGGGCATGGTTTACATATTATTGGAGCCTCACAAACCCTTTGTAAGGGAGGTAGGGAACAAATATTTTCATTTTACAAATGGAAGAACTGAAGCCCAGCCCTGGCTGGTTTGGCTCAGTGGATAGTGTGTCAGCCTGCGGACTGAAGGGTCCTGGGTACAATTCCCGTCAATGGCACATGCCTGGGTTTGGGCTCAAACCCCAGTGTGGGGTGTGCAGGAGGCAGCCAATCAATGATTCTCTCTCATCATTGATATTTCTATCTCTCTCCCTCTCCCTTCCTCTCTGAAATCAATAAAAATATATTTTTTTAAAAAAAACGTTTTTATTGATTTCAGAGAGGAAGGGAGAGGGAGAGATAGAAACATCAATAATGAGAGAGAATCATCTATCAGCTGCCTCCTGCACGCCCTCTACTGGGTATTGAGAGCACAACCCAGGCATATGCTCTTGACAGGAGTTGTACCCAGGACTCTTCAGTCCTCAGGCCGATGCTCTATCCACTGAGCCAAACCAGCCAGGGCAATAAAAACATACTTAAAAAAAAGGAAAGAAAGAACTGAAGCCCAGAAAAATCTGGCACATAGTAAAGGGAAGGGATCTAAAAACAAAATAGAACTTTTGACTCCTATATTTATGTTTTTTTCTTTTAAGTTAACATGAAAATGTATAGTTCTGTGAAGTTTTCTAAGTCTAACGTTTAATTATATAGGTAAGTCTATATTTTGCAGGGAAATTTTTCACACAGCAAGTATTTTGTTTATGATGTGTGTGATGGGGTTTCAAAAATATGCAAATGATTATTTGAAATGATTACCAGAATGTTTGTGCGTTTTTCATTTGACTATTGTTTGGAATAGTTCCATAAGTCAGCCAGAATTGTATCTCAGGTGCCACTTCACTACTCCTGTGATGCAGTTTTTATTTAACTCTCTCTCTGACACACGAAGGAAACAGTCTATGCCCTTCTGTATTAAAGCTTGATTTGAACAGTCACCTGTATACTAATAAGAGAAAAAAAATGCAGAGACCTCGTTTTTCTTAGCCTCTTCCCTACTTCTACTACAAATATTTCCTGTAGTAAAGTGATGTCCCCTAGTTGACTATTTTGAGGCTTGTCTTCAAAAGGTGAAACCTGATTTTTTTTTCCACGTCCAGGCTTTTCTAGATATTTTAATCTGATTGATTTTTGAAATCTAACTTTGATGGAGTAGTGCTATCAGTACTCAATATATATGAAGACTTCCATGATAATAGCATATCTAGCAAGTTTAGTTTCTTTTTAGTATAAACTTAAGAGGAGCCAGATAGAATAGAACTGTGTACAGCTCTCCTTCAGCCCAATAGTCATTCTTTATGTTTCCTGCACTCACAGTGAGAAGAACAGTGGGTGGTTTATTAGAAATCGTTGCTCTTCCAGGAGGGAAGCATTACGGCCATTGGAATAATAATCCCAGATTAATATTATAATATTTTAAACTTCAAGGTGGTTCTTTTTTTTTAATTCTTTATTATTTAAAGTATTACATGAGT
The DNA here is from genome assembly GCF_014108235.1 of Myotis myotis. Classification (NCBI taxonomy): domain Eukaryota; kingdom Metazoa; phylum Chordata; class Mammalia; order Chiroptera; family Vespertilionidae; genus Myotis; species Myotis myotis. The sequence goes on along the minus strand of NW_023416390.1, from coordinate 93,608,236 downwards.
CTCTTTTTTTCCCCCATTGACCTCTCCCCCGCCAATCCTCCCACACAAGGTGGTTCTTAATCGAATTTTATTATGAAGGCACTTATTTCCTTCTTTCTTTTTTTTTTAAATATATTTTATTGATTTTTTTACAGAGAGGAAAGGAGAGGGATAGAGAGTTAGAAACATCGATGAGAGAGAAACATTGATCAGCTGCCTCCTGCACACTCCCTACTGGGTATGTGCCCGCAACCAAGATACATGCCCTTGACCGGAATCGAAACTGGGACCCTTGAGTCCGCAGGCTGACACTCTATCCATTGAGTCAAACCAGTTAGGGCTTAAGGCACTTATTTCTGTAGAAATAGTAAGAATTCAGAGCTATGTTGTTTTTGGAAACGACCCTACTTTTGTTAATAGAGGCACTGCCAGTATTGGTTATAGCAGGTACTTTAATAAATAGTAGTTATAAGTCAAAGAACTGCTTAAATGCTCTTAATGTGTTACTCATTGACTACTCACAAGTAACTCTGTGGGGTGGCAGAAGCCCAAGGCCATACAGAGTGGCAGCCTGCCTGAGTGCATTTCCAGTATGTGGCAAATCATAGCTGGGATTTGAGCCTGGACTGTAACCCAAAGCCTAGGCTCTGTCCTCAAAGATGGGAACTGGCAGCGTCAGCTTAGCGTTTGCAGTGATTTCGGAGTATTGGAGAGGAAGGCCACTTCAGTCAGGGTGTCCTCCCCTCAGTACTGGTCTTTATACCTTGTTTGTAAACATCAGCAATTTATAAGACAACATTTGTATTAGCTCCTGAAATCATAAATTGCCCTTCAGACAAATAAAAGTGCCCCATCAATTCAAAAAGAAAGAAAATTCTTTTCAAGTGCAGTTTAAAAAGTAGGTATAGTCTTCCCAAGGAAAGCCTCGAGCAACCTAAAGTTAATATCAGCTGAGGCTAAGTTCAGGATTGACCAGTTACTGGAGTGTTTTAGCAAAGAAGACAGCTACTAGCATAAATCAAACCATGAAGTTCATGTAGGGGATATTTCACCTAACTTTTGAATGAATTGTCCACATTGGCTATCCATTTTCCTATGAATTAAACCATTCCTAGGTTTGGGCTGAATAGAGTTAACATTGTTGATAAGAATAAATACTTAGAATTTAGCTCCAGTTTCTGACACACTCTCCAGTTAGCATCAGGATGGAACCAAGTATTTAAAGATTAGGTTGTGCCATAAACATCCTATCTAATAAAAGAGAAACATGGTAATTAGCCGTACCTCTGCCACCCTTCCCATTGGCTAATCAGGGCGATATGCAAATTAACCGCTAACAAAGATGGCGGCTAATTTGCATACTGAAGGCAGGGTAGGACAGTGCAAGCCGCAATCTAGGCCCCCCGTGTGCCATCGGAGCAGGCGGGGGCTGGGGCTAAGGCAAGTGGTGCTGATCACTACACTGGAGCCCTCCCCCACCCACCAGAGACACGGGGCTCACTCCCGTGTGTGATCCGGGGAGTGGGCGGGGGCTGGGGCCAAGGCAAGCGGTGCTGATCACTTCGCCCGCCTACCAGAGTCAGGGGGCCCACTCCCATGTGCGACCCGGGGGTGGGCAGGGGATCAGCGGCATTGCTTGCCTTAGCATAAGCCCCGCCCACCGGGAGCCGTCCAGCCCAGGGCCAGGAAGGCAGGAGGCAACCCTGGAGCGCTGGAGCCACCTGGCTCTCCCAGCTGTCTGCGCTTCATGAATCCCAATTTTCCGCGGAGGCGACGGCTGCAGGACCCAGAGCGGGAGACAGGAGTGGGCCAAGCGCGGCTCTGGCTTGGGCTTGATGGAGGGCACCGGCGCGGAGGACATCTCCCCAATGGGCAGCGACTCCCCTGCCGCCGGAGATCTCCTCTGCGCCGGTGCCCTCTGTCCTGCTGAGCCGCACTCAGCCTGCTCCCCTGTCACCTGCTCTGTGTCCTGCAGCCGCTGCCTCTGGGGAAACTTGCGATTCATAAAGCAAGGGTGGTGGTGGGGGGGGGGGGGGCACCTAAGAAGTCTCTGGCCACCACCGCCGCCGCCCCCTAGCTGGCTCCGGGCACTTGGGGCGCTGGCTACTGCTGCTGCTTTGGCTGCTGGAAGCTCCGCTGCTGCTTGGGGTCCAGGCGCAGGAGGCTGGCCAGGGGCCTGGGACAGGTCAGCAACCCCTGCCGCAGCCTCAGCAGCAACAGAGCGGGTAGCAATACAATGGTGAGCAGGGCCTGAGCCCCGCCCGCCCGGACATGGGGCCTTCTGAGAGAGAAGAGAGAGAGACGGAATTTGGCACCCCGCATCCCTCCCTGATCAACCACTGTGATTCAGGCCAGCGAGGGTTGCCTTCAGGCTGCAGCTCCAGGTCCCTCATCCCCACCCCAGGCCCGAGAGCACAGTGCTGGGCAGAAGCACCCAGTGGTTCGGGAAAGCAGCGCAGCAAGGGGCCGGCACGAGGTGGGGGGGGGGCTGTGTTTACACCACAAAGTTCCCCCACTTCTGCCCTGGCCCACATCCTTCCTCCTTCCCCTCAGAGGCCCAGCTCCTGCCTACATGCTTGCTGGGCAGGCCCAACTGCACCGGAGAGTGAGTTATGGCAATCAGGATGGCCACTTCCTGGGATGGGATGGCCAGAACACAGGGATTCATGAGGGCAATGAGGCCCATGGGGCATGCACAGCACTCCGGCAGTAGGGGTGGCCGGCCAAGCCGAGTCTGGCTACAGTGGGGCCAGTGGGAGCCCGAGGCCACCCCAACCCCCACAGGTCCTGGGCAGACAGTGGCTCAGTGGAGAGTGGTATCTCCATGCATGGTGCCCAGGGGCGGCTGTGAGCTGCTGCAACCCCACCCGACGCTTCAGGGAGGGGGAGAAGGCTCGCAGCCACCAGCACCCTAGGCTGCATCGCCTGGCCTGTGCCTCAGCCTGCCAGGTTGGCAGGGTCCAGAGAAGGTGAGCTGTTCCCTTCCCCCAGTGGTAGAACAGGGAGGAGAGCGCTGGGTGCAGGGAGGGGACCTCAGCTGGGATCCTGCTGGTGTGGGCCCAGGCAGGGGCCAGTGCAGAAGTACCAGGGCACAGTTGCTTCGGTGTCTCAGTGAAGTTTGCAACTGACCCAAGGAGGAAACCCGAGAGGGGAAAGGCCGGGAGGCATGAATTGCCAGCACTGTAGCCACTTGAAAACAGCTCCACTTGGAATGTGAGGCGGTTATATGTTCAGCTGAGAAGTGAGAGGGCTGAACTCCACTGTCGCTGGGCTCCTGTCAGTCCGAGGCCCAAGCGTCCACCACAACAAGGGGAGAACAGAGCGAGGGGCCCGGAGGAAGGGAGGACAATTGAAGAAAACCATGTTTAGACTTTCCCCAGCCCTCTCCTTCTTTCTGCTGCCTACAAGAGGCCCAGGCCCGGCCACAGTTGTGTGTCCACCTTTTAGTCCCCTATTCTCCAACCACAGAGGAAAGAAATAAGGAAGGAGTCTGTGCTGCCTTCAGAAAGTATCTATATACCTGATCGGCCAGTTGCCTTCCACAGAGGGAGGCCAGACTGCGGCTTAGGCCCGCTCCTCACAGGGACATCAGTAGGACATCCTGTGAGGGCTCCCAGACTGTTAGAGGGGGCAGGCTGGGCTGAGGGATGCCCCCCGAGTGCACAAATTTTTGTGCACCGGGCCACTAGTCCTATATAATAAAAGCCTAATATGTTAAGTGTCTGGTTGGCTGTTCAACCAATCAAAGCATAATATGCTAATGATAGGCTAAGGCCGATCAGCCACTCGCTAAGATGTGCACTGACCACCAGGGGGCAGGCTCTCCTACCAGTAGGTTAGCTTGCTGCTGGGGTCCTGCCAATCAGGATTGAACGAGCCGGGCCAGACACGCCCTGGAGCCCTCCCGCATCCCTCCCCGGCCCGATCATGCACTGGTGGGGTCCTTCTGCCTGGCCTGCGCCCTCATGCAATCTAGGACCCCTCGCAGGATGTCGGAGAGCCAGTTTCTCCTGATCCCACAGGCAAAGCTGAGGGACGCCACTGGTGCAAGAATTCATGCACTGAGCTCTAGTTCTTCTTATAAAAAGGCAAACTTAAATGAAATCAACTAGGAAATCTGTAGATAAGATGGCTGGTGTGTATACCATATGCAGGGCACCAGGTGAGGTGTAGTGAAAGGTAAAGGCATCCAGCCCTGAGACTCAGGCTGAGGGTGGCTGCAGGGCTGGCTGGGACTGAAATGACGGTAGAATCCTGCCCGCTTCCCCACAGGAAGGGAGGAGGAGTTGCCAGCTGGTGGACCCCAAGGAAGGTGTGATGACTCTTCAGCACTGAGAACATATTTATTTGACACTTGCTAAGTTAGGAGGTGAAACAGTCATTCCTTTTATTTCCTCCAGCTTTTTGTGGAAGTACAACTTTGTCTCCATCTGGTGGAAATCCATTTTACCTAGTTCATTCTCATTGATATCTAGTGAACAGAGGAAAATGAGATCACTACTACTGGCTCTTAAAGTGGCCCTTGAGTTTAGCTTTTTGTTTTTTAACATGTTTTTATTGATTTATTGATTTACTTACTTATTAGAGAGAGGGAAAGAAAGAGATAGAAACATCCATGGGCTGCCTCCTGCATATCCCCTACTGGGAATCAAGCCAGCAAGCCAGGCCTGTGCCCTGAACAGGAATCAAACCTGAGACCTGTTGGAGGGCCTGGGTCAGTGTTCAACCACTGAGCCACTGGACTGGGTGAGTTTAGTTTTGAAAGTAACCAACTGAAAGCTTGAGAGGGTCTCAGTGACATAATGTGTCTATACAGCAAGGATTTTTACACTTGATTCCATTTATTTCAGATGAACTGACTGCAGGAACTATTCAGTTACTCCTACTAGGATCAAAGTACCATTTTTGCTAGTTTTTAAGAGGTTTTGAGGAAGAGTAAGAACAAATTCCCACATTGTTTTAGAAGAGGTGTTGAGTATATCTTTAGGGGGTTTTTTGTTTGTTTAGCGCTGTTATTCTGAGATACCTTACACTGTACTCTCAGTTGCCAAGCTTTTGGAGAAATGAGTGCCTGCTTATTGTAGGGTGGTCCTGGAAGCTGAGTCTCGGACTACTTGGTTGTGGTGAGGTGCCTGCTTTGTTGGAGTAGGATTAGAAGAGTCTCTAAAGAGAAAGTTTTGATGAAATTGGTGGATAGGGGTTAATGTAATAAATAAAAGCATTTCCTACCAGCACCCTGTTTTACTTAGCGTTCTTTTTCTTCTTACTTACTGATTTTTAGAGAGAGAGAAATGTGGATTTGTTGTTCCACTTATCCGTGCATGTACTGGCTGTTTTCTTGTATGTGCTGTGGCTGGGGATCGAACCCACAACTTCGGAGCATCAGGGCATCTCTTCAACCAACTGAGCTACCGGGCCAGTGCTACTTAACATTCTTTATTGTAGTCTTAACATTCTTTATTGTAGTTCACTTAATATTTGCTTTATACTGAAAGATAAAGTGCTGCCTTTGGTCACTACTTGAGAATATCGATTGAATTATTTGCTTAATGGCCTCCCAAGAAATGCTTGGGGCCTAAAGAGTCACAAGATTTGGGTTGGTTCTCTTGATTTCAAATTGTAGCTTGGGAGGGCGTGGGGGAATTGTTAAATGTAATCTGTTGTGTTTGTTCCCACTGCAGATCAGTGGTTGTACTTTGTGTGTAGGCAGAATATTCCGAGAATTCGTTTCTTCTGCCTTGGTGTGGTGTGAAATCTCTTCTGTTGCTCTGTTCCGGGGTGTTTCCTAGTCAGGTAGTTGATAACACCGGCTAACAAACACCTGAGTTGTCACAATCTCCTAACATCTAGCTCTTCCTTCAGGTGTGCTTTGGTGTAATGAGAATGAGCAAAGATTTCTTTTTTTTTTAACCTTTGCGTTTCTTTGTTTTTTTGAATTTTGGGTGTTAAAACTCCAACTCTGTAGAGATTGTTCTGCTTCATTTAACACGTTACATACAAGGTGGAAAGTTAAATGAGAGCTCAGAAGCCAGTGACATCCATTGTGAACTCCAATGACAATGTCAGGGGAATTGGTACTTGTCCAGGTGATGGCTGAGATGTTGGTTTTGAATTTGTTTCTTGCTCCATTTTTGTTGGCAAGGTTCTGCAAACTCTTAAGCTAGTTTTTAGTACACCCTTGGATGTAGTTTGTTTTCCATCATGCCCTTAGGAAAGGGGCTGAATCCAACGGTTATTATTGGCAAGCCTCACACTTTGTGGCTTGATGGGAAAGCCCAGGCCTTGGAGTCCAGCATACAGATTGTGCTCCCAGTTCTAACTCTGCCTCTTAGTGGCAGTCTGCCTTTAGGCAGGTTATCTGGCTTATTCAGCCTGAGGTCCCACCTCTGTAAGATGACAGTAGCATCGTCTGTCTTGCTGAGTGGTTTTGAGGGTTTTGTGAAACCCTGTTTAGAGAGCACCTGTTCAGGGCAAGCACTCCACAGTGAAGTCCTGGCCCTCCAGGAGTTCGTGCCAGTGGGAGCAGTCAAACAAAACCCAGATGGTGAGAGCAGCTGAGTAAATTGACACTACACACCAGACATTGTGTTAAGCACTTCCCATATGTTAACTCATTTTCCTAACAACCACGGGGGCAAGTCTGGTTACTCACATTGTGAAGAAACTGAGTCAGAGAGGCAAGCCTGAAGGATCAGGATTTGAACCCAGGCCAGTTGGTTCTGGAGTCAGTCTTTTTCAACCAAGATGTTCTGCCCCCTCTCTTAAATGTTTGAACAAGACAAGAAAGTCTATGCTTAGAATCAGTATAGTTTCTGGAAGTTTTAATGGATCAAGTGCATAAGGCTTTCTCAAAAAGAATCCTATTTTCAAGCCAAACATTGAAGAGTACAAAGGTATTATTCCTCAGCTCTTTCAACTCACTAAAAATTACCCTAGATACAAAAATATGTATTTTGTTATGGACCAGCATATATCAAGAACATAAACGAGTAAAACTTGTGAAATTTTTATATCTCATTCAACTTCAAGTGACAGGCTGTTTTTGTAGAATTAATGGCATTGCAAGTGGGTAGGTAAACATCTTATTTGATTTAAAAGGCTGTGGAATTTATAACCAAAACACTATGTTTTAGAGCAATGCATAAAAAGGCAGTTATGTGCTTTGTGTTCAAATCAGAGAAAATTTTAGGGAGAATATCTAGGGAAGGGCTAAAACATGTAGTCATTTGAGAAAAACCAGTATACTTTCCTCAAGTCAAGAGAATTTTACAAACTTTGGTATAATCGATATTGAAATAAATAGGATCTCTATTTCCTGATTCTGTGATTTTTGACACAACAGAAAGAGGATTTTGGCCATGTTATAGCTATACATTTCTACCTTGGGCTTTTTAAGAAAAAAATTTAGTAAAAAGATCCTCCCTCCCATTCACATCATCAGATGGCTTTCTGGCCCATCTGATGCCACACTATGTTAAGCTGAGTGGCTTTGCATTTGTTTGCTTTGCAATGACAGGGCAGAAAGGCTACCTCACAAAAGGACTATGAAGCTTGGGTCATTGTATGAATAAAGGTTTCTACTAGGTGTAGCTTTTCTCGAATGAGGTCTTAAAAGGTTAGAGAGATGTGTAGAAAGTGGAGTTCTGATAACCAAGGAAAATGAGCATTTGCAAATGATAGCTGTGAGGACAGAAAGATGGGAGCCCTGTGTTAGAAGGTGTGCTCTTTGTGGAATGGCAGCTAACTGCTTTTCACCTTCACTAAGGTCGGGGGCTGAAATCACACATCATTCATGTTAGTGATGAAGGAATGCCGAAAGGATGTGGTCAGCCAGGAAAAGCACGGGTGCCTCACTGGGGCCCTCTGAAATTAGGGTGCAGAAAGCAGCCGGAGGAAGTCTGCGAGGTCCAGGGCTGCCCTCCAGCCGGCCTTGAATGCCGCCCTCCGTCCAGCTTCATGGGCTGCTCACCCTTCCTTCCGGCCAGGCAAGAGAGCACTGTGCTGCCCGCCTCCGCCCGTGGTGACCGTAGCTTCACGGAAAATAAACAGTGATTTCCCTGTAGGAACTCCTGCTGTGGAACTCGGGGTTTCTTCTCGTCACGCTGGCCCGGGATCCTTTGTGGCCCTGTGACCTGGGGAGAGCGAGCCTGGATGACTCTTGCCTCTGTGTGGAGACTCTTTCTTCTGTTTTTGTTTTCTCTTTTTGGCTAACCATTTGAGTCAATGCTTATCTGTTCTCTTTTTGGTTAGGGTTCTGTACATTCCAGACCGCGAGCACTGAGTCAGGATGGGAAAAAGACGCTGCGTTCCTCCACTCGAGCCCAAGTTGGCAGCAGGCTGTTGTGGGGTCAAGAAGCCCAAGTTATCTGGAAGTGGAACGCACACTCACGGGAACCAGTCCACCACTGTCCCCGGCTCTAGTTCAGGACCTCTTCAAAACCACCAGCATGCAGATGGCAGCAGTGGTCGGGAGAATGTGTCAGACTTAACTCTGGGACCTGGAAATTCCCCCATTACACGAATGAATCCCGCATCGGGAGCTCTGAGTCCTCTTCCCCGACCCAATGGAACTGCCAACACCACCAAGAATCTGGTGGTGACCGCAGAGATGTGCTGCTACTGCTTTGATGTCCTCTACTGTCACCTCTATGGCTTCCCTCAGCCACGACTTCCTAGATTCACCAATGACCCCTAGTGAGTAAATCCATCAGAGCAGGGGACAATGAGAAAGGCAGGATGGCATCTTCCCACTACTTATAAAAACTTGAATGTGATGTAGGAAGAGGATGGTGAGAAATACCTAGAGTATCCAGTGTTGGAGAGGGACTAGGTTATATTTGGAGGAGGCGTAGGTAATGTTCTGGTTAAAGTAATGTTCTGGAAATCAGGGTTTTCTTCTTGGCTCTTCTGTTGTTTCAAATGTACAGGTCACACTGTCACATCGCCACTCTGTCACATCGTTGTGGACCCCCGTAGTGTTGAAGTCCAGGTGAACTGGGAGCTCATTTAATGGGAGCTGCGATGCTTTCACAGGGTCCCCTCCCTCTGTTCAACAGCAATCCCATGGAAATCTCAGGGCTGCTGGCACCCCACCCACATGTCAGAATCTGCTTTACTGGTTAGTTGGTTTTGTTAACCCTCACCTGAGGATATTTTTCCGTTGATTTCTAGAGTGAATGGGAGGGAAGGAGAGAGAGAAACATTGATGTGAGAGAGACACAACAACTGGTTGCCTCCCTCACGTGCTCCAACCAGGGCTGGGGATCGAACCTGCAACCAAGGTACATGCGCTTGACCAGGATCAAACCCAGGACCCTTCCGATCGCGGGCCGACACACTATTCACTGAGCCAAACCGGCCAGGGCTCTGTTTTACTCTTTTTAATTCAAGACTCTGTTGTTTGTCCCCAGCCCTCTCACGTGCCAATGATGGGAGGCGCATGTGTATCAAGTGCAAACTGAGGAAACTCAGGCCAGTGTCTGCTCCTGGCTCGGAATCGGAGCGGCTCTGAGCTGGCTTGGAAGAGCTTTTGAGCTTTGTTTTCTGAGGTGCGTGGAGCACGCAGCATAGAAAGGCCTTGCACAGCCACTGGGCAGGGAGTGCAGAGGCATGAAAAGTCCTTGTCCTTGGGAGACTTGTTGAGTCCTCCAGCCACAGGCACCAAGTGAAATAGTGTGTGGTGCACTGTGGGCAGAGCAGAGCAGAAGTCGTCCCTCCTGTGTGGTGGTGTCAGAGGAGAAGAGATGAAGAGAAAAAGTCCTGACTTTTCAGGGCAGTATTGCCCCAGGGTACCATAGTCAGAAAAACCCTGCAGAACAGATGCAGATGATCCCACTGGGTCTGAGTGGGAGCAGGCGTATCTCTAAAGGAGAAGGACACAGGTTGGGAGAGTGGGTGGTGGCTGCAGCATTGCAGGGCCATTCTATTTGGGCTCCTATTCCCACCTGCAGACAGTGGACTACTTGAGGGCTGTGGAGTAGTGTTGAGACAGTAACTCTAGCTGGTGCTGTTCAAGTGTGTTAGTATAAGGGAAAGACGTGTGGGTGGGAGATCTGCTTTGTAACAATGATCAAAGAAGTAGGTAACTTGAAATTTTTAAGTTGCTTTTTAGAAGTGTTTAATTCAGGCATCAAAGAGGTAAAGGCATAGGAGCATGGAGGAGTCTCAGGAAGAGAGAGAGACCCGAGACTTCTTCCTAGAAAACCCGCCACCATCCATCTGATGTAGCCGAGAAACAGAAGGTGGTGATTTCTGCTAATAATAACCTCTCTTCTGGAAACATTATTTTTCTTTTCTGAACATTTATGAGCAGGAGATATCTGTAGCTGCCATTGGCAGAAATAACTATGGGAACAGTGTGGGGCTCTAGGGAGTGCGTGCAGATAAGAAGGAGAAGGTGCACAGGCCCAGTGTGTCTGCATGAAGGGTGGGACTAGGGAACTTGGACATTCAAAATAGAGTAAAGAAGAGGAGAAGGACATGGAGAATTAGAAGGAAAAAAAAGTGAAGTCCTGGACAGAGGAAGAGGACTGTAGCACATGCATGTGTCAGCAAGGCCGTGGGAAAGGCTGCCCAGAGGGCCTTTCTTCATGCGCCTTGCGAGGTGTCCTCTCTGTGTCCCACCGGGACTGTACGCCTCCCAGAGGGGAATGGAGTCCTGCAGGGAGCTGGCAGTTCGGAAAGCAATCATTTTGGGGAATAACAAATGAACAGGAATAAAGCCAAGGTTTGTTCTTATCCATGATTGATTTGGGGCTGGAGAGTGTTTTGTGTTTTGCTTTTTTAGTCCGCTCTTTGTGACATGGAAGACAGGGCGGGACAAGCGGCTTCGTGGCTGCATTGGGACCTTCTCAGCCATGAATCTTCATTCAGGACTCAGGGAATACACGTTAACCAGGTAATTACACGAGGCATAAGATTGGTGGAAAAATTGGTGATCAAATTTGTCTACAGAATCGAAAACAACTGCCAGACTTTATGTCTTCAAAGTAATAAAGAATGAGTGTTCTCTTGGTGAGCAGGAACTGTGGAGGCTGTAATCTGTGAGTCACTTACTGGTTCAAGTATAGACAGTTCATAGCATCAAGTTGTTTTTAGCACCTGAGTATGAATGGATAATAGACGTTCTCTGCATAGCTCCAGTTGTAAATATTCGGGCACATGCTCCCAAATCCAGAGTAGCCTCACTTATGTGTTTTTGTCCCCTTCCAGTGCACTTAAGGACAGTCGGTTCCCCCCCCTGACCCGAGAGGAGCTGCCTAAACTTTCCTGCTCTGTCTCCCTCCTTACTAACTTTGAGGATGCCAGTGATTACCTGGACTGGGAGGTGAGAACAGCTGCATTTGGAACTCTGCGTTGCATTTGGGTTCGGGTTAGTACATGGTGATGTATCTCCTTCATTGAGAGGGTATAAGAATGTGACAGTTGAGTTTGGAAATAATTATGGGCAGCATGGGTGGACAGAAAAAGTGCTACAATATCAGAAGCAGAATTATGAAGATTTCTTTCTTCCAAGTCTACTTTGGTTCACATCCTTCTCCCATGCCTAATAAGTAATACTGAGATGGGGGAGTAAAGGGGGACATCTGTAATACTTGCAACAATAAAGATAAATTAAAACTAATGACAATAATATTAAATAAACAACAAAAGAATCATGATAAAGTGGAATATTCCAGATCCTTCTTGGTGAGCCCTTGAGTCGAAGTTGTTATTTAGAGTCATTTGTGAAGGGCCCTGAGCCAGATCAAACCCTGTGGCATGTTCATTTAATGGACTAGATTGAAGGTAGAGTGTTCAAGATGATCAGATGAGCAATTGAAAGAATTTATTCCTATAACCCTTATACACTTAGGTGATTACATGTGGAATCACCTCTCTCAAGCTAGTTTTTTTGGCTTTTATATCTGACAGCATTCATGATGAAATCAGGAGGTTCTCCTGGTCATGTGTGGGTGGCTGAAATGTCCTTAGAATAAATCAGTGCATTTATTTGGTTGTGGGTTTTTTTGTAGGTAGGGGTCCATGGAATACGAATTGAATTCATCAATGAAAAAGGTGTCAAACGTACAGCCACATATTTACCTGAGGTTGCTAAGGAGCAAGGTGAGTTGGACAAATGGAATTTCATTGAACAACACTGAACATGGTGTTGCCGACTAACAGGCAGGAGAATAGAGTGTGTGGTCTTTCAGCCCAAATGCCACTAAGAATGAGTGCCCTTCTTTTTAATACCTACCAGCTTCTTCTAGAAGGAGGAATGAACTCTGAACGATGCAGAAGCTGGGAGAAGGAGGGGGGAATGATTGCTCCTACTTACTTATTTCACTTTCAGGGAATAGCTTTATTTCTTGTCCTCCAAGATTGGTGATTGTAGTAAAATTCCACCAATCAACTTGACCATATTATGGAGTTCATTGTAAAGGGAAGCTGCCCATATCAGGAGTTTTGAACTCTTGGTCATGAATTATTAAGCAGTATTATACTTGGAAAAAGGCAAAATGTAATTAATCCTATTTTTTAAAGAATTTAGCAGTAGAGGTGTTGGGGGCGAAGGAACTTGGTAGTTACTAAATTCTTAAACTGTGACATTGAAGATGGAAAATGGGTTGGGGAGTTTTCCCTTTAAAAGAATACCTATAAATGTTGCTTGTTCATTCTGTGATGTGTAACCTCATATTCTTTCTTTCTTGGAATTCTGGTTTTTTTAAAAATTAATATGTAAATTAACACGCACACAGTATTTGTTAAATGTGAACCTGAAATAGAGAAAATTGTCCAGTTTAATACGTCGGTGAACTAATTATGTGGCCAGCAAGTTGCTTTGTTGATTTTCATTGTGGTTGTGTTTAAACTTTTTCAAAAGCAGTGAGGATGTGACATAAAACAGAAGCCTTTTATCCACCTTTTTGAAATCATAAATCCCGTATTTCTGTACGAGAGGGCACACCATAAGTATTTTCTGATACTGAGATGTGATGATAACTTCGGTAAATAATCAGAGTACTTTTGCCATTTGAATATTGTTTGGGAAAATTAAAAAGTGGCACATACTGCAGTAATTTAGGGACTTTTGTTTGGTTTTTATCTGTTACAAACATGCAAGAACAACACAGCAGCACTGTGTGAACAACTTTCCCATCCTTTTTAAAGAAATAGCTTCCCTCCTACTATCAATTCTCTATAATTGAAAACTGGACTCCAAGAAATCCTCAAATGAAGGAAGGCCACACTGAGGAATATAAGCTGCAGAATTGAATTCTCTCTTTCCACAGAAATCCCTGGCTCCCAGCACTAGGCCCACAGCCAGTCTACGCTGGGACCATGTTTGTTCCTAGATATTGACACTGGGATCACCTCTGACAGGAAAGATACAGAAGCAGGGCCTGGGGACAGTCACACGGCATGTGTCAGGCCACTGTCTCAGGTCGCCAAGGTTTCCCTTGGACTGTCAGTGAGCAGACCACTCGGTGCCCAGGGCTCCCCCTGCCCCTCCCTAGCAGACGTGGCCGCTTCCGCCTCTCCCCGTGTGAGAGCATGCCCCTCTGTCACTGTGCGCTGACCTCAATGTGTCTCCTCTCCTCAGACTGGGATCAGATCCAGACAATAGACTCCTTGCTCAGGAAAGGTGGCTTCAAGGCTCCAATTACCAGTGAATTCAGAAAAACGATCAGACTCACCAGGTAACCCCCTGTCTCGTTTTCCTTGTCATTTTAATTTAGTTGGGTTTGCATGGAGGGTACTTGTTGATGGAAAGGGGAAGAAAGTATCTCTGCTGTCTCCTAACCACAGAAGTGCGGTGCGGTGAGGCCCTGCGGAGACATGGCAGCAAAGACTCAGCCTCCTGAGTGTCCCAACAGCTAAGCTGAGAGCAGAGGGAGCAGGGCGAGGCCACTGAGCAAGTCGTGGGTGTCTGTGCCAGATGCGCTTTGGGGGAGGCTGAGGCGATCAGGTGGCACCTTAAAGGAACAGTCAGAAAATGCTTGGTATGAAGAGTTGAAAGGAAACGCCCCTGCCTGTTTGGAGTGAATGCTTCTTTGGGGAGGCTGCCTAGTGTGGTAGAGTGTATGTGGCCTTGGGGTCTGAAACACAGCCCCACCACTTAGCCATGGGACCTGTTCAGTTATTCTGCCACTCTAAGTGGAAAACTCTCCTGTCTGTAACAAGTGAATGATAATGCTTTAGGGTTGTTTTAAGTTGTGGTAAGGTGATATATGAGGAATTTCTAAACCAGGGCCAAGCATAGATGTCAGTTCTCTTCCCGTCCCTACTGAAATCAAAAACACTGAGAGGTTTAGCTTCTATGGGCTTCTGTGGGCCTCTGGCCCCTGATCTGTAAAATGCTGAATGATCATACAGTAACCTCACAGGTCTATTTGGAAGATAACCCAGTGTTTTTTAAATGCTTTGGATTCCAAGAAAAACTAAAAAATAAATCTTCAAATACAAAGCATTATTATTATCATTATTATTATTATAATTTATTTGAACAGCCATTTCCCTGTCAAAATTCAGGAATAATCACCTTGCAGTGGAGGAGTGATTACAGTGGGAAAGAGATGGCTCTGGGTAAGGATTGTCACACCCAGCTCCTGTGGTCTGTAGTAGGCTCCATAGGTTTGTAACACCCATGCTTCGCATCCTGACTCATGGCTCTTTCCAGAGCAAAGCCAAAGTGCTATGAATTCTGTTCTGATGATCCTGGGATAGATGGCTTATTCATCCAGGAATTGAGGCCGTCCTATCTAGCCCCAGGATCCTTTAACCTGCTTTATGAGAATTTGACCCAGAATTAGGTATCTGTGCCCTTTTGGTTATAAATAACTCGCTTGTTACTTTTTGCAAATTGAGGTTGTATTTCTGTCATTTTACCTCATTTTAACCCGAAAGTAGACTTGCAGTTTACACTGGGCCTTGGTTGCAGTCCTCTTCCAATCTGCCACCCATGTCCTCTGACTTGAGATTCTTCCTCCAGACCCCGTAGCAGATTGCTTAAGAGCAGCCTGACGATAAGCATATGTAGTGTTTAAAGGTGGGATGTGCAGACAACCCCTGCTCAGGGGTATTGTGATTGTGCTTTTTCATCTCGTTCATTTGTAATAACAACATTGTTTTCTTGTGCTGTCTTTCATTTTCTGTAAGTAAGGTTGCTCTTGGTCTTCCATTTTATTCTTTCAAAATGTGGAATAAGCTTTTGGTTTTCTATGCTGAGTGACTTTACTGAATGAAGTGCTTGGGGTTCATAATACCCTCCCCTGTCTCCTTACACAGGTACCGAAGTGAGAAGGTGACAATCAGTTATGCAGAGTATATTGCTTCTCGACAGCACTGTTTCCAGAATGGCACTCTTCATGCCCCGCCCCTCTACAATCATTACTCCTGACACACGGCTGCATGACCAGTCCCACCCCCCTGTGGCCACCAATGGCTATGACATCATTGGAGCAGACGCCTCCTCTTCCTGGTCCAGTTACTTCTATTACTGCACCATTTTATGATGCTAGCTTCCGTTGCCAAGTCTGCCTCCAGCTGACTCGGGGTTGGGGTGGGAGAACGGGATTATATTGAATGAAACAGAACTCGAGGGGCCCAAGCCTTATTTCAGCCTTTCCTCATTATGGGGTTCCGTTGGATTGGGGCTCCTCCATGACTAGTGAGAATTGCCTGTGGGTTCAGAAGGCCCTCGGCATGCACGTGGCCACCTGCTTGCTGGCTACACGGTGGGAGCTGGAAGTCATGATTCCTGAAGGTTGACCCCACTTGCACCCTTGTAGCCTCCCCAGATCAAGTAGATGTGTTTTCCCCTGGCAGTCTGGGCAACGGAGACCAACAAGACACATTTTTAGGTTGTTTTAAATTCCTTTTTCTAAACGTCCAGTTCATTGCATACCAACAGATGATGACAACCTCCATGCTTCATAAGTGGACGCCATGTTCGGGGTGGCTGTGGGCGCCGTGCGTCTTGTGAGGCTCCTGGACAGACACCCACATCCAGATGGAAAGCCCCCAGATGGCATGGCAGATCGCATTCGTTGCTCAGCCAGCCTCCAAGGTTTAATTCTAACCCTGCTGTCAGTTGGATTTCCTGGCGCTCTTCTCGCAGTGAGTCTCCTGTACTGCACAGGGAGCTCTGTGGTGGAACCTGCTGAGGAATGAACTGGGACGCCTGCAGGAGGTCCTGACATCCTTGCCGCGTGCAGCGTGAAAGGGGAGGCCTCCTCCTTACCACCTGGCTACCTCACTCCTCGCCTGGTAGCAGTGCCTATAGCTGTATAGGTTCACAGAAGACATAGATGTTCACAAGCACCTGGGTCGGGCTGTAGAAAGACACATTGTCACAGGAGAAAATCCAGGTCTCCAAACTGTTTTTTGTCTTTTCAGGCAAACATCTTTAAGGGACTGAAAAGCAGAGGAGTTCCTTTTCCTAGTTTCCCTGTAGAAGTGAGAAGACAGTTGATTCAGTCCTTTACAGGACTTTAGGACAAAGCTGTGTAATTAAACAAGGTGAATCGTTATCTTGCCTAATATGCTGGGAGTCTTCACCCCACCGGGACGGGGTTCCAAGCAGCTCATTTTAGTCTAGGTCATTCCGTTTTCCTGTGGCATACTTCCCTTTCCCATAGCTGCTGACTAAGTACCTGTCAGCAAGTTCCTCTTCCCCCTTGCCCAGCCTTCACCCGCTTGGTGCAGAGCTGATGGCAGCTGGGACTTGGAAGGGGCTGTGGCAGCACTGTGACGGAGGCACTGCTGGAAGGGCCCAGGAGGAGTGGCCGGTGGGAGGAGAGACCCTAAGGGTAACTGTCCAGCAGCGCACTTGGAGAACTCTTGAAGTGATTGGATGTCAACCTGGTGGACACAATGTTGTTATTTAATTTATTTTTAAAAGTTTATGTGGTGATGGTGTGGCTTTCCAGAATGGGCAAATAGTCAAGTCAAAAGACCTTTTGAGTTTTTTTCTGCCAGGAATTGGGGAAGGGGGTGGACAGGGACACAGTCAATAAGACACGACACATGCTATTATAGGCATAGCTGTCTCGTTTCTTGGAAGAGAGGAGTAAAGGTGGGCAGATTAGCTGGGCGTTATCCCTTAGGCTATGGCGCCTGCAGGGACAATGGGCTGACATCGGATGCCCAGGCTGGGCTGGATTCTCACTTCTTGCCACTTTTCCTTGCAGAGGTAATGAAAAAAAGCTATTGAAGATGAAGGGATTGTTTCATGATTGCCTGCTGCTGAGAATAATAAATGTCTTGTTACAAACGTGACGACAGTTACTTTTCGGTGCCATGGATTGATGTCAGGGTGGTCAGTTTGGGACTAAACCATCCACCTTCAATTTGTACAACAGTATTGATCTATAGGGCTACACTTCATTATTGTTCAAGTGTTCTATGTTAAAAGTTGTGTTTAATTTCTAAAGATTAAAAAAAAAAGCAAAAAAAATGGTGCTAAAATTTTACCCCTGAGCACGCTCAGTGAAACTGGTCATGCAAGCATTTACAGTGCCATGCTTTTCAAGCCTATTGTTTCTCGTAGAAATGCCGCCCTATCTGTCTTCCCCAATGTATAGTGTGATTTTTTTTTTTTATCTTATCAGGGGTGGGGTAGGATACCTGCCGTTAAGAAAGTGAACAGAAAAGTTTGAACCCACACACCAGGGGCTGGGAATCTGCACAGGAATGGCTGGTGAAGCCCAGCACCACACGGCAGGGGCTTCCAGGCCCTGAGCTCCACCCAGGCCCAGCAGCAGAGGTGCTCCGGGTCCTCTTGCTTGTCACAGGGACTCCAGAGTTGACCAAGGAAAGTTACGTGGCTCTGGAAAGAATGGCGCTATCCGTGTCCGTCTTAAACGGGGCCTCGTCAGGAAGCAGTCTGGGAGTGCCCGGTCATGGCCACCTCATGAAGGTGTGGCAGGTGGCGCTCAGGAAAAACACTGAGTCTGGATCATCCATGTGGCCGTTGTGCAGAGGGGGATGGCAGCTCCAAACTAGAACTGAACTGCTCTCCGCACACTCCCCCTGCGCGGCGATGAGGGCGGCCAGTCCACGTGTGGGTTTAAAGAGAAGGGACGGTTTTGCTCGCTCCGTTTGTCCTTGGGCTGCTCAAGCTGGACAGTAGGTGACCGCTGTTTTCAAGGAACCACCCCCACATGGCTGGTTTGGCTCGGAGCTTGTTTTGTCCCTGGCAGTGAGTGCCTTTTGGTCTGGAAAGTTAGCTTGTCTCCTAACACCCACAGCTGGGACATTCTCTCTGTAATTATGAATTGTGTTTGTTTTACATTAAAAGAGAATGTCTCATCACTAGAGTTTGTCGGTGTTGGATTGTTTCCACTGTGAGGTTCTTAAACTTTTTTTGCTTCATAATATTAAAGCAATTCATGTTAGAGATCCTTTCAGTATGAAAGGTTTGTAATGGAGACATAACATTTTATTGTTTATAATAAAAATCATCTATACAGAAGTCCTAGGTGTTAATATTTGCACAAGATCTGTTTTCCATGTTAACACCTACAATTTCACTAACTGTTGGTGTTATTTTCTGTTGAGATTCTGGAGCCTAGGGAGCTTGTGTGTTTTTTATTAATTTTCCTATTTCCTTGAAGCAAGAGACTTTGTATAGCCTTCAAGTGCAAGGACTTCAGACCAATTCTTCGTATTACATTTGGTTGGCTCTTGGCTATATAACTGCTGAGTGCAAATCATTGAACTCTTTAACGAAGTATTGTAGAGAATAAATCATTATGGGTAAAAACTGTTCTTTGTCCTGCCTTTTTCTTTTCTTTCTTTTTTTTTTTTTAAGTAGTTTATTGATTTTTAGAGAAAGGGAGAGAAAAGCATTGATGTGAGAGAGAATAATTGATCAGCTGCCTCCTGCACACCCCCTACCTGGGACTGAGCTCAACCCATTCACCAGGAATCGAACCTCATACACAGGACTACGCCCAACCAACTGAGTCACTCTGGACGGGCATCTCTTTTTTTTTTTTTTTTTTTTGGAATAGTGGTAGCAGTCAACCTATTTTTAAGGACAGCCACCAGATGGTATTCATTCAGGCTGCATATTTTGTGTGGTGTTCATGACCTCCAATAATATTTCACTTGTCTATTTTTGTGTGTTTGGAAGCAATGCCACTGCACTGGTTTGTTAGAGCCAAGTTTCCTGAACCAGGGTTTATGAACCCTTTAAAGTTTGGGCTTTGGAAAGAAGGTTCATAGATCTCATTAGCTTTTCCAATAAAACTGACCTTGCCCATAAAGTTAAAAACTGAAGAGGGAGGAGAAATCCTCAAATTTAAGATATCATTTGGTGACATTAATCCACCCTGGGACACTAGTATGTTCTGACCTAAAGGAAAAGGTTGCTTGTTCTTAGAAGGCCAAGAAAAGATGAGATGTGTTTGGAGAAAAATGACAAATATTTTCCAAACAATCTGAGATTGTCTTTGGTTTAAATTTTTATTTACAAGGATGTAATTTTTTCTTCTTGAAATACCCAGTTCTGAGGCCCTTACACTTGGCAGAAGTCATAAGCAAATGACCACATGTTAGATGTCAGGGTTATATGATGATTTTGGAAAAACTATGAACAACTGATTAAACAATTTGGCAATAACTCTGGACTATGTGAGAGGAATTATTTTTTTAAGAGAAAGTATGGTTCTAGAGATTAATCCACATTATAATACAGCAGCAAAGACTTCCACATTGTTTTGGGTAGGACTTGGTGGTGGTGGTGGTGGTGGTGGTGGTGGTGATGGTGATGGTACACTATAACAAAATTTGCCACCCTGGCGCAACTGGCATGATTCAGTGGTTGAGTGTTGATCTATGAACCAGGAGGTGATGGTTCGATTCCCGGTCAGGGCACATGCCCCGGCTGTCCCGGCTGTGGCTCAGGCCCAGGTGAGGGGATGTGCTGGAGGCAGCCGATCCATGATTCTCAACATAAATGTTTCTATCTCTCCCTCTCTGAAATCAATCCTATCTAATAAAGAGGGGATATGCTAATTGACCCCCATGCACTTGCAGAGATGGTGGTGCCCACAGCCAATAAGGAGGGAATATGCTAATTGACTGTCACACCCTCAAAGATGGCGGTAGCCCCCAGTCCCTTTAGCCCCGTGGGGGTGACAGGCATACGGCAAGGCCAGGCCTGCCCCCCAGGTGGGCCCAGCTGCTTCACGTACCTTCCTCCGGAGTCTCCCAGCCCCCTCAGCCCCCCAGTCGTCCAGGGCCACCCGAGGCTTAGGTGACCAGGGCCGAGGCTTGCGCTGCCGCCAGTGGCAGCAGCAGAGGTGTGATGGGGTGTCTCCTTCCCCTGATCGCCGGGTCACCTCCTGCCCCTGAGAGTTCCTGGACTGTTGGGGGGCAGGCCGGCCTGAGAGACCCCCCTCCAGTGCATGAATTTTCATGTACCAGGCCTCTAGTAAAAATATATTTTCCACCTTGGCTGATGGCTCAGTTGGAGTGTCTTCAGGTGCCCCAAAAGGTTGCAGGTTTGATTCCTAGGCAGGACACACCCAGGTTGCAGGTTTAATCCTGTGTGGCACGTATCAGAGGCAACCAACTGATGTTTCTCACATCGATGTTTCTGTCTCTCCCCATCCCCATGTCTCTCAATTCAATAAACGTACTTGGGTGAGGTTTTTTAAAAATTACCATTTTAACTATTGTCTGAAATGTGAACTAAGTCATCTGGTTAGGGATCAGGGGTGCTAAGACTGGTGGGTGGGGGCGGCGCTGTAAAGCTGTTTCCAGAGTAATACAGGCCTGTGACCATGGCATCAGTGTTGGCTTGAAATGCTATTTGCTGAGCTTGTTGAAGGACTTGACTCTAAACCAATGCTGTCCAGAGAACCCGGAGTAGCCTCCTGAGGAACGAAATGCAAGACCCATTCTCTCTGAGACTTCCTCATTCTGAAATGGAGCTCTGCCTGGCAGGCGTGATTCCATGAACCTAGAGGTCACGGTTTGATTCCTGGTCGGGGCACATGCCCAGGTTGTGGGCTCAATCCCCAGTAGGGGGCATGCAGGAGGCAGCTGATCAGTGAATCTCACCATTGATGTTTCTAACTCTCTCTCCCTCTCCCTTACTTTCTGAAATAAAGAAAAAGACACACACAACAAAACATTTTGAAAAGAAGCTCTGACAAAGATTCTAGGGTCTCTGTCTGTGTTGCTTACTCCCTCTGTTTCTATGTAGGCTCTGTAGACTACAGAAAACTGAAAAAGGAGGGACTCCGATTTCAAAACAGTTGAAGCCAAACCAAATGAGAGAGATTTCATGTTAACCCAGTCAGACACTCCAGTTCCTGCTGCCAGGCAGTCCCCAACCCCCACCCAGGGTGGCCCTTCTGGTCCCCAGCCCCTCCCCCAGGGCGGCCCTTCTGGTTCCCCCCAACCCCTCCCCCAGGGTGGCCCTTCTGGTCCCCAGCCCCTCCCCCAGGGCGGCCCTTCTGGTTCCCCCCAACCCCTCCCCCAGGGTGGCCCTTCTGGTCCCCAGCCCCTCCCCCAGGGTGGCCCTTCTGGTTCCCAACCAAAGAAGTACCCCAGCTGCTGACATTGGCACCTTCACAGGCTGGCAGTCAGGCTGAAATCGAGTCTTGGCAGTTACCACTCTGAGCTGAATCTCCTGCTTTGTGCAGGGGTGGGAATCTCTAAGGCAGCCTGTTTAAAATGCTTTGCCCAGGCCCCAGCACAAGCTGCAATGGCCGGATGGCTGTGACTAGCCCAACTGCCCTCCAGTGCCAGGTGTAGATGGGAACTGGGCCAGGGTGAGCCCCCCAGATCACTAAGGGACCATGGGCACAGAAAAGAAGTGACATGCCCTAGCTCAGTGGTCGGCAAACTCATTAGTCAACAGAGCCAAATATCAACAGTACAACGGTTGAAATTTCTTTTCAGAGCCGAATTTTTTAAACTTAAACTATATAGGTAAGTACATTGTTATTAACTTAATTAGGGTACTCCTAAGCTGGCCTTTGCTAAAAACGTCCTCAATCTGATTGAGGTACATTCGCTGAGGTCGACCCCTTCCAATTCTCCCATCCACACTCGTCTTGTATACTTGTTTCGTCTATCTCTTTTTGTTCATCCTCTCTATATGTCCAAACCATCTCAACATACCTTTCTCCATCCTCGACACTACATCTTCTTTCACTCCACAATGTTGCCTAAAATTAACTTAATAAACTTTACTTACAGTTTTAAGTCTTAGTTAAACTATAGATACATTGAATAAAACTTGATATACTTAATAATGATATTATTTATTGATAAAATTAAATTCCTTACAATGTACCTTACAATATCCATAAAATTAAATCATGACAATGACTGACAAACACTAATGTGAACAATGGCCTCGCATCTCCTTGGAAAGTTTGGGTAAGTCAGGTTTGTATGTTGTTGTTGTTGTTTTCTTTTTTTTAAAATATATTTTATTGATTTTTTACAGAGAGGAAGGGAGAGGAAAAGAGAGTTAGAAACATCGATGAGAGAGACATCGATCAGCTGCCTCCTGCACATTCCCCACTGGGGATGTGCCCGCAACCAAGGTACATGCCCTCCACCAGAATAGAACCTGAGACCCTTGAGTCCGCAGGCCGATGCTCTATCCACTGAGCCAAACCGGTTAGGGCATGTATGTTGTTGTTTTTAATTTTAGGCACGGTTCCAGGTTCTCATCAATAAGACGACTTCTCAATTTACTCTTGATAAGGTTCATGCTTGAAAATGATTGTTTGCATAAATATGTAGACCCAAATAAGGAAAGAACAGTAAACACTAGTTTTTTCAGTTGATTATATGAGTCAGGAATACTATTCCAGGTGTTAAAAATCAACATATCTTCCTTCTCCAGGTCTTTCAAAGCAGACCACTTGTGCTGTGAACTAAGTTCACATTTGTTTTTCTCCAATATTTCTATATCAGCACAAAGACGTTCAAATTTCGAGTTCCACAGTTCTTTGTATTTTAAATCCAGCAATTGCATTTCAAAGTTGCCAATGTCAATATTTTTTTTATTGTTTTATTGCTTAAAGTATTACAAAGGGTATTACATATGTGTCCTTTTTCAATGTCAATATTAAAGGGAGAAAAATTTAATTCTGTTACAGTAACATTGAGAGGTTTTTTAACAAAGGCTAACGTCGCTTTGCTGTTTCTGAATTCCTGAAACCTGTTGAGAAAAGCTTCCCTCACACTTAAAATACCACACATGGTATTTTGTGGCAGAGCTACACTCAAGGTGCCGAAGAGCCGCATGTGGCTCACAAGCTGCGGTTTGCCGACCACAGCCCTAGCTGGTTTGGCTCAGTGGATAGAGCTTCGGCCTGCAGACCAAAGGGTCTTGTGTTCGATTCCGGTCAAGGGCACATGCCTGGGTTGTGGGCTCGATTCCCAGTAGGGGGCGTGAAGGAGGCAGCTGATCAATGATTCTCTCTCATCACTGATGTTTCTATCTCTCTCTCCCTCTCCCTTCCTCTCTGAAATCAATAAAAATACATTAAAAAAGAAAGAAGTGACATCATTGGTGTGCTCAGCCCCTCAAGTCAGGACAGGCTTTCTGAGAGACATGGGTACTGAAGCAAGCCCCGCGTGACCTCAAGAAGAGGTTTCTCAGGTAGAGTCGGACCACAGAGCCAGCACAGCACGAGGGAGGGCCACGGCCACAGGCAGGCAGGCCAGAGTCCAGTCCAGGGCTCCAAGGACGCCTTCTAGAAGGTGCTATACTTTAAGTAAAAGACTTGGCGGAATCCCCCAACCGCCACCCTCCCCACAGGCTCCACTCCTTCCTATCTCTAGAGACTTGATTCGGCTCCTGGAGCAGCAGCAAGTGCCCCAGGCTTCTTTATTTTAGGAGAGAACTTGGGAGATTCTGTACATCAACCTTCAGTATGTGGAGAATTGGGAAATGTTATTCTATTTTAGAGGTAGAATAACATGAGTAATTCAGTCCACAAGAGATTCTCAGAGAATCTAAAGTACTCTAAAAGGTTATAGGTCAGTGATGGCGAACCTTTTGAGCTCGGCGTGTCAGCATTTTGAAAAACCCTAACTTAACTCTGGTGCCGTGTCAGATATAGAAATTTTTTGATATTTGCAACCATAGTAAAACAAAGACTTATATTTTTGATATTTATTTTATATATTTAAATGCCATTTAACAAAGAAAAATCAACCAAAAAAAAATGAGTTCGCGTGTCACCTCTGACATGCGTGTCATAGGTTTGCCATCACTGTTATAGAAGGTGAGAATTATTCTTTTGATTGAAAAAATGATACAGCAACAATAGTGAAGATATATTATGACCTTGTTCCATGTTTGTATAATTACTGTGGCATCTGAGGAAGCTGAATATGAATTTGCCTTAAAGAATTAATATTCTGCCCTGTGCCCTCTGTCCCTCTCCCACCTCTGACTACATGTTGAGGAGCAGTGTCCATGTCAGCGTGGCTCCTAGACCCCCTTGTGACTCACCTGCCCCCAACCAGACATGACCTCTGACTCTCTGTATTCTCCTGTAGCACTTTCTTTCCTACCACTCCCCACTTCCTGTCCTTTATTATGCAAAATAAGTCCAAATCTTGCATCAGTACTCCTGGTGAGCTCCCCTTGAGGATGGATTGATGACATTGTTTAGTTTTTAAAAAATATATTTTTATTGATTTCAGAGAGGATGGGAGAGAGATAGAAACATCAACCAGAGAGAATCATTGATGCTCCCTCCTGGGGATTGAGCCTGCAACCTGGGCATGTGCCCTTAACCAGAATTGAACCTAGGGGCCTTCACCATAAACTTTTAAAAATTTTTTATTGATTTTTTACAGAGAGGAAGGGAGAGGGATAGAGAGTTAGAACATCAATGAGAGAGAAACATGGATTAGCTGCCTCTTGCACACCCGCTATTGGGGATGTGCCCACAACCAAGGTACATGCCCTTGACCGGAATCGAACCTGAGACCCTTCAGTCCGCAGGCCGATGCTCTGTCCACTGAGCCAAACCGGTTAGGGCCGTGGTCGGCAAACTGTGGCTTGCGAGCCACATGCGGCTCTTTGGCCCCTTGAGTGTGGCTCTTCCTAAGCCTTAGGAGCACCCTAATTAAGTTAAAAACAATGTACCTACCTATATAGTTTAAGTTTAAAAAAAATTGGCTCTCAAAAGAAATTTCTATCATTGTACTGTTGATATTTGGCTCTGTTGACTAATGAGTTTGCTGACCACTGGGTTAGGGCAAACCTGGGACCCTTCAGTCTGCAGGCAGACACTCGATCCACTGAGCCAAATCAGCTAGGGTGATAACATTGTTTTTTTTTAACCCTAGAGTGTTGTACATAAATGTTGACAGTGGTTTCCTGCATGAAAATGTGGACAAACCAAGTACATGTTGTGAACATTACTATATGTATTATTTGTTATTCTCCTCTCTTCACCTGTTGTCTTCTCTACCGCAGTGTGTGCAGAAGGTACCAAGTGTTGGGTCTCCAGGTAGCCCCTGGGCCAGCACACGGTAAGTAGTAGCAGTTGCTCTGTAAAGGCCTGCAGGACGGACAGAGGGACAGAGCCCGTTGCCCACACCAGCTGCTGCACGTCTCAGGTTCCCCCTCAGTACCTCTGTTCACAGCTCTAATAAACTGTAGGGAAGCACTTCGGAACAGCAAGCTCTGCCAGTGCTACGTAGTCTACCATTGCTTTACCTGTGGGCCAAAAAGGGGCCACATAATACATCTGACAAGCTCAGGGGAGGCCGGCAGAGCAGTCCTTGCAAACCCGGAGGCCAAAAGTAACGACACTGACAGTCTGAAGATAAGTTCCTGACTAAGAGCAAGTCATGGTGCGTAGTCATGTCCTAGGCCTTCACGAAGCTCGGTCTTTACCTTTAGGATGTCAAATTAATGTTCCTTTCCAGACTCTTCAAGGCACTCCCACAGGACAGCCACAGACCACCGAACTCCTCGTGGCTATTTTGTTGCCCACATACCATCTCTGTTAACCACCCTGTAGTGCCCTGGTAATTATGTTTTGTTAATAGAGTTTACATGTTCCCTAAACATTGTTTACTACTGAGTCAGGTCATGCACTGATTATGTCCTTTATTTTACAACCTTGTTTTCTCTGAAGTTGAAAACAGCATCATTTTTGTATCATCCAAATGTTTCAAAAGATGTTAAAGGCCTTTCAGTATCATTGTCCATGTGCTCAGAAGTATCAGAATAATTCCCTACAGGGAGCATTTTGAAGTCTTGCTTCCTGACATGACACCAGTTTGGTTTAAATAAAAGCTTATTGAGGAGCACCAAAGTCCCACTGAAGCAAGTCTTGCCCCATAAGGGTGTCTTCAGCACAGAAGTTCTCCCACCATAGACATAGCGGATTCTCACAGACAATTGGCCTAGACGTCAATACCACCCAGTGATACCTACAACAATCAAGGCTTAACTACCACAAGACTGTGCACAAAGACCACAAGGGGGTGCACCAAGAGTGCCCACCTCAGGTAATTGGGGAGGCTGAGCCACCGGGCCCTAGAGGACACTTAGCACAGGAAACCACTTTATCAACACAGCGAAGCATAAAAAATGTGGAGACAAAGAAACAGGACACAAATGACAGAAATGGAGGAAAGCAAACTACTGGATATAGAGTTCAAAACCACACTTTTAAGGTTTTTCAAGAACTTTCTAGAAATCGCCGATAAATTTAGTAAGACCCTCAAAAAGTCTGGTTAGACCGCCGATAAATGTAGTGAGATCCTCAAGAAATCTAGTGAGACCCTCAATGTTGTGATAAAGGACCAACTAGAAATTAAGCATACACTGACTGAAATAAAGAATATTATACAGACTCCCAACAGCAGACCAGAGGAGCGCAAGAATCAAGTCAAAGATTTGAAATGTGAAGAAGCAAAAAACACACAACTGGAAAACCAAAATGAAAAAAGAATCCAAAAATACGAAGATAGTGTAAGGAGCCTCTGGGACAACTTCAAGCGTACCAACATCAGAATTATAGGGGTGCCAGAAGAAGAGAGAGGGCAAGATATTGAAAACCTCTTTGGCGGAGGTCGGTTTGGCTCAGTGGATGGAGCGTCGACCTGCGGACTGAAAGGTCCCAGGTTCGATTCCGGTCAAGGGCATGTGCCTGGGTTGTGGGCACATCCCCAGTAGGAGATGTGCAGGAGGCAGCTGATCGATGTTTCTCTCTCATCGATGTTTCTGACTCTCTGTCCCTCTCCCTTCTTCTCTGTGAAAAATCAATAATATATATATTATATATATTATATATATATAAAATATATATATTATATATATAATATATATAAAAGATAAAGAAAGATAAAGAAAACCTCTTTGAAGAAATAATGACAGAAAACTTCCCCCACCTGGTGAAAGAAATAGACTTACAAGTCCAGGAAGCGCAGAGAACCCCAAACAAAAGGAATCCAAAGCGGACCACACCAAGACAAATCATCATTAAAATGCCAAGAGCAAAAGACAAAGAGAAAATCCTAAAAGCAGCAAGAGAAAGAAACTCAGTTATCTACAAGGGAGTACCCATACTACTGTCAGCTGATTTCTCAACAGAAACTTTGCAGGCCAGAAGGGAGTGGCAAGAAATATTCAAAGTGATGAATGCCAAGAACCTACAACCAAGATTACTTTATCCAGCAAAGCTATCATTCAGAATTGAAGGTCAGATAAAGAGCTTCACAGATAAGGAAAAGCTAAAGGAGTTCATCACCACCAAACCAGTATTATATGAAATGCTGAAAGGTATCCTTTAAGAAGAAGAAGAAGCCAAAACCGGTGTGGCTCAGTGGATAGAGCCTCGGCCTGCGGACTGAAAGGTCCCAGGCTCGATTCCGGTCAAGGGCATGTACCTGGGTTGCGGGCATATCCCCAGTAGGAGATGTGCAGGAGGCAGCTGATCGATGTTTCTAACTCTCTATCTCTCTCCCTTCCTCTCTGTAAAAAATCAATAAAATATATTTAAAAAATAAAATAAAAGAAGAGGAAGAAGAAGAAAATGGTAAAGATACAAATTATGAACAACAAATACACATCTATCAACAAGTGAATCTAAGAATCAAGTGAATAAATAATCTGATGAACAGAATGAAGTGGTGATTATAATAGAATCAGGGACATAGAAAGGGAATGGACTGACTATTCTTGGAGGGGAAAGGGGTGAGGGGGATGCGGGAAGAGACTGGACAAAAATCGTGCACCTATGGATGAGGACAGTGGGCTGGGAGTGAGGGCGGGCGGAGGGTGGGGTGGGAACTGGGAGGAGGAGAGTTATGCGGGGGGAAAAAGAGGAACAAATGTAATAATCTGAACAATAAAGATTTAACGTAAAACACACACACACACACACACACACACACACACACACACACACACACAAAAAGCTTATTGAAAAAAATTAGCCATAACCAGTTTGGCTCAGTGGATAGAGTGTCGGCCTGTGGACTGAGGGGTCCCAGGTTTGATTCCGGTCAAGGGCATGTACCTTGGTTGCTGGCGCATCCCCACTGGGGGATGTGCAGGAGGCAGCTGATCGATGTTTCTCTCTCATCGATGTTTCTAACTCTCTATCCTTCTCCCTTCCTCTCAGTAAAAAAATCAATAAAATATATTAAAAAAAAGAAAAAAGAAAAAATCAATTTATTTATTTATGTATTTAGAGAGAGTGGATGGGACAGTGGGAGGGGGAGAAAAAGAGAGAGAAACATCCATGTGAGAGAGACATATTGATTGGCCAGGGCCACGGATCGAACCTGCAACCCAGGTATGTGCCCTGGCCGGGAATTGAACCTGAGACCCTTTGGTGCGAGGGCCAACACTCTAACCATTGAAGATGCTGGTCAGGGCTCATGTTGTCAATTTCTGTTTCTGGCGGAGATCCTGCCTTTCTCATAATAGGAAAAATGTCTGAACATAAGGAATTTCTGACCATTTGTCCTGCTGCCTGCAGAAAAGATCCAATTGGAGGATGGTGCTCTGATTAATGCTCCCATTTTGAGTTCTTGACTCCCCAGTGGGGAACTTACATTGTGGTCAGACCGAATTACAATAGAAAATTAATCTTTTCTTTTTTAAGGTTGGGGTTGAATTGGGCCCAATTAGCCAAGATACAGGCCAGGGAATTCCCATCCTGCATAGAAGGTTGATTCCCCATTTGGAGGTTAGGAATTAGAGAGCCCAGCATCCTGGGGCCAACTGCAGAGCCTGGAGTCCCAGCACTCGAGCACTAGTGTCTGACGCCTCAGCCATCTAGCAGGGACCAGACCATATAATCTCACCATAATCTCAGGGAGGAAGCCAAACTTTCCCAGGTGATGGGTGTCTCTGCAGACCCGGGTCGGGGGATATGTCTAGGAGTCCGGGAGCGGGCGGGTCAGCAGGACCAGAGCAAAGGAGCGTAAAAGAAAGATAGAGCGAGTGTGTCCAGAGGTGATAACAGACTAAAGGGTTTTACAGCTAGAGGAGGGTTTTGTACAAGGTTCTTGCTGGTACTGTAAATAAGGCAGTAGCTGGAAAACGGAAGGACTCATGGTTTGAGGTAAATTTAGGGTGCCCTTTACCTCGTAGCTGTCTTGTATCTCGCATTTCTGTATAATGTCTTATAGTCTGTATGTCTCCTATTCCTTTTATAATGTCTACGCCATTTCTGCTGAACCCCTCTAGGATGGACCCCTACACTGAGAACTCCAGACTGTGGGAACGCTGTTGCCTGCCATAACCCATGATACTGTAGAAATTCTACCTGCCAAGTGCTGTAGAGACCTGACCCCACTAAACTCTGAGACAGCGGTTCTCAACCTGTGGGTCGCGACCCCTTTGGGGGCCGAACGACCCTTTCACAGGGGTCGCCTAAGACTATCGGAAAACACATATATAATGACATTGTTTTTGCGATGAATCACTATGCTTTAATTATGTTCAATTTGTAATAATGAAATTGGGGGTCACCACAACATGAGGAACTGTGTATTAAAGGGTCGCGGCATTAGGAAGGTTGAGAACCACTGCTCTGAGCATTTGTGTAGATCGTTTTCCTAGATACAATAGTAGTACAGAGGCAAGCGAGAGCGTAGGCCAAGCAGTGCAGTTGGGCAGGTGAGGCAGGCGCGTGTTAAACTGTAACAGTGTAAGGGTGCCAAGAATGTGGGCACGGGGAGTCACGCCTGTGAGCAGAATCTTTGGAAATCAATGCGGTGGCTTCAGTTCTTTGCCAGGTGCTCATAGTTACTTTAATTTTCTGCTCCCAGGAAGTCACCCCCTTTAAACTAGAATTGCTGCCTCACCCTCCCAATCCAGGATGAGAAGGAAGAGTAAAGCAGCCCTTTCTCTGGCCTGGTGGCTGGTGGCCTTACAGTTTGTGCAATCCAACTCTTGGTGCCTAAAACATGCTACTGGGGAGAAGAGGAGACCTCGGTTCTTATCTTCTTGAGGAAGGATTTCAACCAAGAGACAAAGTGTAGAAAAGCAAGTAAGAACTTATTGGCCACAGCAAAAACATAGTCTAGGCAGTGAGACAAGGAAGGGCATAGAAGAAGCAACAGGAGAGCCCAGGCTGGGCTGCTCTGGCTCACTGGGAAGCCAGAGAAAAGGGGGGAAAGGGCCGTGGTGACAGGTTCAGGGGGTGAGCCCGGATCAGCTGCCGCTGCCCATTGCTCCCCTGCTTGCAAGTCTCCTGGGGTCACGGAGAGGTTTGGGGATTTGTGCGGGAGGAGGTGGAGGAGAGGGGGAAGGAATGGGCAGTGTGCTCCCTGGAAGGAGAAGCTGCTGGGACCTTCATTTTCAGGGGTTTGAAAGGCTGGGCATTTAGGGGGCACTCAGGGGCCGGTCAATAGAATATTCATCATCTTTATGCTGACGTACCCAATGAGATTTATTCCCTGTTGTCTGTCTCCCTGAGTGGGGTGATGTAAGCTATTTTCCCTCTGGTTGGGGAGGAGAAGTGCAACCCATTTACTCTTGTGTCCTTGGGTTAGGGGAGAGAGGATTTACTGGGCGGACACAAACTGCCGTTGATCGGCTTCCCTATTCCGCTTGTGCTGGAATTTTCCTAGCTGCTCACTATGTGTAACGGGTCACCGCCCAGCTTCCATCAGCGGCGCGCCTGGGGCGAGTGAGCGCATTCCTGACCGCTCCCAGTCCGGCCGCGCTTCCCCAGGGACCGCGGCGAGGGAGGGGCCGGGGGCTTGGCGGGGAAGCGGAGCGCCCCTCTCTGGAGGGGCCTCAGCCTGCCGGCCCCGCCCACCTCGAGGCCCCGCCCGCCCGGGGTCCCGCCCCTTCCGTGGCCCAGCGGGAGGCCCGGCGCTTCCGCTTCCGGCGGTGGAAGTGTCGGCGCAGCGATGGCGGCGGGCGGCAGCGACCCGCGGGCTGGCGACGTGGAGGAGGACGCCTCACAGCTCATCTTCCCCAAAGGTGGGCCTGGGGCTGCCCAGCCGCCCCGCCCCGCCCCGCCCCGCCGGCCGCCCCCTTCGGAGGGGACGGAGCCGACACTCGCGTGGGGTCTGGACGGGCCTCAGGCACTAGGAGAGCCCAGCGCGGGCTGAACTCGGCTCCTTCGTCCCGAGGGCACCGGGCTCCCTGCCGGCCGCGCCGAGACGGAGGGCGGGCGCCGGGCGGTCGGGTCGGAGAAACGGAAAGGGCGAGACCGGGAGGGGGAGGCGGCGCTCCCGCCCCCAGTGCAGCCGCCGCGTGGCGTCCGGGCGCGCCGGCCGAGGGAGCCGCCTGGCGGGCTGGGCCGGCCTCCGAGGGCCGCGCGGCGAGGCGGGAAGAGGTGAGGAGGCCCGGGCCGGGTTTGGAAAGGGCGGACCCCGGTCAGGTGGCTGCACGGAGAGCACATTTTGCTGTTTGGGAACTTCTCCTGTGCCCTGTGATGAAACCAAAAATAAAGAGAGAGCTTAAGGTATTAAAACACCCTATCTTGTAGGCACTGAAAAACAAAGCGAATGGAGGAAACCTTAACAATACCCGCCTTTTATTTATTTTTTAAAATTTTATTTTATTGATTTTTCACAGAGAGGAAGGGAGAGGGATAGTTAGAAACATCGATGAGAGAAACATCGATCAGCTGCCTCCTGCACACCTCCTACTGGGGATGTGCCCGCACCCAAGGTACATGCCCTTGACCGGAATCGAACCTGGGACCCTTCAGTCCGCAGGGCAACGCTCTATCCACTGAGTCAAACTGATTAGGGCACAATACCCGCCTTTTAAAAAAATCGTGTAATTTTATTTATTGTGAAACTTTATATAATTATTTACAATTATATAATTAAAATTATATTTAAATTATATAGTTAAAGTTATAAATTATATTTAAAATGCTATTACTATTTTTTAAATAATTTTCTATATTGGTTTCAGAGAGGAAGGGAGGAGAGAGAGACATCAATGATGAGAGAAAATCATGGATCAGCTGCCTCCTGCACGCCCCCTCCTGGGGATGGAGCCTGCCACCTAAACAAGTGCCCTAATCAGGAATCAAACCATGACACTCAACCACTGAGCCACACCAGGCAGGCTAGTTTTTTATTTCAAAGATTCAAGTGCAAATATTTTCATAGAATAGCTTCACAGAAGTTTTTTTGCATGATGGCAATATACATGTGTTTCTTTTTAAAAGGGTAATAACTAAGAAGGAGATGGTCTTCTTAATTTCATGATAAATTAAGCCAGTTTTTTGTATTTGTATTTTCTCTGGGTACTTTTTATTTAGTGCTGTTTTCTTTTTACAGTCTGAAAATGTTTTGATAAAAGCAGGTAGCATCTGGTACACATGAGAATTTTATTGAATTGGGTATAATTAGATCGTAGATCCTATCAAGCTATTATTTTAACTCTCAGCTGATACAGGCATATAAAGTATTATGTATTTTAGAACAACACTACTTAAGAGATAAGGAAAGACTATGCTATGGGATGTAAAGTAAACAAATGTGTGAAAATAATTGTAGGACTGAAAGCTTCTGAGTACTTTTAATGGTAGTTTTCACAACCATATTTGCCCACAAATAAAATTTATCCTTTGTCTATGTGATATAATTAATAGCAACTCTTTTGAAAAAATTAGAAAGTAAGTCATTTTTCTAAAAAGGATTATATCATCCCAGTCACTCCCTCCTTCAAGTAAAGAAATCCCCTCTTGCCGTAACCGGTTTGGCTCAGCGGATAGAGCGTCGGCCTGCGGACTGAAGGGTCTCAGGTTTGATTCCGGTCAAGGGCATGTACCTTGGTTGTGGGCACATCCCCAGTAGGGGTGTGCAGGAGGCAGCTGATCGATGTTTCTCTCTCATCGATGTTTCTAGCTCTCTATCCCTCTCCCTTCCTCTCTCTAAAAAGTCAATAAAATATTAAAAAAAAGAAAAAGAATCCCCTAAACCGTTTTGTACTAGAGAAAGATTGTGCAATAGAAGACCATCTGAAATGGTCACCTTATCATACAACATGAATGGGTGCAGTGAAAGCTCCTCAAGGTCATTCCCGGCTGAGGTGCTGGCCAAGGACCTGTTTTCCTTGTCAGAAGAGGGTAGTGAATTGTGGCGGTTGCTCTTAAAATCCTGCACAGGGGGTTCATAACTTACAGATCCCCTGATCTATTTCCTTTCCTTTTCCAAATAAATTATGTATAGTGTGAGTGTGAGAGATTTCATTTTAAAAATGGTGGTTGTGATTAGCTATGGGTAGAGGTCTTGGGTCCTAACTCTCCATAGATACAAAAAAAGTGTTTGAGCCACCTCTTCTCTTCCCAATTATTATTACTAGTGGCCCGGTGCACGAAATTCATGCACATGAAAAGGGAGTTAATTAGAGGAAATATTTTAATATTGGTATTTGCCCTTTCTCTATAATAGAAGTGTCAGAGATGAAAGAAAATTAGTAAAATGTATATGAAAATCTCCCTCCTGTCAGAGTCCGGGTTGTGCTGCGGGACCCAGAGTCAAGTCTCTGCCCACCTGCGCATGCCTCTAAAGTGTACAAGACCCAGACACGGCCGGCCCCACCCCATGGAGCTCTGCAGGTTGGGGGGGGCACGGCCTCAGGTCCCCCACTGTGAGGGTGTATCTACCATTTGCATATTAGCTCTTTATTATGTAGGATTTTTTAATCCTCACCCAAGGATATGTTTTTATTGTTTTTTTGTTGTTATTAATCTACAACTAAGAATATTTTTTCCGCCGAAACCGGTTTGGCTCAGTGGATGGAGCGTCCGCCTGCAGACTGAAGGGTCCCAGGTTCGATTCCGGTCGGGGGCATGTACCTGGGTTGCGGGCACGTCCCCAGTGGGAGATGTGCAGGAGGCAGCTGATCGATGTTTCTCTCTCATCGATGTTTCTGGCTCTCTATCTCTCTCCCTTCTTCTCTGTGGAAAATCAATGGAATGTATTTAAAAAAAAAAAAAAGAATATTTTTTCCATTGATTTTTAGAGAGAGTGAAGGGGGGCAGGGGGGAGAGGGAGAGAGAGAGAAAGTTTGATGTAAGAGAGACACATTGACTGGTTGGACTCAGGCACCCCTCTCTTAGGTCCTCCAAGTCACAGTTTGGCTACCTTGTTCTTTCATTGATTGAAAAGAGTGAGGGTGATGTGTAAATAGTACTTGGGCATTGCCTTCAGTGAGGAATAGTGACAGGTGATTCCTGGTGTCCTAAGCTCCATCCATTACATTTCACAGGTAAATTTGTTTAGTGCTGAAAGGTAGGCATCTCTAACTTTGGACGATTTTCCAGAAGCCTTAAAAATATCAACTGCCCTGGCAGGTGTGACTCGGTTCAGTGTGGTCTCACGCTGGAAGACATCTCCAGTTCAATTCCTGGTCAGGGCATATGTCCGGGTGCTGGCTCAATCCCCAGTAGGGGGCGTGCAGGAGGCAGCTGACTGATGGCTCTCTCCAATGTTTCTCCCTCTTCCTCTCAAATTAATAAAACCACATACATACACACACGTATACATAAGAACAGCAGCTGTAACAAACTTGGAGGTGATTATTAGTAGCTTGTTGACTCTCTTAATTTTCATTTCCTAAGGCTATATTAATGCTGTTGCCTCAGAAGCTGAGACTGACCCCTATTTAGCTTGTTACTCTCACTTCAGAAATGTGGGGTCTTATTTTCTGATATTTAATGTGTTCTCTATTCATTGTTCTGAGGCAGTAATTTCTTTTTAAAAAAATATATATTTTATAGGTTTTTAATATCTTGCTATCTCTGTTCTGGCACCCCCATAATTTGGATGTTGGTATGCTTGAAGCTGTCCCAGAGGCTCCTTACACTATCTTCATATTTTTGGATTCTTTTTTCTTTTTGCTTTTCTGGTTCAGTGTTTTTTACTTCTTTGTATTTCAGATCCTTGACTTGATTCTTGCCATCCTCTAGTATGCTGTTGAATCTCTGTATAACATTCTTTTTTTCTTTTTTTTTTTTTTTTAAATATATTTCATTGATTTTTTACAGAGAGGAAGGGAGAGAGACAGAGAGTTAGAAACATCGATGAGAGAGAATCATCGATCAGCTGCCTCCTGCACATCTCCTACTGGGGATGTGCCCGCAACCCAGGTACATGCCCTTGACCGGAATCGAACCTGGGACCTCTCAGTCCGCAGGCCGACACTCTATCCACTGAGCCAAACCGGTTTCGGCAACATTCTTTTTTTAAAAATATATTTTATTGATTTTTTTCCAGAGAGGAAGGGGGAGGGATAGAGAGTTAGAAACATCGATGAGAGAGAAACATCGATCAACTGCCTCCTTCACACCCCCTACCGGGGATGTGCCCGCAACCAAGGTACATGCCCTTGGCTGGAATCAGACCTGGAACCATTCAGTCTGCAGGCCGGCGTTCTTTCCACTGAGCCAAACCGGTTGGGGCTGTGTAATATTCTTTATTTCAGTCAGTGTATGCTTACTTTCTAGTTGGTCCTTTTTCATATCCTCGAGGATCTCACTAGATTTATCGAGGGTCTCACTAAATTTATCGGCGGTTTCCAGAAAATTCTTGAAAAACCTTATAAGTGTGGTTTTGAACTCTATATCCTGTAGTTTGCTTTCCTCCATTTCTGTCATTTGTGACTTGTTTCTTTGTCTCCGCATTTTTTATGCTTCCATGTGCTGGTAGAGTGGCTTTGTGTGCTAGGTGTCCTATAGGGCCCAGTGGCTCAGCCTCCCCAATTACCTGAGGTGGACACTCTTGGTGCACCCCTTTGTGAGCTCTGTGCACAGTCTTGTTGTAGTTAAGCCTTGATTGTTGTAGGTATCACTGGGAGGAATTGACCTCCAGGCCAACTGGCTGTGGGAATCAGCTGTGTCTGCAGTGGGAGAACTTCTGTGCTAGAGACACCCTTCTGGGGCAAGGCTTGCTTCAGTGGGGCTTTGGTGCTCACTGAGTCTGCCTCCTGAGTTTGTCCCTTATGGATCTGAGGAGTTGTAATCTGTATGGTCCCCCTCTGACCACTGGGTACATTGGCTCTTGGATTTCTAAGGAGGTGCTAATTTAGCCTCTGTCTGAGGCTACCCAGCAGAAGCTATGGAGGGATCTGCAGATTCCTCTTCTTTGGGGTTTGGAGGTGCCTAGATGAGGCCCAGATGTGAAGCAGTGCAAGCAGCTGTGGGGCCTTGGGCCTTCTTTTGGAAGTTCTGGGTCTCTCTGACTCAGCTGCAGTTTGTTAGGTAATTTTCAGATTGCAAAGGGCCAGGCCTTTCATATGCAAAAGCCTCTGGGCACAGCTTGAGTGGGGCGGGGGTCTCGGGATCAACAGGGCCTAGCAAGCAGCTATGGCTGCTCCTCAGTCCTACCCTAAGGGGCCCCGCATCTCAGTGTCCCGGTAATCGCTGCAAGCACCTCTAAGAGAAAGCCGCCCTTGAGTTCTGACCGATGCCAGACAGTCCATTTTCTCCCCGTATGAGCTTGGGTCCCCAGAGACTCGCCTGGAACTGGAGTTCAGAGCTTGAGACTCTCTCCCGATTGAAAAAGACAACTGTGTCCTCAGTTGCCAGCCCTTTCCACGTGCGCCTCCATACCTCTGCACTTTACTTCCGCACCTCCTCTGAGTCTCAGTGTGCTTTTCTCTTTCCCTCTAGTTGTAGAATTTCCTCTCAGCCAGCCTTCCTGTGGTTCTGGATGATGTCCGTTTTGTCTTTTAGTTGTATTTTTGAAGTGGTTGTGCGAGGCAGCAATTTCCGGTGTTTACCTATGCCGCCATCTTGGTTTTTCCTCTCCCTTCCTCTTTGAAATCAATTTTAAAAATATAAATAAATAAATAAGTAAATTGCCGAAACCGGTTTGGCTCAGTGGATAGAGCGCCGGCCTGCGGACTGAAAGGTCCCAGGTTCGATTCCAGTCAAGGGCATGTACCTTGGTTGTGGGCATATCCCCAGTAGGAGATGTGCAGGAGGCACCTGATTGATGTTTCTCTCTCATCGATGTTTCTAACTCTCTATCTCTCTCCCTTCCTCTCTGTAAAAAATCAATAAAATATATTTAAAAAAAAAATAATAAACAAATAAGTAAATTAATTAGGTTTAGTTGATAGAGTACTTTGACTATGAAATATAGAGGGAATGGGTGCTTTTATTTGCAAGCTCAATTCCTATAATCCTATCTAATAAAAGAGAAACATGGTAATTAGCGTACGTCCGCTACTATTCCCATTGGCTAATCAGGGCGATATGCAAATTAACTGCCAGCCAAGATGGCGGCCAGCAGCCAGGCAGCTTGAAACTAACATGAGGCTTGCTTGCTTCAGTGACGGAGGAAACCAATGTTCCCTGCCTGCCTTGCCGGCCTCTGAGCCTGCTTTTTGAAACATAGTTACAAATATAGACGCTAAACAAAACCCCAGAAACCTGCTTTCAGCGAGCCGGGATCTCAGAGCTGGAGTTGATACAGTGTTTCGATTATAGAACCCAAACAAACCAGATACCTGCTTTCAGAAGCAGAGGCCTAGGAGCTGGAGTCAGAGCTAAAGCTGGCCCAGAACAAAAAGAAAAAAGAAAAAAAGGAGCAGTTTGGAGCTTCAGTCACCCGCCAGCCTGAAAACATCCCTCAGCCCCTCACCCAGGCTGGCCAGGTACCCCAGTGGGGACCCCCACCCTGAAGGGTGTGTGACCAGCTGCAAACAGCCATCATCCCCTCACCCAGGCTGGCCAGGCACCCCAGTCGGGACCCCCACCCTGATCCAGGACACCCTTCAGGCCAAACCAGCCGGCCCCCACCCATGCACCAGGCCTCTATCCTATATAGTAAAAGGGTAATATGCCTCCCAGCACCAGGATCAGCGGAGCCACGAGGCCTCCGGGCACCGGGATCAGCGTGACAGGGCGCAGCGTCCAAACCCCCTGATCGCCCTGTGGCTCTGTGTGTGACAGGGTGTGGCACCCCAACCCCCTCCACGGGCCCTGCTCTGTGTGTGACAGTGGGCGGCACCCCAGCCCCCTGATCAGCCCTGCTCTGTGTCTGATAGGGGGGAGCTCCCCAACCTCCTGATCGCCCTGCAGCTCTGTGTGTGACAGGGGGCGGGGCCACAATCTCCCTATCCTCCCTGCTCTGTTCGTGACAGAGGAAGGCGCCCCAACCCCCTGATCGGCCCTGCTCTGTGTGAGACAGGGTGCGGCGCCCCAACCCCCCCCCCCCCCCACACGGGACCTGGTCTTTGTGTGATGGGGTAGAGCCATAACCTCCCCATCGGCCCTTCACTGAGTGTGACAGTGGCGGCGCCCTAACCCCCTGATTGGCCCTGCTCTGTGTGTGACAGGGGGCGGTGCACCAACTCCCCTATCGGCCCTACTCTGTGAGTGACAGGGGGTAGCTCCCCAACTCCCTGATTGGCCCTGCTCTGTGCGTGACAGGGTACGGAGCCCCAACCCCCCTGATGGGCCCTGCTCTGTGCGTGACAGGGTACGGAGCCCCAACCCCCCTGATGGGCCCTGCTCTGTGCGTGACAGGGGACAGCGCCCTAACCCCCTGATTGGCCCTGCTCTGTGCGTGACAGGGGGTGGCGCCGCAACCTCCCCATCAACCCTGCCTTGAGTGTGACAGGGAGCGGTGCCCCAACCCACCAATTGGCCCTACCCTGAGCGGTACTGATGGTGGCATCACAACCTCCCAATCCGCCCTGCTCTGTGCATGACAGGGGGCAGCGCCCCAACTCCCCAATTGGCCCTGTTCTGAGCCGACAAGGGGCTGCACCTAGGGATTGGGCCTGCCCTGTGCCACCCGGGAGCGGGCCTAAGCCAGCAGGTCGTTATCTCCTGAGGGGTCCCAGACTGCGAGAGGGCACAGGCCAGGCTGAGGGACCCCACGTCCCCTCCGAGTGCACAAATTTTTGTGCACCCGGCCTCTAGTTATATATAAAAGCCTTTAAAACATCAGTTGCCCTGGCAGGTGTGACTCAGTTGGTTCAGTATGGTCTCATGCAAACAAAAATGTATTTTGGGGTACATCATTAATGTTTGCTTCCAAAGATTCGGCCCTCCCTAACATAATGATTCTTTGTACATGTATATATATATATGTGTGTGTGTGTGTGTGTGTGTGTGTAATATTGTTTTATTTTATTGATTTCAGAGAAGAGGGGGAAAGGGGGGAGAGGGAAGGATCAATGATGAGAGAGACTCATCAGTTGGCTGCTTCTTGCATGCCCCCTGCTGGGGATCAAGCCCACAACCTGGGCATGTGCCCTGACCGGAAATTGAAATGTAACCTCCTGGTTCATAGGTCGATGCTCAACCACTGAGCCATGCTAGCTGGGCCTAACAATAATTCTTAAAATGAGAGTATATTTGCAACTGATGTATCAAGTAAAGGTTTGATGGCAAAAATATATAAGGAACCCATACAGCTCAATAAAAAATAATCGTATCAGAAAATGGCCATACAGTATGTACCTCTGCAGCACTTATGCTAGAAAAAATGGGCAGGAAGATGTTTATCCAAAGAAGACATACAAATGGCCTACACATATGAAAAGATGTTCAACATCACTAATCATCAGAAACATGCAAATTAAAACCACAATGAGATATCACCTCACACTTGTCAGAATGGCTATCATCAATAATCAAAAAATAGCACATGATGGCAAAATGGGGAGAAAGAACAGTCATGCACTGTTGGTGGGAATGCAGATTGGTGTATCCACTGTGGTGGAAAACAGTATAGAGATTCCTCAAAAAACTAAAAATAGATCTAGCAATTCTAGTTCTGGGTATTTACCCAACGAAAGCAAAACATGAATTCAAAAATACATATACACCCCTGTGTTCTCTGAAGCATTTTTTACAATAGGCAAGCTATGGAAGCAACCTAGGTGTCTACAAAATAGAATATTACTCAGCCATAAAAATAATGAAATCTAACCCTGTCCAGTGTGACTCAGTGGATAGAGTATTGGCCCATTCACCCAAGGGTCTTGGGTTTGATTCCCAGTTAAGGGCATGTACTTGGGTTACAGTTTTGAACCCTAACCTCGTGCAGGAGACAACCAATTAATGTCTCCATCACACTGATATTTCTCTCTCTCTCCCCCTCCTTCACTTCCTTCCACTCTAAAAATCAATGGAGTCCTGCTGGCATGGCTCAGTGGTTGAGCCTCGACCTATGAACCAGGAGTCACAGTTTTGTTCCTTATCTGGGTGCATGCCAGTCTGGGGTGTGCAGGAGGCAGCCAATCAATGATTCTCTCTCATCATTGGTGTTTCTCTCCCTCTCCCTTCCCCTCTGACATAAATAAAAAAAAAAAAAATCAATGGAAAAATATACGCGGGTGAAGATTAACAAAAAGTAATAATAATAAAATCTTGCCATTTGCGACAACATGGATAGACCTAGAGAGTATTATGCTAAGGGAAAATTAGAGAAAGAAATTCTGTACATTTCACTTATGTGTGGAATCTATGAAAACACAAATGAACAAAGACAAAACCAGACTGATAGAGACAGAGGAGGGGGATAAGAGACTGGGCGGACAGGGGAAGGGGACTATAATACTGTGTTAGGTTTGCACAGTGGCAGATGATCACTAGAATTAGTGGAATGGGTGGTCACATCGTAAGGTCTAAAAATGTCCAATTACTATATTGTACACCTGAAACTAATATAACCAATACAATATTACATCAATAAGGCAGATTACAAGTTTATGTAAGCTAGAAAGAAACCAGTACCTGGCCTAATTTAGGAGAATGATGTGTAATGTAATCCCGTGTCTAGGTCAGGTTCTTTTATATCAGGAACTAGCCCAAATGAGCTTTTAGTGTAGCGGTTCTCAACCTGTGGGTCACGACCCGTTTGGGGGTCAAATGAGCCTTTCACAGGGGTCGCCTAGGACCATCCTGCATATCAGATATGTACATTACGATTCATAACTAGCAACATAACAGTTATGAAGTAGCAACGAAAATAATTTTATGGTTGGGTCACAACATGAGGAACTGTATTTAAAGGGCCAGAAGGTTGAGAACCACTGTTTTAGTGTCTCATGAACTCCACTCTGTCTTGTATACAAGTCTGGATTAAGGTAAAGTTGGATTGCTGCAGGGACAGAGACTTGCTGTAAGTCTCAAAGGCAAAAATCAACATTTAGAAGCTCACTTTTGAAAGAATATTTTCAGCTAACATTTATGCTTCTCACAAATAGAGTTTGAAACAGCCGAGACACTTCTAAATTCAGAAGTTCACATGCTTCTGGAACATCGAAAGCAACAGAATGAGAGTGCAGAGGACGAACAGGAACTTTCTGAGGTCTTCATGAAAACTTTAAACTACACAGCTCGTTTCAGTCGTTTCAAAAACAGAGAGACCATTGCCAGTGTCCGTAGGTGAGTGCTAAAAGAAGTTTTTAAAAAAATATATTTTATTTTTATTGATTTCAGAGAGGGAGGGAGGGAGAGAGAGAGAAAAAATCTGTGATGAGAGAGAATCATTGATTGGCTGCATCATGCACACCCCACACTGGCGATCAAGCCTGAAACCCGGGCATGTGCCCTGACCAGGAATCGAACATGACCTGGTTCATAAGTCGACACTCAACCACTGAGCCGTGCCAGCTGGGCTAAAAGAAAGTTTTTGTTAATCCAGACTATTGGACATGTACAGGTAGAATGCTATTACCCACCCCCATCATCTCGAGGATTAATGTATGCAAAATAATTTGTCAAAAATTAAAAGTTGCTTATAAGGCCAGATTTCTCTTTCGCTACCTACTTGCATATCCCAAATCCCAGTTACCTCCTTGCAAAGTAACTATTATTAGCAGTTTGTTGATAGCCCTTCAGATCTTTTTTTCATGCATTCATATATATATATATATATATATATATATATGTATATGTATATGTATATGTATATGTATATATATTTGTATATATGTATATATGTTTGTATATATGTACGTATGTATGTATATATGCTGTTTTGTATCGTAAAAAACAGCATTTTGGCCCTACCCAGTTTGGCTGTATGGACAGAGCATCAGCCTGCAGACTAAAGGGTTCCAGATTTGATTCTGGCCAAGGGCACATGCCCTGGTTGGGGGCTCGATCCCCCCAGTAGGGGCTGTGCAGGAGGCAGCCAGTCAATGATTCTCTCTCATCATTGATGTTTCTATCTCCCTTTTTCTCTGGAATCAATAAAAACAACAACAACAGCATTTTGTGTGTGTGTGTTTTGTTTTCTTGTGACTCCTCACCTGAGGATATTTTTCCATTGATGTTTAAGAGAGAGGGAAAGACAGAAACATCAATGTTTGCTTTTCACATTGGGTTGGATGTGCCCTGGACATAGTGATGTGCTGGGGAGTACTGAAGGCCACAGGAAGAATAGCACATCTTCCGAAAGGGTCAGTTTTTTATTGTTTGTTTTTGTTAATCCTCACCTGAGGACACTTTTTCATTGATCTTTAGAGAAAGTGGAAGGGAGGGGGAGAGACACAGAGAGAGAAACATTGATGTGAGAGAGGCATATCGATTGGTTGCCTCCTGCATGTGCCCTGACAAGGGTTGGGATGGAACCTACAACCAAGATATGTGCCCTTGACCCAGAATCGAACCCAGGACCCTTCAGCTAGGCAGATGCTTTATCCACTGAGCCAAATCGGCTAGGGTTTTAAGTGTCAGTTTTACTGGATAGTATGTGATTTAAAACATTTGTATGGATATCAGCATATTTGGACTAAAAAAATATATATGAACTAGAGGACTGATGCACAAATTTGTGCACTGGTGGGGTGCAGCTGTTCCACCCCAATGGGGGCCATCAAGGGCTGGCTGGCTGGGGTGAGTAGCCATGGGCAGGGCTGTCTGTGGTGAGGGGCTGGGGGTGGGGCCGGCCAGGGTGAGGGGCTGCAGGCGAGGGGCTGCAGGCGAGGGGCTGCAGGTGGTTTGCTGACCTGCCCCGCCCCCGACAGTAATTAAATACATTGTGGTAAATCCGTTTGATGGGGTACTATGCTGTCATTAAAACCTATGATAGAAAAATAAATGGAAAGATGGTTACATATGTTAAGTGTGTAGAAAATGAAGGTGATAAAACTGTATGGGAAATATAGTCTATTCTGACAAGTGTGAATGTATGCATGGAGAAAAGACTGGAAGGAACTGTGCATAGCTTCCATGTAAAATTATAAACTGTTAGGCCTAAAAGATGACTTGAATAAATGAAGG
The DNA here is from genome assembly GCF_014108235.1 of Myotis myotis. Classification (NCBI taxonomy): domain Eukaryota; kingdom Metazoa; phylum Chordata; class Mammalia; order Chiroptera; family Vespertilionidae; genus Myotis; species Myotis myotis. Next base: position 93,564,587 of record NW_023416390.1, on the reverse strand, counting down.
TGAATTTAAACATAGTTATGAATGAAAAGTCTTTATGTTGCAAAAATGTCAATTTGCCCCAAACTAATGTATACATTTGCTATTCTAAATCCTTGAGGGAATTGAAAGGGGGAGCAGAATAAAATGATCTTAAATTTTTGAAAATTGCCAAAAAATTTTTAAAAAGAAAAATGAAGGGAAATTTACTCTATTAGATTTTAAAATGCATTAAAAAGTGTTAATTGAAATAATATAGTGATACTTTGTCATGAAATAGATCATTGAAACAATAGACAATTTGGAAACATTCAAATACAAATTTATTATATTTTATATAAATTCAATTTATGGTTAAATTGGCACTGTAAATTAGTGGGGAAATATTTTACAACAAAGTTTTAATTCTATATTACACCAAAATAAATTCCTAAGATATTAAGGATTTAAATTTAAGCTATGATGCGTAAAGTGCTGTGTGACAAGTGTGACAGCATGACTGAATGTATATATTAGTTGTGGTTTATCAAAATTTTAAATGTGGGAAACATGATTGACTCTAGTTGAATGTAAGCTTTGTGAAGGTAGGGACTTAGTCATATTCATCACTGTGTCAGTCTCCTTGTAGGCAGTAAATAATTAATTGAATAAATAAATGAATTTACATAAATATATTTAAACTTTCCTATATTGATAAAATGCCATGTGTAAAATGTAAGTGTGAATAAACTGAGGAAGGATTGATATCCTTAGATGATACCCAGTTCATAAAAATGGCTTGATTTATATCAGAACTTTAAATGACTAGTTCACATGAAATAATGGTCATATTTAAGGAAATCAAAGAAGTGGTGAAATAGCTAAGTAGACTTAGAAAAGATTAAAAAGAATGGGAATCCTAGTGTAACAGGTAGGAGAAATGGGCACTGTCATTAATTGCTGGTGAGAGCATATATTGGTAAAGCCCTTGTAAGGGGCATGTCTCTCAGAAGCCTTTAGGCAGTCTTATCCTTTGAATAATCCTACTGCCAGGAATTTATTTTTAAAACACACAGCAATCAACTACACAAACAAGTGTTCATGAAAATGATGTTCAAAAAGCATTGGAAACAAATGAAATGTTCAACAAGAGGAAATTTGATGTATAAGTTATGGCTCCACTTTTCAGTGGAATGTGTAGTCACGTGTGTACTAACATGGAAAACAGTTACTATGTTGTTGAGTGAAAAATGGCCAGTTGTGCCTGGCTGGTGTGGTTCAGTTGCTGAGTGTCGACCTATAAACCAGGAGGGAGGGGTTCAATTCCTGGTCAGGGTATGTGCCTGGGTTTCAGGTTCACTACCTATGCCTCTAAGACAATGGTTCTCAACCTTCTGGCCGTTTAAATACAGTTCCTCATGTTGTGATCCAATCATAAAATTATTTTCGTCGCTACTTCATAACTGTAATGTTGCTACTGTTACAAATCGTAATGTAAATATCTGATATGCAGGATGGTCTTAGGCGACCCCTGTGAAAAGGTTGTTCGACTGCCAAAGGGGTCGCAACCCATAGGTTGAGAACCACTGCTCAAAGGGACATCTGTCAAAGGAAACCAGTCAATGTGTCTCTCTCACATTGATGTTTCTCTCTCAACCTCTTCCATCCCTCCCTCCTCCCCCTTCCCTCCTCCATTCCTCTCTTCCAATCTCTCTATAAAGCAATGGAAAAAATACCCTCTAGTGAGGATCAAGAAAAGAAAAAAGAAAAATGGCCAATTTTGGTATAACATGTTAGGATTCCTTTTTATAATTTAAAAAATATATTTGTGTTGATTTCAGAGAGGAAGAGAGAGGGAGATAGAGATAGAAACATTGATGGGAGGAATCATTGATCAGCTGTGTTCTCCATGCTTCTTATTGGGGATGGAGCCACAAACCCAGACATGTGCCCTGACTGAGAATGGAACCTGTTATCTTTTAGTTCATAGGTCAGTGCTCAACCACTGAGCCATGCTGGCTGGGCTATGAAAATATTAATACTGGTTATTTCTGGGAAGAATTTTAGATTATTTTACATTACTGATACTTTTAAAAATATACGTATTTTTATTGATTTCAGATAAGAAGGGAGAGGGAGAGAGAGATAGAAACATCAATGATAAGAGAGAATCACTGATTAGCTGCCTCCTACATGTACCCTACTTGGGACCAAGCCCACAACCCAGGCATGTGCCCTTGACGAATCGAACCCAGGCCCCTTCAGTCTACAGGCTGACTCCACTGAGCCAAACCAGCCAGGGCGATACTTTTTTTTTTAATCCTCATCCAAAGACTGAGGATAATATTTTATTGGTTTTTAGAGAGAGTGGACGTGATGGTGGAGGGGGAGAGGAAAACATCTATGTGTTAGAGACACATCAATTGGTTGCCTCCCACTCACACACTGAGCCTGCAATCAAGTTGCATATCCTTGACCAGGAATTGAACCCAAGACCCTTTGATCCACAGGCTGATGTTCTAACCACTGAGCAATAGGCCAGGGCTACTGATACTTTTTTGGTATTGTTTGTAAATGAGTATGTGCTCATTTGAAAACATCATGAACCTCTTTATAAACTTAAGTAAAATTTACTGTATTTTCTTTACAAAATGAAAATAGCTTCAAGTGACAAAAAGTTACTAATAGAATGTGTGAGTTTATATTCTGAAACATAGAAAAATGTCTAGAATGCTATTATACTAAGATTATATGTTGATATTTGTTTATGTGGTAATATGGGTAGGTCGTGCTTTTTTTTTGCCTTTCTGTATTTTCTAAATTTTGTACATTAATATGCTTGTAATAGAGTGATAAATACAGTGTTTCGTTTCTGAACAGAAAATTAAAGTTTTCTTTGAAACCACATTTACCATTGATGAGCTCTATTTTATTTTTATTCTTTTAAAAGATTTTTTATTGGGCCTGGCCAGCATGGCCCTATGTTTGAGTGTCTACTTAATGAACCAGGAGGTCACAGTTCAATTCCCAGTCAGGACACATTGCCTGGGTTGCAGGCTCGATCCATGATGTGGAGTGTGCAGGAGGCAGCCGATTAATGATTCTCTCTTATCATTGATGTTTCTGTCTCTCTCCCTCTCCTTTCCTCTGTGAAATCAATAAAAATATATTTAAAAAAATTTTTTTTTTAAGATTTTTTAGTAGTTTTTACAGAGAAGCACTGATATGAGAGAGACATAGATTGGTTGTCCCCCACGTGGACCTGACCTGGGCTGGGGATTGAACCTGCAGCCCAGATATGTACCCTTGACCTGTGAATGAATCTTTGACATTTTGGTGCATAGACCAACGCTCTAACCACTGAGCGGAGCAGTCAGGGCATTCGCTGTTGTTTTATACAGTTTGTCATCCTATATAATACAAGGCAAATATGCAAATTGAATGAATGGCGGCACAGCCGATTGCTATGACACACACTGACCACCAGGGGCCAGACGCTCAACGCAGGAGCTGCCTGCTAGTGATCAGTGCACTCCCACAGGGGGAGCGCCACTCAGCCAGAAGCTGGGCTCACAGATGGTGAGCACAGCGGCATTGGTGGGAGCCTCTCCTGCCTCCCTGGCAGCACTAAGAACCCCTCAGGTGTCCTGGACTGTGAGAGGGCGCAGGCCACGCTGAGGGACACTCCCCACCCCCCCCCCAGTACATGAATGTTGTGCAGTGGGACTCTAGTTTAAAATAAGATGCAGTTTACATATATATTTGTACAAAGTAAGGTATGCCTGTATTTATTCATTTATTTTGATAAATTAGAAAGAATTTTCTCCAAGTCAAACACCTAATAGATTGGAGGCATCTAATATCATGTGTTTGACAAAATTAGTAACGAATGAAGCAAGGAAGAGTGGTAAGAAGAGCAGAGAGCAACAAAATAAATTGCTGGGGAAACATTGCATACTCCTTGAGGCATATTGTGGTTTTTCAAAAGTTGCAGTAGCAGGGCTTCTCTGCCTGAATGTGATTTCTTAACTTTCATTGTTTCCTTCATTTTGTTGTAACTTCCTGTTCTCCAGGAATAGGACCAAGAAGTAATTTGAAAGTAGGATTTTGCAACTGCCCTAACCATTATGGAAAGATTGCAAGTGCTTTACTTTTTCTCTTCCTTGCTTCATTTGATTCCCATTTCCTATTCATCACTCTTTGATTATGTTTTGTTATGATTTTCTTCCTGATGATCAGCTTGTTGCTCCAGAAAAAGCTTCATAAGTTTGAATTGGCCTGTTTGGCCAACCTTTGTCCAGAGACTGCTGAGGAGTCCAAGGCTCTGATCCCAAGGTTAGTACTGGGTATGATAAATTCGATGTGTTTTGTGTATATTCCTACAACTGGAATTACTGTCTAAAAAGTGGGTGCATTTAAAATCTGGATAGACATAAACATTGAGAGGGCCTCTTTTAACAGTGTGAGAATGATGATTTTGTACCAAACCCATTGTTAGCAAAAGTGTGGAATAGCTGAAACTCTCAAACACTGATGGGGTGCAAATTAGTACAGTCACTTTGGAGAGCAATTTGGACACATCTAATATAGGTAAAGGTGAATATACCTCATGACCCCAAAATTTATTCCTGAATAGATGCCTTCAGATCCACTCATTGGTTTAGAAGTAGATGTGTATTCTAGGGTATATTGGTGTGTGTTAGTGATAGCAAAAACATCACATCAGTGTATAGGCCAACTAGAGACTGGATAGATATAGAGACTGGTAAGAAGAGCTCTCATAGAAAGCACCTGAAGGTCCGGAGACATATCTCAGCCCTAGGGGTTGCCACTGAGAGCTCTGGGGTCTAAACCCAAAGCTGGGCCCCCAGCAGAGAGCACCAGAACTGAGAAAGGTGCCTGTGTAACTGGCTGTGAAAAGCAGCAGTGTTACAATATGCCAGGGAGAGAGAGCTAGAAATGCAGGCACCCTCTTAAAGGTCCAATACACAAAATTTTGTGTGCAGCCACTCACATTGGGCTCCTGCAGAGGGAGGGCAGAGTGGACTAGAGATGTGGGGGCTCTGGATTAGAGCTCAGGAGGCAGACACCCTGGTTTCCTGTGACGAGTTGTTCCCTCATGCTGTGGAGGACATCTTTCTTAGGCAGACCTTTGCTATCCAGGTGGCTTTTGCCTGGCGGGGCGGGGAGACAGTTGACCCACCCCATTGGGAAACCCCTTGCACCACCCTCTGTAGTTTCTGAGGCCCATTAAGAACTGAGAACAACAATTAGCCTCCAGGCAGAAGCAGGTACCTCACCCAGTTGGGAAACCTCTCCCCCAACCTGTGGATGATTGCTTGAGGCTACTCAAGACTGAATCCAATCAGTCTGCAGGCAGAGGCAGGTCTCTGGAGGCTTTGAGTCTGGTCTGAGCTAATGAGGAAGAAATAGCATTTGACACTGTCCTGCACTAGAGATTGGGAGGCATAGTAGATATAGCTAATACACAATCACAAACCCAAACAGGCAGCCAAAACGGGGAGACAAAAACCACCCCCAAATGAAAGAAGAGAATTATCTAGAAGAAAAGCTAAATGAAATGGAGATAAGAAATTTATCAAACATAGAGTTTAGAATAATGATGGCAAAGATGCTAAAGATCATGAAAAAAGAAATAGTAAATATGACGAATGACATAACACTAAAAAAGAGCACAATGGAATGGAAGGAATATACAGCAGAATAGGGGATGCCAAGGATCAGATCAGTGAATTAGAAGATAGGGTAGAAAAAATAACACAATCAGAAAACTGAAAGAAAAAAAATAGGAGGACAGCTTAAGGGAGCTGTGGGGGCAACATGAAACAAGAATGTTTGCATAATAGGTGAGCCATAAGAGCAAGAAAGTGAGCAAGGGATAGAGAACATGTTTGAAGAAATAATGGTAGAAAACTTCCATAACCTGATGAAGAAAAATGTCACACAAGTTCAGGAGGCAAAAAGAGTCCCAAGCTAGAAGAACCCAAACAGGCCCATGCCCAGACACATCATAATTAAAATGCCAAAAATTAAAGAAAAACGGAATTAAGGCAGCAAGAGAAAAGCAATTTGTTACTTACAAGGGAGCTCCCATAAGTGTGACAGTTAATTTCTCATCAGAAAGTCTACAGTCCAGAAGGGAGTGTCATGAAGTACTCCAAGTAATGAAAAGCAAGAATCTGAAACCAAGATTACTATATCCAGCAAAGCTATCATTCGAAATAGATGGTGAAATAAAGATCTTCCTTGACAAAAGAGGCTAAAGGTATTTTTCACCACCAAATCAGCACTACAAGAAATGCTAAAAGGACTGCTGTAATAATAATAATAAATAGGCATAGGCATACAGAAGTAAAATTGCAATAAATAAGAACCTATACTATATAATTAAAGCCTAATATGCAATTTGTTCGACCAGGGGGCGGGGCCGGCCGGCCAGCCAATCTCCTGTGGCCCCTCCCCCTGGGCAGCCCCACCCTGGGTGGCTGCAGCCGCAGGCAGCCCCTAGGGACTCTACCCATTCATGACTTTCGTGCACTGGGCCTCCAGTCAATAATAATCTTAAATATGAATGGATTAAATGCTCGAGTCAAAAGACATAGGGTAATTGAATGGATAAGAAAACATGACCCGACTATATGATGTCTACAAGAGACCCACCTCAAAACAAAGAACTCACACAACATGAGAGTGAAGGGATGAAAAATTTTTTCCATGCAAATGGAAACGAAAAAAAAGAAGAAAAAGCTGGGTTAGCAGTACTCATATCTGACAGTATAGACTTCAAAATGAAGGCCATCACAAGAGAAAACAAAGGTCATTACATAATACTAAAGGGATCGATCCAACAATAGGCTATAACCCTGGTAAACATTTATGCCCCCAATATAGGAGCACACAAATATCTAAAAAACTTCTAGAGGACTTTAAGGGGAGAGATTGTCAACAATACAGTCAGTCCACTGATTTCACTGGATAGATCTTCCAGAAAGAAAATTAACAAGGAAAGAGTGACTCTGAAAGACACACTGAATCAGATAGATTTAATTGACATTTATAGACATTTCACCTCAAAGCTGCTGAATATACATTCTCTAGTGCACATGGGTCATTCACAAAGATAGACTACATGTTAGGACACAAAACAAGTCTCTGCAAGTTCAAGAAAATTGAAATATCAAGCATCTTCTCAGATCACAATGGGATGAAATTAAATACTACAGTAAAAACACTCAAACACACAGAGGCTAAATAGGATGTCATTAAGCAATGAATAGCTTACACTGAAATACAAAACTTCCTGGAAACAAATTAAAATGAGCACACAACAACCCCAAGTCTCTGGGACACAGAAAAAGCAGCTCTGAGGGAATTTCATAGCACTACAGGCTTACCTCAAGAAAACAAGAATAATTACTAATTAGCTATTTAACCTTGTAACTTAAACAATTAGAACAACAAGACGAGTAAGTAGAAAGAAGAAATTTATTTTAAAGAATAAATATTAGAGAAATAAATTAACATGGAGACCTAAAAAAAAGAAAAAGAAAAATTAATGAAACCAAGAGCTGGTTCTTTGAAAAGATAGACAAGATTTATGAATCCTTAGCCAGACTCATCAAAAAGCAGATAGGACCCCAAAAAATAAAATCAGAAATGAAAGTGGAGAAGTAACAGCTGACAGCACAGAACTACAAAGCATTATAAGAAAATACTTTGAACAACTATATGCGAACCAGCTGGACAATGTGGATGAAATGGACAAATTCCTAGAAAAATACAACCTCCTAAAACTGAATCAGGAAGAATCAAAAAACCTGAACAGACCAAAAACAACTGAAGAAGTAGAAGCAGTAAATTTAAAACAACCCACCAGCAACCAAACGCCCTGATTTGATCACTTCACAGGGAGATTTACCTACCCTCCTCAAACTATTCCAAAAAATCCAAGAAGAGGAAACAGTTCCAAGCTCTTTTTATGAGGCCAGCATTATCTTCATTCCAAAACCAGGTAAAGACTACAAAGAGAGAGATTTACAGGTCAATATCCTTGATCGACTTAAATGCTAAAATCCTCAACAAAATATTAGCAAATTGGATCCAGCAATATATTAAAAAGATCATACACCATGACCAAGTTGGATTTATTCCAGGGATGCAAGGCTGATACAATATTCACAAATCATTAAATGTGATGCATCACATAAACAAATTGAAAGACACAATCTCCTGATTATGTCAATAGATGCAGAAAAAGCATTCAGTAAAATCCAGCACCCATTTTTTTTATAAAAACTCAGGAAAATGGGAATTGAAGGAGCATATCTCAACAGGATAAAGGCCATATATGACAAACATACAGTGAATATTATACTCTATTGGCAGAAACTAAATCCATTTACCCTAAGAACAGGAACAAAACAGGAATATCCGTTTTTAACACTCCTATTCAACATAGTACTGGAAATCCTAGCCACAGTGATTAGACAAGAAGAAATAAAAGGCATCCAAATTGAAAAGGAGGCAGTAAAACTAATTATTTGCCAATGACTTGATATTGTACGTAAAATACCCTAAAGACTCCACCAAAAAACTACTAGATTTAATAAATAGATTCACCATTGTAGCAGGATTAAAATCAACCACCAAAAATCGATGGCATTTTTATACAACAATAATGAATCCTCAGAAAGAACGTACACAAACAATCCCATTTACTATTACAACAAATAAACATACTTAGGAAAAAATTTAAGGAGATGGTAAAAGACTTGTACTCAGAAAACTACAGGACATTGGAAAAAAAGATAAAGGAAGAAATAAACAAGTGGAAGAATATACCGTGATACACCATGTTCTTGGATTGGTAAAATTAACGTCATTTAAATGTCCATACTATCCAAGGCAATCTACAGATTCAATACAATCCCCATTAAAATACCAACACCATATTTCACTGATCTAGGACAAGTAGTCCAAAAATTTATATGGAACCAAAAATGACCCTTAATATCCCCAGCAATCTTTTTTAATGAATTTATTTTTAATCCTACCCCTTAGGATGTTTCTCCAATTTTTTTTTAGAGAGAGTAGACGAAAGAGGGAAGACAGAAATATTGATGTGAGAGAAACACATCAACTGCTTTGCTCTGCATGAGCCCTGACCAGGGCTCTGGCTGGGGAGGAGCCAGCAGCCGAGGTACATGCCCTTGACTGGAATCTAACTGGGGACCCTTTGGTCCATAGGCCGATGCTCTATCCAATGAGCCAAACAGGCTAGGGCATCCCCAGTAGTCTTGAGAAAGAAGTACAAAGTTGGAGGGATCACAATGGCAGATACCAAGTTGTAGTACAAAGCCACCAATAATCAAACAACCTGGTACTGGCACAAGAATAGGCATATAGATCAATAGAATGCAATGGAGACCCCAGAAATTGACCCAAGCCATTATGCTCAATATTTTTTTTTTCCATTATGCTCAATATTTAACAAAGGAGGCAAGAGCATACAATGGAGTCAAGACAGTCTCTTCAATAAATGATGTTGGGAAAGTTGGACAGATACATGCAAAAAAATGAAAGTGGGCCTCCAAATTATTCCAGATACAAGAATAACCTAAAAGTGGATAAAAACTTAAATGTAAGTTGTGGAACCATAAAAATCCTAGAAGAAACAATAGACAGCAAAATTTCAGACATTTCTCGTAGCAATATGTTTATGGATATATATCGTAGGGCAAAGGACACTAAGGAGAAAATAAATCAGACAATATCAAAAGCTGCTGCACAGCAAAATAAACCACAAAATGAAAAGGGAGACCACTGTATGGGAGAACATATTTGGCAATGATACATCTGATAATGGGTTAATATCCAAAATATATAAGCAACTCATACAACTGAACAAAAGGAAGACAAAAAAAATCCAATTATAAAATGGGCAAAAGATCTAAATAGACACTTCTCCAAAGTGGACATACAGATGGCCAAGAGACATATGAAAAAAATGCTGAAAGTCATTGATCATCACAGAGATGCAAATGAAAACAACAATGAGGTATTACCTCACACCTGTCAGAATGCCTACCATCAAGTCAGCACATGACAAGTGTTGGCTAGGACGCGGAGAAAAGGGGACCCTCGTACACTGCTGGTGGGAGTGCAGACAGGTACAGCATTGTGGAAGACAGTATGAAGTTTATTCAAAAAATTAAATATGGAACTGCCACTTAACTCAGTGCTACCACTTATTAGGAAGTATAAGATAACTTTCAGGCCGAAACCGGTTTGGCTCAGTGGATAGAGCGTCGGCCTGCGGACTGAAAGGTCCCAGGTTCGATTCCGGTCAAGGGCATGTGCCTGGGTTGCGGGCACATCCCCAGTGGGAGATGTGCGGGAGGCAGCTGGTCGATGTTTCTCTCTCATCGATGTTTCTGACTCTCTATCTCTCTCCCTTCCTCTCTGTAAAAAATCAATAAAATATATTAAAAAAAAAAAAAAAAGATAACTTTCAGCAGCACTTTTCTTCAAAATAAGGTAGTGAATCAAAACTTCCTGCTAATGCTCTTTTTTTGGCACGAAATTTGTAAAAATATCTATGATGTTAACACCTTCAGAAAATTTGACATACGAAGTTTCGAAACTTGTCAGTACAACAAAATAGCATACATACCAAATCACATATATATTAACATATGTGTAACTCCATCTATTGAAAAAAATCTGCATTAGTAACCGGTACACCTAGTACTATGCAACAGTAAAATAGAAGGATCTCTTATATTTTGAGATAGCATGGAGGGACCTGGAGAGTATAATGCTAAGCAAAATAAGCCAGTCAGAGAAAGACAAGTATCACATGATATCACTCATATGTGGAATCTAACGAACAAAAATAAACTGATGAACAGAATAGATCCCAGGATAAAGAAGCATGGAACAGACTGTGGAACCTTAGATGGCATGGAGGATAGGGTGTGTGGCAAGTCATCAACCAAAAATGAATACATAACCCATGGACACAGACAATAGGGTGGTAAAGGCCTGGGGCGGGGGGTGGGGGTGGATTAGAAGGGATCAATGGTGGGAAAAGAGGGACATATGTAATAGTTTCAACAAACATTTAAAAAAAGAGAGACTACAAATACATCATTTCACCAGACGGTGTGCATTATATAGCAGTGAGAAAATGAACTAGAACAACATGGAATAATGTCAACACATGCCAGAATGAATTTTGAGCCAAAAAATGGCAGAAAGATACGTACAGTATGGTGGTTTTTCTTATGAAGTTTACATTGCTGGTATTTCTTATAGTTTACATGTACATAATGTTAGCACAAAAATACTTATAGGGCCGAAGCCAGTTTGGCTCAGTGGATAGAGCGTCAGCCTGCATACTGAGGGGTCCCGGGTTCGATTCCGGTAAAGGGCATGTACCTGGGTTGCGGGCACATCCCCAGTAGGAGGTGTGCAGGAGGCAGCTGATCGATGTTTCTCTCTCATCAATGTTTCTAACTCTCTATCTCTCTCCCTTCCTCTTGGTATAAAATCAATAAAATATATATTTAAAAAAAAATACTTATAGGTATGATAAATACCAAATGTAGGATAATGGCCACTTCTGGGGAAGGAAGGGAAGTATGCAGTCATCAGGTCGTTCCTGTATGTTTATTAAATCTAAATCAATTAAGGATAACTATTAAGGTTACCTTATTTCCTATACCTTTTATATGTTTTTAAACACTTCATAATGTTTTTAAAAAGAATGGCAAGAAATTAAGATTTAAAGGTAAAACTTTTTAGGGATAAATGGAGAAGTGGGCCTGAGTTAGCGTGAGTGTGTGAACATTGTCAGCCGCGGAGACACTCATTGCTGTTTGTTTCCTTGCAGTCTGGAGGGGCGATTTGAGGACGAGGAGCTGCAGCAGATCCTCGATGACATCCAGACCAAGCGCAGCTTCCAGTATTGACCTCCAGCATCACTGCTGCCGAGGGAGCCCCAGCGTAGCACCCGTCTCCCGGGGCCTGAAACTCTATCCCAGAAGACACTGGGACACTGGGGACAGCAACTCCGCTGGGTCTTGGTTTGGGTTGCTGTTTCAGACTTGGCTGTTAGATCTTTGACAGCCACGGAGTCTTGGAGAGGCCTTGCGGTGGCTGCTTGCTGGCTTCCTGAGCTCACCTCTGGAGAGGGTGAGGTGGGGTGATGTGCATATAAACTATGCTGTTGAATACCTCATACCATGGATTTTGCCCCCTGTGTTATTTTTTAATCCTTATATTTCATGTTTTGATTTCAATGTGTTTATAAGTTTTGAAACTATAGTAGAGCATATAAAACCGGAATGGTAAACAACAGTTTTATTTAAATGCACAAGGAAGAATTAAGCCAGACCTATATCAGTGTTTGAAATTCTTGAAGATAGGACGGTGGTGTTGATTAACAGAGAGAGCCTTGACATTATTGTGCTTAACCAGGAGACAGGAGGAAGTTCACTGTGGAAAGCAGTTTCATTGGAGGATCACTGTGCTGAGTGAGTGGAGCCCGTAGCTTTGAGGTAGAGGGCACGTGACCTTTTTCCTTGCACTGTTGCAGAATGTAGTTTTGGAGTAAGTGATCCTAATGTGCTCAACTTGTCACTCCCAAACTAAGATTTTTTTTTCTTCATGCCATTCATGAAGGTCTCAACACTTGGTTTTTGTTTGTTTGTTTTAATCCTCACCTGAGGATATTTTCCACTGATTTTCAGAAAGAGGGAAAGACAAGAAATGTCGATGTGAGAGAAACACATAGATTGGTTGCCTCCTGCACATGCCCTGACCAGGGCCTGGGCCGGGGAATATCCTGCAACCGACGTACATGCCCTTGATGGAATCGAACCTGGGACCCTGTGGTCCATAGGCCAACGCTCTATCCACTGAGAAAAACCAGCTAGGGCAACACTTTGAAATTTCCTTGTATATGGCATCCCATCCAAACCTCTGGCTGGGTTCTTGGCCACAGGTGTTTCCTAATGGGGTGTTCTGAACGGACGGAGTCTGCCTCGTCCTGAATCACTACAGTGAAACATTTTTAAGACCTAAACATTTTAGCTTTGATTTTTATGAAGGGAAATATGCCTGTTTTCTTCACAATTTGGCATTTTCTTGTTGTTGCCTCCAAATGAATTCATGATTCAAGAAAGAGGTTGAGGTCCTAGCTGGTTTGTCTCAGGGGATAGAGTGTTGGCGTGCGGACTGAAGGGTCCCGGGTTCGATTCCAGTCAAGAGAACATAGAAACATCTATGATTCTCTCTCATCATAGATGTTTCTATCTCTCCCTTTCTCTTCCTCTCTGAAGTCAATAAAAACGTATTTTTTTAAAAAGAGTTTGAGGAAAGAACAAAGTTGGCTTTAAAGGTCAAGATAGTTTTATATTAGCTGCTGACTAAAACAAAAATAAAATGTTTTTATTTTTATAAATTCTTAAATGACATGGTTTTGTCACCAGTATTCTTATTAATATTTAAAGGAAATGATAGCCTGGCTGGTGTGGTTGAGTGGATTGAGTGTCATCCCATGCACTACGGGGTTGCTGGTGGGTTCTCAGTAGGAGGGGGTATGCAGGAGGTGGCTGATAGATGTTTCTCTCATTGATGTTTCTATCTCTCCTTTCTTTCTCTCTAAAAGCAAAAAATATATATTCAAGAAGAAAATGACAATTATTTTTCAATTTATAAAAGTTGAAGTAATGTTTTCATCTTTAGACAACTTCACTTCTTTTAGCTCACCAGTGTTCTCAGTTGTGAAATGTGGAAAATAGTATCTTTTTGCACAATAATTTTGAGAAGATCAAATGAGAAAATATTAAAAGCAGCCCATTAGTATCTGACACATATATATGTGTGTGTGTGTATAAATATATATGTATATGTATATTTTCAATATATTTTATGGATTTTTTACAGGGAGGAAGGGAGAGAAATAGAAGTATCGATGAGAGAAAAACATTGATTAGCTGCCTCTTGCACACCCCCTACTGTGGATGTGCCTACAACCACGGTACATGCCCTCGGCCGGAATCGAACCTGGGGCCCTTGAGTCTGCAGGCTGACGCTCTGTCCACTGAGCCAAACCGGTTAGGGCAGTATCTGACACATATCATGTTCCAGTAAATGTTAGCTATTGTTATGCTCAGTAGATGAACAGGAATAGGTGATAAATCAGCTTGCTTCATAGAAAGTAGTGCAAGAATTTGGTAGCATATCAACTGGTACTGGTATCATACTAGGAAACCAAACCAAGTTGCTTATTCCTAAAATCTCCAGAATTACCTTTTAAGAGACAGTTACATGAGCAGGTTGGTACCACGCTGTGGAATAGAACAGACATGTAAAGTGCACTTGAGTCATAGCCCAGGTGCCTGTTCCCTCAGGCGACAACAGTGCAGTGCCATCACCTTCACTGGTGCCCACTGACTTAGTCTCTGAGCTGCATGAAGGTAGGACAGGATGAAAAGTGTGTGGCGTATCGTTAGGCACGCATTAATTGTAGTAAGATAACTAGAAGCAGGTTTTTAAAATGTACTAGGGAGTTTCTTATAAAAGCCACCTCATGCTGTGTTCTGTATTCAAACCCAGTGAACACATTCTTCTGGGCATTGTTCTCTACAGTCCCAGCAGGAGCTCTCTGTTTGGTTATCAGGAGACCCTGCAAAATCTTTAATCATCTGTGAAACATTATTAGGCTTATTCTGTACTATGTTTGCAAAAGCAGAATTCGGGGACACATTGAAACAAAACAAATAGATATTATGTTGTCTAGCTCTCACTTCACCAGAAAACTACCAGAACAACCTTTTCTGAAAATTCTAGTCATTCTGGTTTTATTGAAATTTATTAAACTTGAGGCTTGAAAATAGCATTACTGTATGGGGCCTGACCACAACCCATTTTTTAAAAATATTAATGTTTTAAGCTTATAAAACCATTGAAGCCTACACATAAAGAAGTGTATGTGAGTAATCAATGTGGTATTAGTCATAATAGCCAAACAGTCCAAATGCCCACAGGCTGCTCAATAAACAAAATGTGATATATATTTTTCAACTTTCCATTATGGAAAATTTTAGACATACAGAAAAGCTGAAAGACTGTAACATTGATCACCTATATGTTCATCACCTACATTTAACATAACATTTGTAATATTTGCTTTATAATATATTTTAGCTATAAAGCATTTGAAAGCAGATAGGTGCCACTTCATTGAAATAGTTAAGCATGTGCTTTTCAGAATTGGCTTTCAGTATTGGACTTCAGAACATGGACAAGAATTTTCTGATATTGAATATTTAGTTCATATTCAAATTTCACCTGGGGATAGTTTGGGGCCAATAATCCCCCATGTTGATATAATTTAGTTTTATATACAAGCAATTATCACACTAATGATGTAAAATGACATTCTACTTGTGAAAAATATTGAAGAAATACATGTGGTTACTGCCCTCACATTGCTGTAAGGAGCTCTGACTGGAGAAAAATACATATATGCAACCCCATGATGAAAGATGAGCCCAGATAGGTTGCAGGCCCAAAGTAGACCTTGATCACTAATGTGTCTGCATGTGGCTATGGGTTCTCTCCATCATCAGTGGGAGAGTAGTTTGGGACTCAACAGGCAGAATGGGTGCATGGTGACAGCTGCTGTATGTCACCAAACATGGAGTATCATTCAGACTTAAGTTCTGTGTGCCTCATTTCCTTGTGCATGGTACTTGTTAGTAAATGTTGAGGAAAAACACAGCCCCATTTTCAGAAAGGTCAGTGTGGAGCTGCAAGGAGACTAAGAATGTATCTGAAATAATAAAACTGGAGGAGAGGACTCGTTAGAGAGGGTTGAGGTGGTGAGAAACAGCCCTGAAGGTATTTTGAAAGACAAATAGTTGCCCAACATAATTTTTTTAAAAAAATATATTTTATTGATTTTTTACAGAGAGGAAGGGAGAGAGATAGAGAGCCAGAAACATCGATGAGAGAGAAACATCGATCAGCTGCCTCCTGCACACTCCCTACTAGGGATGTGCCTGCAACCAAGGTACATGCCCTTGACTGGAATCGAACCTGGGACCCTTGAGTCCGCAGGCCGACGCTCTATCCATTGAGCCAAACCGGTTAGGGCCCAACATAATCTTTTGTAAGGGACAAATATTCTGTGTACTATCCAGTAGGGCAGCTGTTAGCCACATATAACTGCTGGACACTCAAGGCTAGTATGACAGGATCTGATTAAAAATTTTTTTAAAATATATTTTATTGGTTTTGTACAGAGAGGAAGGGAGATGGATAGAGATTTAGAAACATTGATGAGAGAGAAACATTGATCAGTTGCCTCCTGCACACCCCGTACTAGGGATATGCCCGCAACCAAGGTACATGCCCTTGACTAGAATTGAACCTGGGACCCTTCAGTCCGCAGGCCGATGCTCTATCCTTTTTTATTAAATCTTTATTGTTCAGATTATTACATTTGTTCCTCTTTTTTCCCCCCATAACTCCCCTCCACCCAGTTCCCACCCCACCCTCCGTCCTCATTCCCCACCCACTGTCCTCATCCATAGGTGCACGATTTTTTGTCCAGTCTCTTCCTGCATCCCCAACACCTCTTTCCCCCCCAAGAATAGTCAGTCCATTCCTTTTCTATGCCCCTGATTCTATTATAATCACCAGTTCATTCTGTTCATCAGATTATTTATTCACTTGATTTTTAGATTTACTTGATAGATGTGTATTTGTTGTTCATAATTTGTATCTTTACCTTTTTCTTCTTCTTCCTCTTCTTTTTTTTTTTTTTTTGTGGGTTCAACATATTTTTTTTAATATATTTTTTATTGATTAAGATATTACATATGTGTCCTTGTCCCCACGTTACCCTCTACCCCCCCACCCCCCCACCCCCCCCGCTCATGCCCTCTCCCCCCCGTTGTCCATGTCCATTGATTAGGCCTATATGCTTGCATATAAGTCCTTTGGTTGATCTTTCCCCCTTACCCCCACCCTCCCCTACCTTCCCTCCAAGTCCCGACAGTCCAATCAATGCCTCTCCGTCTCTGGATCAGTCCTTGTTCATCAGCTTATGTTGTTCATTATATTCCACAAATGAGTGAGATCATGTGGTATTTATCCGCTCTCCAGTTCCATCCATGCTGTGGCAAATGGTAAGAGTTCCTTTTTCTTCTTCCTCTTCTTAAAGAATACCTTTCAGCATTTCATATAATGCTGGTTTGGTGGTGATGAACTCCTTTAGCTTTTTCTTATCCGTGAAGCTCTTTATCTGACCTTCTATTCTGAATGATAGCTTTGCTGGATAAAGTAATCTTGGTTGCAGGTTCTTGCTATTCATCACTTTGAATATTTCTTGCCACTCTCTTCTGGCCTGCATGGTTTCTGTTGAGAAATCAGCTGACAGTCGTATGGGTACTCCCTTGTAGGTAACTGACTGTCTTTCTCTTGCTGCTTTTAAGATTCTCTCTTTATCTTTTGCTCTTGGCATTTTAATTATGATGTGTCTTGGTGTGGTCCTCTTTGGATTCCTTTTGTTTGGGGTTCTCCGCGCTTCCTGGACTTGTAAGTCCATTTCTTTCACCAGGTAGGGGAAGTTTTCTGTCATTATTTCTTCAAATAGGTTTTCAATATCTTGCCCTCTCTCTCCTTCTGGTACCCCTATAATTCTGATGTTGGTACGCTTGAAGTTGTCCCAGAGGTTCCTTACACTATCTTCATATTTTTGGAATCTCTTTTCTTTTTTCTTTTTCGGTTGGGTATTTTTTGTTTCTTTGTATTTCAAATCTTTGACTTGATTCTTGGGATCCTCTTGTCTGCTGCTGGATCTCTGTAAATTATTCTTTATTTCAGTCAGTGTATGCTTAATTTCTAGTTGGTCCTTTTTCATGTCCTCCATGGTCTCACTATACTTATTGAGGGATTCATTAAATTTATCGGCGGTTTCCATAAAATTCTTGAAAAACCTTATAAACGTGGCCTTGAACTCTATATCCAATCGTTTGCTTTCCTCCATTTCTGCCATTTGTGACCTGTTTCTTTGTCTCCGCATTTTGGCAGCTTCCCTGTGTTGATAGAGTGGCCCTGCGCGCCAGGTGTCCTGTAGGGCCCAGTAGCTCAGCCTCCCCAGTTACCTGGGGTGGACACTCTTGGTGCACTCTTGGTGCCTTGGTTGTTGTAGAATCACTGGGAGGAATTGACCTCCAGGCCACTTGGCTGTGAGAATCAGCTGTGTCTAAAGTGGGAGAACTTCTGTGCTGAAGACACCCTTCTGGGGCAAGACTTGCTTCAGTGGGGCTTTGGTGCTCACTGAGTCTGCTCCCTGAGTGTGTCCCTTATGGATCTGAGGAGTTGCAGTCTGGTACCCTCTGACCACTGGGTACAGTGGCTCCTGGATCTAAGGAGGTGCTAATTCAGCCTCTGCCTGAGGCCACACAGCAGGAGCCACGAAGAGGCTCAGCTGTGAAGTAATGCAAGCCGCTGCGGGGCCTTGGGCCTTCTCTTGGAAGTTCCGGGTCTGCCTGGCTGGGCTGCAGTTAGGTACATTCACATGCAAAAGCCTCTGCCGCAGCCTGGGTGGGGCGGGGTCTCAGGGAATCAAAGGGCGGATCAGGGAGCTATGGCCGATTCTCCGCCCGGAGTCGCGGGTCTCAGTGACCCGCTAATTGCTGCAAGCACCTCTGAGGGAAAGCCGCCTTCAAGTTCGCCCGCTGCCCGACAGACCAGCTTCTCCCCGTATGAGACCTGGGTCCCCAGAGACTTCCCGGAACAGGAGTTCAGAGCAGTCGGGAGTTTGTGATTCAAAAAGACAGCCGCGTCCTCAGGTGCCACCCCCTTTCCTCGCGCGCGCGAGCCGCCGTACCTCTGCACTTCACCTCCGCAGCGCCTCTGGCTCTCAGCGTGCTTTTCTTTCCTTCTAGTTGTAGAATTTACACTCAGCCAGCCTTTCTGTTGATCTGGATGATGTTTGCTCAGTCCTTTGCGGTAATTTTCAATTGTTGTGGGAGGCGACAATTTCCCGGTGTTTACCTATGCCGCCATCTTAGTTTCTCCTTCTTCCTCTTCTTAAAGGACACCTTTCAGCATTTCATATAATACAGGTGGCTCCTGACAACTGGCACGAATATCAATGGGATGGATCTGGATCCTGGGCTGGCAAGGGCATCCCACTGCCTGCCCAGAGGACAGATCGCATCCCCCCTCCCCAACCTTGGGACCCTACTCATGCACAAATTCGTGCACCAGGCCTCTAGTATAAAAATAATGCCTTTGGTATATTTATAGAGGTGTGCAACCATCACAGAAGTCTTTTAGAACATTCCATCACTACAAAGGAAACCTTCTGCTGATTAGCAGTCACTTCCCCTTTCTCCCTCCCTCCCCTCATTTCCACTCTCCCAGCCTATCCATTGAGTGGTGCTTTTCTTTCTTTCTTTTTTCTAACTATAGTTTTCCATTTCTTAATTTTCAATTTAGTGTTTTCCAAATCAGTGTGTTCTTTTTTTCATAGTATCTGTATAATGGTTTCTATTGCTTTTATAATTTTAAATATATTTTTATGTTCCCTTTCAGACTATTTGGTTATTTCAAGTTCATGCTGTATGTTCTTCATTTGTTCTGTAATTATGTTTATGTTAAAAAAACCCCACTATATTTTGTCTTAATCTCTTTAAGATTCAGTTTCACTAACTGTAAAATGATGCTAAAATATGCATCACCGGGATTAAAAATGGTGGCAGAGTAAGTGGATGCTACACTGACATGCTCCCAGGACCAAACTGGAATTACAAACTGAAATGCAAAAAAATAAAAATTAAAAAATTCTGAATAATCAACTGAAGACCAGCTGGAGAGAACCATGATAACCAAGACCGGAAAATAGAGACTCCAGAAAGCCTGATAGGAAGGGCAGAGGTGTGAAAGGGCTGGGCAGACTCCCACTGACAGCAGCTGAAATTCCAGAAAGATATCTAAATTGTGGGGGTTGCCATTGAGAACTTGGGGTCTAAAGCTCACACTGGGTCCCCCAGCATTAAGTATCAGCACTGAGAAAGGTGTCCACATAACACCTGGCTGTGACAAGCAGCAGGTTGCTATCTGCCAGGGAGAGACGCCTAGAAATACAAGCACTCTTAAAGGTCCAATGCACAACATTTCGTGCAACTACTCCCATTGGGCTCCTGCAAAGGGAGGGCAGAGTGGACTGGAGCTATGTGAGCAGAAGCCGGGGCTGGGGGCTCTGTGGTTAGAGCTCGTATTACAGACAGCCTGGTTTCCTGTGCTGAATCATTCCCTCACACTGTGGAGGGCATCTTTCTCAGGCAGACATTTGCAGTCCAGGCTATTCTTGCCTGGGGGTAAGACAGTTGACCCATCCTATTAGAAAACCCTTTGCCCCACCCTGTGGTGTATCTGGGGCCCATTAAGAGACTGAGAATAACAATTAGACTCTAGGCCAGTGGTTCTCAACCCTCCTAATGCCGCGACCCTTTAATACAGTTCCTCATGTTGTGGTGACCCCCAAACATAAAATTATTTTTGTTGCTACATAATTGTAATTTTGCTACTGTTATGAATTGTAATGTAAATATTTGATATGCAGGATGTATTTAGGCAACCCCTGTGAAAGAGTCGTTCGACCCCCAACGATGTCACTACCCACAGGTTGAGAACCGCTGCTCTCGGCAGAAGCACTTGCCCCACCCAGTTGGGAAACCTCTTGTCTACCTGTGGATGACTGTCTTAGGCTACTCAAGGCTGAATCCATTCAGTCTGCAGGTAGAAGTCAGTCTCTGGAGGCTTTGAGTCTTGGTCTGAGCTAATTAGTTAGAAATAGTGTTTGGCCCTGACCGGTTTGGCTCAGTGGATAGAGCATCAGCCTTTGGACTCAAGGGTCCCAGGTTCGATTCTGGGCAAGGGCATGTACCTTGGTTGCGGGCACATCCCCAGTAGGGGGTGTGCAGGAGGCAGCTGATCGATGTTTCTAACTATCCCTTTCCCTTCCTCTCTGTAACAATCAATAAAATATATTTTAAAAAAAAAGAAATAATGTTTGACACTGTCCTGCACTAGAGGTTGGGAGGCATAGCAGGTCTAACTAATACATAGTCACAAACCCAACCAGGCAGCCAAAATGTGGAGACAAAAAACCACCCCCAAACGAAAGAACAAGAGAATTCTCCAGAAGTGCTAAATGAAATGGAGAGAAGAAATTTATCATAGAATTCAGAATAATAATGGCAAAAAATGCTCAGCAGCATGACAAAATATATAGTAACATAAAGAATGGTATAGTAATAATTAAGGGCACAGTGGAAAGAATACACAGCAGATTAGGGGAAGCCATGGATCAGATCAGTGAATTAGAAGATAGGGTAGAAAAAAATCACAATCAGAGAACAAAAAAAAAACACACAGGAGCACAGCTTAAAGGAGCTGTCGGGGCAACATGAAACAAGAATGTTTGCATAATAGGTGAGCCATAAGGGAAAGAATGTGAGCAAGGGATAGAGAAAGAGTTTGAAGAAATAATGGCAGAAAACTTCCATAACCTGGTGAAGGAAAATGTCACATAAGTTCAGGAGGCAAAAAGAGTCCCAAGCAAGAAGAACCCAAAAAGGCCCATGCCCAGACACATCATAATTAAAATGCCAAAAACTAAAGACAAACAGAGAATCTTAAAGGCAGTTACCTAAAAAGGAGCTCCCGTAAGTGTGACAGTTAATTTCTCATCAGAAACTCTACAGTCCAGAAGGGAATGTCATCAAGTACTCAAAGTAATGAAAAGCAAGACTCTGAAGCTAAGATTACTATATCCAGCCAGACTATCAGTCAAAATAGATGGTGAAATAGAGCTTCCCAGACAAAAAATGGCTAAAGGAGCACTGCCACCAAACCAGCACTACAAGAAATGCTAAAAGGACTGCTGTAATAATAATAATATATAGAGGGAAAAACATAGGCATATAGAATTAAAATGGCAATAAATCATTATCTTTTGATAATAACCTTAAAAGTAAATGCATGATGAAATGCTCCAATCAAAAGACATAGGATAGCTGAATGGATACAAAAACATGGCACAACTATATGCTGTCTACAAGAGATCCACCTCAGAGCAAAAGATTCACACAGGATAAGAATGAAGGGATGGAAAAAATTTTCCATGCAAATAGAAAAGAAAAATAAAAAAGCTGGGGTAGCAATACTCATACCTGACAAAATAGTGTTGAAAATGAAGGCCATCACAAGAGACAACAAAGGTCACTACATAATACTAAAGGGATTGATCCAACAAGAGGATATAACCCTGGTAAACATCTATGCACCCAATATAGGAGCATATATATATATATTTCTAGATAAATTTAAGGGAGAGATTGACAACAATATAGTCACTCCCACTGATTTCACTGGATAGATCCTCCAGACCAAAAATTAACAAGAAAACAGTGACTCTAAAGACACACTGAATCAGATGGATTTAATTGATATTTATAGAACATTTCACCTCAAAGCTGTAGAATATACATTCTTCTCTAGTGCACATGGGTCATTCATAAAGATAGACCACATGTTAGGACACAAAACAAGTCTCTGCAAGTTCAAGAAGATTGAAATCATATCAAGTATATTATCAGATCACAATGGAATGAAATTAGAAATCAACTACAGTAAAAACTCAAAACATTCAAATACATGGAAGCTAAATAGCATGTTATTAAGCAATGAATAGATTACCAATGAGATCAAGAAAGAAATAAAAAACTTCCTGGAAACAAATGAAAATGAACACACAACAACCTGAAATCTCTGGGACACAGCAAAAGTCACGAGAGAGATGTTCATAGCACTATAGGCCTACTTTGAAGAACAAGAAAAATTAATAATAAACTATTTAACCCTGCAACTTAAATAATTAGAGAACAGCAAGAAAAACCCAGTGTAAGTAGAAAGAAGGAAATAATAAAGAGCAGAAATAATAACATGGAG
The DNA here is from genome assembly GCF_014108235.1 of Myotis myotis. Taxonomy (NCBI): domain Eukaryota; kingdom Metazoa; phylum Chordata; class Mammalia; order Chiroptera; family Vespertilionidae; genus Myotis; species Myotis myotis. Next base: position 93,541,574 of record NW_023416390.1, on the reverse strand, counting down.
ACTAAAAAAATAAACCAAAATCAATGAAACCAAGAGTTGGTTCTTTGAAAAGATAAACAAGATTGATGAACCCTTAGCCAGACCCACAAAAAAACCCCAAAAAACAACCAACAAAAAACCAGAGAGGACCCCAACAAATAAAATCAGAAATGAAAGTGGAGAAGTAACAACTGATACCACAGAAATACAAAGGATTATAAGAAAATACTATGAACAACTATATGCCAACCATCTGGACAATATAGATGAAATGGACAAATTCCTAGAAAAATACAACCTCCTAAACTGAATCAGGAAGAATTAGAAAAGGCCAATAGGCCAATAACAACTGAGGAAATTAAAGTAGTAATCAAAAAACTCCCAGCAAACCAAAAGCCCTGGTCCAGATGGCTTCACAGGGGAGTTTTACCAACATTCAAAGAACTAATACCTACACTCCTCAAACTATTTCACAAAATCCAAGAGGAAGCACACTTCCAAACTCTTATAAGACCAGCATTAGCCTAATTCCAAAACCAGATAAAGACACCACAAAGAGAGAGAATTACAGGCCAATACCCCTGATGAACATAGAAGCTAAAATCCTCAGCAAATATTAGCAAATCGCATCCAGCAATATATTGAAAAGATCATACACCATGACCAAGTTGGATTTATTCCAGGGATGCAAGGCTGGTACAATAGTCACAAATCAATAAACGTGATACCTCACATAAACAAATTGAAAGACAAAATTACATAATCATATCAATAGATGCAGAAAAAGCAACAAAATTGAACATCCATTTTTAAAATATATAATTTTTATTGATGTCAGAGATGAAGGAAGAGGGAGAGAGATAGAAACATAAATGATGAGCGATAATCATTGATTGGCTGTTTCATGAGAATCTACCTGTAACCTGGGCATGTGCCCTGAGGGGAATTGACTGTGACCTCCTGGTTCACATGTCGATGTTCAACCACTGAGCCACTTGGCTGGGCAGGACTTTTTTTTTTTAATTCGGAGCCATTGGGTAATGACCAGCTGCTCTGTACCTGGGCCTGTGTGTGTGGGAGCTCGCCTTTCACGGAGGGGACAGTCTTTCACGTCCCTGGCTCTGTCTGGGGGCTCAGTGCCCATTTTCTGTGTTCTCAGCACTAGAATCCCACCTGGAGGAGAAACTAGGGTCTCTAGCCAGTCAGACCTGATGCCACCTCTCCAAGTCCAATGAAGGTTGTGTGGCATCCATCAGTCTGGCTTTCAGTTCTCAATTATTTGCTTGCCCCTAGAGATTTCCTTGCTTTCTTGGAAGCTCAGTTGTGCCTTAGCCTGTGTGTGTGTGTGTGTGGTGATGGTTTTCCTGACTGTGATGGTTGTGATGCTGGTAACAGGCATATTCTATCAATACAGTTTTGCTAGGTTTTTGTATTCTAAGCAGTGTAGTCTGTGTAACGCTGCAGGCAGCATGCTGTGAGTGCACACATCAGTGCAGATGCCCCCTGAGCCGCCCACAGGCCCGCCCTGTGGCTTCTGGAGGTTCTGAGACCCCGCAGCGCCTGGCGCCTAGCGGAGCAGGGCGGCTGCTCCCTGCTCAGAGGCCCTTCCCGCTGCTCCGCATCATCGATGGCTTCTAGTCCTTTGAGACTCTGCTTAGCCTTTCCTTTGTCAAAAGTCCTTTAAACTCCCTGCAGGTGTGATTGCTTATGCTCGCCACATGCATCAGAGCTGCATTTCGCTCTGTTTTCATTCGTTGGATAAATACATATTGAACACCTATCAGCCTCTCAGACCTTATTCTATATATTAATATATAACAGTTCATGCCTCTATTTTTATATTTATTTTTTAAAAAGATTTTTAAGCCTAAACCGGTTTGGCTCAGTGGATAGAGCGTCGGCCTGCGGACTGAAAGGTCCCAGGTTCGATTCCGGTCGAGGGCATGTGCCTGGGTTGCGGGCACATCCCCAGTGGGAGATGTGCAGGAGGCGGCTGATCGATGTTTCTCTCCCATCGATGTTTCTAACTCTCTATCTCTCTCTCCCTTCCTCTCTGTAAAAAATCAATAAAATATATTTAAAAAAAAAAAAAGATTTTTAAAAGTATATATTTGTATTGATTTCAGGGGGAAGGGAGAGAGAGAACTAGAAACATTAATGATGTGAGAGAATCATTGATTGGCTGCCTCCTGCACGCCCCCTACTGGGGGTTGAGCCCACAACCTGGGCATGTGCCCTTCAGTCCACAGGCCAATGCTCTATCCACTGAGTAAAACCAGCTAACGCAATGCTGCTATTTTTAAATAACTTTTTAAAGGAAAATATGTTTTTAGTGATTTTAAATTTAATTTTATTTTTTTAATTGATATATTTCTTTATTGATTTCAGAGGGAAAGGAAGAGGGAGAGAGAGAAACATCAATGATAAGAGAGAACCATCAATTGGATGCCTCCTGCACGCCCCACTGGGGATTGAGCCTGCAACCCAGGCATGTGCCCCTGGTTGGAATCGAACCTGGGACCCCTCAGTCCGCAGGCCCACGCTCTATCCACTAAGCCAAACTGGCCAAGGCTGTTTTTAGTGATTTTTATAGAAAGAGAAAGAAACATTGGCGATGAAGGAGGAACATCATTGATCGTCTGTCTCCTGCACTCCCCCTGCTGGGGATGGAGCCTGAAACCCAGGCATGTGCCCTGATCAGGAAGTTAACCGGGGACCTCTTGATTTCTGGGTTGATGCTCAACCATGGAGCCACAGCGGCTGGGCTAAATAATCTTTTTAAAGGCAGTGGATCACATATAAAATTCCACAGAATATAGATTATTGCTATTTGCATACTGGTAGTGTCTCGCCTAATGAATTAAAACATTTCCCAGAAGGACCTGTGTGATTAGAGGTGTGAATAGCCTATGATTAAATTGGTGATTTTGAGAGGTGCATACAACATATTTTTATGATGGCATTTCATGATGGCTTTATAGATTGACCCTGCAGTTCAGCACATTTTAAGGATTCTGAAGGATTAGGACACTTTAATATGCTTGGCTGTCTTCCTTACCCCTTATAGCTATATCTAGGAATGGACTTACTGTTTGTCACTTTTCTACTTACCTTTAGAACCCAACTTAAGGGTGTACTCCTTAGGATCACCTTTCTGGCCACACTCCTCTCTTAAGCCCATGGAGACCTTGCCTGCTCTTCTGGCTTTTCTTCAGGGTTCCCGCCATCCTACCCTACATTTACCACAGGGAACTAGAATTGTCTCTGGTCCTACAGGAACTCCTTGAGATCTGGCTAATTCTGTGCCCAGAAGTTAGAGGAAACGAAGGGCAGTAACTATTTGTTGACTGAGTAAGTGGCTTGTTGACTGAGTAATGGGTTCTCCCACTCCCACCTCCATCATATTCTTTGAGGGTATATACTCACTCACACATCCTATTGTTCAAAGCAAGACAACAGGCTCAAAATGGAGTCACTTATGCTAAGACCTATGTCACCAAATCAAGACTTAATTATAGTTTTGGCTCTCCTAAAAGTGAACTCTTACCTCAGTGAGTCAGGCATTAGTTTGGTAATCTGCCTGATAGACCTCTTACTATCCCCTAAGGAAAGCCACCTTGCCATAACCAACCTGCTTTTCTGCCTGGTGTAATTTATTGTTTCTACTCTCCCTATAAGTCTTTCATTTTTGTACAGCTCCTTGAAGCTCCTTTCTGTCTACTAGATTAGATGCTGCCAAATTCATGAATCATTGAGTAAAGCCAATGAAGACTTTAAAGTTTATTCAGTTAAATTTTATTTTTTAATACTAGCTTGGAGTATACTTCTTACTTTCCCAAATCTTTGCTGTTGCTTCCAAGTTTATTATAATCCCTGCCTTCCTGGAATTGGGGAAAGGAAGACTAAACTCTTGACACCTGGGGAGTTGTAGGGTCCTAATATCTATAATAATAAAAGTGTAATATGCTAATTAGACCGGGGCTGGGAGGGAAGCCCAGGTCCCTGGGTGCCAGAGGGAAGCTCATGCCAGCAGCCGGGGGAAGGAAGGCCTACTCTTGCATGAATTTCATGCATCAAGCCTCTAGTTTATTAATAACAACCAGTGGTTTCCAAGTCTAATATAAACTAATGAAAAAATGGAAAGATTCCCTAAGTGATGTGTAATGTTAAACAATGGACAGGAAATTGGATATTGTAAATGGTAACAAATAAAAATGCAATTAATAATAAATAACAACATACAATGTCAGTACTTGTTATTTTGTTAAAAAAATCCAACAACATCCTTTCTTCCTTAGTGATTACAAAAGCAAAACATATTTGAAGTAAACAGACATCCTTAATACTACCATTTAGCTATTTCTTATTATGTATAAATACTTACAGTTGCTCGTATTCATGCCCCACTAAAATTAGATTATAAGCATTTGTGATGTCATCATAAAAGTTTTGTAGTATATCCTCTGTACTGTTTGCATAGTATTCTGTTGTATGATGTGCTGTTAACCATTCTCTGGTGTTGGCCATTTAAGTTGCTTTCATTTTTTTTTTTTTGCTTGCTGTCATCAATACTACCTCAGTGAGAGGTTTGTCTACAAATCTTTTTCACATTTCTCCAACTATAGATTTTTAGAAGGATTAAAGTCAAAAGTAACACATATTTTAAAGATTCTTTTTTTAATTTAATTTAATTTTTTTTTAATTTTTAAAAATATATTTTATTGATTTTTTACAGAGAGGAAGGGAGAGAGATAGAGTTAGAAATATCGATGAGAGAGAAACATTGATCAGCTGCCTCCTGCACAACTCCTATTGGGGATGTGCCCGCAACCAAGGTACATGCCCTTGACCGGAATCAAATCTGGGACCTTTCAGTTCGCAGGCCGACGCTCTATCCACTGAGCCAAACAGGTTAGGGCTAAAGATTCTTTTTTTTAAATATATTTTTTTATTTTTTTCATAGAGGAAGGGAGAGGACGAGAGAGGGAGATAGAAACATCAATGATGAAAGGGAATCATTGATTGGCTGCCTGCTGCATGCCCCCTCCTACTGGGGATTGAACCCGTAGCCCAGGCATATGCCCTTGACTGGAATCGAACCTTGGACCCTACAGTCTGTAGGCGGATGTTATATCCACTGAGCCAAACCAGCTAGGGCTAAAGATTCCTTTAAACATTTTTATTTTTATTTTTCAAGTACAGTTTACATTCAACATTATTTTATATTAGTTTCTGGTGTACAGTATAGCGGTTAGATAAAGATTCTTGGTTCATATTTCCAATTTACTTTCCAAAAGAAGACAATTTGCTTGTTTTGAAGTTGTATTCTGAACTTCATATATAAATGGAATAATGCAGCGTCCTCTTTTGTGCCTGATTAAACAATATCTGTGATATTCATCCAGTTTGTTGTATTTATCAGTAATTATTTTTCTTTTTTAAAAAAATTCTTTATAGGTTTGAATGTTTTTTTAAAAATATATGCTTTATTAATTTTTTACAGAGAGGAAAGGAGAGGGATAGAGAGTTAGAAACATAGATCAGCTGCCTCCTGCACACCCCCTACTGGGGATGCACCAGCAACCAAGGTACAAGCCCTTGACCAGAATAGAACCTGGGGCCCTTCAGTCCGCAGGCCGATGCTCTATCCACTGAGCCAAACCCACTGGGGCTTTTTATTTATTTATTTATTTATTTATTTTTGTTAATCCTCACCCGAGAATATTTTTCCATTGATCTTTTAGAGAAAGTGGAAGAGAGAGGAAAAGAGAGAAACATCAGAGAGAACCACATCCATTGGCTGCCTCCCGCATGTCCTGGCTGGGAGAAGCCTGCAACCAAGGTGCGTGCCCTGTTCCAGAATCAAACCTGGGACCCTTCAGTCTGCGGGCCGACGCTCTAGCCACTGCGCAACACCGGCGAGGGCCTCGCTGGTTATTTTCCATGGCTGCAGGTCATTGCAGAACATCACCACGATGCATGCACCGTTCCACTGCTGATGGAAATGCGGGTGGTGCTGTTTGGTGGAGGAGGAAAGCTGCTGCGAACATTCCTGTGCGCCTTGGGTGCAGGTGCCTGCGGCTGCCCTGCAAGCCAGCTTCTCCCGAGTGCTGGGACCGAGGGCGCCGGGCCACCGGCAGAGGGGAACCGCGCGCCTGCCGGCTGGGTGCTTGCACTTAGGTGCTCAGCCCGGAGCCCCATTTCCCGGCGAACAAAGGCTTTGCAAGGTCAAGCGCCTTGTCCACAGTTCGACTCTCCAGTATGCTTGGCCACATGACCTAACACAGGACGAAATGCTTATCCAAACGTTGGGAAACGGAGTATCTTTGGGAGCATCGAGGCCGGCTCACAACTTGAGGAGACTGAGACAGCCAGACGCCCGGCCCGCTCCTCCCACGGCTGAGCCAACCCGGGCGCCGAACAAAGGAAGCGCCGGGTTGGCTGCGGGTGGCCAGACCCCGCCCCTCGCCTATGCACATGCGCAGGTCGAACCCTGCGGACCCCTGTGGCGCCGGCGCGCGTGACGTAGAGCCGTACACCGGTGCGTGGTGACGCAGGGGCGTGCGCTCGGTGGCTAATCCGGGGAGATGGCGGCTGCTGCTATGGAGGAGAGGGATTGAGAGGGGCGGAGGGAGGAGGCGAGAGGAGAGACGTTCCCAACGGTGAACTCGAGCGCTGCGCTCGCTCTTCACTAGGAGCTGTGCTCCGCGCCGAGGTGAGTGCGGCCCGGACACTCGCCGGGGCGGGCGACGCTTTCCGCCATTTTCAAGCGCGGCCGTTGCGTGGGGGCCGGGAGGGCCTGGGGCCCGAGTCGAGCGAGCCGGGAAGATCGGCGTCGGGAGGGTTCTCGGCGGCAGGTTGGAGTCTGAGAGGACACGCTGGAGGCTCGCGGTGCCAGGAAGGAGGGCGGGTCGGACTAAGGCTGGCGGGATCGGGGGCGACCGGACGCCGCGGAGGGAAGGCCCCGGGGAGAGGCGAAGTCGGCGGGAGGGAAGCGCGTTGCCCTGAGATGTGGGGCGGGAGTGGGTTGGGCCAGAGGGAACGGCGTGTGGCTTCGAGCGGTTGGTTTAAGGGTCACGGGTAGCGAATGCCTCCGTATATCGTGGCTGGCAATTAGCATTTGTAACAAGAAGCCTGCTCCTTCGGAATAGTTAATCCCCGTTTTGTTTGCTTTAAATAATGCTTCCTTCAAGAGCCCCGATTTTAAGTTGCCTTCTGGTAGTTCATACTCAGGCTCTTAGAAAGTATTCTTAAAAAAAAGAAAAAGAGGAAAATGCCGTTACTTAGTTGTAACCCTTGTGGTGAGTGGCCCATCCGGAGAGAGAAGGCGGGTCGGTAGGGAATTCCCATTGGATGCGTGTAAATCAAATCAGAAAAATGCGGATTATTTGTGCAAAGCCTGTTAAGAGGATTTTGAAGTGATTGCTGCGCGGAGGAGTTGAGTTGACTGCTCAGGACCGTAGGGAGACAGCGGAGCGCGCCCAGAAGCCTGTGCTGCCGGGAAGGCCCGGGCGCGCTGAGCTGCCGAGGGTGCGGAGTGCACGGCGTGTTTTTGCCTTAACGTGCAGGGTAGCTCTATTTAAGGCAAATAAAACTTGTAGTTGAAAGGAAACACGTTATTGTTCCCTTGGCAGCATTTCCTCTCTCGTGATAATTACACTTAACATCCATCTTTTATTACCATACTTTCGCTTTTTTAAATTGATATCCTTTCCAAGAAGATAAAAATACTGTGTGGATTTGAGTTTGTGCTGAGGCTTAAAGTTCCATATTTAGCCAATTTTCTTGAATAAATCTTTCGGTACTCTTGGGAAGGATTGGTAGGAAGTTGGCCTTACAGCACAGTGCTTTAGGAAAAAAAAATAAATCCTTATTTATGAAGTTGATGGCTTAACTTGCATTCTTTGGTGAAAAATATTTAAAGGACAGATTTTGCAATCACAGTTTTAACTTGACTTAAGGCTTTAATTACACTTAAATATTTTTATTGATTTCAGAGAGGAAGTGAGAGGGAGAGAGAGATAGAAACATGAATGTTGAGAGAGAATCATTGACCAGCTGCCTCCTGCACGCCCCCTACCGGGGCTTGAGCCTGCAACCTGTGCCCTGACCAGAATCCAACCATGACCTCCTGGTTCATAGGTCGATGCTCAACCACTGAGCGGTGCTGGCTGGGCCTTTAATTATACTTTTAATAACCACTTGATGTGCTTTTTTGAACTCTTTGCTAAGTATTAAGTTCATATACTTTTCTTTTTCACATTACTTTGGAAAAAACATTATCTCATTGTTGCTGAAATTTGAACTGTTTCATATTTCAGAATAAGAAAGTAAGGTTACAATAAACCTCTATAACAATAACATACATCTGCAAAGGTATTAGTGAAAGTTATTCACTTATGCAGGTATTTACATAATTCCTATGAGGTTGCTTAGGAAAAAATTAAGACTTTTACCAGTGTTTTCAGATAAAGTAGTATTAATTAGTTGGAGTCTGCAGATTAGAAAACTTCATTATCAAAGTGCGTATTAGATATCAAAAAAATTACCAGTTGTTTAAGTATTCCAGATTTGTTGTTTAAGATTCTAAATTGGCCCAACAGGCATGGCTCAGTGGTTGAGCATCGACCTATGAATTAGGAGGTCACAGTTCAATTCCCGGTGGGACTCCCGGGTTGTGAGCTCAAACCCTAGTGTGGGGTATCAGAAGGCAGTCAATCAATGATTTTCTCTTATCATTGATGTTTTTATCTTTCTCTCCCTCTCCCTTCCTCTCTGAAATCAGTTAAAAAATGTATTTTAATCCTCACCCAAGGATATTATTCCATTGATTTTAGAGAGAGAGGGAAAGACAGAAACACCCATGTGAGAGAAACACATCGATTGGTTGCCTCTTACACGCACCCTGACCAGGGTCTGGGCGGGGGAGGAGCCTGCATCTGTGCAATGTGCCCAAATGGAGCCCAGGACCCTTTGGTCCACATGCCAACGCTCTTTCCACAGAGCCAAACCTGCTATGGCAAAAATATATTAAAAAAATATATTCTAAATTGACTTAGTTTTCTGCCAAACATTTCTCCTGGATTTCTTCTTCTTTTTTTTTTAAAATATATTTTTATTGATTTTAGAGAGGAAGGGAGAGAGTGATAGAAACATCAATGATGAGAGACAATCATTGATTGGCTGCCTCCTGCAGGCGGTCTATTGGGGACCGAGCCCACAACCCAGGCATGTGCCCTGACTGGAATTGAACCCAGGACACTTCAGTCCGCAGGCTGACACTCTGTCCACTGAGCCAAACTGGCTAGGGCCATTACTCCTGGATTTTATTTGTGTTGAAACCATTGCTTATAAGAGATGTTAATTTTTTTCCCCAAATGGTGAAAATTTCTCTGTTGCTGTAATGTGTTATGTGACAAGTTAGTCAACAGATCATAGTTCTTACTATTTAAAAGTATTTTGTCTTTTGTCTTTGGAAGAGCTACAGGTTCAAAACTTTGTTAGTTGAACACACTTTCTCTTTGGTGACATTTCTCTCCCCATTGCAAAGACTTTACACTAGTCCTAGAAACAGAAGCTTTTAAATACTGGTGTATTGGAAAATCTTACATTACTCTCATCTTTTCTGGCCCTTGAACGTTTTAGTGTTTTCTGGTAGAGCGACTAACTTCATAATGTTTGTATTGTACCTTATATTCATAATTTGAGTGCCTATAAATTCCCAGGGCTGGGTAGTATTGGAAAGGGCATGGGTTTCAACAGGAGACACACCTAGGTTTGAATGCCAGGCTCACCACTAACTAGCTTTCTTCTACTTAGGTCAGTTAATTAAACTTTTGAACTTCAGTTTCCTTTTATATGAAAACTAGTGGCCCGGTGCACAAAATTTGTGCACATTAAAAGGGAATTAGAGAAAATATTTTAATATTGCTATTTGCCCTTTCTCTATAATAAAGTGTCAGAGATGAAAGAAAATTAGTAAAATGTATATGAAAATCTTCCACCCGTCAGAGTCTAGGGCAGCCGTGGGCAAACTACGGCCCGCGGGCCGTTCAGCTGTTCTATCCGGCCTGCGGAGCCGAAAGAGCGGAGGGTTCTCTTGCTCTCCCCTCCGCTCCTTCACCAGCAGCAGTGTTAACATGGCAACGTCGGGAAACATGGCTGCAGCTCCTTCTTCTGAGTCCAGTTTAAGAACCCATTGTGGCCCTTGAGTCAAAAAGTTTGCCCACCCCTGGTCTAGGGCGTGCCACAGGACCCAGCGTCAAGTCCCCGCCCACCCACATGCACCTCGAAATCGTGTGAGACCCAGACCCGGCCAGCCCCACCCCATTGGGTGAGATCCAGACCTGGCTGGCCCCACCCCCGTCAAGCCCCACGGGGTGGGGGACACAGCCTCAGGGCCCCCATCAAGCCCTGCCGGGTGGGGGTGCAGCTTCAGGTCCCCCGGCCTGGTGCCAGGTGGGGGGGCACAGCCTTAGGTCCCCTGGCCTGGGGCGGGGGGGCGGCACAGACTGAGGTCCCCCGTCAAGCCCCACTGGGCTGGGGGTGCGGCCTCAGGTCCCTCGCCCATGCCCAGCGCCATGCAGCCTCAGGTCCCTGCTGATCACTTGTTACAGTTTGTTACGGGAACCCTGCCTCCGCTGTGGGCACAGCCATCTTGTGTTGCGGGAACCCTGCCTCCAGTGTGGGTGCAGTCATCTTGTGATGGTGTGATGGAGTGACGATCAATTTGCATGTTAAAGCTTTATTATATAGGATGTTAATTATAGTATCTCAAAAGTGAAAGGAAGTGTCTAATACAGCCGTGGGCAAACTACGGCCCGTGGGCCGGATCCGGCCCTTTTGAAATGAATAAACTAAAAAAAAAAAGGACCGTACCCTTTTATGTAATGATGTTTACTTTGAATTTATATTAGTTCACACAGACACTCCATCCATGCTTTTGTTCCGGCCTCCGGTCCAGTTTAAGGACCCATTGTGGCCCTCGAGTCAAAAAGTTTGCCCACCCCTGGAGCATTCAGTGAATTTTGATATTTTTCTGTTAGTGATTTGAATTGGTGACATTTTCAGGTTTTTTAATCCTATATAATAAAAGCCTAATATGCAAACTGTTTGGAAGTTCGACTGCTCCCTATGACGTTTCCTGACCACCAGGGGGTGGCGCGGAACATGGTGGGTGTTGGCGATGTGGCACTGGCGGGCGGCAGTGGAGGCACCGCCGGTCCCGATGGGCCCCTTCGAGAGCGGGACTGCGGCGGGATGGTGGAGCAGGTGAGCAGGCATTGCCAGGCCAAGGTGGGTGTGAGCGGGGGTCCAATTGCCCCACTGATCGCCCTTCAGGCACTTAGGGAGCCAGGCAGGGGGCCCGGTCCTGATCGATTGCCCCGCAGGTGGGATGGTGGAACAGGTGAGGGGGCGGTGCCAGGCCATGGTGGGGTGCCAGGTGGAGCTGGGGGTGCGAGTTGGGGCCCGATCCCTGCAGGCTACCCCGAGGAACCATACCCGTGCATGAATTCGTGCACTGAGCCTCTAGTTGTGATATAATTGACATAACATTATATTAGTTTTAGGTGCATAACATAATGGTGTTTTGTTTTTTGTTTTTTGCTTTCTCATATACACTTTTTAAAAAATTGATTTTTTTACAGAGAGGAAGGGAGAGGGATAGAGAGTTGAAAACATCAGTGAGAGAGAAACATCGATCAGCTGCCTCCTGCACGCCCCCTACTGGGGATGTGCCCGCAACCAAGGTACATGCCCTTGACCGGAATCGAACCCGGGACCCCTCAGTCCGCAGGCCGAGGCTCTATCCACTGAGCCAAACCGGTTCGGCTATTGCTTATATTCTTATGTTGTACTTTACATCCCCATGACTGTTCAGTAACTATCAATATGTACTTCTTAATCCCTTCACTCTTTTCACCCATCACTCTAACCCCCTCCCATCTGGCAACCATCAAAATGTTCTTTGTATCTATGAGTCTGTTTCTGGCCTGCTTGTTCATTCATCACAGTATCCTCTAGGTCCATCCATGTTGTTGCAGATGGCAAGATTTTATTGTTTTTTTATGGCTGAGTCATATTCCATTGTACATACGAACCACTTCTTTATCCATTCATCTGTTGATGGGCATTTAGATTGCTTCCGTATCTTGGCTGTTGAAAATAATGCTGTAGGGAATGTAGGAATGCATATATTTTTTTAATTTAGTATTTTGTTTTTTTTTAATTTTTATTTTTTTTAAAATATATTTTATTGATTTTTTTACAGAGTGGAAGGGAGAGAGAGAGAGAGTTAGAAACATCGATCAGCTGCCTCCTGCACATCTCCCACTGGGGATGTGCCCGCAACCCAGGTACATGCCCTTGACCGGAATCGAACCTGGGACCTTTCAGTCCGCAGTCCGACGCTCTATCCACTGAGCCAAACCGGTTTCGGCTGTTTTTTTTAGATAAATACCCAGAAGTGGAATTGCTGGATCCTTCTTTGTCTCTTGTTAAAGTCTTTACTTTTTTTTTTTTTTTTAATAAATATATTTTATTGAGTTTTTTTTTTGTTTTTTTTACAGAGAGGAAGGCAGAAGGATAGAGAGTTAGAAACATCGATGAGAGAGAAACATCGATCAACTGCCTCCTGCACACCCCCTACTGGGTATGTACCCATAACCAAGGTACATGCCCTTGACCGGAATCAAACCTGGGACTCTTTTGTCCACAGGCTGATGTTCTATCCACTGAGCCAAACCGGTTAGGGGTAAAGCTACTTAAAGTCTTATTTTGTTGGGTATAAATCCTGCTACCCCATAGTGTTTTGTACATACTTTTATAAACCTTTGTCCTGTTGGGTTATAAATATTTCTACATCTTAACATTTTAATTTTTTAAAATTAATTTCATAGAGAGGAAGGGAGAAGGGGAGAGAGATATAAACATAATGATGAGAGAATCATTGATTGGCTGCCTCCTGCACACCCTCTATTAGGGGTTGAGCCCAAAACCTAGGCCTGTGCTCTGACTAGAAATCTGTTGGAATAAGTTCTTCCTTGATCCTGCTCATAGCACCAGCTGTGGGAGTTCTTACTCCATCCTGCCAGAGAAAACAGTTCTTGGTAACACAGTAGCAAGCGCAGGAGCTATACAAAGCAGCTGGGCACCTAGGAGCTGTAGGAGCCAGCCTTATATAAAAGCAGCCTCGCCTCAGCTGGTTAGTAACACATCTTTATACCAACATAGACAGAAGAGTGACATCAGTCTTTGGGATATAGAAGGACACACTTGTGCATTGCATACAGTACAATTGCTGTGTCCTTGCCCGGATTGGCCTTGAACATCCTCATTAGGCTTCCCTTACTCAAATTGGCCTTGAACACCTGGCATACTCTCTCTGGACAGGGTCCCTACAGAATCGTTGACTTTTCTGGTTCATGGGTTGATGCTCAACAACTGAACTACAGCTAGGCTGTCTTAAGATTTTAAGCAAGGCTGTATTAAGATTTTACGATACAGGAGCTTGAGAGGATGAAATTGAATCAGTGATTAAACCTTCCAAAACAGAAAGCACCAGACCCAGATGGATTCATTGGTGAATTCTACGAAACATTTCAGAAAGAGATTATACCATTTCTCTAGTCTCTTCCAGAAAATAGAAGTAGAAGAAATACTTTCTAATTCATTCTTGAAGCAACATTACCCTAATACCAAAACCAGACAAAGACATTATAGAAGGAAAACTATAGATCAATGTCTCTGGAACACAAATCTTCAATAGAATATTAGCAAAACTAATGCAACAGTGAAAAAAAAGAATTATACATATTATGACCAAGTGGGATTTGTTTCAGGTGTGGAAGGCTGGTTCAGTATTCAATAATGAATTGTGTAATCATATCAATAAGCTGAAGAAGAAAAATCATGATTATATCAGTGAATACAAAAGAACATTTGACAGAATTCATTACCCATTCATGTTAAAAATGCTCAGCAAACTAGACATAGAAGGGAACCTCCTCAAGTTGATTTAGAAAATCTCTAAACCCAACACAGCTAATAAACTTAATAGTGAGAAACTAGATGCTAAGATCAGGGACAAGTTAGAGATGGCCACACTCACCACTCCTTTTCAGCATTGTCTTGGAAGTCCTAGCTAATGCAATAAGACAAGAAAAGGGCATAAAAGGTATACAATGCACATTGGGAAGGAAGAACTAAAATTGTGTTTGTTCACAGAAGTCTATGTAGAAAATCTAAAGAATCAAAAAACCTCTAATAAACGATTATAGCAAGGCTTCAGGATGCAAGATAAATATACAAAAGTCAGTTGCTTTTTTATATAGCCACAATGAACAGTTGGAATTTGGAATTAAAAACAGTGCCATCTAGGCTTGGCCATTGTGGATCAGTGGTTGAGTATTGACCCTATGAACCAGGAGGTCATGGTTTCATTCCTCCTGGTCAGAGCACATGCTCGATCCCCAGTGTGGGTCATTTGGGAGGCGATGATTCTCATCATTGATGTTTCTAACTCTCTCCCTCTCCCTTCCTATTTCTGAAATCAAGAAAAATATATTAAAAAACAAAAGCAAAAAAAACAGTGCCATCTACATTCACAACAAAAAAAGTACTTTAGCCCTAACCGGTTTGGCTCAGTGGATAGAGCGTCGGCCTGTGGACTCAAGGGTCCCAGGTTCCGTTCCCATCAAGGGCATGTACCTTGGTACGGGCACATCCCCAGGAGGGGGTGTGCAGGAGGCAGCCGATCAATGTTTCTCTCTCATCGATGTTTCTAACTCTCTATCCCTCTCCCTTCCTCTCTGTAAAAAACCAATAAAATAAATTTGAAAAAAAAAAAGTACTTTAATCCCCTCAAAATGTACAAGATCTACATAAGGAAAACTATAAAACTCTGATGAAAAATCGAAGAAGATCTAAGTAAATGGGAAAATATTTATTGAACATGGATAGAAAGATTCAGTATTGTCAAGATATTGAGTTCTTCTCAATTTGATCTGTAGATTTAATGTGATCCCAGGTTGTTATGTGGGTATTGATAAAATTCCTAATACATCTTGTCTCTACATATATACATAATAATATACACACATGCATATTTTTAGCTATTTGAGAGTAGTTGCAGATATCATGATACATAATGCTTCAGCATGCAATATTAGTATGCTGCATCACATCAAAGAAAATGAGCTATAATTCCTTAATATTATGTAGTAATTGGTCCATATTCAAAGATTCATGTTTTATTCTGGTTGTCTCTTTGGTCTTAACTTGAGCTGTCTCCCTGATTTTTTATTTCTCCTACATATGCTTTTTTTTTTAAAGATTTGCTCACATACTTATCTTAATTGCAAATCAAATCTGTATTCTCTGCAAACCCGATTTAGGGCTAATTGAAACCATTACTTCCTTTATCCAAGAGTCTTGAGGCATGTCTCTTGATAGACAGCTAAGAGGGCTGTTACTTTAATTGTCTCTGTGATAGTTGTTCTGGAGAATGGACTGCATCTCTTTGTGCATCCTAAGGACTGTCTTCCCACCTCAAAATGTTTATTTTGTATTTAAGTTAGACTATCCTAAACATACCCTTTCAATATGGTGAAACTTCTATCTCATTCCCTTTGATAACCGAAACAAAAATTATTGTCTGAGTTAATACTGTTTCTTTCTGTATGGTTACTGTTTATTCCTTTGATCTTAATATGTATCTTGGAGGAGATACTTTGAAACTATGTAAATATACTATTCTCAAACTTTAAAAAAAACTTTATTGTTGAGAGTATTACATATATCCCCTTTTTCCTCCCATTAACCCCTTATTGCCTTACTCACCCCAACCCCAACCTTCACCACCTTATTGTCTGTGTCCATGGGTTATGCATATATGCATATGAATTCTTTGGTTTAATTACTTCCCACCCAACCACCCTCCCATGCCTTCCCTCTGAGATTCTGCAGTCTATTCCATGCTTCTGTGTCACTGGATCTATTTTGTTCCTCGGTTTATTTTGTTCATTAGATTCCACATATGAGTGAGATTATGTGACACTTGGCTTTCTCTGACTGGCTTATTTCACTTAGCATAACACTCTCCAGGTCCCTCCATGCTGTCTCAAAGGGTAAGAGGTTCTTTTTTACTGTGGCATAGTACTCCATGGTATAAATGTACCACAGCTTTTTTATCCACTCATGTACTGATGGGCACTTGGGCTGTTTCCAGATCTTAGCTATTGTAAATTGTGTTGGTATGGACATAGGGGTGTATACATTCTCTCTGATTGTGTTTCATGTCTCTTAGGATATATTCCTTGAAGTGGTATCACTGGGTCAAATGGCAGTTTCATATTTACTGTCTTGAGGAAACTCCATACTCTTTTCCACAGTGGCTGCACCAGCCTGCATTCCCACCAGCAGTGCACGAGGGTCCCCCTTTCTCCCCAGCCTCCCCAGCGCTTGTCATCTGTTGATTTGTTGATGATAGCCATTCTGACAGGTGTGAGGTGATACCTCATTGTTGTTCTGATTTGCATCTCTCTGATGATCATCGACTTTGAGCATTTTTTCATGTCTCTTGGACATCTGTATGTCCACCTTGGAGAAGTGTCTATTTATGTCCTTTGCCCATTTTAAATTGGATTAAGTAGATTGTTTGTCTTCCTTTTAAGTTCTATGCATTCCTTATATATTTTGGATATTAACCCTTTATCAGATGTGTCATTGCCAAATATGTTCTCCCATACATATTTGTTGATGGTTTCTTTGGCTGTGCAGAAGTTTTTTACTTTTATTATTTTTAAAACTATATTTTTATTGATGTCAGAGAGGAAGGGAGAGGGAGAGAGAGAAACATCAATGGTGAGAGAGAATCATGGATCAACTGCCTCCTGCATGCCTCCTATTGGGGACAGAGCCCACAACTCAGGTATATACTCCTGGTTCATAGGTTGACGTTCAACCACTGAGCCATGTCAGCTGGGCCAAAAGCTTTTTATTTTCATGTAGTTCCTTTCTTTCTCCCCTCCCTCCCTTCTCTCTCTCTCTCTCTCTCTCTCTCTCTCTCTCTCTCTCTCTCTCTCCTTTTCATTATAGGAGTCCCTTAGCGTTTCTTGCAGTTCTGGTTTGGTGGTGACAAACTCCTTTAGCCTTTTTTGTCTGAGTGCTCTGTATTTCTATTTTGAATTACAGCCTTGCTTTATATAGTAAACTTGGTTTCTTAGCCTTGCTTTTCGTTACCTTGAATACATCTTGCCATTTCCCTTGTAGCCTGCAGAGTTTCTGATGAAAAATCAGCTGATAGCCTTATTGGAGCTCCTTTGTAGGTAACAGTTTACTTTTCTTTTGCTGCCTTTAAGATTCTTTGTCTTTAATTTTTGGCATTTTACTTATGATGTGCCTGGGCATGAGCCTATTTGGGTTCTTCTTGCTTGGGACTCTCTGTGCCTCCTGAACTTGTGTGACTTTTTCCTTCACCAGGTTAGGGAAGCTTTCTGCCATTATTTCTTCAGTTTCTGATCCCTTGCTCACTTTCTTCTCCTCCTGGCACTCCTGTGATGTGAATATTGTTAGGTTTCATGCTGTCCCACGGTTCCCTTAAGCCAGCCGTGGGCGAACTACGGCCCGCGGGCCGGATCCGGCCTGTCCGGCTGTTCTATCCGGCCTGCAGAGCTGAAAGAGTGGAGGGTTCTCTTGCTCTCCCCTCCGCTCCTTCACCAGCAGCAGTGTTAACATGGCAACGTCGGGAAACACGGCTGCAGCTCCTTCTTCTGAGTCCAGTTTAAGAACCCATTGTGGCCCTCGAGTCAAAAAGTTTGCCCACCCCTGCCTTAAGCTCTCCTGTTTTTTAATTGTTTTTTCTTTTCTGATTGCAAGATTTTTTTTCTACCCTATATTCTAATTCACTAATCTTTTCCTTGGCTTCTCCTAATCTGCTGTGTATTCCAGTGTGTTCTTTATTAGTGCTATGCCATTCTTCATAGTTGAGCATCTTTGCCATCATTATTTTGAATTCAATGTCTGATAAACTTCTTATCTCTTGTTCTTTCATTTGGGCTTGTTCTTTTTGTCTCCCTATTTTTGCTGCCTCTTTGGGTTGTGTTTGTGTTTTAGGTAGATCTGCTACAAGTCTCATTCTCTAGTGCAGGACAGTGTCAGACGCTGTTTGTGACTGGCCCTGCGTACCCTGTTTGGAGCTGTCAGCAATCCAGTTTGTGGCTCCCTCTGCTGGGGCTGGGTGCCTTTTGAAAGGATGAAGATATGCATCAGGGTCTGCTTTTCCTAGCCCTGTGTCCCGGATTAGATCAGGCAAAGACTCAAAGCCTCCAGAGATAAGCCTCTGCTTGCAGTCCCATGGACAGTTTTGATTAGTCTCAGGCTATCGACCACAAGGTGGGGAGAGAGTTCTTTCAACAGGGTGGCCTCCCTCAAACCCCCCCCCCCCCCCCCCCCGAAGAAAACAGCCTGGATGCAAAGGTTCACTGGAGAAAGATGTCCTCTGCAGCGTGAGGGAATGACTCAGCACAGGAAATTGGGGGGCTGCCCTCCGAGCTTCAATCCCAGAGCCCCCAATCCTAGCTTCTGCTCACAGCTCCAGTCCGCTCTGCTCTCCCTCTGCTGGAGACCAAGGTGAGTGGCTGCCTACGAAATTTTGTCCATTGGTCCTTAAAGAGGCCAATGGCTGCATTTTCAGTTCTGTCTGGCAGATAGCAGTCCTGCTGCTTTTCACAGCCAGGTGTTAAGTGGACACCTTTCTCAGTTCTGGTGCTCTGGGCTGGGGAGCCCAGCATGGGGTTTAGACCCCAGAGTTTTCAGTGGGAATCCGCCCCCCCCCCCCCCCCAGTTTAGATATCCCTTCAAAACTTCAGCTGCTGTCAGTGGGACTCCGGTCAGCTCCTTTGTGCCTCCACACTTACTGCCAGTCTCTATGGAGTCTCCACTTTCCATCCTTGGCTATCAGGGTTCTCTCCAGTGAGTCTTCGTTGATTTTTCAGGGTGGTGTATTTTAATTGTATTTCCAGTTTGGTCCTGGGAGAGTGTCGGTATAGCTTCCACTTACTCTGCTGCCATTTTTGAATCTCTGTTTTCAAATATTTTACTCACTAATTTTAGCATTCGTTGACTGCAGCAAGTGTTGCAGGGTATTCCACTGGTGATTTTCTGTTAGCATATATTTTAACATATATCTATTACAATTTTCATATGTACCAGGCTGTATACAAATCATTGGGAATATACTAGTAGAGCTTCAAGACATGCAGCCCTTGCTTCCAAGGAATTTCGTTTAGACAGAAAGACAGATATGTAGTTTTTACCATTGAGCTATATGCTTTCCTAGGATTATATAGCGTATACTTTGGGAGTGCAGAGACTGCTGAATAAATTGAGTATAATAAACAAAGCATAAATTTACAAAATTATTTGAGAACATTGGTATAGGAATATACCAAAAGTTTTGAAAGTACAGTCATATGCTGCTTAATGACGGAGGTAGTTCTGAGAAATGTGTCATTAGATGATTTCACTATTCCGTGAAATCACAGAGTGCACTTACACAAATCTAGATGGCATAGCTAGTACACACCTAGGCCTATGGCTCCAAGGCTACAAACCTTTACGCATGTTACTGCAAAAACAATACAAACCTTTACGCATGTTACTGCAAAAACAATACAAACCTTTACGCATGTTACTGCAAAAACAATACAAACCTTTACGCATGTTACTGCAAAAACAATACAAACCTTTACGCATGTTACTGCAAAAACAATACAGACCTTTACGTATGTTACTGCAAGCACAAGATAAAATGATGCAATCAAGAGACACTGTAAGCAACAAGATATATGAGGCTGTCTCTGGAGTAATACAGCATACTATTTTACATCAAGCTTTTTTTAAATGAGTACATTATAACAGTAAAAAGTATGGTATAGGGAATACATAAACCAGTAACATTGGTATCTATTATTAAGCATGTAATGCACATAAATGTATGTTCTGTACTTTTATATGACTGGCATTGCCTTTGGTTTGTATACACTAGCATAGCGGTTCTCAACCTGTGGGTTGTGACCCCTTTGGCAGTTGAACGACCCTTTCAGAGCGGTCGCCTAAGACCATCCTGCATATCAGATATTTACATTACGATTCATAACAGGAGCAACATTACAGTTATGAAGTAGCAACGAAAAGAATTTTATGGTTGGGTCACAACATGAGGAACTGTATTTAAAGGGGCAAAAGGTTGAGAACCACTGCACTAGCAGGACCACAAACTAGTGAGTAATACCTTGTGCTATGATATTATGATGGCTGTTGTGTCTCTAGGTGATAGGAATTTTTCAGCTCCATTGTAATCTTGTGGCGGTCACCATCTTTTATGTGGTCCATCATTTATTAAAATGCAATGCAGCACATAACTGTATTTGGCAAAGCTAGAGATTTTAGAACGTTAAAAGAAAAAGGAAAAACTCTACTGTTCTCTATAAAAGTAATCTAGCCCTGGCTGGTTTGACTCAGTGGATAAAGCGTCAGCCTGCAGACTGAAGGGTCCCAGGTTTGATTCTGGTGAAGGGCACATGCCTGGTTGCGGGCTGTATCCCCAGTAATGGGTGTGCAGGAAGCAGTCAGTCAATGATTCTCTGTCATCATTGGTGTTTCTCTCTCTCCCTCTCCTTTCCTCTCTGAATCAATAAAAAATATATTAAAAAAAATAAAAGTAACCTATATCTATTGTGTATAACTTGGAAAAACCCAAGGTATAAAGAAAATGGCAGGATTTTGCCATAATTCCATGCTCTGTTACTTTTTTATATGTTCTTTCCCATTTTTTTACTTTTATATTAAAGTATACAGTTCTTTTAAAATAATTGTAATTTTTGCCCTACCTGGTTTGGCTCAGTGGATAGAGCATCATCTGTGGACTACAGGGCCCCGGGTTCAATTCTGGTCAAGGGTACATGCTTGGGTTGCAGGCTCAATCCCCAGTGTAGGGCATGCAGGAGGCAGCCGATCAATGATTGTCTCTCATCATTGATGTTTCTGTCTCTCCCCCTCTTCCTTCCTCTTTGAAATCAATAAAAATATATTTTAAAATAATTGTAATTTTTTAAATATGATTTTTCTACATAACTTTAGATTATGTAAAGCTTTTTGCTTAAAATATTTCAAATGCATTTTAATGATTATATAAAAGTTCATGATATAAAATAGGCTGAATTAATTTAGTCTTTTTTCTCTGATTGCCTGTGCCTTTAAACTGATTTTTTTGCAAGACATAATTTTTTAAAAAATATATTTTTATTGATTTCATAGAGGGAGGGAGAGGGAGAGATAGAAAAATATCAATGGTGTGAGAGAACCATTGATCGGCTGCCTCCTGCATGGCCCTATTTGGGGTGGAGCATGCAAGCTGGGCATGTGCCCTTGTCTGGATTCAAACATGGGACCCTTCGGTCCTCAGGCCAACGCTCTGTCCACTGAGCCAAACCAGCTAGGGCAAGACAGAATATTTTAGTTGTCCACATGGATCTCTATTAAATCATAGAATGCTTTTTTGAAATTTATAAATATATAAAGGTACTTTCTGGAAATCACAACCAGTTGCAACATGCTTTAAAACTAGCAATAGTTTTCTTGAATGTAAAATACAAGATTATAGCCCTAACTGGTTTGGCTCAGTGGATGGAGCGTCGGCCTGTGGACTGAAGGGTCCCAGGTTTGATTCCGGTCAAGGGCATGTACCTGGGTTGTGGGCACATCCCCAGTGGAGGGTGTGCAGGAGGCAGCTGACTGATGTTTCTCTCTCATCGATGTTTCTAACTCTTTATCCCTCTCCCTTCCGCTCTGTAAAAAAATCAATAAAATATATTTAAAAAAAAATTGAAACAATTAAAATGTGTAGGGTTTTTTCCCCCCCTGAACCTAGTCATATGGAAGGCAAGTGACAAATATCTAAATATAGATTTATTCCCAAAAGCAAGATACATAAGACCAGAAAGGGTAGTGTACCCGCAGCTTCAAAAATTATTTCACTTCAATAATTCCTCTTTGTTATGATGGAAATAAATGGTTCTAAGGAAAAAGTGTTGTGTATAAAGATGATCAGCCCGAACCAGTTTGGCTCAGTGGATAGAGCGTCGGCCTGTGGACTCAAGGGTCCCAGGTTTGATTCCGGTCAAGGGCATGTACCTTGGTTTCGGGCACATCCCCAGTAGGGAGTGTGCAGGAGGCAGCTGATCCATGTTTCTCTCTCACCGATGTTTCTAACTCTCTATCCCTCTCCCTTCCTCTCGGTAAAAAATCAATAAAAAAAGATATTAAAAAAAAAAAAGATCAGTGAAGCTGAATTTTAGTAGGGTATATTTTAAAACAATTCATTGGTCCAACAATGGGACTTTTAAGTAAATTGTGGTCAGCACATGTCATAGCAAGTGATTGAACTCCAGGTCGGTGGAACTCCCTAGGGAATACTTTGCAT
Organism: Myotis myotis; assembly: GCF_014108235.1. Classification (NCBI taxonomy): domain Eukaryota; kingdom Metazoa; phylum Chordata; class Mammalia; order Chiroptera; family Vespertilionidae; genus Myotis; species Myotis myotis. The sequence continues at coordinate 93,519,112 of NW_023416390.1, read as the reverse complement.
ATTAGGCTTTTATATATATAGAATATAGACATAGATAATTAATGTTGAAGCTGATGTCAGTTCACTAGAAATATCATATTTGATTGAATTCTTCATCTCTTAAATATGTAGCATGCATATTGTCTTTCACTCTTACAGAGCTTGCAATTAAAAACTGTCCTAGGATTTTGGTTGAAAACTTACTTCAACATAGAATAAGCAACTGAATTTATATTTTTGCCATTTATAAATTTATCTGGTCATTAAAGGAGATTGAGTAGAACCTCTATTGCCTTTGAAAGATTATACATATACTATATACTTGAATGGAGAAATATTTTTTTTAAGAAACTGAATTCTGATTTCTGTTTAACAAGTTGAGTGAGAGTGTGAAATTTTACAGTGTTTTTGTTAATATATATTTTTATTGATTTCAGAGAGGGAGAGAGAGAGAGAGGGGAGAAAGAAACATCAATGTGAGAGAGAATAATTTTTTAGCTGCCTCCTGCACATACCCAAGTCTGCAACCTGGGTATGTGCCCTTGACCGGAATTGAACCTGGGACCCTTCAGTCTGCAGGCTGACGCTCTATCCACTGAGCAAAACTGGCTAGGATGATGGAACCCAGTTTTTACTTCAAATTATGATACACTGTTCAAGGAGATCGAGATAGGAAGAGGTTAGAGAGGGAGAGGCCCAAGTTAACATCAGGAACAAAGGGGGGGGCTATCATTACAGATCTCAGAGACATTAAAATGATAAGGGAATATCATTAACAGCTCTGTTCCCCCAAAATTTGACAAGTTGAGTGGAATTGATTAATTCCTTCAAAGACAAACTACCAAAACTCATTTAAGAAATAGATAACCTGAACAGTCCTATACTTTTTAAAGAAACTGCATTCATGGTTAAAAACCTTCCAACAAAGGGAACTTTAGGTCCCAATGGTTTTACAGGTGAGTTCTTTAAATATTTAAGGAGGGAATGGTAAGTGTGGATAAAGCCCTTTCACTACTTAACAGTGTCTATTCTGTCTCTCCCAGAAAATATTAGAAGGAGCACCTCCCACCTCATATGAGGCTTGATACAAAACGTGATAAAGATATTATAAAGAGACTACACCAGTATCCCTCATGAACACAGATGCAAAAGTCACACAAAAATTTTAGTAATTCAGCCTGGCCGGTGTTGCTTAGTGGTTGAGTGTTGACCTGTGAACCAGGAGGTCATGGTTATAGGCTCAATCCCTATGTGGGGAGTGCAGGAGGAAGCTGGTGAATGATTTTCATCATTGATGTTTCTATCTCTCTCCCCCTCCCCTTCTCCTTCTCTGAAATCAATAAAAATAAATCTTTAAAAATTTTAGTAATTAAAATCCAGCAATATATAAAAGGATAATCAGAGAGAACCAAGATGGCGGCATAGGGTGTAGACCTGTGCATGCTGCCTCCCACAACATCATTGAAACTACCAACCATAAGACAAACAACTACCATTCAGGACCATGGGAAAGTTGGCCCAGTGGAAGTTCTACAACTGGAAGGAAAGAAAGAAGTGCAGAGACTGAGTAGGAGCTACAGAGGCGCCAAGAACAGAGGTACAGAGTCGCGCGCCAGGCGGGCTGCAACTGGATGCACGGTTTTTTTTCAATCGGAAGGGGTTACAAACTTTCGAATCCACTGGGCTGGTTTGGGGCGAGATCATGAGGCACCAGACCCTAAGGGAGAGGCGGCACGGCCTTGCAGCGGTCGGAAAGCGAGGGAGGCTCTGTTGCGTAGCTGCTCGCTGGCACTAGGTGACGCGAAGTCCCAGAGTCCCAGAGAGGCGAGGAGCCACGGAGACTCCATTGCTATTTGCTCCGCCCCGGTGACTCCCTGAGAGCCCACCCTACTCAATTTACATCCCCATCCAAGCTGTGCCAGTGGCACAAAAAGACCCACCTGTGCTTTTGCAGCATAACCCAACAAATTGCAGACTTCAACTCCTCGCACCCATAAGAGACACACTCAAGAAGCAGACCTAGGAGAACCAAGATGGAGGCGTAAGGTACAGACCTGTGCGTGCTGCCTCCCACAACAACATTGAAACTACCAACTATAGGACAAACAGCTATCAGACGGAACCATGGGAAAGCTGGCCCAGTGGAACCTCTACAACTGGAAGGAAAGAAAGAAGAGCATTGAGACTGAGTAGGATGTGCAGAGACACCAAGTACAGAGCCCAACCCAACAAACTACAGATTTCAACTCCTCGCATCCAAAAGGGACACACTCAAGAAGCAGAATCAGGTTTGGAGGAAGCCGGAGCCGGACCCGGCTGGGCCGGCGACATGGAACCGCTGTACCAGCAAACGCACAAGCACGTCCACCAGTTCCAGTCTCAGATGGGACGCTGGGAGACAGCAGACAAGCAGTTTGTGCACTTAGTAGAAAACGAAATGCAAGCAAGCATACCAGATATTCCGCACCTCCTCTGAGTCTCAGTGTGCTTTCCTTTTTCCTTCTAGTTGTAGAATTTCCACTCAGCCAGCCTTCCTGTGGTTCTGGATGATGTCCTTTTTGTCTTTTAGTTGTATTTTTGAAGTGGTTGTTCGAGGCAGCAATTTCCGGTGTTTACCTATTCTGTCATTTTGGTTTTCTCTAAAACTTGTGCTCTTTGAAAAATACTATGAAGGTAATGAAAAGTGGCAGACTGAGAGAAAACATTTGTAAATCACATATTTGACAAAGAATTTGTATGTAGATTACAGAGAGAATTCATAAAACAACAATAAGGAAACAACACAATTAAAAAATAGGGAAAAGCTGTGATGGACAAGATATATTGGTAGCAAATAAGCACTTGAAAACATAGTCTACATCAGCGGTTCTCAGCCTGTGGGTCGCGACCCCTTTGGGGGTTGAACGACCCTTTCACAGAGGTCGTCTAAGACCATCGGAAAAAACATATAAAACGACACATTGTTTTTGTGATTAATCATTATGCTTTAATTATGTTCAATTTGTAACAATGAAATTGGGGGTCACCAGTACATGAGGAAGTGTATTAAAGGGTCGTGGCATTAGGAAGGTTGAGAACCACTGCTCTACATCATTAGTGAAACGCAAATTAAAACCACCTGTTAGAATGATCAAGAAAACAAACAACCGTTACATTGTGCTAGCTGGCAATACCAAGTGTTAGTGAGAAAGTAGTGCTACTGGAACATTCATATATTGCTGGTGGAATGCCAAATAGTAAAGACACTTTGAAGCAGTTTGGCAGTTTCCCAATAAAGTTAACTGTAAATTTCCCTGGCCATTCATTGTTTTCCTCCAGAGAACCAAAAGGGTCACTGGTTCCATTCCTGGTCAAGGGCATGCATCTGGGTTGCAGGTTTAGGCAACCGATGATGTATCTCTCTCATATCAATGTTTTCCCCTCCCTCCCTCCCTCCCTCTTAATTCAATTAAAAACATTAAAAAAAAGTTAAGCGTGAACTTACATGACCCAGCAGTTTCAATCCTAGATATTTATCCAGGAAAAATGAAAATGTTTGCATGAGAACTGCACACAAATGTTTATAGTAATTTTGTTCAAGTTGCCAAGTACTGCAAACAATTTAAATGTCCCTGAATTGGTGAGTGGATAAACAAACTCGCATATCCATAGAATTCAGCTAAAAATTTGTTTTGATAATTGCAATAACAATGACTCTCAAAACTATTATGCTAGGTACTAGAGGCCCGGTGCATGAAATCTGTGCACTGGAAGGGGGGGGGGTCCTCTTAGCCGGGCCTGCACCCTCTAATATGGGACCCCTCAGGGGATGTCCGACTGCCTCTCACAATCCGGAACCGCTGGCTCCTATCCAGTCAACTGCCTGCCTGCCTGATCACCCCTAACCATTCTACCTGCCTGCCTGATCACCCCTTAACTGCTCCCATGCTGGCCTGACTGCCCTCTAACTGCCCTCCTGCCGGCCTAGTCGCCCCCTAACTGCCCTCCTGCTGTCGTGCCTGATAGCCCCTAACTGCCTCTGCTTGCCGGCCTGATCACCCCCTAACTGGTCCCCTGCCTGCCTGGTTGCCCCCTAACAGGTCTCCCGCTGGCCTGGTCATTCCCTGACTGCCCCTCTGCTGGCCTGGTTGCCCCCTAACTGCCCCCATGCCAGTCTGGCCGCCCCCTAACTGCTCCCCTACTGGCCTGCCTGATTGCCTCTATCTGCCACTGCTTGCCGGCCTGATCGCCCCCTAACTGTCTGGAAGGTAGGTGGACGTCTGGAAGATGTCTGGTCGACCTGGTCTAATTAGCATATTACCCTTTTATTACTATAGACTAGTGGCCCTGTGCATGAAATTCGTGCACATTAAAAGAGAATTAATGAAAAGAAATATTTTAATATTGCTATTTGCCCTTTATAATAGAAGTGTCAGAGATGAAAGCAAATTAGTCTGGAGCGGGCTGTGTGACCTAGAGTCAAGTCCCAGCCCACCACCCTCACGCGCTTTGAAAACGCAGGATACCCAGACCCGGCTGCCCCCACCCCCATTGGGTGAGACTTAGACCTGGCTGGGTCCACCCATCAAGTTACTCGGGGGGACTGGGGTAGGGGTTGTGGCCTGAGGTCCCCTGTCAAGCCTGCCGGCCAGGGGTCCCAGCCTGAGGTCTCCTGGCCTGGCGCAGGGATGGGGGGCACAGTCTTTGAGATCTCCCAGCCCAGCGCCGGGGTAGGAGGCGGCAGTCTGAGGTCTCCCAGCTGGGGCAGGGGGGCACGGCCTGAGGTCTCCTGGCCCGGACTGGGATGGGGGTGGGGGTGGGGGAAGGGTGTGGACTTAGGTCTCCCGTCAAGCCCAGCCCCTCTCCCTCCCCCGCAGCGTCATACCAGTGCTGACCTTGGACGCACACAGGCAGTGTGTGACGTAGGTAGCGTGACAGCGGTGGGGGCAGAAATCCCCGCCCCTGGCCTTGCCCACAGACTTGTTGTGACTGGGACACTGTAATGGACAAATTAGCATATTACCTCTTTATTATATAGATTTAAAAAAGCCATTCTTCTCACTATTTCTTGGGGAGGGATAGTTATTATAATGAGTTTAACGTTTTTTCAAAACTTTTACTAGCATGTTAAGTTTACTCTTGGGCCATAGTTACTGTTTCTTCACTTTCTTCTGGCTTATCTTTTTCTTCTGTGCAACCTCCTCATCTGGTTCATGAACCATCTGCTCTTTTTCAGTATGGATCCTCTCAGTGTGGCAGGGAGCTCATGTGTGGGGTAATCTACCCCATGAGCTCTGTAAGTTCTATCCCATATCTTGGGGGCTTTGTTCACCTGGATTTCCTCAGTGACTAGAGAATCTATATTCAAACCCTTAAGTTCAGCGTTACTCTGCATTTTTAGGCATGTACAGCAAAAATTCACTTTTTTTGGACCACTAACCCTTTGTCTAGCCCAGGTGTAGTGAACGTCTTGGTCCTCGGGCCATATAAGGCTGGTGAAATCATTTGGTCTGGCCCTGCCAAGGCGTTGAGGTGAGTTAATGTTTGACCAAATAGAGCAGGCTAATTTTTAAGATGGTAATTTTGTATGGGCCCCAAATGATGTTATAAATATCCAAATGGCTCTTTGGAGAGAAAAGGTTCCCCACCCCTGGTCTAGCTCCACTGGCCTACCAACTCCACCATCGTAACGGCAGAATAAAATGGCACACATAGCTTCTGTAAAGTGATATCCTTCAGGTACTTGGTGGTTTTTCAGATATGCATACCCTCGATGGCTCGGGTTAGTGTCACAGGTGTTCTTAAAGTTGAAACTTGATTTTCATGATTTTGTGGGGGGTTCTGGGTTGAGTGAATAGCGAACCATTTTCAGAGGTCACCTCAGGTTGCTTAGGGGAGGTGATGAATTTATCATTTTAAAATGAATTACTTTGTGTTTTTCTGTTTTAATTTCTAACATGACAACTATCTATAGATATAAATACTACAATAAACAAATTTGGGGGAATCCTTAATTTTTAAGAGTAAAGAGGTCCTGAAATAAAAAGTTTTAAGAAGTTGCTGGTATAAGGACATTTTCAGAAATAAGTCACCCAAGTTACTTAGTCCAGTGGTTCCTAAATTTTGCCACACTTTAGTATTACCTGGGAGCTTTTAAAAATCTCTGCTGCCCAGTTTATTTCCCACATCATTAAATCAGAATGAAAATGAGAACCTTCAAGCTTGGCTTTGGAAACTCTTGGTTTCAGCTCATACTTGAAACTTTGAATTTCTTATTCCAACTTTGGGGTTAGGGGTGTCACTTTATGCTTACTTACCTTATCTAGAAAATGGGACATCATTTTTGTTTACTTTTGCAAAGGTGAATTCAGTAATCCGTGAGAATTAGTTTCTCTTTTATTGGTTTAAATAGTGGATAACTTAATGTATTAAAGCACAAGGGAAAAAGGGGAAAACCCTCTTTCCTATGCCAGTGACCAGGGGGAAAACCACACCCAATAACTTGCTGACTGTTATCTCCTTTGAGAACAATTGATGGTACAGATTTCTTTATCCCTGAAGCACATTTTGAGATATTGAGTTGTTACTTTCTAATTAAGTAGACAGCCACATTTGTGGTCATATATGCGCTATATATTAAAGTCAGCTTTTGCTATGGTGCAGAAAACTAAACGTAAAAAGCCCAGTAAGGTATCAAGTAAAGATACATTAAACTGGTCTGTGCATTAAACTTTTTATCTACTAAAAAGTTTAAGTAACTTTATGGCTAAGTATACAATGGAAACTGCTTACTACAAGTTAGGAAGGCAGCTAAGTCTATGGTTAAAAGCTGTAAAAGTTGGAAAATTTCTACATCCAGAGTTAATTAAAATTGATTTTTAATGTCAAGTTTAGTCATCAACAGATTTATGGTAGCAGTCTTAAAATGCTTGCCTTTAAGTTTACTATTCCATACCAGTATGTGTCTCTCAGCGTGGGCTGTTTGATCTTACCAACTTGTGAATTGCTCATGTTAACACTTTAACATTGATTTTTTTGTCGAGGTAATTTTACGTTAAATGTGCAAAAAATAATTCAGAGGGATCCTTTATATCTTATCTAGTTTCTCCTAGTGGTAAGAACTTTCAAAACACAATATTATAAATTGAGTATTGACATTGATATAATCTACTGATCTTATTTAAGATTTCCTGAGTTTTTTTTTTTTTTTAAATATGTTTTATTGATTTTTTACAGAGAGGAAGGGAGAGAGATACAGTTAGAAACATCGATGAGAGAGAAACATCGATCAGCTGCCTCCTGCACATCTCCTACTGGGGATGGATATGCCCGCAACCCAGGTACATGCCCTTGACCGGAATCGAACCTGGGACCTTTCAGTCCGCAGGCCGACGCTCTATCCACTGAGCCAAACCGGTTTCGGCAAGATTTCCTGAGTTTTACTTCTGTGCATTTGTGTGCGTGCGTGCGTGCGTGCGTGCGTGTATTTCTCTGCAGATTCATTGTATGTGTATATTTGTGTATCCACCACCATAGTCAAGATATTTAATAGTTCATCTCTATAAGGGTTTTTTTTTTTATAACCACACCTGTACCCCTATCCCTAACCCCTGGCAATCACTAATCACCACCACTGTCATTTTATTTCAGCAATGTCATTTAAATGGAAGTATGTGGTAACGTAACCTGGATAGGTTTGTGTATCTGAACAGTCAAGATCATGTGAACTTTTTATTTTTATTGAATGATTTGAGAGAGAGAGGGAGAGAGAAAAAGGGAAAGAGAGAAACATCAATTTGTTGTTGCATTGGTTCATTGTTTGATTCTTTTTTTTTTTTACTTCGATATAGTTTTTAATCTTATCATATTTCGTTTTTTTGTTTAATTAAATCTTTATTGTTCAGATTATTACAGTTGTTCCTCTTTTTTCCCCCCATAACTCCCCTCCACCCAGTTCCCATCCCACCCTCCTCCCTCACTCCCCACCCACTGTCCTCATCCATAGGTGCACGATTTTTGTCCAGTCTCTTCCCACATTTTCAACACCCCTTCCCTGCCTAAGAATAGTCAGTCCACTCCCTTTTTTTATAATTAAATCTTTATTGTTCAGATTATTACATTTGTTCCTCTTTTTTTCCCCCATAACTCCCCTCCTTCCAGTTCCCACCCCACCCTCCGCCCTCACTCCCCACCCACTGTCCTCATCCATAGGTGCACGATTTTTGTCCAGTCTCTTCCCGCATCCCCCTCACTCCTTTTCCCCCCAAGAATAGTCAGTCCACTCCCTTTCTATGTCCCTGATTCTATTATAATCAACAGTTCATTCTGTTCATCAGATAATTCACTTGATTTTCAGATTCACTTGTTGATAGGTGTGTATTTGTTGTTCATAATTTGTATCTTTACCTTTTTATTCTTCTTCCTCTTCTTAAAGGATACCTTTCAGCATTTCATATAATACTGGTTTGGTGGTGATGAACTCCTTTAGCTTTTCCTTATCTGTGAAGCTCTTTATCTGACCTTCAATTCTGAATGATAGCTTTGCTGGATAAAGTAATCTTGGTTGTAGGTTCTTGGCATTCATCACTTTGAATATTTCATGCCACTCTCTTCTGGCCTGCAAAGTTTCTGTTGAGAAATCAGCTGACAGTCGTATGGGTACTTCCTTGTAGGTAACTGAGTTTCTTTCTCTTGCTGCTTTTAAGATTCTCTCTTTGTCTTTTGCTCTTGACATTTTAATTATGATGTCTTGGTGTCTTGGTGTGGTCCGCTTTGGATTCCTTTTGTTTGGGGTTCTCTGCGCTTCCTGGACTTGTAAGTCTATTTCTTTCACCAGGTGGGGGAAGTTTTCTGTCATTATTTCTTCAAATAGGTTTTCAATATCTTGCTCTCTCTCTTCTTCTGGCACCCCTATAATTTGGATGTTGGTACGCTTGAAGCTGTCCCAGAGGCTCCTTACATTATCTTCGTATTTTTGGATTCTTTTTTCTTTTTGCTTTTCTGGTTGGGTGTTTTTTGCTTCTTCGTATTTCAAATCTTTGACTTGATTCTTGCGATCCTCTAGACTGCTGTTGGGATTCTGTATAATAGTCTTTATTTCAGTCAGTGTATGCTTAATTTCTAGTTGGTCCTTTATCATAACCTCGAGGGTCTCATTAGATTTCTTGTAGGTCTCATTAAGTTTATCGGCAGTTTCTAGAAAATTCTTGAAAAACCTTAAAAGTGTGGTTTTGAACTCTATATCCAGTAGTTTGCTTTCCTCCATTTCTGTCATTTGTGTCCTTTTTCTTTGTCTCCACATTTTTTATGCTTCCCTGTGTTGATAAAGTGGTTTTCTGTTCTAAGTGTCCTCTAGGGCCCAGTGGTTCAGCCTCCCCAATTACCTGAGGAGGACACTCTTGGTGCACCCCCTTGTGGTCTTTGTGTACAGTCTTGTGGTAGTTAAGCCTTAATTGTTGTAGGTATCACTGGGAGGGATTGACCTCCAGGCCAATTGGCTGTGAGAATCAGCTGTATCTGTAGTGGGAGAACTTCTGTGCTGGAGACACCCCTCCGGGGCAAGACTTGCTTCAATGGGGCTTTGGTGCTCACTGAGTCTGCCCCCTGAGTGTGTCCTTTATGGTTCCTCGGAGCTGCAAACTGGATGGTCCCACTATGACTTCTGTGTATACTGGCTCCTGGATCTCTAGGGAGATGCTAATCTAGCATTTGCCTGAGGCTGTCCAGCAAAAGCCTCCCTGCAGGGCTGGGGTGGGGCGGGTCCCACGGGATCAACAAGGCGAGGCTTGCAGTTATGGCTGTTCTCAGTCCTGCCCTCAGAGGCTCCACTTCTCAGTGTCCCGGCAATTGCTGCAAGCCCCTCCGAGAGAAAGCTGCCCTCGAGTTCCAACCGATGCCAGACAGTCCAGTTTCTCCTGTATGATTCTGGGTCCCCAGAGACTCACCTGGAACTGGAGCTCAGAGCCTGAGACTCCCTCCCAATTGAAAACGACAGTCTCACCCTCAGCCGCCAGCCCTCTCGGCATGCACCTCCGTACCTTTGTATTTTACTTCCACACTGCGCCTCCTCTGAGTCTTGGTATGCTTTTCTCTTTCCTTCTAGTTTTGGATTCTCCACTCAGCCAGCCTTCCTGTGGTTCTGGATGATGTCCGTTCCGTCCTTTAGTTGTATTTTTGAAGTGGTTGTTCGAGGCAGCAAACTCTGGTGTTTACCTGTGCCGCCATCTTGGTTTCTCCATTGTTTGATTCTTGTATGTGGCGCAACCAGGTGTCGAACCTGCAACCCTGGTGTATTGGGACGATGCTCTAACAAATGAGCTACCTGGCCAGGGTAAGATCATGTGAACTTTTAAAATCCACTTAATTAAACAGCTATTGTCTATTTTATTCTATTAAAAGATTAAATGGTCTCAATATAATTTCTCCTGATTTGGTCAGGGTTTATTTACATTTAGTAAGGTTTGGACAGTGAAGAAGAGAACATGCTGCTCATTTTTTTACTGGCCTTGTTTATTTATCACTCACATAAATCCTTTCAAAGTTCAGATTAGATATCACATCTCTTTTAGGGTATACTATCCATCCCAGGTTCTACTGGTCTAGAGATGCATAATCTAAAATAGAGGTTCCCAGGCTGAGGTTCTGACTTTGGGCACCAGGATTTTGTTAATGAGAGTGGGGATCTGAAAACCTTTATTATTTTTAAAAGCCCTACAATAATTGTACTTGCTATCCTAGCTCTTTTAATGCATCCTTAATTTGCTTTTGGTTAGAATTGTTTGATCTCATTTTGGGAAAACAAGCTTTGTTTTGCTGACCAGAAGATCTGATTCGTGGTTGACACATGCTAAGAATTGTTGGATTTGATCATTGGACTCGACTCTGGTGCCATAGCGAGGGTAGCCAGGCATAATACCCACACTGTACAGATGCTATGTGTGAACTTCTTTGGCTGTAGCTACACAGTGGCTGCAGGAATTAAGTGATCATAAGTGGAAGGTGCATGGATAGGAAACCTGGGTTTTCACTTAATGGTTTGTTAACATTTTCACTTTTGACAGATTAAAAGGAAGAAAATGCCTTTTTATATTGTGACCCAGTGTACACACATGTACAACTGAAACAAGTTTCACAAAAGCATTTCTTTTCTTTAAACTGTGCAGTTTAATCTTATGTATTCTGTTTTGTTTGGAGAAAAACTACTATAGTACCAGTCATGATCCTCCAGGCCATAGGATTGTTTTGATGCAGAGCTTCATTTCTACCCTGCTTGAATCCAGTTTAGAGCTCTTTTTATTCAATTATGTGAAGTATTTGGTGCTTTCCACTGAATTAATTTTGGATCAAATTTGTAGAATTAGTTAAGTTTTAGCAGGGTAATCTGTTTATATAAAACCCTGGGTGTAACGCCACGACTGAGGCTCGGCCAACCAGGCTGAAGTCATTCCTGCAGGGGTCGTCTTGGAAACGGCTGTGCCCTCACTGAGCTGTTTCCCTCAAGGTTGAGGTTTCAGGCAGAATCTGCCCTCGGAGTGTGGAGGCTCTAAGTCCTGGGTCGTGTTGCCAAGGGCTGTGCCCTCCCTGAGCTATTTCCCGGGAGGGCGAGGTTTGAGGCGGGAACCGGCCCTCGGAGCATGGAGGCATATCTTTATAAAGTTTTAATACATTATATTAGAGGTCGTGATGGTACTGTTTTACTCACAGTGTCTACAGGAATTGCTGCAAATTTACTTCTCGGTGGAAGCACCTTTCATTCCCAATATAAATTACCGATTCCATTAAATGAAACTTCAATTTCTAGACATGATATAAGCAGTGAAGTTGCTAAAACTATTAAAAAGGCTCAACTTCTCATTATTGATGAATATACTATGGCATCCCGTTATGCTATAAACGCCATAGACAGATTACTAAGAGAAATTTTGAATTTGAATGTTGTATTTGGTTGGAAAGTTCTTCTCCTTGGAGGGGGTTTTTGACAGTGTCTCAGCATTGTACCGCATGTTATGCGATGGGCCATAGTACAAATGAGTTTAAAGTACTGTAATGTTTGGGGATGTTTCAGAAAGTTGTCTCTTACAGCAATATGAGATCAGAGGATTCTGCTTATAGTGAATGGTTAGTAAAACATGGAGATGGCAAACTTGATAGCAGTTTTCATTTAGGAATGGATATTATTAAAATCCCCTGTGAAATGATTTGTAATGGATCTATTATTGAATCTACCTTTGGAAATAGTATATCTGTAGATAATATTAACAATATATCTAAATATGCAACTCTTGTCCAAAAAATGAGCACATTCAAAAATTAAATGAAGACATTTTGGATATGCTTGGTGGAGATTTTCACACATTTTTTTTAAAAAAATATATTTTATTGATTTTTCACAGAGAAGAAGGGAGAGGGATAGAGAGCCAGAAACATCGATGAGAGAGATCGATCAGCTGCCTCCTGCACGCCCCCCAGTGGGGATGTGCCTACAACCAAGGCACATGCCCTTGACCGGAATCGAACCTGGGACCCCTGAGTCTGCAGGCCGATGCTCTATTCACTGAGCCAAACCGGTTCGGCATTTCACACATATTTGAGTGATGATTCCATTGATTCCACAGATCATGCTGAAAAGGAAAATTTTCCCATTGACTTTCTTAATAGTATTACTCCTTTGGGAATGCTGTGTCATAAATTAAAATTGAAAGTTGGTGCAATCATCATGTTATTGAGAAATCTTAATAGTAAATGGGGTCTTTGTAATGGTACCAGATTTATTATAAAAAGATTGTGACCTAACATAATCGAAGGTGAAGTATTAACAGGATCTGCAGAGGGAGAGGTTGTTCTGATTCCAAGAATTGATTTGTCCCCATCTGACACTGGCCTCTCATTTAAACTGATTCGACGACGGTTTCCTGTGATGCCAGCATTTGTGATGACTATTAATAAATCACAAGGACAAACTCTAGACCAGTGATGGCGAACCTTTTGAGCTCGGCTTGTCAGCATTTTGAAAAACTCTAGCTTAACTCTGGTTCCGTTTCACATATAGAAATTTTTTGATATTTGCAACCATAGTAAAACAAAGACTTATATTTTTGATATTTATTTTATATATTTAAATGCCATTTAACAAAGAAAAATCAACCAAAAAAATGAGTTTACATGTCACCTCTGACATGCATGTCATAGGTTTGCTATCACTGCTCTAGACAGAGCAGGCATATTCCTACCTGAACCCATTTTCGAACATGGTCAGTTATATGTTGCTTTCTCTCGAGTTCAAAGAGCGTGTGATGTTAAAGTTGTAAATACTTCATTACAAGGGAAATTAGTCAAGCACTCTGAAAGTTTTTTCACTCTTAATGTGGTGTACAGAGAGATATTAGAGTAAGTTTAACACATTGTATGCGGGAAACGTATTTATACGTTTTACGTATTTATACGTTCTACCAGTGTAGTAGAGCGCGGGACACGTATTAATATGTTTTTTATAGACTAGTGATAGAATGCGGGTAACGTATAAATACGTAAACTAAAGTTATCGTAGTTTTACTGAACGTTGCCATTTGCGCAAAAAATTAGCAAAAATGGCCTGTGCCATCTGTTAGCGTGCGATAAAAACTACCTGCAAACAATGTGTTAATCACTTTATCAGTCATTGTTTGCATCACTGTTGTTTTTATATCACGTTTTTGTTGTTTTATGTCGTGTCTTTGTTATATCATTCTGTTATTATCTATTAATAAATTTATATATTATTTTCATATATATTTTACTAATTTCCTTTCATGTCTCACACTTCTATTATAGAGAAAGGGCAAATAGCAATATTAAAATATTTCCGCTAATTAATTACCTTTAATTTGCACGAATTTTGTGCACTGGGCTACTAGTTTCCTATAAAAATACAAGAGGCCGGGTACATGAATTCGTGCACGGGTGGGATCCTTCGGGGTGGCCTGTGGAGATCAGGCCCCAGTTTGCGCCCTTTCAGGCGCACAGCTCCGCCTGGCACCCTGCCTTGGCCTGGTGCTGCCCCCTCACCTGCTCCACCATCCCGCTTGTGGGGTGATTGATCAAGGCTGAGCCCGCGTCCGGTTCCCTCAGTGCCTGGGAGCTGGGTGGTGGCCCTGCCCCCTGCCACAGCTGCTCATTGTGGCCTGCGGGGTGATTGGTCAGGGCCGGGCTCCTGACTCCCTCAGTGCCTGGGAGCTGGGTGGCGGCCCTACCCCCTGCCGCTGCCGATGGTCTCCATCTGCGAGGCCATTGAGTCTCTGCTTGCACCCGCCTTGGCTTGGCGCTGCCACTCACTTGCTCTACCATCCCGCTGTGGTCCTGCTCTCATCGGGGCCTGCCGGGGTCCAATCCAGGGGTCCCCAAAGGTGTGGATGGAGTCGGCGAAGAAGGAATGACACAGCGTTCAGTTGATCAGCAGCCTAGCCAGGATCTCTAGCCAGGATCTCCAGCCAAGTTCTGGTCTGGATCTCCAGCGAAGTTCTGCTGTTTATTGTCTTGTTACATCCGTATTTATCCCAGTTGATTTTAATCCTGTCAATTTCTATTACTATGGTTAGGGCATTTCTTATCTCCATTCCAGGGAGTAAAGATTATGTAGCTTAAGCATGATTGTTTGTAGTGATTAACTGCCCGCCTGGCACTTAGTTAAGGAGTTTCATCCCCTCCCTGACTTCAGGGAAAAATTCCTACCTGGGGAAACAACCTTTCTAGGAGAGGCATCCCCTCCCTGACTTCAGGGAAAAATTCCTACCTTGGGAAACAACCTTTCTCGGAGAGGTGACCTTGGTTAAAACACACAGCGCTAAGGGGAGCAAACATATTAAGAACAGTATGCTATATATGCCAGGTCCCTTGAAACATATGCTGTGCAGATGTTTCTTTCCTGCAGCGACTGTGTCCAGCAGCAAGGATGGACCAGCTTCCGGCAGGGGCCCATTGTGGCCGGCAGTGTCTCCACTGCTGCCAGTGCCGCGTCGCCAACACCTGCCATGTTCCGTGCCGCCCCCCGGTGGTCAACACACGTCATAGCGATTGGTCGAACTCCCAGTCGAATGACTGTTCAAGGAGATAATTTTCATATTAGGCTTTTATTATATAGCATATCTTTCATCGGTGTTTTATTTTTTTATTTAAAAATATTTTTATTGATTTCAGAGAGGAAGGGAGAGGGAGAGCTAGATAGAAACATCAGTGATGAGAGAGAATCATTGATTGGCTGCCTCCTGCACATCTCATACTGGGGATTGAGCCTGCAGCCTGGGCCTGTGGCCTGGCAGGTAATCTAACCATGACCTCCTGGCTCTTGGGTCAATGCGCAACCACTGAGCCACAACAGCCGGGCTTATCTGTGTTTTAGTTGCAGATCAGCTGTGATGGTTAATAGAATCAGAAATGTTTGGTTGGGGAAGGTTATTTTGGATTGTGTGATTCAGGGAAAGATTATATTGTCCATGGTATGCTGAGTGAATGAGAGAGCGTCTCACGTATTTTGTTTCTTTTGTAACAGTGTCTTTTCCGCCCCCCCTTTTCCCATCCTGCTCCAAATTTAAAATTCTTAAGGCTGAATTATGCTGTAAGCCTTGCTGTATCCCTGTTGCCTATAAGAGTTCTTGGCAGACAGGCATATTAGATTCTCATATAGTAGTAGTTTCTGATACTGCTTTCTTCTTTAGCTCTTTTTTTCCCCTGAAAAACTTGTTAGTCTCTTGAGAGTAGACTTCGTGTGTGTGTGTCTCTGTATCTGTCTGTCTGTAGTGCTTTAGTGCTCACTGATTTAATTCTTTAAATGATTTACATTTTTTTATGATTCCGCAGATGTGAGATGAATATGCTATAGGGATAAGCCTGATTTCTAGTTTAAAGTGTAGTGTTATGTTAGAGTAGCTCAAGTGAATATTGCAGTGAGTAGAAATCACAGGAATTGTTTTTATGAAGGATGATTCTCTGATTTCTTTTTTTGAATTTGATGGTATGTATATCCTATCTAATAAAAGAGAAACATGGTAATTAGCGTACAACCGCTACCCTTCCCATTGGCTAATCAGGGCAATATGCAAATTAACTGCCAGCCAAGATGGCGGCCGGCAGCCAGGCAGCTTGAAACTAACATGAGGCTTGCTTGCTTCAGTGACAGAGGACTCCAACGTTCCCAACCTGCCGCTGCAGGCCTCTGAGCTGCAACTCTAAGCAACTATGTTACAAATATAGACGCTAAACAAAACCCCAGAAACCTGCTTTAGTCGGCCCGGCTTCAGCCAGCAGGATCGCAACATTGTTTCACATACAGAAGGTAAACAAAGGCCAGAAACCTGCTTTCAGCAGCGGAGGCCTAAGAGCTGGAGTCTCAGAGCTAAAGCTGGCCTAGAATAAAAAGAAGAAAAAAAGGAGCGGTTGGGAGCTTCAGTCACCTGCCAGACTGAAAACAGCCCTCAGCCCCTCACCCAGACTGGCCAGGCACCCCAGTGGGGACCCCCACCCTGAAGGGTGTGTGACCAGCTGGAAACAGCCATCATCCCCTCACCCAGGCTGGCCAGGCACCCCAGTGGGGACCCCCACCCTGATCCAGGACATCCTTCAGGGCAAAACAGCCGACACCCACCCATGCACCAGGCCTCTATCCTATATAGTAAAAGGGTAATATGCCTCCCAGCACCAGGATCAGCGGAGCCGCAAGGCCTCCCGGCACCGGGATCAGTGTGACAGGGGGCAGCGCCCAAACCCCCTGTTTGCCCTGCGGCTCTGTGTGTGACAGGGGGCGGGGCCACAACCTCCCTATCCGCCCTGCTCTGTTCGTGACAGGGGAAGGCGCCCCAACCCCCTGATCAGCCCTTCTCTGTGCCTGATAGGGGGGAGCTCCCCAACCCCCTGCAGCCCCTCCCCCATCCAAGCCCCACCCCAGATCAGCCCCCCTCATCCCGATCAGGGACAGGGCCTGTCGCCCACAGCCTCTCCCCCCCGCCCGGCCACGCCCCTGATTGAACCCCCAATCGGGGGCAGGACCCACCGGCCAATTGCCTGTGGCCCCTCCTCCCAGCCAGCCAGGCCCTGATCTGCCCCAATAGTGGCGGGCTGGCTGGCCAACCTCCTGCCATCTCCTCGTCCCGACAGGTCCAGCCCTGTTCTGCCCCAATTTGGGCTGGGCTGGCTGGATCCTACCCATGTACGAATTTGTGCACTGGGCCTCTGGTATATACTCTGAGTGGCCAGATTATTATGACCACCTGACATTTGTAGGCAAATTAGCTATAATTTCTCACTGAAGTTGCTAGAGGGCCAGACCATTATAAATAGGAAGCAGGTTGTTTACCACGACGGTAGAAGTGATTTTTTCCTGAAGATATGGGTAAACAACGTGATTTAACAGCCTTTGGATGTGGGATATATATATCCCACACACACACACACACACACACACACACACATTCTCTCTCTCTCTCTCTCTCTCTCTCTCTCTCTCTCTCTCTCTCTCTCTGAGTGGCCAGATTATTATGACCACCTGATGTTTGTAGGCAAATTAGCCGTACTCTGCATCGTATGGGATATGGAAGCTGAAGGCCTGTTCAAACACCTTTGCTGTCTGCAGTTACCAAGATGAAACGTCTCCAATTCGCACAGGAACAGAAGGATTGGACAGTCGAGCATTGGCTAAAAGTCATGTGGTCCAATGAATCACATTTCCAGTTGCATCATGCAGATGGCAGAGTGAGAATTTGACGGAAACAGCATGAAAGTATGCACCCCGCATGCATGAGTACAACCCTTCAAGCTGGTGTGGGCAGTGTTATGGTTTGGGGCATGTTTTCCTGGCATGATTTGGGCCCTTTAATTCGTGTGGAACAACGTCTGAATAGCACAACATACCTAAGCATCGTTGCTGATCAAGTTCATCCTATCATGTTGATGGCGTATCCCAATGAAGATGGCTTCTTCCAACAAGACAATGCACCATGCCACGGTGCTCGTACTGTGCAGGAGTGCTTTCAACAACACGAGGTAGACTTTACCTTGCTGAGGTGGCCCCCACAATCAGCAGATCTCAATCCAATTGAGCATTTGTGGGACAGAGTTAAAAGAGCAGGCAGCTGGTTCCACAACCATCAGATCTCACCGAACTGGACAGGGCTATTCATCAGGCATGGTGTCAGATTCCTCGCATCACCTTTCAACATCTCGTGGAGTCAATGCCAAGAAGAATCACCGCAGTATTGAAGGCAAAAGGTGGCCCAACGAAGTACTGATGGGGTGGTCATAATAATCTGGCCACTCAGTGTATATATATACCACGTTCAAAGCTGTTAAATTGCGTTGTTTACCCATATCTTCAGAAAAAAATCACTTCTACCGTCGTGGTAAACAACCTGCTTCCTATTTATAATGGTCTGGTCCTCTAGCAACTTCAGCACGAAATTATAGCTAATTTGCCTACAAACGTCAGGTGGTCATAATAATCTGGCCACTCAGTGTGTGTGTGTGTGTGTGTGTGTGTGTGTGTGTGTGTGTGTGTGTGTGTGTGTGTATGTCTTTGCAGTATAATCCTGAGTGAAGCCTGAGGGATAGTTTTAATGACTGGAGTTCTTTCTATCTGGGTCACTGATTTTCAACCTCATGTTTTCTGCTCTCTTCAGTCAGAGAAAGCTGTTAAAGGCATTGCTGAAATCTTTTGACATGTTGAGGGAGAGTCAGGCGATCCAGGTATTTTGCTCTGACTCTGCCCCTGTAATAGTCAGCTAGGGCTGCTATAACCAACTACCACAGACTGGGAGGCTGAAACAAAAGACATTTATTTTCTCAGTTTTGGATTCCAGATGAAGAGATGAGCAGGATTGGTTTCTTCTGAGGCCTCTCCCCTGGGCTGGGTGATGGCTGTCTTTCTCTTGCTTTCAAATGGCATGCCTTCTATGAGTGTCCGTGTCCACCAGTCATGGATTAGGGGCCTTTCTCCAAATACAGTCACATTCTGAGGTCCTTGAGGTTAGGATTTCAACATATGAAGCGAAGGGGGGACACAATTTAGCCTATACAGCCATTAAGGGGCTCTGTTGTGACTTGGGCAAGTAATAACAGTTTACAGGAAGTGAAGTGAAAAAGGCATTTGTGAAGACTGGTCACTCAGTTGTGAGTAGTTTTATTTTAGGGCTGGGTCTTTTAAAAAATAATTTATTTTCTATTACAGTGGACATAGAATATTATATTACTTTCAGGTATACAACCCAGTGATGAGACATTTACATAACTTATGAAGTGATCATGCCGATATATCTTTTTTTTTTTTTTTAAATTTGCATTTTTTAAATGTTTATTTGCTCTTTATTTTTTTTTTTAATATATTTTATTGATTTTTTACAGAGAGGAAGGGAGAGAGATAGAGAGAGTTAGAAACATCGATGAGAGAGAAACATCGATCAGCTGCCTCCTGCACATCTCCTACTGGGGATATGCTCGCAACCCAGGTACATGCCCTTGACCGGAATCGAACCTGGGACCTTTCAGTCCGCAGGCCGACGCTCTATCCACTGAGCCAAACCGGTTTCGGCATGCCGATATATCTTGTACCCATCTGACACCATATATAATTATTATGGTACTAGCGGCCTGGTACATGAGATTCGTGCACTGGGGGACGGGCCGGTCCTGCAGCCTGGGGCTCTCGCAGTCCGGGACCCCTGGCTCCTTACCGCCCGCCTGCAATGGAGGCAGGAGAGGATCCCGCCACTGCCATTGCACTTGCCAGCCGTGAGCCCAGCTTCTGGCTCAGCAGTGCTCCCCCTGTGGGAGTCCCCTGACCACCAGGGGCCAGCT
Source organism: Myotis myotis (assembly GCF_014108235.1). NCBI lineage: Eukaryota > Metazoa > Chordata > Mammalia > Chiroptera > Vespertilionidae > Myotis > Myotis myotis. The sequence continues at coordinate 93,499,339 of NW_023416390.1, read as the reverse complement.
CCTGTGTTGCGTGTCTGCCCCCTTGTGGTCAGTGTGTGTCATAGCGACCAGACCTGTTGTTCTGCAGTTTGGTTGATTTGCATATTATGCTTATACCAGAGGCCCTGTGCATGACATTCGTGCATGGGGGGAGGAAGGGTCCCTCAGCCCAGCCTGTGCTCTTTTGCAGTCCGGGAGCCCTTGGGCATGTCCGACTGCCAGCTCAGTGAGCCTAAGCTGGCAGTCGGACATCCTTAGCTCTGCCCCACCACCACCACTACGCTCTCCAGCTGTCAGCCTGGCTTCTGGCTGAGTGGCACACCCCCTGTGGGAGCACACTGAGCACCAGGGGGCAGCTCCTACATTGAGCGTCTGCCCCTTGGTGGTCAGTGCACGTCATAGCAACCGTTTGTTCCACTGTTTGGTTGATTTGCATATTACCCTTTTATTATATAGGATTATATGGGATTATTGACTATATAGGTCTAGGTCTTGATTTAGAATTTAGTTGTACTTTCTATTTTCACCTTTTCTTCATGTTGAGCCTTTATATTTGGAACACAAATAAAACTTGACCATTCAAGGAAAATTTGAGTTTTTTTTTTTTTTTTTTTTTTTAAAATATATTTTATTGAGTTTTTACAGAGAGGAAAGGAGAGAGATAGAGAGTTAGAAACATCGATGAGAGAGAAACATCGACCAGCTGCCTCCTGCACACTCCCCACTGGGATGTGCCCGCAACCAAGGCACATGCCCTTGACTGGAATCGAACCTGGGGCCTTTCAGTCCACAGGCCGACGCTCCATCCACTGAGCCAAACCGGTTTCGGCTGAAGTTTTTTTTAGAACAAATTTTACTCAACAAATTTGTAAATGGGAAGATATTTCCCCCTATCCTCTATAAGGTTTAAAATGAAAGAGTGTATTTTTCTCTCTCTTTTAACATATGAATTATTCAAAAGTGTGAGTAACAACATATATTGATTGTTTTGCATTTGACTTCAGTCACTTCCCCCATATTTGTATAGTAAATCCTTGATTTGGCTCTTGTGTAGCACTTTGTATCCAGCCTCAACACCATCAACTTTCTGTTAATGTTTCATCTACTCACCATCTGATTTCTCCCCCAATACATTAAATTCTTCAACTGAGGGAAAGTCACATAACATAAGATTTACTGTTTTAACCATTTTAAAGTGTCTGACTCAGCACCACTTAGTACATTTGCAGTGTTTTCCAGCCACCACCTCTGTCTAGTTCCAAAACATTTTCACCATCCTCATAGGCAACCTCATTCTCATTCAGCATCCATTCATTGTTCTTTCCTCCCTTTCTCTGGCTCTGGCAACCACTAATCTGTTTTATGTTTCTGTGTTAGCATGTTCTGGATTTTTCATATAAATGGAATCATACAATGTGTGACCTTTCCCCCCCACCCCCCCAAAATACATTTTTATTGGTTTCAGAGAGGAAGGGAGAGGAGAGAGAGAGAGATAGAAACATCAATGATGAGTGAGAATCATTGATCGGCTGCCTCCTGCACTCCCCCTACTGGGGATTGAGCCCTCAACCTGGTCATGTGCCCTTTACCGGAATTGAACCTGGGACCCTTCAGTCCACAGCCCGACGGTCTCTCCACTGAGCCAAACTGGCTAGGACACCATATGTGACTTTTTAAATCTGACTTCTTTCAGAGGTTCATCCATGTTGTAGCATGTGTCACTATTTTATTCCTTTTTGGGCTGAATAACCTTAAAGCCTCCTTTGATGAGTATAAATATCTTTATTCTTATTTGATGTTAGTAATAGGAACTAGAATATTAGGATAATTTTATTCTAATAAAATTAGAAATTTGATGATTATAAAATGACCTTTCAAAAAAAATTACCTTTCATACATAATTTTAGAATTACTGGTGATGACATCTGAATTGAGGCCATTAGTTGAATTTGGATGCTGAAACTTAGTTGAATTCATGGGATAGCTGAGTCAACAAATTGTTTCACCAACCTCACTGAGTCAAATGCTTAGTTCACTTCTTATGTTCCAATTCAAATCACATACAGCCCTAAGAGATTAGACAGAATATTTATTCTCTTATTACACACTAGAGGACCAGTGCATGAAATTCATTCACTCAGGATGGGGGGCATCTCTCAGCCTGGCCTGCACCCTCTTGCAGTCCGGGAGCCCTCGGGGGATGTCAGACTGATGTCCCACGCGGACCTAAGCCATCAGTTGGACATCCTTAGCGCTGCCATGGAGGTGGGAGAGGCTCCCGCCACTACTGCTCTGCTTGCCAGCCCTGAGCCCGGCTCAGAGCTTCTGGCTGAGCAGCACTCCCCCTGTGGCAGTGCACTGACCCGCAGGGGGCAGCTCCTGCATTGAACATCTGTCCCCTGGTGGTCCGAGCGCATCATAGCAACTGGTTGTTCTGCTGTTTGGTCAATTTGCATATTGGCCTTTTATTATATAGGACTAGGGGCCCGGTGCACGAAATTCGTGCACTAGGTGTGTGTGTGTGTGTGGGGAGTGTCCCTCAGCCCAGCCTGCCCCCTCTCACATACTGGGAGCCCTCAGGCGTTGACCCCCATCACCCTCCAATCGCAGGATCGGCCCCTTGCCCAGGCCTGACGCCTCTGACAGAGGCGTCAGGCCTGGGCAGGGGACCCTCATTTCCCCCCATCACTGGTTCTGCCCCCAGCCCAGGCCTGATGCCTCTGGCCCAGGCGTCAGGCCTGGGCAGGGGACCCCCAGACCCCTCCGATTGCTGGCTCTGCCCCTTGCCCAGGCCTGATGCCTCGGCCAGAGGAGTTGACCCTCATCACCCTCAGATCACCAATCACCGGATCGGCCCCTTGACCAGGCCTGAGGCCTCCGGCAGAGGTGTCAGGCCTGGGCAGGGGACCCCCAGCTCCCCGCGGTTGCAGGCTCTGCCCTGCCCAGGCCTAACGCCTCTGGCTGAGGCGTCCGGCCCGGGTAGCGGGGACCCGCAGCTGCAGTGGCCCCGCGATCGTGGGCTTCGCTTTAGGCCCAGGCAAGGGACCCCTAGCTCCCGGGACTGCCAGCTTCCACCGTGCCCAGCTCCCATCACTGGCTCCACCCCTACTTCCTGCTATCACTGGCCAGGGCGGCAAAGGCACCTGATTTTCCGATCATGGCTGGGAGGCAGGGCAAAGGCGGCCCCAGGGCCGCCTTTGCCCTGCCCCCCAGCTCTTAGCTCCCCCCTGGGTTTCCGATCACTGTCAGTGGCAGGGGGCTTCTTCCTGCTTTCCCTTTCGCCTCCCTGCATTGTGCCTACATATGCAAATTAGCCGCCATCTTGTTGGCAGTTAACTGCCAATCTTAGTTGGCAGTTAATTTGCATATAGCCCTGATTAGCCAATGAAAAGGGTAGCGTTGTACGTCAATTACCATTTTTCTCTTTTATTAGTGTAGATGGTTTCAGGAGAGACTGAAGTAACAAGGATGAAGGAAGTAGGTAGTACTAAGAATATTTTCATACAAAGGAAATCATAAATTTTTAGGTCCTTTCCTGTTTTTAAAACAAAATGTGGCCAAAACCGGTTTGGCTCAGTGGATAGAGCGTCGGCCTGTGGACTGAAAGGTCCCGGGTTCGATTCCGGTCAAGGGCATGTGCCTGGGTTGCGGGCACTTCCCCAGTGGGGGATGTACAGGAGGCAGCTGATCGATGTTTCTCTCTCATCGATGTTTCTAACTCTCTCTATCTCTCTCTCTTCCTCTCTGTAAAAAATCAATAAAATAATATTTAAAAAAAAATAAAATAAAACAAAATGTGGAAATGCTTCTAACATTTTTTTAAATATGTAGAGGTGGAATTTATTAACCATATGCTACTGTAAACACTCTCCAAATAGTCAGTGTTTTGATACTACTGATTACCAGCGTTATCATCATGGAGTTATTTTCTGAATTCTATGGGTGTGAAATCCAGAATTGAATAATCCATATTACCTTAAAAAGCACCTAAGCTTTAAAAATGACAACCAACCTTCTAAAATCATTGGCAACTAAATAATCTGTCAATACTTGCTCACTCTTTTATAGAATATTTTTATATTGAGAAATTAACCATTAAATTCTATTGAAAATTCTATTGACGTATTTCCATCATCCTATGCAGAGACCGATTTCAGATGAACTTTTTCCTGTTTTTTTTTTTTTTTTTAACTTTTATTAGTATTTACATTATGTTGAATTTACTCCGGGGCCATAAGTTTTTGTCTCTTCAGTTTCCTGTGGTTTATCGTTTTCTTCTGTACAACCTCTTCTTCTGGTTTAGGAAATCACCTGCTCTTTTTCAGTAGGGATCCTATCAATGTGGCAGGGAGCTCATGTGTGTGGTAATCGTCCCATGAGCTCTGTAAGTTCTACCCCAAGTCTTGGGGGCTTAGTTCACCTGGATGTGCTCAATGACCAGAGAATCTACATCTAAACCCTTAAATTCAGCTTTATGCTCTGCATTTTTAAGAACGTACAGCAAAAATTTAGTCTTTTTGGCCCATTGTTTGGCCTGTGCACACCTACCAACCCCACCATTGTAACAATGGAATGGCACACATTGCTTCTGTAAAGTGACATCTTTCAGATATTTGGCGGCTTTTCCAATATGCATACTCTTTGATGGCTTGGGCAGTTTCACGAGTGCTTTTTGTTTGGTTTTAAAAAAATATATGTTTTTATTGATTTCAGAGAGGAAAGGTGAAGGAAAGAGAGATAGAAACATTAATGGTGAGAATCATTGATCAGTTGCCTCCTGCATGCCCCTCACTGGGGATCAAGCCCACAATCCAGGCATTTGCCCTGACTGGGAATCAAACCGTGACCTTCTGGTTCATAGGTGGATACTCAACCATTGAGACACACTGGTGCCTCACCAAAGTGCTTTTAAAGTGAACATGAAGATTTGAACCTTTTGATTTGCATGGTTTTGTGGAGTTTTCTGGATCAAGTGATTAGCAAACCATTTTCAGAGGTCCCCTCTGGCCACTTTCAGGGACAGCACTCTCCCCCCCCCTCCCACCCCCCCCAACATTCTTTATGTGTTTTTCATGTTCTGATTTAAAAAATACACTTAAAATGTGTTTTTAGCCCTGGTGGCTCAGTTGGTTGAGGGGTGTCCGTACACCAAAAGTTCGCCGACTTCCAGTTCCTGGTCAGGGCACATGCCTGGGTGTGGGCTCTATCCTTGGTGTGGGGCAAGCAAGAGGCAGCTAATTGGCATCTCTCTCTTTCCCCCCTCTTCCCCCCCTCTCTCTAAAATTAATAAAAACATTTCAAGAATGTGTTTTTAAATCATTGATATTTGTATTATTGGAATGTAAGTTTAACTGGAGAGCGTTAAAATTGAAACTCTATAAGCCAGTGGTTCTCAACCTTCCTAATGCCACGACCCTTTAATACAGTTCCTCATGTTGTGGCTCCCCCCAAACATAAAATTATTTTCGTTGCCGAAACCGGTTTGGCTCAGTAGATGGAGCGTCGGCCTGTGGACTGAAGGGTCCCAGGTTCGATTCCGGTCAAGGGCATGTACCTGGGTTGCGGGCACATCCCCGGTGGGGGATGTGCAGGGGGCGGCTGGTTGATGTTTCTCTCTCATCGATGTTTCTAACTCTCTATCCCTCTCCCTTCCTCTCTGTAAAAAATCAGTAAAATATATATTAAAAAAAAATACATCCTGCATATCAGATATTTACATTACGATTCATAACAGTAGCAAAATTACAGTTATGAAGTAGCAACGAAAATAATTTTCTTTTTTTTTTTTAATATATTTTATTGATTTTTTACAGAGAGGAAGAGAGAGAGATAGAGAGTCAGAAACATCGATGAGAGAGAAACATCGATCAGCTGCCTCCTGCACACTCCCTACTGGGGATGTGCCCGCAACCAAGGTACATGCCCTTGACCAGACTCGAACCTGGGACCCTTGAGTCTGCAGGCTGACGCTCTATCCACTGAGCTAAACCGATTAGGGCTAGGATGTATTTTCATTGTTACAAATTGAACATAATTAAAGCATAGTGATTAATCACAAAAACAATATGTAATTATATATGTGTTTTCCGATGGCCTTAGGCGACTCCTGTGAAAGGGCTGTTCGACCCCCAAAGGGGTCGCGACCCACAGGTTGAGAACCGCTGCTATAAGCTCTTAACAGTTTTTCTATTCAGATGTTAGCTTAATGCTGCTTATATAAATAAGTAAATACACATACTGAGAATTTCTGTGGTAGGTCCTTGGAGCCTGAAATTAGATGTATGTACTTGTAGTAGTCATATGAAATAGGATAGTTGATTCCTCCTTCTACACTATTCTTAGGAAATTTAAAAGGACAAAAGTCAGGTCTTAAGATTTTTTAGTGATAAAATGGGGTCTTATGATAAACCTAAAATGATTTGGTATACTATCAAACATCTAATGAAAACTTCATTTAAAAAATTGGAACAGTTTTCGCTGGCTGGTGTGACTCAATGGTTGAACGTCAACCTATGAACCAGGAGGTCAGGTTTCCATTCCCGGTTAGGGCACATGTCTGGGTTGTGGGCTCGAACCCCAGGGGAGGTGTCCATGAGGCAGCTGATCAATGATCTCTCTTAGTGATGTTTCTATCTCTCTCTCCCTCTCCCTTCCTCTCTGAAACCAATTATATATATAAAGATGTGAACAGTTCTCAGTGATTTTGTGGGGTTTTCTGGATGAAGTGATTAGCAAACCATTTTCAGAGGTCACTTCTGGCCACTTTCAGGGAAAGGATTCTCCCATTTTGCCCCCCTGCCCCCATTTGTCCACCCCTCATACGCATAGCACACAACCACTCTAACTCAACCCAGGCTGTTATCAGTTGTGGTTTTCCTTCCATCAGGCTGAATTTTACAGCTGGTGCTTAATATTAACACTTATGCTATGAATTGGCCTTTTCAGATGTGCAACTGGGTTCTGCCATTAAATCTAATAGTTCATTTTGTAAATGGGTTGACTAAAAGCTACAAATGAAACATTAGAAAAAGGAAGATAAGTAAAAATGTTCATTTGAAAATGTTTTCAGTGCTGATATTTGTAGTGAAAGTACTTTTTCCATACTCCAGTGTCCTAGAACGAAAACATCACCATGGCTACAGAAATTGGTTCTCCTCCTCGTTTTTTCCATATGCCAAGGTTCCAACATCAGGCACCTCGACAACTGTTTTATAAGCGACCTGATTTTGCACAGCAGCAAGCAATGCAGCAGCTTACTTTTGATGGAAAACGAATGAGAAAAGCAGTAAACCGAAAAACGATAGACTATAATCCATCTGTAATTAAGTATTTGGAGGTAAGTCCAGATCATGTGCTTCATGTGACCAAACTTCGTTTTTTTACAAAGGAGAAAGTTTTTTAAAATAATAAAATGGTAATAATTATAGTTGTATTGCTTAAAGTACTGGGACTTTAAGTGTAGCCAGTCACTAGTATTTAAAAAAAAAAAGCTACATTAATCATCTTCACAAAAATTATTAACGTTAGAAGTAGGTTTTGTTCTAAAGGTTCAGAACAAATCTCTGAAGAGGATACTCTAATCCCTAGGCCAGCATTGAAATACTTTATAAACCCACAGAATACATGAAATGTTAAAAAGATTTCCAACTTAGGAATTAATATGTTGTAGGCACATAGGAGAAAAAGATTCATTCAGAGATAAAGACAGATTTAGTTTTTTCCATGGGTTTCATTTGGAAAACTAAACTAGGGGAGTTTAAGAGGAAGAGAGGAATTAAGAAAATTAAGGTCAAGATAGGAGGAATTGTTTTTGTGCTGAGCATTTTGAAAGAATTGTGAATATATCTATACCCGCTCTTCCACCCCCTGCTATTAAGGTGTGTATGGTCAATGAGAATGTCTTGGGGTTAAGAGAATCTTGGATGATTGTTTGGGGATAATGTGAGTAAGGAGAGGATGAAATTCTAATCAATGTCAGTAGGATGAGATATCAACTATTGTTATATATGTTTTAGAACATGAAAAAATTTTAATCCTGTTTCCCTCCCATTTAATAATAAGTTACATTTCGTTAGTTTCATATTGAGTACAATGAGCTCATATAGCAATTGATTAATTAATTAATCTCTTTTTAACAGAATAGAATATGGCAAAGAGACCAGAGAGATATGAGGGCAATTCAGCCTGACGCAGGTTATTATAATGATGTAAGTATAAGATATGCCATACTGCTTAATATAAAACTCTTTGCTTAGATATGTGAATCTGAAAACATGTGATCTCAAATTCAAACATGGACTTTTGTCATCTCAACTTAAATTTTTCTTTTAATCTGATGAAGGGTGAACTTTTGATTTGGGGCTTAAAGCGGTGTTCAGCAAAAGATTACACTGTCTCAAAATCTGTGTAATAGGAAAGTTAATTTTAAATTTAGCTGATTGTTGACTTTGAAAAGGAATTCGGGAAATCTGGTACTTGATTTTGTTGCTTGTCTAGTAATAATTGACATTTAACTTTTCTTATCTCAGTTTTCCTCAATTAATATAGATTAACTAGAGGCCTGGTGCACGAAATTAGTGCACGGGTAGGGTCCCTAGGCCTGGCCGGCAATCAGGGCTGATGGGGCCTTCCTTCCCCCAGCTGCCAGCTGCCGGCCGGGGCCTTCCTTTGTTCCATGCCGCCACCTGGTGGTCAGCTCACGTCATAGCAAGCAGTCAAACTCCCAGTTGGTCGAACTCCCCAGGGGACAATTTCCATATTAGGCTTTTCTTATATAGGATTTAATCTATTATTACAGTGGTTCTCAACCTTCTGGCCCTGTAAATACAATTCCTCATGTTGTGACCCAACCATAACATTATTTTCGTTGTTACTTCATAACTGTAATGTTGCTACTGTTATGAATCGTCATGTAAATATCTGATATGCAGGATGGTCTTAGGCGACCCCTGTGAAAGGGTCGTTCGACCGCCAAAGGGGTCGCGACCCACAGGTTGAGAACCGCTGTATTATTACAGTATTTTTGAAAGTCTTTTATATTCCTGAATTTGTCTTTAAATATTGAAATAGTAACTTTGCATGTCCTTGGCTTATGTCCTGTGCATCATCAGGAGCTCTTAAAACCCAATATGTATTTTTTTTTTATAGCTGGTCCCACCTATAGGGATGTTGAATAATCCTATGAATGCAGTAACAACAAAATTTGTTAGAACATCAACCAATAAAGTAAAGTGTCCAGTATTTGTTGTTAGGGTAAGTATTCTCTTGGATATTTTTGGCAAAATTGATCCTTAGTTAGTCTGTAAATATATATAATAGGACTAAGAAAATTAAACACTGTTTTAAATGTGTACCTGGGATAAAAACCAGTGTATTGCTAGTCATTTTATTTTGGAATACCCAATTATCTACTATATCCACATTTAGTAAGGTATTACTTTTGGATTATTTTCTTCTTACTGCAATTTCCATAGAATTCATTTTTGAGCTGGCCATGCATATATATTACAGTAGGTCTCAGACTAGGAGACCTTTTGAATAGGAATTGCTCTTGAATAGGAATGCTTTTGTTGTTTAGAATTTAGAAAGCAGCATCTCAAGGTGAATGAAAACGTTTAGGTGTTACTATGAAGCAAAATACTTGAGAAGAGCTGAAGACAAATGGTAGACCTTAATTGTCAGTTCCGAAGGTACATAGTAGGTATTCAATACATTTTTACTGAAATTTTTAAAGTATAGTTTTAAAACAAATGGTACATTGACATGATTCAAAATATTGACATTTGAAGCATTTTGTATTAAAAAAAAAAAGTCTTCCCATTTCTGTCTCCCAAGCTAGTTAGTAGTCAAAGTTGATCAAGTAAGAATTGGAAAAAAAACACACCAAAAACAAACAAACAAACAAAACACTAGGACAGAGAAGAGACAGTCATAGCAAATATGTGGCAAATGAGCAAAATCAATAAGTCCTCTGATATCAGGAAGGTGAGCTATGTGGAGACTTGAGAGGGACTGGAAGAGGTGCTGGTTTGAGCCCCATAAAAATGTTACAGTCACTGTAAGGCCTCCGTTTTGCTTCAGAGGCATATATCAGTAGATACATCTGTAAAGAAGACCTTATTTCAATGGTTTTTGTGTTAGCAGAGCCAACTAGTGTGTAGGATGATTTTGTTTGCAGCTATTTTAATATCCTCTTAGCATAATACTGAGAACCTTTTTTTGAAATGAATAGAATCTTAGCATACTCTATCCTGTATCTTGTAACATGGTAAATTTCTCATTTTGGGATCTATGGGATCCTAGGAGAAATTTGCACATAGAGGCATAGTCCAGATTACAAGGTATTAAGACATATAAACTGTGGGTCTTGTGTCTACAGTTGGGTTGCCTGTAGTATTTACTGGGTTGGGATCCATAGCAGATAACAGAAACTAGGAAAGTAGGAGGATTTTATTCATAATAATTCAAATCATAATCTGCAGGTAAGCAATGAAAAGCCAGATTGTCCTATATGTCTTTATAATTTAACGAATAGTCTTCATTTTATGTATCTCATCCTGCCATTCCTATAAACAGTTTGTATTTTTTAACTCTGTGTCACAGTTTTTATTTTGGAAAATAGGATTGTTATATTGACAGTTGTGTATTTGCATCTTCTAAGGAAAATTAGTTGTGTAATCTATCATAGAAACTTGAAAATAAAAAAATACGTGTTTTTAAAGAATATATATTTATTTTTCATCTAATGGTATATTTTTATTGATTTAACAGAAAGAAGCAGGGGTTGGGGAAGGAGAGAGGAAGAGAGGGAGGGTAAAGGGAGGGAGAAAGACAGAGAGAGAAAGAACATAAGAACATCAGTGTGAGAGAGGAACTTAGATCGGTTGCCTCCCACAAGCACCCCAACCGGGGATCGAATCTAAAACCTGGGTTTGTGCCATGACTGAAAAGCAAACACACTATCTTTCGGTGTACTGGATGATGCTCTAACCAACTGAGTCACAGCAGCCAGAGTTGCAAAAATATGTTTTTTGAGTTTATAAATCACAGATTTTTTTACAGTAGGAAAATTGTAGCATTAATATATTGGTGTAGTGTTTGTCATGAAATCTGCTGTACTACTTTTTTTTTTTTGAGAGATCAGCATAAGACTTGTTACTGCATGCTACTGTGAATGAAGGAGAGCTTTAAAAAGCTTTTTCTTTTGTTTTGTTAGTACATTTATTTTCCAGTAAAAATTTGATAGCTTTGATGTCCTTAAATTGGTACTTACTGTTAATTTTTTTTTTCTTCCATAAAACCATGGTAACTTTTCTGTCTGAATTGGTCTAGTAGTTGAAATCCTTCATTCAGGCTTTGAGTTTTTCTGGTGATTGACCATCTTATTTATTTATGTTAGCCTGCCAATAGGAAAATGAAGTCTATGCACGTTTTGTTTTGAAATGCTCTTTAGAGTGCTTAGGCCTGTGTAGCTTAGCAAGGTGCTTGCTTATAATGTATTTAACTATTTTTAATTCAGTTAATGAGCTAAAGTGCTAGAGCTTTTCCTGCACTGTGTTAATAAAGTTTTTTTTCCTGACAGAATACTTGCTTATAAATCTGAGCTACACTTATGTGAAAGTCGGTATCATCTACTTAATATTGATTATTACAAAATACAATTTTGTAAATAAAGACTTTCTTAGTGTTTTAAAAATTAATTAAGGTTGAGGGTTTGTGGCCTTGTATAACCTGTCTTTTTTTCCGTCCCTAGTGGACTCCAGAGGGAAGACGGTTGGTCACTGGAGCTTCTAGTGGAGAGTTCACCTTGTGGAATGGACTCACTTTCAATTTTGAAACAATACTACAGGTAACAGTGATCATCAGATGGCAGCATCATTCTGTGGTACTGTAAGGAACTTGAGATATAGTAAATTTATTGGCATTTTAAACTTACACTTAGACAAATCGTTGTGAGTTAATAGATGCTCCTGTGAAGCCTTTCATCTTGTATGTAATGTTTACAAATGTTTTGTTTTCATAGGCTCACGATAGCCCAGTGAGGGCCATGACTTGGTCACATAATGACATGTGGATGTTGACAGCAGACCACGGAGGATATGTGAAATATTGGCAATCGAACATGAACAACGTCAAGATGTTCCAGGCACATAAGGAGGCGATTAGAGAGGCCAGGTTTATACACAATATACCATTTTCTGTAGTCCCTATTGTCATGGTTAAAGTATTCTCTAAGTGTATTCTGGATGCAGAGATGCGTGGGCTCTGCCAGATTCTGGGAGATTCTCTGCACCCTGTGAACACAATGTTTTTCTTTGTTTTCACACATTCACCATTTTGCTGGCGCCTTTCTGAAGTAGTTTTGTCCTGGTATCTGCCTTTACAATATGTTAGAGATGTATTGTCTGCCACATTTTGCACTGGTTTTTTCTCTTTTCATTTATGGTTAATAATGTGTATACGTTACTTCTTTTTATTACTTACTGTGTAAGACAAGAATATTTCATTCCAAATAAAGAACTCAGTCTTTAATTATGCAACTGAATAAAATCTAAAGCCTACAGAAACACTTTCAGAGTTCACACAAAATACAAGAAAACAGGCTTAAGTGAAGACCTGGTTGGCTTGGTTATGCCATGACTTCAAAGGAAAGTACCATAGGTCTAGAACTCTCACAAGTAGCTCTGGATGTGGCAATCATTAATGGATTAATGAACGGGTTCTTCAAGCTTTGAAACTATGAGCAGGTCATTGGTAAGAAGACTCTAGGACTTTTCTTCCAGTTCACTGCTGGTACCGACAGAGCAAATGTGTAATAAGTGCAGTTTACAATATTTTCAGTGAGTTGTATGTATTTGTGCATATCGATGAGATATGTGCAGTAAAACTGGAAAAAGAAAGCTTCACAAACCAGCCTGAAGAGTTGCTGCATCCTCAGAATAACGCTGAGCAGCATTCTCCGTAGCTGTGCCACCCGTGTGGTGAGAGGTTGACATCTTTATAGAAACATCATCCACTGCAGTCACTGTTTCTGCTTTCAGAATCTGAACAAAACTTGGTGGATAAACATGCCTCTGCGATGACTTTGCTGTGGTGTCCTGCCCATACATTGAGTTTGCACAGTTGGTCACTTCTTAGTCATCGGATTAAAAAGTTCAAGGGAGTTCTTAGAGTTAAATTAGAAACTTGAGGATCTTCCACGACGGAGGGAAAAATGGCTCTCTCCTTTGCAGCAGATTCTTGGGCTTTACACACAAGTCTGAATGTCCCTATGCTAACTTTTTTGTCAAAAGGTGCAATATTCACGAGATAGCTTGTCAGAAAGGAGATGGGAAAGTTTTCCGTAGACTTTTTAAATAAATCGGAAACATCATATGTAGGAATGTTTAGCACCAGTCTTTAAAAATCCTGTCCAGCTTTTTTCAGTTTATCATTTCATGAAGTGTCTGAGGTGAAAGCTGATGCTAATTTTTTGAGCAGTGTTCTTTCGTGATTTAAAAGATTGTTTACAGGAATATTGCAAAAATGGAATTCAATTAGTTTCTACACTTAAATTAGCTCCATGTTTTCTGTTGGTACAACAGGAAATCCTGTATTGTGGGAAGTGTGAATAGCAGCAGTAGTAATACACTTGTAAAGTGCTCTGAATATTGATGATTGGAAATTAAGAAGCAACTACTGTATTAAATTCTTTTGATGAGATGCCATGGTTAGCTGACAACATTCTCTTTATGTTGTGTCTTCATGGGTGGATACTTCCCTCTTCTATTTATAAGGCAGCACAGTGTTTTTATTTTTCCCTGTCTGAGAAGCACAGATAATCTGTTAAATGCTGACTTCTTTCCCCTGCTGTGTGTCTTCATGTAACAGTTTCTCACCCACGGATAATAAATTTGCTACATGCTCTGATGACGGCACTGTTAGAATCTGGGACTTTCTTCGTTGCCATGAGGAAAGAATTCTCCGAGGTATGTGTACTAACAGTACTCATTGGAATATTTACATAGGAAGGCATTTGTGGTTAAATCACAATACCACAATACTAGCTTACATCTCCATTCAGTTTTCTCACATACACACTGTCGTAGGCTTTTTTTTTTTTAATATATTTTATTGATGTCAGAGAGGAAGGGAGAGGTGGAGAGAGAAACATCCATGATGAGAGAGAATCATGGATCGGCTGCCTCCTGCACGCCCCACACTGGGAATGGAGCCCGCAACCTGGGCATGTGTCCTGACCGGGAGTCGAACCTTGACCTCCTGGTTCATAGGTCGACACTCAACCTCTGAGCCCCACCGGCTGGGCTGTCGTAGGCTCTTTAAAGAAACCTAAACCCTCTGGTTCAAAGTCACTTTGTAGATTTTTACTATTAATATTATCTTTGAATTCTTTGAGCTATAAATTAAACATAGGTGTTTCCTTTCTTTGATTCCTTTCCCCCAATTACTTGCTTATGTGTATGCATTTTTTAGAGCTATATTCCTTTTCATGTCTGGTACCCTGGATACCTTTCTCCAACATCCTGACACTATAATTTTATTTAGATAGCTCACAGTCTCTTGGCAGTCTTTTTGCAATTAACTGATGTATCAATAGCTCTACTTCTTAGTGTTGATATTTCTGAAAGCTTGTTTTTTCATTTTATCACATTTGTACTACATGACCCATTTGTTACTAAAATTTGGAGGGTCCTTGTTTACTTTTATTGATTTCATAGTTATAAACTAACATCTATTAATCACTCCATCTTAAAAAAGAAGTCTATATTTTCATTTGTATTAGCTTAGTTTTAGACTTCATAAAGTGGGGCTTTTGAAATACCAGCAACACATCAACAGCATTTATGGAAGTTAAGTGGTGCTAGAGGTTAGGGAATTAACTTTGTGTTTTCTATATGCAATATAAACATGTAGACACAAACATTTACACTTTTAACGAAATCTCATTAGTTTATTACTAACTAGGAAGGTAGTTTTCTCAAGTGCTTAATTTGCACCTGCCCTGATTTAACCAAGAGTACATTGTACTTCATGCTCTTGGTTTCATTATGCCATAAAAGTAACAGTTTCCATGGGTGTATAGGTGCCACAGGTATTGGGTGTCAAGAAATTATTACTCAGAGATTTTCCTTTCTGTTCAAGAGTCAGCAGGATTAGTTGTGTTGGTTGATTTGTAAGTGTTTTATAACTTCAGAGCTTTATTTGCAGCATATAGTGTCAATGCATTCTAGAAAAGAAAATAAATGCCCTTGATATCTCACCCATTTTTCAGTACAGTATGTTTAAAAAATCACATTTGCTTAAACATTCCTGGCCTTGCACATTTTATGTGGGTTCATCCATAGTATTGTGTGTAATAGCTAGTGTAAGGATGGAGTACCATCACAGTGAAAGTGTGCACGCACTATGAAGGTCATCCTATTGTCCAGCCTCAGAGACTGGGTGCATGCAGTCTCTGAAGTCATCAGGTTTGAATTATTTTATGGGTGAGTACTATGACCTGGAAGGCTTAAGTGACATGTTCAGTGTAAAGTAAGTTCAGAGCCAGGACTAGAATCTTACCACTTCACTACTAGTCTAATACTACACTAATGTTTCTTCTTTCTTCACTATTAGTAGAAGTCTTAGCTGTTAAACAGAAATTAGATAAACACCTTTTTCTAGGCTTTGGAAATTCTAAGAAATACAGAGGAAACAAAATAATTTTATGTATTAAAAGCAATTCTAAACTATCAAGAACAATTAATTTTATAGTAGATTAAGACTATAATACCTGAAGTCAGATATAAAGCTACTATGCATCTTGGATTAAAAAAACAAACCTGTTATGTAGTAACATTTTTCAAATCCAAGTTCTAATGAAGTGTTATTCAATTTTAGTAATGAAACTATTTCTAAATAGTGCTTAAGAACTTTTCCTCTGCAATTTCCTTTGTATGTGAGGTATTAAAGAGCAGTTAAATATTTTCAGATTTGAGTCCAAGTGAATTTGGATATAGTTAAGTGGATACTAACCCATTCCTGTCCTTCCTGTAACTTAAAAAGACCCACTATCATGTTTATATTGATTTGAGAGTTGAAATTCATTTTTTTAAAAATGTGGGTCCTCTTTTTATTTTAAGTTTTACTATGGAAATTGCAAAGAGGCATAAAAGTATAATAATACACCTTCATGTACTTATAGGATATATATTCTAGGTAATTCATGTTTTTTGCTTAAAAAAATAATTTTAGAGAAAAGGAAGGCAGGGGAGAAAGAAAGACAGCAGACATCAATGTGAGAAAGAAACATCAATTAGTTGCCTTCCACACATGCCCCGACTGGGGATGTGCCCTGACCTGGAATAGAACCTGCCTCCTTTTGATATACGGGAGGATGCTCCAACCGAGCCATACTGGCCAGGCCATGTTTTACTGCTTAAACATTGTTTTTTTACTTTATTTTGATGATATTTTTCTTAGTATCTCAGTATATGGAGTAAATATGACTTTAAAAATTTTTTAAAAATTGATTTCATTGAGGAAGGAAGAGGGAGAGAGAGATAGAAATATAGATGAGAGAGAATCATTGATCAGCTGCCCCTTGCTTGCCCCCTACTGGGGATCGAGCCCACAATTCCAGGCATGTGCCCTTGACTGTAGTTGAACCCGGGGGGACCCTTCAGTCTGCAGTTCAATGCTCTCTCTACTGAGCCAAACCAGGTAGGGCTAAATATAACTGTTTTAAACCATGTTATTTATACCACCCAAGTAGTTTTAATATAATAGTAGATCTGGTGTGGTGGTTAAGTTATTATACTTCAACTGGAGGCCGGTGCATGAAATGCGTGCATGGGTAGGGCCCCTAGGCCTGGCTGGCAATCAGGACCAATTGGAGCCTTCTGGCTGCTGGCTGGGGCCTCCCTTTCCTGGCTGCCAGGTGCTGGCCAGGGCCTTCCTTCGTTCCGCGCCGTCCCCTGGTGGTCAGCGTATGTCATAGTGAGCAATTGAACTCCTGGTTTCCTGGTTGACAATATGCATAGTAGGCTTTTATAAATATAGATTACCCATATTTCCTCATTTAAAAATTTTTTTCTGAATTTTAGAAATGTTTATAAAATAATATAATTAATGTTCTTATAATTTTCCTATCTTTCACTTGGATTGGGGATCATGGAATGACAGAATTCCAAACAGTAAGGATAGGATCTTGCAACTTCTAAAATGTCAGTTGCCCCAGGTGAAGGGGTCATAATCATGTATCCCACATACACTCTGCAACATCGGGCAGGTACGCATATGCCTATAGCATGTTAGTGTTGTACATTAGACCATCACTTGGGATTAAGTATTAATAAAATTCAAGAACATTTTAATTGAAGGAGAGGTTTGCGATCATGTAGTCCAACTCTTTATTAAATACTTACCTTTTCCACATCATTCCTAAATGTCAGTGTTCTACTCAAACATTTTTAGTGATAATAGTATTCACTGCCTTACATGATTCCCTTTTCCAATTTTACATTACTCTAATTTTCAGAGAGTTCTTTTCCTCTCTCAGAAATCTGTTTCCTTACAACTTATCCTGCCTCTGGAACATGAAGAATTAAGTCTGTACTCTCTTCTCCATGGCTCCTTGGAGTACTTGAAGACAGCTGGCACGTCTTTAGTGTAATCTTCCAGCTGTGAGCATACAAGGGTCCCTATGCATGATAGAAGCCAGATACCGTACTATTGAGTGCAGAATTTACAGTTGCTTTTTGATGTTCTTCCTGAAATTTTTTGTAGGCTTCTTGGAAAAGGAAGAAGTTAAATGAGAAAAAGTAATCCGTATTTTTAAGGTTACAATGAGCATAGATCTATTGTCAGGAGATTTGCTACTCAAAAGATCTTGATGATTGGTTCATAGGTCGGAAAAACAGGCAGACATTTAGTAAATTGAATATAGTGCAGCATTGAAAAGTACCATGTATATGTATATCTACCCATATGCAAGTCAGCATCACTTATGCACATTCTGTCCTTCATATAAATTGCAGCACTCAATTTATGGACTGGAATTAAAATAACATTTAAGCACCAGGAGTACATGAGCTTCTAAATCAGGGGTGGGGAACCTTTTTTCTTCCAAGAGGCATTTGGATATTTTTAACATCATTTGCAGGCTATACAAAATTATCAATTTAAAATCTAGCCTGCTATATTTGGTCAAACATTTAATTAACTCACCCCTAATGCCTTGCATACGGCCCACAGGTCAGATGTTCCCCACCCCTGCTCTAGATTACTGATGCTAATGCATTTGACTCAAAGCTAAATAGACCTATTAAAATGGATTTGTTTAATTAACATACACTATACATACTACCATAAGTACAAGTTTTTTTTGTTGTTGTTGTTTTTTTTACTAGTTTTGACCCCTATCGTGCTTCTTAAATTTCAATAGGGAAGGTAATATTTTCACAAATTTAAGATGGATAGTATGGGAGAAGAGTCATGCTAGTGATAGAAATGTAGTTTTATCAGTGTAGTTAGATCACTTACGACCAGCTAACCTGTAAATGAGAAGCGTTGGAAAAAATGGAGTTGGTAAGAACACTGAAGTCAATTTTAGTAAAAAGCGTAATACTCCTAAAAAGAATTCAGGCTGCAAGTCTCACACGCTTGAATTTTGTCTTTCCTTCCTGATTTTAATAATAATAGCTGACACATTACACTTACTATGAACCAGGCATAGTAATCTTCCTCATTTAATCTTCCTAATAACCCTGTGAGATAAGTACTTTTATCCACATTTTGCAACTGAGTAGCCTAGTTTGGGAAAAGTTAAGTAAACCTAGCCCAAGGTCATATTTGAATCCAGGTTGTTGGGCTCCAGAGTTCACACTCTCAAACCACTATGTTAAACTGCCGTTTTGATCTTTTAAAAGTAACAACAGCAATAATGTTTCCTGAGCTGTGATGACCGAATTGTAGTTTTTTGAAGAGCAGAGGGGCATGGGAACAGGCAACTCATTTAGTTACTTAAGTTCATTTTACTGTTCTTTTTTAAAACTATTCATAGAGGTTATAGATTTTCAGTGTATGATATATTTAACAACAAAAAATTTAACACAGGAATAGTTCAAACTACAATGGGTTATAAGATACATACTAGGTTATATAAATAGAACATGGACATAAGGAGTCTATTGACACTTATTCAGAAAGTAAGATGTGTGTTCAGTTTTTAAATATAGCACTCATGGAGAAGAAATGAACCCTGAGTACACACAACTTAAGAAAAAGTATTATAAGTACTTTTTTTTTTTTTAAATCACATATGAGCATTTATTCCAATCCTGCTGGCAGCGTGGGAGAGCAGCAGGTCATTCACAAAATTCTGCTCTGCAGCCCCATAAGCCAGCTGCGTGTATAGGGTAGGACAAGGATTACATGGGGAAGTTGGGATGACAGGCCTGGGGAAGTAGGAGGCTGGGGTGGGACTCCATTGTTTGGGCAACAAGGTTGTTAATCTTTGGCAGTTCTTAAATGGAATGGTTCCAAGGTTGACTCCCAGGTCCTGGGGGCCTACAAGTCCTAGCCAGCTCAGAATGTCCTTCGGGTGCTGCTATTTGTGCAGCCTGCTGGAGGGCACTTATGCATATCTGGTCCTCCCCAGAGGAATCTCTCACTTACTACATCCCTTGGTGGTCGCCAGAATATGTAACTGGACAATCAATGGGACTGGGCTGCCTGTTACTACTTGAGCCAATTAAGCAGAGACAGTGTTGAATCGTATATGAGCGTTTATTCCAATCCTGCCGGCAGTATGGGAGAGCAGCAGCTCATCCACAAAAATCTGCTCTTTTATTAGTACTTTAAAAAATATATGTATTTTTACTGATTTTAGAGAGGAAGGGAGAGGGAGAGAGAGAGACAGAAACATCAATGATTCCCTCTCATCATTGATGAAAGAATCATTGATTGGCTGCCTCCTGCATGCCCCCTACTAGGTAGGGATTGAACCCAGCACCCCTCAGTCCGCAGGCCGACGCTCTATCCACTGAGCCAAACCAGCTGGTGCTTATTAGTACTTTTGAGAAGTCCCTGTGCATTCCTTCCTGATTGCATTTGACTGTATGTTTAATGAGATCAACCCCTCTGTGAAGATTTTTGTGGTTTAGCAGTGTGCTTCTGAACTGTGTGAAGACATGTTTACAAAGTCTGAGGGTTTCAAAAGTCTCTATTTTTTATTGGAAATAATTTAACTTATTAAAGTAAAATTGACAAACCATGTGGTTTATGATTTAAAGGACTGTAGTTACTTTTTTCACAAAATGTTCCACAAAATCCTGTTCATTCTCCCCACAATGAAAACAGAAACACCCGTCTTCCTTTAAAATAGTCTGTAGCGGAATAATTCCTTTCAGTAACATAGTGTGTTTAATATTAAAAGAACTTCAGGCCCTAACCGGTTTGGCTCAGTGGATAGAGCCTCGGCCTGCGGACTCAGGGGTCCCAGGTTCGATTCCTGTCAAGGGCATGTACCTTGGTTGCAGGCACATCGCAGTAGGGAGTGTGCAGGAGGCAGCTGATCAATGTTTCTCTCTCATCAATGTTTCTAACTCTCTCTCCCTCTCCCTTCCTCTCTGTAAAAAATCAATGAAATATATTAAAAAAAAAACCAAATCACTTCAGGCACATCTCATTTAATCATCCAACCAACCACGTGTACACATGTTACATAGGGACACCTATTTTCTCTGTCTGGGTTTCCTTATTTTGAAGAAAATCGATTTAAGGATCTTTTCCCTCTTCTCTCCTAAAAAAACTGGGTTATGGTAGGTTCTCCTCTGTAAATAATGAGTATATTATGAAAGGGAAAAAGACTTAATATTTACTTGTAAAGCATATTTAAAGAGATTAGTAAGGCCCTAAAATATTTATTTCACATGGGACAGTAACAGTTTTACAGGAATTGTTTTAGATTTTTATACTTGGCTTTCATTGTTCTATCTTTGCACATGTTCTAAATATTGCACATAATATAACAAAAACTTGTTGGAAAGAGGTCTGTGGCTTTCTTGGGGTGGCAGAGCTGCATGTTGCTGCCGTCATATTCAGTTTCAACTGTGTCGATGGCAGTTCCCAGACACTTGTATAGAAAGATTACAGTTTTTTGAGAGTGACAAATGACCATGATTAATAATGTAGGCAGCAATTTTCAGAAAGAACCTATGCATCTTTACATTTATTAAATATTCTGTAACTGTCTGCATGAGTTAATTTTGAATGATGAGACTTAAATTTCCATTTGCTGCTGATTTAGCTACCCTGTTATATTGTAGAACTTCCCAGCTAATTAGATCTTTGATAATTTTTTTTAAAATATATTTTATTGATTTTTTTGAGAGGAAGAGAGAGAGATAGAGAGTCAGAAACATCGATGAGAGAGAAACATCGATCAGCTGCCTCCTGCACATCTCCCATCGGGGATGTGCCCGCAACCCAGGTAGATGCCCTTGACCGGAATCGAACTCGGGACCTCTCAGTCCGCAGGCCGATGCTCTATCCACCGAGCCAAACCGGTTTCGGCGATCTTTGATAATTTTTTTTTTTTAAAATATATTTTATTGATTTTTTAGAGAGAGGAAGGGAGAGAGAGAGAGAGTTAGAAACATCGATGAGAGAGAATCATCGATCAGCTGCCTCCTGCACATCTCCTACTGGGGATGTGCCCACAACCCAGGTATATGCCCTTGGCCGGAATCGAACCCGGGACCTCTCAGTCCGCAGGCCGACGCTCTATCCACTGAGCCAAACCGGTTTCGGCAGATAATTTTTAAAGTTAAAAATGCAGAGCTTTGTAAAGAGGGGATAAAATTAGATAAATATATCTAATATATTTTTAGTAGGTAGGACCTTTGTTAAAAGTATACGATAAAAAATGGTATCATAAAAATATTTATCAGTGGTTAAGTACCACAATAGATACTGTTTTTCTTTTTTATTTATTTATTTATTTTTAAAATTGATTGATTTCTTACAGAGAGGAAGGGAGAGGGATAGATAGTTAGAAACATCTATGAGAGAGAAACATCCATCAGCTGCCTCCTGCACACCTCCTACTGGGGATGTGTCCACAACCAAGGTACATGCCCTTGACCGGAATCAAACCTGGGACCTTTCAATCTGCAGGCCAACACTCTATCCACTGAGCCAAACCGGTTAGGGCTCTTTTTTAAAAAAGTATTTTTATTTATTTTAGAGAGAAAGGGAGAGGGAGAGAAATAGAAACATCAGTGATGAGAGGGACTCATTGATTGGCTGCCTCCTGTATGCCCCCTACTGGGGATCGAGCCTGAAACCTGGGCATGTGCCCTTGATCAGAATCAAACCCGGGACCCTTCAGTCCCCAGGCTGATGCTCTATCCACTGAGCAAACCCACCTAGGGCAATACTGTTTTTCTTTTAATTAGCTTTTGTCTTTCACTCACCTTTTTATGATACACTAGAAAACTGTTTTAAAGTTTGATTTAAGCCGGAACCGGTTTGGCTCAGTGGATAGAGCGTTGGCCTGCGGACTGAAGGGTCCCGGGTTCGATTCCGGTCAAGGGCATGTACCTGGGTTGCGGGCACATCCCCAGTGGGAGATGTGCAGGAGGCAGCTGATCGATGTTTCTAGCTCTCTCTCTCTCTCCCTTCCTCTCTGTGAAAAATCAATAAAATATATTTAAAAAAAAAAAAAAAAAGAACCAACTTAAAAAAAAGTAAAGTTTGATTTAAATCAGATTTCAGGAATTTCTGAGAAGCATCTACAGTGCTCTGATCACTTTAGTTATAAAGAGAACATAATACACTGCTAAACCACACAATCTTTGCATTTATTAAAAATCACAGTCAGATGCATCCAGGAAGGAATACACAGGGACTTCTCAAAAGTAGTAATATTCTTTTTTTCTTAAATTGTGTGTACTTATGGGTTCCTTTCCTCTCGATGAGTCCTCTATATTCTTTTTTAGGAATAAGGTGATGGAGTTCTCCTGCATTAATCCTGGGGCCACTGCACTGAATGGAGTGTGTAGGGATGAGTGTCCAGTGCTTCAGGAGTGTGTTTTCACCTCTGGGAAGAGTCAGCGGTTCATTTCTGTAGTGCCTGTGTTAATGCAAAGCAGGAAATATCAAAGGGACTTTTAAAATTTTTTTAATATTTATGAACTTTTATATACCTTACAATTAAAAATTATAATTGTAAAATTTCTTGACCTCAGGCAAAAAGGACCATGTTTTCACAGTTCCATTCCAGCTTAGATGTGTGCATCAAAGATAACTGAAAGGAAATTTGAATTCATTTATCCCAATAATTTTTGTGTGCTATGTGCCTGGTTAGGTACCTGGCCTTAGGTATGGTGGAGAGGGTCAGTTATTCTTTTCTTCCTGAGCAGGACAAGTGATGGCTAAAGATTTTTGATTTAAAAGCATCACTTTTAATGATATTTTAATTTCACATATATTCTAAAGTAAGCACCACAGTACATAAAAGAATATCTTTGATCAATGAGGTAGTTTTTATAGTTTTTTGACTTTAAAAATGGCAACTTTTTAATTTAACTTAATTTTTTTGTCAATTCAAACCAGAGGATATTTTTTCCATTAAGACAGGATGGGAGGGAGGGAAGGAGGGAGAGAGAGAACGAGAGAGACATTGATGTGAGAGAGACATGTCAATTGGTTGCCTCTTAAACATGCCCAGACTGAGCCTGCAACCTGAACATGTGGTCTGACCAGGAATTGAACCGTGACCTCCAGGATCATAGGTTGACACTCCACCACTGAGTCACACTGGCTGGGCAAAATGGTAATTTTTTAAAATCAGATATTTTTGTAATATCTGCTCATGCCAATCTGAAATATAGAGGTCTTCTTGCATGGCCGGTGTGGCTCAATGGTTGAGCATTGACCTATGAACCCAGGAGGTCACAGTTCGATTCTTGGTCAGAGCACATGCCTGGGTTGCAGGCTTGATCCCCAGTGTGGGGTGTGCAGGAGGCAGCCTGTCAATGATGCTCTCTCATCATTGATATTTCTGTCTCTTTCTCCCTCTCCCTTCCTGTCTGAAATCAGTATAAATATATTTAAAAAATCTTCAGAACAAAATTTGTTTCCCAATAAACTGCAAGATAGGCTTCTTCTATTGTATCTTCACCTTGAATAATAAATTTTGGATATTCTCCTTAATACTAAATAATACTTAATTCTTTTTATCATTTGGTAAAAAACTGAGTAAGTTTTAAAACCAGAAAAGTTAGGCTTGTAGCTAAGACGTACTATGAATACTTACAAATAAGTCCAGATCACTTTTGTGTAGTGTCACATGAAAAGAGGATTCAAAATGTTTAGCCCATTAGATAAGACACATTATAGGCAAACAGTGTCTACACGTTGGCACTGCTAGTTCTGTAGAGCTTTCATATAGAAATAAATGTAATCATGTTTTTTCATTGAAATCTTCATAGGTTCATGGTAGTTTTGAGTGTTTTTGAGAATCTTGAAGCCTTTTTCCCCCTAAAATATAAGAGAATCACCTATCAGCTGCCTCTTGCATACTCGCTAATAGGGATTGAGCCCACAAATTGGGCATGTGCCCTTCTGGTTCATTGGTTGATCCTCAACTGTGGAAGCATGCCGGCCGGGCGAACCTTGGAAACCTTTAAGAAAGGATGTGGATTGTGTAACTGTCCACCTTGGTGCTTTTGGTGGAGAAGCAGTAGCATTGGAATACAGTCAGCCCTCGGGTTACGTCAGACTCCGCATACGTCGTTTCGTGGTTACGTTGCCATCTCCCATTTATTTATGAAAATACTTCCATCATTTCGACGTCTGTGCATATGTGCTTTATGTTTTTTATTATTTATTTACCACAAGTAAAGGTCAGGAATTGTTATCCTTCTTTTAAGTTTGTTTTTCTGTTTCACTTCATTACTGCTGTGTCTGTGCTCCCTGTGAGTGACGTAGGTGCTTATGTAGGTGGTTCCGACTTAGGCGGTCATCGTGCTACGTCGCCGTAGGAGCGGACCTCCGAGGTCACCTGAGGACCTACTGTGTTGTTGATTTGTACCAAGCTAATGACCGTCTCACACAGTGCTGGCCACTTTGGCTCAGGGATAGAGTGCCGGCCCGTGGACTGAAGGGACCTGGTTTCGATTCCAGTCAAGGGCATGTACCTTGGTTGCAGGCTCCAGCCCTGGCCTTTGTCGGGGGGGGGGGGGGGGGGGGGTGTGCAGGAGGCAACCAGGCAATGTGTCTCTCTCACATAGATGTTTCTCTTTGTCTCTCCCCCTCTATTCTCCTATCTCTAAAAACATAAATAAATAAAATCAATAGAAAAAATATCCTCGAGTGAGGATTAAAAAAAAATACTATTTCACACAGAAAAATGTGTTTATATTAGATTTTAAACACCCTATCATTTAAATGTTATTTACGAAGTACAGTACATATTTTTGCATGGGAAAGACGTTCTTAAGTTACCTCAGTTTTCAAGATTGGTAGGGAACTTACTGTGTAACCATTTTTTACTGTGACTAAATTATGTGTAGATGTCAGAATGTATCATCATATAATTTAGGTGCTTAGGTTTATGGTATATTCTCTTGGTTAAAGTGCCTGGATTGAGGTTTCATATTTTGAAACTAAATCTGTCTAGGCAGCAGCTCACATACATAATCCCCACAAAATTCACTCGTATTATTATTTACTACAACCACTAGATTTTCATTTATGTCTTTATACTTCCACTCACCAGGACTTATGTAGAATCATACCAGTTTACTATGTCTTTTCAGAGTCCATGAGTGTGAGTGTGTTTGTATCGTCATTTTTTTCTATGAAAAGGGTAAGGTACATTATGGTTTTTACTACCTTTAAATTTTTTAAAAAATATATTTTTATTTCAGAGAGGAAGGGGGAGAGAGTGATAGAAACATGTGATTAGAGAGAATCATTGATCGGCTGCCTCCTGCATTCCCCCTACTAGGGATTGAGCCTGCAACCGGGTGTATGCCCTGACTGGGAATCGAACTGTGACCTCCTGGTTCATAGGTCGATGCTCAGCCACTGAGCCACACCAGCTGGGCTGTTACCTTTAAATTTTAATGATAGACTATAGTGTAATTTCTGTTTATGATGTTAAGTGACAATGAAGAAGTTATTAATATTAATTGAACCTCTTCCCCAGTTGCTCCAAAATTCTAGGTGCAGTCATAGTTTCTATTTGGGGCAGCCTTTGTTTTTCCTCTGGGCTACTTTAAACATTACTCATCTGAGAGTGAGCTGGTCTGGCTTTGAATGCCACTGGGCAAGTCAGTCTATCTCAGTTTGTGTTCCCTCCTCTGTAACATGGGCTAATGACACCTATCTCACAGGTTGTTGTGAAGGTCCCAGAAATACACAGCAGGCTCTACTCATGCTGCAGCATGAATAAACATTTGTTGCTTAAGTCTGGAATCCTGTGCAAGGAAATAGCTGGAAAGCATGGCGGGTCTAGAGGAAGTATCATATTGAAGTTAATTTGATTTAAGAGGCGGTGGGTTGATCAGGAAAGGTGTTACAAAGGGCTTACTTAAAAGGAACTTGTTTGCTAGATCAGGAGTTGGGATGGGGTAGCATATGTAACTATCCTGTTTCTAATAGTGACTCTTAGGTAGTGATGATAATACAAAATTAATTGTATTATAAGCCACATTTAAACAAATAACATTATATTAAAATGGAACTATGACTTATTTTTAAAACTTTATAAAAGTTCTCATACTTCTTCACTTCCACTGTCATGTCAGAACCACAGTATTATCTTAGGGCAGTATTTCACTCACATCATTACCCATGCACAGTTCCCAGAGTTCTGTTCTTTTCCTATGTTTGGGTGCTTGCTGCTTTGGTTTTTGAACAGATAATATATTTGAATCTTTCCTGAGAACCACTACCTGGTCTTTTATCGTATTTTTTGAGTTCTAGTTAGGTAAATTCATATATGATGTGTATAAGATATACTGAAGTATTCTTTTAATTTAGAGCGGAATATTCCTTTTGTTGTTAATCCTCACCCGAGAATGTTTTTCCATTGATTTTCTATAGAGACTATAGGCCCGGTGCATGAATTCATGCATGGGTGGGGTTAGGCTGTCCCGCCCCAATCAGGGCTGATCGGGCCGGGTTGGCTGGGGGGGAGGGCCACAAGTGGTTGGCAGGCCAGGGGGAGGGGCTGTGGGTGGTTGGCCAGCCAGCCTAGCCCCCTGGTCAAACTCCCTGTCAAGGGGACAATTTGCATATTAGCCTTTTTTTTATATAGGATTGGAAGGGAGGGGGAGAGAGACAGAGAGGAACATGGATGTGAGCATCAATTGGTTGCTACCCTCATGTGCCCTGTTGGGGCCAGGGATCAAGTCTGCAACTGAGGTACATTTCCTTGACTGGAATCCAACCTGTGACCCCTCAGTCCTTGGGCCAACACTTTATCCACTGAGTCAAACCAGCTGGGCCAGAATATTCTTTCCATTGCTACTTTTACTATCTTTACAATATCTTGAAAAATATAATGACCAAAGAAATGATTCATGCTTGGGTTTGGATTGTTGATTTGGACATTTTAAGAGACATTTTACAATAGACCAAAATTAAATAATTAATTGTTAGAGATCTATATAGTAAAAGCCTAAGTGACTGTTATGGCTGAATGACCAGAACGACCGGTCACTATGATGTGCACTGACCACCAGG
This sequence comes from Myotis myotis, assembly GCF_014108235.1. NCBI lineage: Eukaryota > Metazoa > Chordata > Mammalia > Chiroptera > Vespertilionidae > Myotis > Myotis myotis. Next base: position 93,471,622 of record NW_023416390.1, on the reverse strand, counting down.
GGGCAGATGCTCAATGCAGGGTTCACGGCTGGCGAGTGCAGCAGTGGTGGCAGGAGCCTCTCCTGCCTCCACAGTAGCGCTAAGGAGCAGCAAGCCAAGCGGTAAGGAGAAGTGAGCAGGTGGGTGGTAAGGAGCAAGGGGTCCTGGACTGTGAGAGCGATGTCCGATTGCCGGCTTAGGCCCACTCCCCACTGTGAGAGGGCACAGGCCGGGCTGAGGGAACTCCTGCTCCCCTCCCCTCCAGTGCACGGATTTTGTGCACTGGGTTGCTAGTATTTATATAACTATAGCACTGTGGTCACATTGTAAGTCCTCATTTGTTCTATTTTTCTTAATTCTTTTCATTTTTTCATTTATTATTTGATTGTGTCCTTTTATTGTTGCCTTTCCTGAAAATGAGTAGTGAAAGAATAGCCTTTCTTGAAGCACAGTTCAGGTTGAGAAGCCACATGACTTTGATTTTGTGTTCAGCATGATGGCTGAAGATGAGAGTTAAAGACCAGGAACGGAACTCGGATATCACACTGCTCCCGTGGAGCACAGCCTGCAGTGTTGCCACAGAGACCTGGCTAACCAGCGTTCTCGCTCTGGGAAACACTGAGGACATACTTTAGTGATTTATGTGTGGGTGACTGGCAAAGAAATGTGTCAACTCTGCATATACACATACACAAATGTGTCTTTCCGAATTCCACAAAGCCTACTATCAGTGCACACCTTTTCAGAAGTGTTCCCACTAGTTAAAGTGGATGTACTTTGGTCTTTCTACACCTTGTCTTGTCACCAAGAAGATGACAGATGGTGAATAAAAAACAGGCTGACCACATATTAGTTAATGACCTACACGGGGGCATCATGCATACCTTGGCCTCCCGGCAGCACCACCCCTAACAACCAGGCTGCAGACCAAATGCAACACTAAGATGCATTTTTTGTCAGTCATGCAGGGCGTCAGGTATATTCTGAGTATCACATGGAAATGAGATTTGGAGAGAATTATAAGCTCTGGATCTACACGTTTCCACTGTGCTGCACGGAAGGCTGGGGTGTATGTGCAACAGTGCTGGGGAGATGGAGGGCGGGAAGGTAAGGAAAGCAGTGGCCGGGATTAATGTGGACGTTGTTTTCTCAAGAATTTTTTGCAATTTACAAAGGTTATATTTATAAAAAGTTCAAACAACCAGAAGTAAAAAGTCAGTGTCCTCACCTTTCAGTCTCACATCCAGAGGTCATTACAATTCTGTTAATAGTTTGGTGTGTATATTTTCACAATTCTTCTGCATATACAAAAGAATTTCTAGAAAACTACACAAAATGGGATTATACTACATATATTCTTCTGCTATTCTGTCATGACACAGTGTATTATGGTCATCTTTCCATCTCATTACTACCCCAGTCCTCTAGGTCACTGCTTCAACACTTTATAGCACGTACCTACCACAACATACTGAGCTCTTCTCATTGACGGCATTTAGGATTTGCAAGAGGCTTTTGCCAAGACACAGTTGTGTGCTAAGCTTCCTTGTACCTTTAGAGTTGTTACCACTTGTAAATTTTCCTTTGGTTAGTCTCCTAACAGTAAATTCGGTGGAACAAAGAGAATGAACATTTAAACTTTTGGAAGATACTTCTGAGTTATCCTCATGTCTAGAGTCATTAATGATAACGTTTAAGAATGTTGTGGTCTAGTCAGAAACTAGAGGCAACATAGAATTTAACATTTTAGGAAATTTCCACCATGGTAAAATGTTTTCTCCAACACTATAGAGCAGTGGAACTTGAAATGCAAAAACCTGCCAATCTTTTACCATTCCCTAGAGATAATCTTTTAAAAATTTTGAAAATTTATTCCTGTGATTATCATTGGAATTTAAAAGAATATATTTCTTAGTGTATCTGTCTGACAGTCTCTTTTATTCCTGTCATGAAAGTTGGAGGAATTTCATGCACCTACACTGCCAACTGTTCCTCTACTTTCTGGATTTATTATTACAATTGTAATTGTGCTGATGGTTTTTCATTGTTTTTACTTACTTACTTATTTATTTTTACAGTGTCTTTTTACTTCTGTCCCTTTTATCTCCCTTAAACATTGTTTTGGATTTTTAAAAACTAGTTAAAATTTTAAGAAAAAAAAAGACACCAATAAATGGTATTACTACTAGGAGTGATACGGTCAATTGCAGAACCAAGTAGTATAATTGTGTTTATAATAATAAACCCTGTGGCAGTTAAAAGTTGTTCTACTTGAAGAATGTAAAGATCAAGTGACATTCTGTTTTCTTAAATCTATTGTCCTATAATCTGTTGACAATAATGCCACAATTTAGTTTGCTGTAGTTTTTCTTGCAAGTTCTAATTACTATATTTTTTCTTAATGTTACTAAAAGCCTATATCTTCGCACAATTTTTAATTTTGCAGTATTGGAAATGGATATTTTTATTTTCGAGGACATGCTTGACTTGTTCTCTGCTGCCCACTCTAATGTGGATTAATTTCTTCTGTGCCTGTGACTGCAGTCACACTGGGGTTTCTCTGCCTTCCCCTGTTAAGGCCACTCTTTTTTTTTTCAGTTCAGTTGAAAACATTAAAGATTTTTTTTCCCCCAGAATTTTGTTAGTGCTTCAGAGGTAAATTTCAAAATTCTTATGTCTGGAGTGATCTTCAGTTTGCCATCATACTTGACTCATAGTTTGTTTAGGTTGAGAGTTCTTGGTTCAAAATGCTTTTCCATCAGAATTTTAAAAAAAATATTTTTTAAAAATTGATTTTTAGAGAGGAAGGGAAAGGGAGAGAGAGAAACATCAATGTGAGAGGGAAAACATCGTTTGGCTGCCTCCTGCACGATCGAGCCTGCAACCCCAGTATGTGCCCTGACGGGGAATCAAAGGGCAACCTTTTGGTGCACAGGACAACACCAAACCAACCAAGCCACACCAGCCAGGGCTGTAGTAGGTGTATTTTAAATTTCATCTTGCTTGGCTCACTGTAATCTTCAATCTCAAATCTTTATCCCATTCACATGTTTCTTTGTTTTTCCCCTTTATCACTTCACATTGTCTCTGCTTGTCTTATGGAACTTAGTCTATAAATGTTGGGCCTGTTGGAGCGATCTAGCTTGTATGTTTTCCTTCATATTTTCTCTTCTGTCCTTTCCTCCTTCTATTTGGGAGGTTTCTTCTTTTGATCTCCCAGAATACTGTCTTCAGTCATGCCCAGTCAGCCTTTCTGATGAAAATTTTATCAACTATGTGTTTAATTTCCAAGATCTCCTAGTAGTTCTCTGGTCTTTTCATTGCTCATAGTGGCCGGTTTTGCTGTTTGTTGTGAAGGAATATACCCCTTGAAGCTTTTAGCATGGTAATTGAGGTGTTGGGTTTGCTGTGGTCTATTCCTGTTTGTTCTCCTTCGGATCACTTAGTCTGTTTTCTTTATCCTGGTCTTTCTCTTTATTACTTTCTGATTTTTCTCAAATGTCCAGTAATCCTTGGTTGGCCAAATATTGGAATGAAGATTTGTACTGATTAATGTAAGTCCACTTGCCCAAAAGGCTTCTCCCTTTAATAGTAGCCCTCCCTGTGGAGTGTGCGTGTGTTCAGTGAGCTGGGCGGGAAAGTACAATTTTGGAGCATATGCACAGCTGCCACAGTTGCCAAAGTTAATGGGTTGTATAATGAGGTGTTTAGTTTACTTCACTTTTGGGTGAACCTGCCTTTCATTCTCTTCTCTGCCCCTCCCCTTTCCTCTTTCCCTCTCTTGTCTCATCTTCCTTTCTCTCATTCTCTCCCCACCTCTTTTCCTTCCTTCAGGGTCATGGTGTGGCATTGCCTCAAGCTTTGTGCTGCTTTCCTTTCCAGCCTTCAGTCCTGTTCTGGGGTTTCTTCCCAGACTGACTTTGCTTTATTTAGATGCAGTTGTCTGGCTTGAGCTGAGGGCAGCTGCTCAATATAAAGGAGAAGTCAGGAGGGGCCTGGACACGTGCTCTGTGAGGGCCCTGTGATTGCCCTGGTTAGAGCAGCAGGGCCTTCTCACTAAGGCCCTAACAGCCTTCTGTGTATTTTGGGTTTTATTTTCTGTTTTGGTTCACTCATCAGTATGAGCCCATCTATTTTTGGACAGTGCTCACATTTGGGTTGAAGTTTTTTGAAGTTTTCATAAAACTTGGGGTCAATATCAATCTTGGGAAATCAGTGCATCCCCTGTAACTCTTTGACAGTAATTTAGGAAGGCGCTTAAATGTATCATTCCATTGAGTACTAGAATCAAGACTTACTCCCAGGCACATAGTTTCCCTTCTCTCCTGGTAGTCTTACTTCTATCATTTCCTCCTTTTCTTAAGGAATATTATGTATTTAAATTTTTACAAAAAATTTTTATTGATTTTTAGAGAGGAAGGGAGAGAAACATCGATGTGAGAGTGGAGCATCTATTGGCTGCCTCCTGCATGCCTCCTACAGGGGATTTAGCCTGTAACCCAGGCATGTGCCCTGACCAGGAATCGAACCCGCAACCTTTTTGGTGCATGGGACGATGCCCAGTCAACTGAACAACACTGGCCAGGGCATTTATTTAAGTGTTTAATCATGTACTTGAAGCTTAAGATAATCCATGGCACTGGGGGATTTAGAGGTAAGTGATCAAGTAAAATGACTGAAATATACTTGAGTTAAGCTTAGTATTTTTCCTATAGGTTTCTTTTTCCCTAGAAATGAATTAATATTCTATTAATCCTCACTTGAGAATATTTTTTCCATTGATTAGAGAGTGGAAGAAAGGGAGGAGTCGGGGGAGAGAGAAAGAGAGAGAGAGAAACATTGATGTGAGAAAGACACATGATTGCTTGCCTTCTGCACATGCCCTGACCGGGGCCAGGGATGGAATCTGCAACCCAGGCACATGCCCTTGAGCGGGATTCAAATCTGCCACCCTTTGGTGTTCGGGCTGACACTCTAACCAGTGAGAACCACCGGCCAGGTTGAAATGAGTTAATATTCTAGAAACAGAGAAAATGTAGAGAGAATCATCAAACATTTGCTCCATACATATAAAAGGAAGTGATTGGTATTATTTCACTACTGAGATATTTTAATCTAGTGGAGTCAATGTTACATCAAAAGTATTAATCTGTTTTTCTTAGTTACTTAAAACATAGTCAAAATAATAAATAATAAATGGCCTCCTTTTAGGTTTTCCAGTTCTTTTTTTTTATATATATATTTTATTGACTTTTTACAGAGAGGAAGGGAGAGAGATAGAGAGTTAGAAACATCGATGAGAGAGAAACATCGATCAGCTGCCTCCTGCACATCTCCTACTGGGGATGTGCCCGCAACCCAGGTACATGCCCTTGACCGGAATCGAACCTGGGACCTTTTAGTCCGCAGGCCGACGCTCTATCCACTGAGCCAAACCGGTTCTGGCGATTTTCCAGTTCTAAGAGATCCATGGCACTAGATGAAGTCTAATACTGGGGTTGGATATTAATTAGAACCCAGTATTTTTTTTTTCCTCAGGGGTCATTTGAAAACTGAAATTCAGCAAAGTCTTAAGAAGGCTCACTTTGGGAAAGTACTCTCAAATAGAGCCATTTTCTGTGTTCCCATACTCTTCATATTAGCAGCTCTTGTTGGATAACTAACTGTGTAGAAATAATTATCCCCATGATAAGCTTTTTCAGGACAGAGATTGGGTCAAAATAAGAGCTTTCATTGACTCTTCAAAATGTGTGCTAGGCATGATGCTAAGTACTTCATTTAATTCCTGAAATAAACCAGTCATTGAGTAGTCTTCATTTACACATGAAAATATTAAGGTTTAGCAAGGGTTAAGTATATTATATATGGCCGTAAATGGAAAGTGACATTGAGATTTAAATAGATCAGGTATCTGTTGGTTATTTCTTCCTATGGGAGGGAAGTATACATATTGCACATAGAAATGAGAATTTTCATGATTCACTCTTGGTACTAGTGAGGAAGGCAGAATAAAATACTGATTTGTTTTTCCTAAGAACACAATTGTGGTTTTTAATACGATGTGTATACATGTATTTTCTCTCTGGACTTTTTTCTATCATTCATTCATTCATTCATTCATTTAGTAAAGTACAGGAAGATAGCAGTTTTAAATACCTCCGTAAGGAAATACTGGTATTTTTTTATATTTAATTTGAACTGATTTTTACATTTTCTTTTTAAATATATTTTTATTGATTTCAGAGAGGAAGGGAGAGGGAGAGAGTGATAGAAACATCAATGATGAGAGAGAATCAGTGATTGGCTGCCTCCTGCACCCAGGCATATGCCCAAGACTGGGAATTGAACCATGACCTCCTGATTCATAGGTTGACGCTCAACCACTGAGCCATGCTGGCCGGCCAATTTTCAAATTTTTTAATAAGCATCATTTGGTTTTTACATATCTAGAATGATGATTTCTTTCTTTTTTCGTTTTTTACTTAGGTCCTATATGGGCAGAATTTAAAACAAATTATTGTATGTCTTTATTTCATGCTTACATTTACATTGAGGTTTTGGTTAGGTAGAGAATTCCAGCTTCTAAGTTTTCCCCCCACTTTAGCACTGTCAAGAATTTGTTCCACTCTCTTTTACCCAGAGTCTTGATGAGAAGTTTTATGGTAATTTGAAATGTTTCTCAATTGGAAGTTAGCTGATTTTTTGTTTTTCTCATGATGGGTTGTTTTTATGGGGTTTTGGGAGGAAGATCAGAGGTAAAGTGTCATTTTCATCACATCAGAAGAAAGGTGTAGATTATCAACATGCCTTGATGTTGACCTTATTCACCAGGTTGAGGCAGTGTTTCCCAGAGTTCTCCAATGTAAGGCTAGTCGCCCCCCTTTCCCCTTTTTCCATTCTGTGGGCTGTGGGAGGAAGTCATGATGCACAGCCCACATTTAAGGGGTAGGAACTTTGGTTCTACATCCTTTAGGGTTGAGTAACTCCGTAAATTATTAGGAATTTTTAGGCATTGGAGATTCAACTCTTCTCCCCCTCTTATTTATTATTCAATTACTAGAGGCCCAGTGCACGAATTTGTGCATGAGTGGGTTCCCTCGGCCTGGCCTGTGGGATCGGGCCTGAACTGGCTCTTTGACTTCTACCGAGGGGTCCCTGGATTGCAAGAGGTTGCAGGCCAGGCTGAGGGACACCACTGGTGCATGATCGGGGCTGGCGAGGGACAAGGGAGGTTGGCCAGCCAGGGAGGGACCGCGGGAGGGCTCCAGGGCGTGTCTGGCCCATCTCGATCAATCCCCATTGGCCGGACCCCAGCAGCAAACTAACCTACCGGTTGGAGCATCTACCCCCTGGTGGTCCGTGCACGTCATAGTGAGCGGTTGAGCAGCCTTAGCATATCATTAGCATATTACACTTTGATTTGTTAAACAGACGACCAGAAACTTAGCATATTAGGCTTTTATTATATAGGATTTATATCACTATGGACTCATAGGTATTTGTTGTATTTACATATATTTTTTACTATGATGGAAACCAGGTTATTTAGCTTCTAGTTCAAGTTTTCTCAGTTATCTGATTTCTTCTTTGAGACACAAATGGAGATAATTATCAAGATCTAATTGGAGCTCTGGCCAGTGTTTTCAGTGGTTAGAGTGTGGGCCCCTAGCACCAAAGAGTTGCAGGTTCGATTTCAGACCCTGGTTGGAGTGTGTGCGGGAGGCAACCAATCAGTGTGTCTCTCACACATTGATATTTGTCTTCCTCCCTCCCACTCTAAAAATCAATGGGAAAAAATAATCCTTGGGTGAGGATTAACAACAACAAAAAGATCTAATTGAGTATAATGCCATCTCAAGCTACTCATGGATAGAAAAAATTCTTAGTAATAGCTAGGAATGACAGCCTGCTGGGGATCATGTTGGACACCCACCCTAGGCAGTATTTAGGGATTCACATAACCTTGTTCAGATACAGATACCTTTCCATAAGGCTGCCATTGCTATTGTCCTTTCTCCAAAGAGGTGAGCAACAGTAGGTGGACAGGATTATTGGGAGCCATATTTACCAAAAAGGTCCAACTCTATCCAAAAAAATTGTGGCAAAACTTAGACACTCAAAGTACAGTTGATGATGTGTATGCCTATGATTACTATATAATCTCTGGCCAGGATTATTTGGTGCTCTTATGTATCTTAATTTTCACATTTAAAAATTTGTCCTTAATCTAGCCATCTGAGGGTGAACTAGTTTACTTTTTTAATTGTTTTCAGAAGAAAAGTCTACCCTAGAAGTTCCCTAAAGGATCATTTAAAACTAGAGGCCTGATGCACGAAATTTGTGCAAGAGTAGGCCTTCCTTCCCCTGTCTGTTGGCACTGGCTTCCCTCTGTCGCCCGGGACCCGGGCTTCCCTCGAAGCCCCAGCTTCATCCGGAAGGATGTCTTATCTAATTAGCATATTATGCTTTTATTATTATAGACGTCTCTTGTATCGTCTCAGCCACGGCATAAATAGCTCTTCCTAATGTAGCGCAGGTACTGCTCTTTCTCCTAGTCTTGGTATTGCCAGGCTCCCGTCATGCTTCTAAAGTGTTTTTGGTTTTTACATATTTCCAGTTTTTTAAGTCATGACTATATGCTACTTTTCTTAACCCTGTAGAAGAATCCTATATTGTCTGCATATTACTATTGGATCATGAGTGTGTGCCAGAAATGTTTTCTAGAGCAGTGGTTCTCAACCTTGGCTGCACATTAGAATCACCTGGGAATCTTTAAAATCCTGATTTCTGGGCCTCATCCTCCGGAAATTCTGTTTCTTTGTTACTCATGTTGTGGCCCCACCCCATAACAAAGAAACAGAATTTCCAGAGGATGAGGCCCAGAAATCAGGATTTTAAAAAGATTCCCAGGTGATTCTAATGTGCAGCCAAGGTTGAGAACCACTGCACTAGAGCACCTTTAACTGTCTGACCACACACACGCACCCTAGCACTCCCTCTCTAATAAAGGACTTTGCTGCTAGTTTCTGCATTGTGTATGGGATTCCAGGTATCTTCCATCTCTGGCAAAGGACTGAAGTGCTTTGCAATTTTGGTTATTAATACCAACAGCTGGAGAGTACAACAGCAATGAGGTTCAAAGAATATTTGGTGGTTGGATTCCTTCCCTTTAAGCTTTTTTGATGAATATTCTCCAAAATTCTCTTGTAATTTTTTTAATACTTTCCTTTAAAAAAAAAAAAGCCAACAAAGGGGAATTTGCTGGTTGGCACAAAACATGCTGCAAAGTTGCTTTTTTTTGGTTATTGTAACTGAAGAATATCAAGGATTGACTTGAAAAAGAAAGGTAGATTTTCCTGTTTTATCAGCCGTTTCCTGATTGTCTTGCTCCCTTTAAAAAACCTCAAGATTTTTCTAAATACAATCTTTAAACTTGGAAATAGTGCTTTAAAAAAAACACCTCTTTCCATTTTTCTTTTTTATAAAATTTATTGATTTTAGAAAGGAAGGGAGAGGGAGAGAGAAACATTGTTTGAGAGAGAAGCATCAATCAGTTGTCTCCTGTATGCCTCCTATTGCAGTGGTTCTCAACCTTCCCAATGCCGCGACCCTTTAATACAGTTCCTCATGTTGTGGTGACCCCCAACCATAAAGTTATTTTCGTTGCTACTTCATAACTGTAATTTTGCTACTGTTATGAATTGTAACAATATAAATATCTGATATGCAGGATGTAATTTCATTGTTACAAATTGAACATCATTAAAGCATAGTGATTAATCACAAAAAACAGTATGTAATTATATATGTGTTTTCTGATGGTCTTAGGTGACTCCTGTGAAAGGGTCGTTTGACCTCCAAAGGGTCGCGACCCAGAGGTTGAGAACCGCTGTCCTATTGGGTTCTGAACCCCCAACTTGAGCATGTGCCCTGGAGTCGCAACCCGCAACCTGACCTTTTGGTGCATGGGACGACATTCAGACATCTGAGCCACACCAGTCAGGGCAGAAATAGTGCTTTTCTCTATTTCCACTATTTCCCCACATCAGGTGCGCTTACCAGCATTCTGACACCTAAGTCTCAGAAAAACTTATTCCTACATATGTTTTTATTGGATTCAGAAATTATATATTTAGTCATATATTTATAAAAATTTCACTTTTATGCCAGAAGTAGTTACATAGCATTAATCTTATGAGATGTATGCTTATTTTAATTTTTAACCTACTTGACAATTTCTTTTAGGTCAGCCTTTGTTGGTCTTCCATGTAAATACATGATACAAACAAATAGAAGCCATTTTTATTTGTATATGCAAATTAAATGTGTGTAAGAGGTTGGCAAATTTATGATGTATCTGTCACCATTCGAGTGTTTTTGGGTGCTCTTCTGACACCATACATTTCACAATTTTTTATAACCTGATAAGCACTTTTATGCTGCCACTCAGCTGTCAAATCTTTACATTTTACCATACATCTGATTTATTTTTAAATGAAGTAGCATTACAGGTGTGGTGAAAGGTGCCTTCACATGCCCTTTCCCAGTTGTTTCCTCTCCTTCAGAGGTTTCCAGTCTCCTGAATGTAGGCTTGTCATTGCCACACAGCATAATAAGCTAGCCTTTAAAAATTTTCCATTTGGTTGGAAGCATTCTGAGAAAGAAGCTCATGGTCAAATTCTTACCTACAGATTTGTTATATTGAAAGCACTGAAGGGGCTCTCAGACCTGGAAAGCAATTTGTCAATTTTTGAAGTTTAGCATTGCCCAGTGATTTGACCACAGAACCCCTTTCCCCATCATCTGTGGACTGTTGTTGCTTGAAACATGCTAATGGCTTCTTACTAATGTAACTTTCTAGATGTAGATGACAAAGTTACTAGTTGTCATCACTTCCAGTTGATGTTGATTTGATTATTAGATCACGTTTAAAATAAATTTACAAAAAAGGAAGGTAAAGTGCTAATAAGTTACATATTTATTGACCAGCATACAAGTTACTTATGCTCCTTAATTTTTTAAATTCCTGAGCTCTGTGATCTATTGAAGTGTCTGGCTGTGGACCATATAACCTTTGCCTTAAACTGATCTGTTAACGTTTTATGTTCTATGGTTGGACGTAGGCCGAGTTTGTTGTTAATGTTTGACACATTTTCTTGAATAACAGTTATCCAACTGTTAACGTTGTACAACATGGTACTTGAATTCTTTGTCTGCTCTTTTTTCTTCCTGTATTAGAAAATCTTGGTGCTTTTTGTAATTTATGTATAAAAGAAATTTTTCTTAAGATTTGTTCGTAGAATGATCTGATCCAGGAAAAATAAAACAGGAAAATGGACACTATTTCTGACCTTCCAATAAAACTCTCTGTTGGTTTTTAGACTGTTCACCCAGCCTTGGTGTCCAATGCATTGTCTTCAGGCAGGGCTGTTCCCTGCCCAGGATCTGCTGAGGGAGGGGAGTTTCACTGTCCTTTCACGGAGGCCAGGGAGGCTCCTCCCCCTGTAAAGGAAGAGTGCCAGCCAGCCCGCCCTCCTGGCTCTGTCCTTCAGCACTGCACTCCCACTCCCACCCTGAGGGAATGATAGGAAGGCTTACTTCCCAGAGTAGAAAGCGAGTCTGGAACTGTTCCCCAAATCTCCAAACACTGACCCATCTATCCTGTGAGTCTTAGAATTTTAGGGTTTATTAAGAAGTCTCTGTATTTTTAGGATCTCCTTTAAAAGACACACAGTAAATATTTTTTTCACTAGTTAGGATAAGTCTCTTGTGTTCTGCACCTTGCTATTTCAGATGTATTTAACGTTTTTTTTAAAGAAGATTTTTCTGTTTTTACTTTGCGTGGAAAGATCTCTCCAAAACCTGCATTAATTGTTTTATTAGCTTGCTTTTTATCTTTTTTTCAGATAACTTTTTTATTCTAAGCGTTAATTTTCTTGAAAGTTATTGTAACTGGACTGTGTGATTCTACAAATACTTCTCCAGTGTTCAATCCTCATTTTGTTTAATCACATATTTTAGAGATTAAGCACTTATATGAGGAGCCCAATACATGTGCACACTTGTTTTATTTTTTTATTTTTTAAATATATTTTATTGATTTTTTACAGAGAGGAAGGGAGAGAGATAGAGAGTTAGAAACATCGATGAGAGAGAAACATCGATCAGCTGCCTCCTGCACATCTCCCACTGGGGATATGCCCGCAACCCAGGTACATGCCCTTGACCGGAATCGAACCTGGGACCCCTCAGTCCGCAGGCCGACGCTCTATCCACTGAGCCAAACCGGTTTCGGCATTGTTTTAAATTAATGAGTGAGAAAATGATCAAGTAGAAGCAGTGTATCTTCTGTTTGGAATAAATTATAATGTACAATTAATAGCAGGTTTTTTTACAAATTATTATTATGTAGTAATGAACAATTCTGATGTGTCAGACACAGGTTAATCTACAATTCAACGCCACCTGTCTTCCAGAGGTGCTCATTCTGTCACTTTAATTTTTAGCTAAACATTTCCTGAGGGAATGTTCAGCTAAAAAATGATGCAAACTTCATTGCCCTCAAAGCTTAACCTCTACAGGTGGGCCCACTGTGGTTAGAGTAATTTGGAATTTCTTTGTTTGGAGTTAGGCCAGTGGTTGCCAGGTTCAAGACCCTGGTTTTCAGAAGGAATTTGTCTGCTTCTCAGATGGTTAAAAGAAGTACTTCTTAGTTATGTATGTATTTTTAGAGTTTATCCCTAGTTTTTTCTTAAAAATTCTGAGAGATGGGAAGGTATATAGAAGTTTTCGACCTCAATTCCATTTGAGAACGCGAAAGTTGACTGATGAGTGAAACAACACAAAAGGAACGATTCTGCCGCTTTATTTGGATGTTATATACTTAATGGGGTGAAGGGAAGATTGGGATGGGAAGAAGAGAGCCCAGGCCACCTTTGGCCACTGGCCTAACCCTTTAGGCCTCAGGATTCCCTTACGTAAAAACGATAGGGCAGGGTCACTTTGCAGGTCTTCCCTGGCTCTAATACCAATTGACGGTGTTTTTTTTGTTTGTTTTGTTATTGCTTTTTATTGTGTAACTGAGATAGTGAATAAAAGTAATACAATTATGGGAACCTAAGAAGAAACTTTCTTTAAAATGGCCAACTATAGTATAAATCAGTCTTGTCCAATAGGGCTTTTTGATGGAAATATTCTGTATTTGTGATTTCTGATATACTAGCCCTAGTCACATATTGCTGTTGAGCCGTGAAATGTTGCTAGAATGACTGAGGAACCTAATTTTAACTTTAATTAAAACAAATTTAAATAGCCACATGTGGCTAAATAGCTACTGTATTGGGCAGTGCAGGTTAACTTCTTAAGTATAAATATTCAAAGGAAATGTCCTCACATTGATTTAATATGAAAATCTTGTTCTTTTGTGATTTGCAACTGGAATCTCTTAATTTTAGAATTTGGCAAGTCTCAATATTGAAACCTTCAAGCACATCCTCCGTTTCAGTTGCAGTCAAGAATAGATAAGGTACTATGACCTTTGCCAAGGGTCCCACAGACTCCTTGGTAACCACATGCCTCTCACTGGCTTCTTTAGAGCTCTGCCACCTACTGAGGCCTGTGTGTGTCCACTAGTCAACCTGTAGATGACTGTCCGACTCCCCTCAGGGGTACACCCTATTCCTGTGGTAGGGTTTATACGATCTGGAGCACGTTTGGTGGTGGTGAGGATTTTATCTTCATATTTTTTATGAGCTTGATTCCTAAAAGTTGAGATACCACTTTCAAAAAATACTTGAAGTTTTCAGTCCTAGAACCTTGAGCAACATGCTTTCAGGCCCTGGTCAGGTTGCTCAGCTGGAACATCAGCTCATACACCAAAAGGTGGCGGCTTCGTTTTCTGCTCAGAGCACATACCCAGGTTTTGGGTTTGACCCCTGCTTGGGGTGGAAGTGGGAGGTACCTGACTGATGCTTCTCTTTCACGTCAATGTTCTATCTCTCTCCCTTCTCTCTAAAATCAATTTTTTTAAAAGGTGTTATTCAATTTAAAAATATCTAGGTCACAACCCTGGTCAGGTTGCTCAGTTGGTTAGAGCATCATCCCAGTAAGTTTGTGGGTTTGCTCCCCGTCAAGGCACATGTAAGAATCAACTGAGGGTGCCTGAATAGGTGGAACAGCAAGCCCAGGCCTCCCTCTGTTTCCTTTCCTCCCTCTCTCAAGTCAGTCAGTAAATGAAGGAAGGCAGAAAGAATAGCTAGGTCACTAGGCCATAAAACCAGTTGTCACTTGAATGAGTTTTCGTTAGGTCTGTATTGCTTCAGCATCACAATGCTACACTTCTGGGACTTGTGCGGGCATCACAGAGAACATGGGTTTTATCTTGAAATTCTGAACCTTTGAAATGGTAAGAGTTAGTGTAGAGGCAGTTTTTAGGGTTAATGGTTGGAACTGATAAGTCATGTGTTTGACACGATCATTTCTTCTGTAAGGTAATTTATGTAAATGTAAGTTATATATATGGCATACCAGAACACATAGCCCATGACATCCTGGGAACTCACTCCAGCCACACTGAGTGCAGAGCTGCTGTGATGACATAACCTGCTTCCCCTGAGCCTGTGCGGCACAGCCCGGCCCGCACCAGCGAGGCCTGTATTGGAGATGAAGGTGGGAGCGTGTATCAGTCATTTGCATGAGTTTTGAATGGAGGGAATCACACAATAAAAGCATGTTAAAAAAACTTCAAGTAAAAAGAAAGAAAACTTCAAGCAGCACAGAAGAATAAATGCCTTCATATTTCCATAGCATTTTTCCCCCTAAAATTCTAGTATGAGCTTAAAGTTTTCTTTTTTACAAATGGGACTAAATTATACCTTGCTTTTTTTGCTTATAATTTTAAAAAGTCAGTTTTTGAGGTATTATTTACCTATGATTACATTCACCCATTTTAGGTGTACAGTTCCATGACTTTTGACAAATATATACCATAATTGAGATATATGACATTTTCTTCCCTCCCAAAGGTCTCTTTTCTCTGCTTCTTTTTGTAACCATCATTATACTCAAGATATAGAACGTTTCTTATTGTCTCAAAAAGTTTCATCTTTCTGCCTCAGTTTTTTTTAAGGCTTTCAAATTTTATTTCTTTTTCTTTTTCTTTATTGATTAAGGTATTACATATGTTTGCTTATCCCCCCATTGCCCCCCCCAACCCCCCCGCCCACTCCCCCGATTCATGCCCTCACTCCCCCTGGTGTCTGTGTGACTGCCTCAGTTTTAACAGCTCTATTGAATTCAATATATGGATTTACTTAAATTTTCCTAAATCACCCCTTAGAGCTGCGGTTCTTAACCTGTGGGTCGCAACCCCTTTGGGGGTCGAACAACCCTTTCACAGGAGTCGCCTAAGACCATCGGAAAACATATATAATTACATATTGTTTTTGTGATTAATCACTATGCTTTAATTATGTTCAATTTGTAACAATGAAAATACATCCTCCATATCAGATATTTACATTACGATTCATAACAGGAGCAAAATTACAGTTATGAAGTAGCAACGAAAATAATTTTATGGTTGGGGGTCACCACAACATGAGGAACTGTATTAAAGGGTTGCGGCATTAGGAAGGTTGAGAACCACTGCCTTAGAGGTTTATTTTTAGGTTGTTTCCAGTCTTGCAGTTCAAGCAAGGTACAAAAAATATATATATAAATCTTAGTGTGTTTGTACAGCTATAGACATAGGGTAAATTCCTAGGAGTGAAAATGGAATGGAAAATGGCCTCCCCCCCAAAATTGGACTAATTTACTTTTCAACTGATTATGGATGAGAGGGCCTATTACTTTCTAATTATGCCTGGGTGTCACCAAATTCAGTTTGCGCTAATTTGATAAAGAAAATATTACCTAGCAAAGTAACTTGCATTCAGTGTTGTTTTTTCTCATTTTAAAGCCATGTCAAAAGCTCACATACAGCCAAAACCGGTTTGGCTCAGTGGATAGAGCATCAGCCTGCGGACTGAAAGGTCCCAGGTTCGATTCCGGTCAAGGGCATGTACCAGAGTTGTGGGCACATCCCCAGTGGGAGATGTGCAGGAGGCAGCTGATCGATGTTTCTAACTCTCTATCTCTCTCCCTTCCTCTCTGTAAAAAATCAATAAAAAAAATATATTAGAAAAAAAAAAAAAAAAAAAAAAAAAGCTCACATACACAAGAAACCTAACTCATGTTATTTATGGTTAAAACCACAGTATAACAGAGGAAATGTGAATAGAAAACTTTACCTTTGTTTCTACTATCCCAATATAATTTTCACTTCCTGCTTCTGTATCTGCATTTCTGTAATTACACATGACGTTTTAATCTCCTCACACCAAATGCTTAGTGTGTGCATGCATGATTTTGTTTTGCTTTTTAGAAGGTCACTTTATTTCCTGAGTGTTTTGTTGTTGTTATTCCAGAATTTTCATCTAGTTTGTGGCTGTGGTACATTTCTGTCATTCTATACTTTTTCACAATTATGAACTAGGCTTCAAATACCATCTTTTTAAATAGAAAAGTTTTAAAAAAGACTTTTTTTTTTTTTAATATATTTTATTGATTTTTTACAGAGAGGAAGGGAGAGAGATAGAGAGTCAGAAACATCGATGAGAGAGAAACATCGACCAGCCGCCTCCTGCACATCCCCCACCGGGGATGTGCCCGCAACCCAGGCACATGCCCTTGACCGGAATCGAACCCGGGACCCCTCAGTCCGCAGGCCGACGCTCTATCCACTGAGCCAAACCGGTTTCGGCAAAAAAGACTTTTAATAGTATTTCCTTAGGATAAGCTTTTACTAGTACGATTCTTCTGGATTTAAATATATCAACATAGACAGGGCAGGGTAGAATTTTATCATTTCAGATAGGTTTTGTCACTTCATTGGGAATTCAATGTTTTTCCTCTGAAGAAGGAAGCAGTTACATATCCATTTGCATCTATGCTAGCTTAAACTATTTTTCCTCTTTATTATTATTTTTTTGTTTTTCATTTTTAAAAAGTTATAGTTGACATACAAGATATTAGTTTCAATTGTAGGGTCCAGTGGTTAGACATTTGTATACCTTACGAAGTTTAGTACCCATCTGGCACTATACTAGTGCATAGCTATTACAGTACCAGTCACTCTTATTCCCTATGCTGTACTTTACATCATTGTGACTATTTTTATAACTGGCAATTTGTTCTACTGAATCCCTTCACCTTTTGGGCACATTTCTTCACCCTCTCCACGCCCCCATCTGGCGATCATTAGTTCTATGCACCTGTGAGTTTGTTTCTGTTTTGTATGTTCATTTATTTTGGTTTTTAGATTTACACACACACACACGTGAAATTATATAGTTTTTGTCTTTTTCTTTGTGACTTATTTTTCTTAGCATAATATCCTCTAAGTCCATCCAACCTCTTTTTTATTTTTTAAAAAGTTACAAAAATATATGCTACCTGTAAAGATTTCATACCCACTTTCCACTGTTCAGTAAATTAAAATTTTAAATTGATTTTTTCTCTCAATAGATTATTCACATTTTTTAATATTTTAAAATTATCAAACATTATACAGTGAAGACACCTTACTCTCGTTCCCCCGCTACTCAGTTCCCCTTCTTGGAGGCAATTAATATTGTCAGATTTTTAAAAAAATATATTTTATTGATTTTTTACAGAGAGGAAGGGAGAGGGATAGAGAGTTAGAAACATCAACGAGAGAGAAACATTGATCAGCTGCCTCCTGCACACCTCCTACTGGGGATGTGCCCGCAACCAAGGTACATGCCCTTGACTGGAATCGAACCTGGGACCTTTCAGTCCGCAGGCTGATGCTCTATCCACTGAGCCAAACTGGTTAGGGCTTATTGTCAGATTTTTGTGTACTTTTAAAGACATACTTTGTGCATTTTTGAGCAAATGTATCTGTGTGCTTTTTGGGTGTGTGTCTCTTTTCAAGCCACAAATGTTAAGTATGCGACACATACTTTTTTGCACATATTTTCTTAGATAACTTTATTTGTATTTTAACTTTTAAAAAGTAGATAACTATATGCTCATGGTTCAATAATAAAATAATGAAAGGCTTGAATAGTACCCCTTCTAGCCTAGTTCCCTGCCTGCTGTGCACACCCTTCAATGAATCTTTATGCATCATAGAAGCAAGTCAGATGGTGTATGCTTTTGTTTCCTTTTCCTCCTGTAAGTCGCAGACTAACCTTTCACATCTAAGAAGGCGGTATAGACTCGGTGTTAGGAGCAGTGACTCCTTACATTCGGATGTCTGCTCTGCCACGTATCAACTGTGTGATTGTGGGCAAGGTATTTTTTTTATTATTGATAAAGGTATTACGTATGTGTCCTTATCGCCTTATTGCCCCCTCACCCCCTACCTATGCGTGGGCAAGGTATTTAACCTGTCTGTACTTTGTACACTTCTTACGAAGATGGTAAGGCAGTATATATACTTTGCTTAGAATAGTACTGTAAATAAGAAGTATATGTGTTTGCTAGTAGTAGTATTTTTATTATTAAGGACAGTGACTAATAAAAAAATCTACAACAACCAGTATAATTTGATTTCTAGTAGTGATATATGGATATGGGTAAATTTATTTAACAGAAAAGGATGGATGGGATTCATCACTTGCTTGAATTCTACTTAAATACATTTTAGAAAACTTCAGGAAATAAAACTAAAGCAGCTAAAAATTTTAATGTTCCTTTTTATGGAGTGATAGTTTTTGTATATACTTGTTTAAACTAAACAGATATATTCTCTTTATGACATGAAAATGTCCCAGAGAAGGTGAGGGTAGAGATGGCTGCTAAGAATATAAACTTTTGCATAGTGCATCACATTTTAAAAGTGCTTTCTTATGCTTTTCCCACTCAAATTTGGTGAAAATAGATACATATCTACATATATTTAATTTTACGTGATATTGGTCCATAAAGTTTTTAAATTTCCTAGCTTTATCTTTTTAGGATCAAATCGTTAGAACATTAAATGCTCTTAAGGCAAGCAGTAGATTGGAGGAGTGAATTGTATTTCTATTTAATTTGTTCATCCTCAGTTCTTTTTTTTAAACATATTTTTTATTGATTTCAGAGATGAAGGGAGATGGAGAGAGAGGTAGAAACATCAGTGATGAGCGAGAATCATTGATTGGCTGCCTCATGCATGCACCCCACTGGAGATGGAGCCTGCAGTCTGGGCATGTGCCCCAACATGGAATCGAACTGGTTCATAGGTCGATGCTCAACCACTGAGCTGCGTTAGCTGGGCAGTTCTTTTTTATTTTTAATTAAAAAAAATCAAAGGAACAACCAAACCTCTCTTCCCCTTTCTCTTCTTCAGATCCCTATTACAAAATAATGTACACTTATTATAGAAAATGTAAAAACAGAACATACACAGAGAAGTAAGAATCACCTTAATTTCATTGCTCAGCTTAATATTCTGATAACAGTTTGATGTCTAGACAGCTTGCCTTTTTTTTCCTCTGTGGGGATATGCACACATAGTCACTTTTGTTACTAACTTGCCTTTTTTTGTTGTTAAATATATTTCTATTGATTTCAGAGAGGGGGGAGAGAGTGGGGGGGGGGGGAGAGAGAGAGAGAGAGAGAGAGAGAGAGAGAGAGAGAGAGAGAGAGAGAGAGGGGAACATCAGTGATGGGAATCATTGATCAACTATCTCCTGCATGTACGTCCCTATTGGGGGTTGAGCCTGCAATCCCGGGCATGTGCCCTTGATGGGAATTGAACCCGGGGTCCTTTAGCCCACAGGCCAATGCTCTATCCACTGAGCCAAACCAGCTAAGGCAGTAACTTGCCTTTTTTCCTGTCTGTGGGGATATGCACACACAATCACTTGTGTTAGTAACTTGTTTGCCTTTTACAGTGATGTCATCAGGAATGCTATACACACAGATGTTTTTTGTTTTTAAAATTAACTTAGTATCATGAACATTTTAATGTTATTTAATTACCTATAGTATCATTTACGATAGGTGCATCATATTCCATTGAGCACATATGCCATACTGAATTTTATTTTGTATGAAAATTTGTGCAAGAGTAGGCCTTCCTTCCCCCAGCTGCTGGCACTGGCTTCACTCCAGCACTCAGGACCTGGGCTGCTTCGCTCCAGCCTCGGCTTCTTCCAGAAGGACGTCCGGAATGACGCCCAGAAGGACATTTGGTCTAATTAGCATATTACCCTCTTATTATTATAGATGTATTTGTTGCCTATTCATGGGCATTTTGAAAATAAGCTGTATCGTAAATATCCTGTACACAACTGTTTTGAACATCCATTATTAGTTTTTAAAATATATTTTTATTGATTTCAGAGAGGAAGGAAGAGGGAGAGATAGAAACATCCATGATGAGAGAGAATCATGGATTGGCTGCCTCCTGCAAGTCCCCCACTGGAGATCAAGCCCACAACCCTGGCCATGTGCCCTTGGCTGGAATCGAACCTGGGACCTTTCACTTCGTAGGCCAACGCTCTATTCACTGAGCCAAACTGGCTAAGGTTATCCATTATTTTCTTATGATAAGTTCTGAGATTTGGAATTACAGAGTTACAGGATATATACTTTCTTCATGCTTTTGATACAGATCGCTGAACTATTCTCCAAATAGTTGGTATCTACCTATATGCTTGCCAGCATGAGGTATTGTCTGTTTGAGGTGTGAATTACTCCACTTCTGAATTAGTGCAAATTCACTTTCCATTGCCTCTAGAACCATCTTTTTCTTCTTCTCTACTTTCTGTTTTTCTATTCTTCTATATCCTTCCTCCTTCACACCTAAAACTTCATAGAAGCTGAATTTGACCCAAGTTGGAGAAGAAGCTGTTTCCAATGATCTTTTCCTCTCTCTTCACCAGCTTCTTAGTGTATTTTGCTGTAAAATATTCTGGGAACTCTCTTTGTAAAGCACCCAATTTTTCAAAGGTCATTTCTTTCAGTTTTACAGATCTTCATTTTCACATTTGTTAATGTCTTACATTTGTGAGGTGACCTCATGTTCTAGCCCGGTGGTGAAGAGAACTGTCCCTGGGACCCTGTGGACCAGGTTCAGATCCCAGCTTGTTCTTTTTTAAAAAAATATATATTTTATTGATTTTTTACAGAGAGGAAGGGAGAGGGATAGAGAGTTAGAAACATCGATGAGAGAGAAACATCGGTCAGCTGCCTCCTGCACACCTCCTACTGGGGATGTGCCCGCAACCAAGGCACATGCCCTTGACTGGAATCAAACCTGGGACCTTTCAGTCCGCAGGCCGATGCTCTATCCACTGAGCCAAACCGGGTAGGGCTCCCAGCTTGTTCTTGTTGACTAGCTTTGGAATCTAGGACATGTTATTGACCCTGTCCAGTCCTCCTCATTTTTCACTAGTGGAGATCATGATAATACTTTCCTTGGTATTTTGTTAGGATTTTAAGAGGTGATGCTTACAATTGCTCAGTATGTTGCTAACATTTAGTAATTACTCAGTAGGGCATCTTTTGTTAGCATCTCATCTGACATGTGCGAATGAAGCAGGGATTATTTTTGTCCTTCTGCATCTGAGTGAATGGGTTCAGAAAGAGGGAATACTTTCCCTGTCATCACACCAGAAAGTGATGTTGTCCAAACCTGAATTTAGGACTTTTGTCTTAAGGACTACTGCCAAGTGGGAGAACTAAGGTGAAGGACAGGAATTGTGCCTAATAATTAGGATAACATAGGAACAGCATGAAAAGTCTAAAAAGCTTTATATACGGGGCTTGAGAGGTGCAGCTCCAAGAAGCCTTGACTAGACTCGGCAAGTTGGCTCGAGGATGACAGTAGCTCCGGGAGCAGAGGAGTGGTTCCTGTGCATCTTGGCGGGAGAGAGGCTGCTGTGTATCCTTCAGGCTCCCAGACACAAAGGCTAAAGAATCTTGAAAAAGTTTAGAGTGCCAAGATCAAAACATTTAATAGATTTTTCTACTTTGGTTCAAATTAGAATGGAATCTTGCTTTAAATATATATGACTGATTAGGTTTTTATCTTAACTTGTTTCCGACAGGGCATGGTGCTGATGTGAAATGTGTAGACTGGCATCCAACAAAAGGGTTAGTTGTTTCAGGAAGTAAAGATAGTCAACAGCCAATCAAGTTCTGGGATCCCAAGACTGGGCAGAGTCTTGCAACACTGTAAGTGATAGGAACCCCACCTTGGTCCCCCGAACAAAGGGAACAAAGCTGTCTGTATTCTTTTTAACCTTTAGCTTTCTCTCCTCTCGTGTATTTTTGAAAAAGTAGGTTAGACAACAGATGGATTTGTATCCATAGCTGTCTTATTAATTAAATATGATTTATGTCTGAATTCCTAATGAAATACGGCCTGATTTATGCTCTGCCACAGCTATCTAAGCTTAACTTGGGTATCACGGGAGTGGAAGGTGAGGAAGAGATTGCGAAGGAGGTGGTTATTACTATTCTGACTTACTGTCTCTCCTCATTATAATGCACTTGGCACTGTGTGGAGTTGATGTGTATGCCCCTCACTAGACATACAGCCCAGCTTTCTTCATCCCACTATGTCTATTTATAGAGAAGCTTTTCCTCTATTTTTGAATCAGTTCTCAATTTTTTTGTCTGAGATGCTTACTTATGCAGCTACATAATAAATTTTTTTCTGAATTATCTGTAAACATGCACAGTGATATGAATATGTTGCTAACATTGTTTTGACCAAGCAGCTGTGTCCCGGTCCTCGTGATTGGGAGTGAGCTGGTTGGAGCAGGCTGCCGTGGCGCACACCTCCCCGGGCCGCAGCCCACCTACGTGCTTGGCAGTGGTGCTCTGCGGAGATGTGCACTGTGCAGGCCTCGGCTTGTGGCAGTGTCTTGAGTTCAAATTAACCCTCACACTATCCCATGCTCTTTTTTTATGCTTTGTCTTAATGAGAGGAGGTTCATTGAAGTTAAAACATTTAATAAGCTTTATTTAATAGTAATTTATATGTTCCAATGCTTCCCCTGATTCAAAGATAAACTTTTATATCCATTTGAAGCTCTGCTGTTATTTTAACTGGTTAAGGAAAGCAATGTTTAGATACTAGACATTATTTCTGTCATTGACCTATTTATTTCAAATGTACTTTTAACTGTGGTCCTATAATGCTGTTTCTTCATGCTTTATTGCTTCTAGGCTAAACCTCTTGCCATCTTGACCCATGTGCTTTTCAACAGAAATGGCCATTATATGGATTTAGATTTGTTTTTAATTCTTACATTATTTTCTTGGTACTTTGTTTCTAGTCATGCCCATAAAAACACAGTAATGGAAGTAAAATTAAATCTCAATGGCAATTGGCTACTCACAGCATCACGTGACCATCTTTGTAAACTTTTTGATATCAGAAACCTGAAAGAAGAGCTTCAAGTCTTCCGAGGTCATAAGAAAGAAGCCACAGGTCAGTGGCTTTTAGAGACACTTCTCCTTCTGACTTGCCTGTGGTGTTCTGAGGTCCTAATAATTTTGCCTTTCCCTGTGTTTTTGTTTTACAGCTGTGGCCTGGCATCCTGTTCATGAAGGACTTTTTGCCAGTGGAGGGTCCGATGGCTCTTTGCTCTTCTGGCATGTTGGGTATGTAACACTTATTATAAAGAAGTTGCTATTGTTTGAAGAGAGCACCTGAAAGTGTAAAACATGACACCGTTTGTATGTTTTCTGAGTGTTCATATATTCTGTGTCAGAGACTTCCTGCAGCTTTCCATTCTGGAAACCCAGCTTGGAATAGAAAACTGAGCACATTTATTTTTGGATGTAGAAGTCATTAAGAGCAAATAAAATAGATTTTCTTGTTTCTTATTGGTAAATCATTTTTGAAGCATTTTCCCTAGCTGGTGTGGCTCATTGGTTGAGTGTTGACCTATGAACCAGGAGGTCATTTTCAATTCTCGGTCAGGGCACATGCCTAGGTTGTGGGCTTGATCCCCAGTAGGAGGTGTGCAGGAGGCAGGCAATCAATGAAACATCATTGATGTTTCTCTCTCTCTCTCTCTCTCTCTCTCTCTCTCTCTCTTCCACTCTGAAATCAATAAAAACATATTTTAAAAAAATGTTATTGATGACAAATCAGCACCCCTATATCATGTGAAATTGACAGATTAAAAGTAATAGGCTTTGATAGCTATATGTTACACTAAAATAAAATGTCTTTAAATATATATATATATATAAGTTATATGTATATATAACTTTTGTGAAAAAGACTTCTTTCTGTGGTGCTATTGTAGGGTAGAGAAGGAAGTGGGCGGGATGGAGATGGCCCACGAAGGAATGATCTGGAGCCTGGCGTGGCATCCTCTTGGACATATCCTCTGCTCAGGCTCAAATGACCATACCAGGTAAGCTTTCTGTGAAAAAAGTAACAAGGGGTTACTGTGTTCATGGGGCATGTGGAAATAAGTATGTACATTTTTTATTGATAGATCGGTATATTAATTTGTATTCTGTCTTGTTCTTAGGAACATTTTTTGTGGTGTTTTATAAGTACATATGTTATGAGAAGGAGATTGAGTATGACTTTGTTATTCAAATTTTGTTTTGCCTTCTGATTAAAAACCGTCTTTCTGCATTTTAAATTTTTAGAAGAAAAGCATTGTAAAATTGTGTTTACCAGAGGACTGGTTTGTACTCTTAAGTGCCCAGAAATATACTGAGCTCATGCTCCTTGCCTTTCCCATCCATTACTTTTATTTTGCAGCAAATTCTGGACCCGAAACCGACCAGGTGATAAAATGCGTGATCGCTATAATCTAAACCTATTACCAGGAATGTCAGAAGATGGAGTAGAATATGGTGAGGCTCCGCACATTTCTCCTTCTTTGAAATGAGATAGTCTGTTATAAAAGTGTTAGGTATTGAGAAGATTTTACAAAATGAATTTTAGTTTTATAGTTTATTGATTTGTAAACCACCAATAAGTTTCATTTTTAAAAAGTTCTAATTTTATTGGACCACTACATTTATAAAATCTCTATTGATAGTGGATGTATTCCTATTTATAGATGACCTTGAACCTAATAGCCTGGCAGTAATACCAGGGATGGGAATACCAGAACAACTTAAATTAGCCATGGAACAAGAGCAGATGGGTAAGAGAAATTATACCTATAAATTCTGTTGTTATAAAATTTTTATAGGTCTGTTTCTTATCTTTATGATATTAAGTTATTTTGATAATGCCATTTTTTTAAAGAAATGTTTACATAAGTAATGTAAACTGCATAACATTTAATCTATTCTTCCAAAAATGTGTTCATTGATGAAGTGGCCACTTTCTTTTATTTCCTTGACTAATTACTTATCTTTATGATTACAGGGAAAGATGAGTCAAATGAAATTGAAATGACAATTCCAGGTTTAGATTGGGGAATGGAGGAAGTGATGCAAAAGGATCAGAAAAAAGTACCTCAGAAGAAAGTTCCTTATGCAAAACCTATCCCTGCTCAGTTCCAGCAGGTGAGTGGCCCATCTCGTTCATGCATTGGTGGTGCTGCTCGGTGAGTCTGATTGACGTTTAGAAACAGGGTTCTCTGCATCCTCTCATTGTTGGCGATATTTCTGTGCTGTTGACCTTTAGAGCATTTTTCACATATTTCAGGCATTCTTAGATGTAGTTCCCATCTGCTGCTTTGCATTTAGTGCTGAGTTTGTCATGAGTCTTCTCCAGATCTTTTATTATTCTCACCTCCTTATTATCATCGATGCTATTGGAGGAAGGAAGAAAAAGAGGCCGGAGCACAGAGAGTGCATCAACTCTCTTCTGCATTGCCTGTCTTCTGCTTTATTGGTTCCCTCAGCACAAGGTGGGGATGGGGGAGGGGGGGTCCTTTGGAAGAGGCAGGTGAGCTTCACATTCTTAATACATGCCAGATCTAACAACTTTTAGTAATTTAGTGACTGCCACCTAGTCATGTGCTTGCCAAATCCCACTCATGTGTCACTAAGAATTAGCATCGGAAATAAAGACAGTGCACCACGTGAGCCACCTTGTATTTAGAAAGTTGGAATGAGCCAATGAATGACACGATAGAATGGTTTTTCTCATTCTTCCATTGTAAATTACACACTTAGGGCATGTTTTAATATTCTCTTCTTTCCCAAGGCTTGGATGCAAAATAAAGTTCCAATTCCTGCCCCAAACGAGGTACTGAATGACAGAAAAGAGGACATTAAATTGGAAGAGAAGAAAAAAACGCAAGCAGAAATTGAGCAAGAAATGGCCACATTACAGTATACTAACCCACAGCTCCTAGAGGTAAGCTCTTTGGGGGATTCCAGATGCTCTAAAAAGTAGGGCTGACATTATTGATAGGCTCCTAAGGAGAAGGGATGGGCCTCTCAGAGGGTCTGATAAGCACCACCCCTTCTTCCTCTACGGGAGGAGCTAGTTTCTAACTAGCGCAGTCAAGCAGTGAGTAGACCTAAGTTAAATATACACTTTTAGTAGAAAAGAGAAAGCCAACAAGTTTAAATTTAAATTCACTTATTTATCCCCAGATAAAATAATTTTTCTTTTTCTGTCGGCTCTAAAGCAGGTGGTTTGTTCTTAGTTTTCCTACCTTGACAGCTACCAAGAATAACAAAAAATTGGTAAATTTTTGGGCTTTTCCTGGTCAAGATGGATGTACATAATCCTGACTGTTGTTTCCCAGCACCTAGAAGAGTTAGTCTAGAGCAGTGGTTCTCAACCTTCCTAATGCCATGACCCTTTAATACAGTTCCTCATGTTGTGGTGACCCCAACCATAAAATTATTTTCGTTGCTACTTCATAACTGTAAGTTTGCTCCTGTTATGAATCGTAATGTAAATATCTGATATGCAGGATGTATTTTCATTGTTACAAATTGGACATAACTAAAGCATAGTGATTAATCACAAAAACAATATGTAATTATATATGTGTTTTCCGATGGTCTTAGGCGACCCCTGTGAAAGGGTCGTTCGACCTCCAAAGGGGTCGCGACCCACAGGTTGAGAACCGCTGGTCTAGAGTGAGTCTGGAGGCCTGAGCGCCATCTGTACGCCTGAATGTTATATGGATTCTAGTTACTGCTGGGGCTTTAAGAGGTTGATGCCTCGTGTTTGTTTTGAGGTTCCCCAATGAAATAAGTGACAGCCACATTGTCATCTTCTGGCTTACTTTTCAGTATGCTTTTTTTTTTTTTCTTTCCAGCAACTTAAAATTGAAAGGCTTGCACAAAAACAGGCTGAGCAAGTTCAGCCTCCTCCTGCATCTGGTACCCCTCTTCTTGGACCCCAGCCCTTTCCAGGACAAGGTCCAATGTCTCAGATTCCTCAAGGTTTTCAACAGCCCCATTCATCTCAGCAGATGCCAATGAACATGGCTCAAATGGGGCCTCCAGGTCCACAGGGACAGTTCAGACCCCCTGGACCCCAGGGACAAATGGGACCACAAGGTCCTCCATTGCATCAGGGAGGTGGAGGGCCACAAGGATTCATGGGACCACAAGGGCCCCAGGGCCCACCCCAAGGGTTGCCGAGGCCTCAGGACATACATGGCCCCCAAGGAATGCAAAGGCATCCTGGACCTCATGGCCCTTTGGGACTTCAAGGACCACCTGGGCCACAGGGTAATTCTGGTCCTCAAGGTCATATGGGTCCTCAAAGCCTACCTGGCCCACAAGGTCACATCGGCCCCCAAGGCCCACCTGGTTCCCAGGGGCATATGGGCCCTCAGGGGCCTCCAGGTACTCAAGGTATGCAGGGGCCACCTGGTCCCAGAGGAATGCAAGGACCTCCTCATCCTCATGGAATACAAGGCGGGCCCGGGTCTCAGGGGATCCAAGGTCCCGTGTCTCAGGGACCTCTGATGGGACTGAATCCAAGAGGAATGCAGGGTCCTCCAGGCCCTCGAGAGAATCAGGGTCCTACTCCCCAAGGCATGATGATGGGCCACCCACCTCAAGAGATGAGACCTCACCCTCCAAGTGGACTACTGGGACATGGCCCCCAGGAGATGCGAGGCCCCCAGGAGATGCGAGGCCCCCAGGAGATGCGAGGCCCTCAGGAGATGCGCGCCATGCAGGGGCCTCCACCTCCAGGGTCGATGCTGGGCCCTCCCCAGGAGTTGCGAGGGCCACCAGGCTCACAAGGACAGCAGGGGCCGCCCCAGGGCTCTCTGGGGCCTCCACCCCAAGGTGGCATGCAGGGGCCCCCTGGGCCTCAGGGACAGCAGAACCCTGCCCGCGGGCCACATCCGTCTCAAGGGCAAATGCCATTCCAGCAGCAGAAAACAGCTCTACTGGGCGATGGGCCCCGGGCCCCCTTCAATCAGGTATTCTTTCTTTCCAACTGTGGGCATTACCCTTTGGGAAGATGCGGCATAGCTGACGGGAATGCCTCTCAGGTGGTGATAGCAGCCTGAGAAGAGCATCACAGCTGAAGTGGGAGACAAAATGAAATAGACCATCACACGTATTGCAATGTGAATCTTAACTTCTCAACCTGTATTTTAATAGATGTTCTTCCAGAAAAGGTGGAATCTAGTTGATAATTGTTCCAAGCCTCCAAAAGAGCTGTGGCCTGGGGAGGAAGCCGGGGGACTGCCAGCCCTTTTCTGGGTCCTTTGGAGCGTGGCCTGCCAGCTCCATCTTTTCAGATAGGTGTTTAAGGCCCCAGTAGACCTTAGTTCTCAGGCCAGAATTACACATTCTCAAATTCTGACCCTGTGGACAGAATTCTGTCCAAGTTGTTTTCAGCTTACAAGAATATTTGTGAGGGAATATTTCTGTGGAATTTTTCTTGACCTTTTTTTGACAGTTCGGCTTTTATTGGCCAAGTTATAGTGCTCAGGTTGCTTGGGGAGACGTACAGAAGGACTGCATAAGCAGGGAAGGGTTAACATGCTGGCCTCTGGGGTGTGTGCTCCTGCACCTTTCAGAGGACGTGACTCCCTGGCCTCCATTCCCGGGGAAAGGCCATACTGTGGACACTGTGTAGAAAGCACTCTGTTAACAGCTCTGAGCATTTGTCATGTGAAGGTGACCACTAGATTTTCAGAATTAAAAGAACTAGCTAAATAAGATTATGTGGTACTCTTCAGTAGATCTTCCAGAACTGAAAAATTTTATAGCAGCGAAGAATCTGATGGTATTTGAGTTTACTTCCAAAATTTATTGTGTACTTTTTAATAAGTTTTATTCTATCATGTACTAAAATATTTTATAAATGCAAAGCATAATGCTGTAAAGATTTAATTGACATATAGAAATATTGATGGAATGAATATTTGAAGTAGGGTATTTCACATCTCAGAAGTTGGCCTGATGAGATCTTTGCTCATGTTTGTCACATACTGAAATACTTTCTTCACTTTGACCAGGCGAATTATTTAAACCAATTGTTTTAATTGGTTTAATTTACTGGAATTGCTGTCAGGTATTAACAGCATGAGTTGTTTGGGGATGAAACATACAAAAAACAAATACAGAAATTACTGTGTTACTGTTATAGCTACAGTGGTGTCCTGCAGTGAGAGCTGCTCCTTCATGCCAGCTAGTTTGGAGTGTGAATGCAATTTTGCTATTGATTTTTGAAACTGTGCTATTTCCATAGAAGGTGTGTGTTTGTCAGCAGACCTGATCCAAGGTCATTGGACAGTGTGGGAAATCAGAATTTAGACTTGGCTAGATAAAAACACTGAATATGAGGACTAGGGACAAGCTTGGGGTCCAGAGCAAGGAGATTAAAAGCATCAGAGCAGCATGTTTGTATTAAGATAGATGCTGCCAGAACCAAATGAATCCACAAGATCCCAGGTGACGGAGCAGGGAATGAGCAGTAGGTAGAGATAGGGGCATGTGAAAGGAGCAGGCTGGTGTGGACACCTCCCATGGCAGGAGCCCAGCCCTTTCTGTTCTCCACTCCCCTTGTCACACCCAGCCCTGCCGCCTGCTGTTTTGTGGCTCAAAGAAGCTGTGGCACCAAGAGGAATGGCGTCCTGGAAGAGTGGTCTCCCTGCTGCCAGGAGGTCCTCTGTGCGGGGTGTTGTCACTACCTCATGATTTCTCGCTTTCCATTGACGTTCTTGTTTAGCTTAAGAAGTCAAGATTTAGCTTTACATAAAACCTATCAGCAGGTTTAAAATAGGTGTGTTTCCTCTTATTATGGTAAAAGAAGTATCTCCCTGAATTTAAGGACAGTTTTGCTGTGATGTCACTAGCTATACATTTACTGCTGGTGGCTTTGGGGAAACGTAATGTTTTTCTCTTGTCACATTATAATACAATTGCTATTCACAAAGCACAAGCTGTGGTTTCACACTCCCTCTTTAAAAACATCTTTTCAGGAAGGACAGAGCACAGGCCCCCCACCCCTGATCCCAGGCCTAGGGCAGCAGGGAGCACAAGGTCGCATCCCCCCTCTTAACCCTGGACAAGGACCTGGCCCTAACAAAGGTAAATATCTGCTGGCGGGTAAGAGGTTGTACTTCACCACCTTTGTGGCAACCTTACTGTTGACAGAAAGAAAAAAAATTATTTTTACAATGCATCGCTTTCCTGGTAAGTGTTTGATAGAGTGGTCACTTGAACCTCTAGGAAAAGCAAGAGCACAGCCACCTCAGGCCACAGTTCTGTCTGAGAGGCGTTCACCCGTGGCTTTTTTGCTAGCCAGAAACCTGTGCAGGCAGCGAGCTCCTCCAGGGGGCCGGAGGCCTGTCCGCCTGGGGATGGGAGTGCTGCTGTGCCTCCAGCGCACGAGCAGCTGAGAGCTGAACTGGGTCATTTTAGATGTTTTGATGGGATAAAGAATTCCGAGGCCAAAACCGGTTTGGCTCAGTGGATAGAGCGTCGGCCTGCGGACTGAAAGGTCCCAGGTTCGATTCCGGTCAAGGGCATGTACCTGGGTTGCGGGCATATCCCCAGCGGGGGATGTGCAGGAGGCAGCTGATCGATGTTTCTCTCTCATCGATGTTTCTAACTCTCTATCTCTCTCCCTTCCTCTCTGTAAAAAAATCAATAAAATAAAAAAAAAAATTAAAAAAAAAAAAAATTCCGAGATTTTAAGTGTTTTTAGTATCATCCCCTTCTCCCTCCAAATTGTATCAAGAATTGGATTGTTTAGCTGATTACATTGTTCTGCGCCACTTGAAAAGAATAGGGCAGCGCACCGACCTGCCACGCCTCAGGTGGCGGATACTGTCGGAGAGCAGAGATGAGGATGCCAGTGTTTAGCTCAGTGATGGCGAACCTTCTGAGCTCGGCGTGTCAGCATTTTGAAAACCCTAACTTAACTCTGGTGCCGTGTCACATAGAGACATTTTTTGATCTTTGCAACCATAGTAAAACCAAGACTTATATTTTTGATATTTATTTTATATATTTAAATGCCATTTAACAAAGAAAAATCAACCAAAAAAATGAGTTCGCGTGTCACCTCTGATACGCGTGTCATAGGTTCGCCATCACTGGTTTAGTTAGATGTGGAGCTATTTGGAAATTAGGTGTTAATCTTAGGAGTTGAAAGAGCACATGCTGGGAGCCAGAGTCCTTGTTCCCAAAGGGGTAAGCTCTTCTCCTGCGCCCGCAGGAAGAGCTGGAGCAGGGATTTAGAGGCTGCAGGCTGCTGGAGAGGTGAGGGGAGGCTGGGAGGGAGTGGGGGGTGTAGGAGGTGCACCGGTACATTCAGTGGAGGACAAACCAGAGAGCCTGTGTTCTGTGCAGGCGGCTGTTCAAAGAACTTCCCTCCTTTTCCTCTTTTTTTTTTTTTTAAAATTGGCTAAGCCCACAGCATCCTGTGGTTCATGTTAGGGTTCTTGTGGTTTTATCAGATGAAGATAAGTCCTTGTCAGCATTTCCAGCACTAGCACTTGGGGAATTTAAAGCTTGATTGAATGTATATGAGATATTAGAGGTAGGGATAAAGGAAGGAATACAAGAATTAGATGCTTATTTAATCCCATCCTATGGAGGGGTGGCCCACAGGGAAAGTAAGAGAAAGCAAGCATGAAGGACCATCTTTGAATTTGGGGGCTGTAAGAAAGAAGAGTCTTTTATCCACAAGGTACAGCCGTCAGCAAGCTGAGCGCCTCCTCTTCCCCTCTCCCCTGCCCTGTGTCTGTCTCCGCCTGTTTCCCTCCTTGTTCTTCCCCTCTTCTCTTTCTTTCCTCTTCTCTTTTCTCTTTCCTCCTTCCTCCTCTTTTTCCTCCCAGGGACAAAAGGGAGAAGGGAGAGCCGAAAAAGGGGCCCTGCCGTCCCCTACTGGACTAACCCGCGCTGCCGCCCCATCCCGGGGGGCCGCGTCCCTTTTAACTGGTAGTGGTGGGTTTCTTTCCCTGGATAAACGGGGGACTTGTAGACAGAAAGAGTCATGGGAAGATTAGTCTTCGTAGGTAAGTCCAAGTGGAATATGCTCAGCTCCTCAGGTCAGAGGTCACGCCCAGTTCCAGCAGCACAATGTCAGAGCGAAGACGTACGTCAGGGATACTGAGAGGTGGGGGCTGTCTTCCATTAGGAGACAGGTCTGGGGCATTTGCAAGCTGAACCAAGAGGCGGGTCGGAAGGGGCTTTCCTGAGCATGATGGAGAGGGCTGGTTTCATGGAGGGAAGGAGAGAATTCTTCAGATGCTGTATTTTCATATGGAAACTTCCATGTTTGAATGGTGAGGAGGGATTGAAATGGACAGAAATGTAAGAGGAAGGACATTGGAAGGGTAGGAATTATGGCTGACTATGATACCTGGAAACAAAATTCAGCTCATCTCTATGGCCAGGGTGCAGAATGAAAAGAATTTTATTTAAGCCCTTACTTGTTTTAGAGGCAGGAGTGTCCCTTTGCTCTCCACTTTTCAGAAATGTGACTTCATTGTGTGTTGACCAAAATAAGTGCTCGTTTAAAATGGCCACAGCCGTTCAGGAAAACATCCCCCAGAGGTGGGCAGTGAGCTCAGTTCACCATCAGAAATTCACTGGTCTTTTTCCATTTTTATTCAGTAATTTAAATATATTACATGTTCAGATATTTCAAAAAATTTTTGGTGGGTTTCTAAATATTATTTGCAAAGAATGGTGACAATATTATAGAGGAGGGCTATCATTCCTAGAGAGGCAGAAAGAGTGTTCGCTTGAACCTGAACCAGAGCCTGCGTAGAGCGTAGAGCGAGGCTGCGTGGCCCAGGCACTCAGAAGAGAAGCGCCTCCCTGTGCCTTCCAAAAGAGAGTGTCCAGAACCAAAGTATGAGTAACAGGCCACGTGAAATGAGCGAGGGGTTAAAGGAGTGGCTTCGGAGGTGGCGGCAGGGGGCCCAGTGCCCTGTGATGGGCTCTGCAGGCCTTACCGGTGCAGCCGTGGGCTCTGCTTGGCTGCCTGGCCTGCACGGGAAGAGGGGCAGGGAGGGGAGCTCAGGCTATTCCTGTGAGGCTGTCTTATGTTTCCTACTTAATCGCTATCTTGGAAGGTGGGTGTTGCTAATGCCATTTGAGATGAGTAATTTGCTTTAGGTCGAGTGGCTTAACTATCGGGTGATGAAGTTGAAATCTGTACAAAACCCTAGTTCCTCTCATTATATGATGCCTTGGAGATGGTGGTCTCCTCAGTGTGCTGAGAGCCAAGGAGGGGAGACTCTGAATGAAAGAGCCTGGAAGACCTGGTAAAAGCAGCTTTGTTTCCCGTAGGTGACTCCCGGGGCCCTCCAAACCACCACATGGGCCCGCTGTCCGAGAGGCGGCACGAGCAGAGCAGCGGCCCGGAGCACGGTGCCGACAGGGGGCCGTTCCGGGGCGGCCAGGACTGCAGGGGTCCCCCTGATCGACGCGGCCCTCACCCCGACTTTCCTGACGACTTCAGCAGGCCAGATGACTTCCACCCTGACAAGCGCTTTGGCCACCGATTACGTGATTTTGAGGGGCGAGGAGGACCTTTACCACAAGAAGAGAAGTGGAGGCGAGGGGGGCCCGGGCCTCCCTTTCCTCCTGATCACAGGGAGTTCAGCGAGGGGGATGGCCGGGGCGCAGCCCGGGGCCCGCCAGGGGCATGGGAAGGCCGCAGACCTGGAGATGAGCGATTCCCCCGGGACCCCGAGGACCCACGTTTTCGAGGGCGCAGAGAAGAAAGGTGGGGTCTGTTTCTTCTTCCCTGGAGCTTTTTGCCTGTTTTCCCCACAGTCTCTTTTTCACTTGTAGCCTATACTCTCCACATTTTGCATTTAGACTTTAAAAAATATTATGCCTTTTAACCTTTATGTGGTTCTTTTGTCTTTACAATGTGGAAATCATTTTTTCTTTGCATCTTTTTGGTTGTTTTAAAGTAATGGGAAGATCTGCATACTACAAAGTTTCTTGGAACGGATTAGAAATTTCCAGGTTCTGTGGATTAGAATGATGAAAGACGAGACAGATATATAGATGAAGAATAAAGGAATTGTTCAATACATAGTTCTTGTGAAATTGCCTAAAGATCCTAACAAAATCAAATCAGTGCTGTTAAAATTGGTCAAGGTCAGTCTTGAATGAGCACTCAGCTTGCTTGGGGTAAAAAAGAACACAAGAGCCTGGCCAGTGTGGTTCAGTGATTGAGCATTGGCCTGTGAACCAGAAAGTCACAGTTCCCAACCAGGGCACATGCCTGGGTTGCGGGCTCGATCCCCAATGGGAGGCGTGCAGGAGGCAGCCAATCAATGATTCTCTCTCATCATTGATGTTTCTATCTATCTCTTCTTTTCCCTTCCTCTGTGGAATCAATATTTTTTTAAAAAAGTAACACAGGAAATATGGAGGAGGAAAAAATAAAAATAAAAAAAATAAGAGAAATATGGAGAAAAAAACTAGAATTAGTGAAATTTCAAGAGAGACTCAGAATAGTCGATGAGGATGATATTTACTGTGTGCTATTTAGCCTTGTTGTTTCAGTGAGTTGTCAGACAGGCGTCACTGTAAACATTTTGCAGATACGGGGCCACACTGAGAATCGGCGGTTTCTTGACCTTTGGAGGCCCCGCAGGCCCTGCTGTTCAGCACTCCTGCCTGCCCCCCCTCAGTCTTCTGCTCATCTCTCTTCCCAGCACAGTTCTCACTAGTGTTGCTAGCAGGTGACTGAGTCAAGGGTTGGCAGTCCCCATCCTCACAGGATGTGTTAGAAAAGGTTGGCTGATAAAAGGGCCGCGGAGGGTGAAATAGTGGGTTAAGGAAAGCAGCTATTGGAAGGGAGTTTTTTGGGGGAAAAAAAAGATTTAAGGGCTCCCAGTTTTTTTGTGTGTGTGTGTGTTTTATTTTTTTATTTTTTTAATATATTTTATTGATTTTTTACAGAGAGGAAGGGAGAGAGATAGAGAGTTAGAAACATCAATGAGAGAGAAACATCCATCAGCTGCCTCCTGCACATCTCCCACTGGGGATGTGCCCGCAACCCAGGTACATGCCCTTGACCGGAATCGAACCTGGGACCTTTCAGTCCGCAGGCCGACGCTCTATCCACTGAGCCAAACCGGTTTCGGCGTGTTTTATTTTTATATATTTTATTTTTTTACAGAGAGGAAGGGAAGAGGGATAGAGAGTTAGAAACATTGATGAGGGAGAAACATCCATCAGCTGCCTCCTGCACACTCCCTACTGGGGATGTGCCCACAACCAAGGTACATGCCCTTGACCGGAATCAAACCCGGGGCCCTTGAGTCTGCAGGCTGACGCTCTATTCACTGAGCCAAACCGGTTAGGGCAGGGCTCCCAGTTTTCATAAGGGCCTTTCTTTATGATAGCCAGGTATTCACTCTGAAGTGGCTTTTTGTCTCTGCAGGCGCCTCATTTCCAATGGCTTTGGCAGCAACAGGACTTTGATTTCTTGAGTCTCTGCATCTTGCGCAGTTTCAGATTTACTAAGCCTCAGTTTGTGCTGTGTTTGTCTAAACTCTGGTGCTGCTTACAGCTTCGTGCTGCTCTTTGGAGATGCCCACCAGGCTTTTGGTCCTGCTGTGCTTGCTGCTCCCTCTGCCTGGGACTCGGTTCCCAAACGGTGTGGCTCACTTCAGGTGGACCTCTCCTCCTGCTACACCCAGGCCTCTACTCTGCTTTCTATTGCTTCACAGTACCTAGCACTGTGTGACACTAGTGCTGTGTCCATTTCTTCCTCTCTTGCATCCTGCGGAGCTCCCTGAGGGTACGGCTCTGCGCACCCACCACTGAGGCCTCAGCACCTAGAGCAGCATCAGTGTCGCAGTAATGTGATGAAATGAACCTGTTACATAAGGAAGGAGAGGCATTTGAGAGAGGTCAGTTTGTTAGGAGCTCAGGCTGCTGTAAGCAAATACCATCCTGCTCGGCATAAGCAACAGAAATCTCTTTTCTCACAGTTCTGGAGGCTGAAAGTCCCAGATCAGGACCCAGCAGGGTGGTCTCTGGTGAGACTTCTCTTCCTGGCTTGCAGACGGCCACCCTCTCCCTGTCTGCAGCTGGAGGAGAGTGAGCAAGCTCTCCCTGGTGCCTCTTCTTAGAAGGCCACTGAGCCCATTCATGAGGGCCCCATCAGTAAACTCTAATGACCTCAAAGGCCCATCTCCTAATATCATCACATTTAGGTCTTCAACATAAGAATTTTTTTTTTTTTGTGGCGGGCGGGGAGGGGGTGTGTGTTACACAAACGTCTTAACAGGAGCTGTTTTCTGATTAGGGCATCTTAGATTCTCTCTGTTTTCTTGTAACGAGGGCAGTTGCATGATGGTTCCTGGGCGAGAGACCTGCTGCTTTTGGGGGTTACCCCTGTGCTTCTCGGGGCAGTAGTGCTGTCTGCTTTTCCTCTTCCTGCTCCGCCCCTCTCCTGGCCAGTTCCACCCTTACCTTTTGCTGTTATTTCAGCCACTGTGCTGGTCATCCCCCTGTGTGTGCAGGAACATGACTCAGACGTGACCTCAGGCCAGGCTCATCCCTGGAAGCTAAAGCCCTTGGGGACAAGATTGTGGGGACAGGGGTACCTGCAGAGGAGATTGCCTTTGTGTAGTGAGGTGCAGGCCCTCCCACCTGTACATCATAATCCATGAAACAAACAGACGCCACTTAGAAAGTGTAAGGATGTTTAACTGGAATCTAATCATGAGGAAACAATCAAAAAACATTGTGGGACATTCTATAAAACACGTGGGTGACCTTTCAACAAGTCAAGATCACAAAAGATAAACTAGGGAGGTGGATAGTTGTGGATTAAAGTAGAACACAGAAACATGACTACGAGTGACTAAGTGATTATGACAAATTCATATTTTAAAACAACTGTAAAGGACATTTTGAGGACAAATGGAGACAGTTGAATGAGACTATAGAATAAACAATATTCCATGTTAGAGTAGTAACAGTATGTTATAGGAGAAATGGTGTTTTTAGAAGGAACATACTGTAGTATTCAGGGATGATGCACATGCCAGCAGCTGGTTTTAGAATGGTTTAGAACATGAATCTGGAAACAGGTGGATAAAGAGAAGCTAAAGCTCATGTGTGCAACCGTAAGAACTGATTAATCTAGGTGATGGATATATGGGCTTGTTCTCGTTTTTCAACTTAACTGCAAATTGGAAAATTTTCAAAGTAAAATGGAGCAAAAGATAATAGGATGGAGACTCAAGGAAAAGCAGAAGGCCTGGCCTGAAGGAAGTCCCGGCAGGTGGCTCCTGCGGACCAGCCCATGCCCTTGCCGCCTTCTGACCCTTCTCGCTGCCTGGGGCAGCGCCCTTCCCGCTTGCAGGCCCCTGCTCTGCTGCCCCCCAGCTTCAGCAACACTCCCGCTGACTGACTCCCAGTCCAGAATCCTGAGGGAGGGAAACTGTCCTCTAGCCGGGGCACCAGCCTTCCCTTGAGCCGATGCCTGCTGTCCCCAGTCTGCTGTGGAGCGGGGCCGTGGGTGACAGTAATAGCCACCCCTGTGTAGAGACTGGAGTGGGGGCCAAGGCAGAGGCCCCCAAATATGTCTGTCACAGTTGGCAGGCATGGGCCCACACTCTTCTTTTTTCCTGATTATAAGTGTTAAATATTCATTACAAAAATTTCAATGATAATGAGAAGTATTTGGGAGCAATGGTAAAGAGCCTGGGCTGAGGGGCGAGATTGGCTGAGTTCAAACCTGAGTGCTTATGTGTGTCCCTAAGTCCATGACTTAACCTCTGTGCCTCAGTGTGCTCATGGGTAGAATGGAGTTAGCCATAATGCCAGCTTCATGGGGTGGTTTTGAGGGTGGAATGAAATGAATAATGTAAAGCGGTTGGCATGATAGAAGCACTTAAAAAATGCTCACTGCTATTATTATTCCTCAAAGCCTAAAAATATTAAAATAATTCTACATTCTGATGTTTACTTCCTGCCTGTTTTTGCCTGTAATATTGGGATTGTAAAATGTATACTTTTAAAAATGCACAATTTTACTTTTTCTCCCATTTAACTTTGCATCCTGTCTTATATCATACTAGAGGCCTGGTGCACGAAATTTGTGCATGGGAGAGGGGTGTCCCTCAGCCCAGTCTGCACCCTCTCCAATCTGGGACCCCTTGGGGGATGTAGTCGGATTGCCCTCCCCTGCCAGCCTGATCTCGCCCCCAACTGCCCCCCCCTCCCCCCCCCGCCTGATGGCCCCCAACTGCCCTCCCCTGCTGGCCATTTTGTGAGGGCAGCCATCTTGTGATGACATTGCGTGAGGGCATCGCACCACCTAGGCTTTTATTATATAGGATGCTTTCTTGGAATGTGAACGTAGAGCTGTAAGGTCCATATTGATGAGGTGACCGTCTGCTGCTTTCCTCACAGTTTCAGAAGAGGAGCCCCCCCGAGACACGAAGGCCGGGCTCCCCCCCGAGGAAGGGATGGCTTTCCTGGTCCTGATGACTTCGGTCCAGAGGAGAGCTTTGATGTTTCTGAGGAAGCTGCCCGTGGAAGAGACCTCCGGGGCAGAGGTCGGGGTGCCCCACGAGGTATGTGCTGAGGACACTGGCTCCGTGAAGGGCAGGGCTGTGGAGGTCAGAGCTGGGAACACACCTGACACAGCACGTGAGTGTGGTGTTTTGTTCTTTGTGTAGGAGGAAGGAAGGGTTTACTTCCCACTCCTGATGAATTCCCTCGCTTTGAAGGAGGTCGGAAACCAGACTCCTGGGATGGAAGTCGAGAGCCAGGTAAGGCAGGAGACTGCCCGGGGCTGTGGTGACTCCAGGCAGCAGTTCCAAGACCCTGGGGCCTGAAACCCTCCAGGCCCACCAGGTTCTCTCTCTTCCAACTGGCATCACCAGCAGAGGCTGGACTGTTGTCACGCCTCCAGCCAGCAGCCTCACTGGTGAGGAGAGATGGAGTGCAGAGACGGCTGGAGCCTGGCTTGCTTCCCGTGAGCCGGGCATTTCTGCAGGGATTGGCCTGGATAGAAAACAGCAGCACTCTTTTCACTTCATTGTTTTGTTTTTGAAAAAGGTAGTTAAAAGAATTAAAGTTTTCCCCATCTTAATTGCTAATATGGCAAATATTGTTAGCTATAACTCTCATGAATGAAATCTCTTTGGGGTCCCCAGAAATTTAAGGTGGTAAAGAGATCCTCAGACTTAAAAGTTTGAGATCCACTTTTCTGGACCTTACCTGCCTCTTAATTTAGGGGGTAGGTTGATTTCTGATCTTGACCTTTTATATGTGCTCATGGTATGTTCCTTGCATGAGTGAATGTTGGTTCTCACATTGCTACTAATTCTTAACAGTATAATTTCTGTCTGCTGTTGGTCATATTGTAATATAATGCGATTGTCAGATTCTTAGCCTTGTCCATCTGCGTTTCTGTTTCAGGGCCAGGTCATGAACATTTCCGTGATGCTCCCCGCCCGGACCATCCCCCTCATGATGGTCATTCCCCAGCTAGCAGAGAGCGTTCTTCTTCTCTCCAAGGCATGGACATGGCATCCCTGCCACCTCGAAAGCGCCCCTGGCATGATGGGCCAGGGACCTCTGAGCATAGAGAAATGGAACCCCCCGGGGGTCCTTCTGAAGATCGAGGAGGCAAAGGTAAGTGGAGGCCAGTTTCCAGTTCTGGGAGCTGTGGATGCCACAGCCTGCCAAAAAGGCTGCGGGACCTCTGGGGGCCTCATCTCCAGGCAGCCCTCCTAGGGAATGCCTGTTCCAGGGCACTGTGCTACCCTCCAGGGCTTAGGCTGCGGGAAGGCACATGTTCCCAAAGGTGGTGCAGATGCAGTTTGCTTAGGCTCACCCCTCAGGCAGTCGGTGCTCTCACTCAGGATTGCAAGTTTGCCTTCTGCACAGGTCTCCTCCACTTGCTTGCAAGAATCTCTGCTTTGTCCTGGCGGGTGTGGCTCAGTTGGTTGGGCATCATCCTGTGCACCAAGAGGTCATGGTTCGATTCCCAGTCAGGGCACATGCCTGGGGAGTGTGTAGGAGGCAGCTGATTGATGTTTTGCTCTCACATGGATGTTTCTGTCCCTCTCCCTTCCTCTCTCTCAAAATTCTTAAAAAAAAAAAAAAGAGAACTTCTGCTTTGTTCAAGTTCAGCTCTTTGTCAGGGTGCCCAGCACTGTCGCTGTTGGTGGTGCCTTTTGCACTGACGCCTGCTCGGAACCCTGGAGGTCTCCGTTGTGCGTGGCGGGGGGACTGGTCCTCTCCCGGCTCCAGGGTTTCACTGGTGTGCCCAGTCACAAAGACTTTGGGCAGCATGGCCTGGAAGGGGTTGTTTTCAAGTGGGGGCATTAAGATTATTTCTACAACTTTTGGATCTTTATTATTATTTTTAAAATATGTGTTTATTGATTTCAGAGGGGAAGGGAGAGGGAGAGGAAGAGGGAGATAGAAACATCAATCATGTGAACTGACCGGGAATTGAACTGTGACCTCCTGGTTCATAGGTCAGTGATCAACCACTGAGCCACTCAGTTGGGCTGGATCTTTGTTTTTGATGCAGCACTAACGTTTAGCCAGGGCAGGAGCCACCAAATGCTAACGACAGTTCTGGTCTCAGGTTAGATGGGGCTATGGTACAGGGTGTGGTGTGGAGGCTGCTGGAAAGACCACCATGTGCTCCAACTTGTGCTCCACGCCCCAGGTAACCTGCCTTCCTGACAAAGTTCTGGCTTTTGTTCTTGACAGTTGTTTGGTCCTTCTCCTAGCAAACCCCTCAGAATGTGCCTCCTGCCACCAGATCTCCCCGTCTCAGCACACATTTTGCTGCTGGTCGATATGGGCACTCAGGACACCGTTTAGGTCCTTGGTTGAGGCCACGTGCCTAGTGTGAAAATTATATCCCAGCTGACACCTGCTTTCCCCTTGCACCTTCTGTGGGTCTCTAGGCTGCACTTTGTAAGAAAAGAAGCTAAAAATATTCCTTTGGCTAACTTTCCTAACCTCTTTGTCTTATCTGGACTCAGTTGCATTCAAAAATTTAAGGCAAAAGGAGTTGTCAATATTCTTCTGATAATGCATTATGGGAGAGGTTGCCAAATCCTATCATCTCATGAGAAAAAAAAATTTAAATCAGAATTTTAATGATACCTAAGTTTGTGTGTCCAAGACTAGAACAAATAAAACTATCCCTGGGAGAAATCATTCTAAAAGCTAGTATTTTTCTTTCTACGCTTTTGTTTTTCAAGAAATATTTTATTTCACTATTTAAAAGGAAATCAAAAGTGCCACATGGCTGTGGCCTAACCCTAGTGAACACGTGCTCTAGGTTAGCATTTGTAATTGCCTTCACTGCAGGTGCTTCCTGAGTTCAGTCAGTGCTGTGCAGACTCGCCCTCAGAATAGTCCTGTGGCACAGGAGGGTGACGGCACTGCCTTGCAGAGCGTGTCTAGCTCATGTGCAGGGGCATGGCCCCCAGCCAGGCTGGGAGTGAGACAGCGGTCAAGAAGAGAGTAGAGGCACAACCCTTAGTGCACTGAATGCTTATCCTTAGAACTGTTTTAAAGAAAAACCCACAAGTATTGTACTGTCATCACAGAGTACAAGTTTGTACCAGGAGTTATCAGTAGTTTCTGATATTAAAAAGTCACATGTCAAATCAATGTTTCCTTTTAGGCCGAGGGGGCCCAGGACCTTCCCAAAGAGTGCCAAAATCTGGGCGTTCCAGCTCCTTGGATGGAGATCACCATGATGGATACCACAGAGATGAACCTTTTGGGGGCCCTCCAGGCAGTGGTACTCCTTCCAGAGGGGTCCGGAGTGGCAGTAACTGGAGTAGAGGGAGTAACATGAACTCTGGTCCACCACGGCGAGGAGCTTCAAGGGGTGGTGGAAGGGGCCGGTAGAAGTTGGGGTTGAGTCCCCCGCGGCCTCTCTGGACAGTATTTAAAAACTCCTTGTGGACTTAACAAGAGAAACAAAAGGAAGCCTGCACCTTGTAGCCCTGAACTCTGCTGGGGCAGCGGAGTTCCCGGAGCCCCGTGGTCTTCAGGTGAAGAGACTGCTGCTGGCCCCGGAGCAGCTGCCTTGTCTGTCCTGTCCACCTCACTGCCCAGCTCCTGCATTCTTTTGTGAAGATAAAAGCTGGAATTTTTTTTTAAGTGTCGCGAGACAAGGAGCACCTCCTCAAAATTAAGTTCATGTTCAATTGGAAATTTGTTTCTATATGTACAGTTTGTCAGAGAAAAAACATTAAGTTGTTTTTGTATGAATACAGAATGTGATTTATGCAAGAATTAACAGAAAAGAACTAGTTGTGATGTGCTTGCCTTAAGGAAACCCTGAGTTTCCATGCATCCGGTCTGTGGAAGGTGTACAGTTAGTGCTTATCCTTGTAAGCACACTTGATGGAACCGCTATAAGTCTCTAAATTAATTTCACCTCTGAACTTTTTTAAACAAATTCTCATCCAGCCATTCTGTATTTTTGTAATAGAGTGAGAAATACCTTAAAACTATAACATAGGTTGAAGTAGATTCAAAGCCTTGGTTAAACATCTTCTGGCAGATGGCGAATTATACTATGAAAATACTCTCATTATCCAAGTAGGGGGGCTCTCCCTTGGGTACTTCTCCTAGTAATAACCTTAGACTTGAACTGCCTTGTTTCCGACTAGAGGAACTTGATGGAAGCCAGAAATTAACTACATGTATCCTTTTGATGACTGTACATCATTTCACAAATTAAGTTGAAAAGAATGGACCAAAATGTCTAAAACAACTTTGTAAAACTTCAATAATTGCTTTCTCTTCCATACCAGCGTTTATAAGGCTGAGTATAGTTCTAACTTAAAGCCAGGAAGTTATTGTCTACAACAAATTCCTTTAGTTTTAAATGTTACATTTGGCCCCATTTGGAATGGATGCCAAAAGTTCAGTTTGAAAGGGCTCCATAATACTTTCTATACTGGCCCTTATTTTGTTTTTATAAGAGGAAAGTTTCTATTGGAGTTTGGCATTGGAGACAAGTCTGCTGGGCAAACTTAGTGGTGCTGGAAGTCTTAGTAGCTGCTTAGAAACTCCCCTTTCTAAGGGATAGTTTATCAGCATATGCAAAAAATTGTAAAAGCTGTAACTTTTGCAGAGTGAGAAAATGGCCGTCACCCATTCAGGGCATCAAATCACTGAAGTATAAGTGGATAATTTTCTCTTATTTATCAGCACCTCACTGCAAACATGACTGGGTGGCTCAAGACTGCTTTAGGTTGTGGATATCCTTTATTGCCCTCCACTGGTCAGTATCAATTCTGTGAAGCAGAAGAGGGATTCTGTCTTTTTCTGAGAATATGGTAAGAAACTTTATAACATTTTAGGCTTTAACTTTAAAACACAGTAAGCAGAATAGGAGATCACATTTAAGAAAAGTTTTTATTGAGTTCAGAGAGAGGAAGGAAGGAGAGAGGGATAGAAACGTCAATGATGAGAATCATAGATCTGCTGCCTCCTGCATACCCGCCACTGGGGCTCAAACCCGCAACCAGGGCAGTGTGCCCTGATGAGGAGTCAAACCTTGACCTAGTTCATGGGTTGGTGCTCAACCACTTGAGTCACACCGGCCAGGCCAGATCAAATTTTGAGTATGAATTCAATTAGAAAAAAGTGAAATCTCTACACTATATATTTATGAAATACTTAGGAGATACATATATACATTTTAAAACATCACTATTGAAATACATGGTGGTTTGACTTTTATAAAAGCTAGATTTTCAGTGTTGAATTCTTGAGAAAATGTTGGGAAAGCAATATTTACAAATAACATCATAAAAATGTGCTAATTATGATAAAATCTCAGTAGTGAAAATTCTAGAGAAATTTAGAATTAGAGATTTAACTGGCAGGTAGCACAAGATTTTCCAGTTAAAAAAATAAATCACTCCCTGGAAACTGCATTTGCTTTTACAAACACCCTCTTGGTTTTTCCACTTGAGGTAGGTAACCCTGCTTACCGGTCCAGGAAGAGGCATTACCTTAACAGAACACTGGGAAGGGGGTGCTGGGAGCAGCCTGCGAGCCGCCTGTGGGTGCATCACTAGTCACTTCCTGTGGCAGGGGCATTCGCAGGGCCTAGGAATATGGAGGTTGAGTTCCGCGCAGAGGCCGTGCTCGCCTGCCGCCTGCCACACCTGTTCAGGCAGCAGGAACCCAGCCCCAGGGAACAACTTGCGATCTGCATCCCCTGCACCTTCGGG
This sequence comes from Myotis myotis, assembly GCF_014108235.1. Lineage (NCBI taxonomy): Eukaryota > Metazoa > Chordata > Mammalia > Chiroptera > Vespertilionidae > Myotis > Myotis myotis. The sequence continues at coordinate 93,426,989 of NW_023416390.1, read as the reverse complement.
CACAGCAACCACAGGCTCTCGGACAGCCGCCGAGGTCGAGGGAAGTGATCTGAAGGGAGGCTCTTCAAGTAACTGATGCCAACCGAGAACCGCCGAAATGCTTTTAAAGTCCTACATTCATTTCTCATTCTAGTTGACACATAGTGGCAAAACATGGCGTTTATGGGCTTATCAGAATACCCGGCCCGTACTTTCTGGCAATAAATTCAGGTGTGCAATCGAGTCAGAAAACGTGCTGAACCTAAAAGGAAACTCAATGAGATATGAAAAGCATCGTACATTGCATTAGGATTGGCCTACAGTTCGCTTCAAAAGCAGATAAAATAAGATTATACGTGACCGGTTTCCATCAAACATGGGAGCTCTGGTTGTGGAATTCTCAGTTCCGTCAGCGGCCTCTCCGAGCACCAGCCTGCGGACCGCGGTCCGCGGGGCAGAACCTGCCCACGTAGGGCCGGCCGCCGGCCTGGGCATCCACACCGGTCCTCAGTGTTTTCAGGGCCGACTCCCCGGCAGGGCGCGCCGTCAGTGGCGCTCCAATCGACGTCTAAAGCGTTTCCTGACCAAACCGTGGCCTCCTGGCGCCGCCACCGCGCGCGCCGGCCGGGCAGCAACACAGATTGTTAGGTCCGTGGCTTTCCTCAAACCTCATAAAGCACATTCACAACTTCAGTAAAAGAAAAACAAAAAAACGGCGTGATCCCTCGTAAGTACTTAAAAGTGTCCGGTGGCTAAGTTTACATCCCTTCATGGATCCGCTCACACTGAAGAATGAGGGTAAATCACTGACAAGCTATGGCAGCTACACGACATCCGCCACCGGGTTCCGAGGCCGGCGGGGCCGGGGGGCGTTTCCCCGCCGAGGCCGCAGGACCGCGCTCGGCGCAAAGGCGGTTCGCAGGCGTCTCCGGCGCGTCCGCTCGGCTCCACGTCCTGTTCGCGGGCATCAGTCCGCGGCGGGCAGCGGCGGAGGGTCCTCCCGACCCGCTGGCGTCCGTCTCAGCGCGGCCAGTCCACAGCCTGGCGGGCGGGCGGGCGGCCCGCTCTCCGACGGCGACGCCGGCTCCTACACGGGCAGCGCCTGGGCGAGGCGGGCGCCCGGGCCCCACCGCCCGAGCGCCAGGCGGAGCGCGGGGCCGGCGCCTCGCGGGAGCAGCGCCAGCAGCGCAGCCAGCAGCGCGGCCACCTGCGCGCCGGCGCCCAGCGCCGTGAGCCACGTGCTGCGTAAGCCCAGCGCCGCGTACAGCGTGACGCCCAGCGCCGCCGCGTAGAGCAGCGCGGGCCGCGACGGCACCTCTTCGCCGCGCAGCAGACGCCCGCACGCCGCGCCGCCCCGCAGGAGCGCGCCTCCCGCCAGCGCCAGCGCCGAGCCCAGCGACCAGAGCAGCGCGAACTTGCGGGCGCGCAGCAGCAGCGCGGGTGCGTAGAGCGCGGCCAGGCCGAAGCAGAGCGCGGCCAGCAGCAGGCACGCGCCCGCCGCCGCCAGCCGCTGCGCGCGCGTTACGCTCGGCAGGCACGCCGGGCCCGCCTCCGGCTCCGCCGGGCTCCGCGCCCACGCCCAGCGCAGGCCCGCGCGGCCCCGCCCCGCCCCCGCCGCGGGTTCCTCCGCTGTTCCCGCGGCGAGCAGCGGCTCGGCGGCCGCCCCGCCGGCTCTCCCCTGCGCCAGGTACTCCTGCAGCTCGCGGTGGACACCCGCCATCTCGGGCCCAGAGCTGCGCCCACGGCCAGCCCTCGTCGGAGGCTGACGGAAGCGGCTCTCCCTCCGCCTGCAGTCGGTCGGCGGCGGCGACGGGGCGGGGCCTGCGGCTGCGCGGAAAGGGACGGGCCGCTCCGCTGCGGCTCCGCCCCCGGCAGGCACCCTCGCCGGCGCCCTGCGGGGAGCCCGCCCTGTCCGCGTTGGCCGTCGGTTACCAGTCGGTTGCCGGCAGGGGGTGTGGCTACGAAAGGGTAGTGAGCGCTCGTGGCGGGGCTGTTGGTGTCCTACGTCTCAGGATAAGTGTGAAGGTCGCAGTGACGGTGGGGCGGTGTGTGAGTTGGCGCACGTGTGGCCGCACAGAGACTGCTGTGCGTTTTGACCTCGGATGCCAGGATCCCGGGTGCGCTGTGCCGTGCGGCTTTACAGGACGTTACGGTTGGGGAAGTTGAAATAGACGGGGGTCACTGTATTTCTAAAACTGCATGCTCATCTGCAGGGACCTTAAACCTTTAAGAAGTTGAGACATGCACGACCGAAAGCTCAAACTGTGAAGCTGTGGGCGAGTCCCTGAGAGTTCGGGGTGAGATGTATTTATGGGCAAGCCCAGCCAGAGGCCACGCAGTAAATTCATTGGCTCGGGGAAGTGGAAAGAGTCTTTTTAAAAATATATAATATATATTTTATTGATTCAGAGAGGAAAGGAGAGGGAGAGAGAGAGAGAGAGGAACATTGAGGGGGAATTGCCTCCTGCACGCCCCACACTGGGGATCAATCCTGAATCCGACTGGGACTTCCTGGTTCATAGGTTCTACCACTGAGCCACGCTGGCTGGGCAAGGTTCTTGACCAATGTTTATTGGTAGGAAATAAGTTTCGGCTCTGAATCAGACATGGGAAATCACTTTCTAATTCTTACGTTCTGTTTTCCGGAGGGTGCATGTGGGAAAGTCTCCATTGAGTATTCTCTGGTTCCATTTTAGATTGAAATCCTTTCACTCACACTTGATAATAATTGTGATCATCACCTACCGAGGGCAAAATCATTAAGATGACTTCTATGAAAAATAATTTTGGTCAGATGTGGAGAAATCGAAACACTTATACACTATTGCTAGGAATATAAGATGGTACAGCTGCTATGGAAAACGGTATGACAATTCCTCAAAAATTAAAGAAGGAATTACCATATGACTTGGTAATTCTACTTGGTATATATTCAAAAGAATTCAAAGCAGGGTTTTGAGATACTTGTACACCCATGTTCATAGCAGCATTATTAACAATAGCCAAAAAGTGGAATCGACCCAAGTGTCTGTCTACAGATGAATGAATAGTGGTATCCTATATAATAAAAGGCTAGTATGCGAATTGTCTCTTCTGGAGTTTGACCCGCCAGGAGTTCCACCTATGGGGTGATGTGGAATGAAGGAAGGCCCCAGCCAGCAGCTGGCAGCCGGGGGAAGGAAGGCCCTGATTGGTCTTGATCCCCAGCCAGGCCTAGGGACCCTACCCGTGCATGAATTTCATACACTGGGCCATATATATATGGCCCACACACACACACACACACACATATACACACACATACACACACACACACACACACACACACACACACACACACACACACTAGAGGCCCAGTGCACAAATTTGTGAACAGGTGGGGTCCCTTGGCCTGGCCAGCTATCGGGGTCATCTGGGTCTGCCGGCTATGGGGAGGGACCATGGGAGGTTGGCCAGCTGTGGGAGGTTGGCTGCACCCACACTGGAGGCTGGGTTCCCATAACGAGCCATAATGAGCAATCAGCAGGGACCTGAAGCTCTGTGGCGCCCGGCTGGGGCAGGGGACCTAAGGGTGTGCCCCCTGCCCGGCGGGGCTTGATAGGAGTGGGGCTGGCCGTGTCTGGGTCTTGCACGATTTCGAGGTGTGTGTGGTGGGCGGGGATTTGACTCTGGGTCCCACCACACACCCCAGACTCTGACAGGAGGAAAATTTTCATATACATTTTACTAATTTTCTTTCATCTCTGACACTTCTATTATAGAGGAAGGGCAAATAGCAATATTAAAATATTTCCTCTAAATCCCTTTTAATGTGCACGAATTTCACGCACTGGGCCACTAGTAGTATTATATAAAGCCAGAAATCTGTTCTGGTTTCAGCACTGATAGAAGGACATAATAAAATCCTTGACCCTGTCCCCCTCAGCTACTGCAACAACATTCAAAGAGTCTATAAACTTGATGTCTATTTGCCTCCATTGTCCCTTGAACCTACTTCATTCCATGTGCCAGCAAAACTGTTCATGACAAAGTTACCAAATATTCCTTTTGCCTCGTCCAAGGATGGTTCCCTTACCCTCCTTTAACTTCAGGAACATCTCGCACAGCTGCTCACTCCCTTTTTAAATCCAGCACAGGGCTTTCTTGAGCCTTTTTAGTAAAATCAACCAATGTAACCAAAATAATTTAAAACTCTGCTAGCCATTCAGGAAAACCTTCGATTCCATCTCAAGAACTGCTCCCAACCCCACCACCTTAAAGGAGGGAATCAAAACCTCTCAGGGACCATGGAATGTGTTCTCTGGTTGACAAGCAGAAGCTTCAAAAAAACAAAATGACCTCTCAGAGGATGCCAAAGGAAACTGGTCCACATAAGAGAAAATATGAATACCAGTATAGGCTTGGGAAAATGTTCATGCTTCCTAGTAATCATGGAATTTCAAATTAAGACAACTTTGCTCTACCATTTTATACTTATTATGTGTAACACATTACACCTAATGCAGTGGTTCTCAACCTTCCTAACGCCACGACCCTTTAATACAGTTCCTCATGTTGTGGTGACCCCTAATTTCATTGTTACATATTGAACATAATTAAAGCATAGTGATTAATCACAAAAACAATATGTAATTATATATGTGTTTTCCAATGGTCTTAGGCGACCCCTGTGAAAGGGTTGTTCGACCCCCAAAGGGGTCGCGACCCACAGGTTGAGAACCGCTGACCTAATGTATTACACATAATAGCCCACTACTGGGAAATTTCTGGTGAAATTGGTATGATCACACTTCTACTGACAGAAGTTTGCACGATCTGTTTTGGAAAGCAACATGAAAATAACTATTAGGAGCTATAAAGTTTTTTATAGACTAAATTTTATGGACAGTAATTCCACTTTAGGACACTTGTCCTGGAGAAATCATTTTTCAATGAACAATGCAAAGATTGATACCATTGTAGGTAACTAGTTATTGATCATAGGAAAGAAGCAAGGGAAGGCAAAACATAAGCATGTTCCTTGTAAACCACAGGGGAAGGAATCACAGAGGAAAGACACACATGTAAAGTTGGGGTGACATAGGGGAGATTCTTGTCTGTCAGTCACACCTGGACAGAGATGGTTGTTCAGAATAGGCATGGCCATTGCAAGGATATGAAGATTTGGAATACATAACCACCCAAACAAAGGGATTCCTTCTCTCGTTGTGCTCGACTCTTGTGCTTTTGGGACTCCTGGGACTCACTGCTCAGGCGTGCTCTCTTGGCTCTCTTGCATTTGCCTGTATGGCCCATGGCCATGCAGACCCACACGCAGTGGACTAATGGGCTGCAGCTAGCCTGATGTTGAACTGGATCCGGCTCCAACGTGTAAAGAAAACTCTGGATACTGGCTCTGATTTTAGCTCTACTGAAGCCCCAGCTACACTTCTATGATGGACTAAGGGAAATGGGACTTTGGATACCCAGGGTGTAATTCCATGGAAGTAAAGCTTTCTACCAGTGTGGGCCTCAGGAAATGCTTATTGCAGGGGTACCCCAAGAACCCCACTCCCACCAGCAATAGGGGAAGATGAGGTATGCTCCCCTCTGATAACAAAGATGTCCTTTATAGCCTTGTTCATAGTCACAAATACTTGAAATTTATGTCCAAAATTAGATTACAGGTAAAGAGAACTATGGTATATCGATCAACGCAATATTTTGTCATAGTTACTAAGATAATAATCATGAAGACAATGAAGAAATTTGGGGAATGTTTATGAACATTATCTGAATAAAGCAAACTATAAGGTTATATATGTGAATCTGCCGGGGGTCTTTCCCAGCATCTAGAAACATTCAGCAAACTGGAGAAGGCACTGGCGTAAATTAATAAAGATACTAGAAATACAATATAAATTTGTAATCCATGGCGGAGCCAGAGGAGCTTAGCTGTAGGAACCAAGTTCTTTGAATCTCTGGACCCCTCGCTCTTTATTAACACAAATTGCTCCAAGGCAAAGTATATGTACATATCAAAGGTTAAGGTTTGGTATACATTCAGATGGGGGGAAACTGCCTTCGGCAGTTCAGGTGTTTGGCCAGCAGGAGGCAATAACATGTAGATTAAAATGTCCTCAGCTGTCTGGTAGCAGGTAATTATATATGTAAATCTTTAGGTGTGGGGAAATGCCCTTAGCTATTCCAGCAGCAGGTAATATGTATTCAGCCCTGCTGAATCCCCAAGTTCCATCAACCTTTTGATGAAACTTCTTGCATTTATGACCTGCTGGAATTAGCTTCCGGCATGAAACAAACAAACTTTGGCTATCTGAGCAGATAGTTTAAAATTTCTTATGTTTTGTACCTACTGACAAAATAGTTCAAAGATTTTAGTAACTCTGTGATCAGATACTTGACAAAATTAAGTTTGATAGGATTTTTTAAAGCTTCTTTAACAACTCCCAACAATTGCTGCAGACAATTGGAAATGTAAACAGCCCACAACTGAGACTAAGCAAACCAAAGGAAAAATACAGGAAAGAAAAGCAACAAGAAAGCCCACTGCATGGGAGAACATATTTGCCAATGTTACATCCAGTAATGGTTTAATCTCCAAAATTTACAGGGAACTCATACAACTTAACAGAAGGAAGGTAAACAATCCAATCAAAAAATGGGCAAAAGCCAAAACCGGTTTGGCTCAGTGGATAGAGCGTCGGCCTGCGGACTGAGGGGTCCCAGGTTCGATTCCAGTCAAGGGCATGTACCTGGGTTGCGGGCACATCCCCAGTGGGAGATGTTCAGGAGGCAGCTGATTGATGTTTCTCTCTCATCGATGTTTCTAACTCTCTATCTCTCTCCCTACCTCTCTGTGAAAAATCAATAAAATATATTTTGAAAAAAAAAAAGGGCAAAAGACCTAAATAGACATTTTTTTGAAAGAGGACATTCACAAAGCCAAGAGACACATGAAAACATGCTCAAAGTCACTAATCATCCGAGAGATGCAAATCAAAACAACAATGAGGTACCATCTCACACCTGTCAGAATGGCTATCATCAACAAATCAACAAACGACAAGTGCTGGAGAGGATGCGGAGAAAAAGGAACCCTCGTTCACTGCTGGTGGGAATGCAGACTGCTGCAGCCACTGTGGAAAACAGTATGGAGTTTCCTCAAAAAACTAAAGATGGAACTCCCATTTGACCCAGTGATCCCACTTCTAGGAATATATCCCAAGAAACCAGAAACACCAGAAAGGATATATGCACCCCTATGTTCATAGCAGCACAATTTACAGTCTATATATATAAAAGCCTAAGCGACCATTGCAACTGAACGCAGACTCAAGAGGCTGTGTGGGAGGACTAGGCCGGCAGGGGGGTTAGTGAGGGGCGACCAAATGACTGCACAGCAGGCTGCATGGGGTGACCAGGCCCGCGGGGGGGGGGGGGCAGTTGGGGGCGACCAGGCCAGCAGAGGGGGACAGTGAGGGGTGACCAGGCCAGCAGGGAGGGTATTTGGGGGCAACCAGGCCAGCGGGGGGGGGGGTCCGTAAGGGGCGACCATGCTGGCGGGGGGGCAGTTAGGGGCGACCAGGCCAGTGGGGGGGGCAGTTGGGGGTGACCAGGTTGGCAGAGGGGGGCAGTTGGGGGCAACCAGGCCAGCAGAGGGGGACAGTGAGGGGTGACCAGGCCAGCAGGGAGGGTATTTGGGGGCAACCAGGCCAGCGGGGGGGGGGGTGTCCGTAAGGGGCGACCATGCTGGCGGGGGGGGGGGCAGTTAGGGGCGACCAGGCCAGTGGGGGGGGGGCAGTTGGGGGTGACCAGGTTGGCAGAGGGGGGCAGTTGGGGGCAACCAGGCTGGCAGGCAAAGGCAGTTAGGGGTGATCAGGCTGGCAGGGGGGCAAGTAGGGGTGATCAGGCAGGCAGGCAGGTGAGTAGTTAGGAGCCAGCAGTCCTGATTGTGAGAGGGAAGTCTGACTGCCAGTTTAGGCCCAATCCTCCCAGCAGTCGGACATCCCATGAGGGGTCCTGGATTGGAGAGGGTGCAGGCTGGGCTGAGGTGCCCCGCCCTGCCCCGTGCATGAATTTCATGCACCCGGCCTCTAGTAGCTAAGATTTGGAAACAGCCTAAGTGCTCATCAGCAGATGAGTGGATAAGAAAGCTGTGGTACATCTACACAATGGAATACTATGCTGCTGTAAAAAAAACAAGGAATTCTTACCATTTGGAACAGCATGGATGGACCTGGAGAGCATTATGCTAAGTGAAATAAGCCAATAAGAGAAAGGTAAATATCACATGATCTCACTCATTTGTGGAATATAATGAACAACATAAAGTGATGAACAGAAATAGAACCAGAGTCATAGAAGCATCGAACAGACTGTCCAACCTATGAGAGAAGGCGGGGGTGGGGGGGTGGAGAAGAAGGGAAAGAGATCAACCAAAGGACTTGTATGCATACATATGAGCATAACCAATGGACACAGACTGGGGTGAGTGGGGTGGGGGATTGAGGCATTTGCTGGGGCATGAGGGTGGCCAGGGAGAAGTCAATGGGGGAAAAAGAATTATGTAACACTTTATTTTTATTTATTTATTTTATTATTTTTAATTATTTTTTTAATTAAATCTTTATTGTTCAGATTATTACATTTGTTCCTCTTTCCCCCCCCCAACTCCCCTCCACCCAGTGCCCACCCCACCCTCTGCCCTTACTCCCCACCCACTGTCCTCATTCATAGGTGCGCGATTTTTGTCCAGTCTTTTCCCGAATCCCCAACACCTCTCCCCCCCCTCAAGTATAGTCAGTCCATTCCCTTTCTATGCCCCTGATTCTATTATAATCACCAGTTCATTCTGTTCATCAGATTATGCATTCCCTTGATTTTTAGATTCACTTGTTGATAGATGTGTATTTGTTGTTCATAATTTGTATCTTTACCTTTTTCTTCTTCTTCCTCTTCTTAAAGGATACATTTCAGCATTTCATATAATACTGGTTTGGTGGTGATGAACTCCTTTAGCTTTTTCTTATCTGTGAAGCTCTTTATCTGACCTTCAATTCTGAATGATAGCTTTGCTGGATAAAGTAATCTTGGTTGTAGGTTCTTGGCATTCATCACTTTGAATATTTCTTGCCACTCCCTTCTGGCCTGCATAGTTTCTGTTGAGAAATCAGCTGACAGTCGTATGGGTACTCCCTTGTATGTAACTGACTTTCTTTCTCTTGCTGCTTTTAAGAGTCTCTCTTTGTCTTTTGCTCTTGGCATTTTAATTATGATGTGTCTTGGTGTGGTCCTCTTTGGATTCCTTTTGTTTGGGGTTCTCTGCGCTTCTGGACTTGTGAGTCTATTTCTTTCACCAGGTAGGGGAAGTTTTCTGTCATTATTTCTTCAAATTGGTTTTCAATATCTTGCTCTCTCTCTTCTTCTGGCACCCCTATAATTCGGATGTTGGCACGCTTGAAGCTGTCCCAGAGGCTCCTTACACTATCTTCATATTTTTGGATTCTTTTTTCATTTTGCTTTTCCAGTCGGTGTTTTTTGCTTCTTCATATTTCAAATCTTTGACTTGATTCTTGTGATCCTCTGGTCTGCTGTTGGGAGTCTGTATAATATTCTTTATTGCAGTCAGTGTATGCTTAATTTCTAGTTAGTCATTTATCACAACATCGAGGGTCTCACTAGATTTCTTGAGGATCTCACTACATTTATTGGCAGTCTCACCAGTCTTTTCAAGGGCCTTACTAAATTTATCGGCGGCTTCTAGACAGTTCTTGAAACACCTTAAAAGTGTGGTTTTGAACTCTATATCCAGCAGTTTGCTTTCCTCCATTTCTGTCATTTGTGTCCTGTTTCTTTGTCTTCGCATTTTCCCCCCAATATATTTTATTGATTTTTTACAGAGAGGAAGGGAGAGAGATAGAGAGCTAGAAACATTGATGAGAGAGAAACATCGATCAGCCGCCTCCTGCACATCTCCCACTGGGGATGTACCCGCAACCCAGGCACATGCCCTTGACCGGAATTGAACCTGGGACCCCTCAGTCCACGGACCGATGCTCCATCCACTGTGTCTCCGCATTTTTTATACTTTCTCAGTGCACCCCCTTGTGGTCTTTGTGCACAGTCTTGTTGTAGTTAAGCCTTGATTGTTGTAGGTAACACTGGGGGGGATTTTACCTCCAGGCCAATTGGCTGTGAAAATCAGCTGTGTCTGCATTGGGAGAACTTCTGTCCTGGATCTCTAGGGAGGTGCTAATCTAGCCTCTGCCTGAGGCTATCCAGCAAATGCCTGTGTGCAAGGCTTGTGTGGGGCGGGTCCCAGGGGATCAACAGGGCGGGCGGAGCGAGCAGTTATGGCTGCTCTCGATCCAGCCTTCTGAGGCTCTGCTTCTCAGTGTCCCAGCAATTGCTGCAAGCACCTCGGAGAGAAAGCTGCCCTTGAGTTCCGACCGATGCCAGACAGTCCCGCTTCTCCTGTTTGAGTCTGGGTCCCCAGAGACTCACCTGGAACTGGAGCTCAGAGCCTGAGACTCCCTCCCGATTGAAAAAGACAACCGTGCCCTTAGCCGCCAGCCTGCTCCGCATGCACCTCCGCACCTTTGTATTTTACTTCCGCCGCACCTCCTCTGAGTCTCGGTATGCTTTTCTCTTTCCGTCTAGTTGTAGAATTTCCACTCAGCCTGCCTTCCTGTGGTTCTGGATGATGTCTGTAACGTCTTTTAGTTGTAGTTTTGAAGTGGTTGTGCGAGGCAGCAATCTCCGGTGTTTACCTATGTTTATCTTGGTTTCTGAATTATGTAATACTTTAAACAATAAAGAATTAAAAAGCCTTTTAAAAACACAAGCGGCTAAAGGTTTTTCTTACCTAAACAATACTCCCTCCAGCCTACTAAAAATCCTTAGGTAATGCCATGTGCCTGAAGTGGGTCCTCTGGCCGGTGTGTGGGGCAGGTACACCCCATGGACCTCTGGCTCCCACACCCATGACCCGCCAACTCCAGCTGCAGCCTGGCTTCTAACTGCCCCCCTGCTGGCCTGGTTGCCCCCTAACTGTCCGGATGTCCGGAAGGAAGTCGGACATCTGGAAGATGTCCGGTCGACCTGGTCTAATTAGCACATTACCCTTTTATTAATATAGATTATGTATAATATGTGTGTAAATGCACACACCCCTCTGGAAGATATTAATAAAATCCTATGTAATAAAAGGATAATATGCAAATTGACTGTAATGGCGGAATGGCTGGGAATGACCAGTCATTATGACACACATTGACCACCAGGGGCAGATGCTCAATGCAGGAGCTGCCTCCTGGTGGTCAGTGCACTCCCACAGGGGGAGCTCCGCTCAGCCACAAGCCGGGCTGACAGCTGGGAGCGCAGCAGCAGTGGTGGGAGCCTCTCCCACCTTCTCGGCAGCGCTAAGGATGTCTGACTGTGGCTTAGGCCTGCTCCCTGGGGAGCAGGTCTAAGTCACAGTCGGACCTCCCACAAGGGTTCCCAGGCTGCCTGAGGGATGTCTGACTGCCAGCTTAGGCCTGATCCCCCAGGGAGTGGGCCTAAGCTGGCAGGTGGACATCCCCCAAGGGGTCCTGGACTGCAAGAGGGTGCAGGCCGGGCTAAGGGACCCCCCCCCCCCCGAGTGCACAGATTTTCATGCACCAGGCCTCTAACTTGTTTATAAAGACTTCTGTTTAATTGGCTTAAAGGAAATTATATATATATATATGGAAAGAAATGTAACAGAAACTAACCCAAATGTGTTTCAGGTTCTGAAAAATCATTTGATATTAAAGCTAATTAAAATAGGCATGTCTTTAAAATGATTAGTATTAAGTATAATACTTTTATTCACCTATGCTTGCAAATTTGTCAGCAAAAATAACTTAGGATCAGGAAACCATAAAAATACTAGAGGAATCCAAAGGTATCAAAATCTCAGACATATGCCGAAGCAATTTCTTCACTGATACAGCTCCTAGGGCATTGGAAACTAAAGAGAAAATAAACAAATGGGACTACATCAAAATAAAAAGCTTCTGCACAGCAAAAGAAACCATCAACAAAACAACAAGAAAGACCACTGCATGGGAGAACATATTTGCCAATGTTATCACCGATAAGGGCCTAATCTCCAACATTTATATGGAACTCATGCAACTTAACGAAAGGAAGATAAACAATCCAATCAAAAAATGGGCAAAGGCCCTAAATAGACACTTTTCAAAAGAGGACATTCAGAAAACCAAGAGACATATGAAAACATGCTCAAAGTCACTAATCATCCGAGAGATGCAAATCAAAACAACAATGAGGTACCATCTCACACCTGTCAGAATGGCTATCATCAACAAATCAACAAACGACAAGTGCTGGAGAGGATGTGGAGAAAAAGGAACACTCGTGCACTGCTGGTGGGAATGCAGACTGGTGCAGCCACTATGGAAGACAGTATGGAGTTTCCTCAAAAAAATAAAAATGGAACTCCCATTTGACCCTGTGATCCCACTTCTAGGAATATATCCCAAGAAACCAGAAACAACAATCAGAAAGGATATATGCACCCCTATGTTCATAGCAGCACAATTTACCATAGCTAAGATCTGGAAACAGCCTAAGTGCCCATCAGCAGATGAATGGATTAGAAAACTGGTACATCTACACATTGGAATACTATGCTGCTGTAAAAAAGAAGGAACGCTTACCATTTGCAACAGCATGGATGGAACTGGAGAGCATTATGCTAAGTGAAATAAGCCAGTCAATGAAGGAAAAATACCACATGATCTCACTCATTCATGGATAATAAAGACCATTATAAAATGATGAACAAAAATAGATACAGGGGCAGAGCAGCATCGAACAGACTATCAAACTACAGCGGGAAGGCCGGGGAGGGTTGGGGGGCAAAAGGGGAGGGGGATTAAGAGAACAACTGAAGGACTTGTATGCATGCATATAAGCATAACCAATGGACATAAGACACTGGGCGGTATGGGAGGCTAGGGGAATGTCAAGAAGGAGGAAAAAAGGAGACATATATAATACCCTTTGTAATACTTTAAGCAATAAAGCAAAATTAAAAAAAAAATAAGGATGATGACTAACTTGGTCTAACATACCCTAAAGCTTTTATGGGTAACCTAAGCATAATTATTAAGAACAAATAAAAGAAATAGGTGTAGGTAGAGTTGACAGCTAAATAAGATTTAAATGAATTATTAAATGAATTTATATCACAAGCAAGCTGATGCAAAGTTAGAATTTGGTTCTGTCTCTCTCTGCTCAAAGGACAAAGTCTCCCTATACTTTTGCTATCATATATATATATATATACCATATATTTTATATATATAATATGCAAATTAGGCCAGGACGCTGTAACAGTCACAACCAGCTCAGGAGGAGGCTGCGCTTGCAGTTGGGCCGGGGGAAGGGGAGGAGGGGGGGTACTGCTGTGAGGTGAGGCAAGCCATGGGTGGTGCAGGCAACGAACAGGTCCGAAGACAGCAGGGCGGAGCAGGACCCTGCAGAGAGTGAGGAGCAAACAGTTGCTGCGGCGACTGACTGAAGTGATTTTGAGGGTTGCACAGGTGTTTGGGGACTTGACTCTGGGTCCCGCGATGTGCTCCAGACTCTGACAGGAGGGAGGAGGAAGCCTGATACCTGCACCCAGGACTCACACAGCAGGGCGGCGGGAGCCCCATCTCTTGCAGAATTGGCCGTTGGTCAGCTTGCTGTCAGCGGCCTGACAGCCAGGAATCCTATTCACCCGCACCCAGGACCCACACAGCAGGGCAGTGGGAATATGTCTAAAGACCAGCTATTGGCACAAAGTACCTCTGAAGCCGAAAGAAGCCATTGTTGGCGACACAATGTATCTGAAGGCCAATTATTGGCACCAGGTATCTCTGCAGCCAAATGAAAGCGTCATTGTCAACAGAATATGTCCGAAGTCCAAGTATTGGCACAAGGTATCTCTGTAGCTGAAAGAAAGCGGCAGCATCAACAGAATATGTCTGAGGATCAGCTATTGGCACAATGTACCTCTGAAGCCAAAAAAGCCAGCGTCGGTGACAGAATGTATCTGAAGAGCAACTATTGGCACGTCGACAGAATGTAGACCTGCAAACACGCCTTGGTTGTGGCCCTGTGGTCGACGGCAGCCGCCATGGCCCCAAGGGGGCTGTGCGCAGTGGGGGTGCAACGAGAGGACGCACGCCACTTGGAGAATGCTTCAAATGCGGAAATGAAGGCCACTGGGCAAAGCAGTGCCCCTGGCCCCTGGCTCCAACCAAGCCCTGCCCAGCGTGAGGTCAAAGCAGCCACTGGAAAAGTGACTGCCCCTGGAAAGGTGGCAGGCCCTCTGCACCCCAGCATGGAGGGGCCGCCCTTCCAGGTCATGACCTGCCGCTGGCCATGCTGGGACTGGCTGAAGACTGAAGATGCCCAGCCTCGATGGCCCCCACCACCCTCGCCGAGCCCAGGGCTGCACTGAAGGTAGCGGGTCACCTTCCTGGTCGATACGGGGGCTAACTTCTCTGTCCTGCCCTTTTCAGGGCCCCTTTTTCCTTCGACAATCTTGGTCATGGGTATTGAAGGCAAATCCACCTGCCCACTGACCACCAGACCCCTTCCCTGCCTCCTTGATGATAGCCCTATAACCCACTGGTTCTTAGTCATGTTATCATGCCCCGTGCCCCTGTTAGGATGAGATATTCTCACCAAATTAGCGGCCACTCTGAAGCTCACTCGGAGCCCTTCAGCCTCCCTGCTCCTTCCACTCCTGGTCCCCTCCCTTCACAGGGACGCCGATCCTCCGCTGCCATGCGTCCCCTTAGGGGGCCCTGTTGTCCTAGACCACGGTTGCCTACCTCAGTCTCGCTGTGAACACCTTATCTCCTTATCTCCTCCACGACTGTCCCCTCCTCTGAACTGAAAACTGCTCTGACCTCAGCGTCTTCTCACCCTGCTCCCCTGGCCCACCCCACCCTTCCCAAAGGAAACTTCCTTGAATGCACAGGTTTATTCCACAGTCCGGCTATTATCAGAAACTGAGATCATTATCTCTAGGAAAAATGTGGCAGTTTTAAAATCCAAGTGGCTAGAGGCCTGGGAACAGGCTGTGCGACCTGCTCCCTCCCTCCCCCCGCCTTTTCTCCAGCCTCATATCCAGGTCCCTGGCTTCCACTGCTCCGTCCCTTCCATTTTCCCTTGGATAACAGCACATTCTAATATCCCTCCCACTTTCACTGCAATAGCTACCTCTCTCAGGCTCACCGAGTGCCTCCCACCATCCCTGTAGAAGATTCGGCGACACCATCCAGGACAGGATGACCCATCATTCCTCACAGGCTCTAACCTGGCAAAGGACCCTCCAATTCTGCTCAGGTTTTTCATATTTTCAGGTGAAATGGACACGGAATGATGAGGGAGTCATCAATTCTACTGACTGGATGGGAAATCCTCTGGTGTCGCTCTCTATCTATGAACCCTGGACCTACTCCTATGCCCACCCTCATCAACACAACTTTCCATCTACTCTCTGACATCAATCCCTCCTCCTCTACATCCTGCTAGATTTCTGTCACTGGCTCGAACCCTCATCATAGCCACTCAATTCCAACCTATTGAACCATCTAACTAAACTCTCTCTAGAAATTCGCAGCTCCTGGCCGGACCTCCTGCCCATGGCCCCGACCAGAATCCGGCTACACCAAGGAGCCCCACCTTCTTGAGCCCTTTTGACCCTTCTTGCTCAACCACCATCACCTTACTGATCCCCCTCCCCTGGGTACTTATCTTCCATATCTTACCCAGGCAATTGCTCCGAGAACACGAGAACAGGTTTCTGCCCAAGCCACAGCCGACCGATCAGGACTCCCGAGGACCAGCCCTTCACCTGGTGACTCGGTCCTTCTTAAGAACCTACATCCACAAGCCTTGGAGCCTAGAAGTAAGAAATGCTGGACCTTGAAAATGACTTCAGGTTTTCTCACTGCACAGAATATAGTCAAACACGGCTGCACTTAAATATTTTATCCTTTGCTCTCCCTGCATGATCTACAATAATAATCTGCTTTGTTGCCGAAACCGGTTTGGCTCGGTGGATAGAGCGTCAGCCTGCGGACTGAAGGGTCCCAGGTTCGATTCTGGTCAAGGGCATGTACCTGGGTTGCGGGCCCATCCCCAGTGGGAGATGTGCAGGAGGCAGCTGATCGATGTTTCTCTCTCATCGATGTTTCTGACTCTCTCTCTCTCTCCCTTCCTCTCTGTAAAAAATCAATAAAATATATAAAAAAACAAACAAACAAACAAATAAGCTGCTTCGTGTTGATATTTACTGCTGTGTGGCTGACAATTTCCTGAAAGAGAAGTTGGGGTGCTTCACTGGGCTGGAAATAGTTTAGCTAATCAGAAAGCAGGTCTAATTAAGCAAGTTTATCTATATACATAAAGCTCTCGCTGGCGCCAATTCATCTGTCATTGTTGACCATGAATTTGGCTGACACTTCTATTATAGAGAAAGGGCGATTAGCGATATTAAAATATTTCTTCTAATTAATTTCCTTTCAATGTGCATGTATTTTTTTTTCAGTAAATCTTTATTGTTCAGATTTTTACATTTGTTCCTCTTTTTCCCCCCATAGCTCCTCTCCACCCAGTTCCCACCCCACCCTCTGCCCTTACCCCCCCACTGTCCTCATCCATAGGTGCACAATTTTTGTCCAGTCTCTTCCCGCATCTCCCACACCCCTTTCCCCACCAAGAATAGTGAGTCCATTCCCTTTCTATGTCCCTGATTCTATTATAATCACCAGTTCATTCTGTTCATCAGATTATTTATTCACTTGGTTCTTAGATTCACTTGTTGATGCATATTTGTTGCTCATAATTAGCATCTTTACCTTTTTCTTCTCCTTCCTCTTCTTAAAGGATACATTTCAGCATTTCATATAATACTGGTTTGGTGGTGATGAACTCCTTTAGCTTTTCCTTATCTGTGAAGCTCTTTATCTGACCTTCAATTCTGAATGATAGCTTTGCTGGATAAAGTAATCTTGGTTGTAGGTTCTTGGCATTCATCACTTTGAATATTTCTTGCCACTCTCTTCTGGCCTGCAAAGTTTCTGTTGAGAAATCAGCTGACAGTCGGTATACCCTTGTAGGTAACTGAGTTTCTTTCTCTTGCTGCTTTTAAGATTTTCTCTTTGTCTTTTGCTCTTGGCATTTTAATTATGATGTGTCTTGGTGTGGTCCTCTTTGGATTCCTTTTGTTTGGGGTTCTCTGCGCTTCCTGGACTTATAAGTCTATTTCTTTCACCAGGTAGGGGAAGTTTTCTGTCATTATTTCTTCAAATAGGTTTTCAATATCTTGGTCTCGCTCATCTTCTGGCACCCCTATAATTCTGATGTTGGTACGCTTGAAGCTGTCCCAGAGGCTCCTTACACTATCTTCGTATTTTCGGATTCTGTTTTCATTTTGCTTTTCTGGTTGGGTGTTTTTTGCTTCTTTGCATTTCATATCTTTGCCTTGATTCTTGCGCTCCTCTGGTCTGCTGTTGGGAGTCTGTATAATATTCGTTATTTCAGTCCGTGTATGCTTAATTTCTAGTTGGTTCTTTATCACAACATCGAGGGTCTCATTAGATTTCTTGAGGATCTCACTACATTTATTGGCGGCTTCTAGACAGTTCTTGAGAGACCTTAAAAGTGTGGTTCTGAACTCAATATCCTCCATTGACAGTTTTGTCCTGTTTCTTTGTCTCCGCATTTTTTTATCCTTTCTTGGTGTACCCCCTAGTGGTCTTTGTGCACAGTCTTGTTGTAGTTAAGCCTTGATTGTTGTAGTTAATACTAGGGGGATTTGACCTCCAGGCCAACTGGCTGTGAGAATCAGCTGTGTCTGCAGTGGGAAAACTTCTGTCCTCTAGGGAGGTGCTAATCTAGCGTTTGCCTGAGGCTGTCTGGCAAATGGCTCTGTGCAGGGCTTGGGCGGGGCGGGTCACACGGGATCAACAGAGCGGGTGGAGGGAGCAGTTATGGCTGCTCTCAGTTCCGTCCCCAGAGGCTCTGCCTCTGAGTCCCAGCAACCGCTGCAAACCTCGGAGAGAGAGCTGCCCTTGTGTTCCGACCGATGCCAGACAGTCCTGCTTCTCCTGTTTGAGTCTGGGTCCCTAGAGACTTGCCCGGATTTGGAGCTCAGAATCTGAGACTCCCTCCCGATTGGAAAAGACAACCGCACCCTCAGCCGCCAGCCCGCTCCGCGCGTACCTCCGCACCTTTGTATTTTCCGCACTGCGCCTCCTCTGAGTCTCGTATGCTGTTCTCTTTCCTTCTAGTTGAAGAATTTCCCCTCAGCCAGTCTTCCTGTGGTTCTGGGTGATGTCCGTTCAGTCTTTTAGTTGTATTTGTGAAGTGGTTGTTCGCGGCAGCTGACTCTGCTGTTTACCTATGCCGCCATCTTGTTTTTTTTTTTCAATGTGCATGTATTTGTGCACCGGGCCTCTAGTAGTTAGATAAACATAATCACATTCTATTTGTAACAGCCGCGTGTGGCCGGTGGTGGCGGTGTGGACTGCACATCTGGGTGCATGGGAAACACAGGCCATCTGGTCACCACCATGGCAGGGGCTCCGGCGGCTGGCACTGGTGCCCGGGATGGTGCCGGGGCTGCTTGTTCCCCCACAGGCCCTGCAGAGCAGTCTGACCTGACAGCTCAGCTCTGCAGACCCTCCGGGGCCTCCCGCCCTGGGCCGTTCCCTCAGCTCTGCAGGGAGCGAGACAGGCCCCTCACCGGGAGCTGCGCGGTGCCTCAGCGGGGCCACCCTACTGCTCACTGGTCAGCATGCGTTGTGGGGTGCAGCTTGCCTGGTTTAAGCTGGTGGCTGGCCCCTGGTCACCACTGCCCTTACCCGGTGGGCCTGGGCAGCAAGGTGAGCACCGCCTCCACTCAGGGGAGGACTCAGGGGCAACCACAAGCTAAACTGAGGGCCCCTCTGTGCACATCACTAACCCATTCACCACGAACTCTTTGGTCTAATGGGCCCAGCAAGGGCTCTGAGGGGCAGTGGTCAGGGGGTTGGATTAACTGGTACTTCTCCCCTGACCGGTGTTCCCAAGGACAGACCTGGGGGTCGCCTGTAGGGTACCAGTGGCCTTTCCCCTGCCCTGGTCTGGGGGCACAGAGGGAATGGTGAGTGTGGGGGCCTGAGAGCACAGGAGGAAAGCTGTTTGCCGAGAGCAAGTGGGAACAGGAGACACAACTGCCTGGCCATCGACTGAGGCCTCCCAGAGGCAGCGGGGGCCCAGGACCGCCGCCAGGAGCACCCGCCAGGAGCCTGTGGGCCAGCGACGCACAGGCGGGGGCGGGAGCCACTGAGCAGGTGCAGGGTGTGCGTGGTCTTTTATGGTATAAGCTGTGATCTCGGCAACCTCATTACCGTCCGGGGCCGTCACTGTGATCCCGGAGTTATCCGTGAACTTAAGGGACACGGGAAATAAATACACAAAGCTTCGACATTTACATTTCAATCGAAAACTGCTACTATTTTAGAATCAATATTTATTCTAAAGTAAAGAAAATGTATTTATACTATTTTTAATATTTTAAGATGGATTTTGGCTGAAAAATAGATTAGAAGACTTGTTTCACAAACTACAGTCGCACCATCTACATCTAAAGATGTTGAGGACGGTAAACGTGCCCCATCACAGCTCCCTGCTGTGTCCATGGGGGGGGGGCGCGGGGGGAGTGGTGGTGGGGGGGAGGGCGGTAAGGATACTATTTGATAGAGTCTCACTTGATTTCTGGTGCAGGCTTCTTTCGTTTCATGGACTGACCGTGGGTTTTATAGGTCTTGTCTCTTGCGTAAAAGATGACAGGGAATCATGTTCGTTACTTTTCCTTTGTCCGCTTTGAGCTCAAACCGATTAAGGGTTCGTTCCCACCGGAAAGAGACAGCTTTGCGATGTGGCCAGCGAACGGCGAGCCTGTGTTTATGTTGTGCCCAGAATTCAAAGTTCCCAAGACCCCCAGGGAGCCAGTCAGTCCGATGCAAAAGCAAAGAGTCATTTATTTCAAACCTAGGTTTGGCTCCCCTGCCACACTCACCGATGCAACGGTAAGCTCCAGTGGCCGAGAGAGAGAGACGCCTGATGGGACAGGGGGTTTTAAAGGGGGGTGGGGTGAGGGCAGGAGAGGGGACTGTGGGCCCCGCTGATTGGCCAGGCGCGAGTCGGTCATAGTGATGGCGTGCACTTCCCTTGATTATTATTGGTTAGTCCAGAGAAATCCTGGGTGTGGCTAGTAGCGGCTTCTTCCCGTGAGGAAGCACATGGTACCGTCCCAAAATGGAGGACCCAAGGCAAGATGGAGGGCGCACATGGCTCTGTCCCAAGATGGAGAACCCAAGGCAAGATGGAGGGCGCAGTCCTTGCCCGGCTCCTGCTGCCGCCGCTCGAACTCGCCACAAGGCAGGATGGCCCTCCCGCATAGCCCCCGCAGCTGGCCTGCGGGCAGACTGGGACTCCAGCGCGTCTGGGCAGCAGAGGCCCAGCAAACGGGGTGCGGCCGCTGGAGTGGCCCAGCTCTGGAGGAGCGGCATCCGCTTGGAGCAGGCCCGGCCATGGGGCCGGTGCACTGCAGCATGGCGGCCTCCCCGAGCTAGGGCACGCGCCCCACTCCGCCGCCGCCGCTGCTGCACTGGGCCCGGTCCGGGAGGCAGCGGGCGGGTGGCAGCCCACGCCGGGCTCCCACCGTGGGCTGGGGAGCCAATGCCCCCCCCATGGGGCCCAGCGGCTGGCCCACGCAGGCCCCGGCCCCCCCGACCGGGCCCCAAGGGCCGCATGGACCCCTGGCCCCAGCACGGGCAAGCGGGGAACCGACCACGGGGGAAGGGAGGGAAGAGCCAGGCGGTGAGGCCTTCCGCTCCCATGACCTCCCCCGCGGTCGGTCGCCGCCCGGCCCCACCCCTCGGCCCGCCGCCAGCCACCACGCAGCCGGCCCGGACACTCGGACCCGCTCCGGGGAGGCCGGCGGCCGCGGAGGGATCCCAGAGCCCAGCGGCCAGACTCCTCCTCCCGCACCGCCCGGAGAGGCGGGCGGCGCGCCTTTCATTCCCCCCTTGTCTTGGAACTTCTGGCTCAATCATGAGACGGACTGCAATTCTATTCCACCAAAACTATCAACTGAACTATCCCTATAAGGTTAACAAATGGTCCAGTGGAAGTGAAAGAAACCATTTTAGATTTAATAACTTCTATTGAAATAGGATCTTTCTTCTTAGAATTCCTCCATGGTTATCACAAAAAAATCAAATCAAGATTTAGTACTATTTGCCTTGAAGAGGCTCAAGCATTCCTGTTTGTTAGGCTAGGTTTAAATTTAGAGTCTGTTGAATTAGGCCTCCGTTTTTCTGGGCACCATTTTCAGCTGGACCAAGTCTCTTCTGTTATTTGGTTCCTGGTCTGGGCTGGGCATGGGAAGCAAGAAGCAGCCACGGGGACAGGAGACCTTCCTCAGAAGGGGCGAGTGTTCAAGCCCCTGCACCATTGGGGGGGGTGGGGATCTGTGCCCCACCTCTGTTGAACCCCAAGTTCTCTCCTACTGGCCCTCGGCTGTGTCTGTCTTAGGTCGCCCCACCTCTGTGGAGTCTTACCCGTCTCTGACTACCAACCATCTCTGGGCCAAGTAGGGTGATGTGAGGTTCAGTTCTGTCTCCTTGTTAGCCATGCCCCCTGTGGCCTCCACGCCCAGCACCCGCCTTGGGTTCCCCTCGCCTGCTGGCGGGGCCCCGGCATTGATCACATCTCTTGGGAAACCCAGGTTTCTTCTCCAGAGAGGGCCCAGCTTACGCCATTGGGCAAGAGACAGATCCATGGTACCAGCTTTTCATAAACCCAGCTTGAACGGAGAGCTCAGACAACAGCTGTAGACAATTGGGATCCTTTTGGCAATACAGAATGCTTAAGTGCCCTCCCAGGAGGGAATAAATCCCTTCACATATCGCCAGATTCCGGAGGAATTACATAAGGGGAAGAACATACTGATCTACTCTAAGATTTTCTGACTTTCCTTGCTAATTCCTTTTCATGGATTTAAAACAAAACAGTAACTGTTGGCATAAAACCTACCTATGCATAACTATGCCCCAAACCTTCTATTCTAAACAGGCCTTTTTTTTTTTCCAGCTTTACTACCCCTGACATGGGCATGGTGACTCAGGCCTGCAAGGCAGTATACAGGCTGCCAACTGTTAGCTGTCTCTCAACAGAGTCCAAAACCTGATGGGCACCCTTTCCTGCCCAGTTGGGCACCTGCCCCCTTGCCAGCTAGACACCCTTTACTTTTGGGGGTCACCCCACACAGCTCCCTTCCAGGACAGCCAACATACCTGCAAAAGAATCAAAGGTTCTACTAAACATGTGATCCTATAAATTGTCCTTGTCTCTTTGGAGCCATGTCCATGAAGATGCAGGCAGTATCTAAGTGTATTACACAGTATTGTGGGGGCTCCTGGTGACAGGAGTGATCGCGAGCCATGTTACCGGCATCAGGCAGGTCGAGCACGCCGTAGCTTGAGCTTGAGCGGGTTGCATTGATCTCGATCGATGCTCCATTTGGTGATGAAGTCTTTCCGGGTCATGGATGGATCTGCTGACCGCACGTGAGTGTGGTGGACCCAGGTCGCGACGCCATCTACCTTGAGAGCGGTGGGGGTCGTCAGCACCACAGTGTAGGGACCCTTCCAACGTGGCTCCAAGGTCTCCCGGCGGTGCCTTCTGACGTAGACCCAATCTCCTGGTCTGTGCTGATGAGGAGTTGGGGTTGGGCTGGCCTCGTAGATGGCGCGGAGACGTGGCCAAATGTCCTCATGTGCCTTCTGAAGCCCTCTCAAAGAAAGAGATAGTTCTTGATTTTCAAATTCAGCGAGAAGGTCAGCTTTAAGGTTAGGAATGATAGGGGGTGGCCTGCCAAACATGATTTCATAGGGAGTAAAGCCCAGGGTGTATGGGGAATTCCTTACCCGGTAAAGGGTATACGGTAGGAGAGCCACCCAGTCCCCACCCGTCTCCATGGTTAATTTGGTAAGGGTCTCTTTTAGAGTTCTGTTCATTCTTTCTACCTGACCCGAACTCTGGGGTCTATAAGCACAATGTAATTTCCAATTTGCCCCAATAGCCCTGGTTACTACCTGTGTTACCTGTGAAATAAAGGCTGGCCCGTTGTCGGACCCTATCATAGCAGGAAAACCATACCTGGGTAAGATGTCTTCCAGCAGCTTCTTGGCCACCGTCTGAGCTGTTTCATGCTTGGTTGGGTATGCCTCTACCCAGCCAGAGAAGGTATCTACAAATACTAAAAGATATTTATAACCATACTTCCCTGGTTTAATTTCAGTGAAGTCGACTTCCCATTGTGCTCCCGGTTTGGTGCCTCTGAGCCTGGTCCCTCTTTCATTTGATCCAGCTCTTGTGTTTGTGAGTTGACAGGTCTTGCAGGCAGATACAACCTGATCTATCTTGATATCCTGCTGGTGAATCTTGATCCCGGCATGTCGGATTAAGTCCTTCATTTTCCGGGTTCCCAGGTGAGTGGACCGGTGCATATGTTCTAATACCGTGTCCCCGAGCCGGTCTGGCAGTATGAGTTCCCCTTCTGGTGTATGCCACCATCCCTTTATTTCCTGGGCTCTGGGGAGCTTTCTGATGCATTGCAATTCTTCCTGGGAGTACTTGGGCTGGTCTGGTAAGACTGGGTCCCCTGGGTCTGGGAGTTGTAAGGCCATGGTAGGGACCGAGGTAAGGGCTACTGCCTTCGCAGCCTGGTCAGCCTTTTGGTTACCTCTTGCTACCGGGTCATCGGCTTTCTGGTGCCCCTGGCAGTGGATTATGGCTAACTTGGCAGGAAGCCATAAGGCCGCAAGCAGATCGAGAATCTCCTGCTTATTTTTTATTGTCCGTCCCTCTGCCGTCAGCAGCCCTCTCTCCTGATAGATTGCCCCGTGGACATGAGCTGTAGCAAATGCATAACGGCTGTCTGTGTAAACGTTAAGCCGCTTCCCAGCCCCCAGTGTCAGTGCCTTAGTAAGGGCGATGAGTTCTGCTCGATGGGCTGACGTCCCAGAGGGCAGGGCCTCCGCCCACACAGTGTCCATTTCAGTGACCACTGCTGCACCCGCATACCTGCACCCGTCCCTCACGAAGCTGCTCCCATCCGTGAACCAGGTGGCCTCTGCATCAGGGAGGGGCTGGTCGGTCAAGTCCTTCCGGAGTCCATGTACCTGCTCTAGGATTCCCGCACAGTCGTGTAGTGGGGCATCTAAGTCAGGGTCGGGCAGCAAAGTAGCAGGATTGAGGGCCGCAGTGGGGTGGAACCGCACTCTTGGAGGGTTGAGTAGGAGGCTCTGGTAATGGGTTATACGTGCGTTACTCATCCATCTGTCAGGAGGCTGCTTCAGGACTCCCTCAATGGCATGTGGGGTTGTGATCCAGATTTCCTGCCCCAGGGTCAATTTGTCAGCGTCCTTGACTAAGAGCGCTGTTGCCGCGATAATTCTCAAGCACGGTGGCCAGCCGGCAGCTACAGGATCTAACTTCTTGGACAAATAAGCCACTGGGCGGCTCCAGGGGCCTAAAGCTTGAGTCAAGACCCCTTTCGCTATCCCTTTGTGTTCATCCACAAAGAGGTGAAAGGGCTTTGTAATATCTGGCAGGCCCAGGGCTGGGGCACCTAGAAGGGCCTTCTTTAACTGCCTAAAGGCAGCTTCATCTTTCTCAGTCCAGTCAAACGCCCTTCCCTCTTTGGTAGCTTCATATAGGGGCCTGGCGATTTCGGCAAAACCCGGTATCCAGAGGCGGCAGTAGCCGGCCGATCCTAGGAATTCCCTTACTTCTCTTCGGGAGGTGGGAGTAGGGATTTTCAAAACAGCCTCTTTTCTGGCATCCGATAACCGCCGCTGCCCGCCCTCTAGGATGTATCCCAGGTAACTCACCCTTTCTCGACATAACTGAGCCTTCCTCACGGATGCCCGGTACCCTAAGGCCCCCAGGGTGGCCAATAGATCTTGGGTCCCCCGCTCACAGTCCTTGGCTGTGTCTGCAGCAATCAGGATGTCATCTACATACTGGAGGAGGGTGAGGTTGGGGTGTTCCCTTCTGTACTCACCCAGGTCTTCGTGCAGCGCCTCGTCGAAGATGGTGGGCGAGTTTTTGAACCCCTGGGGTAGGCGTGTCCAAGTCAGCTGTCCACTGACGCCCTCCTCTGGGTCATGCCACTCAAAGGCGAAGAGGTGCTAGGGGTAGACTGAAGAAGGCATCTTTCAGATCTAATACCGTGTACCAGACTTTAGAGGGCGACAAGGAGCTCAAGAGAGTGTACGGGTTTGGGACTGTTGGGTGTATGTCCATAACTCTTTTATTTACTTCTCGGAGGTCCTGTACTGGCCTGTAGTCGTTTGTCTGGGGCTTTTTAACTGGCAGTAGGGGAGTGTTCCACGCAGACTGGCAGGGAACTAACACCCCCAAGCTCTTCAGTCTCCTGATATGAGGCTGAATTCCCTTCCGTGCCTCCTGAGGCATGGGGTACTGCTTGATTCTTACCGGATCTTCTCCTGGTTTTAGTTCTACCAGGACTGGGGCCCTGTAGGCGGCCAGCCCCACCCCTCCTGTCTCTGCCCATGCTGTTGGGAATTCTTGTAGCCATTTGTCCATACTGCCCTCCACCAGGGAAGTCTTCTGGTAGAGGCGATATTCATCCTCTAGCCTCATGGTCAGGACCTGAATGGGGCGGCCCTCCCCATCGGTGACCTGAGGCCCCCCCTGTCTGAAAGTTATTTGAGCTCCAATTTTGGTCAGTAGGTCCTGTCCCAATAGTGGGTATGGGCATTCCGGTATTACCATGAAAGAGTGGGATACCTGGCCTGTTCCTAAATCTACTGTCCTTCGGGTAGTCCATGAATACTGGCTCATACCAGTTGCTCCTTGCACCCAGGACTTTTTATTCGCCAGTTTTCCTTGCGGGGTACGGAGGACCGAATGTTGTGCCCCGGTGTCAACAAGGAAGTTAACAGGAGTCCCCTCCACTCTGAGAGTTATCCTGGGCTCGGGGAGGGGGTCTGAACCCTGACTCCCCTAATCACTCAGTTCACCCAGCTCTAAGACCTTGACTCGGTCAGTCCTGTCTCCCTTCTCACCGGCCTTCTTCGGACATTCTCGAGCCCAGTGCCCTATGTCCATGCAAAACTTACATTGATCCTTCCGTAGCCCCCGCCTCCCCTCTTGGGTGGTCTGCTTACCTCTTCCTTTATTGCTTACAAGCTGTCGGAGGCGACGGTCTTGCCCTGTGGGGAAGTCCATGGTCGTAGCCAGCAGGACCCTAGCCAGGTCCCGAGCTTGCCTACTGCTAGTGGCAGCCACGACGCGAGCTTGCCTGTCTTCTGGAGACTCTCGGTTATTGTATACCTTCTCTGCCACTGCCAGTAAATCCTGTAAACTCTTCTCTCCCAAGCTATCTACTTTTTGTAGTTTCCTTTTAATATCCGCGGCCGATTGGTTTACAAAGCTTATGATCACAGCTGCCTTGTTTTCAGGAGCTTCTGGATTCATGGGGGTGTAGGTGCGGTAAGCCTCCATGATCCGTTCTAAAAAGGCAGCTGGAGACTCATCCCTTTCCTGCTGAACATTCCCCACCTTGGCCAAATTAGTTGGCTTTCTAGCAGCCATTCTGAGACCCCGCATTAGGGTCTGACGGTAGACCGAAAGCCTCTCCTTACCTTCTGCCGTGTTGAAATCCCATTCAGGCCTAATTAAGGGAAAAGAGACATCTATCTGGACCTGGTTGGCAGTTGGGTTTCCGTCCACGCCTGGAACCATTTTCCGGGCCTCATTGA
This sequence comes from Myotis myotis, assembly GCF_014108235.1. Taxonomy (NCBI): domain Eukaryota; kingdom Metazoa; phylum Chordata; class Mammalia; order Chiroptera; family Vespertilionidae; genus Myotis; species Myotis myotis. The sequence continues at coordinate 93,400,119 of NW_023416390.1, read as the reverse complement.
GGATCCTTTCTCTCTCTTCCGTCGTGAACAGAACCTGTAAAAGCTGCTGACAGTCGTCCCATGTGGGCTGATGGGTGAAAAGAACAGAATCTAGCAAGTCAATAAGTCCCCCTGGTTTCTCAGAAAACTTGGGGTTTTGTGCCTTCCAGTTATAGAGATCGGATGTGGAAAAAGGCCAATAATGATAGGGCTGGTTGCCATCCGCATCCGGGGGTCCAGCGGCCCGTAAGGGCAGGGTCTTGATAGTGGAGTCAGGTGCTGCAGCAGAGAGTTCCCGCTGAGCCCTCTGCCAGGTGAGAGGCGGGCCTCCTACCGAGGCCACTCCCAGAACTCCGCCCCCAGCCACTCCCGGCGTGGAAGGTTCGTCCCCCGGTGGGCTATATGGGGGAGGAAAGATTAGTTCTTCTTCAGTCCCCCCCTGCAGGATAGGGAGGGGAGGGGCTGAAGGCTGGGTGAGAGTCCTCCTCCTCTCCTCCTTTTCCGTTCTCTGCAAAGCAAGAATGGGCTTCGGCCCAGGAGGACGTGGAGGTAGGAAGGGCCTGAGCCAAGATGGCGGGTCTTCCACGAGGTCCTGCCAAGTAACAATGTAAGAAAGCTGACCAGGACGTCCCCCCTTAAGTTGGGAGACGACATCCCTGACTCGGCGGATGGTGGGGAGGTCAAAAGTCCCCTCCGGCGGCCACCCAACGTCCAAAGTTGGCCACTCCCTGGAACAAAAAGTCTGCAATCGGTCTTTCCGAACCTCTGCACTGAGGTCGCTGGCTCTTTCCCTTACCTCTCTGAAATGATCGACCATAATGCTTAAAGGAGTAGTTTGAGTCTGTCCCATAATGTCCGTCCAGTGAGTCCACAAAATAAAACCAAAAAGACACAAACACAAACAACAAACGGGCCCGAAAATACAGCCTTCCAACTCCATGGAAGCAAAACCAAAACAGGCTTCCAACTCCATGGAAGCCAAACCCGAAAGCTAGACAATGGCCTTATACCAGACTAGCTAGCAGGAGCGACCTGCTTTCCGCGAGGGGCATATCCATCCCTCCTGGGGGGGCGGAACGTCTTCCAACTCCCCCCTGCCTGTGGTCTTTATTGGGCGCGTCCACCTAGACCCCTCAGGCAATTACAGATTCCAGAAACGAGCTCACACCGAACAGAACACACAACAAACAACAACACACCTACCGCGCGGTCAGTCAGACTCTTCGGACTGGGGGTCCCTCGATGGTCCTGGGAATCCCGGATGAGCCCCCAAAATGTTGTGCCCAGATTTCAAAGTTCCCAAGACCTTCAGGGAGCCAGTCAGTCCGATGCAAAAGCAAAGAGTCATTTATTTCAAACCTAGGTTTGGCTCCCCTGCCACACTCACCGATGCAACGGTAAGCTCCAGTGGCCGAGAGAGAGAGGCCTGATGGGACAGGGGGTTTTAAAGGGGGGTGGAGTGAGGGCAGGAGAGGGGACTGTGGGCCCCGCCGATTGGCCAGGCGCGAGTCGGTACAGGATGTGGTCATAGTGATGGTGTGCACTTCCCTTGATTATTATTGGTTAGTCCAGAGAAATCCTGGGTGTGGCTAGTAGCGGCTTCTTCCCGTGAGGAAGCACATGGCACCGTCCCAAAATGGAGGACCCAAGGCAAGATGGAGGGCGCACATGGCTCTGTCCCAAGATGGAGGACCCAAGGCAAGATGGAGGGCGCAGTCCTTGCCCGGCTCCTGCCGCTGCCGCTCGAACTCACCACAAGGCAGGACGGCCCCCCGCACAGCACCCGCAGCTGGCCTGCGGGCAGACTGGGACTCCAGCGCGTCTGGGCAGCAGAGGCCCAGCAAACGGGGTGCGGCCGGTGGAGCGGCCCAGCTCTGGAGGCGCGGCATCCGCTCGGAGCAGGCCCGGCCATGGGGCCGGTGCACTGCAGCATGGCGGCCTCCCCGAGCTAGGGCACGCGCCCCACTCCGCCGCCGCCGCCGCCGCACTGGGCCCGGTCCGGGAGGCAGCGGGCGGGTGGCAGCCCACGCCGGGCTCCCACCGTGGGCTGGGGAGCCAATGCCTCCCCCATGGGGCCCAGCGGCTGGCCCACGCAGGCCCGGCCCCCCGACCGGGCCCCAAGGGCCGCATGGACCCCCGGCCCCAGCGCGGGCAAGCGGGGAGCCGACCACGGGGGAAGGGAGGGAAGAGCCAGGCGGTGAGGCCTTCCGCTCCCATGACCTCCCCCGCGGTCGGTCGCCGCCCGGCCCCACCCCTCGGCCCGCCGCCGGCCACCACGCAGCCGGCCCGGACACTCGGACCCGCTCCGGGGAGGCCGGCGGCCGCGGAGGGATCCCAGAGCCCAGCGGCCAGACTCCTCCTCCCGCACCGCCCGGAGAGGCGGGCGGCGCGCCTTTCATTTACTGAGCAGCGTGAACTTTTAGAGTTGGAGCTACCAGCTCCTGATCCCTCTGTCTGCGTGTGGAGGCCTCTGTGGTTCAGAACGGCCTTCACTTTCATGGGTATGGGTGACCTTTTCCTGTCACTGGGTGGCACTGCCAAATCTCTATATTCTAAAACGCTAAGAGACCAGCTGTCTGTTCATCTGGCTGACTGACCGGCCAGTACATATAACATAAATTGCGCACTGGCAATTTAAAAATAAACGTTGACTCGCATATGCTGGTGCATATAAAGCTCTCGCTGGCGCCAATCGCACGCGATGCCAGAATGTATCTGAAGACCAGCTATTGGCACTTTGTTGTTATATCATGTTGTTATTGTTTATTTATTAATCAATTTATATATTATTTTTATATACATTTTACTAATTTTCTTTCATCTCTGACACTTCCATTATAGAGAAAGGGCAAATAGCAATATTAAAATATTTTGTATTTTAATTTTATAATACTATATTATATATACTATTTTGACATGTAATTTTTTTGCAGTAACGTAATTACTGCATGAATCTTTCTTCTAATTAATTTCCTTTCAATGTGCACAAATCCGTGCATGGGCCACTAGATTATAAAAGTGCTTAAAGGAGCACTTTTATGATTAGCTTAGAGATAATGAGCATCTTGTACAAATGGAATATTCTTAAATTCCAAAAGTTAAGAAACTTGAACTTCTAATATTTTCAAAGGGCAATAGAAAAAAAATTTTTTTGGAAATTAACTCAGAAATATTTTAAAGATAAATTCACACTGTGTAGGCAAATAGGACTAGATTAATATTTCTAAACTAATTTATTTAAAAAAAATTTTTTGTGTTAATCCTCACCTGAGGATATTTCTCCATTGATTTTTAGACAGAGTGGAAGGGACAGGGAGAGCCAGACCATCGATGTGAGAGAGACACATGAAGTGGCTGCCTCCTGCACGGACCTCCCACCAGGGTCAGGGAACCTGCGACCAAGGCATGTGCCCTTGACACAGTCTCCTTTATTTTTTTTAATTTTTTAAATATATATATTTTATTGATTTTTTACAGAGAGGAAGAGAGATAGATAGAGAGTTAGAAACATTGATGAGAGAGACACATCGATCAGCTGCCTCCTGCACATCTACTGGGGATGTGCCCACAACCTAGGTACATGCCCTTGACCGGAATCGAACCTGGGACCTTTCAGTCTGCAGGCCGACGCTCTATCCATTGAGCCAAACCAGTCAGGGCAACACAATCTCCTTTAAAACTGATCTAAACAAAATCACTCTGAACATAAGGGTCAGAAGGCCTCTATTTAAGCAAATACTTAGCAAAAAGTGGGGCAAAGCCTCCTCAGCAGAACAAATATTCATTAATATTCATGTTTGGAAATCACAATTTCTAATGGCAGCAGAAAACGCATGTGAAATTTTCTTGACTTGATTTAGTTAATTTGAAAGGACATTGGAAATTCTCCATCCTCTTTTTTCCTTGCCTAGTTTACTTCTAGGGTAGACATTTAAGGATGGAATGCTGAACACCTCCTGAGCTTTATGGTTCTAAAAACAGAATCAGATCTATAATATGGCAGGACAAGGTCATGGGCATCAATCTTGGATAGCTCCACAGCGATTGAAACTCAGCCTGCGCCAGCTTATCAGAAGCCTGTGGATGACCAGTTCTTTAATTTAAAAAACCACACACTCATTTCATGCTGCAAAAGGAGAGACGCCCACACAGCCGTTTGAAAGGGACCATCATGCAGCTCAGCCCCTGTTGGATCCATGCTCAGCAAGCCAACCTTCCCGTGCACATTAGCACTAGGGCACCCAGCCAGCTGCTCGCTGCCCCGGGGCCCCGGCAGCATGGGCAGACCATGCGCAGCCTCCCACAGGGCCCGAGTTCGGATTCAGGGCCAGAAGGAAGAAGCGCCATGGGCCTCCGTGTCTGCAGGGGCCAGAAGAGTTGTGCAGGCAGATTAGCAGGTCTGAGCCACGGCAGCATTTTTATTTCAGATTTGATAACTGCTTGTATGTGTTAAAAACCAAAATGACATCTTGTTAAAGCTTGTCCATAAAAACACATGTCTTTTATAGAGGAAAAACGTGGGGGGGAAATCACCTGTTTTGATGCAGCATTTGATAATGATAAAACGCCTCACTCTTTAAGTGCACAGAGTGAGTGAGGTCTGGGCTAGGCAGGGAAAGGCCAGTGCTGCCTTGTCCTCTTTTGGAACCATCACCAGCTTTCTCCACCTGGCACCTGCAGGAGACACACTGTCACAGTGAACCCAGCTAACGTCTGCCTTGTCTCATTTCAGAGTGAAGATTTGCTTCCACTTTCCTGCAGGCAGCCTCTCTCCTCCCTCACAGTCCCGCTGTGCAGGTGCTATTGTTGCTCTGATCTATATTTCCAGAAATGTTATTTTAAGTGAAATTCCTAGCCTGCACTTTGATGTCAGGTGGTCCCTTTTTCCTTCAACTCCCCACGTGTCCTCCCTGGCCTCTCCTCGCTCCTTATCCCAGGAAGCCTTTTTGGAGACCTCCTTACCCCTGGCTCTTTGAACTTTGTATACTTTAAATAATTTAACTACCTGTAATTACGTTTTAAAAAGCTTGATGATTTTTCATAACTTATTGTTGATTTTAATGGGTTGTTAATTTTAGTCCTGTAGTTTTATTTTGTTTAGATAGGGCTGGGCAAAGAAAAAGAAAATAAAGACAACCATATTTAGCAGTGCAAAAAAAAAAGCACAATATGAAATTCCTTATGAAAACTCAAAGCATCTTAGGAAGGCTCTGGTTAATGCCATTGCTGCCACACCTGTGAAATAGTGGGGCCACATCTAAGTGGGCAGCTCGTTGTGTGGTCAAGACTAATCTTTATTTAAGACTAGAGGCCTGGTGCACGGAATTTATGTACGGGTAGGGTCCCTAGGCCTGGCCAGTGTTCAGGGCTGATCAGGTTCCCCACCTCCTGCCTCCCTGCCTCCTCCTTCCCTCGCTCCCTCAGCACCTGCCTCCACTGCTGGTCACCTGCCATGCTCTGTGCTGACCCTGGCTCAGCGCATGTCATAGTGAGCAAGCGGTCAAACTCCTGGTCTCCTGGTCGAACTCCTGAGGGGACAATTTGCATATTAGCCTTTTATTATATAGGATGATCTTTTATCAGAAGGGAGGAGACTGAAGGAAAGAAATTGTGTTTCAGTGAAAAACTATGTATAGTTCACAGCACATTCTTCTAGATGATCAGATTCTAGTCTTGCTCATTGTCTTTGGACAACTTTGCATCTCTTTGTAAATTGCAGGTAACTGATGAAGATGCAAAATCTACCTTGTCTAGTGGAGATGCAATTGACGGCCCCTGCTGTGGAAGAATTGATTTTGGGACCTGCCTGCACATTGGCTGGATCCTGCCGCCTGCCCAAATGGTCAATCCTTACTAAGTTTTAAATTCTTCCATCTCTGATTTTCCTCCCACCCACCTGACGTGGCCTCACCTACACTGAGGCCAGCCACCCAGGCCCCTAGTGAGTCTTCAGGGTGCTTGGCCCTCTCCCCAGGACCTGAGGAGGCCTGTGGGCTGCAGCCTATGACTTGTCATAAACCAGAGCCTCCCCACTGCAGCAGACACTTCATGAACTGGAGTGCCCTGGCCAGGCCTGGGAAAGGCGCGGGCTGACGTGCCCGCCCCTGAGAGGCAGCCAAGGCTGTCGACAGCAGGACCAAGAGCACGGACGCTAGCTCAGGGCTTCAGGAAACTCACCAAGCAGTGCCCCTGCATAACTGGAAGATTTTCCTCCACCGACTTCTTGGAACCCACTGACTAGATACTTTCAGGGTTTAACTCCCGACTCATAGCTTTTATATTAATATTTCCCTTTTTCATGTAGGCATCCCTCCTTTAAGCTGACTGGCCTCCCGGACCCTGAAACAACTGACATTTGCCACCACCTTCCAAAAGATGAAGCAGCACTAACCAGCGTCCCTGAGACCGCTCTCAGGCTCTGCTTAGTTCCTCAGGGGGACCATGCTAGCTTCTAGTTGTTCAACAACAATTGATATTGTTGGGAACAACCACTTCGAATTGTATTCAAGCCCTGTGCCTCTATGAGAAGTGACAGTGGGAGCGTCCCCTCCGTTTTGTGTTCTGGGAGATGGCTAATTGCACAAGACGCCCTGTGCTGGAAGCCTGGGCCCACCGCCACTGTGCCTCACCACCCCTCATTCCCCTGCCTCCGTAGGGTACCAGGCCTCCTTCCACTTTGGGGCTGCTCCTCACGAATGAGCCTTTCCCCAGTGCAGTCGGCTAAATAAACGCATCTTCTTCATTGTCCACTGCACAATTTTAGCTTATTGTATCTTATGTAATAGAACATTTTCACATACTATTGTGGCAGTTAGGTCTCATTATCACTTAAGACAAATAATTCAGAACTTAAAAAGGAATTGTTTGGCTCAGTGGATAGAGCGTCAGCCTGCGGACTCAAGGGTCCCAGGTTCAATTCCAGTCAAGGGCATGTACGTTGGTTGCGGGCACATCCCCAGCAGGGAGTGTGCAGGAGGCAGCTGGTGGATGTTTCTCTCTCATTGATGTTTCTAACTCTCTATCCCTCTCCTTTCCTCTCTGTAAAAAATCAATAAAATATATTTTTTAAAAAAAGAATTGAGAGATTTAAATAATTTGAAAGTCAAAATTTGTTTCTCACAGCTTTTGAAATTAAATGTGAAAAAAACTGTTAGAACATTGTACAGGGCAAGTTATTGGGCAGCCCTGACTATAGAAGTGCATACAACAGCTGAGACACCAATAAAGCCTGATGGGTTTGACATTGATAGGTGAAAAGGCAGTAAACATCCTATATAATAAAAGGCTAATATGCAAATCAACTGAACAGCAGAACGACTGGTCTCTATCATGTGCACTGACCACCAGGGGCAGGCACTCAAAGCAGGAGCTGCCCCCTGGTGGTCAGTGCACTCCTACGGGGGAGTGCTGCTCAGCCAGAAGCTGGCTCATGGCTCGCAAGCGCAGCAGCGGTGATGGGAGACTCTCCCGCCTCCCGTCAGTCAGACATCCCCAGAGGGCTTCCAATTGCAAGAGGGGCTGGCTGGGCTCAGGGAGCCCCCAAGTGCACGAATTTTGTGCACTGGGCCTCTAGTAAATAAATAAACAAAACCCCAGAGGTGAATCTATTTCTGGAAGTAAAAGGTACGGTAGACTCTTTTCCCAAGAAAACAACCATTTAACTGGAGAAAATTATTTAAAAAAACAATAGAGTCTCTGGAAATTGTCCCAATTCCCAAGCAGGTGAAGAAACATTAAATCAAGAAAATCTACTAAATCTCAATAAGAGATATGTAGCAACTGAGCCACAACTCATTCCTTTCTGCCAGACTCATCGCACAGAAACCCTGTTCCAGGCATTCTGCTGGATGCAGCCAGCATGGAGGCCACCCTCCCAGACTCCACTCATGAGGAGGCAGCTCCCAGCAGCTCTCACTGATAATCCCCTCCCGCCCCCCACCCCCCTTACACCTCAGCTTGCTGATAGGAGAAACCTCCTCAGTCGGAGGGCGATCCAAGAAGACCAGGAGCTAGGGTCACCCCACAGCCCTTTTTGAGAAGTGCTGTTCTGGGATAAGTAGATTGAACCCAAAGCTAGATCCTCTGGATGGTCAGAGACTGTCCCGGGAGAGTCAGGCCATGATGACTAAGAAGCCCGGCTCTGTCTGAAGGGGATTGACCTTATTTGAAACAAAGGGGAAAGTTCCATGTGTAAAGGTGTTTTTGAAAACGATGGTTATTTTGGTTGAGAGAAACTAATAGGGTGCCCAAGTTCCATGGTACTAGAAGCAACAAGCAAAAGGGAGAGCAACCAGGAGTTTAACAGAGACAACCAAGGAAAGAGACAGCCAGAGAGAGGCTCCTGGGATCACAGTCGGCCTCATGCAGGAAGTCTTTGTAGAAGCACTAGGCCGCCCCTCCCCAGGAGCAATCACAGGGGGATGTGGGACAGACTTGGGAACCCTCCCAGCTGCACGAGGACCCCGTAGACAGGGCAGGAACTCCCCTGGCAAAGGACTTAATCACAACCGTTGACCAAACACTAGTGGGACAAGAAGTTTCCCCGAGGCAGGCAACACTGGAAAGCTGGGCTTCCCCATGAAGACACACGCTGCTGGGGTCCGGAGACCGCGGAGACCGGTGCGTGCCCACGGCTGGACCCCTCAGGTGACCAGGAGTGGAAAATCTAAGCCACTGGTCTCTGGCTGAACATAGGCAAAAACAAACAAACAACTCCTCAAACTGTAATAGCAGCATCCAAGTCACAAACACACCCAAGGGAAAGGTTAAAAAACCAAACTGACCAAGGAGGTTTAAGCACAATTTTTGACTACTAAGTGGCTTGTGCTGACTCGGGGGTGATCTCTAGTTAGCCAGACAAACGATTCAAGGAAGGCGAAATCTGAGTAGGGACATCAGAGGCTGCACACTGCAGAGGAAATAGACTTGACAGAGTTAGAGCACAAGCCACTAAACAAATACATGACCAAGCAAATAACATTAACCCTGGGGGATGGAGGAAATTAGTATCCTGAGTTGCTACAGTATACTATCTGAAATGTCCAGATTTCAACAAAAACAATTTGAGACAAAGAGACAGAAGTGTGACCCATGCACAGGTAAAAAGCAGCCAACACAAATTGCTTTGAAGGGGCCCAGATGTTGGAGTTAGTAGACAAATACTTCACAGCAGCCATTATAAATATTGTAGGAGAACTAAAGCAAGCCATACGTAAAGAATTAAGGAAAGATTTGATGACAATGTCTCTTCAAATAGGAAATATAAAGGAGATAGAAATTATAAAATAAAGAACAAAATAAAAATACTGGTGATGAAAAGTACAATAACTTAAATGTAAAATTCCCTGGGACTTTCAACAGTAGATTTGAGTCAACAGAAGAAAGAATCAGTGACCTTTAAGACACACCAATAGAAATGATGCAATCTAAAAATCACACAGAAAGGAAAAAAAGAGTAATAATCAGAGCCTCAGAAAAATGTGAGACATCAAGTGCACCAACATATGCACCAACACACGTTCCCTCAGAAAACATCAAAATCATTGGAAGGAATGGCTAAAAATATCTTATAATGAAAAACAATCTATATATCTAAAAAGAATGAACCTAAAGTAGGATAAATACAGAGATCCACACCCAGACATATCATAGTCACAACATTGAAAGCCAAAGACAAAGACAAAATCTTAAAAGTGGCAAAAGGAAACCATTTTACCTCATAGTATAATGAAAGTTCATTGAAGTTTACTGCTAAAACCTCATATGAAACCATGGAGACCAGGAAGCAGCGGTGACATATTCAAAGTGATTACAGTAAGAAACTGTCAACCAAGAATGCTACATCCAGCAAAACTACCTTTCAAAAAATAAACATTTCAAAATAAAGGGAAGCTGAGAGAATTTATTGCTAGCAAGCCTGACTTATACATCAAGAAATATTAAGAGAAATTCTTCAGATTGAAAGCAAATGATATCAGACAGTAATTCAAATCCACATGAAAAACCACGTTGATAAAGGTAGAAGTTTATAAAAGACAATATAAATGCACATTTCTTCTCCTACTTACTCTTAACTAAGTTTAAAAGATTAACCTAAGATGTAGGTATAATTGTATTTAGACTTTTCAGTTATAGAAACATAATGTGTCGACATTTTTTTCAAAATATTATTTGATAATAACAGCACAAAGGAGTTAGGTGGGAACAAGTTGTTTTTGAGTAAGGTAATATCAGATGGTAACTCAAATTCACAAGAAGAAATAGAAAAATGCTAAATTAAAAGGTTAATATAACATACTTTATGAATATTTAATTGCTCTCCTTTTTCTCACAGATTCCTTAAAAGATATGATTATGTAAAATAATGATTATTACAATGGATTTTTGGGCTTATAATAGATATGGTTGTAATACATATAACAATAATAAACATAAAAAAAGGAAGGAGAAACAAGAGCGGAATACACATTCTTCTCATGGGCAGATGAAACGTCCTCCAGGACGGAGAATGGCCATTAGAACAAACCTCAATACATCTAAGATGATTTGATATCAAACAAAGTAACTTCTTTAACTACCATGGAATGAAATTAAAAATCAAGAATAGATAAACAAATACAGTAAAGTTGCAGGACACAAAATCAATATACAAAAATATGTTATGTTTCTGTCTACTAACAAAATATCAGAAAGAGAAATGAAATAAAATCCCATTTACAATTGCAACAAAAAGAATACAATTCCTAGGAATAAAGTTAACAAAGGAGATGAAGGATATGTACACTGAAAACTATAAGACATTGTTGAAATAAGTTGGAAAGATATCCCATGTTGATGGATTGGAAGAGTTAACACTGTTACTAATATCCATATTACCTAAACCAATCTACAGATTTCAAAGCAATCCTATTAAAATCCTAATGGCCTTTTCACAAAAGTAGAACAACAACAAAAAGATAAATCTTCAAAAGACCCAAATAGCCAAAGCAATCCTAAAAGATTAAAAGAAAAAAAAAAAGAACAAAAGAGTAATCACACTCCCTGAACGCCCTGATTTCAAATTATACTACAAAGCTGTAGTAATCGGAGTGGTACAGGGTTAGCAAAAACAAAACAAAATCAAACAGACACACAGGTCAATGGAACAGGACTGAGAGTCCAGGAATAAACCCACACATATATTGTCAATTAATTTTTTTCTTTTAAAAAATATATTTTATTGATTTTTCACAGAGAGGAAGGGAGAGGAATAGAGAGTTAGAAACATCAATCAGGATGTGCCCGCAACCAAGGTACATGCCCTTGACTGGCATCGAACCTGGGACCCTTTAGTGTGCAGGTCGACACTCTATCCACTGAGCCAAACCAGTTAGGGCAATTGTCAACTAATTTTTGACAAAGGAGTCAAAAAGCATATGATGGAGGAAGTAAAATCTCTTCAACATGATGGTCTTCGGGTTTCTGTGAGAATGCCTGAGCGTTTCCCTTATTTTCATGTGTGAAAAGGAAGAAAGTTTGTAATCAGGTGCCCCAAAGTGGGAGCTTTAGATGATTCTCTCTTTGAGCTTCTAACACTCATCTTCCTTTGGAGGTCCATTGGGCTAAATCGGGTTGATATGATTTTAAAAAGGGATGTAGAGGTTGAGCTATTAATAAAAAAATTGTAACCCAGTTGCAACAGTAACCAGTTAGCTTTAGACATTTCCTAAGCTGTTTCTGGGTTCTTTGAAGAGGAAAGGATGGTCTTTCTCTGAGTCTTTCAGGGAAATTTAGAAGTCCATGTTTAGATACAAGATGGCCCAGGCATTTTACTTGGCACAAACAGAATTGAAGCTTGTCCTTTGAGACTTTATGTCTCTTATGGCTAGCTAATGTAATAGGTAAAGTGAGCCCTTTTGAGAGCCTAATATTATTACAAAGCATAAAAGCAAGTCATCCACATATTGAATTAGAGAGGAATTTCTGGGAAATTCAACATTATTTAAATCAGCCTTGAGTATCTGAGAAAAATATGTGGAATTTTTCTTATATTCCTGTGGCATTTCTGTCCAAATAAACTGAAGATCTTCCCAGGTGAAAGCAAAGACATATTGCCTGTCTTTTTCTGTAGGAGTGTAGAAAAAGGCACTACATATATCTATATAATAAAAGCCCAGTGACCGTATGGCGGAACGACCACAACGACCAGTTGCTATGATGCACACTGACCACCAGGGGGAAGACGCTCAATGCAGGAGCCGCCTCCTGGTGGTCAGTGTGCTCCCACAGCAGGAGCACCACTCAGCCAGAAGCTGGGCTCACAGCTGGTGAGCGCAGCCACGGTGGCGGGAGCCTCTTCCGCCTCTGCAGCAGCGATAAGGAGCGGCAAGCCAAGTGGTAAGGAGCGAGCAGGCGGGCGGTTAGGAGTGAGGGGTCCCAGATTGCAAGAGGGTGCAGGCTGGGCTGAGGGACCCCCACCCTGCACGAATTTCATGCGTTGGGCTTCTAGTCCTATCTAATAAAAGACTAATATGCAAATTGTCCCCACAGGCAGGAGTTCGACCAACCGGGAGTTAGATGTGCGTTGACCACCAGGGGGCAGCGGCGGCAGGCAGCCAGGGGAAGGGAGGCCATGGCCAGCGGCTGGCAGCCACCAGGGACCCTACCTGTGCATGAATTTCGTGCACTGAGCCTCTATCTAGTCTTACAGTGAAAATATTGGCAGTCCGCAGGCATGGCTGAGAGTAGAGTGTGTAGAATTGGAACCACAGGACATCTGGGAATAACTTTTATTTATTGCTGAGATCCTGTATAAATCTCCATCATTCCCATTGAGTTTTTTATTGGAAGGATAGGAAAATTACAGGCGTTCATACATGGAATTATGGCTAATTTTGTACAATGGGCTTAATTCCAGGTAGTGCATCTGATCTTAGAGGATATCGATGAATATTAGGTAGAGGCCAAGGATTGTCAGTTATTTTTATAGGAGTGGCCAACTTCGTATTGGCGATATCTGCACTAAAAGAGCCAGAGTTCCACAGGAACATCGCAGCAAACATCATCCCAAGACCAGTTTACTCCCATGAAGTTCTTTTACAGCCAATATTTTCTCAATTGGCTCAGTGTCTGATTCCTTTAGTTCCAAGTTTTGCCTTTCTGAAAAAAGGGTATATGGGCATCACAGGTTGTAAGAAAGTCTCACCCTATCAAGTGAATTGGGACAGAGTTGACTAGTGAAAAACGTGTTACCTTATAACAGTCCCTCATTGGTAGGGAATAGGTGTTTGTTTGTTTTTAAATATATGTTTTTATTGATTTTAGAGAGCAAGGGAGAGGGAGAGAGAGATAGAAACATCAGTGATGAGAATCATTGATCAGCTGCCTCCTGCACGCCCCACACTGGGGATCAAGCCCACAACCCAGGCTTGTGCCCTTGACCGGAATCGAACCCGGGACCCTTCAGTCTGCAGGCTGATGCTCTATCCATTAGCCAAACCAGCTAGGGTGGGAATAGGTTTTGATTTAAAAACAGACGTTGTTTGATGAGTTATTCCTACCATTTTGGTTCTAGTTGAGAACAGGTACGAGCCCGATAGCGGTGGTCGCCCGTGTGATGCCAGTTTCTCTGAAGAATTGGTAAGAAGAAGGGGTACCACCTCTGTGATCGTCACAGCAGCCCCAGGCTCGCTTCTGTTTCTTTTCTTTTCTGAATCCCTTTTGCGTTCCTACAGTCCTTCAGGGGGCCTGGCTTCCTACAGCAGAGGCACACTCACTCTCCTCCCCCTTGTTGGAGAGGCTGCGGGAAGGACTGACCTGAATGCTTCGTTGCTGGAGCTGTAAGTTCATAATATTAGTAGCTTCCTCTAGTTCTTTCTTTTGGCCAGAATTGATAGTTTACTAGTATGCATGGCCAGCCAGTTATTTTCTGGGGGGCGCCTCAGGGATGCTTGGGAAAGCCAATAGGCTGATTCCTGCATTTTTCCTGGACTGTTTCTCTTTGTTTACAAAATTTTTATAGGACTTTCCCAGAAAACTTAGCCATTCTACTGCTTTGATTTCAGAAACTAATAAGGGTATTACTTGGAATAGGCCATCTATCCAAGATTATATGTTCTAACAGATAAAGGAAAGTTCTTTCAGAGCTCAGCAGAGTCTTGGAGAGGATCAAGGAAATTTTAAATTCCTTAATTTTGTTCTAGTCCAAGGAGAGTAAATAATTGCTGGCTGCCTCTGCCTGACATTGGCTTCCTACAAGGAGCTGCCGAATTCTGGTGTGTGTGTGTGTGTGTGTGTGTGTGTGTGTGTGTGTGTGTGTGTGTGTGTTTCCAGTTTCTCCTGGCCTGACTCTCATCTTTAATTCCCCCTGGGTGAGTGGGGAGTGGTGTGGAGTAGGTGTAGGGTGAGAAGAGAGGGCGGGTAAGTGCTGACAAGGTGGCTCAGAAGGTGAGGGTGTGGGGGTGAAGAAGGGGCGCAGTGGCATCAGCACGGAGCAGCTTTGGAAGCCTTTAGTTCAGAGGTTAACATCCTGGAGAGAAGAAAGTCTACGCCTCCTTTGGAGATTTCTATTGTTCCTTCAAGGAGATCTCCCATTTATTCAGTTTAATTTTAGAGCCAGCCTTTTCCAATTCTGCACACAGGAACATTGATTTAGAAGTATCATTGCAGCCATCTTAAAGTGAGGTATTTTTAAGTTAAATCTTCCCATTTCTGTATATACTTGCAAGTAAAGATTCCATACAAGTGTACATAAAACTTGCAGGAGTACTAATGAGGTTGATCATATTGGGGCTATTCAGCCTTGGAGGCAAATTCCCATTTTAATTTGAGCTTTATTTTGAGATTTGCAGAGTTCGAACAAACTTCTAGGGATAGGATGTGGTGAGTTGAAATGTGATGCTTGTGGGTTAAATTCCAAGGGGCTGTCACCTCCCAAATTGCTGAACCCTCCTACGTGTCTCAGTTTCTCCCCCAAAGCTGCCTAATGCAACTGTGAGGACTCAGAGCCAGATGACCAGCTTGGACATGCATATTCCAGGTGAGCCAATATTAACTAGTGGCCCGGTGCACGGATTTGTGCACATTGAAAGGAAATTAATTAGAAGAAATATTTTAATATCGCTATTCACCTTTTCTCTTTAATAGAAGTGTCAACCAAATTCACAATCGACAATGACAGATGGAAACACACATGTGCGATTGGTGTCAGCGAGAGTTTTATATGTATTGTGCATGCGCGAGTCAACTTAGCCTTTTATAGATATAGAATGAACTTGCTTAATTAGACCTGCTTTCTAATTTAGCTAAACTTTTTCCAGCCCAGTGAAGCACCCCAACTTCTCTTTCAGGTAATTGTCAGCAGCACAGCAGTAAATATCAACACAAAGCAGATTATTATTGTAGATCACGCAGGGAGAACAAAGGGTGAAATATTTAACTGCAGCAGTGTCTGACTATATTCTGTGCAGTGAGAAAACCTGAAGTCATTTTCAAGGTCCAGCATTTCTTACTTCTTTTCAGTCAGGTCAAGTTTCTAAGCTTTCTAAATCTCTGTTTTCCAGTGAATGAAAAGAAAATAGGATTCCACCAAGTCTCCTATCTACCTACTCCAGGACTTCTGTGAGGATCAAATGAGATGAGGCACGGGAAAAAGCTTCACAGACATTTGGTTACAGTGTGAAATGTTTGCACCTGGCTATAAAACAAGTTGTGTTCCTGGGCTGAAGAAGCTGCAAGGAGGCTAGTCACTAGGGAGAGGAAGCCGGCGTTGCTACGTGACTTCATTACCCAGACGGCCAGATATTTAGCATGTTAGCCTTTTATATAGCGACTAGTAGCCCGGTGCACGAAATTCGTGCACTGGGGTAGGGGAGGGGGAATGGGCCCCTCAGTCTGGCCTTCACCCTCTCCAATCTGGGACCCCTCAGGGAATATCCAACTGTCTGTTTGTGCCCACACTTTTAACAGATAACAGCTCCATTGTTGTTTCTTTCTTATGCTTAAAACCATTGGAATTAGTAGGTATTCAAAGTGTGTATACATTTTGGGGGGACACCCTGTATATCTCTAGTCAGTGGTGAAAGAAACCAACAGCAGATTTGGAACCCCCAGACAGGGAACCTCACTCACTCCCCACATGTCTCCCCACTTCACTTTCCACCTTCGTGGGCAGCAGGAGAATCAATGTTTTCTCTCATTAATTCGGAAAAGCATGTCCTGTCACCTGCTGCCTGGCAGGAGTGTGCTAGGCCCTAAGCAAGTGAGGCTCAGTCAGGGCAGCCTTTGCTCATGGGTGCTGGCACCCAAAATGCACATTCCTCCTCTATAGTCGCCCCGACTATCCCACTGTTTCACTGAGAGGACGGAATTCCTCTCCGCCTCTGGGTTCTTGATCTTGAACCCTGACCGAAGGCACCTCAGCGAGGGCTGCCCGCCCGCGCCCACCAGGTGTGTCTGTCTGCACCTGCTCCTGCCTCAGCACCTGCATTAACCCCCCAGAGGTGATCTTGTAGCTACACTGGCCTCTGAGGGAACAGGGCATCACCACTCCGCCCTCTCAGTGTCATCTCACAGGAGCCCACCCTCAGCACCCAGAACACCCAGACACTCTCCAAAGGACGTGAGCGCATCAGAGGGGATGTGTGCACATCCTGTGGGGGTGTTAGGCATGCTGGGTTGATGGAAGTGCGGTGGAGAGGCGGGGGGAACTTGTGCACGCCTTGGTTTGCAGCTGTTGCAGGCGTGGGAGGGTGACAGTGTGCTGGGGGATGTTCGCACACCAGGGGGGGATGTGCACACCGGAGGCCTCTGGCTTTTCAGATCCGCAAACCCCCATGGTGCGGCCAGGAGGACGTCAGTCTGGCCTGCCACGGTGGCTGTCCCTGCGATCCTGCACCTCCTGGGCCAGGAGGCGGATCTTGCACAGCCACTCCTGGGCGCTGATGGCCTGCAGGCACTACTTCAGCTCAGCCTGCAGGCTCCACTTGGCGCACTTACAGCTGTCACCACCACCATGTGGGGAGTACAGGCCGCCCTCGGCAGGCCTGCCTCCCCTGTCCAGAGGCTCTCTGCGCTGCTCACCTGCCCAGAGTGACTGGGGCTGGGCGGAAGCCAGGCATCCTGCCCTGCCCAACCCTGGCCGATCCGCCCCGTGCGAGCTGCCACCCTGCCAGGAAGGGTCACGGATCCGGATCCCGGGACTGCGGACAGCCTCCCGCGGTGCCCCCAGCCCGGCAGGGTCACAGATCCGTGTCTTGGTCCCATGGACAGCCTCAAGCGCTGCCGCATGCCCGGCAGGGTCACAGATCCGGGTCCCGGACCGTGGACAGCCTCAAGCACTGCCCCCCACCTGGCAGGGTCACAGATCCGGGTTCCAGACCGCAGACAGCCTCAAGTCTGTCCCCTGCCCGCCAGGTCACGGATCCGGGTCCCAGACCACGGACAGCCTCAAGCACTGCCCCCCACCCGGCAGGGTCACAGATCCGGTCCTGACTGCGGACAGCCTTACCTGCTGCAGCCCACCTTCAGTATGCAAACTAGCCGCCATCTTGTTGCTTCAGGGTGGGGGTCCCCACTGGGGTGCCTGGCCAGTCTGGGTGAGGGGCTGAGGGCTGTTTTCAGGCTGGTGGACAACTGAAGCTCCCAACCGGTCCTTTTTTTCTTTTTCTTTCTTTTTTTTTCTTTTCATATTTTTATTGATTTTTTATAGAGAGGAAGGGAGAGAGATAGAGAGTCAGAAACATCGATGAGAGAGAAACATCAACCAGCTGCCTTCTGCACACCTCCCACTGGGAATGTGCCCGCAACCAAGGTACATGCCCTTGACCAGAATCAAACCTGGGACCTTTCAGTCCGCAGGCTGACGCTCTATCCACTGAGCCAAACCGGTCCTGGCTCTTTTTCTTTTTTTATTCTGGGATTTAGTTACCGTCTATGGCTGTCACTGGAGCTGAGAGCCGGCTTTAGCTCTGAGGTCCGGCTGCAGCTCTGAGACCTCGGCTGCTGAAAGCAGGTATCTGGGTTTGTTTGGGTTCTATAATTGTAACACTGTTGTGGTCCTGCTCGCTCCAGCTCTGATGGCTGAAAGCAGGTTTCTGGGGTTTATTTAGCTTCTATATTTGCAACATAGTTGCTTAGAGTACAGCTCAGAGGCTGGCAGCAGCAGGCCGGGAACCTTGGCTTCCTCCATCACTGGAGCAAGCAAGCCTCCTGTTCACTTCAGCTGCCTGGCTGCCGGCTGCCATATTGGTTGGCAGTTAATTTGCATATCTCAATGATTAGCCAATGGGAAGGGTGTCGAAGGTACAGTTAATTACCATGTTTGTCTATTATTAGATAGGATGTGCTGGGGATTCCTACCTTCTCAGGTGCCTCCGTGAAGATCTTAGTCGCCCAGGAATAACGAGATTCAGGTGGAGGAGAAAGTGTCCTCTCTCTTCAGAGCGTTCAGTCTCCCATTTAACTTAGCAAATATTTTTTTCAGACCCTCCGTAAGCGATTCCAATTGAAAAGCTGAAATTAAAAGCAGCCGCCCATTTCTCCCTTCTCCTTTATTGCCACCTCCAGGGTTTTCTAATGACAGCTCATCTAAAGTCAGGACCCACCACTTTCAGCAGGGAGGCCCAGGGGCCCAGAGAAACTCACCTGGCTCACCTGATGTGAGGGGCCATGGGCACAGGGGTCCTTGCTGGTACCCAGTGCCAGGTCCAGATCCACAGGGTGGTCTCAGGGGTGTCTTTGTAATCCTGGTGGCTATGCAAGTAAATGTCCGTGAAAGAACATCTACACCTATACAACAATTTTATACATTTATGTGAGCCAAATTTTGAGGACTGACCCAGAGCAAGCTCTCAAAGGACTGAGAAAGTGCTCCACAGAATGGCAGTTTGGCAGTTTACTTTCTACATTGGAATCAAAGGAGAAAGCATAAGCCACGAGATCGCTGGGGTAGGCCGAGGAGCAGGAGAAAGCACAGGGTAAACGGGAAATGGAGGCACATGCCTGTTCACACCGTGGGCCCAGCACAGTTAACATGCAGCATTAACATTCACTAGAGCTGCTCCTGGGGGAAGGCAGCGAGGAGGGGCTCTGTGGTCTGCTCCCCGGTCTGCCCGGTGCTGCCGTGGGCCTCCGTGGGGTCTGGAAAAGAGAATTACTCTGACATTAAAAAATATATCATTCTAGCCCTAACCGGTTTGGCTCAGTGGAGAGAGCGTTGGCCTGCGGACTGAAAGGTCCCAGGTTTGATTCCGGTCAAGGGCTTATACCTTGGTTGCGGGCACATCCCCAGTAGGAGGTGTGCAGGAGGCAGCTGGTCAATGTTTCTCTCTCATCAATGTTTCTAACTCTCTATCCCTCTCCCTTCCTCTCTGTAAAAAAATCAATAAAATATATTAAAAAATATATATCACTCTAGATGCACAGGAAACATGGACAGGGCTCACTTCAGGTGACTACTGACCTTTGCTAAGAAAGCAAAAGGCCTGAGACTGGCCCCCACGCTGATGGCCATCAGAGTGCAGGGTCAGAGCCTCCTGGGGTGCCCTCACCTACCCCAAAGTTTTCAGGGCTGCCTCAGAGCCCTCTTCCACGCACAGGGAAGTTGTTCTACATATTGTTCTATATAACATAGACACGGTGTGGGCTACACATGCTGTTACCACTAGATATCAAAAATAAGAAGATGAAAAAGAAACTTATATATAGTTATTCGTATTGTGACCAATCCTATATAATAAAAGCCTAATATGCTAAGTGTCCAGTCGACTGGTCAGCCATTCAACCAATCAAAGCTTAATATGCTAACAATATGCTAAAGCTACCTACCTGTTCGCTATGGCGTGCACTGACCATCAGGGGGCAGACACTCCAACTGGTAGGTTAGCTTGCTGCTGGGGTCCGGCCGATGGGGACTGAGCCCTGGAACTCTCCCGTGGTCCTTCCCCACCCCAATTATGCACCAGTGGGGTTCCTTGGCCTGGCCTGCACCCTTTCGCAATCTGGGACCCCTTGGGTGATGTCAGAGAGCTGGTTTTGGCCTGATCCCGCAGGCCAGGCCGAGAGACCCCACTGGTGCATGAATTTGTGTGCCGGGCCTCTAGTGCATTCGTAATGGAGCAGGAGCGAGCTGCTTGCTTTAGCAGCCTCCGTAGCTGGCAGTGCCATGTTGCCCAGCCTAGACGCGGGTAAAGGAGTCATTGTACACAGCATAGAAAACACCTCACATCTAACAAAGCCAGGCACGGGGGGGTGGGCTGGCACACAGCTCCTCCAGCAGAGACGGTGTACTGTATGGTCATGTGATTCTCTGGAAGCAAAGTTATGAAACAGGAAGAAGAACACATTTTTAATTTTGTATTAAATGTCACTCACCTCCTGCTTGTGGAAGGGAGCAGGCTCTGCACTTCGGCACAGGCGCTCATACGATGGCCTACGAGGTAAATCCTGGGCAGCGGGGCGATGGCACAGAAGTGCCCCGCAGGCTTCTCACCGCCGCTAGGTAGGCTCTCCCCACTGCACCACACACCCTGCGGGCGAGTTAGCCAGCTCACTGTTCCCGTGTGACAGTGGGTTGCGATAAAGGTCTTTGCCCTCAGCTTTGCACTGAGCAGGCTGGGGATGGGGGCGGGGGGTCGGTAAGGGGGTGGGGAGGATATGGGGGAGGGTCCTGGAGGCAGGAGAGGTGGGGGGTCCCCCAGAGCAGGCGAGAGGCAGGACAGCCTTGACTTATGGAAATACATTGTCATGATGGCTGGCACTTTGTCCTTTTCGTGTCTCTAAAAGGGTTTCTATATCTTTTTTTTCTTTCCCCATTTGCGTTGGTAGTCAGTGATAGAATAGGCAGTGTCTGCATATACTTTATATATTCATTGCATATCTAACTGTTTCTTAAACTATATTTCTAGGCTACACGGTTTGTAAGTTTTTTCAAATTGTCAGAATTCTCCAAAATTTCCCCCAATATATTTATTGAAAAAATATGCATATGAGTAGACTTGCACAACTCAAACCCATGCTGTTCAGGGCCAGCTGTGTTTCTATACATTAGCAATGAAAACTGAAAAAAATAATTCCATTTACAATCACATCAAAAAGACTAAAATACTTAGGAATAAACTATCTGAAAAGGTGCGACATAAATCACAAACCATTGTTCAAGGAAATGAAAGAAAATCTAAATAAGTGTAAAGACAACCCATGTTAAGGATCCAAAAACTCCGTGTTAGTCACACTCACTCCCCTGCCCCAACCATGCCCGACCCCTGGCGACCACTCCTAGTCTATTTCCATCCCTGTAACTGTGTTACTTTAAGGGTGTTGTGTGAATGGAGTCATGGAGCGTGTACGGGAGACTGGCGCTCTTCGCTCAGCACAATGCCCTTGTGATGTGCCGTCTGTTGTGTATGTCGGTAGATAACTCCTTTTTGTCCTGCCTCCCCCAAGTAACCGCTGAACATGCGTTTAGAATCCATTGATTGTCTGTGTACTCGGTGTGCCTCTCTGTATAGACTTTTTATACCTGACTCAAAAGCCCTGCATCTGGCATAGCGCAGTCTCCAGTGTCAGTTCCATCACTTTTGGCAATGGCCGGTCCCTGAGCTCTCCGTCTCCCGGCCGCCTCTCTGTGTTAAGTTTGGGTAGTTTCTGTTCTTCCCTCCCGGGTGGCCTGCCTGGCGGCTGGACACAGGCATCCCCCCGCCAGGTGTGAGCGCCAGGGCTGCCCCTCACTTTCTCCCAGGTGGTTCTTTCTGGCCTGGAGCAATGTCCTCACAGCTCGCTCAGGAGCACTCATTTGAATACCCAGGGGACCTCCGGGACCTCTGCATTCTCTCCAGGCACCTTCTCCTTCCCGGCTCCAGTCCTGCCACGTCCAGCGGCCCAGGTCTCCATCGTTTCAATGCAGGCGTTTACTCAGTCCCTGGGACTCTTCTCTGGGCAAAGGCTGGGCAGACAGGCATCACCTGTTCACTTCCTGTCTTTGAAGGGTCACGGTCCGTCGTTGTCTGACATTCAGTATCTTGAAAACATTTCATGTATTTTGTCTGGTTCCTGCTACTTCATCTTGGCTGGTTACAGATGTTTGAGGAATGTTTTTCCTGTTCTGGAAAATGGAGTTAGTTTCCATAATGATATAGCATTATGGTAATATGTAATACTTTTCTTATTGATTTTTAAATGAATTAATAAATAATTTAAAATGTTTTGTTTTAATTTTCAGTATAGTAAATATCGATAGGCGTAGCCCGCATAAATAGAAGCTCCTTGGTATTCTCAGTACATTTACTTAAGAGTAAAACAAAGACAAAAAGTTCGCGGGCCACTCACATATCCGAGCGTCTGTAAGCCCGGCCGCGGCCGGGGCGGTGGGAGCTCTTGTCACTAACCCTACTTTGCAGAGGAGCAGCCAGAGGCCAGAGCAGGGAAGCAGCAGTGCAAGGCCAGGTGGTTCGTAAGCGTGAGGCGGTATTTGAACCCACGGAGCCTGAGTCCATGGCCTTCTAGCCACCGTCCCACTGCCGTTACTGCTGGGGCTCTTCACGGGCTGCACGATTCCTACCGGCACAGAGTAACCAGGAGGTGCAGGCCAGGGCGACCGCTGTCACCCAGCAGAGCGCCTGGGGTCCATGTGTCCATATTGCCAACTTCGGGGTGTTTCCCGGGGGAAAATGTGTGGTTGTTCTCTGGGCTGCCCTTATTGACCCTGAGAAGAAATATACCTTCCAAGAGGGACTCCTTGTGGTTAATTGGGCCCAAATTCATAACCAGAGTCTGATAGCCATTCCTCACTGGGCCTCTCACACTGCATTGCAGCGAGTGCTGGCGGGAGCGGAGCTGCAGCCTCCTGCCTGGCTCCTGCTCGCCCAGGGGCCTTGTGAGGGACGGGCTGAGACCTACCCTGACCAATCACACCACACAGCTGTATCTTCATTTGCATTTTTACTGACCAATCTAAGCAGTTCCATCATGATTCCAACCAATCAGGACTGTGTCATTTGGTCCAAACTGTGCAAATTTGGAATCTTCATTTGCATAAAATTGGACTAATCAGCAAGGAAGGTGGGAACTTTCTCTGGAAGAGCAGCCTGCCCCTTGTCTGGAAGGAGCGCACTTGCCATTTCCACCAGGGGCTGCGTTTCCCTGTGCTTCCCAGCTCCCGGAGCGAGGGCTCCTGCTTGCTCGTGGGATGCCCTTTTGTTGACACCCTCATGGTGGACCTCACACAAATGGACTCGTTCCCAACGGACAGATGTGCAGGGCCTGCCAGCCGCTCTGCTGGGCAGTGCCTGCTGCAGGCCTTGGGCCTCCTGTGGGTGGCCAGTGCCAGTCCCTGACGGTCTTGGGGTCCCGGACCGGCCGCTCTGCTGGGCAGTGCCTGCTGCAGGCCTTGGGCCTCCTGTGGGTGGTCAATGCCAGTCCCTGACGGTCTTGGGGTCCCGGACCGGCCGCTCTGCTGGGCAGTGCCTGCTGCAGGCCTTGGGCCTCCTGTGGGTGGCCAGTGCCAGTCCCTGACGGTCTTGGGGTCCCGACCGGCCGCTCTGCTGGGCAGTGCCTGCTGCAGGCCTTGGGCCTCCTGTGGGTGGCCAGTGCCAGTCCCTGACGGTCTTGGGGTCCCGACCGGCCGCTCTGCTGGGCAGTGCCTGCTGCAGGCCTTGGGCCTCCTGTGGGTGGTCAGTGCCAGCCCCTGACGGTCTTGGGGTCCCGACCGGCCGCTCCTGGGGCACTGTAGGCTCGTGCACCGCCACACAAGCCTGGAATATATAAAGGGAGTTTGAGCATGAATTGGCTTTTCGAGTAGATTCCATTTCTAAAACAGTGCTTTCCATCATTTCTTCACATTATAGGCCCCTTGGGTGTAGGTAGGTAAGCGTTTTTATTTATACAGATTCAGTGCAGGAAGAGACATGTGGAGCGGAGTCGTATTTGAACAGGAGTGTGACCAGACTCCACATTTAAGCAGCATGTCGTCTGAGTGTACACCTCACCAAACATGTCCACAGCCATGTTCATGGTACAAACTCAGCAGAACCCGCTCCTGACCTGCAGGCAGCGTGAGCAAAGCAGGCGCTCATCTGGCGTCTGTGTCCTGTGCCCAGCGCTGCGGTAGGCAGCGAAGGTGGGCGGCCCTCCCGCAGGGCCAGGGCCGGCTCCCAAGCCCTCTGAGCAAACATTCCAGCCTCAAGGGGCGTCAAATTCGGTTGAAGAAGGAACACCAGTGATTCTCACATGAGTCTGATGATCTAAGTGTCAGAGAGCACAGGATGTGGCTCTCTCCCAAGCCGTCAGACCCAGGGACCCCGGCAGTGTGACCTGCAGCTGGTGCCCAGGGGGCCCTGAGCCCAGTCCCCGCTGCCCTGAGGAAACAGCGGTGGGATTGCCCCACAGGGCCAAGTCCTGCACGCATCGCTGTGCAGACAAGACGGCTGCAGTCAGCCCTCCTCTTTGATGGTGAAACTCAAGCAATTTTTCATTCTCTTCTTTCTTTTTAAAAATATATTTTCATTAATTTCAGAAAGTAAGAGAGAGGGAGATGGCTAGAAACATCAACGATGAGAGAGAACCATTGACCGGCTGCCTCGTGCACCCCCCTCGCCCCCCCCCCATTGAGCCTGCAACCCAGGCATGTGCCCTGACCAGGAATCCAACTGTGACCTCCTGGTTCATAGGCCACCGCTCAACGCCGGCCGAGTTCTTCATTCTTTTTCTGTGAATAAGAATTTCCAATGCTGTGAAATTTTATAGCAGAAGATTATAAAACAATTAATTTAAAATAATATAACTAATCTCGGGACTCCCCTTCCTTCAGGGAAAACAGTTCCTGGCCAGCAGCTGCTCCGGGTTTCCTCGTGGCCGCGGGCTCTTCCCTCTGTGCCCTGCTCAGTGCGGCAGGCGCACGGGCGGCAGGCGGCTTCCTCGGGGCAGGAGCGCCTGGGTAGTCAATGCAGCTGCCCTTCGCTGGCTCTGTGGCAGGGAGGCGGTGGCCCTGCTTGCTCTGCACCCCGGGCCTGCAGGGGGCCTCCATGCGCCCAGCCCCCGCCCCAGGAAGGTGGCTTTTCCTCCCTGGTCTTCTAGCCTCTCCTGACCCCACGGTGCCTCCGTCTGCCCTCCAGCTCCCCCCCCCCCCCCCCCCCAGCCTCCTGCCAGGGAGAGGTGAGGCTGGGGCCTGGGCACCCCCGGGGGCTGGGCACTCCAGCTGCTGCCCAGTCCGTCTCTAAGTGGCCGTGCCAGGCAGTTGCCGGCAGCGCAGAGGGAAGGACCCAGCCGGAGGCGGAGACGCTGCGGGCGTCTAGCGGGGCTTTTTGCTGTCCGGGTGCGCGGGCCTGGCTCCCTGCTGGTCCTCCGGCCCCGGCCTGCCCGCCGGCTGAGCCGCGTCTGCCTGGGGGCGGGGGGGTGGGGCGCCTGGAAGCCGCCTTGGGCAGCGGGTTTACTTGGCAGAGGTTGGAGTCGCTCCGAGGGGAGGCTGAGGGCTGGCTGTCCTGCGGGGAGCGAGGACTCTGGTCGCCGCGAGCGGCTGCCGCCCGGTGCTCTGAGGGCAAACGCCGTGGGCGCCCGGGGCTGTCCTAGCCTCTGGCGCGGCGGCTCCTCTGGTCCTGACCCGAGAGCCGGCCCGCCGCCCAGCCCTGAGCTGACGGCGCGTCCCCAGGTCTCAGGCGGGAGGCGCCGCCCTGCGCTCCGCGAGGAGGGAGCTCAGTGCCCCGCAGCCTCCCCTCCTCCCTGCGGGTGCGCAGCGGGGGTGGAGCGGGGAGCAGCAGCCTCTCCGCGGGCACCTGGGGCGCCTCCCGGCTCCGGCCCCAGCTCTGGAAGCAGCTGGAGCCTCGAAGGCGCCGGCGAATCCGGAGCGGTGTCACCACCCGCCACGCCCAGCATCTGACCCCACACCTTCCGAAGGCCATGCCACGCCAGGTGCACGGGGAGACCTGCTGGGCCGGAGCGCCGCCAGGGCCCTCAGGTCTGTCGCAGGGCCCTGGGCGCACAGGTGTGCCCTGTCCCGCAGCTGGGAAGGCACCCCGGCTCCTGCTGGGCTGCTCAGAGACCCCATCATGCCCTCGGGTCGTGGGGGCAGGACTTCGGGCCCAGGGATGGAGGAGCCTCTGGAGGGCTCGCTGTGCTCCGCTCCTGGTGAGGCCTGGAGCCCGCCCCTGCCCAGAGGAGGCTCGGCTGCAGGCTGAGTGGAGAAGGGACAGGGGGCGCCACCAGGAAAGGCCCTGCGAAGGGGTGCTCGCCTCTGCCTTGAGCCTCGGAGGGGAGCAGGGTCTGGGCTCCGAGGCCCCACCCCTTCCAGGACAGCTCCAGGGCCCCTGTGGAAATCTGGTTCACAGCCCACTGTGTGGTCCAACTTGACCTCTGACACCTCCCAGCCCCTCTGTCCTGCTTGGAATCATCCCCTGAAGCGGCGGTCCAGCCTCACTCTCTGGCTGTCGACACCCTCTGTCCCAGTCCTACCCGCCTGGCCTGGGCCTGGGCTCTCCCTCCCTTCCCCTCCCCCTCCCCTCCCCCCCCCCCCCCCCCCCCCCCCCCGCCCGCTCCCTTAGGGCAGGATTTCCCAGAGCAAAATAACCTCTCTGCCTCCATCCTCCCTCGGTGCTGTGCCAGCTCCAGGGGGCGCAGTGAGTGTACAGGCCCTGCGCACCCTCCGTGGACTAACACCCCCCCCCCCCCCGCGCCCCCCCATGGGCCAGCGGCTGGCAGGAGCCAGGCCCCTGCTCTCTGCACTGCAGCAGCTTGCAAACTTGGGGCCATGGGTCCTCAGGGCTCGCTCCCCTCACCCCTGGCTGCCCCCCTCACTGCCCCGACCTGTCACCCTGGGAGGCTTCCTGGTTCTGCACAGGCACCCTGACCTCCTGAGCCCAGGGTTGAAATTCTGTCTGCTCCAGACCTCCCACATCCACACCTGCCCGCAGGGCTGCCCCCCAGCGGCCATTTCCCTGGACGTGCCAGGTCCCCTCACAGTCCCCAGGCCTCTCTGACTCTCCGCAAGGCCCCACCCCGCCAGGGATGCTCCCGCCGCTCCAGTCGGACACTCAGATGCCCACTCAGGGTCTCCTGTTAACGTGCTGTGCACATCTTCCCATCCCTCTGCCCATCTGTCCATCACCTGATTTCTAAGATGCCTTTCACGGTAAGTCGCAGGCACAGCGCCTTCCTGCTGAAGGACTCCATGTGCACATCGTTAACTGGGGTTCAGCGTTTGTTCAGAGGATTTAAAAAAAAAATTTTTTTTTACTGGTTTTAGAGAGGAAGGGAGAGGGAGAGAGAGAGAAACATCAATGATGAGAGATTATCATGGATCGGCTGCCTCCTGCACGCTCCCCACTGGGGATGGAGCCCGCACCCCGGGCATGTGCCCTGACCGGGAGGTCGACACTCAACCACTGGCAGGTTTTTTTCTTTTGAGGCAAAATGTACGTACATTGAAATATACAATTCTTAGCCTTATATTTCATGAGTTTTGACAAATGCATACACCTGTGTGACTCAAACCCCTATTAAAATATAGAATATAACCATTGTCCCCAAGTTCCCTCATGCCTGCCCCTGTGGCCCCCCAAGGGCTGGGTTTCCTGTCCAGGCCCCACGTGGATTGGACTGGCCAGGCGAGCGCTTCTCTGGGTGCTGTCACTCGGGGGAGCGCTGTCCTGTTGGTGCCTGGCACTGGGTCTGTGCTTGCTCAGACCTGCCCACCCTCCCCCTGCGCCCCAGACACACTGCCCTCCCCTGACCGGGCTCTCTAAGGGGCTCCCCAGGGCCTCTCCCATAGTGTGTCCTTCGCTCCGTGCCGCCCTTCAGCACCTTCCGCTTCTCCTCTCCGAAGTCCCACACACCCTTTCTTCCCAGTGCTTGTCCCGTCTGAAAAGTCATGTTCATGGGCTTGTTCGCTATTTGCTATCTGTCCGGCACCAGCTGGCGTGGCCATGTCCTGCCTGTGCCGGACCTGCCCAGGGCTGCAGCACAGATACTCTTGTATGGATGGGTGAGGAGGGAGGGAATGTATGAGTAACCACTGCCAGGCAGCTTCTGCCCTTTTCCACAAATCTGACCTCTGGCTGCCCCATGGGGGGCTGGCCCATGCCAGGGAGCCTGGTCTCTCCAGGGGGCTGAGCGATGCCCACAGCTGCCACCCTGCCCTCGCTGTGTGGCTCGGGACGAAGGCAGGCTGGTGGGGGTGAGCAGGGACTCTGGCTTGGCCACAGCAGCCACACAGTGGGGCTCTCCTGTAGGCCTGGGGTCCCCTCAAGGGCGGAACAGGCCCCTGGGTGTTCTGCCTCCTCCTTTTCCTTCTCACAGGACGCTAGTGTTCAGTTAGCCGCCTGGCCGGGCAGCCCCGCATGCCTGTTCCTAGGTGTGCACATTGTGGAAAGCGTTTCTCCCTCACCAGGCAGGTGAACCAAGGAATCACCCAGACCGCACGCTTCAGCAGCCGTCCAGGCAGTCAGTGGCAGGACAGCAGGCCAGCTAAGGCGCAGCTGCAGAAAGAACCGACAGTGCAAACCCAGCATTTCCAGGCAGGCGCTGCGGCCCTTTCCCACCCACCCCCCCCTGCAGGTGTGGCTACCTGTAGCCACTGTTAGCTTCTGGGTGTGGCTGCCGCTTTGCATGGCCACTCCTAGAGTGTTGATTGCCAGGCCTGGACACGCACAGCGCCGGCCCTGCCCTGGATAACGGCTGCTTCCCGCCATGAGCCGCGTGCGTCCCTGCGCCCCCCCCCCCCGCCCCAGGTGGAGGGGGGTTTTTGTTTTGTTTAGTACTTTTCTCAGAACAGATTCCCTAAATGGTTTTATATTAATTTCCAGGTCACTTTAACGGCTTGTCAATAGCACCTCATCACAGAAAGGTGTGCACCGGAAAATAAAAGGCCTTCACCGTGAGAGGCAAGCGCTTACACGCGAAGCTCAGGCAGAAGCCCAGACCGTGTTCTGACCAGGAGGCCAGGCCGGCGTGCTGACTGCTGAGAAGGGCCTTTCCGTGCCTGGCAGGAGGCTTTCCCATGTGCAGACGCTCACGGAGCGCCGCCGGTTCTAGACCCTGTTTCACCCTCAGTCTGGGCCTCCTCCTGTCTGCTCCCTGGTGTCCCGCACACAGTTCTTCGGCTGCCAGGCTGCTGGGCCGCCCGCAGGCACGCTGCCTGCTTTCCCACCCAGAGGCCGGGGCAGTGAGATGGGTGAGGCCGCTCCTCCAGGATGGCCGCGCCTCCACTGTCAAGTGGCCTGTTTACGTTCTGCTTACAGTCCTTGGTTCTCCCTTCCCCAGGGTGTGTTTCATGCAAAGCACCTCAAGGTGAGGGTTTGCTCAGAGACTTCACTGAAATTGTTACTGCCCTGGCACCTAAGTGTGCAGACAGGCTCGGACCTCCAAGGGCACCAGGGACCCGCCATGGGGTGGGGGCTCGCTGCGTGGGCCCGTGCATCCCCGCCTGGGAAGTCTGAGGAATGAAGGCTTTAGTGAGCCCTGTGCCCAAGGGGACAGCGGGCAGGGGACAGCGGGGAGGGGACAGCAGGCAGAGGACAGCAGGCAGGGGACCAGGGACAGCGGGGAGGGGACAGCGGGCAGGGGACCGGGGACAGCGGGGAGGGGACAGCGGGGAGGAGACAGTGGGGAGGGGACAGCGGGGGAGGGACCGGGGACAGTGGGGAGGGGACAGCGGGGAGGGGACAGCGGGGGAGGGACCGGGGACAGCGGGGAGGGGACAGCGGGGAGGAGACAGTGGGGAGGGGACAGCGGGGGAGGGACCAGGGACAGCGGGGAGGGGACAGCCGAGAGGGGACAGCGGGGGAGGGACCGGGGACAGCGGGGAGGGGACAGCGGGGAGGAGACAGTGGGGAGGGGACAGCGGGGGAGGGACCGGGGACAGTGGGGAGGGGACAGCGGGGACAGCGGGGAGGGGACAGCGGGGACAGCGGGAGGGGACAGCGGGCAGGGGACAGCGGGAGGGGACAGCGGGCAGGGGACAGCGGGGAGGGGACAGCGGGTTGGAGCCGCAGGGGCTGCTCTCTGCTCCGCCCTCCCCGCCCGGCCTGTTCTCCCCGCAGAGCCCGGCTCCAGCCGCCGGGCAGCGGAAGGGAGCGCCGGGCGGGCGGGTCCGCCGGGAACTGGCTCTTGTTTATTTGAACTTCACTCCCTTTAAAAGGAAAGCTATGCCCGGAATTCGGGACGTGCTGCTGCCGCCGGGCTCCCGGGACCGGACCGCGCCCGCAGGCTCGGGTCCTGAGTCCCCCACCGCGCTGCGCGCGCCCGCCGCCCCACGCCCCGCGCCCCCCACGCCCCTCGTGGGCCCCCTCCCCCCACTGTCACCCCGTCCCCCCGTCCCCCGCCCTGCTCTGCGGGCGGAGCGCCGTCCCGGGGCGTCTCCGGGGCCAGGACCTGCGGGCGGCGGCGGCGGGACCCTCTGGCTGCGGCCACCATGACGGGAAGGTAACCCCGCGGGCGCCTGTGGGGCGGGCGGACCCGGGGCAGCGCCCGCAGGAGAGGGGACCCCGCGGCCGCGGCAGGTGGAGCCGGCCCTCCCGACACGTCCCCGCGGGATGGGGCGCTCTCCGCTCTCGCCGCGGGCCCGGCTCGCGCCCCCGGAAGGACACCCGCTCCCCGACCCGCACCCCCACTCCGCTGCGTGGTCCTGGGGAGGCCTCCCGCGGTCGGCGAGGGGGGAAGGGTCCGCGCCGAGCCCAGGCTGGGGGGGAGGGGGCAGGAACCCCGGGCCGCCCTGCTGCCCCCCCTCTTTCCACCCCCGCCCTCCCGCTGCCCCCGCGCGAAGGTGACGGAGCCGAGCCGTGAGGCCTGGCCCGGCGCCGGGGGGACAGAGCAGCCGTGGCGCTGGGGACGGGGCTGGGGCGGCGCGGGGAGTGGAAGCGCCGCGGGGAGCAGTCCCGGTGCCGGGGGCCCGCAGGGCGCCCACCTCTGGGCACCGCCAGGCTTTAGGGCCCAGGCCCCCCAGCAGCCCTGTTCCCCGGCCCGGCCGGAGGCGCCCCCGCAACCGCAGGGCGGGAGGCAAAGGGAGAGAGTGAAACGGGGAGCCAGGAGCACGCAGACCAGGGGGCCTGGGCGTGGGCCCTCTGCCCCGCACCCCGGGCCCCGCACCCCGGGCCCGCACCGGGAGGGCCCGCTCCCGGCCTGAGGACGCGGCCATCCACTGACACGGAGGCCGAGCGACCGCGGGAAGCCGCTGGGCTTTCCTGGTCAGAGCGCCGGCGCCCGCCCGCGGTCCGTGCGCCTCCCGCCGCCCCCTCCGCGCGCCGGCCGTGGGCGGGTGGCCGGTCGCAGAAGGGACGGTCCGCGGGGTCGGCCCCGCGCCCTCCAGGCCGCGGCTCGCTCGGACCCGGGCTGCGCGGTGCCAACAGCGCTCACTGCGCGCTCAGGGCCCCCTGCCCCACCCGCTGGAGCCGGCAGGCGGGGGGCCGTGGGGAGCCGCTGACGGCCCCGAGGGCGATGCACGCGGGCGGCTCCCTGGGCCGAGTGGAAGGAGAGGGAGGAGCCGTGGGGCGGCTCCCGGGCGGCGAGCGGAGAGGACGGGACCGCGGGGATCGGGATCCGCGCAGAACTTCCCCGCGGGCCGCCTGGGGGGACGCCCTCCCGCCACAGCTGCTGAGTCCAAGGCCTGGCGCTCAGATCCCGCAGGAGCGGGGCCACCCTGCCCCCCGCCGCCGCCTCCTCACTCCCGCGCGGTTCCAAATGCGGACGAAGCTGCCCGCGGCCGTCTCCTCGCCGGCGCCGGCTCCCTCTGCTCGGCGCACATAGACCCTAACGAAGGCGCACGGTTCCCACGGGGGACGCTGCTGTGCGGACAGCAGCCGGGCGGGCGTGGACTCGGACCGGAGGCGGCATGGACAGGGCTGTGGCTGGCGGGGGAGTGGACACAGGGTCGGTGGGGCCAGGAGGCATTTGAGGAGCTGTGGCCACAGGGGAGGCGGTGTGGGCCGAGCTGGGGCAGAGCCTTGCGCATGGACGTGCAGTGCGCGTGTGCGCGTGTGCGCGCGCGTGCGCCTGTGTGCATGTGTGTGCGCGCGCGCGCGTGTGTGTGCGCGCGTGGGTGCATGTGTGTGCCTGTGTGCGTGTGCGTGCGCGCGCGCGCGTGTGCATGTGTGTGCGCGCGCGCGCGCGTGTGTGTGTGCGCCTGTGCGCGCGCGCGTGTGTGTGTGCGCGTGTGTGTGCGTGTGTGTGTGTGCGTGTGTGTGTGCGCGTGTGTGTGCGTGTGTGCGTGTGCGTGCGCGTGTGTGTGTGTGTGCGCCTGTGCGCGCGCGCAGAGGGGCTTCTGCGGGGAGTGGAGCCCAGCGCCCGGCAGTAGCTCAGTGGCCTCGGACTCCACAGACACCGCGTCTGTCCCATTAGGTCCCGGGCTCCACTGCTGCTCCACAGGGAGGACATTAAGGCCCAGGCAGGTCACACCTGCCCAGGGACCAGCCTGGCAGTGGCACTCCCACCGCCACGTGCTCTCAACCACTCACCTTCCTCAGGAGTGGGGCAAGGGGGGCTCCCCCAGGAGCTCACCAGGGGGCAGCCAGAGCCCCCAGCACAGCGCGCGGGCTGTGATGGAGTCAGGGGCCAAGCCAAGTGTGAAGCAGATGAGGAGCGAGGCAGAACCGACCCGGCCCGCCAGGCTGGGCTCCTCCCTTTTCTTCTGTTTTGGTATTGACTGTCCCCTTCCCCTGGCGGGGGGAGTGCAGTGAGGGGTGGGGGCCCGCTTTGTAGTGCACAGTTCCATCTGTGATTACTTCAACTCGGCTCCCATCAAGCTACCAACCTCATGTAAACTGGTTTGAAATATTCCTGCAAATTTAAGAGCCAGCATTTGCGAGCTGGTCCTGGAGGGTGGAGGGCGGGGTGCTGCACAGTTGTGGGGGGGCCAGGCTTCTGGGCCAGTGGCTGTCCTGCCTCCATCCCCACCCCCACCCCACCCCCATCCCCACCCCACCCCCACCCCCATCCCCACCCCCATTCCCATCCTCATCCCTATCCCCACCCCCATCCCTATCCCCATCTCCATCCCCATCCCCATCCCCACCCCCACCCCCATCCCCACCCCACCCCCACCCCTATCCCCACCCCACCCCCACCCCCATCCCCACCCCACCCCCCACCCCCACCCCCACCCCATCCCCACCCCCATCCCCACCCCCATTCCCATCCCCACCCCACCCCACCCCCATCCCCACCCCACCCCCACCCCCACCCCCACCCCACCCCCACCCCATCCCCACCCCACCCCCACCCCATCCCCACCCCATCCCCACCCCCATTCCCATCCTCATCCCCACCCCCACCCCCATCCCTATCCCATCTCCATCCCTATCCCCACCCCACCCCCACCCCCACCCCCACCCCCACCCCCACCACCCCCACCCCCACCCCCCCCCCACCCCCACCCCATCCCCACCCCACCCCCACCCCACCCCCACCCCATCCCCACCCCATCCCCACGCCCATTCCCATCCTCATCCCCACCCCCACCCCATCCCTATCCCCATCTCCATCCCTATCCCCACCCCACCCCCACCCCCATCCCCACCCCCATTCCCATCCTCATCCCCACCCCCACCCCCACCCCCATCCCCACCCCACCCCCACCCCATCCCCACCCCACCCCCACCCCATCCCCACACCATCCCCACCCCATCCCCACGCCATCCCCACCCCATCCCCACACCATCCCCATCCCCACCCCCATCCCCCCCCCCACCCCCACCCCCATTCCCATCCCCATCCCCATCCCCATCCCCATCCCCACCCCCATCCCCATCTCCATCCCCATCCCCATCCATCCCCATCCCATCCCATTCCATCCCCATCCCCAACCCCATCCCCATCCCCATCCCCATCCCCATCCCCATCCCCACCTCCATCCCCATCCCCATCCCCATCCCCATCCCCATCCCCACCCCCATCCCCATCCCCAACCCCATCCCCATCCCCATCCCCACCCCCATCCCCATCCCCATCCCCACCCCCATCCCCATCCCCAACCCCATCCCCATCCCCATCCCCATCCCCATCCCATCCCCACCTCCATCCCCATCTCCATCCCCATCCCCATCTCCATCCCCATCCCCATCCCCATCCCCATCCCCATCTCCATCCCCATCCCCACCCCCATCCCCACCTCCATCCCCATCCCTACCCCCATCCCCATCTCCATCCCCATCCCCATCCCCATCCCCATCCCCATCCCCATCCCCATCCCCATCCCCATCCCCATCCCCATCCCCATCCCCATCCCCACCTCCATCCCCATCTCCATCCCCATTCCCACCCCACCCCCACCGGACTTCTGTCCCTCCATGCTCCATTCCTGGCTTGCTGATCCTACTTATCCTCCGAAGGAGTCATTTCCAAGTTGGGAGAAGGGTCAGTGGGAGGCACCTTAACTCTCCTCCTTGTTCTGTTCATTCAGATTTGTAAATTTTTGGTGATGGATATTTATGAGATGACTTAAGATGCATATCTTAATGAGATACATACTTACCATTAGGTGACTGTCTCCATCTCACTGAGATGACAGGATGTATGTATGTATGTAAAACCAAATCTGTGTTCACATTGATGCTAGTTTTAAACGAGGGAAACAAAATCATTCAAAATCAAATTTCTGAGGGAAGAAGGTGGAATGTTCACTCATTTGAGGCTGTCTTCAGTGCCAGGGGGTCCAGCCCAGGGGTCCAGCCCGAAGTGGAAGCAGCTCTGATGTTAATGTTGGTTTTTATCAGGTTGAAAAAGTTCCCTTCCATTCCTAGTTTGTTAAGTGCTGTTTTTTTTTTTTTTTTTTTTTAAATCATGAAAGTGTTAGCTTTTGTGAAGAGTATTCTCTGCATTTCATGTGATGTTTTCCCATTATTCTATTGATAGGGTGTATTACATTGATTTTTGGATGTTAAACCAACTTTATATTTCTGGGTTAAATATCATTTGGTCATGATGTACAATACTTTATACATTTATATATTTTAAAAAATATATTTGTATTGATTTCAGAGAGGAAAAGAGAAGGAAAGAGAGATAGAAACATCAATGATGAGAGAGAATCACTGATTGGCTGCCTCCTGCACACCTCCTTCTGGGGATGAAGCCTGCAACCCCGGCATGTGCCCTTGGCAGGAATCGAACCTGGGGCCCTTCAGTCCACAGGCTGACACTGTATCCACTGAGCCAAACTGGCCAGGGCTCTCATACGTTTTATAGACTGTTCCATCCAGTTTTATGGAGAACGTTTGCATTTGTATTCATAAGGGATATTGATCTGTAGTTTTCTTGTGAGATCTCTGTTTGGTTTTCGTATCAGGTAATACTGGCCCCATTGAATGAGTTGGGAAGTGTTTCCTCCTGGCTGGCTTTTCCGAACATTTTGTGAAGGACTGATCTTAATTCTACTTAAACATTAGGTAAAATTCCCCAATAAAACTGCTCTCTGGTCCTGGACTCTTCTTTGTCGGAAGTTTTTTATTTTTTATTTTTTTTATTACTACCATCTCTTTAGTTGTTACTGGTCTATTAGGATTTTATATTTCTTCTTGAGTCGAACCCAGACCCTTCAGTTCGCAGGCTGACGCTCTATCCACTGAGCCAAACCAGCCAGGGCTGAGTATTCTCTTTTCTTTTTTCTTTGTCTGTTAACTAAAGGTTTATTAGTTTTGTTGATCTTATCAAAGAACCAACTTTTGGTTTTGTTTATTTTCTCTAACCTCTATTTCATTTATTTCCACTCTAATCTTTATTATTCCCGCCATATGGTTGCTTTGAGTTTACTTCACTCATCTGTTTTTATTTTCTTAAGCGGGGAGAATAATTGACTTGAGATCTTTCTTCTTTATTAATGCAGGCATCTATAGCTGTACATTTCCCTCTGAGCAATGCTTGGGTTGCACCCTATACATTTTGGTATGTTGTGTTTTCATTTCATTCATCTCAAAGTATTTCCTAAATTACCTTGTTTTCTTCTTATTTTTGTCGATCCTCACCAGAGGATATTTTTTTCATTGATTTTTAGAGAGAGTGGAAGGGAGAGAGGGGTTGGGGGGAGGGGGGAGAGACAGCGATGTGAGAGAAACATATTGACTGGTTGCTTCCCGTGTGCGCCTCTGACTGGGGCACAGACCAAACCTGCAACCCAGGCACGTGTCCTTGATTGGGAATTGAACCCACGACCCTTCATTCCATGGACAGATGCTCTAACCACTTAGCAACCCCAGCCAGGGCTCCTGTGTTCTTCATCTCATTGGCTCTTTAGGAGTATATGGGTTAATTTCCACGTTTCTGTGAATGTGCTAAATTTTCTTCTATTGTTTATTTGTAATTTTATGTCATCATGGTCTCAGACTATGTCTTCTATGATCTCAGTTCTTTTAAATTTATTGAGGCTTATTTTCTGGTCTAATGTGTTTTGTCCTGGAGAATGTCCCACGTGCACGTGAGAGGCATATTCTGCCACTGGGGCGTGTTTCCCGTGGCTGTTGGTTAAGTCTTGTTGCTTTCCAGTGTCCATGCCTTCTATACCCGTGGGAGCTTTTGTACAATGGCCTCTCCAGCCGTAACTGTTAAAGTCTCTATTTCTCTCTCAGCTCTCTCAGTTCTTGCTTCAGGGTTGGTACATGCACACATGTTGAGAGTTGTTGTTTTGTTTGGAAGTTTGACTTTTTATCATTATCTTTCTTTGCTCTTATAACCATTTTTTATCTTAAAGTCTATTTTGTCTTATATTAATATAGTCACTCTAATTCTCTCTCTCTTTTTGTTTTTTTTTGTTAATCCTCACCTGTGGATATTTTTCCATTGACTTTTAGAAAGAGTGGAAGGGAGGGAGAGAGACACACAGAGAGAAACATCGATGTGAGAGAGACACATCAATTGGTTGCCTCTTGCACACATCCTGACCAGGGGGTATCGAGCCTGCAACTGAGGCATGTGCCCTGGACTGGAATCAAATCCTGGGCCATTCAGTCCACGGGTGGACGTTCTAGCCACTGAGCTAAACTGGCTAGGGCTCCAATTCTCTCTTTAAAAGAAATTATTGCTGCAGTGTTACAGATGCCCCCCATTACCCCCATCCCCCTCCACTGAGCCCCTACCCCACCCCAGGCCTTCACCACACTATTGTCTGTGCCCATGGGCTAGGAATATAAGTATATAAGTTCTTTGGTTAATCTCTTCCTGTCCACCCTCCTCCCCTCTGAGATACATAAGTGTGTTCCTTGTCTCCATGCCTCTGAACTTATTTTGTTGGTCAACTTATTTTGTTCATTAGATTCCACAAATAAGTGAGATCACGTGATACTTGTCTTTCTCTGACTGGCTTATTTCATATACCATAATACTCTCCAGGTCCCTCCATGCTGTCTCAAAGGGTAAGAGATCCTTCTTTTTTGCTGCTGCACAGTATTCCACGGTGTAAATGTTCCACAGCTTTTTTGTCCACTGATCTACTGATGGGCACTTGGGCTGTTTCCAGATTTTAGCTATTGTAAATAACGCTGCTATGGACATAGGGGTGCATATATCCTTTCTGATTTCTCAATACTGTTTATTGAAGAGACCATCTTTTGTTGTCCTTATATAGTCCTAGAAGTAGGATCTCTGGGTCAAATGGCAGTTTTATTTTTAATTTTTTGAGGCAACCCCATACTGTTTTCCATAGTGGCTGCACCAGTCTGCACTCTATGAGCAATGCATGAGGGTTCCCTTTTCTCCACTCCTCGCCAGCACTTGTTGGTTGTTAGTTTATTGATGGTAGCCATTCTGACATGTGTGAGATGATATCTCATGGTGGTTTTAATTTACATCTCTCTGATGATTATTATTACGTTGAACATTTTTCATATGTCTCTTGGCCATCTGTATGTCCTCTTTGGAGAAGTGTCTACTTAGGTCCTTTGCCCATTTCTAAATTGGATTGTTTGTCTTCCTTTTGTTGAGCTGTGTGAGTTCTTTATATATTTTGGAAATTAACCCTTTATCAAATGTATTATTCCCAAATATGTTCTCCCACATCATCTTGATGATGGTTTCTTTTGCTTATTTACATTTTCCTTTGCTTCTCTTGCCTTAGGAGATATTTCGGCAAAAATTCTACCACAAGAGATGGCTGAGATTTTGCTGCCTAGGATTTTTATGGTTTTACAAGTTACATTCAAGTCTTTTATCCATTTTGAGTTTATTCTTGTGTACGGTATAAATTGGAGGTCTATTTTCATTTTCTGCATGTACCTGTCCAGTTTCCTCAAGATCATTTATTGAAGAGACCATCTGAACTCCATTGTATGCTCTTGCCTCCTTTGCCAAATACTAATTGACCATAATGGCTTGGCTCAGTTTCTGGGGTCTGTGTTATGTTCCATTGATTAATATGCCTGTTCTTGTGCCAGTACCAGATTGTCTTGATTATAATGGCTCTGTAGTATAGTTTGATTTCTGGTTTTGTGATCCTTGCAACTTTGTTCTTCTTTCTCAAGATTGCTGCATCTATTCAGGATCTTTTTTCATTCCATATAACTTTTTGGAGTATTTGTTCTATATCTGTGAAGTATGCAGTTATTTTAATAGGGATTGCATTGAATCTAGAGATTGCTTTGGGTAGTATGGACATTTTAATGATTTTAATTCTTCTGATCCATGAACACAGTGTATGCTTCCACTTGTTTTTTATCTTCCTCTATTTCTTTTTCAGTGCTATAGTTTTCCGAATACAGGTCTTTTACTTCCTTGCTTATGTTTGTTCCTAGGTACCTTTTGTTGTTGTTGTTGCAATGGTAAATGGGATTATTTGTTT
Source organism: Myotis myotis (assembly GCF_014108235.1). NCBI lineage: Eukaryota > Metazoa > Chordata > Mammalia > Chiroptera > Vespertilionidae > Myotis > Myotis myotis. The sequence continues at coordinate 93,361,421 of NW_023416390.1, read as the reverse complement.
AGTTCCTCATTCTGATATTTCATTATTTGTATGTAAAAATGCCATCGATTTCTGGATGTTGATTTTGTATCCTGCTACTTTGTTGAATTCATTTATTAGTCATTTTTTTTGGTGGAATCTTTAGGATTTTCTATGTACAATATCATGTCATCTGTGAATAATGATAATTTTCCTTCCTCCTTTTATATTTTCTTCTTGTCTGATCGCTATGCTAGGACTTCCAGGACTATGTTGAATAAGAGTGGCGAGAGTGGAAATTCTGTCTTGTTTCTGTTCTTAGGGGGAATGGTTTTAGTTCTTGCCCATTGAGTATGATGTTGACTGTAGGTTTGTCATAAATGGCCTTTATCATGTTGAGGTATGTTCCCTCTACTCCCACTTTATTTAGAGTTTTTATCAAAAATGGGTGCTGGATTTTGTCAAATGCTTTTTTTGTGTCTATTGATGTGACCATGTGATTTTTATCCTTCATTTTGTTTATGTGATGCATCACGTTTGTTGACTTGTGAAATTTTTACAACCTCGCATCTCTGGAATAGATCCCACTTGGTCCTGGTGTATGACCTTTGTAATGCAATGCTAAATCTGATTTGCTAATATTTTGTTGAGGATATTAACCTTTATGTTCATTGGGGATGTTGGCCTGTAATTTCCTTTCTTTGTAGTGTCTTTATCTGTTTTGCAATTAGGATAGTTCTGGCTTTGTAAAAATAGGTTGGAAATGTTACTTTCCCTTTAATTTTTTTTGAATAGTTTAAGGGTAGGTGTTAGTTCTTTTTTGAGTATTTGGTAGAACTCGCCCGTGAAGCCATCTGTCCTAGGACGTTTGTTTGCCGGGAGTTTTTCTGATTACTGCTTCAATTTCATCAGTGGTTATCGGTCTGTCACCCTCATGCCTCGCTCACACTCTCACCCTCACACCTCGCTCACACTCTCAGCCTCACACCTCGCTCACTCTCTCACCCACACACCTCGCTCACTCTCTCACCCACACACCTCGCTCACTCTCTCACCCTCACACCTCGCTCACTCTCTCACCCACACACCTCGCTCACTCTCTCACCCACACACCTCGCTCACACTCTCACCCTCACACCTCGCTCACTCTCTCACCCTCACACCTCGCTCACACTCTCAGCCTCACACCTCGCTCACTCTCTCACCCTCACACCTCGCTCACACTCTCAGCCTCACACCTCGCTCACACTCTCACCCTCACACCTCACTCACACTCTCAGCCTCACACCTCGCTCACACTCTCACCCTCACACCTCACTCACACTCTCACCCACACACCTCGCTCACACTCTCACCTCACACCTCGCTCACACTCTCACCCTCACACCTCACTCACACTCTCACCCTCACACCTCGCTCACACTCTCACCCACACACCTCGCTCACACTCTCACCCACACACCTCGCTCACACTCTCACCCACACACCTTGCTCACACTCTCAGCCTCACACCTCGCTCACACTCTCACCCTCACTCTCCTGCTCACACTCTCACCCTCACACCTCGCTCACACTCTCTCACCCATGCACCTCACTCACACTCTCACCCACGTACCTCGCTCACACTCTCACCCTCACACCTCACTCACACTCTCACCCTCACACCTCACTCACACTCTCAGCCTCACACCTCGCTCACCCTCTCACCCTCACACCTCGCTCACACTCTCACCCTCACACCTCGCTCACACTCTCACCCTCACTCTCTCGCTCACACTCTCACCTCCCTTGGTCCTGCCTGCCCCCCTGTGTAAGATCTCTCTGACTTGCTTCCCCAGTTCTCTTTTGATTGCTGTTTATGGTATAACTTTTCCATTCTTCTATTTTCAAACTGTTTGTGTTATTGCATCTAAAGTGAAACAAGGATCACCTGGCCGGGGTAGCTCAGTGGTTGAGCATCGGCCTATGAACCAGGAGGTCACAGTTTGATTCTTGGTCAGGGCACATGCCTGGGTTGCGGGCTTGATCCTCAGCATGGGTCGTGCAGGAGGCAGCTGATCAATGATTATTTATTATCATTAATGTTTCTCACTCTCTCTACCTCTTCCTTCCTCTCTGAAATCAATTTTAAAAAAAAGTGTAACAAAGATATCCTTGTAAAAAGGATATAATTAGGTCATGTTTTGAAAAAAAAATCTTATTTGATCTCTGACTTTCCATTGGAGAATTAAACTCATTTACATTTAATGTAATGATAAGATTCCAGGGTTTACATCTGCTATTTGCTCTTTTTAAAAATGTCATATCTTTTCTGTTTCTCAATTCCTATACTATCTCCTTCTTTTGTGTTAAATTATTTCATTATGCAGCTGTCTTTAAATCAGATGCAGAAAAAGGCTTACAAACCAAAACTACATTTATACTGCCTTTTGTATTTTTCTGTATAATTAGCTTTACTATATAAATGTAGAATTTACTGATCTTCATTTCTTCATGTGGATTCAATTATTGCCTAGTGTCTTTTCACTTCATCCTGAAGGTCTCTCTTTAGTATTTCTTTTCAACCCCAGAATTTCTATTTGGTTCCATTTTATAATTTCTATTTATTAATGTTCTCCATTTGGGCTTCATCTGGGACAGTTTCTGTTGCTTGCTCTTTTTTCCTGTATATAAGCCACACTTTTTTGTTTCTTTGCATGTCTCATAACTCTTGCAGAGAACTGGACATTGCAAATAATATAAATCAGGGACTCTGGCAGTCAGATTCTCACCACACCAGGGCTTATGCTGCTGTTAGCTGTTTGCGTGCTCAGTGATTTTTCTGAACTAGTCTCCTAAGCAGGGGTGGGCAAACTTTTTGACTCGAGGGCCACAATGGGTTCTTAAACTGGACCGGAGGGCCGGGACAAAAGCATGGATGGAGTGTTTGTGTGAACTAATACATGTTAACACTGCTGCTGGTGAAGGAGCGGAGGGGAGAGCAAGAGAACCCTCTGCTCTTTCGGCTCCGTGGGCGCATAGAACGGCCTAACGGGCCGGATCCGGCCTGCGGGCCGTAGTTTGCCCACGGCTGCTCTAAAGTCTGTATGTCTGTCACTGGCGCCCACTGAAGTCTCTGCTCAGTTAGTTTAGTGGTCAGCTGAGGACGAGCTGAAATCAGTAACCTCGCAGCCTTCACGAGGCCCCTGAGTGCCTGCTAGGCACAGCGTCAGTATTCAACCAGGCAGTTTACAGCTCTGCCTTTGCCGGCTCTGCCGCCTCCACAGCCCAGGGCCAGCCAGAGCGAGGTCTCTCCCAAGCATGCACACAGCTCTGCGTGTTTTCATGGTTTTCTGGATTCCCAGGAATATGCCAGCTCTTTTCAGAGCCTCTAAGCCAGCCGTGGGCAAACTACGGCCTGCGGGCCGGATCCGGCCCGTTCGGCTGCTCTATCCGGCCCGCGGAGCCGAAAGAGTGGAGGGTTCTCTTGCTCTCCCCTCCGCTCCTTCACCAGCAGCAGTGTTAACATGGTAACGTCGGGAACACGGCCGCAGGTCCTTCTTCTGAGTGGGCGGATTTATATCCGCCCATTCAGTAGAAGGAACAACCTCTCAATCTTCCAGAGGCTCCTTGTAATGCCCGCGGACGCGTCTCCCAACATCACCCTGGGAATGTGTAGACACCTTATCGTGGTGATGCAGGGAGACACGCCCCTGGAGAGCACAGTATCAGAGCCTTTCTGAGGTAAGATTAAGAGCTCTAGTCAAACACAATTTTTTCCTGTTCCCACATTCTGTACATCACAATGACGTGTTAATAAAACAACAAAGACTTTCAGCTGTAAAAATGCGTGCTACGGGCATTTGTGTTAACATGCACCACTGCACATTAGCATCAACGCAAATATGATGGAAACCTGCGTACCCTGCATTAACCCTAGCTGCGCTGCTTTGCAGTACTGCACCACACTGCAACGGCAGCACGGCTAGTGTGAACGGACCCTAATTCAGTGGGTTGAACAAAAAGATTGTATAGAAATGTGATGAACTAAAGATTTTATTACAAAATCGCTTAATTTCAGGATTTCAGAAGTAATTGGACAAATGAAAAACTGAAAATCAAATGTTCATATCTAATACTTGGATGAAACCCTTTCCTGGTAATGACAGCCTGAAGTCTTGTACTTATGGACATCACGAGATGCTGGGTTTTCTCCTTTGTAATGCTCTGCCAGGCTGTCACAGTAGGGGGGAATATATATATATATATATATATATATATATATATATATATCCTGCCATTTCCAGCTTTTAATAAGAAAAACTGTTGCAATGGGCATTTAAAAGTGGCACTTGGTTGTTTTTATAGAGTCCAGTGGATGCAATCTGACATTGATAATGGGCTCTTTCACACTATGTGCACTGCAGCTGTTTTTTGCCAGTAACGGAAGTGCTAGTGGTAACTACTGGTTACCCATGTTTTGCACTGCCCTAGCACCTCCCATACAAGTGTGTCTGGAAGGCACAGCAATGTGCAGCTATGTGTGTTACCATAAACAAAGGGCCTGTGTGAAAGATACACAGGTTTCCTATGGAGGAAAGGGGTTGTTCTCCATGGTCAGGGTGTGCCTCTGTCCCATGTCTGAACTTTTTCAGATGATTTTGTTATATATATTTTTTAGAAGACCAAAAATGTTATAGTAGAGCAAATTTAATCACTTGTTTTTATACTTTACTGTCTTATTTTAGTAAAGAATTTAATAAGAGAACGGTACTGTTGGTTTTAGCCCAATATTAAACATGAGTGGACCAAAGAAAAGGAAAGTGGACAGTGAATGCCGAGTGTTTAAGAGGGAGTGGACAACAAAATATTTTTCACCGAAGTCCGATCAATGCCGGTAGGTCTGATATGCCAGGAAACACTTGCAGTCTTCAAAGAGTACAATCTCAGCCGTCACTTTGCCACAAAGCATGGCAACTATGCTAGCAAGCAGCCACCTCAAGAATGGGAGGCTACTGCACAGAGGTTGATGGCTAAATTACAGGCTCAGCAAAATGTCTTTCACAGACAAACTGCAATTCAAGAGACAACTACCAAAGCAAGTTTTATGCTATCATTCCAATTAGCAAAAGCTAGCAAACCTCTCTCTGAAGGCGAGTTTTTGAAAGAATGTATGATAGAGACAGCAGGTCTCTTGTGTCCAGAGAGCAAAGGCAAGTTTGAAAAACTCAGCTTATCGCGCAGGACAGTGACTCGTCGAGTGGAACTGATTGATGAAGACTTGGCCAGCAAGTTAAATAGTAAGGCAGAGTTCTTTAAGTTTTATTCACTAGAATTGGATGAAAGTAATGACGTAAAGGACACTGCTCAGCTCTTAATTTTTATCCGAGGGATTAGTGACAATTTTGAAGTTTCGGAGGAGTTTTTAGCCATGGAGCCCCTGAAAGGAAAAACACGGGGAGAGGACTTGTATGACCGGGTGTCTACTGTCATCGAGAAAATGAAGCTACCATGGAGTAAACTTGCTAATGTCACGACAGATGGATCTCCAAATTTAACTGGAAAAAATGTTGGACTGCTAAAAAGAATTCAGGATAAAGTGAAAGAGGAGAACCCTAACCAAGATGCTATTTTTCTTCACTGTATTATTCACCAGGAATCATTGTGCAAGTCTATATTACAACTTATTCATGTTGTTAATCCAGTCGTAAAGCTTGTTAATTTCATTCGAGCAAAGGGACTTCGGCACCGTCAGTTTATTAAGTTTCTGGAGGAAACTGATGCGGATCACCACGACTTACTTTACCACTCTCGTGTCCGCTGGTTGAGTTTGGGCAAAGTTTTCCAAGAATGTGGGAGCTCAAAGAAGAGATTGGTGCATTTTTGAAATTAAAGGGGAAGTCTGACGAATTTACTGAGCTGTGACAAGAATTGGCTGTGTGACTTTGCATTTGCTGTAGATATATTTTCACATTTGAATGAGCTAAATGTGAAGCTACAGGGAAAAGATCAGTATGTACATGACATGTACACTAATGTGAAAGCCTTTAAATCGATGCTGATTTTCTTTTCCAGACAAATTTCAGACAAAGTCTTCACTCATTTTGCCACACGAGCCACACAGAAGGAGACCATCCAAAACGTGAAGAAATACAGCAACTCACGGGATGACCTGCATGCAGAATTCTGTCATCGGTTTTCTGATGTTGAAAAAATTGACCAGTCACTTCAACTGGTGGCCTGTCCTTTGTCACAAAACCCTGAAACAGCACCAGAAGAGGTGCAACTGGAACTCATCGATCTTCAGTCTGACTTTGTCCTAAAGGAGAAATTCAGCTCTCTTGAACTAAGAGACTTTTATGCTTCACTTAATGAAGCCACTTTTCCAAACATCCAGAGGATGGCACAGAAGATACTGGTGCTGTTTGGGTCAACCTATGTTTGTGAGCAGACATTTAGCGTCATGAACATCAACAAAGCCCCTCACAGATCCAGCTTAACTGACGAACACCTCAGATCTATCCTGAGAATAGCCACAACGAAACTAACTCCAGACTTTGAGGCATTAGCTAAAAAAGGAGACCAACAACACTGTTCCCACTGAAGTTGATGTTTTAAAGACCAAAAACCTTTCACCCCAGTCTACATTGCCATCTACATCTACGTCCCGGGCATAATTTGGAAGTTGCACTAAAGAAAATGTTTAATTTACTGTTTACACATTTTGTTCTTTTCTATTTGTTTTAGTTTTAAATTATTTTATTATATTTAAGTTTAATTTGAAAGGCTTTTGTACCTTTCCTTTGTTAGGCAATTTTATTTTGCCTTTGCCATCTTCAATATAAGGTATGTTATTGTGCTATGATTCCTCCATTTTTTGAAGTTTCAAATTATAATAATTAGTGTTTACATTCTTCTTGTTAAAATGTTTGAAATGAATAAAACTATTGAAATAATAAAAAAAAGACGGTACCCTTTTATGTAATGATGTTTACTTTGAATTTATATTAGTTCACACAAACACTCCATCCATGCTTTTGTTCCGGCCCTCCGGTCCAGTTTAAGAACCCATTGTGGCCCTCGAGTCAAAAAGTTTGCCCACCCCTGCTCTAAGCACATCTCATTTCTCCATTTTCCTTCTAAGTTTTTTGGTTCGTTTGTTATTGTCCCAACAGCTCTTTGTTGCTGGTGACAATGGCTGCTGTTGTAGCAATAATAGTAATGCATTGAAAAAGCAGGAGGAGAGGCCGAGCCCTGGGCATGTGCGCGTGAGGCCGCAAGAAGACATGCCTTCCCAGGGTCTCCCACACAGGGCGGGCAGGGCCAGCCATAACTCCTCTTTGGGATGAAACTTTGAAAGCGCTCTGGCTCTGTCTGCTCCCTCATGACTGGTCTCAACTGAAGGTCACTGCCACCAATTCAATGCCAAAGGGGATGTGGTACAAGAGAGACTTTATTCTGTGGAAACAGCTCAGTTGTGAAGCAGCTTGGCATGGAACAGCCCAGGTTCTCCCCTGACACAGAGGGAGGTTGGCTAATCGAGAGAGTACCCCAGCCCATCCCTGACTGGCCCATTTTTATGCAAACGAAGAATTAAATGTGTACAGTTTGATTGGTCCAAAGAGCACTGTCCTGCTTGATTGGCTCCACCCATTCTGATTGGTCAGCAAAGATGCAAATGAAGATATAGTGTGTGCACCTCTGCTTGGACGGGGCATGGCCTAAGTGCTTCGGTGGAGTTTCGATCCCAGGAGCTCTTACAAGGGTGGCCGTGGGCAGCTCCGCCAGGCTTTTCCCTGGTGGGCAGGGTGCCTCTGGGAACAATGGCTGCTGGGCTCTTGTTACTCACTTGGGCCCAAGTAACCACATGGAGCTCTTCTCGGCTGGTCCATCCTCCCTTAGGGAGGCGCTGGGGACGCGGATCGCTGCTTTCAGGGCGGCCACGGAGCTGGGATTGGGGCCAGACGGGCTAAGCTAAACCGCCACGAAGCTCCCCGTTCTCGCCGGGGTTCAGGGTTTTCTTGGACCGACCGCTTCCGGGCTCAGATTTCTGTGGCGCTTTGGGCTTTGACTTCATGCCGACCAGGGGCCCGGGGCCAGCAGGGACCAGGGCCGGGTGCTGACCGGAGCACAGCCAGCTCCTTGGACGAAGAGGTGTAAGGCTGCCTCCGGCACCTCCCTGGCCGGCCGCTGCCCCGGCGGAGGCTGCCGCCTGGCTTTCGGCAGCTGGCCCCCTTCGATGCTGGTGCTCGTTGGCTGGATCCAGGGCCGGCTGTCCTCTGGGTCTCCCGGGTGGTGTTTGCGGCCTCGGGTCGCAGGAGAGGGAAGGAAGAGGGACGTTTGCGCTGGGCTTGCCGGGGTCAGCCGGTCCGCCCCTCCTCGGCCTGTGCAGGGGCCCCGGCAGCGCTTCTGGGATCCCCGCCCCCCGCCCGCCTCGCTTCCACTGCGCCGCCCCGGGGACAATGCCCTTTCTGTTTGCACGGACTCTGCGCCCTTCGGGGGTCACGGTGTAACGTGAGTGGGGCGGGCGGCTCCGCGCGGCAGTCCCGTCGGTCGGCCCGGCTCTCCGGTCCGGTGGCTGCTCCGGGCTGGAGTCCGAGTGGCCCCTGCGAGGAGCTGCCATGGCCGCCCGCCTGGGCGCGCTCGCTGCGTCGGGGCTGTACCTGCGCCGCCGGCACCAGCAGAGCCCGCCCGCTGCCGCGCCCGGGTAGGTGGCGGCGCGCCCGGCCGGTCCGTGTCCCCGAGGCTGCGGCTACAGGCCTTTCCCCGACCCCTGCGGGCCCTTCAGTCCAGGGCTGGACCACATTCTGGGGCAGGGCGCTGAGATGGGGTTCAGGGTAGTTTCTGTGAAACCCCATCACTACTTCAGGCGGGGGTCGTCTTATCGCCACTTTACGGATGAGCAAAACGCGTGGGCAACCCGCCGGCCAGCACGTCCAGGTGGCGGAGCCGGCTGCGGGTGGACTGCGAGCCGCAGTGTGGACCTCGCTCCACGGAGATGAGTTGCCCGGGCTGGAGGCTGCGGGGGGCGTGGGGTCGGGTGCCCAGGGCCTCTGGCTGGAACCAGCAGTGGAAGGGGAGGGAGAGCAGGAGGGGCCGCAGGCGGGGCCCCAGAGGAGGTGGGGGACACGGGGCCCAGGGAGGAAGCAGCCCAGGCCTCGGGTGCTCACGGTGGCGCTGGGAGCCATCAGCCTGTCAGGGGCGGCACTGAGGGGAGCGGGAGGCCAGCCTGCACCTGCACCTGCACCTGCACCTGCACCTGCACCTGCACTGCAGCCCAGCAAGGACCTGTGGGGGACAGGGCTCCTGCTCGAAGGCCTGGTGAGGCCTCTGAGGAGAGGGGGCCCCCCATTTTCGCCTCCGTGCACCTGGGTGTCTGTGGAATGAGTGGTGTGTGGGCAGTGCGGCCAGGGCACAGGAGGCCCGAAGCACAGTGTAGATGCCCCAGGGATGGCGAGGTGGGCGTGGCGCTGAGCTGCAGGGGACTGCCTGCTGCCGGCTGCGTTTGGGGGCCGCTCCCTTGTGGGGACCTCTGCGGTCGTTGCGATGTGTTTGGAGTGCACCTGCTTAGGCAGACGGGGCTGCTGGAGCAAGGAGGCCGTGACGTCCCAGGGACCGTACAGGTGTGGATGCTTCTCACGCGGAAATGCTGTGTGCGCAGCGCCCAAGGCCGCCGGTGGCTCCGGCCGGGGTGTGGGCTGGCTCTGTGTGAACGCTCGGTCAGGCGAGCCGGCGGCCTCCCGCAGCCAGACCGCGGCAGGGCAGAGGCCCAGGCCATGCCGCAGTGGCCACTGGAGCTTTGGGGGCCGTGCCGCGTGGATCCCCTGCCCGCACCTGGCACAGTGCCTGGGCAGAGGAGGGAAGGGAGGCGACGGCTGCCAGTTATGGAGCCGCTGTGGGCTGTGCTGGCACTTCACCCCCAACAACCTGGAGGTAGCTGCTGCCAGCCCATTTTACAGATGATGCAGCTGAGGTCCAGAGAGGACTGTGCTGTGGGCCACAACACCAGCCGGCACCCGCGCCCGACCGCAGCCGGGCCGGCAGAGCACACACCGCTGACGTGAACAGACCCCTGTGGCTGCCGCTGCCTGTCCCCCAAGCCAACACCGTCTTTCTAGGCTCAGGTGGTGGCGGCTGGAGGGGAGGTCTGAAATTATTGAAAAAGTCTTCAATGTCCCTGCCTGTGTGAGGCCACCGGGAGCCGAGGGGACGGGAGAGAGCTGGGGTCAGGAGGTTACTGGCCCTTTCTGTGCTTCAGTTTCCTCATCTGGAGCCAGCAGTCGCCCTTCACAAGGACCTGGTACAGCGAGGGCTCCCACCCCAGGCTGAACGTCATTATCCAGCTCAGGGACCTCTTGCCACTCAGGGACATCTGGCACAAGCCCACAGTTATGTTGGCAGTCAAGATGGAGAGCATTTGGGGTTCTGGGAGGGTTGGAGAAGGGGTGCAAGAGGCCATGCTCTCCCCCAGCTCTGGGGTGTGCCCTCTGCATCCTGTGCATTGTGCGGCAGGGTGGGCGCTAGCGCCTTCCTGGGGATCACTGGGGAGACTGTGTTCTCTTTTCTTGGCTGGGATGTATGCTCCCAGAATTCCTGAAATAGCAGCTCTCTGTCCAGCACTCAGCCTGCCGGGCTCTGTGCCCACACGCTGCAGGCCACGGAGTCCCCACTCACCCTGCCGGGCTCTGTGCCCACACGCTGCAGGCCACGGAGTCCCCACTCAGCCTGACAGGCTCTGTGCCCACACGCTGCAGGCCACGGAGTCCCCACTCACCCTGCCGGGCTCTGTGCCCACACGCTGCAGGCCACGGAGTCCCCACTCACCCTGCCGGGCTCTGTGCCCACACGCTGCAGGCCACGGAGTCCCCACTCACCCTGCCGGGCTCTGTGCCCACACGCTGCAGGCCACGGAGTCCCCACTCACCCTGCCAGGCAGTAACTGTTGCTCTGATGCGCCTGTTTGCAAATAAGGAAATGAGGCCAGAGAAGCAGGTACCTTTTCCAGATCTGTTGGGTTCGATGTGGGGGTGAGCTCAGAGTGCCCCGGGGATAGCTGGCAGTGCTGTGGCTCCTTTGCTAGGCACGTCTGCCCTCCCTCTGCCTTTGCCCGGGGCTTGGGGTGCTGTTTGTTCCTCAGCAGGTGGCGTGGAAAGCGGCCACAGGAGTGCCTTGAGGGGTGCTGCCGGCCGAGAGTTGGGCTGGGGCAGCCAGCAGGGGCAGGACACGGCCTGTGCAGGGGTGTGTGAGGCATGCAGCGGCAGACAGCAGCACCCGGGACCCCGGTGCCCAGGGAGCTAGCCGGGGAGCTGGACACAGACCAGGCAGGCCGGCCTCTGTTGGAGGGGCGTGGAGACACGAAGGTGCAGGCCCCCAGGGCAGTGGGCAGTGGGCAGTGGGCCCTGGAGAGCAGGCGGAGCGTGGGTGTATGGGGAGAGGGGCTCACTTTCTTCCTGCAGGGGCGATCCCAAAGCTGGGGCGCAGCTGAGCACCTTTTTGGGTTCATCTATTGGCTCTTTTAGGTGGGATTGCAGGCCCAGGGGCCAGGCCTTCCTGTTGACGCCTGATCTCCCAGCACCTCCCGAGCCTGCCTGTAGCGGCACCTGGGTGTGTGCTGGGGAGTGCAGGGTTTTACATTCCGGGCAGGAAACCGGCCTGTGTCCTGCCCCGCCGCACCAGCCTCTGCCCTGTCTGGCACCTGTGGGGACCAGTAGGAAGTGGGGGCGCAGAGGTGGGAGTGGGGTGGGCAGGTGGGCTCTTCCCGACTCCTCCTGCCACTCCTGCTTCCTTGCCCTGCAGCCTAGATATGGACATCAGAGGGGCTTCGGTCCCCAAGCGTGTCTGAGGGCAGGCGTCCAGGCTCGCTGAGCCCTCCTGCCGCCCCGCCTGCCCCGCCGTTTGGTTTCCCCACGTGGTTCCCCCTGGACTCCCAGCCCAGCCTCCATCTGGGTTGTGTGGCAGCCGCCCTGACCCTCCCTCCCTGTAAGACCCGCATCCACATCCTGTGCCAGGACCCCTGGAGACAGCGCTGCTCTGGTCCCTGGGCCTCCTGGCGGCGGGGGTGGGGTGGGGTGGGGTTGGGGGGTGGGCGGGGGCGCTCACTAAGAATTCTCTCCACACGATGCGGTGCAGGCTAGTGTCCTGGGAGGTGGAACAGGCTGGAGAGTCTCACACAAGATGGCGGTCTGCCTCTCCTCGCTGAGCCTGACTCACTTCCCAGGCAGCACCCCCAACATCGGCACTGACGCTGACTGAGGGAACTCGTGTTTGCTCACTCCCAGGAAAGGCACGGCACCAGGGTATGGGAGGTGGCAGGGCTGGCACGGGCAGGCGACCTGTTCCTCCGGGCCAGGCCTCAGGGCGGAGCCCAGTCAGAGAGCCCGGACTCAGGGCAGGGGCAGTCAGGGGCCTGGCTCAAAGGCCCCTTTCCCACGGTGCAGCTGGGATTGCCCTTCCTCAGATGGAAGCTGCCCCCCACTCCCCCCAGGGCAGCAGTCACCCCCGTGGGTGAGGCTTGCTCCCTGCCCTGGCCTGCCCCAAAGACTCACACCGTCACCTTCAGGGCAGGGGATTGCATGTTTTTGGGAGGCAGACGATGTGAAACTAGCTCATGGTGCAGAGGAAAAAGCCATTGAAGTCCAACCAATGTGGGTTCAGATCTGCTGTGTGAGCTTGGGCAAGTCACTTAACCTCTCTGAGCCTTAAGTCTCACTCAGAAGGCAGGTGACCTGGGGGTTTAAATGAGACTGGGGTGTTGTTCTCTACCTGAGACACCCTCTGGTTCCCTGAGAAGGGGTGGCAGGAGGCACAAGAAGGAGCTGAGGTGACCACTGACACTCCAAGAGATGGCCCAGCATGAGGACTGAGCAGCCTGGGGACCATGTCAGTGACACGGACAGCCACAGCCCCACCCTGAGTAGGGCTTAGTGTGTGTACTAAGTGCCGAGTACTTAGTGTGTGTGTGTGTGTGTGTGTGCACTCACACACGTGTCACTGGCACAGAACGGGGGCGCAGCCAGCCCGATTCTGTTTCCCAGCTGGGAGTCTGGCCCAGAGAGGGAGGGGCAGGCAGCCTGGCAGAGGCCCCCTGGACCTGACCCTCTGGGAGCTGCCGTGGGGCTGCAGGGGGTGTGGAGGCAGGGGGCTTGGCCTCCACCCCCTGCGGCCCTTTCTGCCCTGAGAATGGTGGTGCCGCTGCAGCCGTGCGCCGGGCGTTGCTGTGGGTGTGTGGGTGGCCGGGAAGGGTGGCCGCAGGGGTTGGCCCTGACCACGTGTTCCTGAGTCAGAGCCATGCTGCCCCCTGAAGGAGGTGTCCAGGGCGCCCTCTCGCCCATGTCGGCCTCCCATCCTGACCTCCCCTCTCCTCCCCAGCAACCTGTCGGACGCCTTGGCCACGGCGGCCTGCCTGCGCTGCCAGGCCCGCTTCGGCCCGGCCGAGCGCATCGTGCACAGCGGCGGCGAGCTGTACCACGAGCGCTGCTTCGTGTGCGCCCAGTGCTTCCGGCCCTTCCCCGACGGGCTCTTCTACGAGGTGAGCGGCTCCCGGGCCTCCGCCCGCCTCTGGGAGCCCAGCCCTGACCAGGGACACAGGGGCCGCCACCCAGCCTGGCCGGGCTGTGCTCTCGCCAGCACAGAAACGCGGGTGGCGCTTGGGGGCCGGGCCCACCTGGGAGACTGGACACGCCAGGTGCAGGGCGTCAAGGAGGGTCACCTCCTCCCGTTCCCTGAGCAAACCCCTGCTCTGCGCACCTCCCCTCTCTTGGGATCAGACAGCAAACCCGGTGATTGGGTGTCTGTCCGAGGGAAGGTGCTGAGCGCCCTGGTTGGGCGGGGTGGGCAGGGAGGGGGAGCAGCCGCGGAGGAGGGGAGGGAGCCCACACACAGCGGCAGGAAGAGCACTCAGCTGGGCACAGCAAGTGCAAAGGGCCTGAGGTCGGAGAGGCGGCTTGAGGAGCAGTGGCAGGTGAGTGTGAAGGAAGCAGAGCGGAGGGATTAGTGGGGTGAGGGCAGGGGGCAGAGTGGTTTGACTCGGTGGGCCTTTGTGGGGCCTTAGGATTTCACTGTGGGAGGGGCAGGAGCCATGCAGGGTGTGGAGCCCAGGAATCCATCTGTCCCACGTTGGGAAGGGACCACAGGCTGCTGGGCTGAGGAGAGACTTCATGGGGGAGCAGGCGGTAGAGGCTGGGGGAGCAGGCGGTGGAGGCTGGGGGTGCAGGCGGTGGAGGCTGGGGGAGCAGGCGGTGGAGACTGGGGGAGCAGGCGGTGGAGGCTGGGGGTGCAGGCGGTGGAGGCTGGGGGTGCAGGCGGTGGAGGCTGGGAGCACAGGGGGTGCAGGTGGAGGCTGGGGGTGCAGGCGGTGGAGGCTGGGAGCACAGGGGGTGCAGGTGGAGGCTGGGGGTGCAGGCGGTGGAGGCTGGGGGAGCAGGCGGTGGAGGCTAGGGGTGTGGGCGGTGGAGGCTGGGAGCACAGGGGGTGCAGGTGGAGGCTGGGGGTACAGGCGGTGGAGGCTGGGGGTGCAGTGGGTGGAGGCTGGGGGTGCAGTGGGTGGAGGCTGGGGGTGCAGTGGGTGGAGCCTGGGGGTGCAGGGGGTGGAGGCTGGCTTTCACGGTAACCCAGATGCAGGGAAGATGGCTAGACTGGCAACCTTACTCACAAGAGCACATTGTTAAGTTTTCATTAATCTTGCAAGTTGGTTGTTAGAGTGATTAAAAATTAAGTTATGTAAATGTACAATGAGATAAATTTTACTAAAAACAAAGGTAAAAAAACTCAAAACCCACCACTTCCTGTTTTAGTACATTTTACTGTCACCTGTGCCTTTGAAGTTATTTCTGGGCACCAGTGTGGCTGGCGCGGTGTGAACGGCGGCTCAGCTCCGTGCCCGGTACGCCTGGTGGAATGTGTGCACCGGAGCTGCTGATCAGCACCGCCCTGCAGCTGGCAGACTCCCAGGCAGAGCTGACGGAGGGCTGATGGGCGCCCCGGGTCTGCCTGGCGCTTTGGGAAAGGCGAGCCAGCTGTACGGCAGTGGGAGTGGGGGCCCTGTGTCTGGAACAAAGCCTGGTGCATAGTAGGTGCTCAGGAAATATTCACCCTGAGTGAACATACACCCTGCGGGTCTGTGCCAGGTGCTCGGGCCCAGACAGAAGGTGGGAGACTGGTGCCTGCTGCCTGGGACTGGGGCTCTCTCTCCAGCCCCACCTTCCTGTATTCCTTCCCTGTGGCCTCTGGGAAATGGACGTCTCACACAGAGAGAACACAGGGCATGGGGCAAAGTGACACATGCAATGCCAACCTGCCCAGCCTTCCCAGCCTGCGTCCCCAGCCGGGGCAGGCGCCAGGACCCCAGGGCGGTCGCTGCGGCAGACAGCAGGCCGAGGCCTCCCTCCGCGCCCCGGCCTCCAGGCCTCGAGGCTGCTCCCTCTCTGCAGCCTCCTCTCAGCCCCCACCTGTCCCCCCGCTGTTCACACTCCCTGCAGGAAGCCTCTCTGGGGAGGGTGGTGCCCCCGGGAGGGTAGCAGAGTGGGTGCTCGTCTGCCTGAGGCAGGCTCTGACCAGACAGCTGCCGTGCACACGGGATGACGCTGGCTCTGTGCCCATTTGCAGTTTGAAGGCCGGAAGTACTGCGAACACGACTTCCAGATGCTGTTTGCTCCGTGCTGCGGCTCCTGTGGTGCGTAAGGGTGGGCCGGCCAGTGGGCCAGGGTCCCTGTGTGGCCAGGTTCCCCCATGTGGCCAGGGTCCCCGTGCGGCCAGGGTCCCCATGCAGCCAGGTTCCCCCTTGTAGCCAGGGTCCCCGTGCGGCCAGGGTCCCTGTGCAGCCAGGTTCCCCCATGTAGCCAGGGTCCCCGTGCGGCCAGGGTCCCCGTGTGGCTAGGTTCCCCATGCTGCCAGGGTCCCCGTGCGGCCAGGGTCCCCGTGCGGCCAGGGTCCCCGTGTGGCCAGGGTCCCCGTGCGGCCAGGGTCCCCGTGTGGCCAGGTTCCCCCATGTGGTCAGGTTCCCCGTGCGGCCAGGGTCCCCGTGTGGCCAGGGTCCCCGTGCGGCCAGGGTCCCCGTGTGGCCAGGTTCCCCCGTGCGGTCAAGGTCCCCGTGTGGCCAGGTTCCCCTGTGCGGTCAAGGTCCCCGTGTGGCCAGGTTCCCCCGTGCGGCCAGGTTCCCCATGCTGCCAGGGTCCCCGTGTGGCCAGGGTCCCCCTGCTGCCAGGGTCCCCGTGTGGCCAGGGTCCCCGTGCGGCCAGGGTTCCCATGTGGCCAGGGTCCCTGTGCAGCCAGGGTCCCCATGTGGCCAGGGTCCCTGTGCAGCCAGGGTTCCCATGTGGCCAGGGTCCCCGTGCGGCCAGGTTCCCCCGTGTGGCCAGGGTCCCCGTGCGGCCAGGGTCCCCGTGTGGCCAGGGTCCCTGTGCAGCCAGGGTCCAGACCTCTCCCTGCCTGCCCAGCCCTGTTTCTCTGAGCACCGGCCTTCAGGCCTCTGCAGGCATTACCTCCCCAGGGGCTGGACGGGGCCGTAGGACCCGTGTGGACTGGGCTTGGGGCTGGGCTGCGGGGGTGGGCGGAAGGCCTGGCCCTGGCCAGCAGGGACCTTCCTCTTTCAGGTGAGTTCATCATTGGCCGTGTCATCAAGGCCATGAACGGCAGCTGGCACCCGGGCTGCTTCCGCTGCCAGCTGTGTGGAGTGGAGCTGGCTGACCTGGGCTTCGTGAAGAACGCGGGCAGGTGAGCTGGGCAGGGAGGAAGGTGCCGAGCGGGAGCTGGCAGACTCAGGAGCGTGCAGCCAGATGACCACCTCCTCTGACACCAGCCTCTGCTTCCCTCCGGCCCCGGCTGGGCTTCCGGAGAGCAGGCCTGGCCACCATTCTTATATTCAGGGCCCCCAGCCTCCTGGGCTCAGCTAGGCCTCCTTGCAGCCCAACTCCAGGTCTGGGAAGAGTTTCCTTTCCACTTCCCCTCCTCCTCCCACTGTCTCCACCCCCACCCGCCCTCAGTGGCCTCCCTCCCACCTCTGCGAGGGCCAGGCCCTGGGGCACCTGGCTGCCCAGCATCTGTGCCCTGCAGCCTGGCCATGTCTCTGCTCACCCTGTACCCTCTTGAGAAGGCTCGAGGCTTCCTCCCTCCCTCCCTCCCTCCCTCCCTTCCTTCCTTCCTTCCTTCCTCAGGCTGGGTGGCCCCCAAGGTCCAAAATGCACTCTTGGTTCTCTGCAGCCCTCCCTGGTGCACATACTGGCTCCTCCCATCTGCTCTCCACGGTCTCAGCCTCCTTGGGGTCCATGGCACCCCATTGCCAGACCCAGAGGTTGCTGCTGGCCTCTGTGGCTCCTCCGAGGCGCCCTCTCTCCTGCTAAAGCACCTCCTCTCGTGGACGTGCACTGGGGTCTCCTCCAGGGGCTCCACCTCTCCTGCTGGCGCCTGGGGCTCTGCACCGGGCTCTCAGGTCTGCCCAAAAGGCCTGTATGTGCACCTCCCACCCAGTCCTCCCTGTGGTCGCTGCTTGGCCACTGCTGCCTCCACTGGTGTCTATCAACCAGGCACCCCCAGTGCAGCGGGTCACCACCCGCCTTCTCCTGCACTGGACTGTCTCAGTGAAGAGCCGCCTGCCGCGGTGCCCCCCTCCGCCCCCCTACCCCGCCCACTGATCCCCGCCTTCTCCTGTCTGTGCGCTGGTTCCCATCTCGCTCTCTGACCAGAACCCCCCGCCCCCCCCCCCCCCCCCGCCTCCGGCACAGCTGTCGCGAGCTTGGCTCTGCCTGCCCCGTGCTGCCTGTGTCCCCCAGTGTCCCCAGGGCACTCAGCAGGAGTCTGGGGTCAATGAGAGGCTGTGGGGCAGGCAGTGCCTGGTGTCCTGTGTGATCTGGGCTGGGCCTGCTGCCAGGTGTGTGCCCGCTGCCGGGTGTGTGCCCGCTGCCGGGTGTGTGCCCCCTGCCGGGTGTGTGCCCGCTGCCGGGTGTGTGCCCGCTGCCGGGTGTGTGCCCCCTGCCGGGTGTGTGCCCGCTCCCGGGTGTGTGCCCCCTGCCGGGTGTGTGCCCGCTCCCGGGTGTGTGCCCGCTTCTGGGTGTGTGCCCGCTCCCGGGTGTGTGCCCGCTCCCAGGTGTGTGCCTGCTCCCGGGTGTGTGCCCGCTTCTGGGTGTGTGCCTGCTGCCAGTGTATCCCCGCTGCCGGGTGTGTGCCCGCTCCCGGGTGTGTGCCCCCTGCCGGGTGTGTGCCCGCTCCCGGGTGTGTGCCTGCTCCCGGGTGTGTGCCCGCTGCCGGGTGGGTGCCCCCTGCCGGGTGTGTGCCCGCTGCCGGGTGTGTGCCCGCTGCCAATGTATCCCCGCTGCTGGGTGCTGCCCGCTGCCGGGTGTGTGCCTGCTGCCAGTGTATCCCCGCTGCCGGGTATGTGCCCGCTGCCGTGTGTGTGCCCGCTTCTGGGTGTGTGCCCCCTGCCGGGTGTGTGCCCACTCCCGGGTGTATGCCCCCTGCCAGGTGTGTGCCCGCTCCCGGGTATATGCCCGCTGCCGGGTGTATGCCCCCTGCCGGGTGTGTGCCCACTGCCGGGTGTGTGCCCTCTGCCGGGTGTGTGCCCCCTGCCGGGTGTGTGCCCTCTGCCGGGTGTGTGCCCGCTGCCGGATGTATGCCCGCTGCCGGGTGTATGCCCCCTGCCGGGTGTGTGCCCGCTGCCAGTGTATCCCCGCTGCCAGTGTATGCCTGAGCACATCCTGCCCCCTCCCAAGACACACTCGCACGGGCCCGGCTGCATTGCTTCCTGGGAAAACCTGGAACAGGAAATGTATGATGTGATTTACAAGTAAAGTAGTTTTGCTGTAACAAGTGGGACCCTCCCAGCCTGGCTGGCACTCACTCTGAAGACCACGGTGCAGAACCCTGGGTCTGTGTGGGGCGGGCATATTGTGGGTGTTCAGAGCACAGGCCACCCCGTCTCTGCTCCCTTCGCCCCAGGTAGCCATTCTCGGATTGAAGAGAGATGTTCTGGGGAGGGTGTTGCTTTATCCAAACACAGTGGCCTTCAGAACCGTCAGGCAGTGAGTTTATAATCAGCAGAGTGACGCACAGAGAGGACTGGCAGGGCAGCGCCCGCCACAGGGAGTGGAGCTGCTCCGAGCCTGGCCAGGCCGCAGGGAGAGGTCCGGAGGGAGCGGGCTGAGGCAGCCCTGCAGGTCTGCCTGGTGGAGGCCAGCTCCCTGGCTGCTGTCCGCTAGTCTGCGCTGCCGGGACTCCGTGGGCAGCTGCTGCGAAGCTGGGGTTGACAGACCCCCCTCCCCCCCTGCCCCCCGCCCCCATGTGGGTTCCAGCAGGAGGATCGGAAGGGGTGCCCACAGGCCATGCTTGCTGGATGTTGCCGGCGCCAGCCTGAGACGTACTTAGTGATCAGCTACAATTTATAGTTTGTGGCTCCTAGACTCAGGGGTCATCTGGCAAAGGTGTGGGCCAAGGGAACCAAGGCACCTTGCACATCGCCCGCCTCCTGCCCTCCCCTCCCCTGCGCTCCCAGCCCCAGCGGCCAGGGGCCCTCCCTGCGGAGCTGCCACTGTATCTGAGAGGGCAGGAGCCGAGCGCTGAGGAACACTGGGGCCCCTGGGCCCCTCCCGGCCTCCTGCCGGCCTCCTGCTGCAGTGGCATCGCTGAGATCCTGGCGCTGGGCCCGCGGGCCGCAGGGGCGACCTGCAGAGGGTTCTCCTATTTTAGGGTTCGTGCATCGAGTGAGACAGAACCACAGAACCAGCTCTAGGTGATGAGGTCTGACCTGGGAGGGACGGGAGTGATCTGTGGGTTCCCTGTCTTTCCTCAGCATGTGGCTGGGGAGGAGCTCACAGCTCTGACCTGGGGTACAGCTCTGACGTGGGCTACAGCTCTGACCTGGGGTACAGCTCTGACCTGGGGTACAGCTCTGGCCTGGGGTATAGCTCTGACGTGGGGTACAGCTCTGACATGGGGTACAGCTCTGGCCTGGGGTACAGCTCTAGCCTGGGGTACAGCTCTGGCCTGGGGTACAGGTCTGACATGGGGTACAGCTCTGACCTGGGGTACAGCTCTGACCTGGGGTACAGCTCTGACGTGGGGTACAGCTCTGGCCTGAGGTACAGCTCTGGCCTGGACTACAGCTCTGACCTGGGGTACAGCTCTGACCTGGGGTACAGCTCTGGCCTGGGTTACAGCTCTGGCCTGGGGTACAGCTCTGGCCTGGGGTACAGCTCTGGTTGGGCTACAGCTCTGACCTGGGGTACAGCTCTGGCCTGGGGTACAGCTCTGGCCTGGGGTACAGCTCTGACATGGGGTACAGCTCTGGCCTGGGCTAAAGCTCTGACCTGGGGTCCAGCTCTGACCTGGGGTACAGCTCTGGCCTGGGGTACAGCTCTGACATGGGGTACAGCTCTGGCCTGGGCTACAGCTCTGACCTGGGGTCCAGCTCTGGCCTGGGGTACAGCTCTGACATGGGGTACAGCTCTGGCCTGGGCTATAGCTCTGACCTGGGGTCCAGCTCTGACCTGGGGTACAGCTCTGGCCTGGGCTACAGCTCTGACCTGGGGTCCAGCTCTGACCTGGGGTACAGCTCTGGCCTGGGCTACAGCTCTGACCTGGGGTACAGCTCTGGCCTGGGGTACAGCTCTGGTTGGGCTACAGCTCTGACCTGGCGCTCATCGAGCTCTCATTGGTCCTCCCTTCCAGGCTAGGGGGCGGCCCGGAGAGCCCTGGGCCGCAGAGCAGGTTGCACAGGGTGTTGCGGAACTTCTCGGCCACAAAAAAGTACATGATGGGGTCCAGGGCCCCGTTGAGGCTGGTGAGGCAGGAGGTGACCCTGTTCCCCAGGGCCAGGGCGCGCCGGGCGGCGCAGGAGGCGCTGCTGCGGTGGTGCAGCACGTAGACGAACCGGTGCACGTGGTAGGGCAGGAAGCAGACCAGGAAGATGGCCAGCACCAGGGCGATGGTGCGGACCGCCTTGCTCTTGAGGCGCGTCTCCACGCGGGGGCCCTGCCGCAGGCTGTGGATGATCAGCAGGTAGCAGGTGACCGTGGTGACGAACGGGAAGGTGAAGGCCACAGCCAGGGACACGAGCGCGTGGGGGGAGGCCTTCTCCCGGTACAGTTGCAGGCAGACGACTGTGTGGTTGGTCCTCACGGTCTGTGGGCTCACCAGCAGTGGGGCCATGGCCACGGCCACCACCACCCAGAGGACGGCGCAGGCCAGGTGAGCATAGAGGGGCCTGCGGAGCTTGAGGGACTTGACGGGGTGCACAATGGCCAGGAAGCGGTCGGCGCTGATGCAGGTGAGGAAGTAGATGCTGGCGTACATGTTGAGGTAGAAGAGGAAGCCGGTGAGGCGGCATGGGATCTCCCCGAACGGCCAGTGGCCCCCCGAGAAGTGGTAGACCAGGCGCGTGGGCAGGACCAGCACGCAGGACAGGTCTGCCACGGCCAGGTGCAGCAGGAACACGTCGGCAGGGGTGCCTGCCCGGCGGTCCCGGAGGAAAAGCCACAAGGCCAGGGCATTGCCCACAAAAGCCAGGAGGAAATCCAGGAGGTAGAAGGAGGCTAAGAGCGCGTTCTCCAGCTGCGTCTCCTGGCCACACTGATCCGCAGCCGCCAGGGAAGCGTTGGTTGCCAGACCGGAGGCCCCCTTGAGGCCATTCATGCTTCGGCTGGAGGCAGGGCCCGGAGGAGCCTGGAGGAAGAGAGGACAGCCTGGTAGCGCGCGCCCTGCGGGGGGCCTGGGGACACCTGGTCCATCTGCCACGGGCTTTCTGACCGTCACCAAGAAGCACAACAGAACCAGGCCTGGAGCTTTCTGGCTGCTGTGGGTTGCACCTGCCTGTGCGAAGGCTCTGCTGGGGGCGGGGCAGGGGGCGGAGTCAGCCCTGGGGGGGGGGGAGCGAACCAGTGTGTCTGAGGCTCTGGAAGGAGGGGGGGGGCGGGGGGGGGGTACTGGGAGGGGTCCTCGGGTGTGCTGTCTGAGAGCAGGGTGGTACCTGGGCCCTGAGCCCCATTCCTGGTGGGCAGGGAAGTAGGTGACCTGGTCCCAAAAGCCCCATGTGTGGAGCCCTGCTGGCTCATCTCCAGCTCTGGCGGGGCCAGGTGGATCCTGCTCCCTGAGTCCAGCCCCCCTGGCGCCCACCTGCAGCCTGGGCACTTCCCCCAGGGCAGTGGTGTGGAGTGTGGCCGCTTGTGCCTTCTCTCCTGCCAGCCCCTGACCACAGCTCCGGTGCCTGCCATAGAGGAGGGTCACTAGCAACGCAGTGTGGGCTGTGTCCCAGGGGCCAGAGGCCTGCATTCTGTGTCCCGGGACCCCGAGAGGTCAGGCCGGGAGCACACTTGTCTGCCAGGCCTCACTGCCTGCCACACCCACACGGGAGGCTAGGGCCAGCCTTGGCAGCAGCTGTTTTACAGCTTGCAAGCCTGGTTCTCTCCCCCAAAGACAGGGTAACATGCACCTGTTTTGATATTGGGCTGCTCAAAAGGTAGGTCCCACCCAAACACCTGACCCCCTCCCAGGACTGGAGGGGGAGGTGCAGCAGGAGAGGGCTGGCCCAGGAGGCCCGGCCCCTGCTGCTCGTGCCCTGGGGTGCTCGCAAGCTCTCCTGGGGCTCCTGGCCTGGGGGTGGGACTGCAGGGCAGGAGAGGGGCTGTGTGCAAGAGCACCTCCCAGCAGCCGGAGAGCAGGCTGCTCTCCTGGCTGAGCCTGACTGCTGAGCAGCCCGGACCTGGAGCAAGTCCTTCTAATGCCTGCGTCAGGGCTGGCATGAAGGGCGGCTGTGCCACAGGGGCATGGCCCTGGGTCGGTTAGCACAGCAGCCCCTTGAGGGGGGGGAGCTGGTGCAGGAACGGTCCAGTTGTGGGGTGCTGGCTCAGCCTGACTTTTCTCATCAGGCCTCCTCAACACGCTGGGCTCCTGAGCTCTGGTCTCACAGAGAGGGTGGGCCCTGGCCAGTGACCAGGGACAATACGAGTGAGAAGCAGGGAGTGGCCCAGGGACAGTGTGAGGAGGAGGGAGAGCACAGGGACAATGTGAGGAGGAGGAGGGAGAGGCCCAGGACAATGTGAGGAGGAGGGAGAGGCCCAGGGACAGTGTGAGGAGGAGGGAGAGCACAGGGACAATGTGAGGAGGAGGAGGGAGAGGCCCAGGACAATGTGAGGAGGAGGGAGAGGCCCAGGGACAGTGTGAGGAGGAGGGAGAGGCCCAGGGACAGTGTGAAGAGGAGGGAGAGGCCCAGGGACAGTGTGAGGAGGAGGGAGAGGCCCAGGGACAATGTGAGGAGGAGGGAGAGGCCCAGAGACAGTGTGAGGAGGAGGGAGAGCCCAGGGACAGTGTGAGGAGGAGGGAGAGCCCAGGGACAGAGTGAGGAGGAGGGAGAGGCCCAGGGACAGTGTGAGGAGGAGGGAGAGGCCCAGGGACAGTGTGAGGAGGAGGGAGAGCCCAGGGACAGTGTGAGGAGGAGGGAGAGGCCCAGGGACAGTGTGAGGAGGAGGGAGAGGCCCAGGGACAATGTGAGGAGGAGGAGGGAGAGGCCCAGGGACAGTGTGAGGAGGAGGGAGAGGCCCAGGGACAATGTGAGGAGGAGGAGGGAGAGGCCCAGGACAGTGTGAGGAGGAGGGAGAGGCCCAGGGACAGTGTGAGGAGGAGGGAGAGGCCCAGGGACAGTGTGAGGAGGAGGGAGAGGCCCAGGGACAGTGTGAGGAGGAGGAGGGAGAGGCCCAGGGACAGTGTGAGGAGGAGGGAGAGCCCAGGGACAGTGTGAGAAGGAGGGAGAGGCCCAGGGACAATGTGAGGAGGAGGAGGGAGAGGCCCAGGACAATGTGAGGAGGAGGGAGAGGCCCAGGGACAGTGTGAGGAGGAGGGAGAGGCCCAGGGACAGTGTGAGGAGGAGGGAGAGGCCCAGGGACAATGTGAGGAGGAGGAAGGAGAGGCCCAGGGACAGTGTGAGGAGGAGGGAGAGGCCCAGGGACAATGTGAGGAGGAGGAGGGAGAGGCCCAGGACAATGTGAGGAGGAGGGAGAGGCCCAGGGACAGTGTGAGGAGGAGGAGGGAGAGGCCCAGGGACAGTGTGAGGAGGAGGGAGAGGCCCAGGGACAGTGTGAGGAGGAGGGAGAGGCCCAGGGACAGTGTGAGGAGGAGGGAGAGGCCCAGGGACAATGTGAGGAGGAGGAGGGAGAGGCCCAGGGACAGTGTGAGGAAGAGGGAGAGGCCCAGGGACAGTGTGAGGAGGAGGGAGAGGCCCAGGGACAGTGTGAGGAGGAGGGAGAGGCCCAGGGACAAAGTGAGGAGGAGGAGGGAGAGGCCCAGGGACAATGTGAGGAGGAGGGAGAGGCCCAGGGACAGTGTGAGGAGGAGGAGGGAGAGGCCCAGGGACAATGTGAGGAGGAGGGAGAGGCCCAGGGACAGTGTGAGGAGGAGGGAGAGGCCCAGGGACAGTGTGAGGAGGAGGGAGAGGCCCAGGGACAGTGTGAGGAGGAGTGAGAGGCCCAGGGACAGTTTGAGGAGGAGGGAGTGGCCCAGGGACAGTGTGAGGAGGAGGGAGTGGCCCAGGGACAGTGTGAGGAGGAGGAGGGAGAGGCCCAGGGACAGTGTGAGGAGGAGGGAGAGGCCCAGGGACAGTGTGAGGAGGAGGGAGAGGCCCAGGGACAGTGTGAGGAGGAGGGAGAGGCCCAGGGACAATGTGAGGAGGAGGAGGGAGAGGCCCAGGGACAGTGTGAGGAGGAGGGAGAGGCCCAGGGACAATGTGAGGAGGAGGAGGGAGAGGCCCAGGACAATGTGAGGAGGAGGGAGAGGCCCAGGGACAGTGTGAGGAGGAGGAGGGAGAGGCCCAGGGACAGTGTGAGGAGGAGGGAGAGGCCCAGGGACAGTGTGAGGAGGAGGGAGAGGCCCAGGGACAGTGTGAGGAGGAGGGAGAGGCCCAGGGACAGTGTGAGGAGGAGGGAGAGGCCCAGGGACAGTGTGAGGAGGAGTGAGAGGCCCAGGGACAGTTTGAGGAGGAGGGAGTGGCCCAGGGACAGTGTGAGGAGGAGGGAGTGGCCCAGGGACAGTGTGAGGAGGAGGAGGGAGAGGCCCAGGGACAGTGTGAGGAGGAGGGAGAGGCCCAGGGACAAAGTGAGGAGGAGGAGGGAGAGGCCCAGGGACAATGTGAGGAGGAGGGAGAGGCCCAGGGACAGTGTGAGGAGGAGGAGGGAGAGGCCCAGGGACAGTGTGAGGAGGAGGGAGAGGCCCAGGGACAGTGTGAGGAGGAGGGAGAGGCCCAGGGACAGTGTGAGGAGGAGGGAGAGGCCCAGGGACAGTGTGAGGAGGAGGGAGAGGCCCAGGGACAGTGTGAGGAGGAGTGAGAGGCCCAGGGACAGTTTGAGGAGGAGGGAGTGGCCCAGGGACAGTGTGAGGAGGAGGGAGTGGCCCAGGGACAGTGTGAGGAGGAGGAGGGAGAGGCCCAGGGACAGTGTGAGGAGGAGGGAGAGGCCCAGGGACAGTGTGAGGAGGAGGGAGAGGCCCAGGGACAGTGTGAGGAGGAGGGAGAGGCCCAGGGACAGTGTGAGGAGGAGGGAGAGGCCCAGGGACAATGTGAGGAGGAGGGAGAGGCCCAGGGACAGTGTGAGGAGGAGGGAGAGGCCCAGGGACAATGTGAGGAGGAGGGAGAGGCCCAGGGACAGTGTGAGGAGGAGGGAGAGGCCCAGGGACAGTGTGAGGAGGAGGGAGAGGCCCAGGGACAATGTGAGGAGGAGGGAGAGGCCCAGGGACAGTGTGAGTGAGGAGGAGGGAGAGGCCCAGGGACAGTGTGAGGAGGAGGAGGGAGAGGCCCAGGGACAATGTGAGGAGCAGGGAGAGGCCCAGGGACAGTGTGAGGAGGAGGGAGAGCCCACGGATAGTGTGAGGAGGAGGGAGAGGCCCAGGGACAATGTGAGGAGGAGGGAGAGGCCCAGGGACAACGTGAGGAGGAGGGAGAGGCCCAGGGACAGTGTGAGGAGGAGGGAGAGGCCCAGGGACAGTGTGAGGAGGAGGGAGAGCCCAGGGACAGTGTGAGGAGGAGGGAGAGGCCCAGGGACAGTGTGAGGAGGAGGGAGAGGCCCAGGGACAATGTGAGGAGGAGGGAGAGGCCCAGGGACAGTGTGAGGAGGAGGGAGAGGCCCAGGGACAGTGTGAGGAGGAGGGAGAGGCCCAGGGACAGTGTGAGGAGGAGGGAGAGGCCCAGGGACAATGTGAGGAGGAGGGAGAGGCCCAGGGACAGTGTGAGGAGGAGGGAGAGGCCCAGGGACAATGTGAGGAGGAGGGAGAGGCCCAGGGACAATGTGAGGAGGAGGGAGAAGCCCAGGGACAATGTGAGGAGCAGGGAGAGGCCCAGGGACAGTGTGAGGAGGAGGGAGAGCCCAGGGACAGTGTGAGGAGGAGGGAGAGGCCCAGGGACAGTGTGAGGAGGAGGGAGAGGCCCAGGGACAGTGTGAGGAGGAGGGAGAGGCCCAGGGACAATGTGAGGAGGAGGGAGAGGCCCAGGGACAGTGTGAGGAGGAGGGAGAGGCCCAGGGACAATACGAGGAGGAGGAGGGAGAGGCCCAGGGACAATGTGAGGAGGAGGAGGGAGAGGCCCAGGGACAATGTGAGGAGGAGGGAGAGGCCCAGGGACAATGTGAGGAGGAGGAGGGAGAGGCCCAGGGACAGTGTGAGGAGGAGGGAGAGGCCCAGGGACAGTGTGAGGAGGAGGGAGAGGCCCAGGGACAATGTGAGGAGGAGGAGGGAGAGGCCCAGGGACAATGTGAGGAGGAGGGAGAGGCCCAGGGACAGTGTGAGGAGGAGGGAGAGGCCCAGGGACAGTGTGAGGAGGAGGGAGAGGCCCAGGGACAGTGTGAGGAGGAGGGAGAGGCCCAGGGACAGTGTGAGGAGGAGGGAGAGGCCCAGGGACAGTGTGAGGAGGAGGGAGAGCCCATGAACAGTGTGAGGAGGAGGGAGAGGCCCAGGGACAGTGTGAGGAGGATGGAGAGGCCCAGGGACAATGTGAGGAGGAGGAGGGAGAGGCCCAGGGACAATGTGAGGAGGAGGAGGGAGAGGCCCAGGGACAATGTGAGGAGGAGGAGGGAGAGGCCCAGGGACAGTGTGAGGAGGAGGAGGGAGAGGCCCAGGGACAATGTGAGGAGGAGGGAGAGGCCCAGGGACTGTGTGAGGAGGAGGGAGAGGCCCAAGGACAGTGTGAGGAGGAGGAGGGAGAGGCCCAGAGACAGTGTGAGGAGGAGGAGGGAGAAGCCCAGGGACAGTGTGAGGAGGAGGGAGAGCCCAGGGACAGTGTGAGGAGGAGGGAGAGGCCCAGGGACAGTGTGAGGAGGAGGGAGAGCCCAGGGACAGTGTGAGTGAGGAGGAGGGAGAGGCCCAGAGACAGTGTGAGGAGGAGGAGGGAGAGGCCCAAGGACAGTGTGAGGAGGAGGAGGTAGAGGCCCAGAGACAGTGTGAGGAGGAGGAGGGAGAGGCCCAGGGACAGTGTGAGGAGGAGGGAGAGCCCAGGGACAGTGTGAGGAGGAGGAGGGAGAGGCCCAGGGACAGTGTGAGGAGGAGGAGGGAGAGGCCCAGGGACAATGTGAGGAGGAGGGAGAGCCCAGGGACAGTGTGAGTGAGGAGGAGGGAGAGGCCCAGAGACAGTGTGAGGAGGAGGAGGGAGAGGCCCAGGGACAGTGTGAGGAGGAGGAGGGAGAGGCCCAGGGACAGTGTGAGGAGGAGGGAGAGGCCCAGGGACAGTGTGAGGAGGAGGAGGGAGAGGCCCAGGGACAGTGTGAGGAGGAGGGAGAGCCCAGGGACAGTGTGAGGAGGAGGAGGGAGAGGCCCAGGGAGAGTGTGAGGAGGAGGAGGGAGAGGCCCAGGGACAGTGTGAGGAGGAGGAGGGAGAGGCCCAGGGACAGTGTGAGGAGGAGGGAGAGGCCCAGAGACAGTGTGAGGAGGAGGAGGGAGAGGCCCAGGGACAGTGTGAGGAGGAGGGAGAGCCCAGGGACAGTGTGAGTGAGGAGGAGGGAGAGGCCCAGAGACAGTGTGAGGAGGAGGAGGGAGAGGCCCAGGGACAGTGTGAGGAGGAGGAGGGAGAGGCCCAGAGACAGTGTGAGGAGGAGGAGGGAGAGGCCCAGGGACAGTGTGAGGAGGAGGGAGAGGCCCAGGGACAGTGTGAGGAGGAGGAGGGAGAGGCCCAGGGACAGTGTGAGGAGGAGGAGGGAGAGGCCCAGGGACAGTGTGAGGAGGAGGAGGGAGAGGCCCAGGGAGAGTGTGAGGAGGAGGGAGAGGCCCAGAGACAGTGTGAGGAGGAGGAGGGAGAGGCCCAGGGACAGTGTGAGGAGGAGGGAGAGGCCCAGGGACAGTGTGAGGAGGAGGAGGGAGAGGCCCAGGGAGAGTGTGAGGAGGAGGGAGAGGCCCAGAGACAGTGTGAGGAGGAGGAGGGAGAGGCCCAGGGACAGTGTGAGGAGGAGGGAGAGCCCAGGGACAGTGTGAGGAGGAGGAGGGAGAGGCCCAGGGACAGTGTGAGGAGGAGGAGGGAGAGCCCAGGGATAGTGTGAGGCAGCAGCAGGGAGCCGGGGCCACTGATGGCCTCAAGGGACGGAGGGAGTTATAGCCATTATATCACATGTTTTAGTTTTGGAAGTCACCCGTGTTGTTCCCCACCCACTGATCTCTGGCTCCGGAGGATTGCAGGCTGCCTGAAGTTTGCATTTGGAGATGGTTTTCCTGCTGTTTCCAAGTGTGTGTGACCTGTTGTCAGGGAGGCAGGGATGCTGGGGGAGAGGCTGGGGCCATGTGAGTGGGGCCTTTGGAGCCCAGGGATGAGGGGGGGCTGCTGATGGGAAGCTGGGTGCCCTCCCGGTGTCAGCCTTCACACCTCCCGGCCACGCCCAGCAGGCCTCCGGGGGACTGCTCCTGGCTGGCTGTCTGCGGGCACAGTCCTCAGAGGCCCGCCTCAGGGACTCGTTCTGCAGAGTAGAAATCTGAGCCTTGAGTCGTTGAAATTGCCCAAGGTCCCTGGGCTGGGCATTAGCCTGGGAGTTGGAGGTCAGACTCAGCAGGGACACCCGGCGCCACAGGCCTTGCTGCTGGGATGGGCACACGCCCCGGGGCCAGAGCTGGGCGTTGCTGGCTGTCTGCCTGCAGGGACCTGTCTCCTCGCCTCCGGCGGCGTGGGGCCTGGCCCCAGAGCCAGTGACAAAACTTCGGGGGCTCAGCGCAACATGAAATGCAGGGTCCTTGTTCAAAAAGTAGGACTCTGAAGATGGTGACAGCAGCGCTCATCTGAGCGTGGGCCTTGCATGACGGCACAGGCCATGCCAGCGCCTGGCTCTGTTTCCTGCCCAGAGCCCTCAGCCTGCTACCTGCTGAGGGCTGTGTGCGTGCTGCTCTAGACAGAGACGTAGTTTCAAAATGCTTTCAGGCTTGTTTCCCTGTCCCTCCCCACCAGGAGTTTGATATGGATTTATGCAGGATGGTCTGCATTCAGCTCTCCGCGTGCCCTGCTCAGGGGTGAGGCCGAGGCCTGGAGTGGCCTGGGCAGTGCCACAGGCGGCAGGGCTGTGGGGAAGGTGAGCGATGGGCAGGCGTGGCCCTCGCAGGAGGCCGCAGTGCGGTCTGGGCAGGCAGGGGGCCGGCCCCTCTCCCTGTGGCTGCCTCATCTGGCTTGTGCCGTGCACAGTGGCCCCGTGGTGAGGCGCTGGGCGTCCCGCCGCAGCTGTGGGTCTGTGAGCCGCGTGGGCAGGGACACGGCCAGGGGCCGCTCTGGTTAGACAGGGTGTCTTCGTAAGAAGGTCCCACCACCATCACAGAGGCACCTCGGGGACCCCACGCTGCCCGCCCGCCCGCCTGCCCACCCTTACCTCTCAGGCTGGCGGCAGGTGGAGACAGGAAGGCTGGGTGCTGAGCTCCTGCAGGCAGCGGGAGGCCAGCTATTTAAGGAGAGGAGGGGAGGTGGCGGTCCCTCTGCCTCTCAAAGGCCGCTTCATCCCCAAGGGTCCCTTGTGCTGGGCCCTCCTAGGCCCTGCTGCCGCGGGGTTGTGAGTAGCCAGTGTGTCCCCGGGCCTCGCCCCAGCTGGGCCCGAGCATCACAGAGGCCGAGTGTGCCTGCTCTGGAAGCTGCCGCGTGGTGCGGGCGGGTGCGGGGCTGCTGGGACTGATAGACACAACTAGACGTTTCAGAAGGGGACAATTTCCTACCATTGGGGGGGTGCGGGGAGGGTCTGGCTGCCATGGCAACCGGCTCAGGCTCCCAAGCCTGCTTGGGAGACAGTGGAGGGGCCTCCCGAACGGGGAGGGGGGAGGCTGGGGAACTTGTTTGCTGAATGAGGGGATCTTTTCAGGACACCTGGTGTGGGGTCCCTGTGTCTTTCCCGGATCATTAGGCTCCGTTTGGGCATCAGCCACGGCCTTTGTCTCGCCGGGCCAGCTGCAGCAGCCTGATAATGGCGCTGTCTGCACCACGGGCGGCTTAGCCGGCCCGGCCACGCGGGCTCCCCTCCCAGAGGCTGCCCACCGCCCACGGCCCCCAAGACCTCCTGGGGCTCAGGCTGGGACCCTTACGCAGGGCTGTTCCTCCATCTTTCCATACCCAGGGCCGGGCACCAAGCTACCATTTTTAATTTCAGAAGACTTTGAAGTGTTTTAGTTAAAATGTGAGATATGTTTGTAGCCACCTTGTGGAGTAGCTACCTTAAACTTGTACTGCCTTAGCCTGCTGGTCGCGGGCCCTGCCCTGCGTGGGGATGGCTGCCCCTGCAGACCTACGCAGCTCAGGAGGTGGGGGAGCCCGCCAGCTACAAGCCACCAGGAAGTGGCAGGCAGGACTTGAACCCCAGCGTGTGTGACTCCAGCACGTCGCTGTGTGTGTGTGTGTGTGTGTGTGTGCGCGCGCGCGCGCGCGCACACGCTTTGCCCTGTTTTTCTGTTGCATCTCGATGCTGGAATTCTTGGGCTCCATCTTCATTCCATCTGGATAAATACTCTCCAGGTCGCCTTCAGGTCTACAGGGGTCAGGCCTGCAGAAACACATTGCTCATCTGGGGTTCCGACAGGAGAGCTGGGCTCCTCGAGGCTGCCTGCCGGGAGCTGGGGCCGGTGTGGGACTGGATCTGCCCGCCATGCCCAGGAGGGTGCTCTGGAAGAGCTGGTTCACACCGGTTCGAGATGAGGGTGCTGGCTGGCTGCCCTGAGCAGGGCATTTCTGTGGTTGGGGTGACTGCCCACAGAGTCGTTGAGGTCATTGCAACAGAGTTGTGCTAATTTCTGTAGCTTTGGAAAAAAAATTACCCCGTTTGGGTTGAATGTTGTTCTAATGATAAAAGAACCCACCAGTCCACGTGTGGGAGGCAGCAGGCATGGTGGGCAGGGCCAGCTGCATGCATCGAGAGAGTGGTCTTGCCCAGGCCTGCGACGGCAGGGGCCGGGGGGCTGGGTGAAAGTGCGCTGAGGAAAGCTTCAAGGATCTGGGGCCTGAAAGGGGCAAAACCTTAGTCACAGAGCTGAAGGCCGAAGGCCGTGGACGGGCAGAGCGCCAGGATGCCCGCCCGCTCCTGCCTCTGCCTGCGTTCACTCCCCTGCCACAGGCTCCTCTGGAGCTGCTGCCCCAGGCAGCACGGCCTAGAGCCTCGGCCGCTGAGCCAGTGGCTGCGGGGCACTCACTCGAGCCCCTGCCATTCACGCCCACCGGGAGATAGGACAGAGATCAGGGCAGAGAGCAGTGCTGCAAGCATCGGGCCCAGACCCAGGGAGGAGCAGGCCCTGCCCCGGGACCTGCCCACCCACCTGCCCAGAGCCGTCTGCACTGGACTCCTGCCCTGCCCACAAAGGGGCCTGCGCATGAGGGGCAGCCCTCGATGACCAGGGGCACCCCGGGATCGGGCGGATTGGGAGCCTGGAAGGGGGCACGTGCAGATGGAGGCCGGTGGGGAGGAGGGGCACGCTGGGCCTCTGGACATCTTGGCCTGGGGACCTGGCACCCCGAGGCCAGGGAAGCAGAGCCAGGCTGGTTTATCTCCGTGGCAGCCACAGCCGCTGCCCAGGGCGCGGGCAGCACCAGGGCCCCGAGGCCTCACGGAGGAGCCTGTGGTGACATCTCCTGGGTGGTGCCTCCGCTGGCACCTCGGCTCCTCTCACAGGGAGCCTGCAGATGCACTGCCCCTGTGGCGGCCCCTCCTGGCCCCTCTGCCGGACATGCGGGGTGTGGCTGACAGTGACCATGTACCCTCATGCCTGTTGCAGACATTTGAAAAATAAACTAATTTTTTAGCAGAAGTCAGTGAAATGTCTACTCTTGTCCACACAATGTCCTGGGCTCAAGAGACGGGGAGAGAAGAACCCTCATGTTCGCTGCTCCGTTCTGAACGCGGGCCCTGGCCACGGTGGGGAGGGGAGGGTGGGAGGTGGGGGCGGTGGGAGTGGGGAGGGGGAGGGGGAGGGGGAGGGGGGAGGGTAGGGGGGCAGGAGGGGGCTCTGCTTCAGGAGGCGGCTGGCTTCTGAGAGGAGGGGGTGGGCATCTCCCAAGGCCTGTCATTGCCCACAGACACCTGTGCCGGCCTTGCCACAGCCGGGAGAAGGCCAAGGGCCTGGGCAAGCATGTCTGCCAGCGGTGCCACCTGGTCATCGAGGAGCAGCCCCTCATGTTCAGGAGTGACGCCTACCACCCGGACCACTTCAGCTGCACCCACTGCAGGTACTGGGCGTGGTGGGCAGGGGCAGGCCGAGGAGTGGACGCCTGGGGGCAAGAGGCCCCTGGCTCCAGGGCATGAGGCCTGGGCCCCGAATGGGGCTGACAGCAGAGACTCAAAGGCAGGGGTGAGGCGGGTGCTGCTGGTGGAGAGAGGTGGAGAGGGAAGAGAGGCTGCGAGAGGTGCAGAGGGCCCTGAGAACGCGCTGCTGGGACTTGGCAGCGAGGTCAGCCACCCTCTGCACGTGCTGTGCCCGAGCCCGAGGTCCCGGAGCTGCCTGCCCAGGTGCTGCCCGTCGGGCTGGCACTGCCAGGGCTCCTGCAGGTGGGCCCTGGGGAGGGCGGGGGCCTCAGGGGCTCATACAGGGGGACCTCAGGGGCTCCTGCAGGGGGCCTCAGGGGCTCATACTGGGAGCCTCAGGGGCTCATACAGGGGGGCCTCAGGGCTCATACAGGGGGGCCTCAGGGGCTCATACAGGTGGGCCTCAGGGGCTCATACTGGGGGCCTCAGGGGCTCATACAGGTGGGCCTCAGGGACTCATACTGGGAGCCTCAGGGGCTCATACAGGTGGGCCTCAGGGACTCATACAGGTGGGCATCAGGGGATCATACAGGGAGCCTCAGGGGCTCATACTGGGGGGCCTCAGGGGCTCATACTGGGAGCCTCAGGGGCTCATACTGGGAGCCTCAGGGGCTCATACAGGGGGGCCTCAGGGTCTCATACAGGTGGGCCTCAGGGGCTCATACTGGGAGCCTCAGGGGCTCATACTGGGGGGCCTCTGGGGCTCATACTGGGAGCCTCAGGGGCTCATACTGGGAGCCTCAGGGGCTCATACAGGGGGGCCTCAGGGACTCATACAGGTGGGCCTCAGGGGCTCATACTGGGTGCCTCAGGGGCTCATACTGGGAGCCTCAGGGGCTCATACTGGGGGGCCTCAGGGGCTCATACAGGGGGGCCTCAGGGGCTCATACAGGGAGCCTCAGGGGCTCATACTGGGGGGCCTCAGGGACTCATACAGGTGGGCCTCAGGGGCTCATACAGGTGGGCCTCAGGGACTCATACAGGTGGGCCTCAGGGGCTCATACTGGGAGCCACAGGGGCTCATACTGGGGGGCCTCAGGGGCTCATACAGGGGGGCCTCAGGGGCTCATACTGGGAGCCTCAGGGGCTCATACTGGGGGGCCTCAGGGACTCATACAGGTGGGCCTCAGGGGCTCATACAGGTGGGCCTCAGGGACTCATACAGGTGGGCCTCAGGGGCTCATACTGGGAGCCTCAGGGGCTCATACAGGTGGGCCTCAGGGGCTCATACTGGGAGCCTCAGGGGCTCATACTGGGAGCCTCAGGGGCTCATACTGGGGGGCCTCAGGGGCTCATACAGGGGGGCCTCAGGGTCTCATACTGGGAGCCTCAGGGGCTCATACTGGGGGGCCTCAGGGACTCATACAGGTGGGCCTCAGGGGCTCATACTGGGAGCCTCAGGGGCTCATACAGGTGGGCCTCAGGGGCTCATACTGGGAGCCTCAGGGGCTCATACTGGGAGCCTCAGGGGCTCATACTGGGGGGCCTCAGGGGCTCATACAGGGGGGCCTCAGGGGATCATACAGGGGGGCCTCAGGGCTCAAACAGGTGGGCCTCAGGGGCTCATACAGGTGGGCCTCAGGGGCTCATACAGGTGGGCCTCAGGGGCTCATACAGGGGGGCCTCAGGGCTCATACAGGTGTGCCTCAGGGGCTCATACAGGGGGGCCTCAGGGGCTCATACAGGGGGGCCTCAGGGCTCAAACAGGTGGGCCTCAGGGGCTCATACAGGGGGGCCTCAGGGGCTCATACTGGGAGCCTCAGGGGCTCATACAGGGGGGCCTCAGGGGCTCATACTGGGACCTCAGGGGCTCATACAGGTGGGCCTCAGGGCTCATACAGGTGGGCCTCAGGGGCTCATACTGGGAGCCTCAGGGGCTCATACAGGTGGGCCTCAGGGGCTCATACTGGGAGCCTCAGGGGCTCATACTGGGAGCCTCAGGGGCTCATACTGGGGGGCCTCAGGGGCTCATACTGGGAGCCTCAGGGGCTCATACTGGGGGGCCTCAGGGACTCATACAGGTGGGCCTCAGGGGCTCATACTGGGAGCCTCAGGGGCTCATACAGGTGGGCCTCAGGGGCTCATACTGGGAGCCTCAGGGGCTCATACTGGGAGCCTCAGGGGCTCATACTGGGGGGCCTCAGGGGCTCATACAGGGGGGCCTCAGGGGCTCATACTGGGAGCCTCAGGGGCTCATACAGGGGGGCCTCAGGGACTCATACAGGTGGGCCTCAGGGGCTCATACTGGGAGCCTCAGGGGCTCATACTGGGAGCCTCAGGGGCTCATACAGGTGGGCCTCAGGGGCTCATACAGGGGGGCCTCAGGGCTCATACAGGTGGGCCTCAGGGGCTCATACAGGTGGGCCTCAGGGGCTCATACAGGGGGGCCTCAGGGCTCATACAGGTGGGCCTCAGGGGCTCATACAGGGGGGCCTCAGGGGCTCATACAGGGGGGCCTCAGGGCTCATACAGGTGGGCCTCAGGGGCTCATACAGGGGGGCCTCAGGGGCTCATACTGGGAGCCTCAGGGGCTCATACAGGGGGGCCTCAGGGGCTCATACTGGGGGCCTCAGGGGCTCATACAGGTGGGCCTCAGGGCTCATACAGGTGGGCCTCAGGGGCTCATACTGGGAGCCTCATGGGCTCATACAGGTGTGCCTCAGGGGCTCATACTGGGGGCCTCAGGGGCTCATACAGGTGGGCCTCAGGGGCTCATACTGGGGGCCTCAGGGGCTCATACAAAAAAGCCTCAGGGACTCATACAGGTGGGCCTCAGGGGCTCATACAGGGGGGCCTCAGGGGCTCATACAGGTGGGCCTCAGGGGCTCATACAGGTGGGCCTCAGGGGCTCATACAGGGGGGCCTCAGGGGCTCATACAGGGGGGCCTCAGGGGCTCATACAGGTGGTCCTCAGGGGCTCATACTGGGGGCCTCAGGGGCTCATACAGGGGGGCCTCAGGGACTCATACAGGGGGGCCTCAGGGCTCATACAGGTGGGCCTCAGGGGCTCATACATGTGGGCCTCAGGGCTCATACAGGTGGACGCTGGGGAGGGCGGGGCCTCACGGCTCTGGCTGCCTTTAGGAAGGAGCTGACCGCTGAGGCTCGGGAGCTGAAGGGGGAGCTCTACTGCCTGCCGTGCCACGACAAGATGGGAGTCCCCATCTGCGGAGCCTGCCGCCGGCCCATTGAGGGCCGCGTGGTCAATGCGCTGGGCAAGCAGTGGCATGTGGAGGTGAGCGAGCTGCGGGGGAGGGCGCCCGCTCTCGGCCAGTCCCCCCCCAGGCCGAGTGGAGGCATCAGCCTGCACCTTCCCTCCGAATCCTGCCTGGCGCCAGCTCTTCCGTGTGCATGGGGACCCCTCCCCCTCCCGTGGTGGCCTTCTCGAAGACTCCGGGGTCCTGGGATGAGGGATTGTGGCTGACGTCACGGGCTGTCTGCAGCCCCGTGGGCCCAGATGCTAAGTGTGCCTGCTGGGGCCCCAGGTGCCCCCGCGGCACACGGAGGACGCCCTGCACTGTGGCTCTATGTGGACGGCACTGCCTGGGCCCCGGCCCGGCCCGGCCCGCTCTGCCTGAAGCTCTGCCTGGCAGCATCTTTGGGACGCGCCTGAGGGAGGTCTGACCCAGCCCCGGCTGGCTGGGTCCTCGCCCAAGGGAAGGAGCCTCCCCAGGGGCTCCATGGAAATAACAGAGCAGCCCTTACAACAGCACACGCAGGCCCCAGCCCCCCACCTGGGGACGAGGTTGCTGGGATGGAGCAGGCCGGGAGGTGGGGGGGGAGGGCACGGGCTGTGTGGATCACTTACTGGGCATTAGGGGAGGCCTGGGGTCTCTGACCCAGGGGCGGTCCCTGGAGGTAGCAGCCCCCTTGCCCCGAACCTGGGACCCCAGCAAGGTGCTCCGCGCCCTGGTCCTGTCTCGGGTCACTGCTCCGGCCTGAGCTGCCCGCCCCCCTCTCCCCAGCACTTTGTCTGTGCCAAGTGCGAGAAGCCGTTCCGTGGGCACCGGCACTACGAGAGGAAGGGCCTGGCCTATTGCGAGACCCACTACAGCCAGGTGAGGCTCGGCCCGCAAGGTGCAGACTTGGAGGGCAGGGAGGCTGCTGGAAGGCTGCAGGCGGGTAGGCAGCCTCGGCGCGGCTCAGACCCGCCCGCGGCCCTCTCTGCCCGTCCTCACTGGAGAAGCGGCCCCTGCAGCCAGGCCTGTGCCCTGTGCCATCCCCTCCCGCTCCCGCTATGCCTGGCAAGCTGCCGGCTGCTCTGGTGAGAAGCCTGGCCACACCTTCAGGACAGCAGAGGAGCCAAGGGGCATTGGGGTCCTTCCCAGGGGCGATTCTGATGGGCCAGGGGTGCCCTCGCTGGAGGCGCGAGGCTGTATCCTGGCAGGAGGGCCCAGAGCCCCAGGTGGAGGCTGAGAGCTTTGGGGGGAAGAGCCATCGCATCCCCTGGCCCTGGGCTGGACACCACTGCCTGTGTGTGTGACATCTGCCTGGTCCGCAGCTCTATGGGGACGTCTGCTACAGCTGCAGCCATGTGATCGAGGGTGACGGTAAGGCTTCTGCCCACGTGCCCCCCCCCCCCCGTCCTCTTCCCTGCTGTCCCTCTGGGCTGTGGGTCCTGCAGCTGTGGGCCCAGCTGCACCCCTCTGAGCTGGGCCTGGGTGGCCTGGGAGAGGCTGCTGAGCCTGGCCCTCTGCCCTCACAGTGCTGTCAGCCCTCAACAAGGCCTGGTGTGCCAGCTGCTTCTCCTGCTCCGCCTGCCACAGCAAGCTCACCCTCAAGTAAGTGCTGTGGCCACAAGTGCTGGGTGCATGGGCGGGGCCCTGCCTCTCCTTAGGCCTCCCCTGGGCACTGTGTGAGGAGGAGGGGCACTGTGGGAGGAGGAGGAGGGGCACTGTGGGAGGAGGAGAAGGAGCACTGTGTGAGGAGGAGGGGCACTGTGGGAGGAGGAGGAGGGGCACTGTGGGAGGAGGAGAAGGAGCACTGTGGGAGGAGGAGGAGGGGCACTGTGGGAGGAAGAGGAAGGGCACTGTGTGAGGAGGAGGGGCACTGTGTGAGGAGGAGGGGCACTGTGGGAGGAGGAGGGGCACTGTGTGAGGAGGAGGGGCACTGTGGGAGGAGGAGGGGCACTGTGTGAGGAGGAGGAGGAGGAACACTGTGTGAGGAGGTGGGGCACTGTGGGAGGAGGAGGGGCACTGTGGGAGGAGGAGGAGGGGCACTGTGGGAGGAGGAGGAGGGGCACTGTGGGAGGAGGAGGAGGGGCACTGTGGGAGGAGGAGGGGCACTGTGTGAGGAGGAGGAGGGCACTGTGGGAGGAGGAGGAGGGGCACTGTGGGAGGAGGAGGAGGGGCACTGTGTGAGGAGGAGGAGGGGCACTGTGGGAGGAGGAGGAGGGGCACTGTGGGAGGAGGAGGAGAGGGGCACTGTGTGAGGAGGAGGAGGGCACTGTGGGAGGAGGAGAGGAGGGGCACTGTGGAGGAGGAGGAGGGGCACTGTGTGAGGAGGAGGCGGGGCACTGTGGGAGGAGGAGGGGCACTGTGTGAGGAGGAGGGGCACTTTGTGAGGAGGAGGGGCACTGTGTGAGGAGGAGGATGGGCACTGTGTGAGGAGGAGGAGGGGCACTGTGGAGGAGAGGAGGGGCAATGTGTGAGGAGGAGGAGGGGGCACTGTGTGAGGAGGAGGAGGGGCACTGTGTGAGGAGGAGGAGGGGCACTGTGTGAGGAGGAGGGGCACTGTGGGAGGAGGAGGGGCACTGTGTGAGGAGGAGGGGCACTTTGTGAGGAGGAGGGGGCACTGTGTGAGAGGAGGAGGGGCACTGTTGTGAGGAGGAGGGGCACTGTGTGAGAGGAGGAGGGGCACTGTGTGAGGAGGAGGGGCACTTGTGTGAGGAGGAGGGGGCACTGTTTGGTGAGGAGGGGCAAGGAGGGGCACTATGGGAGGAGGAGGGGCACTTGTGGAGGAGGAGGAGGGGCACTGTGGGAGGAGGAGGTGGGGCACTGTGGGAGGAGGAGGGGCACTGTGGGAGGAGGAGGAGGGGCACTGTGTGAAGAGGAGGAGGGGCCCTGTGGGAGGAGGAGGAGGGGCACTGTGGGAGGAGGAGGGGCACTGTGTGAGGAGGAGGGGGCACTTTGTGAGGAGGAGGTGCACTGTGTGAGGAGGAGGAGGGGCACTTTGTGAGGAGGAGGGGCACTGTGTGAGGAGGAGGGGCACTGTGGGAGGAGGAGGGAGGGGCACTGTGGGAGGAGGAGGAGGGGCACTGTGTGAGGAGGAAGGGCACTGTGTGAGGAGGAGGAGGGGCACTGTGTGAGGAGGAAGGGCACTGTGTGAGGAGGAGGAGGGGCACTGTGTGAGAGGAGGAGGGGGGCACTGTGTGAGGAGGAGGAGGGGCACTGTGTGAGGAGGAGGAGGGCACTGTGTGAGGAGGAGGAGGGGCACTGTGTGAGGAGGAGGGGCACTGTGGGAGGAGGAGGAGCATTGTGTGAGGAGGAGGGGCACTGTGTGAGGAGGAGGGGCACTGTGGGAGGAGGAGGAGCATTGTGTGAGGAGGAGGGGCACTGTGTGAGGAGGAGGGGCACTGTGGGAGGAGGAGGGGCACTGTGGGAGGAGGAGGGCCTGTGAGGAGCCCATGTGCCTGAGAACAGGGAGCCAGAAGTTCTGAGGGTCCAGGTCCGAGAGGAACCTTTAGAAGGAGAGGGAGGAGAAGGCCACTCTCACCAGGTGCCCTTGCCTGGATGCTCACCTGGGCTGGGGAGGCGGCTGCTCCTGGCGGCTGGGGGACCTGGCTCTCCTGTCCACGTTACCTTCCCAGGAACAAGTTTGTGGAGTTTGACATGAAGCCCGTGTGTAAGAGATGCTACGAGCACTTCCCCCTGGAGCTGAAGAAGCGGCTGAAGAAGCTGTCAGACCTGGCTGCCCGCAAGACCCGCCCCAGCTCCCCCTAGGAGGCCTCCTCTCAGCCTCACCTCCCTGCTTCCTGCTGGGCTTGCCCCTCCCCCTCCCCAGTCAGCACTCCCCCTCCCTCCTGCCCCTGTCAGCACTGCCCCTCTCCCTCCTCCCCCTGTCAGCTCTGCCCCTCTCCCTCCTCCCCCTGTCAGCACTGCCCCTCTCCCTCCTCCCCCTGTCAGCACTCCCCCTCCCTCCCTCCCCCTGGTCAGCACTCCCCCTCCATCCTCCCCCTGTCAGCACTGCCCCTCTCCCTCCTCCCCCTGTCAGCACTCCCCCTCCCTCCTACCCCTGTCAGCACTGCCCCTCCCTCCTCCCCCTGTCAGCACTGCCCCTCCCTCCTCCCCCTGTCAGCACTGCCCCTCCCCTCCTCCCCGTCAGCACTCCCCCTCCCCCCGCCCCCTCTGGGTCAGCACTCCCCCCCCCCCCCCCCCCCCGTCAGCACTCCCCCTCCTCCCCGCCCCCTTGGGTCAGCACTCCCCCGGCCTCCCTGTCCCCTTGCGGTGGGTCCTCTTCCTCCTCAGCAGTGCTGGGGTGAGTGTGCCAGGCCTGTGCCTACCCCCTGGCCAGGAGTGGCCCTGCCCCCAGCCCGCCTGGCAGGCCTGTGCCACCCCC
Organism: Myotis myotis; assembly: GCF_014108235.1. Taxonomy (NCBI): domain Eukaryota; kingdom Metazoa; phylum Chordata; class Mammalia; order Chiroptera; family Vespertilionidae; genus Myotis; species Myotis myotis. The sequence continues at coordinate 93,321,231 of NW_023416390.1, read as the reverse complement.
ACAGGGGGCTGGGCCACCTTGGCCCCAGAGTGGCCCGTTGTGCACACCAGGGCCACATGGAAGGAGGCCCCTGTGAGCCACGCCTCAGCCACGGACTCCCTCAGCGGGTGGGAGCCCCGAGCCAGCCTAGGCCAGCAGGTCTCCCCCCTCCCGCCCCATTCAGGAGGCTCCTTCCTGGAAGCTGGTCTTGACCACCCCACCCAGGCCTGGGCCACCAAGGCTCCCCAAGCTCCTCTGTGGTCACTGCAGTCCCTCCTCCCCCCCGCCCCCCGGGCACCTGAAGTGGGGGGCCAGGGAGGGCGCTTCCTCACGGTGTGGCTGCCACGCACACAGTGAATAAAGCTCATTCACACAACCTGGCTGTGGTTTGTGGTGGGTCTGGAGGGGGGCGTGGCCCCTTGGACACTCTGCTTCGGGCTGTGGAACACTTGCAGCGGCAGGTCCAACAGCCAGGGGGCACCCGGCCCCAGCAGGGCTGCAGGATGGCCTGGTGGGTGGTGGGTGGTGGGTGGGGCTGCCAGTGCAGGGGTGGAGCAGGCCTCCCGGGGCGGGGCGAGGCGAGGCTGGTCTCAGCCACAGCACTCCCTCTCCCTCTCCCTGGCCTCCTGGCAGCCCTCAGTGTCCCATTCATCCCAGCAGGGAAGGAGGGGGGTGGGGAGCGGGCTCTCCCTGGAAGCAGAGGGAGGGGGGAGGGAGGGAGAAGGGCGGGGAACCAGCAAAGCTGTTCTGGGAGGACAGTGGTCCCGAGCTGCCACTGGTGCCCTTGGAGAAGCCACTGCCTTCCCTGGAAGAGGCCCTGCCCACCTGGCCCGCCCCTCCCCTCCGGACACACCCGCTGCTCCAGGAGCTTTTATTGAACATTCGCGGGGACTGTCCAAGCCATCCACAGCCTGGGGGCCTGACACCCCGCCCGCCCTGGGCTCTCCTTTGGCCCATGGTCAGTACCCTGGGGAAGGTCCTGCCGGAGTGCCTGCCGAGGGGTGTGGAGTGTGTGTTTTAGGAGAGGGCGGCATGAAAGGACCCGGGCTGGGAAGGGTGGTGGCGCGGGCAGGGTCCTGGGCTAGGGCCTGGCTGGGCCCGAGGCTGGGCCTCGCTGCTTGGCCACGGCACTCAGGAGCTGCTGCACGTATGAGGTCAGCAGGTCGTCCATCTTGTAGCCCTGGCAGAGGAAGGGGGCAGAGGCTGTGGGTCCAGGGAGGGGTTTGACCAGGCCTGGCAGTGCCAGCTCCTGCCTTAGGGATGCCCCGAGCCAGGAGGTGAGGCTGGAGAGGCCCAGAGCCACAGCCCCGCCCGGCCTGCCCCAGCCCCAGGCACTTCTCCTCCTGGCCGTGCCCGTGGTCGGCCTCCATAGTGAGTAACGCCTGGTGGCCGAGGAGTGGGGGAGGGGACCCGGTCCCGGTGCCTCTGGGTCCTGTGTTTGGGCTGGAGAAGGGACCGGTCCCAGGAGGCCCCAGGCCTGGCTCACCAGCGAGGTCTCGCACAGCAGGCGGCTGCCCCGGCCCAGGCTCCCCAGCACCATGTGGAAGTAGGTGCTGCCACTGCTCCAGCTGGCGATCTTGGTGAGCGGGTAGGTGGTGAGCAGCTCCTGGGTGAGAGTGGGCGTAGGCCAAGGTCAGCTGAAGCCTAGGTCTCAGTCAGAGCTGCTGCCCTGGGTCCTCCAGAGTCCCTGGCGCTAGGGGGCGGGCGGAGGGCAGGTGGCCACAGCCCCGGTCTGGGGCCTCTGCTACCTTGCTCTTGGGGTGGATGAGCAGGACCCCGTGCCGGTTGATGGCGATGAGGATGATGTCCGGGTAGGAGGGCTCCGAGGTTTGCTGGGGAGGAGCACGGTGGTCACAGCCCAGCCACACGCGCCCCGTCCCACCTGGCGACCAGCTTGGCTCCAAGGTGTGTGTTTGGGCCAGAGCTGGGGTGGGACTTCGCGGCAAGCACGGGCGGGCACGGGCGGGCACGGGCGGGCACGGGTGAGACCTACCTTCACCTCGAAGAAGGCAGACCCGAAGGTGGGCCAGCGGCAGATCCACTTCAGGAAGGCCACCTTGGCCTCCTCCACCGTCTTGTCCCTGTGCTGGTCGTAGGCCAGGAGGATGCTCTGCGGGAGAGGAGGCCAGTGAGGCCCGGGGGGGCGCCTGCCCGTCCGGCTCCAAGTGGGCCCAGGGGCCTCGGTCCGAGCGGCACCTGAGAGCCTGAGGCGGGGGTGGGGGGGTGGGGGGGGCGGGGGGGCGGGAGCAGGGCGCTTAGCCCCTGGGGAGTGGGCACGGGGAGGTGGATGCACTCAGACCCAGCCCACCCTCCACCCCAGGGATGTGCGCCGCCCGCCCAGGCCAGCAGCCGGAGGGACCTTTCTCCATTCCTCTGGGGACATCAGGCGTGTGAGGTTCTCAGGCACCAGCTCCCCCAGGACCTTGGGGGTGCTCGCCAGCTGGGCCGGGTCACTGTTGAACTGGGCCTTGCAGATGAGGCCTGCCAGCTGGACCGCGTCCTCCCGCGAGCACTTGTGGAACCCGCGCAGGTACTTGGGCAGCTCCTGCGAGGGACACGCGGGCCTCAGGCTGCCGCCCACCCTGGTCAGGGGGCCCGCCCACCCCCGCCGGATGGAGCAGCAGGAAGCTAAGGTCCGTGGGCGAGGGCTCCTCCGGGCAGCGAGCCCGACGAGGCGGGCAGAGACCTGCCATCCCGCGGTGGACACAGTGGCCTCCCTGCAGTCGGCCCTCAGGACAAGGGCCAGTGCCCTCGGGCTGCGTGCCCCCAGCGGTGCTGTGGGTGCTGGCACAGTTGCTGTCCACACAGGCTCAAGGGGTGGCCTGGCCATCACGGGACCTCACGGGCCTTCCTCCCTTCAGAGTGGGTGTGGGCGGGAGTGAGGGTGCCCCCCGGGGAGCCTCCCGGGCACCTGGTGGTAGTGGAGCACGGTGTCTGCATTCACGTCCTTCCCAGGGACCACGCTGAGCCACAGTTTGCGCATGAAGTAGACCTGGTAGGGGAGCGTCAGCGGGGCCCCTGGGCAGGGGCAGCAGTGAGCACCGGAGCCACTCCCGCTGGCCAGGCTCTGCGCCATGCCCACCCTCCCACGGCCGGGCCCACGGCCGCCCCACCCCTGCCAGCTCGCTCTCCTGGACACCCCATGCCGTGTCGCAGGGGGCTTGCTCCTGCCGCCTCCTCTGCTTGAAAGGCCCCCCTCCTTCCCCGGCCCCCGCGCCTCCTCCTCCCAGACCAGCGAGAAGCCAGCCTCTCCTGAAAGGTCCCTGGACCGCCCTGTGTGCGTCAGGCCCCTGTCCAACCCCACGCCCGCACCCTCCATCTGTCCTGGGCCCGCCTCTAGCTTGTCCCTGCCCGGGCTGCGGGCTGGGCCTCGGAGCTCCCGGGGCAGGGCCCTAACCACCCCCGCCCCCCGGCCTGGCCAGCCCCATGACGTGAGGGTCATAAGGGGGGATACATGGATGGGCATGGCCATGCCGGAGGTGCCAGGGGAGCCTTCCGACCTGGCCATGGGGCAGACAGGCCTCCTGCCCTTCATCCCAGAGCAGCCAGCCTGCCCGCAGACCCACCTTCCTTCTGGGGCTTGCTTTTCTTCACCCAGTCAGACACCTGCCGCAGAGAGTCGAAGAAGAAGTCTCCCTCCTTCTGGCTGATGACCTGGGTGCGGGGGAGGAGGCAAAGGGGTGCACTTCACAGGGAAGGGGCTTCCTGGGAGGGCCCTCCTGGGGGCACGGCCACGGCGGGCTCTGTGAGTCCACCCCCATAGTCCTCATAGCCCTTCAGATGTGGAGCGGGGGGTGGGGGGGGACCGGCCAGCACAGTGGGGCTGCCTCCCTTGCCCACATTCTCCTCCCGCCTCTGGGCAGCTGCCAGCAGTACCTTGTCTGCAATCTTGATGAAGAGACTGCAGCCCTCCCAGGAGGCCAGCTGCAGCTTGCTGGCCACGCCCGCACACACATCCCGCACCCGGGTGTGGGCGCCCACCTCCAGCATCTGGGGCAGAGGTGGCGTCTCAGCACAGGCTCAGCTCCCAGGGCCCCTCCCGCTGCTCCTCCCTAACATGGGCTGGACATACCCTGGCCTGAGAAGGGCAAGCCTTCCTTCTGCAAACGGGGAGATGGCAGGTGGTTTAGTGCACAGTCTGCTGTCTGGGCCTCAGATGTGCAGCCTTTGAACTTGCCTTGAGAGCCCAGCAGCCAGACTGTGGGCCTTTCCGTGGGGGCCTCTGCCCGCCTCAGGGCTGCAAGCCCAGCCCCAGGCCTCGCCTGCCCTCTCTCTTGCCCCCTTGCCTCTGGGAAGCCGGCTTCGCACTCACTAGCAGCCCCTCTGGGGGGCGCCTCCCTGCACGGGCCCAGAGCACCCAGGGTGCAGCACTGTTCGTGGTGGCAGGGCGCCAGTGCCGTGGGGCGGACAGTTTCTGGGGGTCACCACTCCTCGGGTGACCAAGGCCGCTGCTCTGGGCGGGCTCACCTGGCTGGTGTGGTTGGGGAGGAAGACCTTGTGGCAGATGCGGGAGACGTTCTGCTCAGCCGCCTCCACCTCCACCTGGTGGGGGGGCTGCTTCCGGGGGCCCGTCCTAGAACAGGAGGGGCACACTGCACGGCGTCCTCTCACCCTGACCAGCCAACTACCTACTCAGCTCTGCCAGCACAGACAAGAAGTACCCAGTGACCCTGCCCAGGGCGCTCACCCAGGCCCAGGGGGGGGCGCAGGGCCAGCTGGACGCACCTCCCTGTGACCCAAGGCTCTGAGGAGGTGGGAGGCCCGGGACAATCACTGGAGTGATCTGGGGGCCAGGGCCTCCCGCGGGCCGCTCTGCGGGCACCGTGGTCACGGCTCATGGTCACGGCTGCTCGCCTGGCCAGCCTCTCCCTAATCTCCCAGTGGGACAGCTCTGAGACAGAGCCAGGGGAAGCTGTGCTGTTGGACGGCTGGGTGGGGGGCGGCAGAGGTGGCCTCTGACCCGGGCGGGAAGGTGGTGGCTTGGGTATCCAGGTCACCCGAGGCCTCTAGGTATTGCCCTCCATGCCCTGGACAGGGAGCTCATGGCCAGGACTGAGTCTGCCCGCGGCTTCCCCCTTCCTCCCCAGTAGCTGGGGCCGGGGCCTGCCTCCCACCAACACCCACATCTGCACCGCTGGACTCTGGGCGGCCTGGGCGCTGGCAGGCATACCTCAGGGCCCGCTGGACACGGCGGCTGCAGTCCGGGGCCAGGAGCCGTCCCCTTCTGGTGTCCAGGAACTTCTGCACGTGGGGCAGCAGCGCCTTGCCGGGCGGGAAGAGGCCGGTGCAGAGCCACAGCAGCTGCCAGCCCCGCTCCTCGCTGTACCTGTGGCCACAGAGCCCTCAGTCTGGACCCTCCGGGACCAGCTGCCGGCGCCCATGGCCCCGCTGCCCGATGCCAAGAAGGCCTTCACACCCAGGCGCTGGCAGAGGTGCTACTGTGCCCATTTTGTGGAGGAGCGTGCTGAGGGTTAGAGGCCCAGGGAGGCACTGGGCAGGGCCGAGGCCCCTTGCTATGACCACCCCAGGAAGTCTGCAGGACAGACCAGGGTTCCAGCCCAGCCGTGGCTGCTTGGAGTGCCTGGCAGGGCGTGTGGCCGCCGTGAGCTGCCCCCTCCCCTCTGAACAGTGGGCACGGCCTTTGGGAGCGGGTGAGGATGGAGGGCCTGGCATGGCCCGGCCGCGGACCTCTTGGTATTGTGCGTCAGCTGCTTCAGGATCTGACAGTAGACCTCGTCCTGCAGAGCGGCCTCCTGGAGGGCCCCCTCGAAGATCTGGTCGGTGAGCTCCAGCGAGGCCCAGGCCTGCCTGGACGGGTAGTCGCCCATGTACCTGAGGATGCGTGTGGCTGTCAGGGAGAATAGGCTGGCTGGTGGGCACCCTGCCCGAGCCCGCCCCACGAGGCTGCAGGCCGCCCCGCCCTGTGTGGCCCAGCCCCTGGGGGGCTGGCAGCGGGACGGTGCTGGGGAAGGATATCGATGAAGATCTGGCAGGCGGCGTCCCGCAGCTCCACGGTGGCGTGGGTGCGCCGGAGCAGAGGCTGCCGCAGGGGCTCCGGGCTGTGAGCCCACAGGTGGCCCCGGGCCCGGGCCAGGGGGGCCACGGCTCTGCTGACCGTCTCCTTCTCCGGGGCCCTGGCAGGACAGAGCGGCGTGAGGCCCTCCTCCCCTCCTCGCCCTGCTCCTCTGGGGCCGCCCCACCTGCCTGCTGCCTGGCGCCAGGGGAGCCCCGCCCCAGTGGGGTCCCGCGGGGATGCCCACAGCACTCCGCCCCAGGTGGTGGTAGGAGCCGAGGGCTGCCTCCCTGCCTGGGGAGACCAGGGACACCCCCTGCCTCTGTGGCCCCCGCGGCCTCAGGGAGCCCTGGTGGCGGGGGTGGCACCTGAAAAACGAGGAGGAGAACTCCTCCAGGGTGTGCAGCTTCTCGGGCGCCGGCTCCTCAGGCGCGGCTTCTGCAGGCGGCCTGGCCTGGGCTGCCAGCTTCCGCTTCTCTGGTGACATCGCCAGCAAGCTCTGTGGGGGCACGGGCGTGGGTGCCCCGGAGCCGCGCCCACAAGACCCCCCCTGGGCTCCGCCTGACCTGCTGTCTCCGTGCCTTGGGAGGGTGGGACCACGGAGCTGCTGGCACGCTGTGTGACGGGGACCCGGACCACCCCCCGCCGCCACCTCCCTCAGGAGGGCGCCTCTCCTGGGGCCTCTCTCCTGCCGCCTGCCCTCACTCCCAGCCACAGCCAAGAGGCCACAGCCGGCCGCCCGGGGCTTTATACTCGCCATCCACTGGTCATTTGCCCAGTGCTCCTGGGCGGGGCCCCTGTGTGCTCAGCCTGGTATTGCAGGCACGGGCGTGGGTGCCTACGGGTCTGCCTCCCTGGGGCTGGCTCAGGGCGGGGGGTGGGGGTGGGGGGGGGAGCGGGGAGGCAGGCCCCGAGCTAGGACCCGCGTCAGACAGGTTACCAGCAGCTGTGCCGAGGGCTTGGTGAGCGTGGGGATGGCGTAGAGGCAGGCGGCGAGCACCAGCCCCGTCCTGCCTGTCCTGTCGTTCTGGCCCGGGACCCAGTCCTCAGCCGCCAGCGGCCCCTGGCTCTTGGTCAGGATCAGCAAATCCCCCTTCTTGAAGGGCAGGAGGGTGGCGTCGCCTGCGCTTCGGTCACACACAGAGGAGAACGCACGCTGACCCGTGGCTCTGCGGAGGCGGCTCTGGCTTTGCCGAGGTGAGGAAGCTGCGGCAGAGCTGAGAGCCAAGGCCGCTCTGACGGGATGGGGGTGGGACTCCCAGACCCTGGGCCCTGGAGGGCCCGACAGGCGGGCAGGGCTGGGGGCCCTGACCACGGCCCCACTCTGGGAGACCTGCTCAGAGGCCTGACCTGGAGCCCTGGCCTGCAAGGCAAGGGGCGCGTGGACAAGGGGGAGAAGCCCACTGGCATCACCATGCCAGCCTAGATGCCGTGTGACCCTCATCTGTAGCGTGAGAGAACAGTACCCTTCCCTGGGGGGTGGGGGACGATTGGGTGCAAGTTCTCCCCTCCCCTCCCAGCGAGCCCCGCCTCCAGGCCGGGCAGCCACAGCCCCTCTGCTCTCCCAGGAGCTGCACGGATCCCCCTCCTAGGGCTGACCCTGCACAAGCTGCCTCCCTGCTCTGGCCTCTGGCCGCTGGCCGCTGGCCTCTGGCTCCGTCTGTGGAATCGGCCAGCAGCCCGCTGGGCGGTGCTGGAGCTCAGGCTAATGGCCGTGTTCTGAGGGGAACAGCCCTGCCAGGTGCCTTGGAGGGCGCAGTCGCCGTGAACCCCTCATTCTGGGGAAGGCAGGGCTTTGCCCGAAGCTACCCCTCAGGGTCTCGTGGTCCACTTTCCACTCAAGTCCCTGCGCCCGCCCCATGCCGCAGGGCTGCCCCCACCCGCACCGCGCCCAGGCACCTGTGGCCTTCTGGTCCTCCAGGGCCATGGCGAACACGGACCGCTCCTTCAGGCCCTCCAGAAACACGGCCACCAGCTCGGCGATGGCCACGCTGCTGGGCGACACGAACTCGTACTCCTCCTCGTGCAGCGTGGAGAGCAGCAGCCTCTGCCCGCCCCGGGCCTCCCTGAGGGTGAGGGCCCCGTGACCAAAGGCCTCCTCTGCCCTCCCCACCCAGCCCCGCAGCACCCTGAGTTACACATGAGGACACAGAAGGGTTTGTCCGGGGCCACTGGCAGGGCCAGGGCTGGTCCAACCCCGGCACCGCTGTGTGGTGGGCAAATGACGGTGAGAGCTCAGGGCCCCTAGGGCCCCAGAGGCAGTGGTGGTGCCAACCCCTGGCATGAGGGCTCAGCTCTGGGCAGGTCACGAGGCGGCCAGTGTGCAAGATGCCCAGGGCACTGCAGGAGCCCAGCAGGAGCTGTGAGCCACATGCCTGTTTACTCATGTGCAGGCTGGCAGTGCCGTGAGGACCTAGCACATGGGGATGTGCCCAGCGTGGTCAGCCTCAGGAAGTGGTGGCCAATGTGTGCCCTGTAGCCACTGTAACAATGACGATGGCTACGCCCCCCTGGGAGCTTCCATGAGGGCTCTGCAGGCCCAGGCCGGCCGTCCCAGAGGCGGAGGCCTTCTCAGGAGACAAGAGCCATTGGGAGCGGGGCGGGGCTGAGGCCAGCTGGCCTGCAAGGCCGCCCTAGTGTTGCTCTGTGACCTGGCACGCACCCAGCCCCCTCCCTCGATTGCTTGCCCAGATGGCCTGCACCTTCCGCGTGACCCGTCGGGAGGGAGCCTGCAAGGAACGCACCTCAAGGTGCACGGTGGCCTGCCCTTCCCAGGAGGACGGGGGTGAGGAGAGGCTGAGGGCTGCTCAGCGGTCAGCGCTCCCTCTCTGTACACGGCAGCCTGCACCCGCACCCACACCCGCACCCACACTCGGCGGGCTCCCCGGGGCAGCGCCTCCTCCCGTCGCCTCTCCCCAAGCCCCAAGGCCCGAGCTCGAGGAGCGGGCCTGGGCAGCCCTAGACACCCACCTGTTGGTGACCAGACTCATGATCTCCGGGAAGGAGAGCTCCAGGAGTGGCCGCTCCCGCAGGTCCAGGAAGAACAGCCCTTTCCAGTTCACAGCCAAGACCAGCTGAGTCCTGGGCAGCCGGGGGCCTGGCCGGAGACGGGTGTGAGGCTCACTGGCCCTGGGCGGCGTCCCCACCTGCACCTGCCCGCGCCCCGCCCGCGCCCCTCCCACACCTGCCCGCGCCCCCCCGCCTGCACCTGCCCGCGACCCCTCCCCCCCGCCCGCACCTGCCCAAGCCTGCCCGCACCCCGCCCGCACCTGCCCGCACCTGAGAAGGTGGTGACTTCGAAGAGTCTGGAGAAGAGCAGTGGCCACTGCAGGCGGGCGGCGCCCACCACCTGCTCCTGCACCGCCTGCTTCTGGGTGTGCGGCACCTGCTCAGACACGGAGTCAGCACCATCACCCTCGGCTCCCTCACGCGGCACCCCCTCAGCAAACACGCGCTCGGTGGGGAGGCTGGGGCGGAGGCAGCCTCAGTTCACCGCCCTGGGGAGGACCCTCCACAGCTGGTTTGGAAAAAGGAGGCGGGCTTTCCTCCTCTTTAGCATCCGGACGGACCGATGGACGGCTGCCTCTGGGAAGGCTGAGGGCCCTGCAGTGTCCGCGGGCTCCTGGCTGTGCGCTGGCCAACGCGTGCCTCGCGGTCGGACCTGGCTCTGGGCAGGGCCTGTCTTGGAGTCCCCCTCTGTCCTTGGTGCCTGTCTTTCTCCTCTCGCATGTTTGGGGAGCACCTCCAGGGGCCTCCCCCTCAGCCCCTCCCCCTCCCTCCTGCTGTCCCTCCCCCTCCCCTTTCCTCCGTCTCCACTGCTCTGTGTGCCTACGGAGCACTCTCTTTACTGTTTGTTGAATAAAATATTTCCCTTGTTCCTGCTTTAAAAAGTGGTCACACATGTTGGGGAACATGACGGGCGCCCACGTCGGAGGGCCTGGCCGCGGCCACACGCTCAGAGCGACACTCCAGGCCCCTCTTCCGGGATTTAACCTGGTGAGTAAACCGACTGAGTGGAGGTTGTATCTGCAAAGCGGTTCCCTTGTGCTTAACGTGAAAAACGGGAAACGACCTTGACACTCATCACTAGGCATCAGAAAAGTGATGCCTTAGTGCACAGCATGCGGCCACTGAAATGAACCTAAAGTCAGGAAACCGCCGGCTGCGCGGCCAGGCGAGGAAGCAGGTGGAGATGTCACAGAACATGCGCCTTCTCCTTTTAAAAGGCGCATTTCCCACTCGTCGTAGTCACATCTCGGTTGTGTATGTCGATAAAGGAGTCTGGGGGGATGGGATGTGTATCACAGTGTTAAGCAGATCACCTCAGGATGGTTTCACTTTCCTCTCCTGCTTGTCTGTATTTTCTGATTTATTGGGTAATGTACACTTTAAGAGGTTAATGAAAAAAAATCAGTGAAACTACATTCACTTTGGAAAAAAAGGGGTGAGGGGAAATTTCCCAATTCTGTACCCTCCCCCTAACTTCCTGTCCTAAATTACGAAGCCACTACTTACTCATGGTCCCTTAGGTTCCGTGGCCTTCGGCCCCTCCCTCTCCCCCGAGCCCTGAAAAGCCCACGCCTCTTGCAAACCCATCCACTCAGGCCGAGGAGCAACATCCACGCCCAAGAGGGGCTCTGCTCCCCAAATGCCTGTCTGAGGAACGCGAGTGCCTGGCACGGCCCAGCAGCCAGGCTTCCTGCTGCAGGACAAGCCAGGGCCTTTCACTGCCCCCACGAGCAGGACAGAGCAATAGCATTTCCCAAACCAGAGGCACCCAGGACCCTGCCGCCACCCACCTCAGGCCGCCTTCGAGGGCAGCATGAAACAGTGTCATCTGCAGTGCCCTTCTCTGAACTTGGGTGGCTTCTGCCATGGGAGCCCCTGGGTGGGGCGGGCCTCCCTCCCTGTGTCAGCCCATGTGCCAGGGAGGGTGGGGTGGAAGGATTAATGCAGGCCCCAAGCACCCAGGGCCCAGGGAGGCGGAAAGACTGGGCCAGGGCAGAGCCGGGCGGGGCCCTCTGTGCCCGAAGGCCGGACCCTGACAGATGCTGCGGTCGAGACCAGTGGGATGAGCCATCCAGACCCACGATGCCAACTCAAAAGGAGGCGGCGCGTGGGCCGGGCCTGTGACCAGCGCTGACGGAAAGGGCCTGGGTAGACCTGAGGCCCCAGAGCTGTGCTCACTGGCAAGTTCAAGTTCCTGTGCCCAGAGGGTGGGCCTCCCCCAGCCCCACCCCCAAGGGAGAGCCAGGCCGCAGGCTGACCTGGGCGAGGGCGGCAGTGACGAGGCTAGCCCACTGCTCCGGGGGCTTGGTCCGGTACAGCTTGGGGGGCACGCAACTGGGCAGCAGTCCCTGCACGGCCTCCCTCCCCACGGAGGCGCCGAGCTGCACGTAGCAGTGCCGGGCCAGCAGCTCCACCAGCTCTTCCTCCTGCAGCCGGACAGACATGCTGGTGAGGGGCAAGCTGTAACCCCAAACCCCAGCAGCGATGGCCGGCACTCAGGCCGACCAGGAGCAGGAGCAGCTGCCAGGCCTGACCCTCCTCTGGACAGAACTTGCCCTTTCCCACCCAGCGGTGCACCCACCCTGTGCCCTTGGGGGCCAGGGAGCTCCTCTCCAGCCCTCAGGGAGCCCCGAGGGTGGAGGCCTGGGCGGAACCCTGACATCACTGCGGGGGTGCATGCGGGCCAGGCCTGTACCCTGTCTCACCCAGGCCTCCCGGTCACAGGTGGCCAGGGCCACCCTGAGGGGCTTCTGCGAGCACTCGGGGGGGGGGGGGGTCTGAGGCCCAGGCTCAGTCCTGGCTCCAGTGCCCATGAGGCCAGTCCCCCTGCCCTCCTGCAGCTGCTGCCCTCAGGGCCTGGCCAGCCCTGGCTCCCTGCCCACTGCCCCGTCCTCCCTGACGGCTAGAGGGGTGACCGCATAGGGGCTCTGGCCCTCCGCCCTCCGGCGCACCCTCCTTCCCGCGATGCTCCGGGGCCTACGAAGCTCGGGCGCCTCTGCTCTCCTGGACGAGGGCCTGAGAGCCCAGGCCACGCTGCTCGAGAAGGCAGGGGGCGCTCAACCAGGGCCGAGACCAAGCCATGACCTCGAAGCCGGCCCTGCCACCCCACCAACAGCTGCCCTGAGCGAGGCCTGGGCTGATGGGGGCTTCCCTGCCAGCTGCTGGGAGGAGGCGCCAGCACACCCTGGTGCGAGGGAAGAGGACATGGATGCTGGCGGGAGCGCCCTGAAGCCAGGCCGCCAGCAGCCCTGGGGACTGCCAGCCCCAGCCCTGGGGGAGCCCCTCACCCTCTCAAAGCTGTACTCGCCGGACCAGACGCCGTGGAGGACTTGGCGGTAGATGAGCTCAGTGCTGACGGCATCCTCCTGGGGGTTGTGCCAGGGGCTGAAGAACTCCTTCCGGAAGTAGAGGCGCCAGGGCGACTGGCGCTCGCTCTCGCCCCTCTCCCGCGCCAGCTGCTCGCACTGGCCAATGGCATCCATCACATGGTCGCGCCCACTGCCCAGGGACCAGAACTGAGGCCAGACGGGCATGGGGTCAGGGCGCTGTGCACAGGCACCAGGGGATGCCTGCTCTCAGCCACCCACTGTGGGCTCCAGGGGACCCTGGGGACCCTCCGCACAGGGACCTGGCTCGCCGGTCACTCCCTTCCTCCTCCCACTGGCCCCCAGGGGAGGCAGGGCTGGTGCCGCCGCTGCCACGACAAGGGTGGTGCACTGAACTCGCTGGTTGGCATGAGGGAAGCCAAGACTGGGCATTTGGGTGGTTGAGGATGTGGGTCTGGTGGAGGTGGCCGTGGGGCCCTCGCATCTGCTGCATGGGCGTTGTCCCCACAGTGAGGGTGGGTTGGACGTGTGGGTGCCTGGGGTTGGCTATGTGGGGGCCGCTCAGGTGAGGGGCTGGCAAGACGTGCTGGGGGCACTGGGCCGAAGGCTGCCATGGGCATGTGTGTGAGTGTGCATTCATGTGTGTTAGTGTGTGTGCATGCATGTGTGTGAGAGAGTGTGCATGTGTAAGAGTGAGTGTGCATGACAGAGTGGGTGTATGTGTATATCTGTGAGTGGATATGTGTAAGTGTATGAAAGAATGTGTGCATGCGAGTGTTTCTCTTTGTGTGAGTGTGTATGTGTGTATAAGTGTGTATGTGTGAGTGTGTGCATATAAAAGTGTATGTGCATTTGGGTGTGAGTATGTGTATAAGAATGTGTGTGTGCGTGTGTGTGTGTGTGTGTGTGCATGTGTGACTGACTGCATATCTGCGAATGTGTGAGTGAGTGTGTAAGTGTGTGTACCTCTGTCTTGGCCACTGGGAGGAAGAGCAGTGGCCGGGCTGTGTGGCTCATGGGCTGAGCTGGCCTGGGAGCCGGGTGGGGGATGGGGGGCTGCCCAGCACCTTGTCGTACACGGCGACCTGGAGGGAAAAACCCAGGTGGTCCCGGAGGCCCTGCTGGCGGGCGATGTGCAGGCAGACTTCCTGCGAGGTCGAGGCCGAGTCCACTGTGACGGTCAGGCTCTGCCCCGTCGCCAGGGCGACGTGCACCGGGATGTGCTTCCTGGACTTGACCGCCTGGGGGAAGGCGAGGCAGTCCCTCGGCTCCAGGGCCGCTCTGCTGTCTGCGGAGCTCTGGCGCCCTGGCCGCGCTGCCACAACCCGCTCCCTTCTTGCCCCAGAGCTCTGGCCAGCAGAGGTGGCTGCGGCCTGATGGTTGATGGTCGCGGTGGGGCAAGAGCAGGCTGCCCAGTGCTGTCCGCGGCGTGCAGCCAGCAGGCAGCGCCCCCCCACCCCCAGCCCCCATGGGAATCCTGAGCTCTGGGACCCGAGTGGCTGAGAATCAGAGGCTCAGAAGAGCCCATGGCAGTTGCCCCGTCCTGGACTCTGGAACGTTCTGACACCTGGGAACCACAGTTCCCTCTGCGTGAGCACAATAGGGAGTGAGCACCCAGACAGCGGCCACAAGGGCACGTGCCGCCCAGGGCTCGGGCCGAGCAGGTCGACAAGGAACTTGGGCGGCAGGAAGAGCCTGAGAACATGCTTCCTGCTGGCAGGACCAAAGAAGGCACCCCAAACCTGGGCTAGAAGAGCCGCAGGGGCTGACACCACCCTGACCATCTCCCACTCCAGCAGGCCCCTACCTGCAGCTCCAGCCAAGTGGGGGGCTCCGTGCGAACCCCGTTGGCATAGGTGCGTCTCAGGCGCTCGGCACAGAAGGGCCCGTAGCCGGCTGGCCCTTCGCCGATGAAGTTCAGCAGATACTGCGGGCGAGGAAGGGACAGGGCCAGGTCACTGTCTACTTCCCGCCGAGATGGGTTCCAGCGCCGCAGTCATTCCCGCCTGTGAGGCGAGGGTGTGGGCCTGGCCGTGCGGCCACTGCGATGCCCGCCGACATGCAAGCACTCACTGTGCACCCTGGACTCCTGGGGTCACGCCAATGATATCCCAATAAAGCTGGGAAAATTGTAAATTTTAAAATGATAATACTCAGCGTTGACAAAGCGTGTTCTTATGAGAAGGAAGATAAATTGGACATTTCTTAGGATCAATTTGTCAATGTTTTAAATAGTACATAATTTTAAAATGTGCACACTCTTGGCCCAATGATTCAGACCTCTCCTAAAGGCATCTTAGAGAGAGGAAGGGAAAGAGAGAGGGAGGGAGAGAGAGTGAGAGAGAGAGAGAGATCAGTTGCCTTCCGCACGTACCCCGACGGGGGTCGGAACCTGCAGCCCAGGCACGTGCCCTGACCAGGAGTGGCACTGGCGACTCTCTGTGCACAGGATGCGCTCGGCCAGCCGAGCCACACTGGCCATGGTGCTCATGGTGACAAGCAATTGGAAGGTGGGCCCTGGTGCCATCCACAAGCTGCACACTCTCCAGGCAGCCACCGTGGGGGCCTTCCAGCTGGCACTTAGGGAAAGCGGGAGCACGGAAAGGCACGTGCGGAGATGGTGAAACCCACAGAAGACTTGATGTTCAAAACACGTTTGGTAAAATGTGTTGAAAACCTTTTCAGAGACGTTGTGAGGCGATGCAGCTGGGAGTTCCCTGGTGTTGGGGGCCCTAGTGCCCGGGGCAGACGGTGGGCAGCACACCTCCTGCTGTCCCCAAGGGACACGCAAGACAGCGAGGCGGCGCCTGTGCGACGGCAGGCCGACACTGGCACACCACACAGGCCAGGGGCAGTCGCGGAAGGTGCCTCTGGGTCTGGGGTGACTTAGACTCTCTGCCTTTCCTCCATCTGACGTTTGTGAGATGAACCAAAGGCAGAAGCCAGGGAGCCCAGTGCCTGGACCTGCTCCGCCTGGCCCTTCTGTTTTCAGTTCTAGGGGCCCGGAGACCTCCGCCTGCTCCTCCTGGCCCCTCCTCTTTGCATCTACCCTCTCATCGTCTCCTCAGAGGAGCCGTCCTGGTGCTGTGACCAAGTGAACTGCAGACCCTAAGCAGGGGCTGGAAAGCCAGGTCTGGCGCCCTCTCTTACATAAGGGGAAACTGAGGCCGAGAAGCATGGGCACTGACCATCCTGGCCAGTAGAAGCAGAAGAACAGGGCCATAGCTCAGGATTTCTGGAATGCTCCATGGCCCAGGGCCAACGCATCCTCTCACATACCCTGCCCTCCCCACCCCCCACCAGCCCTGCCCTGGTCCTGCCCACCCCCCACCAGCCCTGCCCTGGTCCTGCCCACCCCCCCACCCAGCCCTGCCCTGGGCTCGCCCCCCCCCCCCCACCAGCCCTGCCCTGGTCCCGCCCACCCCCACCCAGCCCTGCCCTGGTCCCGCCCACCCCCACCCAGCCCTGCCCTGGTCCTGCCCACCCCCCACCAGCCCTGCCCTGGTCCTGCCCACCTTCATGAACCTCTCAGAGGGTGGGAAGCAGCCCAGACAGAGGCTGAGCAGGATCCAGCCCCGGGCCAGGCTGCTGGTTTTCAAGTTCCCCGACAGCTGCTTGCAGATCTGGCAGTAAATCTCGTCCCTGAAAGACAGACACAGGCTGCAGGCTGGCTCAGAGCAGCAGGGGCAGGGGAGGGGTACACAGCTCCTGCTGCGCCCCTACATGCGGCCATGGCCGAGGGGCCTCCAGCCTCCTCGCCTCCAGCTGCCTCCCTGGCCGACCTGGACCCGTCATCTCCGGAGATAGCACCCCCGTCTGCACGGGGCTCTGCCCACTCACGTTAGCCCTTTCCTGGCTCATCAAGGCTGTAGCCTTGTCCTCCTTGTCGGGCATCTCATCCCCTCAGGCTTTGCCCCTCCCTCACCCGCTCTGCCCACAATGCCCTGGCCTTCTCGTGTGGGGCACGGAGGGCCCCGGGGTCTCCAGCCACAGCGCTGGCCTCGGCCGCCCAGACCTTTGCCTGACCTGACCTCTCCTTTCCCCAGCGTCACAGCTACTTCACACCTTCTCTTGCGCTGGCATCCTCCCCTGCCTGCACGCAGGTGCCCGCCCCCCACTGCAGAGGAGATGGGACTCACAGGAGAACCCCACTCCTCCCTCCTGACCGGTGCCCGTGCCCACAGCCTCACAGGCTTCTCTGCCTCCCCCGCGGGAGGGCCTCTCCTGATCCTGCCCCTTTATCGAGCTCCATCCTCACTACAGTGTCCCACCCCCTCCAGCCTCACAGGTCCGAGGCCAGCATGGGTCCCGCACCCAGCGGGCGCTGGTGTGCAGCAGCCAGCTCTTCTGGGGAGCCCTGATTCATGCGTTGGCCCAGTGCTGTGGCTACATATTCCTATCGATGTCCATTTCAAGCTACCAACCTGATGCCACTGAACACAGAGTTGGGAAGAGATGTGCCCCATCTACTCTCGTGACCGAGTAAACTCAGCCATGGCTCATCTCTTTCTCAGGTCTCCACAGGCAACACCGCCAGCCATTCGCCCAGCTGGGAATCTGGGAGCCATCCCAGTCTCCTCCATCAGCCACCACCTCCTACCCTCTGTCTCCCAGATGTGTTCTCTGTCCCCTCCTCTTAGCTGCTGCTCCCGGGCCATCTCTCATCAGTTCGCTCTGCCTCTGTCGCAGCCCTCTCCTGGACTCCTACTCCCAAGCCTGTCTCTCCATGTCATTGCCAGGGAGAACTTTCTGGAAGCCAAATATGGCCATGGTCTTCTCTTCCTCAGAACTTATCCCTACTGCCTCTATGATTAAATTCGAACTCCGTTCCCAGCGGGGATAAACCACTTGGCATGCCCAACCTGTGGGCTGTTTCCGAGTTCCGTGACCCTGTTCACCCTCCGTCTCTCTGGTGAGACACCCTTTCTTCCCACGGCCCTGCCCCTGCCTAGGAGGCGTCACCACTACTCTTGGCACCCTCAGTGGACCCCTATCTTAGCACAAGCAGCTACTGCAGTCTCCGGGTCCACCCATGCTCCCCAGCGGAAGGGTCCCTCCTTGAGGACAGAGCGATCCACGGTCATCTCTGCACCCCAGGCCTCGGCGCCAGCCCTGGCTGTGAGCAGGCACTATAAATAGTTACTCGAGTGTGACTGGATGTGGGTAGAACATTTGCTTTGTCTCAGAATTTGGCTAAGATCTCAGAGCCAAAGACAAACAGATGACAACACACAACCTTCTAAAGCAGCGGTTCTCAACCTTTGGGTGTCGAACGACCCTTTCACAGGGGTCGCCTAAGACCATCGGAAAACACATATATAATGACATATTGTTTTTGTGATTAATCACTATGCTTTCTTTAATTATGTTCAATTTGTAACAATGAAAATACATCCTCATATCAGATATTTACATGACGATTCATAACAGTAGCAACATTACAGTTATGAAGTAGCAACGGAAATAATGTCATGGTTGGGGGCCACCACCACATGAGGAGCTGTAGTAAGGGTCGCGGCGTCAGGAAGGTTGAGAGCCGCTGCTCTAAGAGGCACATCCCCTGGGATCTACTAACAGATGCAGCGCCAGCTCAGCCCTCTGCCCACGCAGCCTGCACCAGCGAAACGAGGCACTTAACAGGCTGCTCCTGGAAGGGACTTCGTGGGAGTAGAGAGATCTCTGGCCTGTCTCCACTCGCCCAAACAAGCGGGCGTGAGGGGCCAGGAGCTTGCCAATGCAGATGGAGGCTGTCTGCCTACCCCCGTGAGGCGTGCACAAGCTGCCCTGATGGCCAAGGGGCGGAGAGCACGTCGAACACGGGGAATGTCTCTGAAGGAGGTGAGCTTCAGGTGTTGAGACCCCACACGAGCGGGCAGCCCATTGCTCCAGAAGAGCCAGCAGCAAGAGGCTGTGGTGTGTTTCATTAGGGGACAGAGTGGTGTGGGGTCTCCAGGGGTCACTGAGAGTGTGTCAGCCCCACCTGGAGGCCAGCGATGCATCAAAGTGCCTGCAGGGTTATCTGAGGGGCCCACAGTGCCTCTCATTGGGATGCAGCTTGGACTGGCTGCCATCCTGGAAGGGGCGTGGCCAGCGAGGAGTCAGATGAGAGAACCAGCAATAGAACCAGCTACGTTGGAAGAGTTGCCTGGTTAGTGTCCCTCAGGCTTTCCCAGGGGATCTTCCTCAGAGCAAGTAAAGAGCCCTTGATGGGATCATGTCTGCTGTGCTGAG
Source organism: Myotis myotis (assembly GCF_014108235.1). Lineage (NCBI taxonomy): Eukaryota > Metazoa > Chordata > Mammalia > Chiroptera > Vespertilionidae > Myotis > Myotis myotis. The sequence goes on along the minus strand of NW_023416390.1, from coordinate 93,302,673 downwards.
ACCCGGCGTGCAGGCCGCAGGGCAGGGAGCAGAGAGCAGGGAGTGCCTTGCAGGTAGTGAGCAGAGAAGGAGGCTGTGGCTAGGGGCTGAGAGGCAGTGAGGGGTCAGTGTTCTGAAAGGGGCTGAGGTGAGAGTGGGACTGACCTGAGGCTGGGCTGCAGGAGGGCGTGGCTCACAATGAAGTGCACCTTCTCCAGGTTGGACATGGGTCGGTCGGAGAGGGAGCCCTCAGACTCAAATGCCTCCTCTCCAATATTCAGTTGGCTCGCCACCTGGAAATCAAGAGGGCATCAGGACAGCTGTCACTCTCCCATGGCGAGGGAGGGGCCGGGGCTCGAGGGGGCTGGAGAAGCAGAGCCTGGGACCCTGTGGGTGCAGAGCCGGGAGCCCGGCCCTGGGCGCACCTGGCCCGTGATCTGGGAGGAGCGCTTCAGCTTCATGGAGGAGATGTCCTTGGTCCTTCTGTCCCTGAGGCTGGGCCTCTGTGCAGGGAGAGAGTCTGTGAGTGAAGTGAGCTGGGCAGCACCTCAGGCAGCTCCTGACCTGACAGCCACCTAGGCTGGGGCAAGTGTCTCTCTCCAGCCATTTCCTACTTGGTTTACAACGCGCCATGCAGTCCCTCATCTCCGCTGAGTTTGGCAACACTTACATGTGCTCAGCAAAATCCTCTCTCCTGGCGAGGACACCAGGCCTGAGCCCCGGGAGGGTCAGGACCTTGTCGACGCCAGAGCTTGAGCCTGTCACCAGTAGAGCCCTCTGCGATGGGGCTGGGTCAGAGCCCAGGCCCGACGGCCCAGGCCATGCTCATCCTCAGTGAAAATTGGGCAAATGAACTGGACATGCTCTGCCCACGGCAAGGGGGGGCCCTGCCAGGGCAGCAAAAGAATCTTGGTTGTGAGGCCATGGGGACCCGCTGTCTCCTCAGGCAAAGGTCACACCTGGTCTCGATGGTGCCTTGAGAAGTCGCTGCCAAAAGTAGAGCCCAGTGAGGACTGGGCTTGGGCAGGGTCAGCCCTTCCCGGACTGGGCACCGGCTTCTGGCTGGGGAAGCGGGTTTGCCACAGAGATAGAATGTGCCACACCAGCTGTCCCTCGGTGCAGATGACATGACTGTCTACATGGAAAACGCCAAGAAGTCTATAGAAAGTAAGCACGTTCAGCCAGCCAGTGTGGCTCAGTGGTTCAGCGTCAACCATGACCTGGAAGTCACGGTTTGATTCCCGGTCAGGGCACATGCCCGGGGTGTGGGCTTGATCCCCAGTGTGGGGAGAGGTGCAGGAGGCAGCCAATCAGTGATTCTCTCCATCATTGATGTTTCTCTCTCTCCCTCTCCCTTCCTCTCTGAAATCAATAAAAAATATATTTAAAAAAATAAGCAAGCTCAACAATGTTGTAAGATACAAAGTCAATTCACAGATAAATTATATTTTTCTGTGCTAGCAATGAAACGATGGTGCCAGTTAGCCCTGGCCGGAGCATTCTCCTGTAAACCAAACGGTGTTGGGTTTGATTCTTGGTCAGGTCACATACCCAGGTTGCAGGTTCGATCCCCAATTGGGGCATGTGCAGGAGGCAACCAATTAATGTTTCTTTCTCTCCTTTAAATATCTCTATCTCTATGTCATCTATATCTATCATCTATAGCTATATATACACATATATATACAATATATATATATATATACAGATATATATACACACACAAACATATATATATATATACAGTAAAACCTCGATGTAATGGACTAAGTTGAGCGAGGGTGTGTCCATCAAAGTTGAAAGTCTGTTACATAATACAGTAGGTTTTCCAAATGCATACATTAAAAAGTTGACAAATTAGTTTACCTGTTTTTACTTATATAGACACATTTGTGTGATTATAATTATGTATGAAAAGTTTAATTTCACAGAAAAGTTTTCTGTATGTTTTACTGTCATTTTAAATTTATACTGAATAGATCCAGTAAATGCAAAAGCACACGGCTGGGGGATGGGCGTGGCTTAGCGCACATGGGGATGTGGGCCAACACGAGTTAAAACTGCTGAAGTCACGCCACAGACAATAGAACCAGTTACTGAGCACGATGCCGTGTGATCACATGCTTATCATCCCTGAACACTGTTTAAGAGCAATGACTCCTGGATTTAAATATGTAGACTAGAGCTGTAGATATGTAATATTTACTTATGTCGGTGAAATTACTGCAGTGTTTTTTCCAACATACGGCCTATTCGCTAAAATTAGTTAAAAATGACAGTGAATTAATAACAACAACAACAAAAATAACCTGTTTATATATATAAAAGGCTAATATGCTAAGGTCTGAAAATATCTAGGGTTTACTATATATATATATACTAGAGGCCCAGTGCACGAAATTCGTGTGTGTGGGGGGGGGGGGGCGGGCGGGGGAAGGTGTGTCCCTCAGCCCAGCCTGCACCCTCTCCAATCTGGGACCCCTCGAGAGATGTCTGACTGCCCGTTTAGGCCCCTATACCACCAGAACTGCTGGCTCTCAACCGCTCACCTGCCTGCCTGCCTGATTGCCCCTAACTGCTTCTGCCTGCCAGCCTGATCACCCCTAACCATTCCCCAGCCAGCCTGATCAACGTCTATCTGCTCCCCTGCCGGCCTGGTCACCCCTAACTGCCCTCCCCTGCCAGCCTGGTCACCCCTACCTGCCCTCCTCTGCAGTCCCGATTGCCCCCAACTGCCCTCCCTTTCAGGCCTGGTCCTTTCCAACTGCCTCCCCCTGCTGGCCTGATCGCCCACAACTGCCCTCCCCTGCTGGCCATCTTGTGTCCACATGGGGCGGCCATCTTGTGTGTTGGAGTGATGGTCAATTTGCATATTACTCCTTTGTTAGATAGGAGATATATATATAAAATACTAGAGGCCTGGTGCACGACATATTTGCACTGGAGGTGGGGGGGTCCCTCAGCCTGGCCTAGACCCTTTCTCAGTCTGGGAGCCCTTGGGAGATGTTTGACTGATGGCTTAGGGAGCTGGCCTAAGCCGCAGTGGGACATCCTTAGCGCTGAGGTGGAGGCGTCAGCCTGGCTTGTGGCTGAGCTCCCTGTGGGAGCACACTGACCACCAGGGGGCAGCTCCTGCATTGAGCATCTGGCCCTGGTGGTCAGTGCACGTCATAGCGATGGGTCATTCTGCTGTTCGGTCAATTTGCATATTACCCTTTTCTTATTATATATATACTAGGGGCCCGGTGCACGAAATTCGTGCACTGGGTGGGGGTGGGGGGAGTGTCCCTCAGCTCAGCCTGCCCCCTCTCACATACTGGGAGCCCTCAGGAGTTGACCCCCATCACCCTCCAATCGCAGGATCGGCCCCTTGCCCAGGCCTGACGCCTCTGACAGAGGCGTCAGGCCTGGACAGGGGACCCTCATTTCCCCCCATCACTGGTTCTGCCCCCAGCCCAGGCCTGATGCCTCTGGCCCAGGCGTCAGGCCTGGGCAGGGGACCCCCAGACCCCTCCAATTGCTGGCTCTGCCCCTTGCCCAGGCCTGATGCCTCGGCCAGAGGCATAGACCCCCATCACCCTCCGATCGCCTGATCGGCCCCTTGCCCAGGCCTGACGCCTCCGCCAGAGGTGTCAGGCTTGGACAGGGGACCCCCATCTCCCCCCAATCACTGGCTCTGACCCCCGCCCAGGCCTGAGGCCTCTGGCCCAGGAATCATGCCTGGCCAGGAGACCCCCATCTCCCTCTGATCGCTTGCTCCACCCCCCACCCAAGCCTGACGCCTCTGACCCAGACTTCAGGCCTGGGCAAGGGGACCATCATATCCCTCCAATCCCCGGCTCCGCCCCCCACCCAGGCCTGATGCCTTAGCCAGAGGAGTTGACCCTCATCACCCTCCGATCACCAATCACTGGATCGGCCCCTTGACCAGGCCTGAGGCCTCCGGCAGAGATGTCAGGCCTGGGCAGGGGATCCCCAGCTCCCCGTGGTTGCAGGCTCTGCCCCTGCCCAGGCCTAACGCCTCTGGCTGAGGCATTAGGCCTGGGCAGGGGACCCCCAGCTCCCCGCCGTTGCAGGCTCCGCCCCTGCCCAGGCCTAACGCCTCTGGCAGAGGCGTCCAGCCGGGGAGGCGGGGACCCACAGCGGCAGCAGCCCCGCGATCTCCCGCTCTGCCCCAGCCCAGGCCTAAGGCCTCTGGCCTAGGTGTCCGGCCCGGGCAGCGGGGACCCACAGTGGCAGCGGCCCCACAATCGTGGGCTCCGCTTTAGGCCCAGGCAAGGGACCCCTAGCTCCCGGGACTGCCAGCTTCGACCGTGCCCAGCTCCCATCGCTGGCTCCACCCCTACTTCCTGCTATCACTGGCCAGGGCGGCAAGGGCACCTGATTCTCCAATCATGGCTCGGGGGCAGGGCAAAGGCGGCCCCAGGGCCACCTTTGCCCTGCCCCCCAGCTCTTAGCTCCCCCCTGGGTTTCCGATCACTGTCAGTGGCAGGGGGCTTCTTCCTGCTTTCCCTTTCGCCTCCCTGCATTTTGCCTACATATGCAAATTAGCTGCCATCTTTGTTGGCAGTTAACTGCCATCTCAGTTGGCAGTTAATTTGCATATAGCCCTGATTAGCCAATGAAAAGGGTAGCGCCGTACGCCAATTACCATTTTTCTCTTTTATTAGTGTAGATATATATAGCCATTTACAATCTCTAAAAAACCCTTATGTGCAAATATTTTAAAAAAACACACATGTAGGGCATATGCACTGAAAACTACAAAACATTGGTGAAAGAAATCAAAGAAGATTCAAATACATAGAGCTCATGGGCTCGGAGACTCAGCAGAGTAGAGATGTCAATTCTCAAACTGATATACAACAGAACTCCCATCAGACTACCAGCAAGGTAACTTTTGTGGATACGGGCAAGATTATTCTAAGCCAGTGATGGCGAACCTTTTGAGCTCGGCGTGTCAGCATTTTGAAAAACCCTAACTTAAAAACAAAGATTTATATTTTTGATATTTATTTTATATATTTAAATGCCATTTAACAAAGAAAAATCAACCAAAAAAATGAGTTCGCGTGTCACCTGTGACCGCGTGTCATAGGTTCGCCATCACTGCTCTAAGCTGTATATGGATAGGCAAGGGACCTAGAATAGCAAAATCATTTTGAAAGAGAATAATGGGCAGGAGGAGTCAGTGTGCGCAGCTTCAAGACAGTGTATGCCTACAGCCGACAGGACAGCATGGCGTTGGCAGAGGGAGGCACATCGACCCATGGAACAGAAGAGACACAGAAAGAAACCCACAGATTTGCACCACCGATTCTTGACAGAAGTGCAAAATCAATTCATTGAGTGAAGAACGGACTTTTAAATGAAAACGTGAGGTCTGACTGGGAAGCCAGCCTGCCGCGTTCCCAGGCCGTGGCGGGACTGCCCAGGTCGCCCCCAGGGCGCCAGCCCCACAGGCGGCCCAGGGACGCTGGCCTCCTGCCGTCCTGCCGCCCATGGTGTGTGACTTCCAAGACCAGGCACCCAGCTGCCTGCGGGCTGCCTCTCACGTCACTGCCTGGGGAGGAAGCCCTAGGTGGCAGCACCAGGAGCTCGGGCAGCCTGGGTGGCAAGGAACCGAAGCTCCTGCCAACAGCCAAGGGGTGGGGGTGGGGGTGGGGAGGGAGGCTTCTGGGAAGCAGCTCCGCAGCCCAGGGATGCCTGGAGAGGAGGCGGCCCTGTCCACATGACGCAGCCTCAGGAGAGACTCGCGCAGACCTGCCTTGCTCACCGCCTGGTCCTCAGAAAGTGTGAGATAAGGGTCTGTCCCAGGCTGCTGACTTCGGGGGCTGTGTTATAGTGATAGGTCATGGGGACACTGCACAGCCCACGCCTGGGCAACCTCCATGTACTCCAGGCCCCTCTGGCCATGGCACCCTGGGCTGCAGGTGCCCCTAGCGCTCTCTGCAGTCTGCACCAGGACTTGACCATGGGCGGCGTGGGCTCCCGCCATCGGCGGGCCAAGAGCTGTGGCTGCTGGGTAATTCCTGTGGCCGGTCTGGGTGGTTCATCTAAGATGACATCATGGAACTAGGCTTTAGGGAGGACTTCTGTCAGTTCGCCTTCCGTCAGAGGGCGGTGGCACGCTGGCCGAGAGCTTGGTCGTGAGCGCACTAAGCCCAGCTCTGCCCCCCGATTCCCTGCGATTTGGCAGCGGCTCACTTCCCTGCTCAGCTCTTTGCTAAGTAAACAGGTAACCCCTGCCTTGCAGGCCTGGTGCCTGAGACTGGCTGGAGAGAAGCAGCTGGCACACGGCACGCTGCCAGTCGGGGACGTCTGCTGTTATCGCTGTTACATGCGTTCGTGTCCTGTTTGAGTGGAACCCAAGGACCGGAGCCTGGGACCCACCCCAGCAATGACCGTGGGGCTTAAGGGTGAGCCGATGGGGGGCTCTGTGCCTTGCCTCCCCGGGGCCGTGGGCTGGTGGGTACCTGGAGGGTGTCTGCCCTTTGCTGCCACCACCCTCACCCATGTACCTGTGCAGATCCGTGCTGTGGAGGCCGGGCGCTGCCCTCCCTGCCCGCGGCGTCCTGGGCCGGCCGTGTCCTGGCGAAGAGCACGGGCTCGGGGAGGTCGCCCATGAACCTCAGGATGACGCTCCACACAGCCAGGGCGGCCTGCGGACAGGGAGACAGAGGCCTGCTGGAGCCCAGCGCGCGGCCGGGCCCCAGGACCTGCCCCTGCTCGTTGCTCTGAACCACAGCGCAGGCTGAGGCCACGGGCCCTGAGCCGCCGGAGCGGAGCGCTGCGTACCGAGCAGTCGGCGTCGTCCTCGTGGTAGAGCAGCGGGCACCGCAGGGGCTTCCGCACGTGCGTGTGGCTGGCCGACTTCTGGAAGTAGGTTGCCGCGAACTTGGGGAAGCTGTACTCGGCCAGGCCGTCCCTGTCGTCCTCGGGCTCGTCCAGCGCGGGGACGGCGTCCAGGTCCACCTCGGGCAGCTGCTGAGTCTTTGTTTCCAGGTCCTGGGGACCAGGAGGGGAGGGACCAGCATCAGCCTTCCTCTCCGAGCTGTGCTTTCCGAGGCGGCATCTCAGGCCAGGGAGCCCCGAGAAGGTGTGTCTGGCCGGGCACCCGTGCAGAGCCATGTGCCGCTCCCCACTGCCCCTTGCGTCTGAGACCTCCCCACCCCACCCCGGTGGCCCCTGGTGTGAAGCACAGGCCTCGGCGTCGTGAGCAGGTGTGGTGCGCAGCAGGACCGCCTGGGAGCTGCTGGCCTCCCGCCCTGCACTGCCCCTCAGACATGCTTCCTCCGAGCCCAAGTCCCAGCCTCAGGTCCCAGCCACACTGCAGAGCACAGCACCAGGTGCTCTGAGAGAAGGGGTCGGCCTCAGGGGAGAGCTGCGTGTGCATATGAAAGGCTCCAGGAAGTAAGGCACTGGCAGGTAAGAGCCTGCTTACCTGGGAAGGGTGGAACCTGGAGCCCCATTCTCCCCTTTCTCTGCACATCCACCCGGGACCACAGAGCACACTCCTGCTCCCACCCGCCAGCTCCCTGCTGAGTCTGCTTCTCAGTGAGCCCAGAGATCAACAGGTCTGGACTGCGTGGGCCTGGCCCGGCCCGGCTGGACCTTGAAGGACAGGGCCCATCTTACCTCAAAGCGGGAGGGGGCCTGGCCCTCCTGCCCCCCGATCATGGATGGGAGGAAGCCAAACACTTGCTCCACCATCTGGGTGTCGGTGACGGTGTCATAGATTGACTTGCGCTTCCTGGCGGCTGGAGCCCTGGGGCCCGGCTGCTGGTTGGTGGTGGCCGGCAGCCCCTGCGTGCACACCAGGGGGAGGTTAGCACAGGCTCTGCTGGGCAAGCGCCTTAAGAAGCCAAATCCCCTGCTCCTGCCATCATCTACCCAAACCCGTGATGTTCCTCTCGAGTCCTAGACGTCCACAGCTGGTGACTGGGTGAGCCGGGCTCTCTGCCCCCGTGGAGGGGCAGGTCCAGAGACAGAGGTTGCTGCTGGTCCCTGACCCACAGGCTCCCCGAGGCACCACCTCAAATCCAGGGCCTCCGAACCTCGCTTTAACCCGAGGCTCAAGCCTACCTGGTCTTTGTTCAGAGAGCACCCAGCCACTGCCAGGCGAGCTGGTTTGTGCCTGCTGGTCGCCTGGAGCGGACGCAGGCTGCGCCTACCTGAGGGTGCATGCCCTTCCTCGCCCTGGGCACTGAAATAGCGATTTGCTCAGGGCGCCTATTTCCATCTTAACCCCCTTCCTCTCAGTGTCCAGCGGATGGAGGCTTGGTCTCAGGTGCCCTCTGGGGCAAATGGGAGCAGGCACTACTGCCCCGCTCCCCGCCCGCCAGCCTCTCCTGCCCAGACACTCCAAGCTTCTCTTGGCATTTCTGGGCCCTGGGCTGTCATGCCACGGCACCGTAACCAGGAACTGGGGCCTCCCCAGCTCACCGCACCTTCCAGATGACCACAGCCCTGCTGGGAAGATCCCCAAGGCTAAGCAGAGGGGCTCGGGGGCCCGGTCTCCAGGTTCTAGTAGAAGCCTGACCTGCTGCCTGACCCGGGGGTGTCCTGACCCAGGGGGTGTCCTGACTGGAGGGGGTGTCCTGACCCAGGGGGTGTCGTGACCCAGGGAGTGTTCTGACCCAGGGGGTGTCCTGACCCAGGGGGTGGGGGTGTCCTGACTGGAGGGGGTGTCATGACCCAGGGGGTGTCCTGACCGGGGGGGGGGGGTTCTGACCCGGGGTGGGGTGGCACAAAGGCCAGCTGTAGTTATCTCTGAACAGGGAGGGGGCAGGACTGTCTGATGAGGGGCCAACATTGCTGCTCACTCCTCCTGCCCGTCCTCCCGCCCGTCCTCCCCACGGGGCCCAGCCGTCCCCACCTGCTCACGGAGGCAGTGACCACCTACATTGGCTTTCTGCTGCCGAAGGTTCCGTCGGGCAGCCATACCCCTGGCGTGTGCCTGGATGACCACCACGGCCCTCCTCCGGGCCTGGACCTGCTGGCGCACCAGGTAGCCCCTGCAGCGCGCCTGCAGCTGGACCACCCTCTGCCGCGCGGCCTGGTACTGCCTGGTCAGCAGGTGGCTCCGGGCCATGGCCTGCAGGCGCTCGAACCCCAAGAGGATCTGAGGAGCAAGAGAGATGCGCGCTCACGAGGGGCTGGGCCGGGGGGCGGGTGGCCCAGGGATGGCCTTCCCATGGCAACTCTCAGCTCTCGGCTCAGATGAACAGCCTTTCCGGTCTGTGTCGTGTCCCACCCCCCCAGGCCCGCCTGAGCTCTCCTACCAGCTTGAAGTCCTGTCGCGCACGGCGGCCTCTCCACGCGGCCTGCAGGCTCACAGCCGCCTGCCGCTGCCGCAGAAACTCCCGCCTAGAAGGAGACTGCAGGTCAGAGGTGCGGACAGCTCAGACATGTGTAAGTCTGTGGGTAAAAACTGGTTTTTTTTTTGTTGGTTTTTAAAAAATATATTTTATTGATTTTTTACAGAGAGGAAGGGAGAGGGGTAGAGAGTTAGAAACATCGATGAGAGAGAAACATCGATCAGCTGCTTCCTGCACACTCCCCACTGAGTATGTGCCTGCAACCAAGGTACATGCCCTTGACGGGAATCGAACCTGGGACCCTTGAGTCCGCAGGCCAACGCTCTATCCACTGAGCCAAACCGGTTAGGCTAAAAACTGGTTTTGAATGGAAGATGTCTAAGGAACTGTTGGGGAAGATAAACCCACACAATAATCCTCTTCTGTAAGCCAAGAGCAGGGCAGGACTTAGAGCCACTGCCCGTAACTGCCATTGTGGCTGAGGGCAGTCCACCTTTTAGAATAATCCAGAACATCCCCCCGCCCCCACCCACCCCAGATCTATGAAGGGATAAAACCCGTGGCCAACACTTTATTCCTGCAAAATGCTCCCTCCCCTGCTCACTGAGCCAGGCTCAGGCAGCAAGCAGCCCAGTGTCATGAGTGGCTCCTCGGTGGGCAGACCGAGCGGAGGGAGCCTGCCAGGCCCACTCCCCCCCCTGCTCCCTGCGCGGGAGGGCAGGCCTCTGGGGGACACCCTGGGGGAACCTGGCACACACGGATGTATCTTTTATTTCACACTTAACTTTGTTTTCTTATCACTTCTGATAATGTTAGGGTATTTTCTTGGGTTTAGAACAGCAGATCTCAAACATTTAAAATCATCTGCGGGGGGGAGGGGGGGGGGGCGGTTACGGACTTCCAGGTCCCAGAGGAGTGTTAGGGATGGACCTAATGCACAGCAGGACCTGCAGCAACACTGTACCTGGTACATGTGAGTCGTTAAGAGTCAGTCCTCAGTTCTTATCACAAGGAAAAAATTTATTTCTATTTTTCAAATTTATACGAAATGGTGGATGTTAATTACATGTATTGTGGTACTCATTTCCTGACATATCACTCACACAGTCTTCCATGTCAATTATATCTCAATAAAATTGGGGGGGGGGGATAAGAAAATACCATCTGGAGAACCTCAATACTTACTGATGTCTGTGGCCCACCCAGTCTAATTAAGTCTGAATTGTGGTTGAATATATGCATAGCTATGTAATATTTTGGTGCATGTATATACACAGATGATTCTAATATGAGGTCAAAGTAAACAACTGAATTATCTAAAAATAACCCGTCTCCTTCCCACTATGGCAGTGGGTTTTGGCTGTGTGATGGGCTGGGACAAGGTGCTGTCAGCATCTGAGTGGAGGCCCGGGATGCTGCTCAATGCCCAGGACAGCCCACAACAGAAAGCTACACTCCCAAGTGTCAACAGTGTTGGGTTGAAGAACTCTGGTTTCTGCCTTTTTAAAGTAGTCTCTTCTCTGGTTGTATTGGCCATAACAACAATAACACCACCCATCACCAATGGATCGTGCCTGAGGGAATGGAGGAGGCACACCTTTGCCTATCACTCCTCCTGACTACATCTAAAAGCGCTCGACAGGACATATAAAGCAAACAGAAGAAGACTTTGAGAAGGGAAGATGGTAGACCAGCTAGGGACTTCAGAGTCAAGGAAGAATATAAGATATAACTTTTGGGGGTTTTCTTTCTGCCTCACATACTCCAGACTAGGAGCTGAAGAAGTCAGCAATCCAGAAATGGCAATGGCACAGAGCAGAAAGCCCCAAGGTAAGCCTTTGTTTTCTACCAAAAAGGTCCAGAAAGAACAGGTCAGCAAGACAGGAAGCGGTCAGGTAACACCCGTGTACTCCAGGGAAGCACCACAGAAACAGCTGTGGTGCCCGCACCAGAGAGTGCCCGAGGGAGCCTAGACCGCCACCCTCACCAGGGCCTGTCCGAGAAGGCTGAGTAGGAGCCATCCTTGTGTGCCATAATGACCTCCCCCACAGTGTCAGTGAAAACCACTGGGGGACCTGGATCCCCGCCAGCATGTGGCAGTAATGGGGGCCCCTCTCCCTCCATGTGGGAGCTGTGTCAGAGAAGACCCAGTGGAGGATCAGGCTCTATCTCCCGCAGCAGTAACAAGGCTGCTCCTTTCCCTATGGGATCGGTGGAGGCTGCACTGGGGGCAGTAATGAGGCCCTTATGTCCTCTCAGCCAGAGTGGTGCCAGCGGACGCCCTGTGGGCAGCTAGGACTCTGCTCCCAGCCAGCAGCAGTCCCTGGAGGCTCTTGGAGGACTTGGATCTCACCCTATTAGACAGCAAACGGGTGCCACCCACTTCCCCTGCCAGAATGGTGTCAGAGGAAGATAGCTAAAAGTGTATATCTAAACAAGACACATAATTCTTATAACATAATACCCAAAATGTCAAAACCCAGGGAAATATCAACTTTAATGAGAAAAGACCATCAACAGAGACCAACACTGAGATGACAGAGGTATTAGCCATTATAAAAAACGCCCAACAATGCTCACTTGAAACTAATGATAGAATAGAAAGTCTCAGGAAAGAAACAGGAGAAATAAAGTAGAACCAAATTGAAATTTTAGAGTTAAAAATACCACAATGAGTAAAATGAACCTCAGCACACAATGGAAAGAACAGAGGAAAGAGTCAGTGAGCTTGAAGATATAGCAGTAGAAATTATACATCCTGAAAAACAGAGGAAATCAACTGAAAGAGAAGGAACAGAGCATCAGGCACCAGTGGAACTGTAACAAAAGACCTAATATTTGTGTCGCTGGAGTCCCGGAAGGAAAAAAGGAAGAGGCATTGCTGGAAAAGTGCTAGAAGTAATAATAGCCAAAAAGTTCATAAATTTAGCAAGAGATATAAACCTACAGATTCAAGAAACTGAGCAAACTCCAAACAGGATAAGTGCAAATACCGAAGGAGAGGAGAGGGAGAAAGGGACAGAGAGCCTCTTTAACAGCTTGGCCTTTCCCTGGCATCTCCAAGCCCAGCACAAAGCAGATTGCTTTGTAGCTCCTGCCGGGTGGCCCGGGCAGGGTACAGGCAGCTGTTGACCTGAAACTACATCTCCTGGGAGGCCCCAGAGCCAGCTCACCCAGAAGACAGCTTCTCCAGAGCCTCACCCAACCTCCTCCACGAGTGACACACAAATTTTTCTTCTTTTTTAAAAAAATATTTTTATTGATTTCAGAGAGGAAGGGAGAGGGAAAGAGAGAGAGAGAGAGAAACATCAATGATTGATCGGCTGCTTCCTACACGCCCCTTACTGGGGATCGAGCCCACAACCTTGATCAGAACCTTTAATCCGCAGGCTGATGCTCTATCCACTGAGGCACACAAGCTAGGGCCATGGGTAACATACTTCTCAGTCTCATTGGGCACCAGAGCCCTGCTAAAGTGAGTCCTGCTCTATAGGGTCAGCCCCTGCACAGCAGATCCTCTGCTGTGGTTGTGGCCAGTCCTCGCAGCCAGCCAGCCTGGGAGTAAATACCTCCCTTAACATGCCAACAGCATTCAAGGCTCAGCTGTAACAGATGGGTGCAAATAGCCCACCTGGAGTGCCCAGCTTGAGTGACCAAGGAGGCTGCATCCCTGGGCCTACAGAACACCACAAGGCCACTCTACCAAGACCAGGAGACATAGCAGCTCTACCTAATACATAGAAACAAACTCAGGGAGTCTGCCAAAATGAGGAGACAAAGAAACATGTTCCAATTGGAAAAACAGAACAAAAGTTCAGGAAAAAACTAAACAAAATGGGGACAAGCAATCTATCAGATGCAGAGTTCAAAACACTGGCTATAAGGATGCTCAGTGAACTTAGGGGACGAGTAACTAGTGAGAACGTCCATAAAGAGACAGGGAACATAAGAATGGAGATAGAAAACATAAAAAAGAGCCAGCCAGAAAAGAAGAATATAATGACTAAAATAAAGAATGCATAAAAGGAATCAATAGTAGAATAGATAAATCAGAGAATCAAATCAGTAATTTGGAAGATAAGGAAGCAGAAAACACCCAATCAGAATAGCAAAAATCAAAAGGAAGTCAGCCCAGCCAGTGTGGCTCAGTGGTTGAGCATCGACTTATGAACCAGGAGGTCATGGTTGGATTACCAGTCAGGTCACATGCCCGGGTTGCAGGCTTGATCCCCAGGGTGGGGTGTGCAGGAGTCAGCCAATCAATGATTCTCTCTCATCATTGATGTTTCTATCTCTCTCTCCCTCTCCCTTCCTCTCTGAAATCAATAAAAATACACTTAAAAAAGAAAAAAGAACCCCCAAAATTCAGGCTAGAATAAGGAGTATCTGGAACAACCTCAAGTGTACCAACATTCACATCATGGAGTGCCAGAAGGAGAAGAGAGAGAGAAAGAAATTGAAAACCTATTTGAAAAAATAATGGTGAAAAACTTCACTAACCTGGTGAAGAAAAAAGACATATAAGTCCAGGAAGTGCAGAGAGTATCAAACAAGATGAACCCAATAGGTCCACACCAAGACACATCATAATTAAAGTGCCAGAAGTTAAAGACAGCATCTTAAAAGTAGCAGTTAGTTACCTACAAGGGAGCTCCCATAAGACTGTCAGCTGATTTCTCAACAGAAACTTTGTAGGCTAGAAAGAATTGCCAAAAAAATATTCAAAATGATAAAAAGAAAGGAACTACAACCAAGATTGCTTTACCTTGCAAAGCTGTCATTTAGAATTGAACGATAGATAAAGAGCTTTCCAGACAAGAAAAGGCTAACGGAGTTCATCACCACCAAACCAGTATTACAAGAAATGTTAAAGGGCCTTCTTTTAGAAGGAGAAAAAAAATTTTTAAACTATGAAACTAAAATAGCAATAAATACATATTTATCAACAACTAGAGGCCTGGTGCACAAACATTTGTGCACTCAGGGGGGTCCCTCAGCCTGGCCTATGCCCTCTTGCAGTCTGGGACCCCTCGAGGATGTCCACCTGCTGGCTTAGGCCTGCTCCCTGGGGGATCAGGCCCAAGCTGCCAGTCAGACATCCCTCTGGCAGCCCGGGAGCCCTCGTGGGATGTTCACTTGCCAGCGGGGAGCAGGCCTAAGCTGCAGTCGGACATCCTTAGTACTGCTGAGGAGGCGGGAGAGGCTCCTACCACCACCACTGTGCTGGCAGCCATCAGCCTGGCTTGTGGCTGAGCAGAGCTCCCCCTGTGGGAGTGCACTGACCACCAGGGGGCAGCTCCTGCATTGAGCGTCTGCCCCCTGGTGGTCAGTGTGCATCATAGTGACCAGTCATTCCCAGTTGTCCTGCTGTTAGGGTCAGTTTGCATATTACCCTTTTATTATACAGGATTACTTTAAATGTGAATGGATGGCTCTGGCTGGTTTGGCTCAGTGTATAGAGCGTTGGCCTACGGACTCAAGGATCCCGGGTTCTATTCCAGTCAAGGGCACATGCCCGGGTTGCAGGCTCAGTTCCCAGTAGGGGGCATGCAGGAGGCAGCCGATCAATGATTCTCTCATCATTGATGTTTCTATCTCTCTCTTCCTCTCCCTTCCTCTCTGAGATCAATAAAAATATATAAAAAATAAATGAATAAATTTAAATGGCTGTTTGAGCATCATCCTGTGCATCTAAAGGTTGCGGTTTGATTCATGGTCAGGCACATCCCTAAGGTGCAGGTTCAGTCCCCATTGTGGGCATGTACAGAAGACAACCAATTAATGTTTCTTTCTCTCTCCCTTCTTCTAAGCATGTCTTTGGGTGAAGATTAAAAAAAATAAAATAAAATAAAATAAAGACATACAGTGGCTGAAGGGATAACTAAACAAGATATGTGCTATCTACAAGAGGCCGACTTCAGTTCGAAAGATACACCCAGACTGAAATAAAGGGATGGAAAACGATATTTCATGAAAATTGGAACAAACAAATAGCTGGGGTAGCAATGCTTATACCAGACAAAATAGACTTTAAATAACAAGAGACAAAGAATGACCCAGCAACTCCACTTCTGGGTATTTATCCAAAGAAGCCCAGGACACTACAACAAAGACATTCATCTGCCCGTTGCAGCATCATTTATAACAGGCAAGCTGTGGAGGCAGCCTAAGCGTCCACCAGCAGACGACCGGGTAAAGAAGACGTGCTGCATATACACCATGAAACAGGACCCAGGCAGAACAAGAATGAAATCTTGCACCTGCACAGCATGGGTGGCCCTAGGGAGTACTGTGCTCAGTAACATGGGTCAGAGAGAGGAAGGCAAATGCCGTATGATTTCACTTACGTGTGGAATCTAAAGGACAATATAGATGAACAAGCAGAACAGAAACAGATTCTTAGGAACAGAGCAGATACTGATGTTGCCAGGTGGGAGGGAGGTGTGGGGAGATGGGTGGAAGTTGGAGGGATTAGGAAGCACAGATGGGTAGCTGCAGAAGAGTCATGGGGGTGTGAAGTACAACCTAGGGAATACAGTCAATAATATTCTAATAACTATGTGTGCTGTCAGGTGGGCACTGGATTCAGTGGGGTGATCACTTTGTAAGTTATGTAAGCGTCTAATCACTGAGTTGTAGATCTGATCCTAATATAATATTCCATATCCACTGTAATTGAAAAATTAAAAAGTATTAAAGTAAAGAAAATGCACCAAAAGTGAGGAGGGCTGCCCCTGCCTGTCTCTGACTGCTCTGGGAAGGCAGCCTGTGCATTCCTGTGTTGGCCCCAAGGATAAGCCTACCTGTGAGAAAGGCTCCTGGTGGCTAACTGGGCTCAAATTGATCAGCCGAGCCCAGCAGTCATTGCTAAACAGAGGCTCTTCTGTCAGCCCCGCTCAGGGAGAAGTTGGCCCTGAGCTTCCGGCTTGCTTGCATTGTGCTCCAGCTGGCTGAGCCCCTCTTAGGAAGTATTGGTAGTTCATGGGATTGTATTTCACCAGCAGGAGACTTTCCTGGCCCAATCAGAGCTGCACAGCTATTTCCTCGTTAGCATATTCACTCACTAATTAGAGTGGCTACATTCTGACCTGGACAGTGCTTTTTGCACTGTGAGATTTGGAGTCCTCATTTGCATGAGGATGGACCAAGCAGGGATCAGGGGTGGGACTTCTCTCTCTGTAAGTCAGCTCTCCTCTGGTTGGGAGAGTGCACTTTCTCTTTACACCAAGACTGCAAACTGCATTTTCACTGGAACAGAGAGCTGAGCAGAACTGTCTAGCCAGAGGGTGG
Organism: Myotis myotis; assembly: GCF_014108235.1. NCBI lineage: Eukaryota > Metazoa > Chordata > Mammalia > Chiroptera > Vespertilionidae > Myotis > Myotis myotis. The sequence goes on along the minus strand of NW_023416390.1, from coordinate 93,286,084 downwards.
GTGGGTGGGTGGGTGGGGGTGGAGTGGGGGGTCTCACCCTAGGGCTGCCTCAGAGCCATGCGATTGTATAATTGAGGGGTAACACTGCTGAGCTGTGCTGGTCTACAGCTGTGTTGTATCACAATTGCGCTGTTGGCACTGAATGAAGTTTCCTTTCACCACACTTAACGTGGGGAATGCCTGTTGGTGTTGAATTGGTACCAATGACCATTGGCTGACAACTGCTTGGCCTGATGCTGGCTGCTGACGAGACCAGTGTTAGCAGGGTCTGGCTTCCGAGCCACATGTCCCTGCCTCATTAGCTTCCTCGAAGGTGTCCACAGCCCCTGTTCTCATGGGTCGGCTGTTCTCCAATTTTCGCATCATGTCTGGGTTTCCAGTCCTTTCTATGTTGGTGATAAGCAGACGGGACAGTACAGAGACCCGATCTGTGGGCCTGGAGAGCCTTCTGGACATGGTGAGGGTGAGGAAGGCAGTAATATTGCTGATTTGCTGAACCTGAACTGAAATTCAAGTGTTACCTTCTTACTGACCAGGGAACTGAGTCAAAGAGTTTTTTTTCTTACCTCCAAAACTGACCACCTCATAAACCCAAACTCATAAATTCTCTAAGACCGTGGTCGGCAAACTGCGGTTCGCGAGCCACACGTGGCTCTTTGGCCCCTTGAGTGTGGCTCTTCCTAAGCCTTAGGAGTACCCTAATTAAGTTAATAACAATGTACCTACCTATATAGTTTATGTTTAAAAAATTTGGCTCTCAAAATAAATTTCAATAGTTGTACTGTTGATATTTGGCTCTGTTGACTAATGAGTTTGCTGACCACTGCTCTAAGACAATTGGAGGAGAACATCAAAACATAGTTGAGACCAGAGCTGACACTTCATTTGACTCTGGCTTATGTAGTGGGTCCCCCCCACCCCCCCACCACCACCACCAAACATGGCCCACAAGCGAGCATTCAGATAATGCCTCCGACGTCTCTGCACCACAGGCTAGTGTCCCTGTCAGAGGTCCTGAGGGGCAGGGGGGCAGGAACCTGAGTCCCTGGTTTGGGGGCTGCAGGTCTTCCCAGGGCACGTGATGGGCGGGTGTGTGTGGGCGGGGGGCAGGGGGCAGGGCTGTCACCTGTGCTTGTAGCCCCGCAGGACCCTCTGGATGCTGACCGCGGCTGTCTCCAGGGCCTGGCTCCTCTGTACCTCCAGCAGAGCGTCCTGATGCTCCTGCAACGGGACAGACACGCATGCGGCTGCCCCCCTTCACCCTGCACCTCAGGCTTGTCGCTGTGCTCCCGGGAGGCCACGCAGGGGAAGGACCACGTGGGCTGAATGTGGCTCAGAGATGGAAGCTGCCAAAGGGCCCAGCCCCAAGGCAAGGACCTCCCACTCCACCTCTTCTTGCTGTGAACTCAATCTGGCCTACTTCATTCCTGCTCTGGAGAGCCCAAGAGGGGGCCAACATTTCCTGGAAGTTGGTTTATTTCCCCAAATTCATGTGAACGGTGCAGTCAACTGTGTTATGGGCTCCTGCCAGTCTCAATGGAAAAATGTTCCCTTCGGCCTTGGAGTAGGAGTCGGTGTGAGAGTCAGCCCTGGGCGGCGACTCTCCCTCTCACTGAGCTCCCCTGACCCTGTGCCTCGCTGCCACCCTGACCCCGTGGCAGGGACTGTGTTTGTAGAACGGAGAGCAGCTGGCCTTAGGCAGCGGCCGGGCGGGCGAGGCCAGGGCTCAGGGGCCTGTGTCAGCCTCGGGTCAAGCAGCACGGAGCCTCTCGTGTGCCTGAGTGGGCACTGGGGACACAGAGCGGCCAGACCTCTGCTGTGGCTTCAGGGAGCAGCCAGAGAGGAAGAAGGTGGAGGGGAGGGCCTCTCCTGCCCGCCCCCCACATCCTCCCAGCAGTTACCCTCTTACTCCTGTATCCCGCCCTGGGGAGGGCCTTCCCTCCAAGGGAATCGGAAGCCACTGCTTCCTGCTTCAGGCCTGTGCCCCAGGCCCCAGCACAGACCTGCGTAGTGAATGGGCTGCTAGAGGGCGCCCGGGAGGCCCTGGGGCAGCGAGCAGGGCTCAGGGGGAAGAGGCAGTGGAGGGGCAGGGAAGGGTGGCAGGGATGGGAGGGCGCTTGGATGGCTACGGCGGCCTCCCTATCTGACCTCTGCCCACCAGCCAAGGCAGGGGTTTCCTCCAGGGCCTCTCTGACCCACTGCGACCCGAGGCCTGAAGGCAGCAGGACCGAGGCGGCCTCTGTGATGCTGGGCCCCCAGGTGAGGGGGAGGGGGGCTGCTTCACACACCTGCCCAAGAGCAAGCTCTGCTGGGCGAGGGCTCAGCACCCTGGGCGCCAGCCCCTGTGGAGGCAGAGCTTCCCGGCAGCACAGCCCGGGTGGGCTGGGACTCGGCTAGGGGGCTGCCCTGGGCGTTCCTGCTCTGCTCCTTCTCCTGGGGCCTGGCCGGTGCCCCTCTGGAAGCCTCCTGAGCTTCTTCAGGCCGAGCTGGGCTCCCCGGCCTCCCCGGCCTCCCCTACCCCCAACTCTGCTTTCTACAACCTTGGGTGCCTTTGAGGGGGCCACACGCAGAGCTGGGGGGGGGGGGCAGCGGGAGCCCCATGGTGGCCCCATGCTCCGAGGCCAAGGCTGCAGGCAGGGTCTCACCTTCAGGAAAATTTTGGTCTTTCCTACTTTCCAGTCTCTGTCTGTCCCCAGCCACGTGTCAGCGATGCGCAGCGTCATCTGCCGACACTTGTCCCGAAGCTGCCAGGGAGAAGCAGGCGCTGGAGGGCGGGCAGGGACCCGGGCAGGCCGGAGGCTGAGGTCCCCCGGGCCCTGCACCCCAAACCTGAGGCAGGACAGTGAGGGCTTCCCGCTCCCCCGCCCGCGTGGCCCCCACATGCCCCATATGGGAGCGTAGGCTATAGGCTACAGACACTCCGACCAGGAGGTCAGCCCGCCCTTCCAGCCGGGGCAGCCCCCACATCCAGGGCTCCAGGGGGCGGGGGTGGGAGCCCAGGGAGGGGCCACGGGCACCCCCTGGGAACGGGGCTGGGGAGCCCACAGGCGGCGGCCCCAGCACACACCTGCCGGCGGGTGGCGCTGGGCAGCAGGACCCCGAAGCGCCCCGCGAACTGCGCGAAGGTGTAGCGGAGCGGGAGGCCCGCCTGGCGGACGCGCACGGTCTCCAGGGCCCCCGAGTAGCGCAGCTGCTGCAGGCACAGCTCGCGGTCGAAGAGCTGTGGGCAGAGGCCAGAGGAGGATGAGGGGCGGCCTCCCCCCAAGATGGACCCCCCCACCCCCCAAAGCGACGGGCCGGCGCTTGGTTAGAAGTCCCTTTTGGAGAGAATATTTGGTGGAGGTCGGGAAACAGTCCATGCTGGAGGGTCTATAGGTCTCCAAGGAGATCACAGTTGGTAACAGAAGCGTTGCCACCGCCTCCCCTCGGTGTTTGTATCCACCCCGTTTAAGCGCCCCAGCCGCGCCCCCCAGGAACGCGGCCTCCCCTGCCAGCAGTGCCCCAGCCCAGTTCCTACTCAGAGCTGGTGGCTCTCCCTGCGGGGGTGGCCATGGCATGGGGGTGGGGGCTCCGCTCACCCCCCCCAACCTTCCAGCCCAGGAGTCTCTGGGCACTGGGGGCACCCCCCCAATCTGGGGAGTCCACCAGCAGGCAGTTACCTACCTGGAAACTGAGGTTCCCAGAGGCAACTGCTCGTGGGTCAGGGCCACACGGAATGTCCTCTGGGGCAAGTTACCCCCTCCCCCCATCTCCTGTTTCTCATGTGGTCTTTACAACAGCCCCGCGGGGACACCGAGCTCCAGTTTCAAGGCGAGGCGCCTGAGGCCAGGGCCCCACTCCTCAGTCCTGAGCTCGGGTTGGAACCTGAGCCTGCCGGCCCTTCAGCCGGGGTCCCCCTACACCCACAGGGCACCCGCCTCCTGAGGCCGGGGTGTGGGCAGAGGGCGCTGCCCTGGCCCTGGAGCACTGCCGACCTGGAGGATGCATTCTGGAGAGCCCGGAGAGCCTCAACTTCAATAATTCTCTTCTTTTCAAAAGGTCACTTTATTTAATATAACATTTGCCCCTTATAAGATGTTTCTCCTTTCAGACGGCCTCTTTTAGTTTGGGGGGTCCTGTATTTGCAGCCTCCGGGTGGGATTCCCAAGCCCACGGCCAAGGGCCCGTGGGCAGGTAGCAGGCTCCCGCCCGCCCCACACAGAAGCGAGAAGCACGCTCTCAAGGGCCCCCAGCGTGGCCGCAGCCTCTGAAACCCCAGCCCAGCGGATGTGACAGCAGCGGCAGTGCGTCCTCCCGCCCTGCAGGCAGGCAGTTGCCATTCTAACTTCTCAGAAGAGAAGCCGCCTGGAGAGGGAAGCCCCTGGCCAAGTGCACAGCGGGCCAGCGGCAGGGCTGAGTCCGCAGTCCAGCCCTGCCGCTGACTGAGCATGGCGTGGACTGGCCACCTCACCCCGTGTCCTGTCTATGGGGTGGGTGACAGCTTGAATACTGTCCAGGCCCAGGGGGAGGGAATGACAGGGCCCTAGCTGCCCTCGGACTCGGCCAGTAGCTGCCCCACCCTGTGCCCAGCCTCCCTCATTACCAGCGGCTTCTTGTGCTCATTGGGTTTGATGCAGCGGATGAAGGAGGGCTGGCAGTTGGTCAGGATTTTCATCAGCTGGTCCAGGGACTGCTTGAACTGGCCTGCCAAGGTGGCAGGCTGCCTGCTGGAGTCTGTAGACTGTGGGCAGAAGCACAGGGTCTGAGTCGGGCTGGGGAGCACCACCTGGAACACCCCTGACCCACAGTACAGCCCCAGCTTCGCCGAGGTCCCTCGGGAGGGTGGGCTGTATCCGTCCGTCCGTCCGTCCATCCATCCATCCATCCATCCATCACAGGTTCCCAAGCGCCTAGTGTGTGCACCCCCATTGGATAATGAGGACCCAGAGGGGGATAAGATGGGGCACCTGCCTCCTGTCTAGGGTTGGGGTCCCCCAAGTGGGATGCACGAGATGATGCGCCAGGGTAAGAAGAGGATGTCAGAACTGGGAATGCTCACTTTTTGGCCTCACCCTCCTACATGTTCCAGTTTTGCGCCGGTTTTATATATTTAAAAAATGTTTTATACTATGCATTGTATGCATTATAGTTAATGTGTATCGTTCTAAAATACATGTAGTAACTTATGGACGCAAGAGGTGCAAGGGCCCAAGCCCCTTGCCATGAGCAGTGTTGTCTTGTACAATGCCATCGTGGGCAATGCTCCTTCATCAAACTTCCCAAGGCCCAGTGCACCTGAGCACAGGTGTGTGCTGCCAAACTGCACTGTCTGGAGCAGAGGTCTTCACACCTGGACACCTCTGAGGAGAGGATGCAGTCACTGGGCTTTAACCACAGTGGGCAGCATTTTTCTCTTGTCCTGGTTTGTAAAACAATGCACGTTTCCTCCACAGCCACCTGCTCCCCGAAACACCCAGGCCCTGCTCTGGCCACCTGTAGCACCAGGGCAGTGTGCTCAGCCAGCTTCAGGGCCAGGGCAGTGTGCTCGGCCAGCTGCAGGGCCAGGGCAGTGTGCTCGGCCAGCTGCAGGGCCAGGGCACTGTGCTCGGCCAGCTGGAGGGCCAGGGCAGTGTGCTCGGCCAGCTGCAGGGCCAGGGCAGTGTGCTCGGCCAGCTGGAGGGCCAGGGCACTGTGCCCCGCCAGCTGCAAAGGCCAGTTCTCTCACTGTCTCAGGCCGGGTGGCTCGTGCACAGCCTCGGGGCTCCTGGGTGTCTCTGGGCCTGCACTGCAGGTGGCCATGGGCCTGAGGCCTCGGGAGCTCCGGCAGGGGTGGGGGTAAAGGCCAAGGACACTGTGATGTGGCCAGTGCTCATTGGGGCATGGAGAGAGGGCCTCTGTCTGCTCTCTCAGCTCCTCAGCCATCAGCTGGCTCAGCCTCCTGCGGTGGGAGGGCCTCACTGGAAGCCTCCAGGGCTTTTCTGGAGCAGCCCTGGCTGTGGGAGGCAGAGGGGAGGCAACCCCCCTCCAGGATCCTAGGCTGCCCTGGGGGCACCCGAGCTCTGCCCTTCTCCCTGGAAACAGCCACCCCCACCCCTCCCACACCCCCCACACCCCACACACATACACACACACACCACACACCACACACAAAACACAACGCCCACATTCAGTCACACACACCACAGATGCTACACACATATCACAAGCACACATACATACACCGTACAGTGTAACATACACCACTCAAAACGCACACATATACCACATGCGCACCCCATCTCCTACTGTCAGCACAGGTAGGTAGTTATTAGCGTGAGGAAGAGAGCTAGTTGTTAACATAAGGAAGCAAAGGGGATTAGATCATCTTAAACGGGGAAGCTGGAGCAGGGAGCAGGGCAGCAGCATCCCCACCAGCTGACTGTCACCAGACAGGCTCACACACTACAGGGAACTGCCGGAGAGGAGACTTCATCCTCAGAAGGGATAGGACCATCTCCCCGGGGTGCTGAGGCCCGGTCTGGTACCAGAGCGACGGGAGGAGACTCCTCGCTGGGCACATGCTCAAGAGGAGCGGGCTGCTGTAATGGCACTTGTGGGCATGCTCCGTGGGAGTCAGGGTGCGGAGACAGGGCGGGACCTCGCCTGGGAACATGGGAAAGGCATCAGATTGGAGAGAGGACAGGAAACCCCCCAGAGTTTGCTGGGGAAAGTCAGGAGTCCGGGTTGGAGCATGTGAATGGTGCCGGTCCTTTACCTGACCAAGAAGAGAGATGGAGGACTGTCAGGGCAGTGCTGTAGCGCCTGCCCACCCTCTCCGTCCCCGAACTCACAATAAAATCCTGCATCACATTTTAACTCCTCCATGCGGTGCCTTTGACCTGCTTTCCTCATGACACCACAAAAGAACTCATTTTTCACCAGCCACACTACACACACACACACATCCACACCCACACACACCACACGCATGCCACATGCACACACACCCATGCACACCCATGCTACAGTAGCCACACACAACCATGCACACCCTCAACACATACAGCACTCAGAACACACACACAGGCTGATAGAGACACGTAGCAATATTAACAAAAGCAGAAGTGTCTTAGCAAGACCGCCCATGCTTGGAAGCAGGCACCGGCTCCGTCCCTCCCTCCCCTGCGGCTGAGAGCCCTGACAGGCGGCCCAGGCAGAGAGAGGGGGGCTGAGAGAGGTGGAGAGGGGGTAGAGGAGGGAAGGGGGAGAAAGGAATGGAGGGGGGAGAGGGGGTGGGGGTGGGGGGAGAGGGGCAGGGTGGGTAGAGGGGCAGAGAGCAGAGGAGAGGGGCTGAGGGGGTGGAGGGGGGAGAGGGAAGTGCAGTGAGAGGGGGGATGGGGGAGAGGGGCAGAGGGGGGTGGAGAGGGGCAGAGAGGGGTGGAGAGGGGCTGATAGGGGAGGAGGGGGGCAGGTGGGGGTGGAGGGGGCAGAGAGTGGGGGAGAGGGGCAGAGGGGGCAGATGGGGGTGGAGGGGGCAGAGAGGGGGGAGAGGGGGGAGAGGGGCGGAGGGGGGCAGAGAGGGGGCGGGAGGGGCAGCCAGGGGCCCACCTTGAGAACCTGGCTCCCCGCCTGCCCCCGGCGGATAGTCCCGCGGCCCAGCTTGATGTCTGCTGACTCCAACTTGAAGATTTCCCGCAGGAACTTGTTTTGGGAGGAGTGGACCAGGGTGAGGATATCTGTGCTCAGCACGTCTCGGTTCTTCTCCAAGAAGCCTGTGGGCAGCAGGGCGCCCACCCGCCGGCTCAGCTGCACTGTGAGCCCACGAGAGGGCCGCGCGGGGGCCTGGCACAGGGCCTGAGGCACCTGCACCCTGCCTCCTCTCGTGTGTGGCCAGCGGGAGGCCTGCACGCAGCACCAAGCCAGGTCACATGGACAGGTGACCCCACCCCACAACTCCACCCCATCCAGGCCCCTGGCCCAGCGCCCGGTCTCTATCTGCACTCTGGTGGCCGCCCCGCTCTGTGCCACACATCTGCCGAGGGCCTTCCCAGTCACCCCAACCGGACCCTGCCCCTGCCCCTCCCCCCCAGGGCACTTCTTCCTCTTCTCTGCCCCCGGCCCTGGCCCCTGTCACCCGGCCCGGCCCGGCCGTGCCCTGGCCCCACATGCTGTCTGGGACGCTCTTTCCTCCCAACCCAGGCGGCAGCTCCCGCTCGGTGCCCAGACCAGCTCCAGCGCCGCCCCGTCCCCTCTGCGGCTCTCCGGGCCCACAGCCCTGCGCAGACCGTCTCTCGGGCCCTTTGTGCAGCCGGGGATGCTCTGAGGCCTTGCCGTCTCCTCCCCCAGCCTCGGCTTCCGGGGCCAGGCCGCGGGCAGCAGGGGCCGGAGCGGGTCCACCGCCCGCACCTCTCCCCGTCACCCACACCTGCTGCGCCGTCCGCACCCTGCGGGCACGTCCCCTCGGTCAGGCCTGACCACCGAACCCCTGGGGCCCTCGGGGTCTAACTCGGGGTGGCAGCGACTTTGCTTCTCCTGCACCCACATGGAGGAGGGAAGAAGTTAAACGCCTTGGCCTCCTGGCTCCCAGGACGTCGGGCGTCTCACTGCCCCAGCTGCTTGCAGGCTACTCCCTGTCAGGTCAGCCTTTAGGCTGTGCAGCCTGGGAGGGAGCACGCTCCCTTAGGCAGTGAGTGTGTGAGCTGCGTTGTGTGCTGCATGTGTGCACGTGTGCTGTGTGCACGTGTGTGTGCTGCGTGTGTGCGTGTGTCTCTGTGTGTAAGCATTTGTGTGTGCTGTGTGTGTGCACTGTGTGAGCATTTGTGTGGGAGCATATGTGTGCTGCGTGTGTGCGTGTGCCCGTGTGTGCACTGTGTGAGCATGTGTGTGTGTGAGCATATGTGTGCTGTAGCAGACATGTTTAGGAAGCAAGCACATGTGTAACTCACTATGGGGACCTGGGAGCCTGGGACCCCCAGGCCGTCCACAGCCCTTCTCTGGGCTCGGGAGGTCCCGCAGGGCCCGGGCTCCGACTGAGCGCCCAGAACCTGGGGAGGCCAGTGTTGTCAGCTGAGTCGGGTCTCCCCACAACCCGCATGTTGAAGTCCTAACCGCAGGACCAGAGGGACTCCGTGTGGAGGTAAAGTGGTCGGAGGTGGGGAGGTTGAAGTGCAGCTGCTCGGGTGCTCCTAGCCCGGGCAGAGCCGCAGGAAGAGCAGCGCCGGACAGACGCACAGACAGAAAGATGCGGAGCAGCTTCCACCCGCAGGCAGGGGCCTCAGAGGGCGCTGCCCTCCTGACACCGATCTGGGGCTCCAGCCTCCTGAGTGAGGACCTAACCTCTGCCCTTCGGTCGGCGTGACTTCCCTGGGGCAGCCCCAGCCACCAGCAAGGCAGGTCCCGGAGGACAGGACACACCCCCCATCATGAGAGTGGGCTGGCTCTGCAGTGGGCGCAGACCCACTGGCAAGGCTGCCCTGCGAGCCAGGCCTGGAGGGGCTGCTCCGGGGACTCCGAGGGCTGGCTCTGCATGAACGGGATCCCGACTTTCCTCTCCCACTCTGCCCTTTTTTTAAGTCACCCCACCTTTTAGTGCAGTGCTCCGTGCATCCCTGCACAGCTGGGGGGGGGGGGGCTCGGGGAGGAGCTAAGGGTGGGAGGGAGGGAGGGAGCTCAGTGCCTGGGAGAGGGGCTGCCCCAGGAGCCTGACGGGGCACAGCCCTCAGAGCTGGAATGATGCCAGGGAGCAGGTGCCACCTCAGCTCTCCAACTGAGCAGTGTGCCCGCGAGGCTCCAGCTACCCAGCCGGACACGTCCTTGTTCCTGCATCAGAGCCGAGAGTCGTGCTGCGCTCTCCGGCCGCAGCTGCACCCTGGACACGGCTCCCTCTTCTCGGCTCACCCAAGGGTGGCCCACCCAGGTCCTGCTTTCTCAGTCAGAACCTTGCTCGATCCTATCTCAACTTATACAACAAGGAACTCACAGAGATCAAAGGCCTAAATGTAAAGCTAAAGTCAGAAAACTCTTAGAAGAAAACGCAGGGGAAGTCCTGGTTTGGACAGTAGTTTCTAAGTCATGAAACCAAAAGCATGAGCAACAACAAAAAAATAGGTAACCTGACGAGGTAGCTCAGTTGGTTAGAGCGTCGTCCTGAAACACCAAGGTTGTGGGTTCAAGACCCAGTCAGGGCACATACAAGAATCAGCCAATGAATGCATAAACAAGTGGAACAACAAACCAATGTTTCCCTCTCTCTCTCTTTCTCCCTCTCTCCCCCCCCCCCATTTCCTCTTTCTCTAAAATCAATCAATAAAAAAAATAGGTAAGTTGGACTTGATCAAAATTAACATTTTGTGCTTCAAAGAACACTATTAAGAAAGTGAAAAGATAACCCACAGAATTAAATATTTACAAATTATATATCTGATAAGGTACTTATATTCAGAATACATAACAAACTCTTACAACTTGACAATAAAAGGACAACCCAATTAAAATATGGGCAAAGGATTTGGAGAGAGATTTCTCCAAGGATGACATGCAAAAGGCCAGTGAGCACGTGAAAAGACGCTCGACACCACCAGGCAACACGAGGCACAGACCCAAACCACCTGAGACACCACGTTAAGCCCAGGACGGCCATCACCAAACGCAGGCGGTGCCGTGGGTCGGCGAGGGCCCGGAGAAACTGGAACCCTCATACGTCGGTGTTGGGGACGTAAAACGGGGGGCCATTTTGGAAAACAGTTTGGTGGTTACACAAAAAGTTAAACTGGAGGGCCCAAAGAAGTGGAAACATATGCCCACATAGCAACATGCACATGAGTGGTCATAGCAGCACCATTCAAAATAGCCGAAAAGTGGAGCAACTCAAATGTCCACCAACTGATGGAGGAATAAACAAAACGCGGCTGTTACGCTGCGATATGAAGAGACAACGTCTGGCACCTGCCCACACGGATAGCCTTGGAAGCACGGTGCTCAGGGCCAGACGCCAGTCACAGAGACCACGGCTCCGTCCGTACGAAATACGAAGAGCAGGCAAACCCGCAGAGAGGGAGGGGTGGCTGCCAGGGGCTGGGAGGGGTGGGGGCAACATAGAATAACTGCGAGTGGGAGATTTCTTGTTGGGGTGATGAAATGTTTTAAATTGTGGCAACAGTTACACAACTCAGGGTGAACATACTAAAATCCATTGAGTTGTGTGCTTAAAATGGGTGAATCATGCCGACTGGCATGGCTCAGTGGTTGAGCATCGACCTATGAACGAGGAGGTCACAGTTCTATTCCTGGTCAGGGCACATGCCTGGGGTTGTGGGCACAAGCTCCAGTGAGAGCATGCAGGAGGCAGCTGGCCAATGATCCTCTCTCATCATTGATGTTTCTATCTCTCTCTCCCCCTCTCCCTTCCTTCCTTTCTATATATTTAAACCATATATTTAAACCAAAAAAAAAAAAAAAATGGGTGAATCGCATGGTATGTGAATTATAACTCAATAGACTATTACAACCCAACCAAAACAAAACATGCCTGGCCCATTCAATCCCCTCTTTCCCACTGCTCTGCAGAACGACCTAAGGTCCCAGCCTGCCTCCGGGGCCTTCCTGAGCGCAGCCGGGAGCCTGCAGCGAGCCTACCTTCCGCCTGGTAGTACACCTCTCCAGCAAAGTGGGCAATGCCGAACCTGGCGTCGTGGATGTTCTTGGGCTGCAGGAAGGCCTTGTTGTTGGCATGGACACTGTTCAGTTTTTGCAGCATGGTGGCATCCGTCCCCTGGGAGAACACAGACACCCTGTGGGCTGAGGTCCAGAGCCCAGCCACAGGGGCAGCGGGGCACCCACAGAGCTCAGGGCCTCCCACTGGCCAAAGCAACCGCTCAGAATGACCCGCCGCCTTCCTACGGACAGGAAACTGACACTGAGGGGGCGGGGCTTGTCACATGAGCCAGGCAGAGCCTGGGCAGATACTGGGTCTGCCACCCTCCAGGGCCAGCTCTCTGACTTCACCCTTCCCACCACGGTCCAGGCGCCCAGCCTGGCTTCCTGTTCTCTGGATGAAGAACTCCTGCTGACTGCATCTGAGAGGCGTCTCCACAGGCACAGGCAGGTCTCCCCAGGGACAGGCGGGTTTCCCTTCTCTGTCCCAGCCGCGGCCTTGCCCGCGGGTGCCCAGGAGGCCTCCCTGGGGCGCTCTTGAGTCTGACCAATGACTGAGATCTGGGTCATTCTGTGGGGAGGGGGACAGGTTGCCGAGCGAGCTGGGCCTGGAGGGAGAGCAGGCCTGGCTGGGAGGTGAGCGAGGCTGGTTTGCTGATTCCTGGAAGAGGTTCCAGCCACTTCAGAGCAAAGGAGCCACCCAGGGAGTTTCCCAACCGCCTGAGGAGACTGATGGGCGGGTCTCCACCAGAGGGCGGGCTCCAGGCGCACCTGTGGGAGGCGGCTCTCCTCGTCCAGGAGGGAGATGATGCTCATGGGCTTCAGGGCCAGCAGGTCCAGGGTGGGCCGATTGTCCGTGTAGCCCACGAAGTCCCAGGCCACGCCCTCGGAGCGGTACTCCTCCTGCTCCAGGGTGAACACGTGCTGCACGAAGAACTGCTGCAGGTGCTCGTTGGCGAAGTTGATGCAGAGCTGCTCGAAGCTGCGGGCAGGGTGGGGAGGGCGTCGGCTCTGCCCTGCGCAGCCCTGAGCACACTCCCCGGCATTTGCGCAGAGCCCACAGGTGCACCACAGACGCACATCCTCATTCCCAGCCAGCTGTGTGCACCCAGCACAAACCCTCCCTCCTCTCTGCTCCGCCCCCCACCTCACCTCCCTCTGCGGCAAGCACGCTAACAGAAGGAGCGGCTCTGAAGGCATGCCATCCACCCCTGCCTCAGCTCCTCACCACCCTCCATGAGCTCTGTGCCAGGGCTGCCTACCCTGACAGGGAAATGGTCCCCGGGAACCAGTGTAACAGCCCGGCTTATGGCAAGGGCCTGGGCATGAAGGGAGCGTCTGCAGACTCAGGAGTGGCTGCTGGGCTCCCGCCCCTGCCCTCCCCTCGGGGGGCAGTCAGCAAACAGGAATCATGCTGACCCCTCCGCCCACCTCCTCCCCATTCCAATCCAGCTGGGCACGCTCTGCCCTGCAAGCGCCCTGACTCTTCCCACTCCTGCTGCCGCGGCACAGCCACCTCCCCTGCTCCAGTGAGCGCCCCACGGTCTTTCTGGACTTGCCCCCTGGTCCCTCGGGCCTTTTGGACTCGCTATAGAGCAGTGGTTCTCAACCTTCCTAATGCTGCGGCCCTTTAATACAGTTCCTCATGTTGTGGTGACCCCCAATTTCATTGTTACAAATTGAATGTAATTAAAGAATAGTGATTAATCACAAAAACAATATGTAATTATATATGTGTTTTCCGATGGTCTTAGGCGACCCTGTGAAAGGGTCATTCAACCCCCAAAGGGGTCGCAACCCACAGGTTGAGAACCACTGCTATAGAAGGAGCTTTCTGACCTGCAGACCCAGCTCACCCCTCCCCGGGCAGGACCCAGGGACACAGCAGGAAGACTGCCTCTGTCCCAGAGTGGCCCCTGGCTGGGCTGGGCCGCTCTCCTCTCCACGGGCTGCTTCCCCATCCCCATCCGAGTCCTTACACATTAGCAGTCGCTCCTCTCCTGCCTCCCGCCCAGGCCAATGGCATCCCCGGTCTCAGACAGGCCGTCCTGCTCAGGATGGCTGCTGATCGCTGCAAAACCTCATCAGACCTGGACTGGCTGTTCCACATCTGCTGACCCAGGAGGTGAGGGCACAGGTGGCATGTCCCCCACTCCCCACGCTTTGGTCGGAGCGGGCTCCATGGACACTTGTGGGGGGCATGGCTGAGTGACTGGTCACCAGGCTGAGACTGCAACCCTGTCACAAAGGCTCCTTGGCCCCTTCCGGGAGGGCTCCTTGCATCAATGGCCTGACCCCCACAACCCACTACTCATGCTCCTGAAGGTTTCCAGCTTGGTTTGCCCACTGTCTCCCTTGAGGACAGAAACCACAGCCTGGCCACCTCTCAGCTCCCATCACTGGGCGGTTCTGCCAGCCTTGCCCATGCTGCTGCCCTGCCCGCACAGCCGGCTGGAGCCGCCACGCAGCGGCTCGCATGGGGAATGGCTTGTGTCTGACACTCCGGCTCACCAAGGGGCCCTCAGGTTCCGGTGGATGGGCCCGGGGCAGGGCCTGTGAAGGCCAGGCCAGTCCAGGCTGCTCTGACAGCCCAAGGCCCCACTTCGTGGGACCAGTCCCGGGCGCCCCCTGCCAATGATGAGCCAGGCTCGCCTGAGAAGCTGCTAGTAGATTGCATACAGGTGCTTCCTGCTCGCTCCTCACTTCTCTCACTTGCTAATGTGCCAGAGCCTCAGCTATCCTTGCCCTTCAACACCCCAGCCTCCCCTCACCTCAGCCTTCATCACTTCACCGCTGGGGGGCACTCTTCTGACCTGCCTCCTGGCTCCATTCAGCCTCCATTCAGGGTTGCTGGGACCTGGCCAGAGAAGGCCTGCCCTGCCTTTCCACTTCCCAACGAAAACAGCAGGGACGCCCCTCTTCACCTTACTGAGCATGATAGGGCACCTGAAGGTGCCAGCCAGTCAATGTCCTTGACTTTCTATTCACCTTAACCCTAAAACTAATCCTACCCCTACCCCTAGCCCTAACCCTAAACCTAATCCTAACCCTACCCCTAGCCCTAGCCCTAAACCTAACCCTAGCCCTAACCCTAACCCTAACCCTAGCCCTAACCCTAACCCTAGCCCTAACCCTAACCTTAATCCTAACCCTAACCCTAACCAAGCATGACAGAGCACCTGGAGGTGCCAGCCAATCAATGTCGTTGACTTTCATTTTCACAATAACCCCACCTGATTACTTGCTCTGATTCATGAGGAGAGCAGATGGCCCCAGAGGGGTGACAACTGCCTGGCTCTCAGGTGCTCTCGCTCTGTGCCTCCTCTGGACGCGCTAGGGTGCTGGGGGCACACAGACCAGCTCCCTGCAGGAAGACTCGCCTTCTCAGCGGGCTCAGCCTGCGCTGGGATTGGAAGTGGGAGCCCTGGGGGAGGAATGGCTGCCCGCTCGCGTGGTCAGTGAGGAGTGGGCTTATCGTCCATTTCCTGGAAGCAGGTGAGCAGAGACCATCCTGTCATACCTATTGTTCCGGAAATTTTCAAAGCCAAATATGTCCAGGAGGCCAATGGCCCTTCGCACATGTTTCGGGTCCTGGGAGGGGGGAGTGAAAATCGCAGCGTTGATCTTCTTGACGATCCACAGGAAGAGGTGCCCATAGATGCCCTGAGGAGACATGGGTGCAGCCCATGGGCTGTGGGCCCAGGAGGAAGGTTGTCCCTTTCCCCAAACTCACCCGGAAAGGCTGCGCTCAGACCTACTGAAGGGCATCATCCCTGCTGTACAGGCAAGAGGCCACGCCCAGGGAGGCGGGGGGGGGGGGGGGGGCGCCACAGTCAGCGGGCGGGTGCCAGCAGAGCCGGGACTGGCCAGCGGCCCACGCTGTCCTGCTCTCCACCTTCCTCCGCTCCGCACCTTGACTAGGGCGTCCCTCCGGTCGGCAGCCTGGGTGGTGCTCAGTGGCCTGGCGACCAGCTCCCCGCGGATGGCGATGGAGTGCTTGACCAGACAGTCCCGGAGCGCCTGCTGCGTCACCTGGGAGGAGGGGGGCAGCTGAGGGAGCAGGGCTGGCTCCGGGGTCCTGACCTGCTTGTGCCATGTCTTGTTCCCTCTCATGACCGACACATACGCCCCAGGCCTGAGGGAGGGCAATGCCCGTGACTAGGGCCAGGCCCGGGGGACCAGAGTCGCACCCTGGGAGGGCCTGGAGAACGTTCGGGTGCACCAGCTGGGCCCTGAGCAAACCAGCTGCTCGGCTGACCAGCCCTGGGCTGGCCTCTGGGGCGCAGGAAGGAGTTACCACCCCCAGGTGGGCCTTGGAGAGCCAGGGCAGGGCGGGCTCTGCGGCCAGGCCTTGGCAGCAGTGGGATACGCCCCACCCGTCACTCCTGGGGCTGCAGGCCTGAGGGAGCCCCGCCCCCAGGCAGGGAAGACCAAGCCGGCAAATACCCAATGTTTCTAAGAACTCTGCTCCAAATGAAGAGCACGAGCAGCAAGATGTGCCTAATGGGACTGCTTTTCTTCCTTTTCCTCCCTCCCTCCCTCTCCTCTTCCCTCCCTCCCTCCCTGCCTCCCTCCCTGCCTCCCTTCTTTTCTGCCTTCCTTCCCTTCTTTTCTCTTCTGATTCCATTACTTTCCCACCAGAACAGCCAGTGGGGTGCGGTGTGGAAGTGACCCAGTCCCCCAGTGCAAAGGCATTTCCCTGCCCGTGCCGGCTGCCTCCTGAAGCGAGGCTCTGAGGCTCCGTTTCTCAGGGTCTGCGGAGGCCAATGGTGTGAGCATGCCTCCCTTTCCAGAGCAGCAGCTCTGGGGCAGCCTGGGGACGAGGCTGCAGGCAGGGTGCGTTTGGTGGGAGCCGGGGAAGACCCAGGGAAGGGTCCAGTGGCCCAGCGGGTGGAGAGTGAGCCATCGCTCTGCTACGTGGCTAACGGTGAGCTCACACTGCTGCCCTCTGCTCCCACCCCCGGCCTGCGATGGCAGAGGTGCATGGGTTGAGCTGAGAGCCTGGGAAGGGTTATGGGAATCAGGGGTCAGGGGTCTGTCAGCTGACCCCTGGGAGCTGGCAGACACCAGGCCAGGCTACCTCCAGGAACGTGGCCACTGTGGGGAAGGCAGGCGTCTCCATCACATCGGAGGAATCCAGGTTCTCAAAGACCGCAGCTGCAGGGAGAAGGTGACCGCTGAGTGGCAAAGCACCCCAAGTGCTGGACAGCCCAGGCCCCAGGAGCCAGTGCCCCCGAGGCCACCCTTCCCGCTCTGCCCCTCAGGTCAGGGCCTGGCCCAAAAGGAAGGGGAGAAACCCGGGTTTGTTCGGGGGAGAAGCTCGGTGGGCTGGGCGGGGCTGCGGGGCGGGGACAGAGGGGTCCATTAAGGAGGAGAGGAGCCATCAGCCCCTTAACTCACTGCTGTGCATAGAAACCTGGGCCAGCACTCGCGAGCAGGCCTCCCTAACTCAGGGTCCGCCTCTGCGAGTCAGCCTCTACCTTAGGGCTGCCAGGATTGGGGGAATAGGGAGTATTGCTTGTGTGTGTGTGTATGTGTGTGTGTGTGTGTGTGTGTGTATATTAACTTTAAAAAATTGTACAATTGTCCAGGCCGGTTTGGCTCAGTGGATAGAGCATCGGCCCATGGACTGAAGGGTCCTGGGTTCGAATTCCAGCCAAGGGCATGTACCTCAGTTGCAGGCATGATCCCAGCCCTGGTCGGGGTGCATGCAGGAGGCAACCAATTAATGTGTCTCTCTCACATTGATGTTTCTCTCTCTCTGTCTCTCCCCTCCCTTCTACTCTCTCTAAAAACCAATGGAAAAATATCCTCGGGTGAGGATTAGCCATAAACAAACAATTGTACAATAAAGCATAGAGATAAAAAAGTGCATAGAACGCTAAGGCATGTTACAGTGGTAATTATTACGTCAGCACTGTGCAGCCATTGCAAAGTGACAGCGCCCACGGTCGGTCCTTCCTGCGATGCCTTCTCTCCGCCAGAGGCAGCTGCTCTCCCAGCTCCTGGAGCCTGCCCTCCCCCTCCCTTACTTTTTCACTAGATCTACACCCCTGAACAGCACTCAGCTTGCCCTGCTTTTAAGTTCTGTGTCAGGTGGTGTAACGATCTACGCTTTGTGCCGGCTTCGTTCCCTCAGCGTCACACTTAAACGCCTCCATGTCCTGACGCCCCGGCTGGTCGCCCGGCACCCCTCTCACTGCAGAAGGGCCGTGTGGTCGCAGGCCGCAGGCGGCCACATCGCCCGGAGTCGGTGTCCTTGCAGGGTGAGAGGCAGTGGTCCAAGGTCATGCTTTCCACGTGGACACCCAATTGCTCCAGACGTTTACTAAAGTCTGTCCTTTCCCACGGGTCTGTGAACTGGTGTGTCATGAGTTCTGAGCCAGCCATAATCTCTTCAAATACTGCCTATGCCCATTCTTTTTCTTTTTAAATTTTAAATAAATCTTTATTGTTGAAAGTATTACATACGTCCCCTTCCCCCCCCCTTGCCCTCCTCCCGCCCACGCCTGCCCTAGGCCTTCAGCACCCTATTGTCTGTGTCCATATATGCAAGGTCTTTGGTTGATTACCTACTGCCGGGAGCCGGTCCATGCTTGCTGTTTCAAGGGACCTGGCATATATGGCATACTGTTCTTAATATGTTTGCTCACCTTCTTGGCACTATGTGTTTTAACCAAGGTCTCTGAGAAAGGTTGTTTCCCCAGGTAGGGATTTTCCCCTGAAGTTAGGGAGGGAATAAAACCTCTTAACTAGTGCCAGGTGGGTAATTAATCACTTTAACTACGAACAATCATGCTTAAGCTACATAATCTTTACTCCCTGGAATGAAGATAAGAAACGCCCTAACCTTTGTAATAGAGATTGATAGGATTGAATCAACTGGTATAAATACAGATGTAATAAGACAGCAAGAGACAGAACTTAGAACACAGAACTTAGAATACGGAACCAAGAGAGACGGAACCTAGGCACAGAATCTACACAGAACGTTCTCTAGAGACAGAAGAACTTCACTGGAGAGAACATGGCAAAAGTTCCTGGACAGAAACTGGCCTCAGAACCTAGAGACAGAACCTAGCGAGAGAACATGGCAAAAGATCCTGGACTGAACCTGACTATAGAAATTGGCAAGAGAACCTGACTAGAACCTGGTGACTGAACCTGGCTGGAGAACCTGGACAGAACCTGGCTGGAGAACCTAGCAAGAGAACATGGACACAGAACCTGGCTGGAGATCCTAAGCAGAACTTCACTGGAGATCCAGACCAGAACTTGGCTGGAGATCCTGGCTGGAGATCCTGGCTAGGCTGCTGATCAACTGAACACTGTCTCCGTGTCCTTCCTTCTTCGCCGACTCTGTCTACACCTTTGGGGACCCCTGGACCTGCTGGGGTTGGACCCCAGCAACCTACCCCTCCGCCCCCCTCCCTGCCTTCCCTCCGAGATCCCTCACTCTGTCTCATTAGGATCCGGCTCAGCCTATGCTGGTCTTCTCTCTGCATCCTCTGCGCAGGGGGGGCTCGGGCGGCATCCAGGCCGGCACACCCCGGACACCGGATGCCGACTAGCTGGTCTGCAAGTCCGTGCCTGGCCGTCTGCTCTGCTCTACCCACACCTCGGGGGGAGCTCTTTGGGGTGCCAGCTAAGTGTGGGGGCTGACTGGTGGCGTCTTCATCTTTGGAGTGCCCTAATCTTCAACATCTTTCCCTAACCCCACAAGGCCTCCAAAATTATAGCTAAAACTTCCAGGTATTTTTTGCAGACCGGGTTAGACCGCGTGACTTCAGTGGCTCTTCAGGGGAGAGCCCTGAGGGGTTCTCTCTCTCTTTCCCTGCCCCCCACTCTTCCTCCCCAGGGGTGCTTGAGGGGAACATTACCCATGAACTCCACGTTCCCCAGGTGGAGAATGGCTGCCAGCAGCTTGCTGAGGTCCCAGTGCTCAGCATCGGAAAACATGAGGATCTTCAGCGCGGAGCGCACGTGGGCGTAGTCCTTGGCATCGTCCAGCCCCTCGCAGGAGGTGCAGTTCCCCTGTAGAATGGGGCACCTCAGCTCCTGGTAGGGCCACCCCCACCCCCTCCTTCGTGTAGGGCCAACCAGCGAGCAGCCTGGAGGGCTCAGCCCAGGCCCTGGAGTGACACCCCCTGAGGGGCCACGGGACGTCCAAGCCCCAAACACACAAGTCCCTCCAGAGGCTGAACCAGAGGCGCGGCCAGCGCACGGCGGCTGGCACACGGCCCAGTCCTTCCGCCCGCCTCCCCACCCACAGTGGCTCCTGACCGCCCTCCCGGAGGACCCTGCAGTCACTTAGCAGACAGATGCCAGCGCTCTGTGTGCCGGGCTCTGTGCTGTGCTGGAGGCGGAGGGGCGGGGGCAGATTCGGTCTCACAGGTGCCAAGAGCAGGGCAGGCGGCGCCTGTGCGCTGGCGAGGGAGGCCAGCCCCCAGGAGGAGGCTCTGGCTGCCCCACAGGCTGAGCTTCCCAGGGGCCGGGGGAGAGGGATGTCCAGACAGAGAGCAGCCAGGCCGGGTGGAGGTGGGAGGCAGGAGCCAGGACACATGGTGGTGGGTTGGTGGTGAAGGGAGAGGTCCCACGACCGTGGGATCCGGAGGGACTTGGAAACATGCCATGGGATGTGGTCTCAGACTGGCCTGGGGAGGTCTGCAGGGTGAGTGACTGAGCAGGCCTCCTGTCTGCAGGGTGGGCGGTGCACCAGGTCAGAGGAGGGGCCCAGGGGCCTGCCAGGGTCCAGGCAGGAGCTGAAGGCCAGAGGCAGTGCCTGAGGGGCTGCACGGGAGAGGACGTGGGAGATGGGATGCCGCCCGAATAAGTGTAAGCAGGCTGCTCTCCTGGGGTTCACGGTCTAGGGGCACCCACAGGACGGCGATCGGAGCGATGGCGGGAGGGGGCGAAGACAACTGACCGCTGGGTGACCAGCCTTTTTGCTCACTCGTTCCACAGGAAGGTGAGCCGGTGGGGCAGGACCCTCAGTTGGGTGAGAATAAGGAAGCCTCGGGCAAGTCAGGAAGGGGAAACCAAGACCCGCCCACCCGCCCGCCAGACCTCCTTCCTCCCCCGGGAGCTGCCAGAGTCTGTGCGGGCCCGAGGGGTGGGCGGGGTGCAGGGGTGGGGACAGAGCAGGAAGAGAGTGGGGCGGGGGCGGAGCAAGGAGGAGAGTCGGGCGGGGCGGGTGGGGCCTCACCGAGGTCAGGTAGCGGTACTCCGAGGGCGAGCCCAGGCGCAGCAGCCCCCTCTCCTCCGAGCGCATGCCCAGGAGCATGCAGTAGAAGATGTGGAAGTTCCGCTCCTGCGGGGCCTGGGGGGAGGCAGTCCCCTGAATCGGCAGTGCCTCCTACGATGACGATCATCCCGCCTGCCTGGCGGCTGCTCCGCAACCTCTCAGCCAGGTGGGCTCCCTTCACCGAGGTGCAGCCGGCCTGCTGGCTGCCCTCATCCTGGGCCTTGAGGCCAAGGTGCTCCCGCAGCCCTGCATGAAGGCTGCCCAGCCTGCCTCCAGCCCTCCCTCAGGCACTTCCTCAAAGCCCTGAATGCACCCTCCCTGAAGTCCTAGGCCCGGGCATGACCTCAGGGTACAGCCCTCAGCAGGCAACTGGCCGGCCTCAGAATTAATTCCAGTAAAGGTGAGGAGGAGGAGGCACCAATGAATGAGAACATTATATGGATGGAAAATTCAGAACAAAAAGTCCTGCATTTCTTGTTTTTGAAAACTGGTCAAGGACCATTATTATTCAACTAGAGGCCCAATGCACAAAATTCGTGCAAGAGTAGGCCCTTGCAACCCCGCTGCCTCAGCCCTGTGGCCCCATCCCCCACCAATGGTCATTCCGAAAGGTTGTTCTACCATCCAGTCTAATTAGCATATTAGCTCTTTATTATATAGGATTCTAGGGATCGTTGGCCCATCTCAGGGTAGGACCAGGGTTCCGGGACAGCAACTAAGACCTATGGGAGCGTTGAGGAGGTCCCTGGGGAGAGGGAAGGAGGGGTGAGAACGAGGGAAGGAGACCCCTCCTGGAAGCCTCCCAAATCCTGAATCCCCATTTGGGGCAAATAGAGATTGCCCTCACCTGCCGGCAGACCCGGGACTTCTCCAGGAGAAACTGCTCGATGCGTGCACTTTCGATTACCCCACTGGGGTTGAAGTAGATGTCAATGTACTTCCCAAAGCGGCTTGAGTTGTCATTTCTGATTGTCTTGGCGTTTCCAAAGGCTAAGGGCCAGAGGATGGTGCCCATGATGGGAGCAAAGAAGAGAAAACGAACTTTTTAGCAGGGTCTTCTGGGAAGGCTTCTCAGAGGAGGTGGCGAAGCCCAGAATTGAAAACTAGGTAGGATTGCACTGGACTGTGGTGGCAACCAAGGGTATGCTCAGAGGCGGGCAAAGTGCAGGTGCGGATTTGGAGGTCAGAAAGCATGGAGTGTGCTTGGGATTTTGGCTGGAGCACAGGATCCAGGAGAAAGGCAGTGGGAGACAAAAAGAACTCACTAGTAGATGGGCTTAGCACAGAGCCTTGAATGCCAGGCTTACTCAGACTTGCTTCCTCTGAGCCCCAGCATCAGGGGTTTTGGGGGACCCAGACACATACAGGGAGGAACTGGATTGTCTGCCATCAGGGAAGGAACTCAGGGGTGGCTATCTCCCAGATAGGGGTGCTTGCAGGGGTCATTGTGCTGTGCTGGGACCTCTCCTGTCCCAGGGCTTACTGGCAGCCTTATCTGAGTCTCCATCAGCCTGGAGCACACTGTTTGCTCTGCCCTACGGGTTCCCTGAGACCCTGCCCCATCCAATTTGCTCCCCCACCCAAAGCTGTTTACAGCAGCTTTTCCATATGTATGGTGTGTCCTGGCTCAGGCTTCAGACTTTGCTAAAATCTCTCAAACAAGCTGCAGCTGGTGACAACATGCTCCAAACCTATCAATAAAAGGCCCAAGACCCAGCACTAGCACCAGCCTGCATTGCTTCACAGCTGGGCCTCACCTGGGCACCTCTAATCCCAATACAAATAGCAAATAACAGCCATCTGCAGATCCCTCTGTAGCTCCTGCTGGGTGGCCCCAGAGAGTGGCTGACTTTGCACCTCTCTGGAGGCCCTAGAGTCAGTGAACCCAGTGGACAGTTTCAGACGATAGCAAATTACAACCCTACACATCCACAAGTGACACACTCAAGGGGCAGACTCAGTGAGCACCAAGGTCCCACTGAAGCAAGTCCTGCTCCATAGGGGTGTCTCCTGCATAGCAGCTCTCCTTCTGTAGTCCCAGCTGGTCCTCACAGCCAATTGGCCTGGAAGCCAATTCCTCCCAGTGACACCAGCAGCAATCAAGGCTCAACTACAAGACTGTGCACACATCCCACATGGGTGCACCTCGTGTGCCCAGCCCAGGTGACTGGGGAGGCTGAGCCACTGGGCCCTACAGGACACCTACTACACAAAGCTACCAATTCCAGGAGACATGGCAGCTCTACCTAATACATAGAAACAAACCCAGGGAAACAGCCAAAATGCAAAGACAAAGAAACATGTTACAAATGAAAGAAATGAAAGCAAGCAAACTACTGAATACAGAGTTAAAAACAATGGTTATAAGGTCACTCAAGAATCTTCATGAGACTTTTAAGGATCTTAGTGAGAATGTCAAAGACATGAAAAAGGACCAGTCAGAAATTAAGCATACACTAACTGAAATAAAGAATAATTTAGCCCACCTGGTGTGGCTCAGTGGATAGAACGTCAGCCTGTGGACTGAAGGGTTCAGGGTTTGATTCCTGTCAAGAGCACATGCCCAGGTCGTGGGCTTGATCCCCAATAGGGGCCATGCAGAAGGCAGCCGATCCATGATTCTCTCTCATCATTGATGTTTCTATCTCTCTCTCCCGTTCTGAAACCAATAAAAAAATATTTTTTAAAAAGAATAATTTACAGGGATTCAACAGTGGAGTAGAGGAGTCTGAGAATCAAATTAATGATTTGGAATATGAGGAAGCAAAAAACACCCAATCAGAAGAGCAAAAAGAAAAAAGAATTTTAAAATATGAAAATAGTGTAAGGAGCCTCTGGGACAACTTCAAGCATACCAACAATCGCATTATGGGGGTTCCAGAAGAAGAAGAGAGAGAGCAAGATATTGAAAACCTATTTGAAGAGATAATAATAGACAAGTTGCCTACACCAGCGGTTCTCAACCTGTGGGTCACGACCCCTTTGGGGGTTGAATGACCCTTTCACAGGGGTCGCCTAAGACCATCGGAAAACACATATATAATTACATATTGTTTTGTGATTAATCACTATGCTTTATTGTGTTCAATTTGTAACAATGAAAATACATCCTGCATATCAGGTATTTACATTACGATTCATAACAGTAGCAAAATTACAGTTATGAAGTAGCAACGAAAATAATTTTATGGTTGGGGGTCATCACAACATGAGGAACTGTATTAAAGGGTCGTGGCATTAGGAAGGTTGAGAACCACTGCCCTACCTGGTGAAAGAAATAGACTTATAAGTCCAGGAAGCACAGAGTCCCAAACAGGAGGAACCCAAAGAGCCCCACACCAAGACACATCATAATTAAAATGCTAAGGGATAAAGACAAAGACAGAATCTTAAAAGCAGCAAGAGAAAAGCAGTTAGTTACCTACAAAGAAACACCCATACGACTGTCAGCTAATTTCTCAATAGAAACTTTGCAGGCCAGAAGGGAGTGGCAAGAAATAGTCAAAGGAATGAACAGCAAGGACCTACAACCAAGATTACTCTACCCAGCAAAGCTATCATTTAGAATTGAGAGTCAGATAAAGAGCTTCACAGACCAGAGAAAGCTAAAGGAGTTCATCACCACTCAACCAGTATTATATGAAATGCTAAAGGGTATTCTTTAAGAAGAGGAAGAAGAAGGAGAAGAAGGAGAAGGAGAAGGAAAAAGAGAAGAAGAAGAGATAAAAAATATGAACAATAAAATGCCAATAAATATATATCTATCAACAATTGAATCTAAAAATAAAAAGAAATGAACAAGGAATCTAATGAACAAAATAAACTGATGAATAAAATAGAATCAGAGGCATGGAAACATGGAACAGAGGAAGCGGGGGGGGGGGGGGGGGGGGGGGGCGGGTGATGGGAAGTGATTAACCAAACTTCTCATACGCATATAGGCATTACCTATGGACACAGACAATAGGGTGGTGAAGGCCTGGGGCGGGGCAGGTGGAGGGGGGCAATGGGGGGAAAATGAGGGACATTTGTAATACTTTCAACAATAAATAATTTAAAAAAAGAATAGAGAATCCAGAAATAGATCCAGTATATGATCAACTGATTTTAGATAAAAGTACAAAAGCAATTCAATGGAGAAAGAATAGTCTTTTCAACAAATGGAGCTGAAATGATTGGCTAGCTATAGGGAAAGAAGGAAAGAACTAAGGGAGGGAGAGAGGAAGTAAAGAAAAGAGAAAGAAAGACTCAACTTATACCTTGCACCCTAGAAAAATTAACATAAAATGGATCATACACCTGAATGTAAAACCTAGAATTACACAACATCTAAAAGAAAACATAAAAGATAATCTCGGTTACGCAAAGATTTCCTAGATATAACTCCAAGAGCATAACCAATAAAAGAAAAGATAAGTTGTACTTTATCAAAATCTAAAACGTCTACCCTATAAAAACACTGTTAAGAGAATGAAAGGACAAGCCTCAGACGGGGGAGGGTGGGTATCTGCAGAACACCTGTCTTATAATGGGCTTGTATCCAGAACATGTTGCTAACTTTTACAAAATCATAAACAAGGAACCAACTAAGTCAAAAAATGGGCCAAACTCTTGAACAGACACTTCACCAGAGAAGCTGCACAGATGGGAAGCGAGCAGGTGAAAAGCGAGGGCGCTGTTCGCACACTGGAGTGCGTGAGAGCCGGCTGCGCCGGGCTCTGCTCCCACGTGCAGGCCGCCTCCTGACAGCACCCAGTGCCGACCGGCGGTGGGTGGCTCCTGACAGAGTTAAAGTGCTCACTTACCACCCAACCATTTTACACCTGCATGTTTATTTAAGAGAAAAACATGTGTTTACACAAAAACCTGTATGCAGCTACTGGAGGAGGCTTTTGTCATAATCACTGAAAACTGAACAACCCAGAGGTCCTTGGCTCGCTGGGCGAGCTGGGCACCGCCGTGAGAGGAGCGAGAGGAGTAACTCAGTGCAGGCAACACTGTGAGGCAGTCCCGGTGCGCGATGCTGACGACAGCAACCAGACCCAAGGGCTACACGCTGTCTGGTTTTAACTGCACGACCTTCTGAGTGGTTGCCAGCGGCTGGGCTGGGAGAGACTGAACGACAAAGGGCCTGAGGGAAGGTGGGGCTGACGGGAGCATTCTACATCATGATGATGATGGGGGTCGTATGATTGTATGAGTTTGAATGTCAAAAAGGTGAATATCTACTGTACGTGAGCCACAACTCAGTTACAAAGAAGAAGGGCGCCTCTTGGCCAGTGGCTGACAGCCTTGGGGTTGAGGTCGCCTGCTCCGGCCACCCCCACCAGAGGCTGTGAGCGGCGCCCAGGGCAGGACTCCTGCTCTGGCATTGACCCAGAGCTCCGTGGGGCTGGCCGCCCTCAGGCCTGCACGGCCCTTTGCTCGCCCAAGGGTCCTGCGGCACCCCGGCCTGGGGCTTGTCGGGGGCACCCTGCTTCCTCCCTCACTAAACCTCCACAGGCCCAGCCGGGCTGGCGACTGCTTCCCCAGGACCCGAACTCGATATCCAGCACGGCCAAGTTCATTTCATCTTGGACCCCTTTTGAAAGACTTGTTCGATCCTGAGGAAAACTCACTGAGTAGAAGCTTCTACGGTCGTCATCTCTCCCCTTCATGCTCCCTCGAGGCCCCACACTCGCTCCCGCCCCAATCTCTCGTGTCCTGAGGAGTCCTCAGAAGTCTGGAAGGGGGTGCCCCCCCCCCCGCCCTCCCCCAGGGCCCCTGGCCGAGGAAGGCTCCTCCTGCAGGGAGGCCGGGCGGAGGCCGGCGGGCGCCTGCTCACCCTCCAGGATGGGGTTGGCCTCCAGCACCTGCTGCTCGATCCAGGAGTGCTGGCCGCTGACCGTGGCCAGGAACTGCAGGACGAGCTTGGTGGTCTCCGTCTTCCCGGCCCCGGACTCGCCGCTGCAGACGTAGAGGGGGTTAGTCGATAGAAAAGGAGATTTTCCGCCCCTCAACTCTCTGGCCCCCCCCAGGCCTGCTTCCTGGGCAGCCTGAACAGAGCCCCCCAGGCCCTCGCCCCGGGGTGCAGACGTCCATGCTGCGCGGTTACGGGGAGCGGTCTTTCACCCTCTCCCCGCGAGCCCTGCGGGCAGGCCCGATTCAGTTCCAGGGTCACGGGCACAGCAATTTTTTTCCTAAGAATATTTTCCTGAATTTTTCTAAAATGTTCATAGTGAATATATATTAATTTCATGGTGGTGAGAAATGAAAATTAGTTTTTAAAATTACTTAGGACATTTAATTAAGTCAGAAAATATACTGTGTCTGGCACATAGCAAACACTCAAATTTGTAGTGATTAATATTACTGCTCCGGCCAAGGCTGGGATGTTACTTTTGTGTAAATTATTCTTTACTGTGGACATTGTCAGGTATTACAAATGGAGCAGAGGGGTGCGATGTCTGCTGACAGCGGCAGGGCCCCGGCTGCCACCTCGTGACCCCAGGGGCCCCTGCACGGTGCAGTTTGCACGATAAACTCCCACAATCCCATTTCCAGCTTCAGCCTCTGGCCGATTTTGTTTCCCCTCTTGTACTATTTTGAAGTGAATCCCAGACAAATATTGTTTCATCTGAAAATATTAATTTTTAAAAAAGTTTTGCTATGCCAGTCAAATCAGTCAGCTCCCAGAGCTCCAGCCAAATCAGATGGAGAGGCAGGGGCAGGGGCAGGGGCAGGGGCAGGGGCAAGGACAGAGGCAGTCTGACTGACTGGCTGAGTGTCCATGCAAAGGGTGGGAGTCCGGTACTCTACCCTCCTTTCAGGCACTGAGTGCTGGGGGTGAAGGTGATGCTGGGAGCCTCGCAGCCAGCCATGGCTCCTGCCCCCAGTCTAGGGGCAGATTGGCAAAGCCTGAGGGAGGTCAGAGTGAGACAGACCACTGAGCCAGCATGAGTGGGACAGGGAAACTGAGGCAGAGAGCTGAACCAAACCGGCAGAGCAATGCCCAGCAGATGCAGAAGGCCCCTCCCTAAAGGTAACATCTAGGCCTCAGTGTAATTCAGTTCCAGATGCAGAAAAACAGCAAAACCAGGTGAGTGACACCAGGACCAGCTGTGCTGACTGAGGACCCCCTGCCCTCACACTGACCCCCCGGTGGAGACCATGCCCTGGGGAGCCCACCTGGAAACGGATGAGTATTCTATGAAGACCCTCCCCTGGGACCTCCCCTAAGATTCCCGCCTGCAAGAGAGAGATAAAAGCCTCAAGACAAAGGACCCAGAGCTCTCCCCAGGGACAGCACCCACCTTTCCTTCCCGAATCTCCCCCACAGGTGAACATCTCCTAAGCTCTAGGGGACCTCACGAGGCTTGCAGCCAGGGCAGCAACAGACAATAGCAGCGCATCACAGGCTAATCCCTGAGCTTCTTCCCAAGGCCCCCTCTTCTCAGACTTCCTGGAGACCGAGGGCAGCCCAGCCTGGGCGCCCCTGTTGCTTCTTCTATGCTAAGCCCTCCCTGTCCCACTGTCCGGGCTTTCTAAATGCTGCCTCGCAGTCACCTGGACTCCGGTTGTGAAATCTTTCCCGCTTGACGTCTAGGCCCACACGCTACTGGCCGGCCCCAGGCAGACCCGCTCAGGCCCGGCCCCTTTCTGGCACAAGAACACCAGCTCCTGGCACAGAAACCCTCTCACTGGGGAAGTGGACATCACCCCCCTTTCCTTTCCAGAGCCCAGGGTCTCGGTCCCCTGCTTGATGGCTGTGTGTCCCTGGAAAGGGGTCTCACCCTCTCTGGTTGTAGGTTTCCAACAGTAGAACAGGAATAGCATGTCTGTCAGAGAGTTGCTGGCAACATGAAGCATGAGAGCCTGTGCTACCGGATTCGTTCTGGTGCTGCTCCAACCTCTCCTCCCCTGAGAGCTTGACTGGTCTGCCCCTCCACCTCCCGCCTGGGTCTCATCTCTCTCTTCTATTTTCCTGCAGTGCTTTTCGTCAAAGCTCCTATGACCTGCTGGAAACACCTGCTTATTTATTGCCTGCCTGTCTGTCTCCCTTCTCCAAGATGGAAGCTCCTTGAGGCAGGGACTGTGACCCTTTCCTTGCTGTGGTCTCCCCACCTTAGGATGGGGAGGCATAGGTGGAGCACAACAGCACCTCTGATGAGTGAGTGCATGAATGAGTAGTGAATGAATGAGTGAGGGAGTGAGTGAGTGAGTGAGTGAAAGACCACTAGAGCACCAGGCAATGTGTCTTGGAGCCAAGTCCCCCTCCTCCTTGCTGTCCCCTCGCACTCCCTTGCCTGGGTGCCAGAGGGCCTGTGCAGGAAGCAGAGGTGGGCAACGACTCTCTGAATCAGGTCAGGTCCTGGACTAGAGGGACACATCCCTTCTGAGCCCAGTGCCTGGAGGGCTACTGCCTGGAGCCGCTGCTGCCCTGTGCTCACCTGAGGCCTGCCCTGAGTTGTTCTGTTGTTTTTAGTGAGACCTCACCTGTTTGACCACAGCCCCAAATGCCTATGCTACATTCCATTTCTCAATGAGCCATCCCGTCCGTCCTATGTCCTATCTCAGGAAATAGTCGCTGGGGGTGGGGACACTCTAGGCCCTGGAGATGCCCTGGGAGAGCAGGTTCGGGAGAAAGGAAAAGGAAGGAAGGAAGGAAGGAAGGAAGGAAGGAAGGAAGGAAGGAAGGAAGGAAGGAAGGAAGGAAAGAAAGAAAGAAGGAAGGGAGGAAGAGAGGGAGGGAGGGAGGGAGGGAGAAAGAAAGGCAGGTAGACAGGCTTGGAAGGACTTAGGGCAGAGAGGCAGCAAGGGCCAGATGCCTGAGGGCTCATAGGCTTTGGGGGAGGATGTCTGCAGCTGAATGGAGCCCCTAAGTCACACACTGTCTGTGGGAGAGGGTCCTTTACAAGACGCTCAGAGGAGTGCCTGGCCCTCTGGCCTGTCCCAGGAACGCGGCGGCCGCCCACCTGATAATGCAGCACTGGTCCCTCTTGTTCCTCTTCATGTTGAAGTAGCAGCTGTTGGCGATGGCGAAGACATGCGGCGGCAGCTCGCCCATGTGGCAGCTGTAGTACAGCTGCACCTGCTCCCGCGTGTAGAGGGGCAGCAACTGGAACGGGTTCACGGCCACCAGGATGGAACCCATGTATGTCTGGGGAAGGAGCAGGAGGTCAGTGCTCTCCGCCCGAGGGCTAGCACTGCCGGGCCCTGACCCCGGCCTGGGAGTAGCTGGCTCTGGGGGGAAGGGGGAAGGGTGTGGCGGGGAGGGGTCTGATTCTGGCCAGGAAACAAGACACTCAGCTGCTCAGTCCTTCCTCTGAAGAGGCAGGTATTCACGGTGAGCGAGGGCTCCCAGGCAGGCGCATTCACAGGAGGGCTGAGTGAGGTGGCCACTGTTAACCGTTTACTGCCCTACTGGGTAGTTAGAAGCTGGGTAAAGATGGGCTGGACGTATAAGGTAGTGTCCCGTCTCCCACAGGGCCCCTGTGAGGCAGTCAGCCATGTCAGCCCCCACTAATCCCTGGGACCCCGTTAAGGACCACTTGCTCATGTGCAACCCCAGGAGCCCTACCCGCCCCCTGGGGGTGGGACAGGGCAGCCGCCTCTACAAGTCACATGACCATCCCGTCTTAGCCTTTGTTTTAGGAACGGAGAGGCTAAGCCAGCCCCCTGTGAGGACGGTGACAGCCAGAGGGAAGGCAGCTCGCCCCTGCTCTCAGACCAGGAGCTCCCACATATCTTCAGGCGGAGGGGCTCCAGAGCCCCGTGCCCCGCCCCAGGACCACCTCCTGGTCTTTGCTTGGCCCTCTCCCATTCATGGCCCTGCTCCCTCCCCACTCTTCTGGGCATCCCAGAAGAAGAGCCGAGTGAGCCACATCTCCCTGTGACAGGCCAGGGGTGCAGGGACGTCCAGGCCACGCCCACTCAGGCAGGGCTGGCGTGGATTTGGGACGCTGCTGGTCCTGGGAAAGCCTGCCCTGCTGGGTGGACCTCTGTCCACGCCAGACCCGGGAAAAGGGCCCGCATCAGTGCACCCCTCCTGGTGTGACAAGCTCCCTGGACGGAAGCCAGGCTGGCCGCATGGACTATCTGCACAGCCGAGAAGGGGCCTCGCAGGCGACGGTGCCGGCCGTGACCTCGGCTCCCTGGGCCATGAGCAGACCTTCTGCTGCACCCATTGAGCTCCGCAGTGCCCGGCGCTGTGCTGTCTGTGCCCTCAGAAACATCGTCACCATCTTGCAGTCAGGGAGCAGAGATGGGGAAGGTCATGTGCCTGCCCCCGCCGCAGGGTGAGGGCCTGGGCCGTGGGGACGGACCCGGCTGTGCCTCTCTCCGCCCGGAAGCCAGCACGTGGGGACGGAGCCCGTGGGGAGCCCGCGCGGCTCGGGGACTCACGTAGATCTTGTGCTGCTGGTAGCGGATCAGGAGGTTGTGCACCATGCCCGCCTCATTCAGGTCCCCCAGGTGGATCATGTCGTCCACACCCTCGGCCGAGTTGGGGTGCATGGGACTGAGGGTGCCGAGGTTCTCTGCTTGGACCCAGTGTTCCTGGAAGGAAGGGGAGACCACCCTGAGGCACCCTCCGCGTGGCCACGACCCGTCCACCTTCTCAGCCGGCCAGCCGCCTCGCCACCGGCTCCCGCAGGTCAGCCTGTCGTCCAGGCCAGGAAACACCTGGGACCGCAACAGGTCAGCCTGGCTGGGGCCCGCGGGCCTGGGGCAGGGTCAGTGTGCAGCTGGGGCTAGGGGTGAGTTTCAGACCAGGGTCAGAGCAGCTGTGATTGGGTGATGACGCGACCCGCTTCCCTAGGAGGGGCCACAGGGATCTGCTGGGAAGCCATGCTCCCGCCACCTGCCCCATGGAGGCTGCGGATTCAGCTCCCCATCTTTCCAGCTCAGCGCTCCTGCCGCCCTCCTCTCCACCACAGCCTGGCCCACTTCTTCCTGCTCCCTAATTTTCCCGGTTTTCCATCTGCCAACCACCTCCCACTTTTCCATTATAGAACCGTCCCGAGCCAGCCCAGCCCCGTCCCGTGGGTGGCGGGCTCCCCGCAGGCTTCCCGCCACTCAGGCCTCACTTGGACTCTGGAACCTCTGCTTGTAGGAGCTGTACCGAGGAGAGGGGCTCAGAGCCGGGCAGCCCTGAGAGGGAGAGCAGGGCACACTGACCTTGCCCTCATCATCTTCAACCAAGGTCCGGCCAGGCTTTGTTTCTTTGATGACACCCCCGATGGCAATGCTGGTTTTGCTGGCAGAGGTGGGGTTCAGCCACACATGGTCACCCTAGAAGGAGGGAGAACACTGCGGCTGGGCCCTGCTCCACCTTCCCTTCTGCTCAAGACTTCCCTGCCTGGGGTGTCCCCTCCACTGAGCGCTCCCAGGCGGCTGGAACTGTCTCTCCTGCACCCTCCTGCTCCTCCCCATCTCCCGCCCTCCCCTCCTGGTCACTCAGGCCAGGACGGTGGCAGAAGTGTGGCAGAAGTGTCCCTGGCCAGCTGGGTTCTGAGAGAAGGACAAGCAGGGAAGCACCAAGCCCATTGGCTCGGGGAAGTGAAGATGAAAACCTCACTAGGTTTCTGCTGGCCTGCAACACGGCCTTGGCCCACACACACCTCCCTGTGAGCCACAAAAGCTCACCCCTTCAAAGAAGAGTAATGCCAAAGGGACAGGGAGGTCTGCCTGCAAGGAAGCTGACATCCACAAGGAGGGATGGAGCAGGTGAGTCACACCAGGAAAAACAAACGAGTGACAGAACAGAACTGCCGCAGAGCAGTGGGGAGTTGTGACCAAGTATCTCATTTGGATTTCCAAACACTTACTGAGGTGCAGACCAGCAGCAAAAACTGAGGCGGTGAGACAACTTAAAGGATAAAGCTTCAGCTGGCAGAGCTCAAGACAGAAATGGAGGAAAAGAAGTAAACACAGGTCAGAAATGACAGCAAGGTTGGGAACACACCAGGGGACAGACTAGCACTGCTGAAGCGGTAACGTCACAGAAGACTGTGCAAACAAAAGCATAAAAGGAGCCACTTGACAGTGGAGGCGCGGCCATCCTGGAGGCACGGCCTCACCCATCTCACTGCCCCGGCCTCTGGGTGGGAAAGCAGGCAGCGTGCCTGCGGGCAACCCAGCAGCCTGGCAGCCGAAGAACTGTGTGCGGGACACCAGGGAGCAGACAGGAGGAGGCCCAGACTGAGGGTGAAACAGGGTCTAGAACCGGCGGCGCTCCGTGAGCGTCTGCACATGGGAAAGCCTCCTGCCAGGCACGGAAAGGCCCTTCTCAGCAGTCCGCACGCCGGCCTGGCCTCCTGGTCAGAACACGGTCTGGGCTTCTGCCTGCATCAGTGCTTCCTGAATAGCTTTTTTAAAATCTCAAATAACTGTTGTGTTAACTTTGGCCTTTTGTTTTTAGGTTAACAAATTCTAAAGAAAGTGAAGTACTTAGCTACAAATTATAGAGCCCTTGTACCAGATCTGTGTGATGAGAGATAAAATCCTGACAAAGGAAATGAAGGAAGACCTACATACGTGAAGAGACACATTGGAAGACTCAACACAGAGAAGATGTCAATTTTCCTGACCGAGAGTTTAAACACAACTCCTATCAAAACCCCAGCCTGTTTTTTTGGTAGACACAGATAAGCTTAGTATATATGGAAAGGACCCTGACTACCTAAAATGCTTTAGGAAAATAAGAATAAATTAGGAAGGGTCCCTGTCCAGCTTATAATCTAGACACAGCAATCAAGACTGCTACAGTATTGGAGGGAGAGACACAAATAGAGGATCCAAAAATAGCGCCACCAGCCAGGGCAGCTGCTCTGACACAGGTGCAAAGGCAGCTCAGTGGAGGGGAGAGCTTTCCACACAGCGAGCAGCCTCCACCCAGCAGACCTGCTCCTGGACCCAGCCTCACACTGCAGCTCAGAGTGGACTTACATGTAAAGCTGTGAAACGAAGCAGGAAGAGAGTTCATGGCAACGATGGAATAAGATGGAAATCATCATGATAAATGCAATTACTTAAACGTACCAATTAATCTGCACCAATAGAAAAGCTTTCTTCTCTCGATGTAATTGTTCCCCTCTCATAAACACCCTGGCCTTGGGTTCCTAATCAGAACACTGTTTAGGCTTCTGCCTGAATCAGTGCTTCCTGAACAGCTATTCTTATTGATCTCAATAAAGGCTTGTTTTGTCTCACTTTGGCCTTCTATTTTTAGGTTATCAACAGGAACAAGAAAAGTGAGCAAAATGACATAGAAATTTTAAAAGATTAGGATCAGGAAGAAAAG
Organism: Myotis myotis; assembly: GCF_014108235.1. Lineage (NCBI taxonomy): Eukaryota > Metazoa > Chordata > Mammalia > Chiroptera > Vespertilionidae > Myotis > Myotis myotis. Next base: position 93,251,948 of record NW_023416390.1, on the reverse strand, counting down.
AATAGATATGGGAGACAGCAAAAATACAGGTAATTGGAGTGCCTAAAGAAAAAAACTAGAAAAAGAAAGAGAAAGATTATTTAAAGATATAATTTAAGAAAACTTTCCAGAAATTAAAGCCTTGAATCTACAGATTGAAAACAAACCAGCTACTAGGAAATAATGACAAAGAAAAATAAACTGAGACATATACTAATAACGGTTATTTGACTTTAGAAATAAAGAAATAATTTTGGGGGGAGGGTAGGCAGATGAGAAGATCAGTTCATGTATAAGGAGAAAATTTAGGACAAATTCAGATCCTATATGAGGGCCAAGTAACTGCTTCAAAGATCTCAAGAAAAGAGCAATCCACCGGTTAGAATGGCTGCTGTCAACAGCCCAGAAAACAACGGGCATCGGTAAGGATGTGGAGAAAGTGGGACCGTGGTGCTCTGTTGGTGGGAACGACATTGGTGCCGTTACTGGGGAACACGGTACGGAGGGCCCCTTAAATAATCAAAATAGAGCTACCTCATGATCCAGCAATTCCACTTTTAGGAATGTATCCAAAAGATTTCAAAACAGGATCTCAATTAATAGTTGTCACCCATGTTCACTGTGGCCTTATCGTTCACAATAGTCAATAAGTGGGAGCAACTAAATGTTCCTTGACAGTTGCACAGATAAGCCACATGGCATGTACACATAGTGCGACATCACGCAGGCTTAGAAAGGCGTTCCTGTCAGACGCTGCAGTGTGGGTGGGTCTCAAGGACATTATGCCAAGCAAAATAAGCCAGTCACAAAAGGAAAAATACTGTATGATTCCACTCGTTTGGAGCTTCTACAGGAGTCACCATCATGAAAACAGAAAACACGTAGGGCTGAGGGGGGACAGTAGGTGCAATGGGTATTGCGGTTCAATTTTGCAAGATGAAGAAGTTCTTAGATCTGTTGCACAATGTGAATGTACTCAAATCCCATCTTAATTAAACTAGAAAGTTCACTGGCCGAGGGGGTCCACTGCTAATTGCTTAAAAAACTCTTTCCATGAAGTAGTTATTGGGCGTGCTTGAATTTTTTTAATAATTGAGATTAAATATTAAAGCCTTTTATGGACTGAACTGCATCACCCCCAAATCGATATGTTGGAGCCTTAACCTCTAATGTAACTGTATTTGGACACAGGGCCCTTAAAGAGGTAATTCAAGTTAAATGAGGTCAAAAGGAGGGCCCTAACCCAGTAGGATCAGGTCCTCATAAGAAGAGGAAGGGATACCAGATCTCTCTGTCTTCCTCTCTTCCTTTCTCTCTCTCTCTCTCTCTCTCTCTCTCTCTCTCTCTCTCTCTCTCTCTCTTTCTCTCTCTCTCTCTCTCTCTGCCCCTCTCTCTGAGCACACAGAAGGAAGGCCAGGTCGCACAGGGAGGAGGCGGGCGTCTGCAGCCAGGTGGTGAGGTCTCCCCACACACCAGCCCTGGGTGTCCTGACCGCGCCCCTCCAGCCCCGGAGCCCTGAGGAACGGGTTCCTGTTGTCCAGGCTCCATTCCGCCCAGCAGGCTAATGAATAGACAGCCCCGAAGTCAGACAACTGCTTCTACCCGCCCCCCCCCCCCCCGCCCCCGCACCCCATTCGGTGAGGCTATGACCTTGGGCAGGTCGCGAAGCCTCTGAGCTTCAGGCTCCTGGCCTGTGAGGACCTGTGAGCGCGCCCACGGGCCGGGCCGGGGCGTGGGCAGGGGGAGGAGCCACTGGCACTGAGCGCGGCAGGCGCGGGGCGGGCGCGGCAGGCGCGGGGCGGGCGCGGGGCGGGCGCGGGAGGCGCGGGGCGGGCGCGGGAGGCGCGGGGCGGGCGCGGGAGGCGCGGGGCGGGCGCGGGGCGGGCGCGGGGCGGGCGCGGGGCGGGCGCGGGGCGGGCGCGGGAGGCGCGGGGCGGGCGCGGGAGGCGCGGGGCGGGCGCGGGGCGGGCGCGGGGCGGGCGCGGGGCGGGCGCGGGGCGGGCGCGGGAGGCGCAGGGAAATGCGCTCAGCAAGGCAGCCCTCGAGCCGCCTCGGGGCGGCAGGAGGCGGTGCAGGCGCCCGTGCCCCTCCTCCCCGGGAGCTGGGGTGGAGGGGACAGGTCCCGGGATCTAAACTCTGCTTGAAGTGAGCCCCGTGGCCAGCAGGGCCCGGGCCCACCGTTCCTGCGCCCGCCCGGGGGGCCTGCGTCCCAGCTGCCGGCGCCTGGCTTTGGTGACGGAGTCGCCAGCAGCCGCGCCTTGAACCTGAACCTGAGACCGCGTGTTTCCCCCGAAGCAGCTCCAGCGAGAACCGAAAACCGAGCCGGCCGCCAGGGGGGACTGGGTCACTGAGGGCTCAGCCACAGGAGCCCGAGGCCCAGCGTGGGGGCTGCCTCTCGCAGCGCGTGGACCCCGCAGCCAAGAACCCCCGCCGCTGCGGGGCTGTGTCCAGGAGGACATGGCAGACTCTGGCTCCCCGGTGGGGGGCTCTCCTCTGGGCTCCCCGCCCACCCAGGAGCCTCCCAGTGAGACGGGCCTGCCCCAGCTCCCCCGCAGGGCGTGCCAGTGTGCCCAGCCCCCAGCTCCTCTCCCGGGGGCTCCTGCCCCGGGTAGCAGGCGGCCGGCTGGCGGAGGCCCTGGCGGGAGGCCGGCGCTGCCCTCTCCCCGGCAGCTCTCTCAGCTGCGCCCGGACTCGTCCACCCGTTAATCCGGGATGTCAGCGAGGGATGACCGAGCACACGAGGTCCGCTGAGGCCGCGGATGGCCTGTTTCTCTCCCGGGCCTCATCGCCTCCCTTCTTTCCTGCAGAGAAATGACTCCCCACCACCGCCCCGGGGGGAGGGAGCAGGTGAAATGCTTACCAGCCTGAAGGCTGACATCCTGAGACAGCGACAGCCCGACAGATCTCAAAGCCTGTGCAGAGAGAGGGCAGGTCATCAGTCCTCCGCCCCGACCGCCCTGCAGGGCCCAGTGGTCTTCTGCCAGTGCCAGCGGGATGCCTGGCTGGGCCAGGGATCTGGGGCCTGGAGCCTGGGGCCTGGAGCCTGGGATCTGGAGCCTGGAGTCTGGGGCGGGGGGGGGCCTGGGGCCTGGGGTCTGGAGCCTGGGGCCTGGAGCCTGGAGTCTGGGGTGGGGGGCCTGGGGTCTGGAGCCTGGAGCCTGGGGTCTGGAGCCTGAGGCCTGGAGCCTGGGGCCTGGCACCTGGGGCCTGGGGCCTGGAGCCTGGGGCCTGGAGCCTGGGGTCTGGAGCCTGGGGTCTGGAACCTGGGGCCTGGAACCTGGGGTCTGGGGTCTGGAGCCTGGGGTCTGGAGCCTGGGGCCTGGAACCTGGGGTCTGGGGTCTGGGGTCTGGAGCCTGGGGCCTGGAGACTCCCACCTTGAGTGTGGACTTAATGATCCACTTCTGACAAATGTGATCAGGGTGGAGCGGTGACCACAGCTTCTAAGCTGGGAGTGACAGGCTCTGTGCTCCCTGCTCTCGCTCAGACGCCCTGGCTACCATGTCTGAGGACTCGGCAGCCCTAAGCAAAGGCCATGTGGTGAGGAACGAGGTCTCTAGTCCACAGTCAATGATCTCGATCTCGGAAGCAGATCGTCCAGCCCCAGGCAAGGGGTCATCACCACGACTGAAACCTGTTATGTCTGAATTTTACTCCCCCCACATTCCTGTGTTGAAGTCCTAACCCTTCGCTCCTCAGAACGGGACTGTATTTGGGGACAAGGCCTTTAAAGAGGTGACGAAGTTAAAGCAAAGCTGCTAGGGTGGGTCCTAATACAACAGAAGAGGAAGAGGTACCAGAGGTGCGCATGCATAGAGGGGTGACCACATGCGCACAAAGCAGCCAGCGGGCAGCTGTCTGAAAGCCGGGAAGAGGCCTCCACAAAACAACCTCCCAGCACCTTGGCCTTGGCTTCCAGCTGCCGCACCCTCAGAACATAAGTTCCGCCCAAGCAAACTATACAAACCTCATGAGCGTCCCTGGCACAGAAATGACAACTAAGCTGCTCTTAGATTTGTGACCCTCAGAAACTGTGTGAGAGAATAAATATTTGTAGTTTAAGCTGCAAAATGTTGGAGTAATTTGTGATGCAGCAATAAATAACTAATACAGGTCTCACATCTTCATTCATCCTCACTCTTCTGGACTTTTCTCCCCGCAGAGAGATAAATTCAGGCCTTGTCTATTCTAAAATGAATTTTCTTGGCCTCATTGACACCTCCCAGTTATTGTCCTCCCCTTGTTTTTGCCCCAGAGCTGAGTTGCTTGAAAAAGTTGCCCAAGATCCAAGATGGTAGCAGGGTAGGTAGAAGCTACACTAACCCCTTCCCAGGATCAAACTGGAATTACAACTAAATTATATAAAAATCATCCTCAGTAACCAACCGAAGACTAGCTGAAGAGAAGCCGTATAACCAAGGATTTACAGAAGTCACATCAAGATTGGCAGCAAGGGCTGGCCAGGCTCCACAGGCAGCGGCTAAGGTGCAGGAGGAATATCTCAGCTGAGGGGAGCTCCCCCTGAGAAGGGTGGGGCCTAAACCCAAAGTGGGCTCCCCAACCCAGTGCATGAGATCCAGGAAGAAGCAGCCACATGATATCCAGCTGTGAAAAGAAGCAGGGTTTCTGTCTGCCAGGTGGAGATGGCTAGAGACACAGGCACCCTCTTAAAGGGCCAGTGCACAAAATTCCATTCACAGCCACTCACCCTGGGCTTCAGCAGAAGGAGGGCAGAGCGGACTAGAGTTTCAGAAGAAGAGTCTGGGGTTTGTGGCCCTGGGGAGACAGCTGAAGGGTCAGCCACTCAGATCCATGTGGAGTCATTCCCTCACACCAGAGACACCATCCTTCCTGGGCAGAGCACTCCCATCCACAGGGCATCGGCATGGAGGGAAGCAATAGCCCCACCCCCTGGAATTTCTCTCACTTCACCCTGTGGACTTTACACCCTGCTGAGAAGTTCAGCCAGGAGCTCTTTCCATGACAGCCTAACAGGCAGCCAGCAGGTGGAGGCAGGTAGAGCCAGATCTCTGGGTGCTTTGGGTCTTTTGCTGAACAACCCTGAGCCCGGTGCTGGTAAAAGTCAGCCTTGGTGCACAGCTTGGTCCTTCCTGTGTGCACCCGGAGCCAGAAGAGGCAGCCACAAACTGTGGATCACTGATACCTCCACTCAGGTGCCCAGGGTCAGCCACAGGCAGCATATGACATTGGCCTGCATCAGAGTCCTTCCCAAGAGCCCCTGAACCAACACACCCAGTGGCTAGCTTCAGACAGTACAGAGCAGGACCCAGTAAGCTTCCCAAGCAGCACACCCACAGGGAGATCTCAGCAGGCACCATCCCTGATGAGGCGGATTCTGCTCTGTGTGGTCAGCACTTGCACAGCAGCTTGCCTGCCATGCTGGGGGTTAAGCCTCACAGTCAGCCAGCCTGAGGGTCAATCCCATGCACAAGTGGGCCAATAGCAATCAAGACACAATTTTAACAGGAGGGCTCATATAACCCACACAAAGGACATCCTGAGAGCACCCAGCTCAGGAGATCAAGAAGACTGTTCCCCTGGATCCCACAGGACACCTACTACATAAGGCCACCCTACCATGACTGGGAGTCATAGCAGATCTACCTAATACATAGAAACAAACACAAAGAGACAGCCAAAATGGGGAGATAAAGAAACAGGCCCCAAATTAAAGAACAAGAGAATTCTCCAGAAAAAGAGCTAAATGAAATGAAGGAAAGCAATTTATCAGATATAAATTTCAAAGTAATGGTTATAAGGATGCTTAACAGCTTAAAATGGACATCCTATCTAATAACAGAGAAACATGGTAATTAACCGTAACTTCACTACCCTTCCCATTGGCTAATCAGTGAGATATGCAAATTAACTGCCAACCAAGATGGCGGCCGGCAGGGCAGCCAGGCAGCTGAAGTGAACAGGAGGCTTGCTTGCTCCAGTGACGGAGGAAGCCAACGTTCCCCACCTGCCGCTGCTGGCCTCTGAGCTGCACTCTACGTAACAATGTTGCAATTATAGAAGCTAAATAAACCCCAGAAACCAGCTTTCAGCCGTCAGAGCTGGAGCGAGCAGGACTGCAACAGTGTTACAATTATAGAACCCAAACAAACCCAGATACCTGCTTTCAGCAGCCGAGGTCTCAGAGCTAAAGCCACCTCTCAGCTCCAGTGACAGCCATAGAAGGTAAATAAATCCCAGAATTAAAAAAAAAGTAAAAAAGGAAAGGTTGGGAGCTTCAGTCACCCGCCAGCCTGAAAACGACCCTCAGCCCCTCACCCAGACTGGCCAGGCACCCCAGTGGGGACCCCCACCCTGAAGGGGGTGTGACCAGCTGCAAACAGCCATCATCGCCTCATCCAGGCTGGCCAGGCACCCAAGCGGGAGCCCCACCCTGATCCGGGACATCCTTCAGGGCAAACCAGCCAGCCCCCACCCATGCACCAGGCCTCTATCCTATATAGTAAAAGGGTAATATGAAAACTGACCCTAACAGCAGAAAGACTGGGAATGACTGGTCACTATGACACACACTGACCACCAGGGGGCAGACGCTCAATGCAGGAGCTGCCCTCTGGTGGTCAGGTCGCTCTCACATGGGAGGAGCTCTGCTCAACCACAAGTCAGGCTGATGGCTGCCAGTACAGTGGTGGTGGTGGGAGCCTCTCCTGCCTCCTCAGCAGCGCTAAGGATGTTCGACTGCAGCTTAGGCCTCCTCCCTGCTGGCAAGCGGACATCCCCCGAGGGCTGCCGGGTTGCCAGAGGGATATCTGATTGCCATCTTAGGCCCAATCCCCTGGGGAGTGGGCCTAAGCCAGCCAGTGGTCATCCCCTGAAGGGTCCCAGACTCCCCCCCCCCCACCCCCCCGCCGAGTGCACAAATTTTTGTGCACCAGGCCTCTAGTAGATATTATTAAAAAGGACCCATCAGAAATTAATAATACAATATCTGAAATGAAGAATACACTGGAAGGAATAAACAGGTTGGATGAAGCAGAAGATCAAATTGGCAATTTGAAAGACAAAGTAGGGGGAAAACCCCCAATGAGATCAGCAAAAAGAAAAAAAATATATATATATATGAATATTTTAAGGGACATTTGGGACAACATGAAGCATAACAATATCCACACCATAGGGGTACTAGAAAGGGAAAAGAGAGAACAAGAAATTAAGAACCTATTTGAAGAAATGACTGAAAACTTTCCTAACTTGGTGAAGAAAAAAGACACACAAGTCTAGGAAGTGTGGAGAGTCCCAAACAAGATCAACCCAAAGAAGCCCACACCAAGACATATCATAATGAAAATGGCAAAGATTAAAGACTAAGAGAGCATCTTAAAAGCTGCACGAGAAAGGCAGTTAGTTACCTACAAGGGAGCGCCCATAAGACTGTCAGCTGATTTTTCCATGGAAACATTTCATGCCAGAAGGGATTGGCATGAAAAATTCAAAGTGATAAAAAGCAAGGACCTACAACCAAGACTAGTTTACCCAGTAAGGCCATCATTTTTAAAAGGAGGAAAAATAAAGAGCTTCCCAGACAAAAAAAAAAAAAGTTAAAGGAGTTTGTTACCACCAAACCAGTATTGTAAGAAATGTTAAAGAGCCTTCTAGAAGAAGATGAATAAATGGCAATAAATATGTTCCTATCATTAATCACTTTAAATGTACATGGCTTAAATGTTCCAATAAAAAAAAAATCATATGGTAGCTGAATGGTTAAGAAAACAAGACCCTTGCCCTAACCGGTTTGGCTCAGTGGATAGAGTGTTGGCCTGTGGACTGAAGGGTCCCAGGTTCGATTCTGGTCAAGGGCATGTACCTTGGTTGCGGGCACATCCCCAGTAGGGGGTGTGCAGGAGGCAGCTGATCGATGTTTCTCTCTCATTGATGTTTCTAACTCTCTATCCCTCTCCCTTCCTCTCTGTAAAAAAAAAATCAATAAAATATTTTTTTAAAAAAGAAAACAAGACCCATATATATGCTGTGTACAAGAGACCCACTTCAGAACTAAAGATACTCACAGACTAAAAGTAAAGAGATGGAAAAAGACATTCCATGCAAATGGAAAAGGAAAAAAACCTGGGGTAGTAATACTTATATCTGACAAAACATACTTTAAATCAAAGGCTATAGTGAAAGACAAAGAAGGATACATAATGATAAAGGGAGCAATCAAACAAGAGGATTTTAACACCCAATTGACATCAGTGGATAGATCTTCCAGACAACACAACAAGGATATGGCAGCCTTAAATGACTCACTAGGTCAGATGCTTCCATTGACATCTTCAGAGCATTTCACCCTAAAGCAGCAGAATATACATTCTTTTCAGGTGCACATGAAACATTTTCTAGGATAGGCCACATGTTAGGACACAAAAGAAGTCTCAATAAATTTAAGAAGATTGAAATCATATCAAGCATTTTCTCTGACCATAATGCTATGAAACTAGAAATCAGTCACAAAGAAAAAACAAAAAACCTGAAAAACACACAAGACATGAAGGCTAAATAACATTTTACTAAACAATGAGATCAGGGAATAAATATAACGACATTTTGAAATAAATGAAAATGAGAACATAACAACCCCAAATCTATGGGACACCAGGAAAGCAGTCCTAGGAGGAACATTCACAGCATTACAAGCCTACCTCAAGAAACAAGAAAAATCTCAAAAAAATAAAATGACTTTACATTAAAGGAACTTGAAAAAGAACAACAAACAGAGTCTAAAGTGACCAGAAGGAAGGAAATAATAAAGATCAGAACAGAAACAAACAAAATAGAGCCTAAAAAATACAAAAGATCAATAGTTGTTTCATTATAAAGATAAGCAAGATTAACAAGCCTTTAGCCAGACTCATCAAGAAAAAAAAAAAATAGAAAAGACCCAAATAAACAATGGGACTCCATCAAAATAAAAAGTTTCTGCTCAGCAAAGGAAACCATCCACAAAATGAAAAGACGGCCCATTGAATGGGAGAACATATTTGCCAATGATACATCTGATAAAGGTTAATATCCAAAACTTATAAAGAACTTATATAGCTCAACACCAAGAAAACAAACAATCCAATTTAAAAAAATGGGCAAACCCCTGTTTGGGGTCAGCGTCCGGGAGGCGGTGTGGAGACGGATAGGAGGCATGAGGGCCACCTACGTGGGCGCTGGGTGTGGGGTTCAGTCCTCGACGGGTCTCCCAACCATGGCCACGAGGTCACCCTCACGGTTCCCTGGGGCAGCCCCTCCATGGGAATGGCTTGCTGCGCAGCCTCATCTTCCAGGTCCTGCCTCTGGAGCCCTGGGCACAGCCCGGCAGGACTCCGTGATGTGGAAAAAGTACAATAAAATGTGAAATGTGGGCCCTGCAAAAAAAAAAAAAAAAAAAAAAAAAATGGGCAAAGGACCTAAATAGACACTTCTCTAAAGAAGACAAACTGATGGTCAGTAGACATATGAAAGATGCTCAACATCACTAACCATTAGATAAATGCAAATTAATATCATAATGAGGTGTCACCTCACACGTGTCAGAATGGCTATCATCAATAAATCAACAAACAAATGCTGATGAGGATGTGGAGGAAAGGGAACCTTCATGTGCTGTTGGTGGGATGTAGCCACTGTGGAAAGCAACATGGAGTTTCCTCAAAAATTTTAAAATGGAACTCTCTTATGACACATTGATTCCATTTCTTGGAATTTACCAAAATAAACCCAAAATTCTAATTTAAAAGAATGTATGCACCCCTATGTTCATTGCACTGTTATTTACAATAGCTAAGATTTGGAAGCAGCCCGTGTCCACTAGTAGATGAGTGAATAAAACAGCTGTGGTATAAGCCAGTCAGAAAAAGGTGGCAAGTACCATATGATTTCACTCCTTTGTGGAATCTAATGAACAGTGTGAACTAACAAGCAAAATAGAGACGGACTCAGATAGAGAGCAGGCTGACAGCTGTTGGGGTGCATGGAGTGGCTGTTTTGGGGCGAGTGGAGGGATTGAGCAAGAAAGAATAAAAGGGAAAGAACTCATGGACATGGACAACAGTGTGGTGACTGCTGGGAATGGGTGGGGGGATGTGGAAGAGGGTACAGGGGGATAAATGGTGATGGACAAAGACTTGACTTGGGTGGTGAACACACACACAGTGCACAGATGATATGAAATTGTGTACCTGAAACCCGTGTAAATTTGTTAACCTGTGTCACCCAAAAAAACTTAATAAAAAGGAGAGGGGGAAAAAGAAAACATTGGCTCATCATGCTGCCTCCACTATCTCACCCCTCTTGCCTTCCCAGCCCTGGGTCACATGCCTGTACCCACAAACATGACACTGACCCCTCCAGGGCCAATGTTGTCCAGTCCTACAGCTTCACTTGTTCTTGCTCGCCATGCGCTCTTTCCTAACCACATCCCCTTGGCTTCTAAATGACTTCATTTCCCTGCCTTCCTTTTGCCTCTGGGACACCTTCAATCCTGCCCTAAGGACCTTTCCCTCGCCTTGGCCTCTTGGTGTCTGAGGGATATGCTAATTGTTGTGTTTTGTTTTTTTTCTGTCTGGCATGCCTCCCTCTGATTTCTTTTAGGAAAATTCTCCTCCCCTTCTCTACACCGTTTTTCTGATGGTGACCATGAATTATGGTACCCCAGAAAGGGCATAAGATCCAAGCAAGGGCCAATCATAGGTTATCCATGTCATGTTCTAAATTGGGGGTTGGTTTTCCTCTTCAGTCTGAAAGTTATGCCAGAACTGCCAGGGGCTGTGGCACTATTTTTCTGAAAATAGCTGGTTTGAGAGAAAAAAGTTGGCAGGAAGAGAGGGAAGGAGACAAAAGACAGAAACCCTGTCTCTGCTTTTCTGTACTTTGATTATTTGAGCTAAGCTATTTGGATTCTGTCATCAAACAGAAATCCTCGCTAACCTGGTGGCCCGCATTCTGTTCTCTTTCAGCCTGCCCAGTCCCATTTTGCATTTCCAGCTTTTGCCAGGGCCATTGCCAGAGTCAAAGCACCACTGAGTTTCAACTAATTGTTTCCAACCTTCATCTTTATTCTGAGCTCCTGACACACCAAGGTCTGTTGCTTCAGCCATCTCCAGCAGATATGCCATGGGCTTATCAAACTCAACAGGACCACAGCAACTCATCTCCTCCATCCCCAAACATGCTCTTTCCTGCATTCTTTTTTTTTTTTTAAATATATTTTATTGATTTTTTACAGAGAGGAAGGGAGAGAGATAGAGAGTTAGAAACATCGATGAGAGAGAAACATCGATCAGTTGCCTCCTGCACACCCTCCACTGGGGATGTGCCTGCAACCCAGGTACATGCCCTTGACCGGAATCGAACCTGGGACCCAGCAGTCCGCAGGCCGACGCTCTATCCACTGAGCCAAACCGGTCTCGGCTTCCTGCATTCTTTTAGTTGTTGTTGTTAATCCTCACCCCAGGATATCTTTCCATTGATTTTTAGAGAGAGTGGAAGAGAGATGGAAAGACAGAGAGAAACATCAACGTGAGAGAAACACATCGATTGGTTGCCTCCTGCACAAGCCCTGACAAGGGCCAGGGCCCAAGGATCCTGCAACCAAGGTATGTGCCCTTGACTGGAATCGAACCTGGGATCCTTTGGTCTACAGGCCAATGCTCTATCCACTGAGCCAAACTGGCTAGGGCTTCCCTGCATTCTTAATGTCAAAAAATGAAACTATCAATTGTTGAAGAAAGCACTTGGGTCTTCCTATTATCCTCATATTAAAATGATTGCTAGGAACTGAATATTTTCTCTTAAAAACTTGAAGGTTCCTTGCCCAGCATGGCTCAGTGCTTGAGCATCAACCTATGAACCAGGAGGTCATAATTAGAGTCCTGGTCAGGGCACATGCCTGGGTTGTGGGCTCGATCCCCAGTGGGGGGTGTGCAGGAAGCAGCTAATCAGTGATTCTCTCTCATCATTAATGTTTCTCTCTCTCTCTTCCTCTCCCTTCCACTCTCTAAAAATCAATAAAAATATTTTTTAAAAGAAACATTTCTAAATAACATGAGTCAAATAAGCCTTAAGAAACATTTAAAAATATTTTCCACTAAATAGAACCAATTATAGAACCTATCAAAATTTGTGAAATGCAGTGAAAGCAGTTTTCAGAGGGAATACATTTTATAATATTGAATACATATATTAAAAAAGAAAAAATATCGAAAATAAATCATCTAAGCTTCCACCTTAGGAAACTATAGAAAGAAGAACAATATAATCTAAAAGCAAGAATAAGAAAATAGGTAATAAAAATTAGAGCAGAAATCATATGAAATTAAAAATAGAAATCAATAGAGAAAATCAATGAAACAAAAATCTGGTTCTTTTAAAACATTGACAAACTGATAATATCAGGCTAACCAAGAAAAAAGAGATAAGACTACAAATCTCAATTATAAGAAATGAAAAAGGGACAACCCTTGGACAATTAATCTGATCTCCTTGCTCTATAAAGACACAGATAGATTAAAAGTAGAGAAACAGAGAAAGATATACCATCTAATACTAACCAAAGGAAAGCTGGAGTAGGTCTACAAATTTTCAGAGCAAGGAAAATTATGAGAAATAAAGAGGGTAGTTATTGAATACTTAGCTATTGAATACTTAGCCTTTGAAAGGATAATAAAGGAATATTATGAACAACTCTATGCCTACAAATATAAGATGAAATGAACCAATTCTCTGAAAGATACAATCTACCAAAACTCACACAAAGAGAGGTTTTTAATCAAGATGGTGGGATACCTAAATGGCTTACTCAAATCCTCCCACAACAACATCAAAATCACAACCTAACTACAGAACAACCATCATATAGAATCACCTGAAATCTAGCTGAACACGAATCCTACAAATAAGACTATAAAGAACAACCACATTGAGAATGGTAGGAGGGGAAAGACAGGGAATATGTTGGGCCCACACCAAAGTGTGGCAATTAAAAATCAGGAGGAATATCTCAGCTGCAGAGATTCCTCCTGAAAAGTGAGAGGTCCCAAGTCCACACCTTGCCCTCCAGTGCATGATTCCAGTGCCAGGGAGAGAAGTCCCAGGAACTGCTGGCTGTAAAAACTGCCTAGTGAGACAAGAGCTGCTGAAGACCCAGGCATGGACTTACTCAAACTCACTTGCTCTAGTGCTGCGGCAGCAGCTCGAAAGGCATAAGGACATAGGGGGAGAAATGGAATTGTCTAGTAACAGGGCAAGAGTTGTAGGGGCAGCTTTCTCCTAGACAGAAGTGCTGGCAGAGGCCATTGTTCCTCTTCTGAGCCATCCCCTCACAGAGTCTCCATCAACCTAGCTCACACTGTTATTCATTGAAACCCTACCACACCCAACTTTTAGGCCCACACCCACACAAGCTATTTCCAGTAGCTTTTCCATTCAAATGGCCTGTCTTGGCTCATGCTTTGGACTTTCCTAAAATCTCTCAAACAAGCGGCATCTGGCTTCAGTGTACCCTGTACCTCTTGCTATGTGGTCCCAGGCCTGGCACCAGCAGCAACTGGCCTTGGTTCATAGCTTGGCCTCTCCTGGGCACCTCCAAGCTCAGCACAAGTCGAAGCCATCTGTAGGTTACCTTGCAACTCATGCTGGGAAGAACACAGGCAGTGGCTGACCTTGGCTTTCACCTCCAAGGAGACCCAAGAGAATTGCAGCCAGTGGACAGCTTCAGACCACAACCACCTCCACAAGCCACACACTCAAGAGGCAAACTCAACAGGCGCCAGAGACCTGCCGAAGTAAGTCCTGCTCTGTGGGGTCAGCTCCTGCACAGCTTATCCTCCATGGTGTTCTCAGTCAGTCACTGAAGCTGGTTGGTGTGGGGGAAAATCCCTCCCATTGAGGTGTCAATAGCAGTCAAGGCTCAACTACAACAGGAGGATATACACAGCCCACATGGGCAGAGGGCACAAGGAGTTCCCGGCTCAAGTGATCAGAGGCTGTACCACTGGACCCAACAGGACACCTACTACTCAAGGCCACTCTACCAAACCTGGGAGATGTAGCAACTCTATCTAACGCACAGAAACAAACACAGGAAGATTGCCAAAATGAGGGGACAAAGAAACATGCCCCAAAATGAAAAAACAGAACAAAAAGCCAGGGGGAAAAAGAAACAAAATGGAGATAAGCAATCTACCAGCTGCAGAGTTCAAAACACTGGTTATAAGGATGCTTAATGAACTTAGGGGAAAAGTAGATGAATTTAGTGAGAACTTAAAAAAAAAATAAAACACAGAAAAATGGAGTTAGAAAACATAAAAAAGGAACAGTCAGAAATAAAGAATACATTAACTAAAATGAAGAATACATTATAGGGAATCAATAGTAGAATAGATGAAGCAGAGGATCAGATCAGAGATTGGAAGATGAGGCAGCAGAAAACATACAATCAGAACAGCAAAAAGAAAAATATCCCTTCAAAATGAGGATAGTATAAGGAGCCTCTGGGACAACTTCAAGTGTATCAACATTCACATTATGGAGGTACCAAAAGGAGAGGAGATACAGCCAAAAATTGAAAACATATGTGAAAAAAATAATGATGGAAAACTTTCCTAATCTGGTGAAGGAAATAAACACACAAGTCCAGGAAGCTCAGAGAGTCCCAAACAAGAGGAACCCAAAGAGTCCCACACCAAGTCACATCAAATTGAAATGCCAAAGATCAAAAACAAAGAGAGAATATTAAAAGCAACAAGGAAAAAAATCAGTTAGTTACCTACAAGGGAACTCCCTAAAACTGTGAACTGATTTCTCAACAAACTTTTCAGGCCAGAAAGGATTGACATGAAATATTCAAAGTGATGAAAAGCAAGAACCTACAATCAAGATTACTCTACCCAGCAAAGCTATCCTTTACAACTGAAGGACAGATAAAGAGCTTCCCAGACAAGAAAAAGCTAAAGGAGTTCATTGCCATCAAACTAGTGTCACAAGAAATGTTAAAGGGTCTTCTTAGGAGAAGAAGAACATGAAGAAGAAGGAGAAGGAGTAGGAGGAGGAGGTGGAGGAGAAGGAGGAGAGAAGAAGGAGGAGAAGAAATAAAAAAAAATATGAATAATAGAGTGGCAATAAATACATCTCTATCAACAATTATTTTATTTTTTAAATCTTCAAATGAGGATATGTTTATTTATTTTTAGAGCGAGGAAGGAAGAGAGAGAAAAACATCCATTGGTTGCCTCCTGTACACACCCCAACTGGGTATTGAACCCACAACCTAGGTATATGCCCTAACCAGGAATTGAACCCGCAACCTTTTGGTGTATAGGAAGATGCTCCAATGAATTGAGCCACCCGACCAGGGCTCAAGGATTACTTTGAATGCAAATGTATTAAATGTTCCAATCAAGAGACATATGGAGGCTGAATGGTTAAGAATACAAGACCCTTACATATGCTGTCAACAAGAGACTCACTTCAGATCTAAAGACACAGACAGACTGAAAGTAAAGGGATGGAAAAAGATATTTTATGAAAATAGAAACAAACAAAACATTGGGGTAGCAATACTTATACCAGACAAAATAGATTTTTAAAACAAAGCCTATATAACAAGAGACAAAGAAGACCAGTAATTCCACTTCTGGGTATTTATCTGAAGAAAATTAAAATACTAAATCAACAAAGCATATATATCCATATGTTCATTGCAGCATTATTTACAAGAGGCGAGATATGGAAGGAACCTAAGTGTCCATCAGTAGATGAAAGGATAAAGAAGTGGTACATATATACAATGAAATATGACTCAGCCATAAAAAATGAAATCCTGCCATCTGCAACAACATGGATGGATCTAGATAGAGGGTACTGTGCTGAGTGAAATAAGTCAGACAGAGAAAGACAAATGCCAGATGATTTCACTTACACGTGGAATCTAAAAAACAAAATAAATGAACAAGCAGAACAGAAACAGACTCAGACACAGAGAACATTTTAATTGTTGCCAGATGGGAGGAGGTTTGGGATATGTGTGAAAAAGGTGAAGGGATTAAGAAGTACAAATTGATAGTTACAGAATAGTCATGGGAATGTAAAGTGCAACATAGGGAATCCCATATAATAAAAGGCTAATATGCAAAATGACCAAATGGCGGAATGACTGGTCATTGTAATGCACACTGACCACCGGGGGAAAATGCTCAATGCAGGAGCTGCCCTGGTGGTCAGTGTGCTCCCACAGCAGGAGCACCGCTCAGCCTGAAGCCCTGAGCCGGGCTCACGGCTGGTGAGCGCAGCGGCGGTGCCGGGAGCTTCTCCTGCCTCTGCGGCAGTGCTAAGGATGTCCGACTGCCAGAGGGCTCCCAGACTGCGAGAGGGCACAGGCTGGGCTGAGGGACGCCCGCCCCCCCCTCCCCCGGAGTGCATGACTTTCGTGCACTGGGCCTCTAGTATAGTCAATAATATTGTAATAACTATGTCTGGTGCCAGGTGGGTATTGAATTTATCAGGGTGATCACCTCATTAATTAGGTACATGTTTAATCACTGGATTTTATACCTGAAAGTAATATAATATTGTACATCAACTGTAATTAAAAAATAAAAAATTATTTAAAGTGAAAAACTCACATAAGGAGATGATTTCACCAATGATTTCTACCAAACGTTTAAGGAAGAAATGATACCAGTTCTTTACAATATCTTCCAAGAAACAGAAACACTGAGAACACTTTCTAATTCATTCTATGAGGCCTAATAGAAAATCCCTAATACAAAAATTACCCTAATACAAAAAATTAGATAAAAGACATTAAAAGAGAGGAAAAACTAGAGGCGCTCTCCCGTCACCCCCACCCTTCAGTGCCCTATCATCCTTCGCTTGGAAGAACAGAAGCCTCCCAAGTGGACTTGCTTCTGGTCTCTCCAAAAATCATCCTTCATTCCACCAATCAAGTGATTTTCTTTTAATCCTCACCCAAGGATTTGTTTTTATTGATTTTAGAGGGAGGGAGGTAGAGAGGAAGGACGAAAGAGGGAGAAGGAGAGAGAGAGAGAGAGAGAGAGAGAGAGAGAGAGAGAGAGAGAGAGAGAGAGAAACATCAATATGAAAGAGAAACATCGATCAGTTGCTTCCCATAGGCGCCCTGATGGGGGATCAAGTCCACAGCCTAGGTATGTACTCTGATCAGGAATGGCACCTGCAACCTTTGGTGTACAAGACGACATCCAACCAACGGAGCCACTCGGCCATGGCCCACCCACCAAGTGATCTTTAGAAGATGCAAAAAACTGGCCATGTCTTGCACCTTCACAGCTAAGAACATGCCACGCTTTTATGGCATTCAAGGTTTTTCAGGATCATGTTTTCAGCTTGCCTTGTATCTCACCTCTTCCCCCAGGTTGCACTGAATTTCATGCAATTCCTGAAATGTCCCATATATTCTCTTACTTCACTGTCTCTGTACTGGGTCTGATATGAGTGTGGAAAGAACACACACACATGCACATATGCACATACATACATACAGGCACAGACATCCTCACAGGCAGCAGCAATTTTCTACCTCAGCACTTAATCCTGTTTTTATGTGGCATTTCCCATAAAATGCCACATAAAAACAGTTTCTCTCCCATACTTGTGAGAAACTTAAGAGCAGGACTGTGCCTTATTTATCCCAATAAGGGCTCAGGACATGCTTGCTGAATGTAGGTATGTATGGGTGGGTGGGTGGATGGGTGGGTGGATGGATGGATGGGTTGGATGGATGGATGGGTTGGATGGATGGATGGGTGGTAGGTGGATGGATGGATGGATGGATGAATGCCTGGGTTGTGTGTGGGCTCAATCCCCAGGATGGGGCACGCAAGAGGCAGCCAATCAATAATTCTCTCTCACCATTGATGTTTCTATATCTCTCTCTCCCTCTCCCTTCCTCTCTGCAATCAATAAAAATATTTTTTTAAATGCATTCCTCAGGTATCACTGAGCTGGAATAGATAAGAGTAGACAAGAAAATGCTGAAAGGCGAGTGGGGAGGTGGGTCTGGGGAGAAAATCAAAGTGCTGCTGAGACCAGGATGAGATCAGAGTGCCGGGTGGCATGCAGGGCACTTTGCCCTGTGGGGACATCCCACCTCGAAGATAAGGAGACGGGATCTGAGAAGCAGAACCACCATGGAGACTGGTTTATGGATGCCAGCCCAGAGGGCCTGCCTTGGTGGCTGACACAGCTCTGCCCTAGGACGGGGGTAGTGAGCATTCTGTGGGCAGAAAGGGCATTGGGAACTGGGGGAGGGATCGAGACTGGAAGCTGTCCTAGGACACCAGCTAACTGCCCCTCCCCCACTTCCCCAGAGCCTCGCGTGGAATCCATCACTCCCAGGAGAATGAGAGCCAGCAGGCTGGTGGAGTGGAGGTCAGCACAGCCAGGAGGAGAGAGGGAGCTCGGCTGGGCCACCCCAGTCCAGACAGTCCAGACAGTCAGATATTGGCAGTTTCACTTGGGTCCGTCTAACAGAGGTGTTGATATATAAGTATTAATAAAAACGAGCTGTATTTGCCCGGCCGATGTACCTCAGTTGTTGAACGTCAGCCCATGCACCAAAAGGTTGCCAGTTCGATTCCTACTCAGGGCATATCCCGGGTTGCTGGCTCAATCCCTGATGAGGGGCCTGCAGGAGGCAGCCAAACGATGTTCTCTCTCATGGATGTTTCTATCTCCCTTTCCCTTCCTCTCTCTCTAAAAATGATCAATAAAATCACATTAAGAATAAAATAAAATAAAATAAAATAAAATAAAATAAAATAAAATAAAATAAAAACAAGGCATATTTGCCCTAGCCAGTGTGGCTCAGTTGGCTGAGGCCTTGTCCCATGCACCGAAGGTCGTGGGTTTGATTTGCGGGCAGGGCACATAGCCAGGTTGCGGGATCGATCCTCAGCTGGGGAGGAAACCAATTGATGTTTCTCCCTCTCCCTTCCTCTCTCTCTCAAATCAAGTTTACAAAAAGGTATGTTTGACAGTATAATGCCATTTTTGTTTTAAAACATAGGAGATGCAATGTATGAACATGAAGATACATCTTCTCTGGAGGTAATGATACGAAACGGTTGACAGTGGTTTCTTCTGGAGAGAGGGGCTGGGGTGGGAATAGAGGAGGGCGGCGGGGAGACCTTTCCTTCACATGTGGCTCCTTTCTGTCACATCCGCTTCTCCCTGTGCCCAGATTGCTTTCGTTCCTTACATCACTGCCCACTGCCCACCGGCTGTCCCGCGCGCTTCAAGCCTGCCCCTCCCCAGGTAACCACCGCCTGCAAAGGTGAGCACAGGCTCAGTGAGGGGGACGGAGGAGCTGAGGGCAGCAGCAGCCCCCTGGCTGGGAGCTCCGGTGGTGCCTGGCATGGCTGTGTACACGGGGAAGGGCTTCTGGGCCCGGATTCTGAGCCCTCCATGTGCCCGATGCAGCCAGCGATGGCTCAGCTCCTCTCTGCAGCCCAGGCCCCAGAGGAGACCTCCCTCTGCTGAAAGGGAGTCCTACCCCAACAGGATGGCCCCGCGGAAGGGTGACGTCCACAGGGGGCTGTGCCCATGAAGACATGCCCCTGAGAGCGCCCCTGGCCCAGAGACAAGATGTTCCTGGGTCCTCACCAGGGGCCCTGCTCTTCTGCCCAGGTGAGCCCAGGGGGCATGTGCAGCCACAGCCCATCCGGTCTTCCCTTAGTGGGCACAGGGCCTGATTGCCGCCACTGCCCAGACCTTGCCGGTGACAGTGTGGAGTGGAGGGACCCCACGCGGGACTGTGACTTTCTTCCCTCTGCCCCTGTGTGCTGCTGTAGCCCAACCATCCCCTGCTCTGCACCCTCTGCTCAGCACCCCCTGCTCTGCACCCCCTGCTCTGCACCCCCTGCTCTGCACCCTCTGCTCAGCACCCCCTGCTCTGCACCCCCTGCTCTGCACCCCCTGATCAGCAACCCCTTGATCTGCACCCCCCTGCTCTGCACTCCCTGCTCTGCACCCCCTGCTCAGCACCCCCTTGATCTGCATCCCCCTGCTCTGCACCCCCTGCTCTGCATCCCCCACCCCAGCCCTGGCTCTGCACCTTCCCCACAGCCTCCTTCTCAGACTGCGCCAACCTGGCTGTTTGGCCCTTTGTTCTCCACCTCTGACTTCCTGAGGCCTGTGCCCCGCGTGGGGCCCCTTTTCCTTTGCGCAGTCTCACCTGGACCCCTGCAATGAAGGAATGCGCTGCCTGCTGTTTGACTAAGGAAGGAAGAGGAGAGGGCTAAAATGGCTCTGGTTTAGAAACTCGACTTCATTCCCAGCTTTTCTTCTGCTACAAACTACCCCAGACCTTCATTCAACATACATTTGCCAAGTGCCGGTTCCCTGCAGCCTGGGGGAGTGAGAATCAGGCGGGAACCCCTGAGGCGGTCCAGCCCCTCCCTCCAGATCAGTGGTTCTCAACCTTCCTAATGCCGCGGCCCTTTAATACAGTTCCTCATGTTGTGGTGATCCCCAACCATAAAATTATTTTCGTTGCTCCTTCATAACTGTAATGTTGCTACTGTTATGAATCATAATGTAAATATCTGATACGTAGGATGTATTTAGGAGACCCCTGGAAAGGGTCGTTCAACCCCCAAAGGGGTCGCGACCCACAGGTTGAGAACCGCTGCTCCAAATGCTCACCGTCCAGTGTCACTGAGCAAAGCGTTACCCACCTCACCTCAGTGTTCTCCCTGTGACAAGCACGCCCACCAGTTCCCCTCCTTGCGATGCAGACTGAGTGGGAATGTGCAAGCCAGAGCCTCACATCGCCGCGGAGTTATGTGAACGTCCAGGTGACGCGAAGTGTCTGCCCTCCTGGCACAAGCCCTGCCAAGGATGCAGCAGATGCTGCAGGGCCCACGACAGACACACGGGTGGGTCCTCCTGCGAGGCCCTGGGCCAGCCAGCAGGTGCTCAGGCCAGTGATGGGCTCCCGGGGGAGTGCGCACAGCTGAGCGGCTCGTGGGGGGAGGGGCACGCCAGGCCTAGAGAGCCCACACAGAGTTTTGGTTTTCTTCACACTAAAACCCTCAACTGAGTTCAGGGGTTTGATGGGTTAGAACAAAATTCAAGTCCAGAGCTAGAGAGTGCAACCTGAGGGGGAGCCTGCTTGTGGGGAACAAACACCCACTTTAGATTTGGGACGGGGCCCACCGCCGCCAGGAGCCCGACCTCGGCCAGTCCCTACCCATGTCCCATCTCGGATTCCTCCTCTGTGCGGCCACTCGGGGAGGCAGCATGGGAGCCCACGTGGTGGCCCCTCAGGCACCCCTGTCCCCAGAGGAGGCTTGGAGACCAGGCAGGCAGGGTCCTTCCTCCCGCCCGGCCCAGGCCATCCCCAGGGGACTAACTTGATCCTTCACAATGGTCCAGGTGGGCACCCATGGATGTGCCTGGGGCCACCAGGAAGCTGCTGGGCAGGGCAGCCGCAACCCCCACCATCCCCTCTGCCAGCAAAGCTGCCTGGGGCAGACGCCAGGAGAGCTGGCCCCCAGCCCGATGGACCAGGCTCCGGCTGCCCTTCCTGGTACCCAGTCAGCTCTCTGCTCCGTAGGCCTGTTCCACCTGCCTCCAGTGAGCCCTTCAGCAGTTCCCCACCCCTGGCCTCCCAACTTCCCACTGCCCAGCCACCTCCTCCTTCCTCCTCCCAGCCCGCAGGACTAGGCCTGTAGGCAGCCCCGGCCTCCCACAGGCAGAGGCCCTGGTGCTCCCTTACCTTGTCGGCTCTCCTCTCCCCTCCACCCAGGCCTCTGAGAGAGCAGGGCAGGGAGAGCAGGAAGAAGCAGGGGCCCAGGAGGAAATGGCCCGGCACTCTGGGCCCACGTCATTTATGGCTGGACCTTGTCCTCGGTGCCCAGGCACGCCCACGCCACGGCCCCTGCAGCTGAGGCAGCCTCCGGCCCCCTGCTCTTTAACCCGGCCCTTCAGCAGTCTCACAGGCTCCTGCTCACAGACCTGTCGCTGGCCATCGCGAAAGCCCTGGTGACAAGGAGCTGGTCACTCAGGGCTCTCAGGACCTTCCCAGGCGCCACGGGGACCCCAGGAAACTTTCAGCAGGACCCGTGTCCTGACGTGAGGCACACGAGGGGAGCTGGGTCAGCCAGGAAGCCGCAGAGCAGAGCCGAATGCAGCCGGGCAACTAGACTGCCTGCGGGTCCCTGGGAACAGTGGGCAGGGGCTGGAACAAAGAGGGGGGTGGGGGTTTGCTGTGAGGCAAACACAGGCCCTTCTGACGGGAAGGGCACCAAGCGGAGCCTCTCTGGAGAGGCCAGACTGGAGGGCACGGAGTCCCTGGAAGTGAGCTGAGGGGGAGGGTTAAAGATGCCGGCTCCCTGCAGGCCTCGCCTTGGTGAGGAGGGGCCTCCGTGGCCCTGCAGCTGGCCGGTCAGGTCCTTCCCTTTACCAGGGTGTGGGGGGCGTGGGGGCTGCAGGCAGAGGCGGGGGACTAGCTCTCACCTTTAGAGTTGAGGCCATGCTGGGTGGCAGCCCTGATGTCAGGCCTTTTGAGGAGAGAAGCCAAACGCTGGCAGGAGAGCGGAAAGGCCCAGGGCGGGGCATGCGGTGAGCCCTTCCCTGGGGCTGGGTGCTCTCGGCCCTCTGCCATTGCCCTTGTGCAAAAGAAAAAAAATTAACGTTTTTTGTCTTTAAATTATATTTTTATTGATTTTTAGAGAGAGAGGGATAGAAACATTGATGAGAGAGAATCATTGATCGGCTGCCTCCTACACGCCCCTTACTGGGGATCCAGCCCACGACAGGCATGTGCCTTGATCGGGGATCAAACTGTGACCTCTGGGTTCATGGGTGGATGCTCAAGTGCTGACTCACACAGGCCAGGCTGAGAAAAAAAATTTTAATAGTGGGACAGAATATCTGAATAGAGGAAAACAATTTAATACATGTCTTTATCTAGAGTCTGTCTTAAGCAAAATTTAATAGAAATACATTTTAGATACCTACAAACTTGTCTCCTGCTTCTCTATAGATGCGACGTTGTCATCATCCTTTTCTTACACTGCTTAACCTCCAGGCTTTGCAGACAGCGCCATCCTCCACCCTGCAAGCGCTCTATCGTTTGTGAAACCATCCTTCCTGGATGGACCTCAGGAGGCATCCAGTCATTTGCCGTCATCTGCAACACCACAGTGAACAGTGTGTGCTCACCGCTTTGCTGGCATTGCGTCATCGCAGGGCTGCTCCAGAGGGAGCTCACTGAAACAAGGGCATGAGCACTGTGTTGCAGGCCATTCCCAAGTGGCACTTCAAGTCCTCCCCCCAGTGGAAGGTGTGCAGGAACTGCAAGGGCCTGGCCTGACTGCCGTGTGCCTGGCAGGGCTCAGAAGGGCAGCTCTCCTGGAGCCTCAGGTGGTCCACTGCTGAGGGGCCCCACACCCTGAAAATCAAAAAGATGGGCTCAGGGCAGTCAGGACAGGCTCTTCCTTGTCACACCTGTGACCAAACATGGCTCTCCCACAGCCTAATGCTACTTCCATGATTCTCCTCAAATGCAAATATTCTGCTAACCTTTAAAATACTAGAGGCCCGGTGCAGATTCATGTACATTGAAAGGAAATTAATTAGAAGAAATATTTGCCCTTCCTCTATAATAGAAGTGTCAACCAAATTCAAGATCGACAATGACAGATGGAAATACATGTGTGTGAATGGTGCCAGCGAGAGATTTATATGTATTGCGCATGTGCGAGTCAACTTAGCCTTTTATAGATATAGAATAAACGTGCTTAATTAGACCTGCTTTCTGATTTAGCTAAACTTTTTCCAGCCCAGTGAAGCACCCCAACTTCTCTTTTAGGTAATTGTCAGCAACACAGCAGTAAATTTCAACATGAAGCAGATTATTATTGTAGATCACACAGGGAGAACAAAGGGTGAAATATTTAACTGCAGCAGTGTTTGACTATATTCTGTGCAGTGAGAAAACCTAAAGTCATTGTCAAGGTCCACCATTTCTTACTTCTTTTCAGTCGGGTCAAGTTTCTAAGCTTTCTACATGTATCTCCATTTTCCGGCTAATGAAAAGAAAATAAGATTCCACCGATGCCGGGGTCCAGCCCCAGCAGGTCCAGGGGTTCCCCATAGGTGAGGAGGGAGTCGGCGAAGAAGGAATGACAGGGAGACAGTGTTCAGTTGATCAGCAGCCTAGCCAGGATCTCTAGCCAGGATCTCCAGCCAAGTTCTGGTCTGGATCTCCAGAGAGGTTCTGCTTCGGATCTCCAGCCAGGTTCTGTGTCCATGTTCTCCAGCTAGGTTCAGTTACCAGGTTCTAGTCAGGTTCTCTTGCCAATTTCTGTAGTCAGGTTCAGTCCAGGATCTTTTGCCATGTTCTCTCGCTAGGTTCTGTCTCTAGGTTCTGAGGCCAGTTTCTGTCCAGGATCTTTTGCCATGTTCTCTCCAGCGAAGTTCTTCTGTCTGTAGAGAACGTTCTGCGTAGGTTCTGTGCCTAGGTTCTGTCTCTCAGTTCTGTGTTCTAAGTTCTGACTCTTGCTGTCTTGTTACAACTGTATTTATACCAGTTGATTCAATCCTATCAATCTCTATTACAAAGGTTAGGGCGTTTCTTATCTCCATTCCAGGGAGTAAAGATTATGTAGCTTAAGCATGATTGTTCATAGTTAAAGTGATTAATTACCCACCTGGCACTTAGTTGAGGGGTTTTATTCCCTCCCTAACTTCAGGGGAAAATCCCTACCTGGGGAAACAACCTTTCTCAGAGACCTTGGTTAAAACACATAGTGCCAAGAAGGTGAGCAAACATATTAAGAACAGTATGCCATATATGCCAGGTCCCTTGAAACAGCAAGCATGGACCGGCTCCCGGCACACCGAGTCTCCTATCTACCTACTCCAGGATTTCTGTGAGGGTCAAATGAAATGAGGCATGGGAAAACACTTCACAGACATTTGGTTACTGTGTGAAATATTCCTACCTGGCTATAACGCAAGTCCTGTTCCTGGGCTGAAGAAACTGCAAGGAAGCTAGTTGCTAGGGAGAGGAAGCCGGGTATTGCTACAAGATATCATTACCCGGACAGTCAGACACTTAGCACATTAGCCTTTTATATATATAGATGTTTCTGAGTTGAGCCAAAATGCTTCTATGAGACAACGTATGTTTCATTCCATTTCTGTCCAAGGATGGAGCCCATTGCTGTGTTGTCATAGCAACTAAAACAGAGCACCGTGAGCATTTCATTTCAGCTCTACCAATGCATCATCGAGTGAACTGAACTTCCCTGCTTCCTGGTGGCCCTTATCGTCCCATCTAGCCTATAGCAGACAAGTTATCCATTAACGCTATAAAATAGCAGAGCGGCCAGCATTGAGCTCTGTCACTGAGCTACTCTTCAGAGAATTTTAGAATTCTGTTTCAAAAAAAGCTAGCATTTCATGAGAGCCTTCAATGTGCTGGGCTCTTCGTATGTGCCATCTCATTTAACCTTCATCAAAACTCTACAAATTAGGGGTGTTATCTTCACTTCATAGTAAGAAAGTTAAAACCGAAGAGTTTAAGAAACTTGCTTAGGTCACACAGCTAAAAGTGGTGAGGCAATATTTGAACCAAGGCCCATCTGATTCCAATATTTGAACCAAGGCCAGTACTCATTGCGCTTCATGACTCCACACCAACCTCCCTGCTCCCCCTGCCCAAGGATGAACGCGACATCCTACTTTTAAACATTTGCAAGGAAGGTGCTTTTCCACCTTGCTTGCTCCAGCCCAGGGTATGAAGGACCTTTCCCTTTCATTGCCTGGTCTCCAGTGTGAGGACAGAGGGATATCCCTGAAACATAGCTGTGCACAGTACAGAACTACTCTTCAGAGAATCACAGGGCATGATCTATCTGGTAGCTTAGAGCTTCTCAACCTTAGCACTGTTGAAATTTTGAACTAGATTATTGTTTGCTGAGGGACTGGGAGGAGCTGCCTGTGCAGTGTAGGATGGCTTCCACCCACTAGATCAGCCGTGGGCAAACTACGGCCCGCGGGCCGGATCCAGCCCATTTAAAATGAATAAAACTAAAAAAAAAAAGAGACTGTACCCTTTTATGTAATGATGTTTACTTTGAATTTATATTAGTTCACACAAACACTCCATCCATGCTTTTGTTCCAGCCCTCCGGTCCAGTTTAAGAACCCATTGTGGCCCTCGAGTCAAAAAGTTTGCCCACCCCTGCACTAGATGCACCCCCCAATAATGCGATCAGAATGTCTCTGAATACTGCCAAATGTCTCCTGAGGGGACAAGATTACCCCCAGCTCAGAACCAATGTAGAGCTCAAAGGTCCAGATGTAGTCGAGGCTGAGGGAAAGAGGAGGCCAGCAAGGGCCAGAATGGGCTGTTGTCCTGGAAGAGATGCCCACAGAGTTGGTCTCCTCAAATGGCAGGAAGATGTGGCTCAGAAGGTGTGGAGGGTGCAGAAAAGGGACTATTGGACTAGTGTTCCCTACAGGATCTTGGTTCTGACATGCCACGGAAATAACCGTGTCATCAGGCCAGCCAGAGTACTTCATCCTCCCTGCACCAGTAACTGTGAGATAGACATTGTTAGACTGGGCAGAATTTGGATCCAAAGTCCTGATGGGTCAGGGAGGCCATCTCAGTCCACCCTCTCAATCCAGGAGGAATGACTCATTTATGATTGTGCTTTATCATCATAACCCCTCTGAGAACCACCCCCCCATCCCCCTGCCCAAGAGGTGTGTCCATGGCAGCAGGAGGGGCCCACTTCCTCCTCTCTGGAGAGCTGTGAGCAATCCAGTGAATAAATCTCAATTTTGGGCCCTGGCATTTAAACCTAAGCAACAAATCATAGGCAGGGGCTTGTGCCCCAGAACCAGGGTCAATGATATCCTGGTGACTAATTTGATTGCCCTGGGGAGGCTGAGTTAGCGCGAGGGTAAAACAAAACTTGATTATGTGCCAAACTCAATAAACCAAGTAAATGATGCTGAAGGGTCTGATTGTGATGGTGATAATGATACTTTGTTTAGCTCTTGGGAGAGGTTGAAGGTGAGGAGCTCGTTGATAAAAGTTTCATTTCTGGGAAAAGAAGCATTAGGATGGATTTCTTAACTCCTGGCTGTAATGTTCTTTGTCACCAGGATGAGTTTCTTTTTCTTCCTGGTCCCATAGCTGGGACCTACTTTCTAGCTTCAATCACATTTAGGGGTAGCCATGGAATGAGGGTAAGTAATAAGTTCCATTTGCAAGCTAGGCTCATTAAAATCTGTGCCATCCTGCACTTTCTTTCTTCTCCCCTCAGCTGGTGGCATACAGAGCATCTAACAGTGGACTCTAAGGCCCTAGGGAATGATGGAGCCACAATATGGAAAGAGTCTGGGTTCCTGAATGACAGCAAGGAACAGAGTTCTGCCAGTGAAAATCATGTTCTTTCACAGAGTCGCAAGGAAAACATTTTGAGAGAACCACACGTGGGGGGGATGTGGTATGGCCAGGTTCTAAGGCTGCCCCTGGGTGCCCAATGTTTCATCTCCATATATCCCACCATGGAAAAGGTCCAGCCTCATCTTCATCAAGGCCAAAACAAAGGCCAGTGTCCAACGATCCTGTGCCATTGGTTCGGCATCAGCAGCCTCAGACCCTGTCCAGGTAGCATAGTGCTGTTCTTGGCTGCAATCCATTGCTGTGCTGCCATACCCAAGCTCCTGCTTGGACCCTGCATTTGGAGTCTGCAGAGTTGGCATGCCTGCTGAGGCCACATGGTTGCTAAGGAAAGAGAATGTGCCAATGGCAAGTGCAAGTTACTGGGAGAAAGAAAAGAGGGGCTTTGTCTTTATTAGGCTCAGGTTATATTATCTCGGGCTTGGAACAGACCAGGCATGTTTTCAAACTAATGTATCAACTTCCTGTGGATGAAAGGGGCCACATGCTAACCTGACAAGCTCAGGGAAGGCCTGCATGGCAGTCTTGCAAACTCAGAGACCAAAAGTAACCACAAAGGATGGTCTGAAATTAAACTTGAACTAAAAGCAGTTATGGTGTTTAGTCACCTCCTAGGCCTGTATGGTCACTGACAAGGTCAACCTTTACCTTAACTGAGCCTGTCTGTCTTTTTGCCTCTATAATAACATACCCTTGAAATGTCTGGGTAACTTGTAACTTCCCTTTTTCTGGACCCTTTAAGGCACAATCTAATGTGCTGGGTGCCAGGACAGAGACCACAGATTCCTTCATTATCATGTTAATTGTTCCTGCACCCACCTAAGTGTATGTCTATCATTTTGCTTTTTATCCAATCCCAGGGGTTCCCCCTCCCCCAGCTTTGCTTTCTCCTGCCTCCGCCTCTCTAGTCTATCACCAGTGGATTTCATGTAACCCACCTACGTCCCTCCTTTGATTGCAACGTATAAATACAGATGTAACCCGCCATTCTCCGGAGCATTATCCCAATCTGTTGAAGTTCTGCTTCCTGGCAATTGTTGACAGATTGGCTCAAGTAAACTCACAAAAATTCTTTACAAGTTTGAATATTTTTATTAAATATTCCTAAGCTTTGGGGGTCTTCTGATGGGCTCCCTGCCCTCAACCTATCCATTTCCTAGATCTTCCGGAGTCCTGTGTCCTGTCCAATTAGATCCCATTCCCAGGCTAGACTGACAAGCCTCTATGGTCGCCATGTTGGCTCTTACTGCACATGTGTTCACCTCCTCCTTTATTATTCTACCCCTTCCCCCAGAAGTCTGCTAGGACAGACAGGTGGTTCCCTGGGGAGTGTGGTAAAGCTGTACTTAACTTTCTGGAGAATCAAGCAAGCTTCTTCTCCCTAGTTTATTATGCTTATAATGACTGGTTCTCTTTTTTTCCTGCCTTCATTAATATTTAGCTCCTATGATAACAAGAGTACCACCTACATCCCTTGTAAATGAGCAGTTGTGTCAGTGGCACAACTGCTCATTTACAAGAGCAAGAAATAAACTTTCTTTGTCAAGGCATTGAAATTTATTGTGCTGTTATAATAGTTAAACCACATGATTAAAACATGACCCATTTCCCATCCAAATTTTCTTTTGTCTTCCAAATACAGTTCAAATATTCCTCTCCCAGGAAGTTGACCCTGAGTACCACAGTTAATTCTAATCTCAGCCTCCTTTAATTCCTATAGCACTTGTTACTCAAAGCACATAATTTACCTCTTAGCATGTATTTTTTTCAGAGTAGGACTTTCTGATGGATTGTAAGCTTCTCAAGGCAAGAATCATATGTTACATTTTTTATACCTTCGCAGTGCCTGAGATTAATAATGATAATGACTATCATATATATTATGTCCCAGAAATCATTATTTACATATAAACATATTTAAGTCTACTATTACCCTCACCTTCTAGATGAGAAGCCTGAAGCAAGGGGGATTAAGTAACTCGGCCAAGGTCACACAGCTAGAAAGTGGCAGAGCCAGGATTCAAACCAATGAACTTGAGTAATAAATGAGCTTCCAGTAATTAAACCATCTTAACCACAATTGTTTCAGGAATATGAACTTGTATGTCCAGTGAAACTACAGCCCCTTTGGGCAGGGATGAGTGGTGTCCATCTCACCTGTTGTGAATCTGAAGCTGGCCAGGTGCGGAGGAGCTGCCACCCCCCTGCTGACAGGGACCTGCAGGCCCGTGGGAGCGAATGGTGCAGCAGGGTGTGGCAGGGCAGGATTTCTTCTCAGTGCTGGCATTTACCATTCAGAGCCCTGGAAAGTGCCAAACAGTCCATGAAAGCTCACTGCTGCTAGAACCCTGCAGTCATTCTTCAAACAAACGGGGGTATTTGTGATATTGAATGGACCAGAGAAGATGTGTGATATATCTGTGCCTCTTTCATAACCTCACGCATGCACAGTAGTGGGATTGTAGAGGGTCGATTGGGATGCCTTATGGATTCTAATAAAACGTCTGGTGGCTAGCAAACACACAATTGAAAAAAAAAGAAAAAGCTCACTGCTGCTTTAAGCTGGTTTTGAAAAACAAACAAACAAACAAACAAAAATTGAGGGAGAGAGAGATAGAAACATCAATGATGAGAGAGAAGCATTGACAGGCTGCCTCCTCCACGCCCCAACTTTTTTTCTGCATAGTCCCTAAACTAGATATACAACCCCTAGTCTCTTTTCCTAAATCTGCTCTTAATCGCACTCTTTCCAGCTTTGTGTCTCCTGTTAAACCTAGACCCGAGAACATAAGCTGCCTTCAAATAGAACAGCGGAGCCAAAAGGGAGCCCCGGTCTTGAGGTGGTCTGTTGTGAAAGCGCCTCGATGACGCATCACACAGTCACTTGCGTGGTGGGTGTTGACTGACCCTCTGCTCCACAGCAAACCACTCCGGGCTGCAGGGTCCAGGGAGGGCTCACACCTCCCCACACCTCAGTGCTGGCACACACAGGGCAATGGAAAGAATGGGCCAGGGAGTACTCTGCTTGCTTGTTTGTTTTTAATGAAAGAATTCCACAATCTCCTCTCAGAGGCTGGACTTAGTGACTCCCTTCCATAGATTAAAGTATAGCAAAAGAAAAATAGTAACTTGACATTAGAAAAACCTAGAAGACACTACTCTAACCAAGTGTTATGCCCTGAATTGTGTTCCCCAAAATTTGTATGTTGAAGTCCTATCCCACAGTACTTCAGGATGTACTGTATTTGGAGTTAGGACCTTTAAAGAAGAAATTTGGATTAAATGAGGTCATTAGGGTGCCCCCCTAATCCAATATTACTGATGCCCTTATAAGAAAAGATTAGGATCCAGGCATGCACACAGGAAGGACCATATGAAGATAGAGAGAGAAGGTAGCCATCTATGAACCAGGAAGAAAGCCTTAGGAGAAACCAACCCAGCAGCCACATCATCTTGGACTTCCAGCTTCCAGAATTGTGAGAAAATAAATCCCTGGTGTTTAAGCTACCACGTCAGTGGTTTTGTTATGGCAGCCTAAGCAGACTAACATATCAAGTGATCAAGTTTAATGTTTCCTGTGATAAGTCACCTTCATATGCTGTGTTAAAAGGGGTACTTTACTTCTGTGGAATTCTTCCTCAAACCCATAACCCCCAGTCTAATCATGAGAAAAACATCAGGCAAAGCAAAATGAGGGACAAAATATCTGACCAGGATGCCTCAAAATTATCAAGGTCATGAAAAACAAGGGACGTTTGAGAAATGTCCTAGACCAGAGGAGGCTAGGGAGACTTAATGGTTAGAGGCCATGTGTTGTTCTCCTGGATGGGGTTTGGGACACAAAAGGACATTATTAGAAAAACTGCTGAAATCTAAATAAAGTCTAGAGCTTTATTCTTTGTTAAGAAACCTGGTTTGTTGGTTTTGACAAATGTAATGACAAGATGCTAATACTGTATTAGAGGAAACTGGATGAGGGATATATGGAAACTATACTATTTTAGCAAATTTTTTATAAATCTTAAATTATTCCAAAATTCCAAAATTAGAAGTCTATTGAAAAATAAAGAATCCAGCCCAGCCGGTGTGGCTAAGTGGTTGAGTGTCGACTCATGAACCAGGAGGTTAGGATTCAATTTCCAGTCAGGGCACATGCCCAGGTTGGGAGTTCCATCCCAGTAGGGGTCATGCAGGAGGCAGCCGATCAATGATTCTCTCTCATCACTGATGTTTCTATCCCTCTTCCCCTCTCCTTTCCTCTCTCTGAAATCAATAAAAACGTATTTTAAAAATAAAATAAAAGAATCCATTTAAGCCCGTTTAAAATTCGTTAGCACCTATACCAAGGAGTAGAACTGCTGGACCATATAGTAATCCTGTCTCACCTTTTGAGGAACAACCAAACTTTTTCACAATGGCTGCACAAGTTTACATTAGCAACTGTGTGAAGATTTTAATTTCTCCACGTCCTCACCAACACTTGTTGGTTTCTATAATTTTTATTATTGCCATGCTAGCTGATACAAAAGTGGCATCTCGTGCTTTTGATGTGCATTTCTAGTGACTGAAGATGCTGAGCCTCTTTCCACGTCTTCATCAGCCACTTTTGGATCTTCTTTGGAGAAATGTCTCTTCAAATCCTTGACACATTTTGAATTGGGTTGTTTGTCTTGCTGTTCCTGAGTTGTAGGAGTTCTTCATATGTTCTAAATACTAAGCCCTCCTCAGATATGATTGGCAAAAATGTCCCCCATCCTGTGGGCTGTCTTTCCACTCTCTTGACAGTGATCATTTGACGCACAGAAGTTTTTAGATAGAATAAAGTACACTTGGTCTCTTTTTCTTTTGTTGCCTGTGCTTCAGTTGTCATAGTTAAGAAACCATTGCTAAATCCAAGGTTATGTAGAATTGCTTCTATGTTTTCTTCTAAAAGTTTTATAGTTTTAGCTTTTACATTTAGATCATTGATCCACTTTGAAATATTTTTGTATATGGTATAAGATAAGGATCCAACTTCATTTTTTTGTAAGTGGATATTGTTTTTTAGCATCATTTATTGAAGAGATTGTTCTTTCCCCATTGAATGACCTTGGTACTCTTGTCAAAAAAACAGTTGATTATAGAAGTAGGGTTTGTTTCTGGATTCTCAATTCCATTTCATTGGTCTACATGTCTATCCTTATTCAAATGCCACACTGTTTTGATTAGTGTAGCTTTGCAATAAAATTTGAATTCAGAAAGTGTGACTCCTCCAACTTCCTTATAATTCAATACTAGAGGCCCAGTGCACAAAATTCATCCACTTGCAGGACGGGGTTGGGGGGTGGTGTCCCTCAGCCTGGCAGTTGGACATCCTTAGCACTGCCGAGGTGGCTGCCGACCACTGTACTAGAGGCCCAGTGTACAAATTCGTGCACCAGTGGGGTCCCTTGGCCTGGCCTGGGGGATCGGGCTGAAACCAGCTCTCCAATATCCCCCGAGGGGTCCGAGATTGTGAGAGGGCACAGGCCAGGCTGATAGACCCCACCAGTGCATGATCGGGGCAGGGGAGGGACGCGGGAGGTTGGCCAGCCAGGGAGGGACCGCGGGAGGGCTCCGGGCGTGTCCGGCCGGACCCCAGCAGCAAGCTAACCTACCCATTGGAGCGCCTGCCCCCTGGTGGTCAGTGCACATCATAGTGAGCTGTTGAACAACCTGAGCATATCATTAGCATATTATGCTTTGATTGGTTTATCAGATGACCGGACACTTAGCATATTAGACTTTTATTATATAGGATTAAAAATGACATCTTGACACATGGACAAACCTTGAAAATATGCCAAGTGAAACAAGCCAGTTATAAGAGGACAGATATTTTATTATTCCACTTACATGGAATGTCTAGAATAGGCAAATTCATGGAGAAAGAAAGTAGATTAGAAGTTACCAGGCAAAGGAAACATGGGGAGTTATTGCTTAATGATTACAGAATTTCTATTTGGGATGATCAAAACTTTGGGAAATAGTAGTGACGGCTGCAGGACATTGTGAATGTGATTAATACCACTGAATTGTACACCTGCCAGTGGTTAAATTGACAAGTTTCATGCTGTATATATTTTACCACAATAAGAACAGTTTAAAAAATAAGGACTGTGAAGATCACTTGGTCCAACCATGGTTCCAAAACTGAATCCCTTTATGCCACACCAGCAGCCTCTGTCTGCACACTTCCATTGATGTGGAGCTCACCACAAAACAAAGCTAAAATAAACTAAAACTAAAACAAAACATCATTCTGTACATGGAATAATTATTCAGGCACACATAATTCTGCAGTGAAGCGGGGATCTGCTCAGGCACGGCACACATCTATGGCTCTCTACGAGGCGAGACCAGAGCGCATAGGACATTCTGCCGGTCTTCCAGCCTGCAGGCAGGCCCACGCATCGCGACTCGGCCCAGGTAGCTCAACACCACTGGCAACTGAAGAAGAGCATTTCCAGTTTGCAAATTATGGGCTGTAACCTCTTAGTGGCCTGTAAAGTTGGTTTAATGTGCCATGACAATTAAGTCGAGAAGAAGTTAGCATGTGGAACAAGAGTAAGTACTATATGTAATTAAAAACTTAAAATCTCATTTCCACCTCATTTCCACCCTTCCTTTCCCACAACAGACAACCAATACTTTTTCCTTACACAATTTTCAATTTTTTTAAGTATATAATAAAATAACATAAGCAACAAGAAGCATTTTATCCTTCCTTTTTCACAAAAGAAGGCATACTCTAACACTATTCTGCACTTTTCATCTTTTACTGAATCCAGTTCAGGAATCTTTTTATATCAGTCCATAAAAGAGTTTCCTCATTTTTTGTTATAGCTACATAACATTGCATTGTACAGATGTATCATAATTTTGTGATCATTCTTGTTTGGACACTTGGGTTATTTCCAATGTTTTGGAAATAGTGCTGTATTTAATAATTTTATAGATACATCATTTGTACATGGTGAAGTATATTTGTAGAATATATATTCTGAAGTGAAATTGTAGGCCAAAAGGCATATACATTTGTAATTTTTTTCAGTTTTCATAAAGGTCTATTGGTGGGTAGTGTATTCAACAGTTAAGTACCTTAAGTGATGTGTAAGTGGCTGCAGGACAGTGCATTGGTAACTGGATCCATAACCAACTAGAAACCAGAGAACAAGTAACTGTCTAAATATTTAAAATACAGCTCTTATTTAGATCATCCTTTGCTTTGATCACCTTCTTGGTGTGGGGAGAGGGAGGGCTGCTGGTCACACTGGAAATACATTAAGGCCAAAGCTTCTGATATTCATTCCCAGAGGTTTCTTTCAGCTGGATTAAGTCTCCAACTCCAGGGCAAGCCTAAGTTAGTGGCCTCCACACTCATGCTCTTCCCACCTACCAGAGCAGGCAGTATCAGCCTCACACCAGGCCTCAGGTCTGAGTGTAGCCCACTCCAATTAAACTAGCATTGTTGACTTTTGCAGAAATGGAAGCAGTGGGATCCAACTGATATTTCACTGCAATGCCAAAGCAAGCGCAGCTGGTACCTGAAGTCCAGGCAAGGTTTACTGAAGTGTCAAGATCTTCATATACTTTCTGATAAATTGAGCCTCCAAATTCTCCCGTCATTGACATCAGTGTGCGGCTGGGAGTCCCCAGTCCTGAAGCCCACCGCAAAGCGAGTCCCTGTCAGCGTTGATCTGGCACTGCCAAGGGTCATCTGGTACCCAGCAAGCCAGCCCTCACAACCAAACACAGATGAACCACGGATCGCAGGCCCAGCACAATCAAAGTCAACATCACATCCAAGGTTTATACACTCCCTCTTGGGAGAAGACTTGATTTTACCACTTTTCTTTCCCGGGCTTGGTGAAGAGGTGGTATTAAATGTCAGTTTCAAACTGTGGCAAATTAGTCTTCAATTGAGATTTCTGTTCCCAGTGTCGTCAGTGTTCCATTCCCTGTGAAAGGAGGCCACATTCACACCATTTATGTTAGGTCTCCTTTACCAGTGTCTTTATTAGATGAACCAGGTATTGAGAATTCCATGTCACTGTATAATTTAGTTTTACATCCAGTTTCATCAACCCAAAACCAAATTCATTTTTGAAAAGATTTCTAACATGTGCAGCTCTATGTGCTGGTGGCCATGGCAAAGCCGTGGGGAGGTGATAGGGGCGGTGCTCAGGGCTTCTCACCAGAGGCTGGCTGGGGGCCAGGGGTGGGCTGCAGGGCAAAGAGAAGGAGACACCATTCCGCCACCTGTCTTCCTCCCTCCAGGAACTCCCATTGGTAACTTTTATAAATATTTCCAAATTGCTTTCTGTAGACGGCTGCACCAGGATACTCCCACCAGCTCCTCTGGGGTCTCTTCTCCATGTCCTTCATCAATGGAATGTCACCAGGCTTTTGCAATCTGAGAAGTGAAAAACAGTATCGATATGATTTTAATTTGCTTTTATCTCATTTATTTTAGGGTGACTATCTTTTCATGGATCTTAGATCCATTAATAGTTTCTTTTCTGTGAATTGTCATATCCTTTGCCCATTTTTCCATTACGCTTCGTACTGATTTCTAGGGGCCCTATATTAATTAGGGAGAGATCAGCCCTTGGTCTATGATAGGAGCGGAGAACATTTTTTAAAATTTCCTGTTCATTTATCTTTTGGTGTTGCTAAGCTGTGTTGTCTTTACCATGCATGCTTTTTTTCAAGTGTTTGTTTTTATGTAGTCAAATTTGTCAGGCTTCCATGGCTTTTCAATCTTTGCTGTGAAGTCGTTTTCCCTCCATACTATCAAAGAATTCTTGGGTTGTTTTTTTGTGTGTTTCTTCTTCACTCTTTTGGGGGTTCACATAAAGTTATGCCATTTATAGCAGGCTATGACTTTTGTCACTTAATAAATTCTGCACATCTTCCACGTGAGAGCTGAAGATCCACTTCAATTGTATTAATAGCTGCATAGTGTGCCGTGGCACATTATTCATTGTCCATTATTAACCCTTTGATGCCAACCAATATCCTAGGAACTATGGTAAAAATTGCCAAGGCATTTTTGCTGATTTTACAGCAGTTTAGGAAAAAAATTATGAATCGCAAGTAAATGAAGTTACATATTCAAAAACTTAAGGAAACCTTTACTACATTTGTTTTCATCTTTGACATATATTGTTTGCTGATCCTATCTAATAATAGACAAACATGGTAATTGACTGTAACTTTGCTACACCTCCCATTGGCTAATCAGCACAATATGCAACTTAACCGCCAACAAAGATGGCGGCTAATTTGCATACTGCAGGCAGGGCGGGACAGCGCAGCCACCAGCGCGAGAGCCGCCATCCAGGCCCCCCGTGTGTGACCCCAGAAGCCGCCCAGAAGCCGGTGATCAGGGGGAGATGGGGGTCCCCTGCCCAGGCCTGACACCTCTGGCAGAGGCATCAGGCCTGGGCAAGGGGCCGATCTGGCGATGGGAGGGTGATGGGGGTCACCCCTCTGGCCGAGGTGTCAGGCCTGGGTGAGGGTGGAGCTGGTGATCAGGGGGAGATGGGAGTCCCCTGCCTAGGCCTGAAGCCTGGGCCAGAGGCGTCAAAGCCGGGGGTCAAAGCCGGTGATTGGTGTGAACTACAGAGGAAACAGCTTTTCTGACCGCTCATTGGCTAAGCTACCTGTATGCCACTGGTAATATTCTTAGTAACTTGGGTAATAAGAATCCAAAAAGGTGATCTAGGGTTTTTCACCACACTCCTGGTGAAAAAAAACGACGGTCCGCTGCTGGAGGGCTAAGAAATGTCATGTCCTGCCCTAGCCCGTTTGGCTCAGTGGATAATGCCTTGGCCTGCCGATGGCAGGGTCTGCATTCAATTCTGACCAAGGGCATGTACCTAGG
Organism: Myotis myotis; assembly: GCF_014108235.1. NCBI lineage: Eukaryota > Metazoa > Chordata > Mammalia > Chiroptera > Vespertilionidae > Myotis > Myotis myotis. The sequence goes on along the minus strand of NW_023416390.1, from coordinate 93,214,574 downwards.
TTGCAGGCTCCTCCCTGGCCAGGACCCAGGTCAGGGCTCATGCAGGAGGCAACCAAAGTGTTCCTCTCACTTTGATGTTTCTCTCTGTCTTTCCCTTTCTCTTCCACAGTCTCTAAAAATCAATGGAAACATATCCTCAGGTGAGGATAAAAAAAATAATAAAGAAATTATTATTATATGAAAGACACATCTTGAAAATGCCTAAAGAAAGTTGTCATGTTTTCATGGTGAAGGGACTGGAGTCCGTGTTGATGAAAAAACCTTGCTGGCTGCAGTGACTGGCAGTGGCTGCAGCAGCGGGGTGATGGGGCTGGTGCCTTCCCCTGATCAGCCCGGTCACCTCCCACAAAGGGAGGCCAGACTGCGGCTTAGGCCCGCTCCCCAAGGGGAGCAGGGAGTGGGCCTAAGCCATCACTAGGACATCCCCTGAGGGCTCCCAGTATGTGAGAGGGGGCAGGCTAGGCTGAGGGACACCCCCCCCCCCAGTGCATGAATTTCATGCACCGGGCCCCTAGTACACTGCTGGTGGGAATGCAGACTGGTGCAGCCATTATGGAAAACAGTATGGAGTTTCCTCAAAAAATTAAAAATGGAACTCCCATTTGACCCAGTGATCCCACTTCTAGGAATATATCCTAAGAAACCCGAAATACCAATCAGAAAGAATGTATGCACCCTTATGTTCATAGCAGCACAATTTACAATAAATAGCTAAGATCTGGAAACAGCCCAAGTGCCCACCAGCAGATGAGTGGATAAAAAAAGCTGTGGGACATTTACACCATGGAATACTGTGCAGCAGTAAAAAGAAGGCTCTCTTACCCTTTAAGACAGCATGGAGGGACCTGGAGAGTATCATGCTAAGTGAAATAAGTCAGTCAGAGGAAGACAAGTTATCACATAATCTCACTCTTATGTAGAATCTAAGTAACAAAATAAACTGATGAACAAAGTGGACCCAGAGACATGGAAACATGGAACAGAGTGTGGAATCTCAGCAGGAAGGCAGGAGAGGGTGGGTGGGTAGGAGGTAATCAACCAAAGACCTTGTATGCATATAAGCATGGCCCATGGACACAGACAATGGGGCGGTGAGGGCCTGGGGCGGGAGGTGGGGTGGGCTCAAGGGGGTCAATGGGGGAGAAATGGGGACATATGCAATACTTTCAACAATAAAAAATTATAACAAAACATATTCCAATCCAAAGCATTTTAAAGCATTCATGATAGTTCAGAGACCTTTTAAAACTATTTAGGCTAGGGCTGCATGGTTTCCACTGTCCGTATTTCATCACCATCCCAGGCTGAGACCAAAGTGCTCATATAAGACAGAGCTGAATTAGTTCTGAGGTCTGACTTTATTTGTATAATAAGAGCCTTCTACATGTTAGGCATAGCTCCTGCTTACCCTCACAACACACCTATGAGGCATACACTCTGATCTCCATTTTACAGAGGCGAAAGCTGAGCACCTGTAAACAATAATAGGAATGGAGCCACTTTAAAACTGAGCAGGAGCTGACTTTGCAGAGGAACTGCTTCGCATGTCTTATGCCTCAAACCTTAGAATATTAAAACAGGCCAATAACCTTCGGCCTGGGCCTCAGCGACCTTGTTTCCAAAACAGCTGTTTGCAGAGATAACAAGAAATCAGTGATTATGACTACAGGACTAACGACTATTGCACTGGAAATGTAGAACTAGCATTACTATGTTAGCTTATCTGCACTGAAACGCCTTTCTTCTATGGGTGTAATTGCCCCCCTTCCCTTTCTCATAAATACCCACTGCCTTTTTCTCCTACTGGAAACATTATTTGAGCTTCTGTCTGAACCAGTATGTCCCAAATAGCTATTCTTTGAACTCAAATAAATACTTTTTGCCTCTCACTTTGAAAGGTGTTTTAAGTTTTAGGTTAACACACCTACCGCGTGCCAGGTCCTAGTCTGAGTTATGAGTTATCATGCATTGGAGCAAGGGCCGAGTTGTCTGGCCCAGATTATACTACCCAAAACAGGGTCCTGTTTAGCAGTATGATTTCCTACCTCTTCATTGCTGCTTTCCACGCCTCACAAATCCACCTGCCAATGTTCAGAGAATGGTGGGCTATCAGGAACAAATCTAGATTGGTCTACAGCAGGGGTGGGCAAACTTTTTGATTCAAGGGCACAGAGGGTTCTTAAACTGGACCGGAGGGCCGGAACAAAAGCATGGATGGAGTGTTTGTGTGAACTAATATAAATTCAAAGTAAACATCATTACATAAAAGGGTACGGTCTTTTTTTTTTTTTTTTAGTTTTATTCATTTCAAACGGGCCGGATCCGGCCCGCGGGCCGTAGTTTGCCCACGGCTGGTCTACAGTGCTATATCCAGATTGCTCAAAATCCTTCCAAGTCAGCCCCACATCTCATGTTTGTGCTGGTGACCCCTGTCTGGAGGGTTTGCCTCTCCTCACCCACTGGACAGAGATTTCAAACAGTAAACCCCCGGGCAGGTTCACTGTGAAATGAGGGAAGGGTGCAGAAGTATTGTTTTGGTAAACAGGAGGGAAAGTGAACTTAGAAACTACTGAATGAGTATACATTTTTCTGTTGTAATAAAACAGACTGATAGTTTAATAGGAAAACAAGAATTTCGTTCCATAGACAAACCTAAAATGTAAAGGAATCATGTATAACTATCCTGTGAACATCCTTAGTAGAGAAAAACAACTAAATATATCTCTTTCAGAATAGGTTGGAGACCTGAATTTTCAAGCTTACACTTGCAAAGTAATCAGTTTTATTGACCAACTGCCATATCTCTAAGTTACTGGCATTTGTGGATAAAAAGACCAGAATCGCACTAGCCTGGTTGGCTCAGTGGATAGAGCATCAGCCTGCGGACTGAAGGATCCCTGGATGGATTCCAGTCAAGGGCACATGCATGGGTTGCAGACTCGATCCCCAGTAAGAGGGCATGCAGGAGGCAGCTGATCAATGATCCTCTCTCATCATAGATGTTTCTATCTCTCTCTCCCTCTTCCTTCCTCTCTGAAATCAATAAAAATATATTTAAGGGGAAAAAAAGACTAGAATCAACTCTAGTCTGGAACAGCCCGGTCACCCCCCACAACGGGAGGCCAGATTTCGGCTTAGGCCCGCTCCCCAAGGGGAGCAGGGAGCGGGCCTAAGCCATCACTAGGACATCCCCTGAGGGCTCCCAGTATGTGAGAGGGGGAAGGCTGGGCTGAGGGACACCCCCCCCTCCAGTGCACGAATTTCATGCACCGGGCCCCTAGTTGTATTATAAAATACTAGTAGAAAAAAAAAATTGAACAAAACATATAATGTTAAAATAGAGGGACACCCTTCTCCAATATCTTCCACAAAATTGTCATCTTCACAGCAAGAATTGACATATTTAGCAATATCATCATCACTAATAAAAGCAGACTTAGAACTGGGCGCCATTTCGAAGCTTTAGGGCTACAAAATCTGAGTAAACTTCATAAAATCATAGTACCTGTAAAAAATTAGGCAGATAAATGCCAGTGGTCAATTTTAGAACTACAAACATTTGGCATCATAAGTAATCTGCACTTAGGTGCCATCTGCCAATAAAGAGTGAACTGCTAGCAGCTAATAGTGACACTGCAGGAGGAGCGTGATCGCGCTCCCGGCACTCTAGGGGTTAATGGGCTTTCAGGTGAGTCCCAGTTGTATTAAAAACAAATCTGGCAACTGTCCTAATGAGCTGTGAGGCTGGGACGCCAGAGGTAGGCTGCCAGGGGAGCAGGCTTCCGTGTACTTGTTTTGGTTTGTTTTCTCACTGGCAGGGCCCCCTAGTGGCTTAAGCACAAGAAGGAAATTCAGGCCTTGAAATTTTCCGATTCAACTCCCTCATTTGACGCAGGGAGAAACTGAGACTCCTAGAAGGCTGGCTGCTGTTCCAGCCCTCCAAGCACACGGAGCCCGGAACCCAGGGCTCTCAGCCCCTGGTCTGCATCTATACCAGTGCCCAGCTGTTTCCTACATTGTGTGACCTCACGCTCCCCAACATGTTCAGCACGTTACAGTGTCGCAAAAGGCTGACCAAATAAGTCTTGCATTCACTTAGGGACCGTCACTCCGGTTATCATCAGTCAAGGGAAAGAGCGTACTGGACTGCTGAAAGTTCATCTCTTCTTCCTCCTTTCTGGTTTTCGTATCCTTGGTGGGAAAAGCAACCTCCCTTGTGGGTGCCTCTTCCCCTCCGCCCCCACCAGCATGGACCACCTGTGCTGGGGTGGGAGAGAGCCATGGGATTGGCAAGATGGCAGTCCTCAAAATTCAAGGCAGCCAAGACGAAGGAAGGCATGTCTGTGCTGCTCTAGCGTTTCTCAATCAGGCCCCGAGGGACAGCCAGCTGGTAAAGGGGCTCTGGGGACTCCCCTGGAGCTGTGTTTGCATTGACAAGCACATTGCTTTCACTAAGACTGTTTATTTCAAAGGTGTGTCCTGCTTCACTAACAAGTTGTTGACTTCTTTTGTACAAAAACTTCTTTGCAGCTTTTTGGGTCAGCACGTTGCTTGTGTCAGTGTGCTTCTCTGTCACTGGAGGCGGACCTGAAACGGGGCCCCTCAGTGCTCTGTGACCTGCAGGTTCCTGGCTTCGCACAGGAAAGTATTCAAAAGCAAGTCTGTACAAAAGCAAACGCAATTTTATTTAGTTTGAGAGAAAGAGGCCAGAATGAGGGCTCCTTGGGACAGGATTAGGGAGTAAGCCCAGGACAAACTGCTGCCACCCACTGCTCCCCTGGTGGGGGTGCCGCTGTGAAAGAAGCAAAAATTCATCCCAGTGGACACAGGTGAACTCACCCGTGAGCTGCGTGCTGCAGCCAGTCAGTCCTTGGGATTTTATGTGTTTTCAGGGATGGGCTGTTCTCAAACTTTGTGGTGCCCAATTCTATCTCTGCCTTCTGGTTGGGAGGTGATCTTGTTCGAATATGGTCTATTCTGAAGTGTCATTGCATTCACCTTCCCCAGTTCTCCTTCTATGTGTGGGGTCAATTTTCCTCCATTTTGGATTGATCTGGTTTTGGCTAGCTCTTGCTGTCATAAACAGGAACTGCCAGTCATAAACGGCATCGTGTGTGGAGGTGGGGTGCTGGGAGAGGACCAGCATCTTATCAGCCAGTGAGGCCCATTCCTACTTCCTCATTCCACTTGTCAGGAACTTTCCCCAGCTTCTTTCTATCCTGCTTTATCTCCACTCTCCACACCACAAGGCAGTTAGAATCTTTATTAATAAAATTCACTAATTATTCTCTTGTAATGGCAATGTTTATTCCAATCTCTTGCATGGCCATTGTTCTTGTACCTCTGGTGAAATCCAAGATCCTTATTAGCACGATTTGCCCTGAATTACCTTTCATTAAACCTCTTCCTGGAGTTCTGTCCTATTCACCTTGCCTTATTTACACAGTACAATCTCACTCTCCTTAGAAGAGAGCTCAGATCCTAGGGTCTTTTCCATCAAATGGAGAGAAATAAATATTTGTATTTTATATGTTTGGTTCTAGGTCTTGTTAATTCCCTGCTCTGCTGATTCTCACAACAGTCTGAGAAGATGTCATTCCCACAGCTAAAGGGGAAGGCTTGGATTTTAAAGTTGCACATGGGTATAACTTGCCCACTACACAGGGCAAGTTATACCCATGAATTCTCTTATAAGAAAACTAGAGGCCCTATGCACAAAATTTGTGTGGGGGTGGGTGGGCCCCTCAGCCTGGCCTGCGCCCTCTTGCAATCTGGGATCCCTCAAGGGATGTCTGACCCCTCGCTCCTAACCACCCATCTGCTCCCTCCTTACCACTTGGCTCGCTGCTCCTTAGTGCTGCTGTGGAGGCAGGAGAGGCTCCTGCCACTGCCGCTGCACTCACCAGCCATGAGCCTGGCTTCTGGCTGAGCAGCACTCCCACTGTGGGAGTGCACTGATCACCAGGGGGAAGCTCCTGCATTGAGCATCTAGCCCGTGACGGTCAGTGCGCGTAATAGTAACCCGTAATTCTAGTCATCCAGTCATTCCACCATAACGGTCACTGGGCTTTTATATATATATAAACTAGAGGCCCGTTGCACGAAGATTTGCACAATAGGCCTTCCTTCCCCTGGCTGCTGGCACTGGTTTTCCTCTGGCACCTAGGACCCAGGCCTTTGGTCCGGCCGCAGCAGAGAAGCCAAGCCTCTTCAGTCTTCAGTTTTCAGCCTTCACTCCAGCCAGAGCCTTCAGTCTTCACTCTGTGCCTGCATATGCAAATTAACTGCCATCTTTGTTGGGCTAATTTGCATAGTTGCTCTGATTGGCTGGTGGGCATAGCAGAGTGACACCAATTTGCATGTTTCTCTTTTATTAGTGTAGACTAGAGGCCTGGTGCACAAAAATTTGTGCACTTGGGGGGGAGGGTTCCCTCAGCCCAGCCTGTGCCCTCTCTCAGTCTGGGACCCCTCGGGGGATGACCACCTGCTGGCTGAGGCCTGCTCCCCGGGGGATTGGGCCTAAGATGGCAATCAGACATCCCTCTGGCAGCCTGGCAGCCCTCGGGGATGTCCACTTGCCAGCAGGGAGCAGACCTAAGCTGCAGTTGGACATCCTTAGTGCTGCTGAGGAGGCAGGAGAGGCTCCCACCACCACCGCTGTACTGCAGCCATCAGCCTGGCTTGTGGCTGAGCAGAGCTCCCCCATGTGGAAGCACACTGACCACCAGAGGGCAGCTCCTGCATTGAGCGTCTGCCCCCTGGTGGTCAGTGTGTGTCATAGTGACCAGTCATTCCCAGTCTTTCTGCTGTTAGGGTCAGTTTTCATATTACCCTTTTACTATATAGGATAGAGGCCTGGTGCATGGGTGGGGGCTGGCTGGTTTGCCCTGAATGGTGTCCTGGATCAGGGTGGGGGTCCCGCTTGGGTGCCTGGCCAGCCTGGGTGAGGGGCTGATGGCTGTTTTCAGGCTGCTCGCACCCCTTTTAGGGTGGGGGTCCCCACTGGGGTGCCTGGCCAGCCTGGATGAGGGACTGAAGGCTGTTTTCAGGCTGGCCACACCCCCTTTAGGGTGGGCGTCCCCACTGGGGTGCCTGGCCAGTCTGGATGAGGGGCTGAGCGTTGTTTTCAGGCTGCCTGCACCCCCTTCAGGGTGGGGGTCCCCACTGGGGTGCATGGCCAGCCTGGATGAGGGGCTGAGCGTTGTTTTCAGGCTGCCTGCACCCCCTTCAGGGTGGGGGTCCCCATTGGGGTGCCTGGCCAGCCTGGATGAGGGGCTGAGGGCTGTTTGCAGGCGGGCCAAGCCTGCAACTGAAGCTCCCAGTCTCTCCTTTTTTTTTTTTTTTTTTTTTTTTTTAATTCTGGGATTTATTTACCTTCTGTAATTGAAATTTTGTTGCGGCTCTAGCTCTGAGGCCAGCTGGCTGAAAGCAGGTATCTGGGTTTGTTTAGCTTCTATAATTGCAACATTGTTGCTCAGACTGGAGCTCAGAGCCTGGCTGCGGCAGGTGGGGAACCTTGGCTTCCTCCACCACTGGAGCAAGTCTCATGTTCACTTCAGCTGCGTGGCTGCTGGCCGCCATCTTGGTTGGCAGTTAATTTGCATATCACCCTGATTAGCCAATGGGAAGCGTAGCAGAGGTATGGTTAATTACCATGTTTGTCTATTATTAGATAGGGTTAGTATTTCCAGAAAGAAACCACACCTCTTTCTTCCTTCCCTTCCCATGCCCTTTTCTGACGCCTAGAACTTTGTTCTGCCAGCATGCAAATGGGCTAACGGGTTCAAGGATGATCACAGCTGAGATGTGGCTTGACTCAGAGCACTCTGGGAATTTGCCACAGAGCTGGCATCAAAGAATCTCCATCTCTCAACTCCAAGGTAGGAGGTGGACCTCCCAGGGCACCAAATGAGGCCTTACAGCAGGCTAGGCATGCCTAGAAATTCAGTCCAAGATGTAACTAACTTTGCCAACTAACAAAAGGCCCTATTTCTGCAAGTCTGCACCTCCTGAGGAATCTTTGCTTATACCTCCACTGACCCTCCTCCAACCAAAAGACAAGAAAATTCTCCTCCTTGTCTAAGACAAAAATAAACAAGTAAGAATATGGATTCTATTCAGGGCATTGCAATAGGGAGTGTGGATGAAAAGGGGCCACATGCTAACCTGACAACCTCAGGGGAGGCCTGCCTGGCAGCCTTGCAAACTCAGAGACCTAAAGTAACAACAAAGGATGGTCTGAAATGAAAACTTTTAAAACTAAAAAGCAGTTTATGGCGGGTAGTCATGTCCTAGGCCGGTATCTTCCCTGACAAGGTTGATCTTTTTTTAAAAAAAATATATATTTTATTGATTTTTTACAGAGAGGAAGGGAGAGGGAAAGAGAGTTAGGAACATCGATGAGAGAGAAGCATCCATCAGCTGCCTCCTGCATACCCCCTACCGGGGATGTGCCTGCAACCAAGGTACATGCCCTTGACTGGAATCGAACCCAGGACCCTTAAGTCCGCAGGCTGACGCTCCATCCACTGAGCCAAACCAGTCAGGCCAACAAGGTTGATCTTTACCTTAACTGAGCCTGTCTATTGTCCTTTTGCATCTACCATAATATATACTAATAGCTGGAATGTCAACGTGATTTTCCTTTTCCCGGACCCCTCAAAGCTCAGGCACCGCTCTGCGGAGACCACAAACCCCCTCATGGTTAGTGAGTTCATTGCTGTTAACTATCCTGCACCCACCTGTGTAAAGGAAGTATGTCTATCATTTTTTATCCAATCCCAGAGGTTCCCCTGCTTTGCCTGCCCCCCCCCCCATTTTTCACCAATCGATTTCATGTAACCCACTTACTCTTTTGATTATCTATATATATAAAAGCCTAAGTGACCGTTTGACCTGTAGCTACGACATGCACTGACCACCAGGTGGCAGATGCTCAATGCACAGGCATGGAAACATGGAGCAGACTGATCTCAGAGGGAAGAGGGAGTGGGTAGGGCAGGAAGACATTAACCAAAGATCTTATATGCATACTAGAGGCCCAGTGCGTGGATTCGTGTACCAGTGGGGTCCCTTGGCCTGGTCTGTGAGGATTGGGCGGGAGCTGGCAGTCCAACATCCCTGAGGGGTTCCAGATTGCAAGAGGGTGCAGGCCAGGCCGAGGGACCCCACGTGCACCAGGGTTCTAGTAATGTATAAACAAGGTGCAAAGCTGCCATGCTTGCATTTTCTCAATCCGTTTTCGACAGTTTGGCTCAAATAAAATCACAAAAATTCTTCACCGGTTTGAATGTTTCCTAGTTAACACCAGATAGGCAGATCAGAGCATCTGGGCAGGGTGGCTTTCCTTAGGCTGCCACGGGAGGAAGGGGGGTGGTTTGTGGTTGGGACTGTGTTGCAATACTTTCAGCCAGGTGATCAGAAATGTCTCTCTCTGTCTAGCTAGTTTCAGGGGAGCAAGAAGTTCTAATCTCAGCTAATCATTCAGAAGGCAGAGACCAGGAAGTTTGTGTGTGTTTGGGGGGGAGGGGGGGTCTGAGAGCAGCAGGTTCAGAAAAAAGGAAAGGCCTTTGCCTGCCTGCCCTCCTCACGGTAAACCAGGGCCTCTGCACTGCCGGGCGCGGAGGGTGCGCCTTACCAGCCGGCAGGGCGGAGCGCCCGCAGCAGCCTCCCAGCGCGGGCGGCGCCGTGCTCCCCACCATGCGCTTCTCGGAGCACCGGCAAGTAACCCGCGCAGGGCACCCCCTTCAGTCGGGAGCTTCCCGGAAGCGAGCGCCTGTACTTCCTCCTGCTGACAAACGGCTTCTCAAGATGGAGCTTAAGTCGCTAATTAAACAGGACAGAAAGGGGCCTGGAAAGGAGTCCTCTGATCAGGTCAGGTAGCGCCGAGTCGCAGCGCCCCGGGCCTGGGCGTACCAGCACCAGGGAGCCCTGCGCCACGGCCTCGGCGCCCGAGGAGGGCGGCGGGGCGGGCGGACGGCGAGAAGAGTGACTGCACGGGGCGGGCCCCGCTTCCCCGAGGAGCAGCTCAGCAGGTCCTCCGCCACGGCGCGAGCACAGCCCGCGGCCGCTCTCCCACCGGCACGGGTCGGGGCAGCCACCGCGGAGGGGCCCGAGCTCCCACACCTCCGGCGGCCCCTTCCGTCGGGGCGCGCGTCCTGCTCGCTGCGCCTTCCCATTGGCCGGCGGAGGGACGGCGCCTGCGCGCTGAGCCCCGCTGAGGGGCGGAAGCAGACGCCATTGCGACCCCGAGGTGCTTCTGGGAAGTGGAGCGGCGGCGCGCACGCTGCCTCCCGCCGGCCGGCGGCCCTCTTGGCGGGCGGGTAGGCCGAGTCCTGCTCTCCGCACCCTCCGGCCCCCGGGCGGGCGGGAACCTCCGCGCCCCGGACCGCGCCATCGGGGTGGCGGGGGGCGGTCACTCCGCCGGGAAGGAGGTGACGGGGCGGCGCGGGCGCGGACACTCCGACCGGGGGCCGCCTGCCATGGACCCGGATTATTACCGCGGCGACCAGTCAGGTGGGGCCGGGCCTGGCCGGGCGGGGGCGCGGGAGGAGGGAGAACTGTCTTCCGGGTCCGCGAAGGTTTGGGGGAGAGGGGAGCCCCTTCCGTGGACAGCGTCAGGGTTCGCTGTGCCGGGCCCGGGGGCGCGGGGCCGGCTCCGAGTGGAGGGCTCATGAGCACCCGGTGGCGGGCGGGCCGGGCTTCCCCGCAGCCCTGGGCTCCAGGCCGGGAAGCCGAGGCCCTGGTCTGAGTGTCTGGGAGGCCCGTTTCCCGCATCTTCTCCGGGGCCCTCCCCGCGGTGCCGGCCGGGGCGCCGGACCTGGGGGGAAGCGCGACGTGGGCTGGGCCTTTGTGCCCGTCCCGTGGGCTGTCCCCTGTCCCAGCGCTTCAGTAATTCCCGGCCCTGACCGAACCGCCTTCCTGTTCTGAGTTGGGAGAATAGTTAAGACGACAAACGCTTGGCTAAGCATGCACTGCTGCTTTTCTGTAAATGTTTTCAAAATAGTTTTTCAGCTCATTTGTGGTTTCACACTGTTGCTTAGGTAAGCAATTGTCTGTAATACCTGTATAGAGATGAGGTGCCGAAGGCATGCAGAATCGCAGTTCCCTAGCCTTACGTCCTTTTTTTTGGTGTTGATCTCCCCGGTCCCGCCCTCCCGTTGCTTCATTTGTAGGCGTTTGTGCGGCCTCCTCTTGCGGGAGGACAGGGCTGCATCCTCAGCGCCCTCTTCTCCCCCTGCCCTCACTGTTCAGTGTTAAATTTCCAAGTTACCGGTTTTATTATGACAACATATTCTTTACTCTTAGGTTGATTAGCTCTTTATATGATAGTGATTCCACTCTTATTCAACTTTTTTGTTTTCCTGTAGGTGACTGCTTCATTTAAAAAGATTCATTTTTATTTTTACTAAACTTTCAACCAAGTCTTCCCATATCCTGCAACAGCCCTAAATTCCTCTCCATACACTTTTAATTTCTGTTTTTAAAGCATCGGTGAAAGGGAGGTGGCAGCTCATTGACACCATTTTGTGATCGCATAGTACATGTTTGTTTAAGGAGATCCCCTGCTTCTGCACTGCAGTTCCTGAGCTCTTCGTCCTAAGCACATGCTGGGCACCAGGCACCAGGCAGTGCAGGGTGCCAGCACTCCCCAGGGAACCCGCATCCCTGCTGTGGTGGCACTTGCATTCAAGTGAGGGGAGAGCCACGTTAAACCCATGACATGATAAATTCTGCAGCCCATTAGGAGGTGGTAAGTAAGTGCTGTGATCACAATAGACTCGGTGATCCAGGAAGCTGAAATAGTTACAGAGCACACTGTTACTTAGAGGTTGTTGACTTGGTCCTTAGTTATGTTTCTTAAGCTTCACATTCTTTTTAGGGTGCATTTTTTCTGCCGTGTGTCACAGTCCATGGGGTGGTGGTTGTCTCTATGAGTGTGATACCGTTGCCTTGTTTACACATCAGCATCATCAGTTATGCCTCATCAGTGGTCCCCTTTCCTCGCATGTTATTCTTGACTCATCGTGTTCATTACACCTGTAGATGTCATCCATCTCACACCTGAAGTGGTTTTGTTTTATTTTTAAGCAGATGATGGTGGCGCTACCCCAGTGCAGGATGAACGGGACTCAGGGTCAGACGTTGAGGAGGATGTAAATGAGCAGCACTCTGGATCAGACACGGGAAGTGTAGACCGTCACTCAGAGGTATTGGCGACACGACGTCCGGGGAGCTTTTCCCTCGCATTCTGTGAGACCTGTCTTATGTTGGAGTTGTAGAGACCCTGTCACCAGGTTTAGGCTTCAAACCCTGGGGTACAGAATTGTAAGTTTATAGAGAACTGCTTTAACAATAAGTACGGATAGTCTGTTATTTACAAAATCACAGGGAATTAACTTCTGATTGGGTCCCATTTCAGATATTAGGCAGTTCTTGGCAGTTTTTGGTTGAGAAAATAGGCCAGGCTTTTGATACTTGACTATGCTTCCCCATTCCCAAAATGATGTCTTACTGGAGCAATGACCATTTGCAAACTGAAGATATTCCTATTGAAATCGAAAGTTTGAGGGCTATCACCTTGCAAAAATTATATCAGAATTTGGCTTCGAGCTGTTCCAATGTATGAAATAACAAAGCACATGTCATTGAAAAAGCTGTTGCTTAGTGATACAGAGTTGTACTGGATTTTGTGTATAGCATTTCAACATATTTGGCCTATTACATCTTTTTTCTATTTAGTTAGTGCTAATTTAATTTTTTTCAACAGTATTCTGTAGTATTGAGAGTAAAAGTTTTTTGTTAAACTCATTCCTAACTTTTATTATTTTTTTACTTATTGATTGTTTTGAAGAGAGACATCTCATTGTTGTTCCACTTGTTTATGCATTCATTGGTTGATTCTTGTATGTGCCTTGACTGGGGCTTGAACTCATAACCTTGGCATATTGGGATGATGTTCTAAGCAACTGAGCTACCAGGCCCGGGCCAGACATATTTTTTTAACTGTTTAATTTGCTTCCCTGGTTGTATCATCTGTATTGCACAATGTTAACAAAATAAAGCTGGGATACTTTTCAATAAGTCAGCTATGAGTTTTGGTAAACACAAACTGAAACAAACACATAGGAATGATAAAGATGGCCAAATTTTCTTTTAAGAACTGATATTCCATATATTTTGCTTGATTATGCATGTGCAGAAAATTGTCCAGTTTTTTTTAAGTGGTAGGTCTAATTGTTAGAGATCGTATTATTGACTCTGTTCTTTGACATGTCATTAGTATATTCATATATTCAGTAAATATTTATTCAGCACCTGTTGTGTCTGGCTCTTTTGACAATCAGTGACTAAATGAGGTCCCACTTTTTAAAATTATATAGTTGGTTGGAAGATGATAAACACTATAGAGAAAGGTAGAACAGAGTGAAGGGTGCCAGGAGGAAGGGCAGGTTTTGGTGTTAAATAGGGAGGTACAGGAGGCCTTATTAAGAAAGTGACGTTTGAGTCAAGACCTGAAGGAGGGTGAGGGAAGAGCCACTTGGCCATGTGGGGGAAGAACATCCCTAAGATGGGACTGTGCTTGATGTCTTCAAGGAATCCCCTGGAGCTAGTGTGGCTAGTGTGGAGTCAGGAAGCAGGTATGATCAGAAAGCTAAATGGACTGGGAGAAAGGCTTATATCACTCATTTTTTTTTGTATACTCTTAAACACTTACACTAAATTCTAATTAATGTGTTATTTGATAGGTAGAAATTACTTGATAATGTGAATATTGTAGTATATTTAGTATGTAATATCAGAAGTTTCTTTGGCAAACAGTAGCAGGAGCTCTATGGTGGCCTCATGATTCAGTTATAACCATCAAAAGGCTTACCTTTTAGAACCTTAAACTACTAGTTTGTAATGAGATGGATTCTAAATAATAAATGTGCATGTTGTCAGAATTTGGAAATTTTAAATACTTAAAGAGAAAATTAAATTACCATACTCCTATTACAGAAATGACTGTTAACTTTTTTATATTATTTCTCTTGCATTTTATTCTCCCTCATGTATATAATAGGTGTATTTGTTTTAACTTACTTAAGATTTTATTATGTATTGTATCTATATATTTTTGTCTTCTCTTCTGATTATACCTTAAGTATTTCCCCATGTCATTAAATGTTCTCACTAGCATAATTTTTAATAATATGATGTACCATTACTTACTTATTCAATAATTTTCTAATTTTTTTTTACATTTAGACTATTTAGTCATTATAAGTGGAGCTGCTATGGACATTTTTGAACATAAACATTTGTCCTTTTCTAAAAAAAAATTTTTTTGTTACTTACAAATCTGCCAGGAGAGTTAACCAGAATAAAGAGGCTAAGATATTTTAAAGCTTTTCTTAGATATTTCCCTCCAGAAGCGTTATCCTAATTTGCTGTACTACTAGTTAGTAGTTTGCGAGTGCCAATTGTACTCCTAAGTGTTGAGTTCTGGATTAATGTTCTTTTGCCTTTTTAAAATGGCTTCTAAAGAGAGATCGTGGATTGTTTTTTAGAAGCTAATAGGATGTTAAAAGAGTACAGTTATATTAAAGTGAACAGTGCAGATTACAGGGCCCAAGCCTAAAATGTGTATTATTTCCTATTGGTGTCTTAGAGTGTGACACAAATTTTGTGGCTTAAACAACAAATATTTGCCTGTGACTGACTGTGGCTCAGTTGGTCCCATGCACCCAAAGGTCACAGGTATGATTTCCCGTCAGGGCACATGCCCAGGTTGCTGGTTCAGTTCCTGGTTAGGTTGTGTACAGGAGGCAACCTAACGATGTTTCTCTCTCACATGGATGTTTCCCTTCCCCCCTCCCCTTTCTCTCACCCAAGGTTATTTTTTCCATTGATTTTTATGGAAGGGAGGGAGGGGGAGAGAGAGAGAAAGAGAGAGACATCAATTGGTTGCCTCCCACATGTGCTGGCACCCTGGGCTGGGGTCAAACCTGCCACCTAGGTATATGCCCCCTGATTGGGAATCAAACCCACAACCTTTCAGTCCATGGGCCAGCGCTCTGACCACTGAGCAAAACAGAGCAGATCCTTTATTTTTTAATTGGGCTCTGTGTTTTTTTATTATTGAGTTGTAAGAGTTGTGTTTTTGTTTTTTTAAGTTTGGATACAAGCCCCTTATTAGATGACTGATTGGCAAATATTTGCATTGCGTGATTTGTCTTTTCACGTTGGTGTCCTTTAAAGCACTAGAGTTTTAAATTTGAAGTCCACTTTATCCAATTTTTCTTTTATTGCTTATGTTTTTAGTGACATCTCTAACAATCCTTTTCCAAATCCAGGCATCAAGATTTACCCCTCTGTTCTAAGAATTTTATAGTTTTAGCTCTTACATTTAGGTATTTGATCCATTTTGAATTGATTTTTTATATACTTATATATACTTCGAGATAAGGATCCAATTGTACACCTGAAACCTATATAGTTTTATTATCCAATGTCACCCCAATAAATGTAATAAAAATTAAATTAATTTTAAATTTAGATGGTAAAAAAAATCTGTTGATCATAGGGTGTATGGGTTTATTTCTGGACTTTCAATTCTAATCCATTCAAATCTACGTCTATCTTTGTGCCATGGTGCTTTGAGTATGTTTTGATGTTAGGAAGTGTGAGTCCCACTTTTTTCCAAGATTGTTTTGTCTGTTCTGGGTCCTTGCAATTACATATGTACTTTAGAATCAACTTGTCAGTTTCTGCAAAGAAGTTAGCTGGGATTTTGGTAGGATTGTTCTAAATTCATAGAGCAGTTTGTGTAAGTGATGTCATCTTGACAGCATGAGGTCCCTTGATCATAATATGGGACGTCTTTTTATTTAGGTCTGTAATTTGTTTCAACAATAATTTTTAGTTTTCCATGTACAAATGTTGCATTTCTCTGTTAAATTTGTCCGTATGTTATTTTCTTTAATGTTTATTAGTAGTAAGTGGACTTGTTTTATGAATTTTATATTTAGATTGTTCCCAAACATTTTTCTTACTATTAATTCTAATTTACTTCATCGTGGTCTTGAGGTTTGTTTTATGGCCTAGTGTATGGTTCATCTGGAGATGTTCCATGTGTACTTAAGAAGTTTATATATTCTGTCTTTGAATCTATAGTGTGTCTCCTGTGATCAACATATAGTTGGATCATTTCTTTAATCAAATCTGTCTCCTGATTGGCTTGCTAAGTTCATTCATGGGTAATGTTATTGAAAGAGTTGGAGTGTGCCAGTTACTTTGTTTTCTATATGTCTTGTGTCTTTTTGTTGTTAACCTGTTCTTCCTTTACATCGTCATTAAGTGAATATTTTCTAATGTAGCATTTACATTATTTTAGGTCAAATTTCTTTTTATCATAGCAAAATAAGAGAGTCTTTAAGTTAGAGTAATTCACTTAGTTATTGAATTTTGTACTGGACAAATCAGCTTATCCATTGTGCTTTGGGAATACTCAGTCATCTTAAAAAGGTTCAGCCTTGCCAGTGTGGCTCAGTGGTTGAGCAACGACCCATGAACCAAGAGGTCCCGGGTTCAATTCTCAGTGGAGGCATATGCCCAGGTTGGAGGCTCAATCGCCAGTGGGGTGTGCAGGAAGCAGCCAGTTGATATCTGTCTCTCTCTCATGGGTGTTTCTACCTCTCTATTCCTCTCCCTTCCTCTCTAAAATCAATAAAAACATATTTTTTAAAAGGTTCAAGTCTTTTTTGAGGGGGAAAGACATGACATATATGCAAATTTTTTTCCAACTTTACTGAGATATGATTAACAAGAGTGTAAGATACTTAAAGTGTGAAAGATCAGACAGAGGCCTAAAACCAGACTACAGGCTTTATTAGAGGAAAAGCACCTGCCGGGCTCCCTCACAAGGGGAGGACAGCAGCACGTGCAGGGGTGGGCACGCCTTTTGAGGGGCGGAATGGGAAGGGGTGGGGGGCTTAGTGTACTCGGCGCATACTGATTGGTGGCTTACTGCATTGTCCATATAGAACAAGGGCTTAGGGTATTTGGCAGGTGTGGATTGGTGGTCCAATGTATAGTCCATACAAGGTACCTGGTTAGTCACTCAGGTATTTCTGGGCTGCAGGTTACTTCATACCCCGCCCACCAGTTGGGGGAAGGGAGGATCTATCAAAGTGTACATTGTGATATTTGATATACATACACATTGTCAAAGGATTCCTTCCGTCTGGTTAATAGATTCATCACCTCACATACTTACCTGTGTGTGTGTGTGTGTGTGTGTGTGTGTGAACATTTAAGTTCTGTTTTCTTAGAAATTTTCTATTATACAACACAGTGTTATCAACTATAGTAACCATGTTACACACTAGGTCCCAAGACCTTATTCACCTTCAGGCTAAAGTTTGTATCCTTCTACCATCTCCTCCCTATTTCCCCCACCCTCCATCCCCTGGCAACCACTTTTCTACTATCAGTTTCTCTGCTTTTGACTTCTTTTTTAGATCCCACATATAAGCATATCATGTAGTATTTGTTTTTCTCTTTCTGGCTTATTTCACTTAGCTTAATGCCCTCATGCTCCATCCTTGTTAAAATAGGTAAGGTTTTCTTTTTTTGGCTGAATATTCCATTGTATATATGTATATACCACATCTTATCCATTCATCGGTTGATAGACACAAGTTGTTTCCGTTTCTTGACTAGTGAATAATGCTGCAGGAAACATGGGAATACAGGTAGCTCTTCGATACCCTGTTTTCAGTTCCTTAGGGTGTATATCCAGGAGTTGGATTGCTGGATCTTTTTTTTTTTTTAATAGATTTTTATTGATTTCGGAAAGGAAGAGAGAAATAGAAACATCATTGATGAAAGATAATTATTGATCAGCTGCCTTCTGCATGACCCCTATGGGGGATTGAGTCTGCAACCCAGACTTATGCCCTGACAGGGAATCGAACCATGACCTCTGGTTCATAGGTCAACACAATTTTTTGAGGAACTTCTACATTATTTTCCATAGTGACTGTCCCAATTTACATTCCTATCCTCTTGTTATCTTGCATTTTTTATGACATTCATTCTAACAGGTTTGAGGTGATCTCTCATTGTGATTTTGATTTGCATTTCCCTAATGATTGCTGATGTTGAGCACATTTTCATGTACCTGTTGGCTATTTGTTTGTCTTTGAGAAAATATCTATTCAGCTCCTCTGCCCATTTTTTAATCAGATTGCTTATTTTTTTCTGTTGAGTTGTGTGGTTTTCATATCTATTTTGGTTATGGACCCCTTATCAGATATATTATTTGCAAGTATTTTCTTCCATTCGTTATGTTGCCTTTTTATTTTGTTGATGATTTCCTTTGCTGTGCAGAAACTTTGTAGTTTGCTGTCTTCCCACGTGTTTATTGCGTGTATTGCCTTAGCTTTGGGTGTTTAGTCCCAAAAAATTGCCAAGACTGTTGTCAAGGAGCTTACCTGTTGTCTTCTTCTAGGAGTTTTACAGCTTTAGGTCTTAAATTCAAGTTTTGAGGTCATTTTTAGTTGATCTCTGTGTGTGTGGCTGCCCAGTTTTCCCAATACCATTTAAGAGACTGTAGTTTCCCCACTGTATATTCTTGCCTCCTTTGTCATAAAATAATTGGCCATATATGCATGGGTTTATTTTTGGGCTGTCTATTCTGTTCCGTTGATCTTTGTTCCTGTTTTTATGCCAATACCATGCTGTTTTGGTTACTATAACTTTTTAATATAGTTTGAAATCAGGAAGTGTGATCTCTTCAGTGTTGTTCTTAAGATTGTTTTGGCTGTTTATGGTGTGTATGTGGTTCCATGAAAATTTTAGGATTGTTTTATTCCTGTGAAAAAAAATGCCATTGGAATTTTGATAGGGATTGTATTGAATCTATAGGTTGCTTGGTAATGTGGACATTTTAACAATCTTAGTTCTTCATCCATGAGCATGAATATCTTTTCATTTATTTATGTGTTCAATTTCTTTCACCAGTCTTATGGTTTTCAGTGTACAGCTCTTTCACTTCTTTGATTAAATTTATTTCTAAGAATATTCTTTTTGGTGCAGTTGTAAATGAGATTGTTGGATTTTGTGTATTGATTTTGTATCCCTAAACAGTACTGAATTGTTTATTAGTTCTAACAGTTTTTTGGTAGAGTCTTTTGGCTTTTCTGTATGTCCTATGTCATTGGGAAATGGTGACAGTTTTACTTCTTCCTTTACATTTTGGAAGGTTGTTAATTCTTTTTCTTGCCTAATGGCTCTGTCTAGGACTTTCAGTACTAGATAGTGAATAAAAGTGGAGAGAGTGAGCATCCTTGTTGTACCTGCCTGATCTTAGAATAAAATCTTTCAGCCTGACTGGTTGAGCATCGACCTATGAACCAGGAGGTCATGCTTCAATTCCCGGTCAGAGCACATGCCCAGGTTGCTGGCTTGATCCCCGGTAGGGGGCACGAAGGAGGCAGCCCATCAGTGATTCCCATCATTGATGCTTCTCTCTCTCTCTCTCTCTCTCTCTCCCTTCTTCTCTGAAATCAATTATGTTGAGGTACCATTCCCTCTGTACCCAGTTTGTGGAGTTTTTATCATGCATGGATGTTGAATTTTGTCAAATGCCTTTTCTGCATCTGTTGAGATAATATTATTTTTATCTTTCATTTTATTAGTGTAGTGTGCCACATTGATTGGTTTGTAGAAGTTGAATCACCCTTGAATCTCTGGAATAAATCCCATTATATCATGGCGTATGATCCTTTGTTGGATTAGGTTTGTTGAGGATTTTTGCATCTATTTCATCAGGAATATTGGCCTATAGTTTTCTTGTCATGTCCTTGTATGGTAGCTTTGGTATCTGAGTAATGCTGGCCTCATAAAATGAGTTTGGATGTGTAACTTTCTCGTATTTTTTGGAAGGATTGGTATTAATTCTTTAAATGTTTGGTAAAATTCAGCAGCCATCTATTCCTGGACTTGTTGGAATGTTTTTGGTAACTGATTAAATTTCCTTACTAGTAATTAGTCTGTTCCACTTTCTCTTTCTTCATGATTCAGTCTTACTAGGTTGTATGTCTCTAAGAACGTATTCATTTCTTCTGTGTTGTCCAATTTGTTGGGCTACAATCGTTCTTACTCTCTTAAGGTTCTTTTATTTGTGTGGTATCAATTATAATATCTTTTGTTTATAATTTTGACTTTCTAGTGGTTTGTAAGTTTTATTGATTTTTTCTATTGACCTTTTTGTCTCTGTTTCATTTATTTCTGCTCTGATCTTTGTTCTTTCTTTTTTAAAAAAAATATATTTTACTGATTTTTTTTTTTTTTACAGAGAGGAAGGGAGAGGGATAGAGAGTTGGAAACATCGATGAGAGAGAAACATCGATCAGCTGCCTCCTGCACACCCCCTACTGAGGATGTGCCCGCAACCAATGTACATGCCCTTGACTGGAATCGAACCCAGGACCCCTCAGTCCGCAGGCCGACGCTCTATCCACTGAGCCAAACTGGCTAGGGCTGATCTTTGTTATTTCAATCTTCCTTTGTTGCTGTTGTTTCTAGTTCATTGGGGAGTAAAGTTTGGTTGTTTGAGATCTTTTTCTTGATGTAGGCATTTATCACTGTAACCTTGCCTGTTAAAACTGCTTTTGCTATGTCCATACATTTTGGTGTGTTGTATTTTTATTTTCATATGCCTCAAGAAATATTTATATTTTCATTTCTTTTTGACCCATTGGTAGTTTAGTAGCATGATCTATCTGTTGTTGAAATGAGGTATTGAAGTCCTCTACTATTATTGTATTGCTGTCTTATTTCTCCTTTCAGGGGTTTTAATATTTGCTTTATATATTTAGGTGCTCCAATGTTAGGTACATAAATATTTATAAGTGTTAATTAACACCTTGTTGGATTATATATCATTTATCATTATATTATGCACTTTGTCTCTTATTATAGTTTTTGACTTGAAGCCTGTTTTGTCTGATATAGCCATTCCTGCTTTCTTTTGTTTTCCATTTATATGGAATATCTTTTTCTATCCCTTTGCTTTCAGTGTGTGTCCTTAAAGCTGAAGGGAGTCTCTTATAGGCAATGTATAGAGATGGGTCTTGTTTCTTTATCCATTCAGCCAGTGTATGTCTTTTGATTGGAGAATTTAGTCCATTTACACGTATAATAATTATTGATAGGTGTAGACTTACTATTGCTATTTTGCTCATTGTTTTCTGGCTATTTTATAATTCCTTTGCTCTTCTTTTGTTCTCTTCCTATGTGGTTTGAAGATTTTCTGTAGTGGTATGCTTTCATTCCTTTCATTTACTTTTTGTCTCTATAGGTTTTTGCTTTGTGGATTACCATGAGGTTTACATAACATATTTATAAGTCTCTTTTAAGCTGATAACCTAATTTCTAACACAACACACCTTTACATTTTTATTTTTACACCCCCCCCTTTTTATGTTTTTGATGTCACACTTTCCATCTTTTCCCCTTGTGTATCCATTAATAAATTATTGTAGTGGTATTTTTTTTTAATATATTGTATTGATTTTTTTCAGAGAGGAAGGGAGAGAGATAGAGAGTTAGAAACATCAATCAGCTGCCTCCTTCACACTCCCTACTGGGGATGTGCCCGCAACCAAGGTACATGCCCTTGACCAGAATCGAACCTGAGACCCTTGAGTCCTCAGGCTGACGCTCTGTCCACTGAGCCAAACTGGTTAGGGCTGTAGTGGTATTTTTTAATGCTTTTGTGCATTTAAATTTTTTTGATAATATGTTCACTATGCTTTTTTAGTTCTTTCTTTAGTAGTTATAGGGTTTGCCACATATCTTTTTTTTTTAAAATATATTGATTTTTTACAGAGAGGAAGGGAGAGGGATAGAGAATTAGAAACATCGATGAGAGAGAAATATCAATCAGCTGCCTCCTGCACACCTCCCACTGGGGATGTGCCCACACCCAAGGTACATGCCCTTAGCTGGAATCAAACCTGGGACCCTTCAGTCCGCAGGCTGACACTCTATCCCAGCCGTGGGCAAACTACGGCCCGCGAGCCGGATCCGGCCCGTTTGAAATGAATAAAACTAAAAAAAAAAAAAAGACCGTACCCTTTTATGTAATGATGTTTACTTTGAATTTATATTAGTTCACACAAACACTCCATCCATGCTTTTGTTCCGGCCCTCTGGTCCAGTTTAAGAACCCATTGTGGCCCTCGAGTCAAAAAGTTTGCCCATCCCTGCTCTGTCCACTGAGCCAAACCGGTAAGGGCATCCACATATATCTTAACTTATCAGAATTAGCTTCAGATTTATAGCAGCTTAGTTCCAATGGTATATAGAAATACTACTTCTATATAGCTTTATTCTCTATGTAATATTGTTGTTATACATATTATGTCTGTTAATGTTGCAAATCCAACAATACCTTATTATAATTATTACTTTACCATCTGAAATAATGTCCTTAGCTTAAGAAAGCTCTACCATCCACCTCCTTTGTAGTGTTATCGTCAAATGTATTACACATATATTACATATCTATGTATCACAGGCCCAACCCTACACTGTGTGCATATTACTCGGTACAGCTACTGTTTAAATCCATTAAAATAAGAAAGGAGAAAACATGCGTTTATACTGTCCTTTATAATTACACTTGAGGCCAGTGCATGAAAATTCATGCAAGAGAGGGCCTTCCTTCCCCCGGCTGCCGGCACTGGCTTCCCTCCAGGACCCGGGACCCGGGACCCAGCTTCGTCAGGAAGGATGTCCGGTCTAATTAGCATATTACCCTTTTATTATTATAGATCATGACTAATGCTCATTGTTTTTTCATGTGAGGTCATGTTTACCATCTGAGGTCACTTGCTTTAGGCCTGTAGAACTTTATTTATTTTATGGTGTGTCTGCTAGACAAATTCTCTCATTTTATGATTATCTGAGAAAGTTTTCATTTCTTTTACGCTTAATAATTATTTTTGAAAGATGGTTTTGTTGGATATGGGATTCTTGGTTGACAGGTTTTTTTTCTTTGAGAACTTTGAATATTTTATCCCCCTGCTTCTGGCCTCCATTTTCCTGCAGCATAATTTTATCAGCAAGCTAATTAAGTCAAATTCTGGCTCCTTTGACAGAATAGTTTCTGAGGTCTGTGTTTGATACTTGTTTTGACACCAGAATGGTTTTTTCCAGCTGTCTTACTTTCTGCTTCTCTCCTACAAAGTAGGTCTGTATGAGAATCCTTGCGGAAACACTTTCCATAAAGGCAGCAGTGAGTTGTCTTGACTCTCCTTCCAGTGCCTTCCACCACACCTTCCAGTATTCTTGAAAATGCTTAGCCTGAAAGCCCTAAGCTTGGTGACAAATGAAGTCAGTTTCATTGGGGAGGGATTAGGAGCTATCTGTTTTACTGCCTGCTTTTTCTCCAGGGCTCTTAAACTGGTGGTGGGGGACAATGGAAAACTTCTCTCTGAGTGAAACCCAGATGTACACTGAGCTCTCAGTTGGAGGTAGAGATTAGATAGTGCTCTTGGCTTACCTCTTCTGGCATGGAACCACTGTCTCATAGGTTGATGCAAGGGCACTCAGGTGTTCTCCGTTTACTGCCCCCAAGTAGAGCCTTCTTTCCACTATTGAGGGCTGCGTAGAAGATGGGATCCCACCTCTCGGTTTGCACTTCATAATAGGTCGTTTGCAGCAGGATGAGAAATGCTGGTGTCCTTTTCGTGGGAAGAAAGCCCTTCACCTGGGAGCTGGAGGAAAAGGGTACCCTGAGTCTTGGCTGTAGCCGTCTGGAATGGAGTCTCCTCCACTGACCTTGAAGTTGTAAGGGAGGCGTGGTCTTGGTTCAAATACCAGACTCTTGCTTCTCTTACCAAATGTTTGTAGAACTTCTTGGAGAGATGCTTCTTCATTTGTTCTTTGCTTACAGGACCATTTCCAGAGGCTTTCAATGGTGGTTTTTAAATACTTTTAACCAATTTCACTGGGGAGCAGGTTATTGGAACTTTTTAGGCTGTCAATCTGTTGCTGGTGAAAAATGAGTTCTTTTGTGGTGTCATGAGGAAAGCAGGTCAAAGGCACTGCATGGAGGAGTTAAAATGTGATGCAGGATTTTATTGTGAGTTCGGGGACGGAGAGGGTGGGCAGGCGCTACAGCACTGCCCTGACAGTCCTCCATCTCTCTTCTTGGTCAGGTAAAGGACCGGCACCATTCACATGCTCCAACCCGGACTCCTGACTTTCCCCAGCAAACTCTGGGGGGTTTCCTGTCCTCTCTCCAATCTGATGCCTTTCCCATGTTCCCAGGCGAGGTCCCGCCCTGTCTCCGCACCCTGACTCCCACGGAGCATGCCCACAAGTGCCATTACAGCAGCCCGCTCCTCTTGAGCATGTGCCCAGCGAGGAGTCTCCTCCCGTCGCTCTGGTACCAGACCGGGCCTCAGCACCCCGGGGAGATGGTCCTATCCCTTCTGAGGATGAAGTCTCCTCTCCGGCAGTTCCCTGTAGTGTGTGAGCCTGTCTGGTGACAGTCAGCTGGTGGGGATGCTGCTGCCCTGCTCCCTGCTCCAGCTTCCCCGTTTAAGATGATCTAATCCCCTTTGCTTCCTTATGTTAATAACTAGCTCTCTTCCTCATGCTAATAACTACCTATGTACGCTGACATCTCCCCACCCAGAGAATGTGAGCCTTTATAATCTTTCTTTTTAATTAAATCTTTATTGTTGAAAGTATTACATATGTCCTCTTTCTTCCCCCATGGACCTTTCTAACCCGTTCCTGCCCCCCACCCCAGGCCTTCACCACCCTGTTGTCTGTATCTATGAATTATGCCTATAAACATACAAGTTCTTTGGTTGATCACTTCCCACCCACCCACCCTCCCCGCCTTCCCTCTGAGATTCTGCATTCGATTCCATGCTTCTATGTCTCTGGATCTATTTTGTCCATCAGTTTATTTTGTTACTTAGATTCCACATATGATCATGTGATACTTGTCTTTCTCTGTCTGACTTATTTCACTTAGCATAACACTCTCCATGTCCCTCCATGCTGTCTCAAAGGGTAAGGGATCCTTTTTTACTGCTGTATAGTATTCCATGGTATAAATGTACCATAGCTTTTTTATCTGCTCATGTACTGATGGACACTTGAGCTGTTTTCCAGCTCTTAGCTATTGTAAGTTGTGCTGCTATGAACACAGGGGTGCATACATTCTCTCTGCTTGGTGTTTTGGGTTTCTTAGGGTTTCTAGAAGTGGGATCACTGGATCAAATGGCAGTTCCATATTTTTTTGAGGAACTGAGTTGTTTGGTTCTTTACTAGGTTTCCTACCTGACTTTCATGTACTACTTTGAAATTTACAACTTGATATTTGCTTTAAGACAGTTTATTATTTACTTTGTAATTTTTAAATATCAGCTTCTCTGTGTGTATTGTAGCCCTGGTCCATAAGGAGGGTGACTACTACAGCATGTATTCTGAGATAAATGACCAATTGTTCATTATGGATAGCCAGCAGCTATTTATAACAACGGTGTGAATGATTTTAAGAGGGGAGGTGTGAAGTGTTATAGTCATTTCTAAAGCCTCCAAGGACACTCAGAGTGCTCAGTTTCTCTGACAGTGGCTATTAGGGGGATTTTTTTTTTTTTTTTACAATTTCTACTACTGAGTTATTGTACTCATATCTAACTTAAAAAACTGTACTTTGGATATTTTTAAAGTATATTTTTTATTGATTTCAGAGAGAAGGGAGGGGGGGAGACATAGAGAGGGAGAGATAGAAACATTAATGATGAGAGAGGATCATTGACCGGCTGCCTCCTGCACGCCCTCTACTGGGGATTGAGCCCACAACCCAGGCATGTGCCCGGATCAGGAATCCGATCTTGACCTCCTGGTTCATAGGTCGATGCTCAACCACTAAGCCATGCCTGCTGAGCTGGATTTTTTTTTTTTAAGTTTGCAATTTAAAGTAATTTCAATCTGAAACCCGTCTAAAATGCTTGAATATTGTTTTTTGTTGTTGTTTTTAATCCTCACCTAAGGACATGCTGAGAGAAAGAGAGAGAGAGAGATGCATTGGTCGGTTGCCTTCCACCCCCACCCTGAGTGGGGATTGGACCCGCAACCCAGATATGTGTCCTGACCAGAAATCAAACCAGCAACCTTCCAGGGCACAGGATGACATTCAGCCAGCTGAGCCCCCCGGCCAGGGACTATTGTTGATAACTTGTAAGCTTGTATGATTTCTAATGTATTCTTTTTCCCAAACCTCATGATGTCTTGTCTAAGTGCATTCTCAAACTCAAGTCTATCAAATAGCACTTTCTTACTACAGTAATTTCTTTACCTTTTCCCCCCACCATGCCACAAGTCATGGATAGATAGTCTGGTTTAATGAAAC
This sequence comes from Myotis myotis, assembly GCF_014108235.1. Lineage (NCBI taxonomy): Eukaryota > Metazoa > Chordata > Mammalia > Chiroptera > Vespertilionidae > Myotis > Myotis myotis. The sequence continues at coordinate 93,188,146 of NW_023416390.1, read as the reverse complement.
TCCTTAAAACTGATGGGAATTCATAAGTTTTGTAATCATTATCATATGTAGTGTCCTTGCAATGGTTGCTTGTTTTGGAATGCACACATCATGTGTTAGGAAATCTGGGGTAGAGTATAGCAGGTAAGTTTTGGGATAATTGCCCGGTTTGTGGTTTTTCTCTATTTGGGGAGTGGCTCTCTGTGCTGTGCCCGTGCTCTGGCAGTAACCCATTGAATCGCTGAGTCTCACAGCATCTAGTATTGCTGTAGCCCACTGGACTCTCTCTCCCAGACACTGACGTTTAGCGGGGCTAGCTACTCATTTCTGTGATGCTCTGGTGAAAAGAGCCTGGAGGTCCCTTTTCTGAGCTCTCTAAGTTGTCCTACCCTTCCTGAGTCTCAGTCATCTGTCCCACTTTGATTCTGGAAAGATTGTTCCTTTTTCTGGAGATGGTTCTATTGTTTGCAACTAAAATAGAGTCACAACACAAGCATGGTGTTAGAGATATGTCATGGCATGTCATAGAAAGCATTCCAGGAGCCGGTTACAATTTTACTTTTGCCTCTTGCTTCAGTTGCCTCTGCTGGTATTTTTCCACCTCAGTGATCTAGTTAACTTCTTAACTCAGTCATCACAAGCTAATGTAAAACCTGTTGTTACACACCTTTTATAGCTCACTCTCATAGATCATTTCCTGTTGGCTTTCAAAATAATTATGCATACCTTCATAATAGGGGTATGTTCTATTTGGCTGGCTCCTCATTAGACAACAGCTCCTGAAGTGTCCGTTAAGTATAGGCATTGTGAAAACCTGACATGCCATTTATCTTGTCACTGGATTCTCTTGTCAATTTATTTTATAGCATGATTGGTGGGCATATACATTATTAAAGATTCTTTGTTCCTTGGAAATTGAGTTCATGTAATAACAGTCTTATATTTTAAAGAGAAATATTTAGTAAATAGACTTAGTAAATTTTTAACCGAGAAATCCTTTCACTTTTTAAACCAGAATATTATCACTGTTATTGAAAGATGCTAAAAGGGGGAAAAATTCCCCAGATCCTAAAACACTTTGTTATTAGTGTCTTTGTATGTTTAATTTTGTATATTTTTCTATGCATTTTAGAAGATAGCTGTAAAATACATATATTAAGTTCATATATGTTTTCAGATTACTTCTAAGTAACGTGTCAGTATAATTAGATTAGTCATGTTTTCCCTAAAACTTAAACTTTTCTACCTGGGTTACTAGATGTATGATTAAGACTGCGCCAATCCTGTTTTCTTACCATATAGAGTACTGTTGTGAAGAGTAAATGAACTAATAGGAGAGAATCTAACATTGTATCTAGCTGAGGTACTTGGTAAATGTTCATTACACCTCTCGTTTGTTTAGGTTAACTAGGGAGAATATGCCATTTTTTTTGACCCTTTAAAGTTTTATATTTATTTTTCTTAAAATAATTTTAACTTTGTAAAATCCCCTTTTAAAAGAAGTTGGGTACATGTTTGTTCATATTTCTTTGAAAACTATGTTTAGGAGCTAGAAATATGTGAGAAAGTTAGACTTACTTTCTTAGCTCTTTAAATTATAAGTGGTCTATAGAGTCATCGGGGTATGCTTTATAAATGTGTGTTGGTGAAAGCTGGTTACCTTTTACCCATTTTGGGATCTAAACCATGTTAGCCATTTTACAGATAGATGGCCTTCTTTAAGGTAGGATGTTACTATAAAGGAATAGGACAAGAATTATACATTTAAGTGTATTCCTACAATTTTAAAAATTGTTGAAAAATTTTAACATTTCACTGCCAAACATTTTTTTTGCACTTTCCTCATTTTTTTCTCCCTTTATTTTTCAGAATGAACCTAGTGATCAAGAAGATGGCCTCAACAAAAGACATCATGTGACAGACTCTGAGAATGAAGACCCTTCGAATCTTAACGCTAGTGACTCTGAAAGTGAGGAGCTTCAAAGGCGAAAGGACAGCGACTCTGAATCTGAAGAGCATGCAGAGCCTCCTGCAAGTGATTCTGAAAATGAGGGTGTCCTTCACCATGGGAGTGACTCTGAGAGTGAGGAGACCAAGAAATTGCCTGTTAGTGACTCTGAAAACGAGGAGCTGCTTAATGGGCATGCAAGTGACTCAGAGAATGAAGATGTTAGAAAGCATCCTGCCAGTGATTCAGAGACTGAAGAGCTCCCCAAAAGTCCGGCCAGTGACTCTGAAACAGAGGATGCTCCAAAACCTGAAATCAGTGACTCTGAGAGTGAGGAACCTCCAACACACCCAGCCAGTGACTCTGAAAACGAGGGGCCCCCCAAACCTCAAGTTAGTGATTCGGAAAGCGAGGAGCTTCCTAAACCTCATATCAGTGACTCGGAAAGCGAGGAGCCTCCGAGGACTCAGGCCAGTGACTCTGAAAATGAGGAGCTTCCCAAACCCCGTGTCAGTGACTCGGAAAGTGAGGACCCCCCAAGGCACCAAGCCAGTGACTCCGAGAACGAGGAACATCCCAAACGCCAAATGAGTGACTCAGAAAGTGAGGACCCACCAAGGACCCAGGCCAGTGATTCTGACAATGAAGAGCTTCCCAAACCCCGAGTTAGTGACTCTGAGAGTGAGGAGCCTCAGAAGGGACCTGCCAGTGATTCCGACACGGAGGAGGCCTCCAGACACAAGCCGAAGACAGCGTCAGATGATGACAGCGATGGGGAGAATAAGGGGGAGGAGACCGAAATGCAGAATGACTCCTGCCATTTAGATAGCCATATAGACAGGAAACGGTTTCACAGTTCTGACAGCGAGGAGGAAAAGCCCAAAAGGCCAAAAATTGACAGTGATGAAGATGAAGAAAAAGAGGGGGAAGAGGAGAAAGCAGCAAAGCGAAAAGCTGCTGTACTTTCGGATAGCGAAGAAGAGAAAGCATGTAAGGAATTATTTTGGGCTGGTTAGCCATAGCTTTACTTACCATCTAAGCTTATAACTGTAAAGCATTCTTTTTCTGGAATGTTAGATCTGTAATTTCTTCTGAGTTGTTCTAACAGCATTTCTTAAGTTCTGAGTGCCTCAAAATAATAAGCTAGACTGCTAGACTGCTTTCAATGGGAATATGAAAGATTTAGTATTTTTTACTGGAAGGTCATATCTCAAAGAACTATGTTTATGTGGACACCCAAGTGTTGACAGAGTTAGCTGTGCGACTCAGCCAGCTAATGCCCTGGAGGCCACCGGACAGTGACCGGACGCTCACATGTGCGCACCTCTTCAGTGAGAGATTCCATGGCTGCCAAGTATTTTAGTCTTTGCTACTTGATCACTTTTTTATGAAACTTAACCTTTTTTGGTAAGTTTCATAAAACTTATAACCTGACAGTTGTTACAGAAGGAAAAAGCACCACACATGTGCGAGTTTACTAAGGGAGATGAGACATTCCAGTAACCATCAGGGGCGATGGGCTCCGCAAAAGAATGTTCGGCCTTTTAACTCTGCTAATACTAAGCTGCATAGAAGGTGTTCTGATTATGTACATCGGCCTTGTCTTATTTTCCCCAAAAGGTAGCTATTTCATTTTTCATCTTTTGGCCACTTTTTCCTGAACAATAAGTAACTGTAAGGTGAGTGAATGAAACGTTTAGTTATTTTTTTATTCTAAAAACTGTGTCAGGAGGCCTTTGATTTTTGCCACATACTTCCATTTTAAAGTACTTGTTCTTAGTCATACAATGACTGTGACAGAGTAAGATCAGTGATGATTTCTTTTACTACAGCAGCAAAGAAGAGTCGTGTTGTCTCTGATGCAGAGGACTCTGACAGTGATGTTATATCAGACAAATCGGGCAAAAGAGAGAAGACTACAGCATCTGACAGTGAAGAAGAAGCAGGGAAAGAATTATCTGATAAGAAAAATGAAGAGAAGGATCTGTTTGGGAGTGATAGTGAGTCGGGGAATGAAGAAGAGTAAGTGACATAATAACATGAATTTTCAAGGGTTCATATAAGGTGGTAGAAAACAGTTTGTCTTCTAAGTTTTTTACACTTGCATTAAAATATTGTGTTGAGGTATAGTACAATATATCTTATCTAATTGCATAACATTGGGGATGTAGGGTTTTAGTTCCTGAACTGTTGATACAGACTCCAACGTAGGTGGATCTCAAACATAAGATCTTACATGAAAGTAGTAGAGAGGACATGTCCCAATTCACTTCTATGAAATTCAAGAATGGGTAAAACTAATCTGGTGATAGAAATCAAAATAGTGATTGGCTCTAGGATGTTGATGTGGGAAACTGACTAGAAAGGGCCCCAAGCGAACTTTCTGGGAGGATGGGTTGTTCTACATCTTAATTAGAATAATCTTACTTAAATGTGTACTTTTATCAAAACTCATTAAAATGGATGTGAGAATGGCACATTTTACTATATGAAATTATACCCTGTGACAAAAAGATTTTAGGTTTCTATGCAGATAAGAAGAAAGCAAATGAATAGTTTTTTATATTTTCTTCTCTTCTAGAAATCTTATTGCAGACATATTTGGAGAATCTGGTGATGAAGAGGAAGAAGAATTTACAGTAAGTATAAGATGGAAGTAGTACTTTCTTTGTGACTGCTTTTTTTTGTTTGCTTTTATGGTAGTGGTTCTCTAATAGGTGATTCCAATAAATAGAAACAAACAACTATGATATACTCAATAAAAACATTTTTATTTCAAAATTAAAAATTTTTTTTTTATAAAACTCTAGCCCAACCAGTGTTGCTCAATGGCTGAGCGTTGACCTATGAACCAGGAGGTTCCTGGTCTGGGCACATGCCTGGGTTGTGGGCTTGATCCCCAGTAGGGGTGTGCAGGACACGGGATCAGTAATTCTCTCTCGTTGATATTTTTATCTCTCCCTTTCCCTTCTTCTCTGAAATTAATAAAAATATATGTATAAATATGTTTTAAAACTCTAGAACAGCCGTGGGCAAACTACGGCCCGTTTGAAATGAATAAAACTAAAAAAAAAAAAGACCGCACCCTTTTATGTAATGATGTTTACTTTGAATTTATATTAGTTCACACAAACACTCCATCCATGCTTTTGTTCCGGCCCTCCGGTCCAGTTTAAGAACCCATTGTGGCCCTCGAGTCAAAAAGTTTGCCCACCCCTGCGCTAGAACAAAGTGATTCAGAAAGTGAAATAAAAAAGTTTGCAAAGCATAAAAGGAAAAATGACAGGCAAAGTTGGATTAAAGGGAGGAACACAGTAAGAGATAACAGAAGGCCCGTTGTAATGCTGGAGAGAAAGGTTCACAATAGTTTTGGAACTTCTGTCCAGCCCATTGTGTTCATCATCAGAGGAACAAGGTGACGGAGAATAACTAAGTGAATCCAGGGAGAGACAGCAGCCTAGAAAGTAAGCTCAGCGTGTGGAACTGCTTGTTCTGGGAGGTGCCTGCTCAGGCTGAGAGGCTGGTCGTGTTTTGGTGTCCTCAAGGCTCAAGAGACAGAATTGGAGGTGAAGGCTTGCTGATGTCAGAGGACCCTGAAATACCATGGACTCCTAGGATGAGGGGTGACCTGTCAGGGAAATAGCCTTTGCTCAGATGTTAGGCCAGCTTTGAATGATCTAGCAATGTAAGAACCTTGGTCTTAGAAATTTGATCACAATGATTCTTAACCTGTTGGCTAGTGTTCTTAGGCTGCTGGCATATACATACAGAAATCCTTTAGGACAAAGGTGACATCATTGTAGGCCTCAAAATATTTCTATATTTCTATAGTTTATGGTACTCCATAGATAGTTACAAAGAAAACACTAAAAACAGACAATAGAAATAGATTTAGGGGCTCTAGATATAGGAATTTTAGATATTGCCTTAAAAATATATGTGTTCAGGGAGATAAAAGATTAAAATTTTGACAGAGCAAATAATTTTTTTTTTAATATATTTCTTTATTGATTTCAGAGAGAAAGGGAGAAGGAGAGAGAGATAGAAACATCAATGATGAGAGAGAATCATTGATCAGCTGCCTCCTGCACAACCCCCACTGGGGATTGAGCCCGCAACCCAGGCATGTGCCCTTGGCCGGAATCAAACCTGGGACCCTTCAGTCCACAGGCTGACGTTTTATCCACTGAGCCAAGCCGGCTAGGGCCAGAGCAAATAATTTTTTAAGAGATAAGGCAGATTTGGAAAAGAACCAAGGAGAAATTTTGGAACTAAAAATATAGTCACTGAAATTAAAAACTTGGTGAATGAATTTAATGGATTAGATGTATTTGAAAAGAAAATGAGTGAACTGGAAGATGGGCTAGAAGGAACGATTTAGAATGAAGTGTTGGGATATATTAGTATGGAAAATATAAGAGAATAAAACATAATTTATACACGAGGAGGGTTGAACATAGTGAATTGGAATCCCAGAAGGAGAAGAAATGCGCGTGGCCGAAGCAGTATTTAAAGAAATGGCACACAGATTGATACAGTGAGAGATTCTAGGATTTCTACAGATTACGGGCAGGATAAACAAGGAAATCACCTAAATACATCAGTAAAATTGCAAGAAACCAAAGAAAAGAGACATCTTAAAAGCAGCTAGGGTGGGAAAATTACATTCAGAAAAAGAGACGACAGTTACACTAACAGCTGACTTCTTAGCAGAAACAGTAGAATCCACTAACTGCAAACTTAGAGCCCTGTTATGTCCGCAAAACACTTTTCAGGAGTGAATACTTCCTCGTTTCATCTTAGCTGTGTCCCACTGAGGGCGTGCTAAAGGCAGAAAGAAAGGTCAGGGATGCAGGAAGGGAAGAAGCAACACAGTTACGTGGATAAGTCTAAATGCGTGTTGTCTGTACAAAACAAGTCATGTCTAGTGTGGCTTAAAATATATGTAACATTAAACCACATGACAGCAGTAACAAATTGGGAATATACAATGGAATAGAAGTGTTCACAGGCTTTTGCAAATGTTTGTAAAAGCCCATTAGACTTTAATAAGTTAGGGTGCCCCTTGTTATCTCTAAATGACCACCAAAAAGATTACACAGTAAAGTAACAGATTTAAACTGGTAATATCAGAAATTACATTGAATTGAATTAAGTGCTCCAATTAAAAGACAAAGATGAGCCTGGCCAGTATGGGTCAGTGGTTGAGCATCGACCTATGAATCAGAAGGCTTGATTCCCGCTCAGGGCATATGCCTGGGTTGCAGGCTCAATCCCCATTGGGCGTGCAGGAGGCAACGTGATTCCCTCTCATCATTGATGTTTCTCTCTCTCCCTCTTCCTTCCCCTCTAAAATCAATAAAAATATTTTTTTAAAGATAAAGATGGTCAGACAGATTTTTAACAATCTGCTGTATAATAATTTCAAGATTCATCTGAAACAAGATTTTTAATAGAGATACTTTACCTGAACATTACCCCCCCAAAAAATAAATAAATAAAACTGGTAGAGCTATATGAATAGTAAAGAGGTAGACTTTAAGGTAAAAACATTATTTGAGATAAAGATAATCAGTTTATACTGATAGAAGTTTTTAAAATTGTACTTAGCCATGTTCACACAAAACAAATATGTACATACAAAACAAAAATTGATAATCTGCAAAGAGAAATGACAGATGTATAATCTATGTGGAATGTAACGGAAAGAACCAAAACACTGCAGAAGAGTCTCTTTATATATATATAATCTGGATAAAAACCCTTTGGGTGATTATAAAACTTAAAAATTTCTTCTGTGGCTTGCCTTTTTACTTTCTTAGTGGAGTCTTGAGGAACAAAACTTGTTAATTTTAATATAAATCAACTTTACCAATCCTTTCCTTTATGTTGAAAGCTTTTTAATTCTAAGAAAATTTTTGCTTGTCCTCAAGGATATAAAAATATTCTCCTGAGTTATTCTCTAGATTGAAGCTTGATTGTTTCATCCTTCACATTTACTTGTACAATCAGATTTTTGTGTGGTGTGTATGAGATAGAGTCAAGATTTTCCCCCATTTGGAATATTCAATTGACCTAGCTTAGCTCATTTGTTCCCACTACTGTATAATGCCATTTTTGTCATAAATCAAGTGTCTGTATATATTATCCAAAATGTTTCCGCAGTGTCTTTTTTATATTTAGTTGGTTATGTCCTCTAAGGTTGTTATGCTTCAAGATTGACTTGACTTTTCTTGGTTTGCATTTTTATGTAAATTTTAAAATCAAGTTTTACAAAAAGTACAAAGTATAGACAACATTTTCTTAATTGCAATGCCATGAAACTGAAAATTAATAACAAAAGTAGCAACCAAAACACCCTTGCCACCCAGAAATTTAAAACTTCCTTGTTAAATAGTTTTTGGATTAAAAAAGAAATCATACTTTTAGTACTAAAGCAAAAGAGAGTGAAACTAGATGAATCAGCAAGTATTTGAGAGCGTCTCTGCCGAAGGTTGTTTGGAAATTGCCCTCTTGGAGCTTACACTAGGTTAAACAACTTTGTGCAAGATTAAGGTCTGTGCCCCTAGTTTGGAAAGTTTATGTCAACTTTGCTGTACACTCATTTCATTGAGAAAAACACACGTCCCAACAGTCATTGGGAAGTCCTTTCTAAATATGGATAAGTGTTAGAAGCTATAAAGTAAAGATGGATCATTTATTTCAATTACATAAAGAATCATGCCTAGAAAAAAAAACAACACAGCTGGCCATTAAAAAAAAATCATGCCTGGAAAACATTACCATGAACAAAAGCAAACTGTATGGGCTCTGCAGTTCCTGTCACTTGAGAGCTAATTTTAAAGAGGTTTTTCAGACCAATTAGGCAAAGACTCAACATAAAGTAATAGGATGTTGAGAGTTCACACAGAATTACAAATGGCTTCTAAACATAAAAAGAAAAAAGCCCAACCTTACTCATGACAGAATGCAAAGAAAGCTACACAGATGCCTTTGTTTTTCAGTTCAGAGATTGGGAAATATCAGTGTTTGATCACCTATGAAGATGGTATTGGAAGGAGAGTTCATTGGCATAACCTTGATGGAAGACAGTTTGGCAAATATTTCTCAAAATTTCGGATACACACATCTAAATGTCAGTAGGGAAATGTATATAAACAAATTCTGGTTGCAGACATGTGGTGAAATAGCCAAGCCTTCAAAAGAACAAGGTTGCTTTATGCTGATAGGACTTAGTCTTCAGATTTTATTATACTAGAGGCCTGGTGCACAAAATTTGTGCAAGGGTATGGTCCCTTGGCCTGGCCGGCAATTAAAGCATAAGCGTCTGGCATGGAAGGGTAGGTCCCACACCTGACCTCTGGGCCCTGGGCAGCACCTGAGCCCCCAGGCCCCTGCGCAAGCCCAGGGGTGGACAAACTTTTTGACTCGAGGGCCACAATGGGTTCTTAAACTGGACCGGAGGGCCGGAACAAAAGCATGGATGGAGTGTTTGTGTGAACTAATATAAATTCAAAGTAAAGATCATTACATAAAAGGGTACGGCCTTTTGTTTCAATAGTTTTATTCATTTCAAACGGGCTGGATCCGGCCCGCGGGTCGTCGTTTGCCCACGGCTGGCAAGCCCCTCCACGTGAATCACGGCACCCGAGTCCCCTCGCAGAGATGTAGTGAGCGCAGCCAGATGCCATGGGCTGGGCCGCAGCATGGGCCTGTGGACGGACAGTGTGCTCTCTCCTGGCCAGCCGGCCTCACAGACTGGCTCCTGCGCGAACCCATGGGGAGCCTGACCGGCCCCTGTAATCCCAGCTGCTGCTGCCCTTCTCACCCGGAAGCCCATTGGAGCTGGCAGCGCCTCCACTGCTGCCCACTCCCTGTGTCTCATCGCCGATGCCCACCATGTTCCACGCCACCCCCTGGTGGTCAGCGCATAGCAAGTGGTTGAACTCCTGGTCGAGAGGACAATTTGCATATTACACTTTTATTATATAGGACGTGGAAAGTGCATGATGATATACTGTACCAGGTGTGTGTAGTAGTATGCTGCCATTTGTATAATAAAAGGAGTAAGTATAACATGTAGAAGTGCTTGTATAAATGACTATAACTGGAAGGAGACACAAGAAAGCGTAGTAACACTAACGACTAGGGTGGGAGGGAGCTTTTTTGCCATATACCTTTTGATACCTATTTAATTTTCATTCTTTGTGAATGTATTGCAGTTAAAGTACAAAAAAGTAAGAGCAGTTACACAGAAGAAAATCTGTAATGTAGTTGTGATAACTGGCTAATTTACCCTGCTTTTAGGGTTTTAACCAAGAAGATTTGGAAGAAGAAAAAAGTGAAACACAGATAAAAGAAGCTGAAGATTCAGATTCTGATGATAACATAAAGAGAGGAAAACAGTAAGTCTTTTATTTAAAAGAAATTTTTAAAGAGACTATAAAAATGAAGGTAAAGGCTGTCAAACTTCGTTTTTTCTTATTTGGCTGCTGATTAGGTCCAGGCAGGGATCTGCTCCTTTTCTCTTCCTTCTGGTTAATGACTGCTGTCCGTAAACTCTTTGCTCTTGTTATTTTTCTTCCATTTGCCCTGTGCTCAGCTGTCATAATGTGTGGAGTTTTATGGTGCCAGGCTCTTCATTTATATCTCACCAAATAAGCTCTTACAAAACAATGTGCTTTTAGAAGAAAAGTTGATTTGGGGGTCCTGATGGAAATAATGCTAAAGTCTTAATTGCAAAATATTACTTGATTGTATTTCACATACTTCCGTTAATCTGTTCAGAACAATCTGGTATCTTGAAAAGTGCCAAACAGAATGATTCATTAGCTGCTGTTTACAGTTGTAAAGATAATGCTTTAAAAAATATTTCCCTTTTAATTCCTAGTGACATGCTGAAGGAGCTTGGTAATACCTTTGGAAATTATCATATAACATATAAATCACATCTCATTTATATGACAGTGGCAGAGAGCAAGTCAACTTCCTCTTTGAACGTAATGATTCAGGGGAAAGCCATAAAGCTTTGAGGCTCTTAGAAATCTGTAGATGTCCACCTTTATCTCAGTGACATTACGTTTTGAGCTGCACCACTGAAAAGCAGCGGTTTATTTTATTTTTTCTACTTATGCTATGGAAGACAAAACACCCAAATGAGTGAACACTGCTGTATCTCCCCCAGAAGTCAGTGCAGCCATAACTGAACCATGGAATGCAGGCAGTACCCCTGAACAAGAACTTGGAATTGGAAATGTTCTTTCTCAAGCTGATACATGCAAGTGTTCACACAGTGTATGAAAAGCTTAGTGTGGAACAATTGGGGTAGCATAGAGGTTGAACATAAAACCCAGGGTCACATGCTCTTGTAAAGGCAAGTCATAAGTACTTGTACTTGAAGAGAATTCTCCATTGAATTACAATTAAGAAAATTGGTTCTTAACTGTGATCAAAGGAAATGTGTATTTAAAAGGCAATTTGTATGTCACTTGATTTTTGTGTTACTGCTTAGTATGGACTTTCTGTCGGATTTTGAGATGATGTTGCAGCGGAAAAAGAGCATGAGCGGTAAGCGCAGGCGTAATCGTGATGGTGGTACTTTCATTAGTGATGCAGACGATGTGGTGAGCGCCATGATCGTCAAGATGAATGAAGCTGCTGAGGTGAGTTGGCCGCTGCTTAATCTTTCTCCCACTTAATTGGGTCAATGGCTTTTTGTTTTTTAGCTTAGCCCTTGCTTACACTTAAGATACTTTGTTTTTTGTAATAAAGCATTTACTATTCTAAATTTTAAGCACAGAAAAAATTTTAATTTTTTAGTAACATGTTTAGAAAAAGTGAAAAGGCGAAAGTATTAAGTAAAAATGTGCCTTTTTAGCCTAATGGCTTTGCTAATTTTGTGGAGGAATGATTTTCTTTCCAGTTTGGCTGGTTTACCACAAAGTTTAATTTTTCTTCACATATAAAAAGTCATACACTCATGTTTATTATGTTATAAACTCATGTTATTCTCTTGCCTCTGATTAAGAGATTGTATTTAACTCATTGTGCTTTAAAATTCTGCCCTAATTTTTTAAATTATGTTATTATGTTTAAAAACCAGTTCTGATCTTTTGGAGACACTTCCTGAAGTATTTATGCATTCAGTGATATGTGTCTAGGGTTTGTTTTGAAATAATTCAAGGTTGAGGGGGAAATAGCTAGAGAAATAGCTAAAATAAGACTGACCATGTGTGTTTAGTTGTTAAAATGTACATAACAGGAGTATATTATTTGTTTTCTGTTGTGGAATTTGAACTTTTTCATAATTTAAAAAATGCCCAAGTAAATACTGAAACTCTCCTTTAATAACACCCCATTATTATACAAGCCTTCCAGCTGGAAAGTTATTTCTGATAATAAACCAAATTTTCCCAGGTATAATTTTGTACCTTACATGAACTCTGAAAACTTTACAATTATGCCACCATTTTGAATTAAAATTATTTTCTCAATTTGTAATTGTTAAAGCTATTTTATTATTTTTTTATTTTATTTATTTTATTTATTTTATTTTATTTTTTTAAACATATTTTGTTGATTTTTTACTGAGAGGAAGGGAGAGGGATAGAGAGTTAGGAACATCGATGAGAGAGAAACATCCATCAGCTGCCTCCTGCACACCTCCCACTCGGGATGTGCCTGCAACCAAGGTACATGCCCTTGACTGGAATCGAACCTGGGACCTTTCAGTCTGCAGGCCAACGCTCTATCCACTGAGCCAAACCGGTTAGGGCTGTTAAAGCTATCTTAATGGCTGTATGGGTTTGATTGACATGGACAGATACAGAATTTGGGGCTGTACACAAAAGTCAGTTTTAACTTAATTTTTCTTTCTTGTAGGAAAAAGTATAGTTTCTCAGGAAAATTGCTGCTTTATTTTAGACTCTAAATTATAATGCTTGAAATTCATTATTAATAATGGCTTTATTTATTATTTTTTAAATCTTTTTCTTCCTGGATAGGAAGACAGACAGTTGAACAATCAAAAAAAGCCAGCACTGAAAAAATTAACATTATTACCTACTGTGGTTATGCACCTTAAGAAGTAAGTATTGTTTTATTGAAAAAGTTTTTTCCTTTTAGTGGAATGATAGTCAGACTATGTACTGGTGTTCTAGAGATATTAAAGAATGATTGCCTTCTGTCAATTCATAGAGCAATAATGAATAGAATTTCCTAAGTTATGTTACCGTCTCACAAATTTCTTTTAAACCTTGATTCCGGATGCAAATGGAACAGATAGCAAACTGATATTAATGAAAGAAAAACTTGGAAACCACTAATATTGTTCTTTATAGACAGTTTTCAGTCTGGTAAGTGTACAGCTGTTTCCCAGTGTGAACAGCACGTTATGGGAGAGTGAAGCACATACCTGCAAGGCTGATGTGGCTGTTCTGTCAGGAACCGTGTCGGTGGTACTTCTGGAATAAGGGTCTTTTCTTGATGAGTCGTTGTTAGCAAGGTCTTTCATTGTTTTGCTGAGGAGCCTGAATAATTTTTTAATACATGTTTTTATTGATTTCAGAGAGGAAGAGAAAGGGAGAGAGAGAAACATCAGTGATGAGAGAGAATCATTGATCAGCTGCCTCCTGCACACCCCCCAATGGGAACTGAGCCCGCAACCTGGGCATGTGACTGGAATCAAACCCAGGAACCTTCAGTCCGCAGGCCAACGCTCTGTCCACTGAGCCAAACCAGCCAGGGCGATGCCTGAACAGTTTTGATTTCACCTTGAACCTAGGACTTCCTACTAGAAAATCGCTCCCTCTGATAGTGTCATGGTGTCTGTTAACATATTTGACTCTAGTACAGAAAATGAAATTTAAATGTCAGTAATTCGTTGGCATACTTTTCCTGCTACGCGAATGCTTTCCTCCTGGTGTCTTGCATAATTCTGAGTTTTCTTTCACCCAAAACAGTTTCAGAATCACTATCCTGACAGATTAAGCATTAATTTTATAGTTGTAATAATTGGAGCTCATTATTCTGACTGTCTGTATCATTTATATTAACATTAACCTGATTTGTGTAATTTGGGTTTGTTTTGTTTTGAACAAATCATCTGCCTGTCAAGTGTGTTTTTGAAAATAGGAAGTAAATGTTCTGTTGCTTTGAAGTCTGTGAATAGGGCACTGTAAACATGAGTGCAGGCTGACTCTGTGGGAGGGTTTCTGAAAGCATCACTAAATACGTAAGAAAATCAAAGGAAGCTATAGTAGAACCAACATGTATAGGCTTGACTTTTGTGTGATTATTATTTCAGGCAGGACCTTAAAGAAACGTTTATTGACAGTGGTGTGATGTCTGCCATCAAAGAATGGCTCTCACCTCTCCCAGACAGGAGTTTGCCAGCACTAAAGATTCGAGAGGAGCTGTTGAAGATTCTACAAGAGGTTAGAGCCAGATGATCTGATTGTTCGCGCATCATTAATTATTTAATGTGGTTTATGTTATTGCAACCTCTATATTTATATTACCTTGTATTTATGTGTTCTCTCTGCCAGAAGAGGGGTTTTATTCAGTATGTTTTTAGGAACATAGCAAAATAAAATGAGCATAAATGAAGGCGGCCCTGATAAGCTTCATGTGAATCTGGCATGGAAGGGAAGAGATCCTGGAGGAGCTGTGGTTGCTGTGTAGCGTAGTACAGTAGTGGGCATGTCTTGGGGGCGGGGAGGAAAACAGAGTGAAAACACCAACTTCAGAGATAAGCCTGCATTAGAATCTTCAGCTGGGCCACTGTGACATGGCTGTGACCCCTGGGGCAAGCAACATAGCTTCTAAGGGGATCCTCGAGAAACCTGTGTGCTAGTTGTTCTTACTCCTCACCACAAGCCTGCAAGGTGGGTGTATTGTCTCCATTTACAGATGAGGAAGTTAAGACTCAGGGAAGTTAAATGACTTGTCCAAGGTCACATTGCTCACAGATGGCTGTGCTTGGGTTCAGACTTAGATCTATTTGATTCTGGGCCGGTGCTGCATCTTGTATTAAACTGTTAACCTCTGAGTATGCGTAGTTCACATTTTCTCACTTTGTTAAGTTTTACTTGGACGCAGCACTAATACTGAACTCTCAACTCTTTTTTTTCTCTTCTTATTATATTTTACTGATTTTTTACAGAGAGGAAGGGAGAGGGAGAGGGATACAGAGTTAGAAACATCGGTTCAGCTGCCTCTTGCACGCCCCCTACTGGGGATGTGCCCGCAACCCAGGTACATGCCCTTGATCAGAATCGAACCTGGGACCCTTCAGTCCGCAGGCCGACGCTCTATCCGCTGAGCCAAACCAGTTAGGGCTGAACTCTCAACTCTTGATGTGAACACAAAATACCTTTGTGTTCAGTATCTGTAGATCCTGAAAATTGAGATTTTTTGTTACTTATCCTATTGTGAATGAGCCAGGTCTCAGAGGCTCTTCTAGAATAGATGGGCAGGACTCCCAGTTCTGCATGATTCATGTTGTGTGCACGTGCTTATGTCCTCAGCTGCCCAGTGTGAGCCAAGAGACCCTGAAGCACAGTGGGATTGGACGAGCAGTGATGTATCTCTACAAACATCCCAAAGAGTCACGGTCCAACAAGGACATGGCAGGGAAACTCATCAGTATGTACATTTGGTTTTTGTTGTGTTTATGGTTTTGTAAATGTAACTGTATCTGTACCAATATATATTTAAAAAGAATCAATATAAGTGGAATAGAAAAAATGTTTGGTACCTTCTTATAGGTACCAGATTTTTTACTTTTACACTGAAAATGCTTCTCAGTATATTTAAGTATGTAATTCAGTATTAAGTACAGTAAGTAAAATGATGCATTTTCTAATCATGGACCAAGAGCAAGTCGTGAGAGAGGCACTGGAATGCTGGTCCTGGCATTAGTCATACCTGGTTTCAAATCCTAGATTCACCACCTACCTTACTGCACATCCTTAGACTCCTGCTTTCAGCTCCAGGCCCTGGTTTTCTCCTCTGTAAAATGGGTGCTTGCTTTGGGTTTTTTGTAAAGATTAAATGAGAGAGTATATACAAAGCCATAGATATTCATACACACATATATACTCCTCAGGAAACGTTAGCCACTGCTGCTGCTGTTGTTACTTTTATAGTGGTCTTCCAAGCCTCCATCTAATCAGTTGCTGTAATGTTTATAAAATCCTTCCGTTTTAAGAATGAAAAGCGAGCATTTTCATCATTCTCCTTGACTCTTGCTGTGCTCCTTATTGGGAAGGAATTTTTAAACTTCCAAACTAGACTGAAAAAGCAACTGCTTCTGAAGATAGTAATTATTTTTCTATTGAATTTTTTAAGAGTATCAGAAGTTTTTAGGGAAATTTAAATTTTTTAATATACCAGAGAACTATTATATCTTTGATCTTTGATAATCTGTAATTTACTACCTATTAAATAATAAACTTTTGATGCTTTTGTGCAGTCTTTCCCGACCCTTTTTTTGCCCTAGACTGAGAAAAGCAGAATATTCCCAGTGATTGAGTCCTTTACACTAAAAAAATAATACACACTACTTGTTATCACAGTGATTCTGAATCCAGGCGAAGGGCTGGCAGGTCAGTTTTCAAAGATAGTTAGACCACCTCCTCTGAGACTATTGCTTTCTTATTAGTTTGACAACCCTTAATAGTATATTAAATGCAACGATAGTCTACATCATGTTTCAAAATAAAAGCACCTTTGGACTTTTACTAACTAATCAGTGGGCCTGTAGTACTTTTTTTCGTGTTCATCCTAGCAGCTTTCTTAGATTTAATGGAATAGAGACCCTAAAGCTGCACTGTTAAAATATGATTTTTAAAGATTTAGACCATTTTAACAAGTAACAAGTGAACATTTTTTAGAATGAGAAAGTAGAACAATTTCAAGATTTTCTCTTTTAAAAATATTTTTATTGATTTCAGAGAGGAAGGCAGAGAGAGATAGATATATCAATGATAGGAATCATTGGTCGGCTGCCTCCTGCACACCCCCCACTGGGGCTCAAGCCCTCAACCCACACATGTGCTCTGACTGGGAATTGAACTGTGACCTCCTGGTTCATAGGTCGATGCTCAACCACTGAGCCATGCCTGCCGGGCCAGATTTTCTCATTTTGAATATAGTAAATTAGAAATTAGACTGTCTTTATGAAATGACAGTGCAACTTGTTGACTGTTAAAGTGGGTCAGGAATTACTTTCAAACGGCTGGTGACTTTTTTATACTGAATTTTCTGAACCAACTGGAGCTACTTGTAATGTTGGTATTAGGCCGCATTTATCCTATGAATGGTCCTGAGATAATGGTATCCTTAAGGAAAGAATATTCTAAATACCTAGAATATAGCATAACACTAGAGTGTGACTATTTCAAGACATGGTAGGAGGAATGCAACTCCGTGTACTAAATAATTGTGTTTTCCTGGTTACAGATGAATGGTCTCGGCCTATATTTGGTCTTACCTCAAATTACAAAGGCATGACGAGAGAAGAGAGGGAGCAGAGAGACCTAGAGCAAATGCCTCAACGACGAAGAATGAGCAGGTATGAGGGAACAGGTATGAGGAAGTGGAGTCGATGTTATTGTTATAGTAACTTGGTGTTTTTGTAAATAAGATCATTAGGAAACCTGCTAAGATGATAGGATTTTGTCTTTCCTCTCGGCTTGATGTATCTGTGTAGCTCACAATACCCTCTTAATTTCTGTGGGACAGTGTGTAAGTGAAGGCCCACACCCTCCCAGACTTCTGGCTTGATCTGGTGGAGTGTGGCCTCTGCCACAGTTCTGGAGGCGGCTTTTTTTGTTCTGGCCACTTGCAGAAAAAACTGTCCTTCTCAGTCCCGTATACAAATTCTTAGGAGAAAAAGATAATATTGGTTCGGTTTGTATCAATAAAACTGGATACAGTTGTATCCATGGCAGTCACCATTCACCCATAATGAAACCTGGTGTGCAAGATTAAGAATTATTTTTCGATTGTAAAGGACTTAATTGTGGTCTAAGTTTGATGTTCCACTTTGCTCTTTCTTTCTTACAAAGTTGCTAGAGGCCCAGTGCACGAAATTAGTGCGGGGGGTGGGGGTGTCCCTCAGCCCGGCCTGCACCCTCTCCAATCCGGTACCCCTCAGGGGATGTCCGACTGCCTCTCGCAACCCGGGACCACTGGCTACTAACTGCTCGCCTGCCTGATCGCCCCTAACCCTTCTGCCTGCCTGCCTGATTGCCCCTAACCACCTCTGCCTGCCTGCCTGATAGTCCCTAGCTTCTCCCCTGCTGGCCTGATGGCCCCTAACCGTCTCTGCCTCGCCCTGCACCTGGGACCCAGGATTCCCTCCAGCCAGTCGCAGGCACCCGGGACCCGGGCCGGCTTTGCCCGGGCCACAGCCGCAGGCACCCGGGACCATGGGGCAGGCAGCTTGTCCCTCTCCCGGGCCATAGGTGCAGCCGCTGGTGCCCAGGACTGCAGGGCGGGCGGCTTGTCCCTCTCCCGGGCCACAGCCTGGCTGGCCCCCATTCCTCTCTCCCCAGTGTTGAGTGTCTGAGCCATGCCGGCATGAGGGCCTGACGACATTTGCATATTAGCTCTTTATTATATAGGATAAGATTTTAACATTCCTAATATTTCATTGATTACTTTTTTCCCAGCACTGGTGGTCAGACACCCCGAAGAGACCTGGAAAAGGTGCTGACAGGAGAGGAGAAGTAAGAACTTTGTATTTGTTTTATTTCTTTCTTGTTCTGTTTGCTGCTTTGTTTTAAGAAAAATAGCAAATGAAATGATGTATGTTCACATTGACAAGAGATGATTTTTCAGTTTAACATTCATTGAATAGCCACAAAGCATTGTATTGGGTGCTCTGGAAGCTACAAGGAAGATTGAGAAGTAGTTCATTCAGTAAAGATTTTAGCCCTGGCCAGTGTAGCTCAGTTGGTTCAGTGTTGTCCTATTTACCAAGGGGTGGCAGATTGGATTTCCGGTCAGGACACATACCCAGTTTGTGGGCTCAGTCCCTGGTCAGGATGAGTGCAGGAGGCAGCCGATCAGTGTTTCTTACCTCTGCCTCCCTGCCTCTCTCCCTTCCTCTCTCTGGAATCAGTTTGTTTGTTTTTTAAGGCAGTAGTCTTAAAAGATAATAACATAGATTTTATTGCTGCTTGCTATGTCCTAGACTTCTGCATTAAGCTCTGGAAATACAAAATTGAATTTAAAATAGTCCATGCTCTCAAAAAGTTTTTAGGGGGATTATAGATAAAGGGAGGGCTTAAGAAAGGATGTGGGGTAAGTGTGTGCAAGACCTATTTTAGGGATGGCAGTTGGACTGGAGTGGTTGGGCAGTAGGTGGTGCCTGAGATGCTAGAAGATAAGGTTGGAAGTGTAGATTGGGACCAAATTTTGAACAGCTTTAAATCTAAATGAAGACTTTTCACTTCTCTGTGCTTCCATAGAAAGCTTTTGAGCAAGGACATGAAGTCATCAGATTTGATTTGGGTGCTGATGTTGGTGTGTGGAGGGCGGGTTGGAGGGGAGAAACTAAAGGCAGCACATGGTTAAACTGAGAAGGCTCGGGGGAAAGAGAAGGTTGAGAAGGCTTTGCAGGGGCCAAATCGCGAGGAGTAGGTGACTTAGTCGGGGAGGAGCTGGCTAGATTTGAAGACACCAACCAGAATTTTAACCTAAGTAGCTGAGATGATGGTGTTCACTAAAAAGAGAAGAGGAAGCAGGCCCTGGAAGGGAAGCTGAGGAGTCCGTGCAGAAATATGAGTGAGGATGAGGCCAGCTGAGACGGGGCGGGGCGGAGGGTAACCTTGGGAGGGCAGAGGAGGCTTGAAACAGGTGTTTGTCTGAATGGGATGGGCCCAGACGTGGTTGCTACATAAAACATTCTCTTTTCAGGGCCCTCAGACCTGGAGATCCTGGATTCTGTGCCCGCGCGAGGGTGCCAATGCCCTCAAACAAGGACTATGTTGTCAGGCCCAAGTGGAATGTGGAAATGGAGTCGTCCAGGGTAAGCAAGCAGGGGAACAGCAAGGTGGATCTCATGCCAATTACTATTTTATCTTTTAGTTCATGTTGAATAACTGCTCTTGAGATTTATCTGATTTCGAGAGAGCTGTTCTCTGCTCTTCTATCCAGCCAGGCCACGTGTTGCTAGTGAGCTTTACTTCAGACTTAAAGTAACATTATCAAGTCAAGATTTTTCTTATTTATCCCTTTATTTCAACCAAATCTTGGACCTAGTGTTCTGATATGGTCATTTTTTTTAACTATGAGAATCAGAACTCACCTGCTTCTGCAGTTTCCCCTTCCTTCCTCTCCACTGTTTTAAGTAATTCTGTTGTGAAATATTTAGAGTAGATACTTCCTCTACCATCACTGTAAATACTGCTCAGTGATCTTCATTGCTTTTCAGTAATCTTTTTTTATTCTCCATTCCAACCGTTCTTTCTAGCCTGGTATTCTTAAAAAGGGCCTAAACCGATTGGAAAAGCATAAGAGGCGGTTTGCCGAACAGAAACGACTCAGCAGAGTGCACCGTGCTGTCAAGTTCAGCATTGAAGGCAACAGGATGCCCCTGTAGGCCTGGCCCTGCCAGAGTGTGTCCAGGAGGTATCCCCAAGGAGGCGTGCTCTGTGCATGTGCTTGAATTGTCAGTAGCTGAAGTGAGGACGTGTGTGTGTGTTTGCTTAGCCAGACAAGCCCAGGCCCACTTTTAGTTTCTGAAGTAATGACCCTAACAGGCGCTGAGTGACATTGAGGTCTTCCTGAACACCTGGAAATTGACATGGAAGTGGACTCCTCCTTTACTGGCACCCTAGAGACCCACAGACAGTCCCTTCCCTGGGAAGCATGTTGGTCTTGACTGTGCCCGTTTTTATTAAAAGGACTTTGTTAGGGCCTAGGACCATAGTGGTCTGTGTTACAGGCATAGAAACCAGTTAGTAACTTCTTGGTGGGAGGGATGTGGCTTCTTTTGCTACTGTCAGTGGCTCAGCAACATGCATTTGAGAACTCATGGCATAAAGCCTGACACTATTTAAGAGATAAATTTGATGACTGCATATTTGATATGTGGTTGGAAATAGACTTTGGAACTTTCGTAAAGCCGGTCTCTGACCTGCCGTGCTCTGAGAGTGACAGAGCGCCTTCACCGCAGTGTATTCTGGACAGTCTGAGTGTGCTGGTGCCTCCTGTGACTTCTCCATGACCCCACCTTGGCAGCTACTTCCATGATTTACACTCACCTTCCTGCCAGTTCACTTTGTTGTGAAGCTAATGTCTAAACAAAGCCTACTTTCTTATTTTTTAGAATAAATAATGGGTAGAAGAACAGTAGTTCAGGGCCATGAACTTCATCTATAACTCCTGCCCGTTTTTCTTTTATCCGTATCGATGCTCCTCGATATCCCTTCACTCCTGCCCGTCTCCGCTCTCCCCCCCCCCCCCCCCCCCCCCCGCCCACATTCCTGCTTCTTTTTAGCTTAACTTATCCCTGTCTTTCCTATTTATTCTTCCCCAGTACAGGCCTTGGTGAGAGTGGAGAATTACAGTGTGGCAAAGGGAATGTCTTAAGCGATCTGTGTGACCCCCTCCTTTGGAAGCCTGCCTTTCGTCCTGGGGGGATGCGCCCCCCCCCCCCTGCTGTTGTTGATGGTTCTGGTCCCACCTTCCTTCCCTGTGGCTGAGGAGGTGGTGGGAGGAGGTGACCCAGCCTCTGCTAGAGCAGACAGGTGGCCAGCGTGAGGAGAGGGAACTTCTAGTGCAGTTCCTTTCCTTCATCCTCAACACTCCCAAGGTCATAAGGTGCCGGCATTTATCTAGGCCTGAGTCTGGCTTTTGGAGCTCTTGAGAAAATACATGTTTGGGGGCTGGTGGCCTCATTTTACTTTTCAGTTCATTGTCCTTAAGCCATGTGACTGTCTCCCTGCTCAAGAGGGGCTCCTGCATGTTCACTCGGGCCTCACATTGCACCACCACTAATGAACATGGCCCACGAAGACAAGTGGAGTGAGGCAATGGCTGTCAGATGCAAATGTTTGTTTATACAGGGTGTTTATACAGGGGTTTAAGCAAAAGTAGGCTTACAGTTGTTCGAATGGAAGATAATACAATAATGGGTAAATGATAATACAAAAATAAAGTCTATTTTGTGTACTCACAACTGTAAGCCTACTTTTACCCACTCCTGTATGTCATTTTTATTTTTGAAGTTATATAAATAAACATTAAACACTACAGAATAACCCTGTTTCCAAAGTCCTGCCCTTCCTCTAAGTCACCGTTGATAATAGTTTGGTCTGTTAAATATATCTCCCATAATGCTTCAAGCTTAGTTTTTTCTTGTAATAATTGTAGAAAATACATCGATGTAGTGCAGAGAAAAAGCACACTATTCAAAAGCACTTTGTTATATTTTTTGCCTTTTTTTGATTGCTATTTTAATTAAAATTATGCTATATGTAATTTCGATCACTCTCCTTAAATCACCTTATAGATTTATCATTTATAATGGCTGCATAGTAGTGTATCATGTGAAAATGTAATTTGCTTATTCACTTCTATAGTTTCTGATTTTTCCTCCTAAATAATGCAGTAGCCTACACTACATTGTATGTTTATATGTTAGTTTATGCCATGTAGTGCTTTTAAATAACATTAAAATGACAAAAGCAATACATGCTTTTATGTAAACTTTTAAAAAGAGAAAGCACAGAGAAAATTAATGTCACTCGTAAATCCACCGCACCTTAACATGAACATTTTGAGTTACTTCTTTTTGGTCTTTTCTAAATGCATACATAAACATGATTGCTGGTTTTGGGTTTTTGAACTCTTAAGCAAAATCTTCATCATATTGTATTCCTTGTTGGGTTTTGTCTTTGACTTAGCATGGTAAAAATTCTTTTTAGTGACATTGTGTCAGAATATAGTTGTACCATAATTTTTTTAAGCAAACCCATCTTGCTAATCTTTTAGGCTACTTTTGGTTTTTCACTGGTAAAACTGTGATAAAAGTGTTCACCAGTGCATTGCACTTTTACCGTCCTAAGGAAGTGGTGTAGAGTTGATGAATCAGAGGCTAGCTCGTTGAAATTAGTGTGTTAGCCACAGTGCTCTCTGTGAGTTCAGGCTTGGGGTAAGGGCAGCTGGCAGCCACCAGCCTCCCAAGCTGTAGCTAGGAGGAGCTCAGCATGACGTGGGTGTGTGCATTTCCGTTGCTGGGATGGGGGCTCAGACTGTAGAGGAGATCTGGGAGTGAGCAAGGAGAAATCCAGGCTGGTGTGGAGAGCTGCTGGCAGTTGGGTAGTTGGCAGAGATCTGAGCAGGTAAGACTTCCAGTGTGGACTCACTGCAAGTGTATAAATCAGGTTACATTGTCTGAAAGGGAGTCAGATACTTGGGCCTCTTAAGGAAATCTGAAGACAAAACCCCAAGGTCACATGGCTGATGTTCAAAAGTCCCCTCTCTTCATCCCTCCATCTCTTCTCCCAAGTGGGTATTCAGTAGAGAGATGGTAACTCAGCTCTTTCTCGTCTGATAGTGAATGTGTATGCTGACTCAGTATTGGTGCCACATATTCAGATTGATAGGAAGTAATATTTAGAATTGGGATATTCCTAGAAAATCTAGGGTTGATGATCAGCATGATTCTTATTCAGGGATATTCAAACTCTTGTAGAGTTTCTTGCTTTGTGCTTGAGTGTGGATTTTGAGTCCAGAGGTAGGATAGTGACTGGGGAGGCTCCCCGCTCAGGAGCTTCCCACACCAGCACTGACCCTGGAGCGCCTCCCAGGCCCTGCCTTCCTTTAGCAGCTTTGCCTTGAGCTTCACGGGTGACTTTCTTGTAAGCATGGGCAGGAGGGGCGGAATTAGGAAAACCCACCTCTCTCTAACCATTCGGATTCTTAGAGGTTGGAATTGTTAGCAGTCCTAGAGTCAGCAAGAAGAGTTCACCCCGATCTTCGATCTTCGACACAAATGGCAGACCTTTTTAGCACTTCTAAAAGGTGTCGATTTCTTAGAGACCACATCTTTTTAAAACATACAATATAAAAGTAATAACCAAACCTTTAGACATAAAGGACAAGCAGGAAGAGATATAAGAAATAAGAAACCCCTTGGATTGACTTACTTTTCTTTTCTTTTTGTGTCAGATACTTGTTAAACCTAAATCTAATTGATTGCAGGCAGCAGTAGTCATCTTCATGGTGACGTTTGGAGCACTGACTCCAGTGCCAGCTCTGTCCTCTGGCTGACGGTATTTTCTCATTTACGTCTCCCAGCAGTCCTGAGAGCAGTGCCGACCCGGGGCGTGACCTGCCCAGGGTCACAGAACCTGCCGAGCAGAGCAGGGGTTCCCCCAGGTGTGAAGCCAGAGCTCCACTTCACGGGTTTGCCTTGCTGACCCTCTGGCCCAGCCATCATACTCACAGCTTTTTCTCCGATGACTCTCCTTTTCCTAGCTCTGTGTGAAGGTGCATCTGTCAAGTGATCAACTCCACTTTAGTTTTTGAAAGGGAAAAGCATACAGGCAAAATGTAATCTGATGGAATTGGGGATTACAGTTTCTATTTCTCCTCCTCTCGTGCATCGAGAGTTCCATGGACTGAGACAAAATTTACCCATAAGGCACAGACAGAATGACTCTGCACGGAGGGTGTCTTGTGTTTTCTAACATTCTGGGACCCTTGCTCTCCTGCTCCGGAAGTCACCACAGCATGTCTGGTCATTCCCGAGCTAGGAGCTCTCCTGACTGCTGACTTTCTGATGAACGAAGATGGAAGCTAATCTAGGGGCATGTGTTTCAGTGATGGCTCTTGAATTTCCCTCCTACTTTCAGTTTCAGGGGACCTCCAAGAAGGGCATCAGTCGGCTGGATAAGCAGATGAGGAAGTTCACAGACATCAGGAAAAAAAGCAGATCTGCACACGCGGTCAAAATCAGCATCGAGGGTAACAAAATGCCTTTGTGACCTTCTTGGCTCCCCATCCTGCGCTAGGAAATGCGCAATGGACTCTGGGGAGAAAGACGATATTTTAAATTTTTTTAGTGTATCTGTAAATGGTTCAGCTTGTATCAAATATTGTCCTAGCACTTGCATTTCTCTCCGTGTACTTAAAACCATTGGTGTGGGCTTTGTACAGAGGAATACTAGTCCCACTTCTAGAGACTTCACAATAAAATCCAGTCTGGTTTTGGGAGGCTGTCTCTTCATTGTCTTAGAGGCTCACTAGTGGGGGTGAAAATTGGTTCTTGGTGAGTGAAAGAATCTTAGCTATGACAGTGGTTTGTGATCTTTCGAAGTTCAGCCCTGCCTACTGTCATATCACAGGGCACGTGCCTGGTCTCTGTCCTGGGTTCCTAACCAGGAGCTTCAGAAGCCTTTGGGTTTCCTGGCTGATGGGAATGTCTTTGTGATTCTAATGAGATGACTTGTGGTGAGCCCCTCTGTGGCTTTAGGATGAGTCAAGTCACCAGGAGGACCTCAGAGCTCTGTTGTGGAGGGTTGGGACTTCGGGCAGGCCTGACCTGCAGGGTGCTGAATTCTGAGTAGCTGTTCAGTTGCGTCAGTTGATCTTGACCGTCATGCCTAAATGGTGAGGCCCCAGGCACCGAAGCGCAGCGGAGCTTTCTGATTGGTGAGCATACTGATGTGCCGAGATGGTGATGTGCCTTGATCCCACCAAGAAAGGGTGTGGAAGCTGTTTCCTCCCAGACCTCGCCCTCTGTGTGTTGGCATTTGTCTGGTCTTCCTAACTTGAATCCTTTATAATAAAACTATAAAGACAGTGCTTTTCTGATTTCTGTGAGTCATTTTAGTGAATTATTGAACCTGAGGGCATCATGGGAACCCTCAGACTTGTAAGCAGTCAGCCAGAGGGGACGGGCCCCACCGGCAGCTGGCATCTGGAATGGACAGGCTTGTTGGGACTGGACCCTTAAACCTGGGAAGTCTGGTGCTAATTCCAGGTTGTTGGTGTCAGAACTGCAGTATCCTACTTGCAGTTAAAACAACCTGCCGGCAAAATTTTATTTCTTAGTATCTTGTCAGAAATTTTCAATCTTTAGATTTTTAAAAATATATATTTATTGATTTCAGAGAGGGAGAGAGAGAAACATCAATGATCGGCTGCCTTCTATACGCCCACGGGATCAGCCCGCAACCTGGGCATGTGTCCTGACCGGGAATCGAACCTCGACCTCCTGGTTCATAGGTCAATGCTCAACCACTGAGCCACGCTGGCCGGGCTGCATTCTGGCTGTAAGTCCCAGGCAAATGTAAAACATCTGAAAAGATTCATGGAAAGCACTCTGATTTATTAAGTCTTGTCTATATGTTATGGGTGCTTGTCCGTTGATTGTTGTTTTATCTGTCTTTGTTGCTTATTGTTCATCTATTAAGCATGCATTTAATTAATTTAATTTAATTTAATAAGAAAAGAAACCTAGGTGGCCAAGCCATTTACTGAATTTCCCCAGAGCAAACATGATGTGGGGTGGGGAGACACGTGGCCGATGGTACATGTCCTAGGAGACAGAGGTAGAGATAACTAAAAAGGCCCAGCCCATGAATTCCTAGTCTTTGGTGATCTTGTAAAATGGACGCCCACTCCCAAGAGTGCCATTAAAAGTCTCATTTTCACCATGTTTTTATTTCCCAGTCCGTCATTTGAAATTTGCGTAGCTGAGACATTTCTCAGAATTTAGGGATCCGTCTGGGATTTCTGTACCCGTGAAGAGAAAAGGCTAGCTTAAGAGAAGGCGCGCCCCTGCCCAATTTTGGGTGGCCTCTTAAATCTGAGCCCCATCTCGACAGATGCTATAGAATAACCCAAGACTGTTTTTCTTTAAAAGATGGCAAAAATGACACAAGGAAAATATACAGGCTGGGTTTAGGCAACAAAATTAGTGTTTCCATAATAATAGGTAGTTTTTGAATAATAATGGACCACATTCCAAGGTTAACATTAAAGGCACTGAAAGTTAAGTTATCTCTGTTACAGAATTTGCCAAAGAAAATGCCTTGGATAATAATAATTGGCTTCAAAACCTCAAAATTGTTAAAACATAAATAAATAGATGTAGCTACAATGAAGGATTTGTGGTGGAACTTTTCAGTGATGATTATAGGTATATTGGCGGTGGGGGTCCAGTCACTCGGGGGAGACTGGTTGCGCTCTTTTTTGGAGGAGGGGCAGGTCTCATTTCCCGCAGCAGCAATGGTTAGATGTTATCTCTAAGGAAAAATGTGGCAGTTTTAAAATTCAAAGGGCCTGGAGGCCTGCTTCCCTCCTTCCCCTCTAAACATTCTATTTCCAAAGCCTTTGGTACCTTTAGACCTTGGAGTTTGCTGAATTACATAATAAAAATTATTAAATATCAAGTATTTTGAAATAACAGAATACTGAAATATTAATCTGAGTTTGCCTCATGAAAAATCTAAAGGATAGATTTGAATCAATTAAATATGTCTTATATTTTATTTGAACTATATCCTTAAAAATGTGAAGATATTACTAATCTGAGAAATTCTAAGGATTTCTCTTGCCACCTAAAATTTAAGGCTTCTAAGAGTTTAAAGTTCAAATTAAGTTAGGAGAAATTATGTGGTTGTGATATTAAAATGCATAAAGTTTAGAAATACATTTTTAAGAAAAAGAATTCTTGCATTTTCTTTGGAGAAAGTAGTAGTTCAAAATAGATTGTAGTCCTTATGTGTACTCTGTGTGGTAAAATTTCAACATAGGATATAATATTTTATATGGTCTGATTAAAAAAGAGGATTCTATAGTCTCAACCAAATCCCCCCCCCCCCCCCCCCCACGCAAAAGCAGAGTCTATTATTATTATAGACCCGGGTCTGGCCCCCAGCCTCTACCGACGCAACGGCGAGACGAGAGTCCAAATTTTTTTTTTAAGAAAAGAAACAAATTTCTTTATTTCTGAAAAACAAAAATGTGAAAAATAAGCAATACTTTCAACAATAAAATTATAAAAACTATAAATATTTTCAGTTTATTCAGTCCCATTTTAGTTTCTCCTGATTTTTCTTGCCAGTGCTTTTATAAATCCAGATACTCTATATGTTATGCCCAGATTTCAGGATCCCCAAGAAACGACACCAGGGAGCCAGCCCTGTCTGATGCAAAAGCGTAAGAGTCTTTATTCGAGCTAGATCGGCTCCCCGACCACACTCACCGACGCAATGGCAAGCCAAGTGGCAGAGAGAGAGAACTCTGTGTGGAGAGAGGTTTTATAGGGGAGTTGGAGTAAGGGGAGGAGAAAGGACTGTGGGCCCTGCCGATTGGCCAGGCGCAAATCGGTGTCTTGTTACACAGGATGTGGTCATATCTATGGCGACTTCCCTTGATTGTCATTGGTTAGTTTAAAGAAGTCCTGGGTGTGGCTAGCAGAGGCTTGTGCTTCCATGGCCAAGGTAAGATGGAGGGTGTAGCCCTTACCCTGGGGCAAGATGGGGGGCGTAGCTCTCGCCCTTTGATTCCCCCCTTTGTCTTGGAACTTCCGGCTCAATCATGAGACGGACTGCATTTCTATTTCACCGTTGCTAGAGGCCCGTACTGGGCACACACAACTATCAACTGAACTATCCCTATATGCTTAACAAATGGTCCAGTGGAAGGGAAAGAAACCATTTTAGCTTTAACAACTATTGAAATAGGATTTTTCTTTTTAAAATTCCTCCATGGCTATCAAAAAAACAAATTAAGATTAATTTATCTACTGTATTCAGTTTGGCCTGATGTTTGCATAAACACAACAAGAATGGTAACCGACCACCTTTGCTGGAATCTCATGGTTGAATCTTAATGTGCTCCAATTTTAATATAAAAACCAGTTTAAATTTAATTAATATCTTTTAGAATGATTATAAAAAATAATATAATCTTTAGGTTATGTATATTTGATGAATACTTGGTCTTTCCAAGTTAGATTTCAAGACTTTAACCTAGAGGTAGCCTTGGGACATTTCAAGGGCCCTGGAATGATTCAAGGATTTATTCTCTCTTAAAAGAAATATTTTTTAACTAAATTAGGCTGATCTAATATACTTGAAATCACGTGGGAAGCTTTATCAAATAAAAATTAATAACTTCTATTTATATACATATATTTTAAATGTTATAAAAGTTTCCACCTCTAAGGGAGGACAGGACAAAGTTACTGAATACTTCTTAAGCAAAACCAGATTATTCATCAGCGAAATTTTAAGACAAAAAGCCTCAGACAGCCTGCTCTTCATATAAGTTTGCTTACTTTGCTTTTTCAATAAAGATGCCTACTTTAATTAATAAATTCGCTTTTTATAAAATAATCAAGGTCTCATATAATCTTATATGAGAAGCCAATATTTTATGAGCAACCTGGTTCTAGTAAAGGCCAAAGTAAAAATTTCCATTTGTATGCAAATGAGTACTAGCCAAAAAGAATGCTGTTTAAAAGTAAATTTTAAGCTTAATAAAAAGGAGAAATTTTAAAATCTCTTTCGCTACTATTTACAAAGTAAACTAAAAGTTATTATTCAAGCATTGAATCTCACCATTTAAGACACCATAAGTAAAAAGAGTTACTTTTACTTGATATGTATGCATTACAGTATTAGCCAGCATCTGAAAAGCAACCAAGTTTGTTGCTCTGTTTAAAAGAAAGAAAGGGGTTTCTAAAAGAAAGAAAGGGGTTTCTAAAAGAAACTCCCTAAATGTGATCTATAAATTACTCTGGGAGAAAAAACAGAAGGAAATTCCCTTCAAATATCTAGAAAACTATAATTAAAAAATCAATGTATTAGGCTTCAAAAAGAAAAGTAAATAATTTGCATTTTGCCTCCCTAAACAAAGCTTATATTAATATACTCGGCAGAAATCCAATTAGTGTCATTTAGTGTCCACACAAAAAGACAAATGAAGTTAGAAAATAAGCCTTATTTCAGACTGATTTAAATTGGCAAATTGAAATAAGTGAATATTCAGGGGAACTTAGCTATACTAGGCAGGAACCTATTCCTGCATTGCAGGATTTCCAAAAGCCAAAATACTGTACAGCAAGCAAAAAATGTCCGCCTTACATGTTAAAACAAAAATGGGGGAGAGTGGAGAAATATCCTGTAAGTCAAGCCTTAATTACTTTAAATTTTTTTTCACTTTAAATTTTTTCACTTATAATGCTTATGGCAAAACACCCATGGAATTACACTGGTGTCAGAATAAGCCAAAGGAAAATGGTCAGGTTAAATGGAATGACCCTGAGACTAGTTTATGGAAGAGTCCCTTTATTAACCTTTGGTCGAGGATATGCTTGTATATTTCCAGAAAACTCCTCCAAGCCCGTGTGGAAACTTCAACAATGGATCTGAGAGGAACTGACCAGACTACTCCAACCACAGATAGCAGTAGCCCCAAGCAACACGTTGAGGAGACAGGAGAAACAGTCCAGAGATGGGGGATGGTAAAGACACCTTGCTGTGCTAGCAGTCATCAGCTGTGTGTTGGTGCATGTTGCCCTGGACAAAGCCAAAGGTCAGACCTGCATTACCATTGCCCACCGTTTGCCCACTATCCAGCACTCGAATATCATTGCTGTCATGTCTCAGGGGACAGTGATTGAGAAGGGAACCCATAAAGGAGCCTACTGCAAACTAGTTCCTTAGATGCCTGACAACAATTTTAAAAGGACATGAAAGAACTCAATCCTTTTCATTAAATCTAGAAGTCTTAACTCAAGCCCTGCAAGCGGCATACACCTTTCTAAATTTATTAAGAAAACAAAAATGGGAAAATGCTGGAGGCTAAGACCAACAAGTAGTTAACATGTAAATGCAAGAAGTCCATCAGAAGGCTAATGGACTTTGATATTCAGCAAGGGCTGAGAATCAGCATAATATTGCTGTTGGCTGAATGGATGAAGGCAATCCCCTAACCCAGTGGTCGGCAAACCGTGGCTCGGAGCCACATGAGGCTCTTTGGCCCCTTGAGGGTGGCTCTTCCACAAAATACTGACTTCTGCGCATGGACCACGAAGTTTCAATCGCACTGTACATGCGCACCTGCACGTGGTATTTTGTGGAAGAGCCACCCTCAAGGGGCCAAAGAGCCGCATGTGGCTCACGAGCCGCGGTTTGCCAACCACGGCCCTAACCTGATAATCCTTTATCATTTACCAAACCTTACCATTGATATGTCTGTTTGCTTTGCTAAAGGGCAAATGTAAATTCTAGTAAATAAAAAGCTGATGGGTCCGGAGATT
Source organism: Myotis myotis (assembly GCF_014108235.1). Lineage (NCBI taxonomy): Eukaryota > Metazoa > Chordata > Mammalia > Chiroptera > Vespertilionidae > Myotis > Myotis myotis. Next base: position 93,156,926 of record NW_023416390.1, on the reverse strand, counting down.
CAGGGAGCCACTCCACTAGAGAAAGGTTTCCCTCTGGCTCCCCCATAATTTCTAAATTTATATTTCTTGTCTGATATATCCATTTGTGCATCAGCCCCTTCTCCAGACCTTGAACCCTAGCCGCGAATGGATGCGGCTTCACATCTGATATTTCACAAGTCATCACTGCCCATCTCACAATAAAAAAAAAAAAAGATGAATAAACTAAAAACAACTATTCTTACATCCATCAGAGTTTCAAGATCACAGCTGCTATTCTCCAGAATTAAAGAGACAGGGAGGCAGATGCAGAAAATAGAACTTATTGTACCAGGAATGCAGGAACAGAAATCCCATGGGAACTCTGTTATAAGGTATTTGCACTGTCCATAAGGTGGTATAGTTTTATTTAAAAGAGGATCAGATTGGGTATAAAGGTATATTGCAAACTCAAGAAAAACACAATTAAAAAGTTTTTTTACAAGTGTAATTAATGTGCTGAGAGAGGAGGGAAAAAAATCATGTAAGATGCTCAAAACCAGAGAAGGTAGAAAAGTATTGGAAGAAAAAAATAAAGAATAAGGGCAATGAATATAAATGTTTTATTTTCTAAAGTTTTACATATGTCTCCTTTTTTCCCGATTGACCTTCCCCCCACCATTCCACCCCATTGAAATTAACTTTAAATATCAAGACATGAAATTAAAAGTAAAATGATAGAGAAAAGCATACTGTGCTAACACTAATCAAAAGAAAGCTGGAATAGTTGTATTAACTTCAGACCAAGCCAAATTCAGAGCTAGAAAATTATCAAGGATAGAGAGGCATTCTATAATAACAAAGGGGTCTATTTTGAGAAGACATAACAATACTTAATATGCTTGCACCTAACAACAGAGCGTCAAAATATGAGAGGCAAAATCTGATAGAAATGCCCGGAGAAATGGATGAACCCATTGTTATAGTTGAATATTTCAACACTTCTATCAGTAATTGACAGTAGCAGTGTGCAGAAAATCATTAAGGGCATAGTTGAAATGAATGACACTATTAATCAAGTGAGCCAAATTGATATCCATAGAGTATTTCATTCAATGACAGCTTAATGTACATTCCTCACAAGCTCACATGGAACATTCTCTAAGATAAACCACCTCTTGGCCATAAAACATCTCTTCAGTTTAAAAGAATAGAAATCAAACAATGTCTGCTGTCAGACCATCATTAAATTAAACTGAAATTAATAACAGAGATAGGTGGGAAACCCCCAAATAAAACAGAGTGGTCAAATATCAAGTCTCAGGAAATTTGAAAATATTTTCAACTACAAAATTAAAAGACAACTTATCAAAAAATATTTTAAAATATATTTTTATTGATTTCAGAGAGGAAGGGAGATGGAGAGATAGAAACATCAACGATGAGAGAGAATCACTGATTGGCTGCCTCCTGCACGCCCCATACTGGGGATCAAGCAAACAACCCTGGCATGTGCCCTGACGGGAAATGGAACCTCGACCTCCTGGTTCATAGGTCGACACTCAACCAGTGAGCCATGCTGGCTGGGCAACTTATCAAAATTTGTGAGATGTGGTAAAAGCAGTGTTAGAGGGAAATTGAGAGCACTGAATGCATAATTTATAAAATTTATGTAGAAAATAAAAAGATCTAAAATCAATCATCTAAGTTTCCACCTTAGGAAACTATAAAAATAAGAGTGTATTAAATACAAAGTAAGCAGAAGAAAAAAATAAGAGCAGAAATTACTGAAACTGAAAACAGGAAATGAATAAAGGAAATTAACAAAAACTAAAGCTAGTTCTTGGAAAGATCGGGTTAACTAAGAAAAAAAGAAAAAAGACACAAAGTGTTACAGAATTTACCAGGCGACCAGAAAATATACATACAGGAGTACTCAGAGATACAGGAAAAACCCATTTATTTTCAGATGTTTCACACGTACTAGTACAGTGACTCGGGGTCAGTCCTCCAAATCCTGAGCAAGCCAGTATGGAGCCATGAAGCCCTCTCTTTATACCCTTTGGTTCCTTTGTCCCCCAAATAAGGATCAGACTTCTGGGCCTTAACGCTGGCTTTGCAAAAGCCTCGTGTGTTGGGATGGGGGCCGTGAGACCACACCTGAAGGCCTGGCCTGGCGCCAGTGCCTATAACCCACTCCAGGGGTTGTGTATTGTTCATGGTTTATGGCCTCTGTAAAATGGGAGTATTTAGGTAAACAGGTGTTGCAAGACCGGATAATTAAGGAAGGGGCAGTGACTAGGCTGTAGGCTAACAGGAATGTGCATTAGGGATACAGAGTTAGGCTGCTAGCACCGCCCCCGCCCGCCCAATGTCTTATTTTCCTCATCAAAATAACTAATGTAAAAAATGAAAGTGAGGCCGCCATTATTGACCCCAAGAACATTAAAAAGATAATAAAGGAATACCATGAATAATTAACAACTCTATGCCCACATATTTGATAGTCTAAATGAAATGGGCCGATTCTTTGAAAGACATAAGTCACCAAACCTCATACAATAAGTAATATATAATCTGAATAGGCCAATATCTGAAGAAATTGAGTCAATAGCTAATAACCTTCCAAAACAGAAAGCTCCAGGCCCAGATGGGTTCACTTATAAATCCTACCTAACATTCTGTAAAATCTCCAAAAATAAAAGCAGCTCTAGCTGGTTTGGCTCAGTGGATAGAGTGGGGTCCCGGGTTCAATTCCAGTCAAGGGCACATGCCTGGGTTGCAGGCTCAATCCCCAGTAGGCGGTATGCAGGAGGCAGCCAATCAATGAGTCCCTCTCATCATTGATGTTTCTATCTCCCTCTCCCTTTTTTTTCTGAAATAAAAATATTTTTAAAAAATAAAAGCAGAGGGAACACTTTCTAACTCATTTTATGAGGTCAGAAACACCCCAATACTAGACAAAGAAATTACAAGAATAAAAAACTACAGACCACTGTTTCTCATAAAAGAGATGCAAAAATTCTTGAGAATATATTAACAAGTTACTGGTAAATATAATAATGCATAGAAAGAATTATACACCATCACCAAGTATGCAAGTCTGGTTCATTATTTATTTGAAAATAAATAATGTAGTTTATCTGATCAATAGTCTAAAGAAGAAAAATCACATGAACATATCAGTAAATACAGGAGCATTTTACAAAAGTCAACAAACTGGAATTGGGGGGAACTTTCTCAACTTGACAAACATTTACAAAAAAAACCCCTAAAGATTACATTATACTTAATGTTGAGAAGCTAGATGCTTTCCCACTAAGGTCAGGAGCAAGGTAAGATGTCCCTTCTTCCTACTCCCATTCAACATTATGCTGGAAATCCTAGTTAATGCAATAAGATAAGAAAGGAAAAGAAAATGGGAAGGAAGTAAAACTCTTTGTTCACAGATGACAAGATTGCCTATGTAGAAAATCCCCAAGAAGCCACAAAAACAAAGCCCTCCTGGAATGAATAAGGAATTATAGCAGGGTTGCTGGATATAAACTTAATATACAAATTACTTTCTTATATGCCAGCACTAAATAACTGGAATTTGAAATTTAAAACACAATACCATTTACATTAATGCCCCCTAAAATGAAAAATACTGATGTATACATTAACATACAGATAATAAGTATAAAATTTATGTGAGAAAAAATATAAAAATTTAATGAATGAAATCAAAGACCTAAATAAATGGAGAGATGTTCCATTACATGAATAAGAAGACTCATTATTGATAAGATGTCAGTTCTTACCAACTTGAACTATAGATTCAATGCAATCCCAAATTAAATCCCAGCAAATTATTTTATGAATATTGACAAACTGGATCTAAAGTTTATATAGAGGCAAAAGACCCATAATTGCCAAGACAATATTGGATAAGAATAAAATTGGAGACTGTCACTATCTGACTTCTGTACATACTATAAAGCTACAGTAATCAAGACAGTATTAGTGGGAAGAAAAAGACAGATCAATTGAACAGAATAAATAGCCCAGGAATAGGCCCATACAAATATAGTAATCTATCCTATCTAATAATAGACAAACATGGTAATTGACTGTACCTTCACTATGCCTCCCATTGGCTAATCAGCATGATATGCAAATTAACCACCAACAAAGGTGGCTAATTTGCATACTGCAGGCAGGGCGGGACAGCGCAAGCCGCCATCCAGGCGCCCATGTGTGATCCCAGAAGCCACCTGCCTGCCGTCTGTGTGCGTGGCCTGGCAGCCGGCAGGGCCTGCAGTCCGTGTGCGTGGCCCAGCAGGCAGTGGGACCTGCAGTCTCTGTGCGAGGCCCAGCGGCCCGCCCCGCCCCGCCGCCCGCTGGGCCTGCAGTCTGTGTGCAATCTGCCTGCCCTGTGCCCTGCCCCGCCACCCGCAGGGCCTGCAGTTTGTGTGCTATTCCGCCCGCCCTGCACCCTGCCCTGCCGCCCGCCAGGCCTGCCATGTGCGGCGGGCAGTGGGGCAGGGCGGCACGGCAGAGGGCCTGCCATATGTGACCCAGTGTGGGATCTGGGCCTGCCATCTGCCACCCGGGGGGCCGGCCTAAGCCATCAGGTGGTTATCTCCCAAGGGGTCCCAGACTGTGAGAGGGCACAGGTCCTGCTGAGGGACACCCTCCCACCCACCCCCCCACCTTCCGCCAGTGCACAAATTTTTGTGCACCGGGCCTCTAGTCTATATATAAAAGCCTAAGTGACCGAATGATGCTCAACACAGGAGCTGTCCCCTGGTGGTCAGTGCCCTCCCACAGCCAACCTCCTGAGGCCTTTCTTCCCCCATCTCCCCCTCTGGCCAACCTCCCATGGCCCTTCCCCTACTGGCCAACCTCTCATGGCCCTTCCCCCCCGGCCAACCTCCCACTGCAGCTATCAGCCCTGATTGCCGGCTAGGCCGAGGGACCCCACCCATGCACGAATTCATGCACTGGGCCTCTAGTCTTTAATAAAGGAGCAAAGGCCATTTAGTGGATAAAGAATAGTCTTCTTAAAAAAATGTTTTCTGGAACAACTGGACATCCACATGTAAACAAAATTAATCCAGACTCAGAGGATTTGTGAAAGGTCCATATATTCAAAGAGATTCCCAAATGTTGAAGAAACTGAGAGGCCAAAGAATGAGGCAGACAAGTCCAGCTGGTTGGTTAATGAACTTAATAAGAGACTTTCAAACAGAAACACATCTTGGGTGATTGCAAGATGGTCATAGCTTTGTGCCTTCCATTCCCCAGACAATGAGTTATACAGCTAAAGCAGTGGGCATAAGTCCTGGGAAAGAAATGTGGGGCAACCAGAGGGCCAGGTGCTGGGAGGGCTGGGCCATGTCATGCCTCAGGGTGGTTTAAGAGGCAGCTGGCATTGAGGACCCTCCCTCCAGCTGCAAAGCTAGTGGAATTCGGTGACTTGAACAGAGCTCTCCAGGCCAGACCAGACTGGAGCCAAAGTCCAGGTTCATGCAGAGGTCAAGATGGGGCATTAGTTTCAAGACGGAGTCACCTTTGTTCCACACATACCAACCATACATCTTTCACAAAAATTAACTCAAAATGGATCATAGACCTAAATGAAAGATAATTTAGGAGAAAATCTAGGTGACTCTGGGTTTGGCAATGACTTCTAAAATACAACACCAAAAGTACAATTCATTAAAAAAAATTTAGACATCGTTAAAATTAAGAGCTGCTCTGCAAAACACACTGCAAAGAAGATGAAAGCACAAGTCACACTTGGTAGTTAAGTGTTGACCTCTAAACCAGAAGTCATGGTTCAATTCCCAGTCAGGGCGCATGCCTGGGTTGGGGGCTCAGTCCCCTGTGGGGGGGATGCAGGAGACAGCCAGTTGAGATTCTCATTATTGATGTTTCTATCTCTCTTCCCTCCCCCTTCCTCTCTCTGAAATCAATAAAAACATATTTTTAAAAAAAGACAGCCACAGACTGAAAGAAAATCTTTGCAAAATGCATATCTGATAATGGACTGATATCCAAAATACTTTGTCCTCACTTAACGTCATTGATAGGTTCTACAACTTTAAGTTAAATAACATTTAACAATACCAATTATAGCTTAGGCTCAATGATATAAACAAGAGTTAAGTTCCTACAGTATCTTATCAATGTTATAACAAAACACTGTTGAGTGAAACTGTTTTTGTATCCCTGTTGTATAAAAGCTGAAAATAAGAAAACAAACACTCCGAATTTTAAAGTGGGTCTCAGATCTTAACAGATACCTACCAAAGAAGATATACAAATGGCAGATAAGCATATGAAAGATGCTCAACATCATATGTCACAAATTAAGTGGCATAGCACTACACATCTATCAGAACAGCAAAAATCTAAAACAGTGAGTGACAACACAAAATGCTGGTGAAAATGTGGAGGAGCAGGAACTCTCACTCACTGGTGGAAATGCAAACAGGGTCACCCACCTTAGTAGAGAGTTTGGCAGTTTCTTACCAACGAAACAGTCTTACCATACAATGCAGCAATCATGTTCATTGGGCTTTACCCAAATGTTAATTTATGTTACCATGAGTTGAAAACTTATGCTCATTCAAAAGAGCTGCACACATGTTTATTCATAATTGCCAACTTGGAAACAACCAAGATGTTCTTCAATAGTTGTTGGGGTCCAACCCCAGTAGGTCCAGGGGTTCCCAAAGGTGTGGACGGAGTCAGCAAAGAAGAAATGACATGGAGACAGCGTTCAGTTGATCAACAGCCTAGCCAGGTTCTCTAGTCAGGTTCTCCAGCCAGGTTCTGTCTTTATTCTCCTGTTACATCTGTATTTATACCCGTTGATTTCAATCCTATCTATTCTATTCCAAAGGTTAGGGCATTTGTTATCTCCATTCCAAGGTCACTACTATATTGTTCTGTTAAGCTACAAGGAAGTAACTGAAGGAGATTATCCTAAGTAAAGATTATGTAGCTTAAGCATGATTGTTTGTAGTTAAAGTGATTAACTACCCGCCTGGCACTTAGTTAAGGGGTTTTACTTCCTTAGTCCTGTTAATCCCTAACTCCAGGGGAAAATCCCCACCTGGGGAAGCAACCTTTCTTGGAGAGGTGATCTTGGTTAAAACACATAGTGCTAAGTAGGGGAGCAAACATATTAAGAACAGTATGCCATATATGCCAGGTCCCTTGAAACATATGCTGTGCAGATGTTTCTTCCCTGCAGTGACTGTGTCAAGCAGCAAGGATGGACCAGCTTCCAGCAAATAGGTGAGTGGATAAACAAACTGTGAGACATGCAGACAATGGAATATTATTCAGTGGTAAAAATAAATGACCTATCAAGCAAGCTACAAAAAGATATGGAGAGGGTTGTTGACGAGATGGTGGTGGAATAGGCGGACATGTCCGAAGACTTGTCCCAGAGCAAATAGAATGAGCAGCTGAAACGAATAACATCCACCCCGAATTGGCGAAGGAGACTCAACTGGTGAGACAGTTTGCAGCCGGGAAGGGCAGAGTTCCCCTGGAAAGTCCAGGGCACTGCAAACACGTGAGCAGCTGACAAGTGAGCAGCACGCTCCTGCCCAAGGAGCATCAGCCCTGCGAGAAGCCTTCCCCAGGCCTAAGAGCAGCAGCCTCATGTGGCCTGCCAATGTCCAAAGAGCAGCAGGGTGTGAGCGGCCTGCTCCCCCGTCGAGGAGCAGCAACCACACGAGCAGCCCAACCCCTCCGAGGAGCAGCAGCTGCACGAGCAGTCTGCCTACATGTGAGGAGCAGCAGCCCTGCGCAGCCCAAACCCATCTGAGGAGCAACAGCTGCGTACAGCCCGCACCTTGCACCAGTCCGAGGAGCAACAGCTGCACAAACATCTTGCCCTTGTCCGAGCAGCAACAGCTGCACCAGCAGCCTGCCAAATCTGAGGAGCAGCAGCTGTGTGAACAGCCTACCCACATCCGAGGAGCAGGAGTTCTGCGAGCAGCCCATCCCCATTCAAGGAGCAGCAGCAGCCCACCCTGGTCTGAGGAGCAGCAGCCACACAAGCAGACTGCCCACATCCGAGGAGTGGCAGCCCTACGCAGCACGCACCTGTCTGAGGAACAGAGCCACACACAGCCTGCACCTGTCTGACGAGCAGCAGCCGGGTGAGTGGCCCGTCCCCGTTCGAGGAGGAGCAGCCATGCAAGCAGCCCACCCCCGTCCAAGGAGCAGCAGCCTTGCAATCAACCTGCCCATGTCTAAGGAGCAGTAGCCCCACAAGCAGTCCATCACATCAGAGGAACAACAGCAGCATGCAGCCAGCCCCCATCCAAGGAACAGCAGCCTCGTGATCAGCACACCCTCTGTCTGAGGAACAGCAGCTGTGTGAGAAGCCTCCCCCCACCAGCCAGAGGAGCCACGAAGGCTGTGAACAGCACCCATCAGAGGAGATGCTGCCAACTGAGGAGCAGCTGCTACCACAACCGCCCGAGGAGCAACCACAGCCCGAGGAGCCACTGCCACCCAAGGAGCAGCCCCTGAATGACTCAACATCTAGATCTGTTGGTGAGATCAAACATAGGTAGACAAAGAAACCCCCAAAGAAAAGAAAAGGAGGAATCGCCAGAAAGCAGCTAAGTGAAACAGAGGCATGCAACATGTCAGAAAAAGAATTCAGAATAAGGGTCCTAGAGTACATAAACTGGATGGAGGAAAAAATCAACAACTTATGCAAGAATCAAGAAGAAATAAATGAAAAAAATAAATAACTTATGTAAGAACCAAGAAGAAATGAAGAGTGATATAGCTGCAATAAAAAAACACCATGGAAAGTTTCAACAGTAGACTAGGAGAAGCAGAGGACCGAATTAGCGAATTAGAAGACAGGGAAACAAAACACACTTAAACTGAACTGCATTTGGAGAAAAAAATTAAAAGACAGGAGGACAGCCTAAGGGAGCTATGGGACAACATGAAACGAAGCAACATAAGAATAATAGGGGTGCCAGAACAACAGGAAGAGGAACAAGGGTTAGAAAACCTATTTGAAGAAATAATATCAGAAAACTTCCCTGAGGTGGGGAAGAAAAAAGTCACACAAGCACAGAGAGTCCCAAAAAAGATGAACCCGCAAAGACCCACACCAAGACACATCATACTTACCATGGCAAATGTTCAGGACAAAGAGAGAATCTTAAAGGCTGCAAGAGAGAGATGGAAAGTTACATACAAGGGATCTCCCATTAGATTATCAAATGATTTCTCAACAGAAACACATCTGACCAGAAAACAATGGATGGAAATTTACAAAGTGATGCAAAGCAAGGGACTGAATCCAAGAATACTCTATCCAGCAAGGCTATCACTCAAAATTGAAGGGGAAATAAGAAGATTCACGGACAAAAAAAGACTAAGGGAGTTTATCAGCACCAAGCCAGCAATGCAAGAAAGGCTAAAGGGACTGGTGTAAAAAAGAAGAAATAAAAAGCTAAGAAAGAAAACAGGCACAAAAAATAGAAATGGCTACAAACCTTTCAATAATAACTTTAAACGTAAATGGACTAAATGCTCCTATCAAAAGACATTGAGTAGCTGAATGGATTAAAAAACATGACTCACATATTTGCTGTCTACAAGAGACCCACCTCAGAATAAGAGACTCACAAAGACTGAAAGTGAAGGGATGGAAAAATATCTTTTAAGCAAATTGAAATGAAAAAAAAGCTGGGGTGGCAATATGTACATCGGACAAAATAGACCTCAAAGCGAAGGCCATAACAAGAGATAAGAAAGGCCACTTCATAATACTAAAGGGATCAATACAACAAGAGGATATAACCCTGATAAACATATATGCACCCAATGCAGGAGCACCCAAATACATAAAAAAAAAAACTCCTGGAAGATATCAAAGGAGAGATCAACAACAATACAATCATAGTAGGGGACTTTAATACACCACTGACATCACTGGATAAATCCTCTAGACAAAAAATCAGCAAAGAAACAGCAATCCTAAATGACTCACTAGATCAGATGGAATTAATTGACATCTTCAGAACATTTCACCCAAAAGCCACGGAATATACCTTCTTCTCAAGTGCACATGGGACATTTTCAAAAATAGACCACATATTGAATCATAAGCAAAGTCTCCCCAAATTCAAGACGATTGAAATCATACCAAGCATCTTCTCAGACCACAATGGCATAATATTAGAAATAAACTACAATAAAAACAACCCAAAACACTCAAACACTTGGAAGCTGAATAGCATGTTATTAAATATTGATTGGTTTATCAATGAGATCAAAGATGAAATTAAAAACATCCTGGAAACTAATGACAATGAAAACACAACAATCCAAAACCTATGGGACACAATGAAAGCAGTCCTGAGAGGGAAGTTTATAGCTCTACAGGCCTACCTCAAAAAACAAGAAAATATGGTAATAAATCATCTAACTCTGCATCTCAAAGAATTAGAGAGCAACAAGAAAAGCCCAGAGTGAGCAAAAGGAAGGAGTTAATAAAGATTAAAGCAGAAATAAGTGACATAGAGACCAAAAAAAAAAAACAAAAACAAAAAACAATACATAAAATCAATGAAACGAAGAGCTGGTTCTTTGAAAGGCTAAACAAGATTGATGAACCTCTAGCCAGGCTCACCAAGAAGCAAAGAGAGAGGACCCAAATCAACAAAATCAGAAATGATAGAGGTGAAATAACAACAGACCCCACAGAAATCCAAAGGATTGTTAAAAAATACTATGAACAACTCTACTCCAACAAACTAGACAACCTGGAGGAAATGGACATATTCCTAGAAAAATACAACATTCCAAAACTCAATCAGGAAGAATCTAAAAATCTCAATAGGCCAATAACTATGGAAGAAATTGAAGGACTCATCAAAAAGCTTCCAGCAAACAAAAGCCCAGGGCCAGACAGCTTCACAGGGGAGTTTTACCTTACACTCAAGGAAGAAATAAACCTATCCTCCTCAGACTATTCCAAAAAATTCAAGAGGAAGGAATACTTCCAAGCTCATTCTCTGAAGCCAGCATCACCCTAATACCAAAACAAGGTAAAAACAACACAATGAAAGAGAATTACAGGCCACTATCCCTCATAAACATAGACGCAAAAATCCTTAGCAAATCGGATCCAGCAGTACATCAGAAAGATCATACACCATGACCAAGTCGGATTTATCCCAGGGATGCAAGATCTGCAAATCAATAGACGTGATACATCGCATAAACAAATTGAAAAAAACACACAAAGTCATATCAATTGACGCAGAAAAAGCACTTGACAAAATCCAACACCCTTTTTTTTAAAAAATGTGTTTTATTGATTTTCTACCGATAGGAAGGGAGAGGGTTAGAGAGTTAGAAACATCAATGAGAAACATTGATCAGCCGCCTCCTGCACGCCCCCCACTGGGGATGTGCCCACAACCAAGGGACATGCCCTTGACCGGAATCGAACCTGGGACCCTTGAGTCCGCAGGCCGATGCTCTATCCACTGAGCCAAACCGGTTCTGGCTCCAACACCCATTTTTGATAAAAACTCTCAGCAAGGTAGGACTAGAAGGATCATACCTCAACATAATAAAAGCCATATATGACAAACCCACAGCAAACCTCATACTCAATGGACAAATACTAAAACCATTTCCCCTAAGAACAGGAACAAGACAGGGATGCCCACGCTCTCCACTCCTGTTCGACATAGTACTGGAAGTATTAGCCATTGCAATTAGACAAGAAGAAGAAATAAAAGGCATCCAAATTGAAAAAGAAGAAGTAAAACTGTCCTTATTTGCAGATGACATGGTATTGTATATAAAAAACCATGAAGACTCCATCAAAAAACTATTAGACTTAATAAATGCATTCAGCAATGTAGCAGGATACAAAATTAATGCCAAGAAATCTATGGCATTTCTATACACCAATAGTGAACTTACAGAAAGAGAGACTAAAAAAGCAATCCCATTTACCATTGCACAAAAATAATTAAGATACCTAAGAATAAACTTAACTAAAGAGGTAAAAGACCTCTACTCAGAAAACTACAGGACGTTGAAAAAAGAGATAGTGGAAGACATAAAGAGATGGAAGAACATACTATATTCATGGATTGGTAGAATCAACATCATTAAAATGTCCATACTACCCAAAGCAATCTATAAATTCAATGCACTACCCATTAAAATACCAACGGCATATTTCACAGACCTAGAACAAACTCTCCAAAAATTCATCTGGAATAAAAAAAAAAAGACCCCGAATAGCTGCAGCAATCCTGAGAAAGAAGAACAAAGTAGGTGGGATCTCAATACCAGATATCAAGCTGTATTACAAAGCCACTGTTCTTAAAACAGCTTGGTACTAGCACAAGAACAGACATATAGATCAATGGAATAGAATAGAGAACCCAGAAATCGACCCAAACCACTATGCCCTATTAATATTCGACAAAGGAGGCAAGAGCATACAATGGAGTCAAGACAGTCTCTTCAATAAATGGTGTTGGGAAAATTGGACTGATACATGCAAAAAGATAAAACTAGACCAGCACCTCACACCATACACAAAAATAATCTCAAAATGGATAAAGGACTTAAACATAAGACGGGAAACCATAAAAATGCTAGAGGAATCCACAGGCAGCAAAATCGCCAACATATGCCGAAGGAATTTCTTCTCTGATACTGCTCCTAGGACAATGGAAACTAACGAGAAAATAAACAAATGGGACTTCATCAAAATAAAAAGCTTCTTCATAGCAAAGGAACCATCAACAAAACAACACGAAAGCCCACTGCATGGGAGAACATATTTGCCAATGATATCACCGATAAGGGTTTAATCTCCAACATTTACAGGGAACTCATGCAACTTAACAAAAGGAAGATAAACAATCCAATCAAAAAATGGGCAACGGACCTAAATAGACACTTTTCAAAAGAGGACCTACAGATGGCCAAAAGACATATGAAAACATGCTCAAAGTCACTAATTATATGAGAGATGCAAATCAAAACAACAATGAGGTACCATCTCACACCTGTCAGAATGGCTATCATCAACAAATCAACAAACGACAAGTGTTGGAGAGGATGCAGAGGAAAGGGAACACTCGTGCACTGCTGGTGGAATGCAGACTGGTGCAGCCACTGTGGAGAACAGTATGGAGTTTCCTCAAAAAACTAAAAATGGAACTCCCATTTGACCCTGTGATCCCACTTCTAGGAATATATCCCAAGAAACCAGAAACACCAATCAGAAAGGATATATGCACCCATATGTTCATAGCAGCACAATTCACCATAGCTAAAACCTGGAAACAGCCTAAGTGCCTATCAGCAGATGAATGGATTAGAAAACTGGTATATCTACACAATGGAATACTATGCTGCGCTAAAAAAGAAGGAACTCTTGCCATTTGCAACAACATGGATGGAACTGGAGAGCATTATGCTAAGTGAAATAAGTCAGTCAGAGAAAGATAAATACCACATGATCTCACTCATTTGTGGAATATAAGAGAACAACATAGACTGATGAACAGGGACAGATCCAAAGACAGAGAAACAGCGATCAGACTATCAGTCCCCAGAGGGAAAGTAGGGGAGGGTGGGGGTAAGGGGAAGAGATCAACCAAAGGACTTGTATGCATGCATATAAGCCAAACCATTGGACACGGATAACAGGGGGATTAGAGCATGAGTGGGGGGGGGGGGAGTTGGGTGTTAATGGGGGGATGAGGACACATTTGTAATACCTTAACCAATAAAGAAATTAAAGATAAAAAAAAATGGGCAAAGAACCTAAATAGACACTTTTCAAAAGAGGACATTCAGAAAGCCAAGAGACATATGAAAACATGCTCAAAGTCACTAATCATTCGAGAAATGCAAATCAAAACAACAATGAGGTACCATCTCACACCTGTCAGAATGGCTATCATCAACAAATCAACAAACGACAAGTGCTGGAGAGGATGCAGAGAAAAGGGAACACTCGTGCACTGCTGGTGGAATGCAGACTGGTGCAGCCACTGTGGAGAACAGTATGGAGTTTCCTCAAAAAACTAAAAATGGAACTCCCATTTGACCCTGTGATCCCACTTCTAGGAATATATCCCAAGAAACCAGAAACACCAATCAGAAAGGATATATGCACCCCTATGTTCATAGCAGCACAATTTACAATAGCTAAGATCTGGAAACAGCCTAAGTGCCCATCAGCAGATGAATGGATTAGAAAACTGTGGTACATCTACACGATGGAATACTATGCTGCTGTAAAAAAGAGGGAACTCTTACCATTTGCAACAGCATGGATGGAACTGGAGAGCATTATGCTAAGTGAAATAAGCCAGTCAGAGAAAGATAAATACATGATCTCACTCACTCATGGATAATAAAGACCATTATAAACTCATGAATAAAAATAGATACAGAGGCAGAGCAACATCGAACAGACTGTCAAACTACAGCGGGAAGGCGGGGAGGGTTGTGGGGGGGGTGGGTAAGAGATCAACCGAAGGACTTGTATGCATGCATATAAGCATAACCAATGGACACAAGACACTGGGGGGTATGGGAGCCTAGGGGAAGGTCAAGGGGAGAAAAAAAAAGGAGACATATGTAATACTCTTTGTAATACTTTAAGCAATAAAACAATTTTTTAAAAAAGAGATGGAGAAAATGTAAATGCATATTTCAAAGTGAAAGAACCCAATTTGAAAAAATATATACAGTATGACTCCAAGTATAAGGCATTCTGAAAAAGGCAAAACTATGGAGACAGTAAAAGGTCAGTGTTCCAGGGGAGGGAGGGGGGGATGAATAGGTAGCCACAGGGGGTTTTTAGGACAGTGAAACTATTTTGCATGATAGTTTAATGTTGGATTCATGTCATTATACATATTTCAAGACCCATGCAATGTAAAACACAAAGACTGAGCCCTAATGTAAATTATGGATTTTAGTTCATAATGCATCGATATTGACTCATCAATTGTAACTACTGTACCATAGCAATTCAAGAGCTTAATAATAGGGGAAATTGGGGGACATGTTGTGGGGGAAATATACGGGAACTCTCTGTTTTCATTCAAATATTTTTTTGTTAAACTTCATCAGAGGATATTTTTTCCCATTGATTTTTTTTTCAGAGAGTTTAAACTCTGCTGTTCTGTTTCCCACTCATGCTGTTTTCAAATTTGACAAATATCCTAAACAGGAGCGTGGCAGTGTGCTGGAGGCAGGCCCTGTTTCTGGATGAGACCTCCCAGATGCCTAGTGACCAGCAGCTGAAAACTTACGCTCACTCAAAAAAGCTGCACACATGCCTAGTAGCTTTGTCTTCCAGATACCTAAGTCTAGATTAAGCTCTACCATCAAACATCTCCCTAGGGGCACCCACAGAATGGCTGCCACAGTTAAAAATTTAATGGATGTTTTAAGGACAGTTTTACCTTTACAAAAATTAAAAATTAAAAATTTTGAGCCCTGCCGCAACCGGTTTGGCTCAGTGGATAGAGCGTCTGCCTGCGGACTGAAAGGTCCCAGGTTTGATTCCGGTCAAGGGCATGTACCTTGGATGCGGGCACATCCCCAGTGGGGGGCGTGCAGGAGGCAGCTGATCGATGTTTCTCTCTCATCACATCAATGTTTCTAACTCTCTAACCCTCTCCCTTCCTCTCTGTAAAAAATCAATAAAATATATTCCCCCCAAAAAATTTTGAGCCCTGATAGATTTCTCAGTGGTTAGAGCATCGGCCTGGGAACTGAAGGGTGGTGGGTTCGATTCCAGTCAAGGGCATGTACCCCAGTTGCAGACTTGACCCTTGGCCTGGACAGGGCACGTGCTAGAGGCAACCAATCAATACTGATGTTTTTCTCTCTGTCTCTCTCTCTTCCTCCCGTCCGCTCTAAGTATCAATGGAAGAAATGTCCTTGAATGAGGATTAACAACAACAAAATAAAACTGCCAAAGAGAAGGGTAATCCCTGCGTCTTTGGGGTGGACAGACAGACAGTCAGGTACTCAGTCCGCTACTGAGCATGTCTCTCGGCGGGCATCTGAAACCAAACTAAGTCTACAGCCCAGCTTCATCTCAACTTATTTCTTGATTGAACCAGAGAGAGAAAACGCTTTCTGATGGAAAAAAAAAATGTACTCTAAAGTTGTATTGTTCCTTTATAAACAGGTTTTAACATATTGCAAAAATTATAAGATAGACAAAGAAACAGGAAAATGTAAACAACAATAAAGAGAAAATTCTCAATATATGTAGACCCAAAGATGATCCAGATGTTGAAGTTAGAGGACAATGATTTAAAATACCTATAACAGCCCTAACTGGTTTGGCGCAGTGGATAGAGCATCGGCCTGCAGACTGAAGGATCCCAGGTTTGATTCCAGGCAAGGGCACACACCTCAGTTGCAGGCTCGCTCCCCAGTAGGGGCTGTGCAGGAGGCAGCCAATTGATGATGTTCCTCTCTCATTGATGTTTCTATCTCTCTATCCCTCTCCCTCTAAAAAATCAATAAAAATATTTTTAATTAAATCTTTATTGTTCAGATTATTACAGTTGTTCCTCTTTTTTTCCCCCCATAGCTCTCCTCCACCCACTTCCCACCACACCCTCTGCCCTTACCCATCCCACTGTCTTCATCCACAGGTGTACGATTTTTGTCTAGTTTCTTCCTGCACCCCCACACCCCTTTCCCCCCAAGAATTGTCAGTCTACTCCCTTTCCATGCCCTTGGTTCTATTATATTCACCAGTTTACTCTGTTTATCAGATTATTTATTCACTTGATTTTTAGATTCACTTGTTGATAGATATGTATTTGCTGTTCATAATTTTTATCTTTACCTTTTTCTTCTTCCTCTTCTTAAAGAATACCTTTCAGCATTTCATATAATGCTGGTTTGGTGGTGATGAACTCCTTTAGCTTTTCCTTATCTGTGAAGCTCTTTATCTGACCTCAATTCTGAATGATAGCTTTGCTGGATAAGTAATCTTGGTTGAAGGTTCTTGGTATTCATCACTTTGATTATTTCTTGCCAATATTTTCTGGCCTGCATAGTTTCTGTTGAGAAATCAGCTGAGAGTCATATGGGTACTCCCTTGTAGGTAACTGACTTTTTTTCTCTTGCTGCTTTTAAGATTCTCTCCTTGTCTTTTGCCCTTGCATTTTAATTATGCTGTGTCTTGGTGTGGTCCTCTTTGGATTCCTTTTGTTTGGGGTTCTCTGCGCTTCCTGGACTTTTAAATCAATTTCTTTCACCAGGTAGGGGAAGTTTTCTGTCATTATTTCTTCAAATATATTTTGAATATCTTGCTCTCTCTCTTCTTCTGGCACCCCCATAATTCGGATGTTGGTATGCTTGAAGTTGTCCCAGAGGCTCCTTACACTATCTTGATATTTTTGGATTCTTTTTTCTTTTTGTTTTTCTGGTTGGGTGTTTTTTGCTTCTTCATATTTCAAATCTTTGACTTCATTCTTGGGATCCTCTTGTCTGCTGTTGGATCTCTATATATTATTCTTTATTTCAATCAGTGTATGCTTAATTTCCAGTTGGTCTTTTTTCATATCCTCCAGGGTCTCACTAAATTTATCAGCAGTTTCCAGAAAATACTTGAAAAACCTTATAACCGTGGTTTTGAACTCTGTATCCAGTAGTTTGCTTTCCTCCATTTATGTTATTTGTGACTTGTTTCTTTGTCTCCGCATTTTTTATGCTTCCCTGTGTTAATAGAGTGGCTTTCTGTGCTAGGTGTCCTATAGGGCCCAGTGGCTCAGCCTCCCCAATTACCTGAGGTGGACACTCTTGGTGCACCCCTTTGTGGGCTTTGTGCACAGTCTTGTTGTAGTTAAGCCTTGATTGTTGTAGTTATCACTGGGAGGAATTGACCTCCAGGCCAATTGGATGTGAGAATCAGCTGTGTCTGCAGTGGGAGAACTTATGTGCTGAAGACACCCTTATGGGGCAAGACTTGCTTTAGTGGGGCTTTGGTGCTCACTGAGTCTGCCCCCTGAGTGTGTCCCTTATGGTTCTGAGGAGTTGTAATCTGGATGGTCCCACTCTGACCACTGGGTACACTGGCTCTTGGATCTCTAAGGAGGTGCTAATTTAGCCTCTGCCTGAGGCTACCCAGCAGGAGCTATGAAGAGATCTGCAGATTCCCATTCCTTTTTTGGGGGTGTTTAAAGGTGCCCAGATGAGGCCCAGCTGTGAAGCAATGCAAGCTGTTGTGGGGCCTTGGGCCTTCTCTTGGAAGCTCTGGGTCACTCTGACCCAGGTGCAGTTTGTTAGGTAATTTTCAGATTGCAAAGGGCCAGGACTTTCATATGCAAAAGCCTCTGTTGCAGCCTGGGTGGGGCGGGGTCTCATGGGATCAACAGGGCAGAGCAAGCAGCTATGGCTGATCCTCAGCCCTGCCCTAAGGAGCCCCGAGTCTCAGTGTCCTGGTAATTGCTGCAAGCACCTCTGAGGGAAAGCTGCCCTCAAGTTCTGAGTTCTGCCTGCGGCCAGACAGTCCAGTTTCTTCCTGTATGAGTCCTGGGTCTCCAGAGACTTCCTGGACCTGGAGTTCAGAGCAGTCGGGAGCTTGTGACTCCCTCCCGATTCAAAAAGACAGCAGCATCCTCAGGTGCCAGCCCCTTTCCATGCATGCTCTAGCCTCCGTACCTCTGCATTTTACTTCCGCAGCTCCTCTGAGTCTCAGTGTGCTTTTCTCTTTCCTTCTAGTTGTAGAATTCCCACTCAGCCAGCCTTCCTGTAGTTCTGAATGATGTCCCTTTTCTCTTTTCATTGTATTTTTGAAGTTGTTGTGGGCAGCACTTTCCAGTGTTTACCTATGCCGCCATCTTGGTTTCACAATAAAAATATTTTTTTAAAAATAAAAATAAATCAATGAAGAGGGGAGAAAAAAATGGCGGCCAAATAGGCAGACTTGTAGTGCACCTTGTCCCAGGGCCAGAGGGGAAATACAACTAAATTGGAGAACATCTAACCACAATTAACAGATGAGCCCAGCTGAGGAGGCAACTTATATCAACAAAGGACAGAAAATGCCTGGAGACAGAACACAGGACTTCTCCATTGCAATCACTCACCCAAGGCTTTGGTGCAGGGAGGGAGGCACGGACTCGAGGTGCCTGCGGAGAGGCAGGACAGGGAAGCAGGGCCAGGAGACATTGAAAAGCAGTAACTAGCAGTCCCTTCCAAACCTACATGGCCATTTCTCTGCAGAGGAGCTAGGCCCTCCTGGTAGCCTCAAGGAGGTTATAGTGCCTGCCTCTTTCTGCATTTTGGGCTTTACAGACTGGATTGGAGGAGGGGCCCTCCACCCACTGTTCTAGAAACTAGATTGATAAAAACTGCAAGGCCCTAGCTGACCCCATTGGTCTCCATATAAGGATCTCTGTCCAACTAAGAACAGAGTAATATTTTTGGCCATTCTCAGAGGAGTAGCTCTGGGACAGGAAAAACACCCATCATATTCCCTGAAAGCAAAACAGCACCAACCTCACCTACAGTCCTGTCAGAAACAGACACTTGAGTGATTAAGATTGATAGCTGACAGACAGGCAAAGAGAGCAGATTCGCCCCACCTGCTTGTAGCCAAGGTCTGTGGAAATGGACACAAACAGTGGACTGTGGATGCTTGGAGCTTTAAGCAGGTATTAAAAGCCAAAGACAGTGCCTGGCAGTGGTTAGCACCTAAGTCCTCACAGGAAGCCCAGAATTGGCGGACAGAAGATTAGGGTCCTGAACCAGCTCCCATGGGGCATTAAAACTCAGCTGAAGCAAATGACACTTCTGCTGGAAACCAAGATCAACAGTAATTAATATAAATGTGAAGGAGGGAGAAACCAAGATGGTGGCATAGGTAAACACCGGAAATTGCTGCCTCGCACAACAACTTCAAAAATACAACTAAAAGACAAAACGAACATCATCCAGAACCACAGGAAGGCTGGCTGAGTGGACATTCTACAACTAGAAGGAAAGAGAAAAGCACACTGAGACTCTGAGGAGGTGCGGAAGTAAAGAGCAGAGGTACGGAGGCGCACGTGGAAAGGGCTGGCAACTGAGGACACAGTTGTCTTTCTCTTTTGGGAGGGAGTCTCAAGCTCCCAACTGCTCTGAACTCCACTTCCGGGCGAGTCTCTGGGGACCCAGACTCACACAGGGAGAAACTGGATTGTGTGGCATCGGTCAGAACTCGAGGGCGGCTTTCTCTCAAAGGTGCTTGCAGCGATTACCGGGACACTGAGACCCGGGGCCTCTTAGGGCAGGGCTGAGGATCAGCCATAGCTGCTTTCTCTGCCCTGTTGATCCCATGAGACCCCTCCCCACCCAAGTTGTGTGCAGAGGCTTTTGCATATGAAAGGCCTGGCTCTTTGCAATCTGAAAATTAACTAACCATCTGCATCTGGGTCAGAGAGACCCAGAACTTCCAAAAGAAGGCCAAAGGCCCCACAACAACTCGCATTGCTTTACAGCTGGGCCTCATCTGGGCACCTCCAAACCCCAAACGAAGAGGAGGAATCTGAAGATCTCTCCATAGCTCCTGCTGGGTAGCCTCAGGCAGAGGCTAAATTAGCACCTCCTTAGAGATCCAAGAGCCAGTGTACCCAGTGGTCAGAGTAGGACCATCCAGATTACAACTCCTCAGAACCATAAGGGACACACTCAGGGGGCAGACTCAGTGAGAACCGAAGCCCCACTGAACCAAGTCTTGCCCCCGAAGGGTGTCTCCAGCACAGAAGTTCTCCCACTGCAGACGCAGCTGATTCTCATAGCCAATTGGCCTGGAGGTCAATTCCTCCCAGTGATAACTACAACAATCAAGGCTTAACAACAACAAGACTGTGCACAAAGCCCACAAAGGGGTGCACCAAGAGTGTCCACCTCAGGTAATTGGGGAGGTTGAGCCACTGGGCCCTATAGGACACCTAGCACACAAAGCCACTCTATCAACACAGGGAAGCAGCCAAAATGCAGAGACAAAGGAACAGATCACAAATGACAGAAATGGAGGAAAGCAAACTACTGGATATAGAGTTCAAAACCACACTTCTAAGGTTTTTCAAGAATTTTCTAGAAACCACCGATAAACTTAGTGAGACCCTCAAGAAATCTAGTGAGAACCTCAAGGTTATGAAAAAGGACCAACTAGAAATTAAGCATACACTGACTGAAATTAAGAATATTATACAGAGTTTCAACAGCAGACTAGAGGATCACAAGAATGAAGTCAAAGATTTGAAATACGAAGAAGCAAAAAACACCCAACCAGAAAAACAAAAAGAAAACAGAATCCAAAAATATCAGGATAGTGTAAGGAGCCTCTGGGACAACTTCAAGCATACCAACATCCGAATTATGGGGGTGTCAGAAGAAGAGAGAGAGCAAGATATTAAAAACGTATTTGAAGAAATAATGACAGAAAACTTCCCTTACCTGGTGAAAGAAATAGACTTACAAGTCCAGGAAGCACAGAGAACCCCAAACAAAAGGAATCCAAAGAGGACCACACCAAGACACATCATAATTAAAATGCCAAGAGCAAAAGACAAAGAGAGAATCTTAAAAGCAGCAAGAGAAAGAACGTCAATTACCTACAAATGAGTACCCATACGACTATCAGCTGATTTCTCTGCAAGAAATAATCAAAGTGATGAATACCAAGAACCTACAACCAAGATTACTTTACCCAGCAAAGCTATCATTTAGAATTGAAGGTCAGATAAAGAGCTTCACTGATAAGAAAAAGCTAAAGGAGTTCATCACCACCAAACCAGCATTATATGAAATGCTGAAATGTATCCTTTAAGAAGAGGAAGAAGAAGAAAAAGGTGAAGATACAAATTATGAACAACAAATACACATCTATCAACGAGTGAATCTAAAAATCAAGTGAATAAATAATCTGATGAACAGAATAAACTGGTGAATATAAAAGAATCATGGGCATAGAAAGGGAGTGGACTGACTATTCTCGGGATGGGGGAAAGGGGTGTGGGGATGGGGGAAGAGACTGGACAAAAGTCGTACACCTATGGATGAGGTCAGTGGGCGGGGGGGCGGGGCCGGTAAGGACAGAGGGTGGGGTAGGAACCGGGTGGAGGGGAGCTATGGGGGGAAAAAAGAGGAACAACTGTAATAATCTGAACAATAAAGATTTAATTAAAAAATATATATATATAAATGTGAGGAGTCTGGCAGAAGGCTAGCTGGTACTCCTTTTGATATTTACAGGGTGAATATTTATATTTTATTACTTGCTGCTGACTCAGTGGCCTAAAGCAAACTCCCCCCAAACCTGACAATTTTACTGTTTACTAAACATTACCATTGATATGTCTGTCTGCATTTCTAAAAGGCAATTGTGTATTCTAGTAAATAAAAGCAGCTGGGAATGGAGACTCAGAGAGAACTTGACTGCTATGGTCCAGTTTTCCTCTGGTTTCCCCCAGTATCAAAATTAATATTTCGTCTTGTGTGTCACTTGTGTGTCAGCTCTTCCTCCAAGCCTTTGAACCCCGAAAGCCACACTGGCCATGGACTTTCACACACTTCACTTCATTTATTTACTTATCATTATTATTTGCATCTTTATCTTCCTCCCTTCTCTTTTTTTCTTCCATTTTTCTTCTCCTTTCTCCTTTTTAGTTTTTCTCTTTCCTTTTTCCCCCTTTTTAAAAATTGATCTTCTTTACCTGCTTTATTGATTTATTGTTCTAGTCTCTGTTGGTTTGTTCATATATCTAATTTCCTCTTCCCTGCTCCTTCTTGATTTCCCCTTCTCTTTTCTTTTTCATCACTACTCAATTTTTTCTCTCTCCTCTTGTTCTTTTCTTCTTCTCCTACTTTTTAGATGTTTCACTTCCTAAATTTAGACCTATCTGCTCTCTCCTCTATTCTCCTTTTCAAAAAAAATTTTTTTTCTTGTCTTCTCATTTCTTTTCTCCCTCCTCTATTCTAAACCGTGGTCCTTCCCCTGTTCCCCCAATTCCTTAACCTTATTTTTTTAATTTAAGATCTGCATCTACAGATTCTGCCACCCCCTTTTTCTGGGTGGTTTTTTTTGTGCTTTTTGTCCATTTGTTTGTTTTATTGTTTTCTCCCCCATATTCTTTCTTTTTTTATCCCTCTCTATTCTCTCTTCTCTGGTGGTCACTTCTATTGGGGTTATAG
The DNA here is from genome assembly GCF_014108235.1 of Myotis myotis. Classification (NCBI taxonomy): domain Eukaryota; kingdom Metazoa; phylum Chordata; class Mammalia; order Chiroptera; family Vespertilionidae; genus Myotis; species Myotis myotis. Next base: position 93,133,727 of record NW_023416390.1, on the reverse strand, counting down.
GTGTCTTGAGTACATTCATGTTCTGTTCCTTTTGTGACAAGTCTTGTGTTGTATCTTGTGCTGTTCGGTCAGCACCTCCACAACAAGTGGCACGATGTGGTAAGGAGTGTGCCACATAATCAGACACCCTAAGAGGAGACTCCATCCACAAATGGGACAATAACATTCAAGACCCAACTACATTAGGAGAACCCAAATATCTCAATTAGGGGTTCTCCCCAGAACACCCAGCCCAGGAGGCCTTAGAGACTGCACCACTGGGTCTAATACATAGAAATCATTACAAAGAATAGGAAAAATGAAAGATGGTGGCATAGGTTAACACCTGAACTTTCTGCCTTACACAACCATATCAAAACTACAACTAAAAGACAAAACAGATACCATCCTGAACCATGGGAAGGCTGGCTGAGTGGAAGTCCAACAACTAGCGGGAAAGAGAAAAGCACATCTAGACTGGTAGGAGGTGCAGAGGTGTGGAAGAGCAGAGGTACGGAGGTGCGTGAAATGGGCTGGCAACTGGGAACGCTGTGGTCTTTTTCAATCAGGAGGGAGATACGAACTCCCGACTGCTCTGAACTCCAGTTCCGGGCAAGACTCTGGGGACCCAGACTCATATGGGGAGAAACTGGACTGTCTGGCATCGGACCAGAACACAAGGGCCGCTCTCTCTCAAAGGTGGTCGCAGTGTTCATTGTTCCTGCACGGGGCTGCAGGACACAGAACCCCAGGGACCTATCAGGGCAGGGCTGAAGGCAACCATTGCTGTTTGCACCACCCTGTGATTCCCTGAGACCATGCCCCACCCATTTTGCAACCCTACCCAAGCTATGTGCAGAGGCTTTTGCATATGAATGGCCTGGCCTTTTGCAACCTAATGTAACAAACTGCAGCTGGGACAAAGAACCCCAGAGCTTCCAAAAGAAGGCCTAAGGCTCCTCAGCAGCCTGCATTGCTTCACAGATGCAACTCACTGGGCACCTCTAAACCCCAAACAAAGAGGAGGAATCTGCAGATCTTTCTGTTGCTCCTGCTGGGTGGCCTCAGGTAGTGGCTGACTTTGCACCTCCTTGGAGACCCAAGAACCAGTATACTCAGTGGTCAAAATGAGACCACGCCAGATTACAACTCTTCAGATCCATAAGAGACACACTCAGGAGACAAACTCAGTGAGAACCAAAGCCCCACTGAAGCAAGTCCTGCCCCATAAGGGTGTCTTCAGCACAGCAGTTCTTCCATTGTAGACACAACTGGTCCTCACAGCCAATTGGTCTGGAGGTCAATTCCTTTCAGTGATACCAACAGCAATCAAGGCTTAAGTACAACAAGACTGCACACAGCCCACAAAGGGGTGCACCAAGAGTGTCCACCTCAGGTAATTGGGGAGGCTGAGCCACTGGGCCCTATAGACACCTAGCACACAAAGCCACTCTATCAACACAGGGAAGCAGCCAAAATGCAGAAACAAAGGAACAGGTCACAAATGACAGAAATGGAGGAAAGCAAACTACTGGATAGAGAGTTCAAAACCACGGTTATAAGGCTACTCAAGAATCTTCTTGAAACCTCTGAGAAATTTAGTGAGACCCTCAAGGATATGAAAAAGGACCAATTAGAAATTAAGCATACACTGACTGAAATAAAGAATAATATACAGGGATCCAACAGCAGACTAGAGGATCCCAAGAATCAAGTCAAAAATTTGAAATACAAAGAAGCAAAAAAACACTCAACTGGAAAAGAAAAAAGAAAAAAGAATCTGAAAATACGAAGATAGTATAATGAGCCTCTGGGACAACTTCAAGCATACCAACATCTGAATTATGAGGGTGCCAGAAGAAGAGAGAGAGCAAGATATTAAAAACATATTTGAAGAAATAATGACAGAAAACTTCCCCTACCTGGTGAAAGAAATAGACTTACAAGTCCAGGAAGCACAGAGAACCGCAAGCAAAAGGAATCCAAAGAGGACCACACCAAGACACATCATAATTAAAATGCCAAGAGCAAAAGACAAAGAGAGAATCTTAAAAGCAGCAAGAGATAAACAGTTAGTTACCTACAAGGGAGTATCCATAAGATTGTCAGCTGATTTCTCAACAGAAACCATGCAGGCCAGAAGGGAGTGGCAAGAAATATTCAAAGTGATGAATAGCAAGAACCTACAACCAAGATTACTCTACCCAGCAAAGCTATCATTTAGAATTGAAGGTCAGATAAAGAGCTTCACAGATAAGAACAAGCTAAGGAGTTCATCACCACCAAGCCAGTATTATATGAAATGCTGAAGGGTATTCTTTAAGAAGAGGAAGAAGAAGAAAAAAAGTAAAGATAAAAATTATGAACAACAAAGTGACAACAAATACATATCTATCAACAAGTGAATCTAAAAATCAAGTGAATAAAAAATCTGATGAACAGAATAGAGAGGAGAAACCAAGATGGAGACATAGGTTAACGCCGGAGATTCCTGCCTTGAACAACCACTTCAAAAAACAACTAAAGACGGAACGGACATCATCCAGAACCAGAGGAAGGCTGGCTGAGTGGAAATTCTACAACTAGGAGGAAATGGAATATCATACCCAGACTCAGAGGAGGCGCAGTGCTGAAGTGAAATACTCAGGTGCGGAGTGCGCGCGCAGAGCGGGCTGGCGGCGGAGGGCGCGGTTGTTGTTTTCAATCGGGAGGGAGTTTCAGACTCTGAGCTCCAGATCCGGGCGAGTCTCTAGGGACCCAGACTCAAACGGAAGAAGCGGGACTGTCTGGCTTCGGTCGGAACTCAAAGGCAGCTTTCTCTCCGAGGTTTTCAGCGGTTGCTGGGACTCTGTGAGGCAGAGCCCCTAGGGACGGAACTGAGAGCAGCCATAACTGCTCGCTCCAGCCCACCCTGTAGATCCCCTGGGACCTGCCCCGCCCAAGCCCTGCGCAGAGCCATTTGCCGGATAGCCTCAGGCAAACACTAGATTAGCACCGCCCTAGAGATCCAGCACAGAAGCTCTCCCACTGCAGACACAGCGGACTCTCATAGCCAGTTAGCCTGGAGGTCAAATCACCCCCGGTATTGCCGTCAACAATCAAAGCTTAACTACAACTAGACTTCGCACAAAGACCACTAGGGGGTGTACCAAGAAAAGATAAAAAAATGCTGAGACAAAGAAACAGGACAAAACTGTCAATGGAGGATATTGAGTTCAGAACCACACTTTTAAGGTCTCTTAAGAACTGTCTAGAAGCCGCCAATAAATGTAGTGAGATCCTCACGAAATCTAATGAGACCTTCGATGTTATGATAAAGAACCAACTAGAAATTAAGCATACACAGACTGAAATAACGAATACTATACAGACTCCCAACAGCAGACCAGAGGAGAGCAAGAATCAAGGTAAAGATCTGAAATGCGAAGAAGCAAAAAACACCCAAATGGAAAAGCAAAATGAAAAAAGAATCCGAAAATACGAAGATAGTGTAAGGAGCCTCTGGGACAGCTTCAAGCGTACCAACATCAGAATTATAGGGGTGCCAGAAGATGAGAGAGAGCAAGATATTGAAAACCTATTTGAAGAAATAATGACAGAAAACTTCCCCTACCTGGTGAAAGAAATAGACTTACAGGTCCAGGAAGCGCAGAGAACCCCAAACAAAAGGAATCCAAAGAGGACCACACCAAGACACATCATCATTAAAATGCCAAGAGCAAAAGACAAAGAGAGAATCTTAAAAGCAGCAAGAGAAAGAAACTCAGTTACCTACAAGGGAATACCCATACGACTGTCAGCTGATTTCTCAACAGAAACTTTGCAGGCCAGAAGGGAATGGCAAGAAATATTCAAAGTGATGAATACCAAGAACCTACAACCAAGATTACTTTATCCAGCAAAGCTATCATTCAGAACTGAAGGTCAGATAAAGAGCTTCACAGATAAGGAAAAGCTAAAGGAGTTCATCACCACCAAACCAGTATTATATGAAATGCTGAAAGGTATCCTTTAAGAAGAGGAAGAAGAAGAAAAGGTAAAGATACAAATTATGAACAACAAACATGCATCTATCAACAAGTGAATCTAAGACTCAAGTGAATAAATAATTGGTGATCATAATAGAATCAGGGACATAGAAAGGGAATGGACTGACTATTCTTGGGGGTGAAAGGGGTGTGGGAGATATGGGAAGAGACTGGACAAAAAATCGTGCACCTATGGATGAGGACAGTGGGTGGGGAGTGAGGGCGGAGGGTGGGGCGGGAACTGGGAGGAGGGGAGTTATGGGGGGAAAAAAGAGGAACAAATGTAATAATCTGAACAATAAAGATTTAATTAAAAAAAATCTGATGAACAGAATAAACTGGTGAATATAATAGAATCGGGGGATAGAAAGGGAAATGACTGGCAATTCTCAGGGGAAAGGGATGTGGGGAGTGCGGGAAGAGACTGGACAAAAATCAAACACCTGTGGATGAAGACAGTGGCAGAGGATAAGAGCGTGGGGTAGGGTGGGAACCGGGTGGAGGGGAGCTATGGGGAGAAAAAAGAGAAACAACTGTAATAATCTGAACAATAAAGATTTATTTTTTTAAAAAAAAGAACAGCAAAAATGGGGAGACAAAAAACAATCCCCAAATGAAAGTAAAGGAGGAATCGCCAGAAAAGGAAATAAATGAAATGGAGGCAAGTAATTTGTCAGAGAAAGAACTCAGAGTAATGGTTATAAGGATGCTAAAACATCTGGATGAGAAATACATGCAACTCAATGAGAATTACAAGGAGCTGAATGAGAAATACATCAACATGAGTAAGAATCAAGAGGAAAGGAAGAATTACATAGCTACAATAAAGAACGCCCTGGAAGCTTTCAATAGTATACTAGAAGAAGCTGAGGCCTGAATCAGTGAGCTAGAAGACAAGGTAAAAAAACATATCCAAGCAGAGCAGCAACTGGAAAAAAAAATTAAAAAGCCAGAGAGTCTAAGGGAGCTTTGAGACAACATGAAATGAAACAATATTTGCATAATAGGGGTGCTATAAGGAGAGGAAGCTGAGCAAGGAATAGAAAACCTGTTTGAAGAAATAATGACAGAAAACTTCCCTGACTTTGGGAAGAAAAAAGTCACACAAGTCCAAGAAGCACAGAGAGTCCCAATCAAGATGAACCCAAAAAGGTCCACACCAAGACACATCATCATTAAATTGGCAAACATCAACCACAAAGAAAGAATCTTAAAGGCTGCCACAGAGAGACAGAAATTTAACTACAAAGGAGCTCCCATTAGACCTGCGGTTGGAAAACTGCAGCTCGCGAGCCACATGCGGCTCTTTGGCCCCTTGAGTGTGGCTCTTCCACAAAATATGACGTGTGGGTGCACACGTACAGTGCGATTGAAACTTCATGGCCCATGTGCAGAAGTCGGTATTTTGTGGAAGAGCTGATATTTTGTGGAAGACACTCAAGGGGCCAAAGAGCTGCATGTGGTTTGCGAGCCACAGTTTGCCGAGCCGCAGTTTGCTGACCACTGCATTAGACTATCAACAGATTTATCAACAGAAACACATCAGGCCAGAAGGAAATGGAATGAAGTATACAAAGTGATAAAAAGTAAGGGACTGAATCCAAGAATACTCTATCCAGCAAGGCTGTCATTCAAAATTGAAGGTGAAATCAGGAGATTTGCAGACAAAAAAAACCACAAACAAACAAAAAATGATTACCACCAAACCAGCAATGCAAGAAATGCTAAAGGGACCCTTTAAAAAGAAGAAATAGAATGGGAAGAAGAAACACGGGCATAAAGAATAAAAATGGCAACAAACAAGTACCTATCAATAATAACTTTAAATGTAAATCACTTAAATGCTCTGATCAAAACACATAGGGTACCTGAATGGGTAGAAAACATGACTCATAAATATGTTGTCTACAAGAGACCCACCTTAAAACAAAGGATTCACAGAGGCTGAAAGTGAAGGGATGGGGAAAAAATTTCAGGAATATGGAAATAAAAAAAGCTGGGGTAGCAATACTTATATCTGACAAAATAGACCTTAAAGTAAAGGCCATAACAAGAGCTAAGGAAGGCCACTTCATAATAATACTAAAGGGATCTATACAACAAGAGGATATAACTCTGGTAAACATATATGCACTCAATACAGGAGCATACACACACACACACACACACACACACACACACACACACATACACACACACTTCTGGAGAATATCAAGGGCGAGATCAACAGCAATACAGTTATAGTAGGGGACTTTAATACCCCACTGACATCACTGGATAAATTTTCTAGACAAAAAATCAACAAGGAAACAGCAATCCTAAATGACACTGTAGAACAGATGGAACTAATTGACATCCTCAGAACACTTCACCCCAAAGCAATGGAATATACATTCTTCTCAAATGCACATGGGACATTTTCAAAGATAGACCACATGTTAGGACACAAGCTAAGTCTCTACAAATTTAAGGAGATGGAAATCATATGAAACATCTTCTTGGACCACAATGGCATGAAATTAGAAATCAGCTACAATAAAAATGCTCAAAAACAATCAAATACATGGAGGCTAAATAGCATGCTATTAAACATTGAATGGATTACCAAAGAGATCAAAGAAGAAATAAAAAGCATCCTGGAAATAAATGAATATGAACTCACAACAATCCAAAATCTATGGGACGCAGTGAAAGCAGACCTGAGAGGGAAGTTCATAGCATTATAGGCCTACCTCAAAAAAAAAAAAAACAACACCCAAAAAACAAAACACACACACACACATACACACACAACAACAACAAGGAAAACTGGTAATAAGTTATCTAACATTACAACTTAAAGAATTAAAAAGAGAACAAGAAAAGCCCACAACACGTGGAAAGAAGGAAAGACTAAAGATCAGAGTGGAAATAAATGACACAGAGACCAAAAAACAATACAAAAGATCAATAAAACCAAGAGCTGGTTCCTCAAAAGGATAAACAAGATTGATGAATTTCTAGCCATACTCACCAGAAAATAGAGAGGACCCAAATAACCAAAATCAGAAATAAAAGAGGTTAAGTAATAACTGACCCCACAGAAAAGGATTATGAAAAAATACTATGAACAACTTTATTCCAACAAATAGGGCAACCTGGACAAAATGGACATATTCCTAGAAAAATACAACCTTCCAAAACTCAATCAGGAAGAATCAGATAACCTGAATAGGCCAATAACTACTGAGGAAATTGAAGCAGTAATCAAAAAACTCCGAGCAAACAAATGCCCTGGTCTAGACAGATTCACAGGGTAGTTTTACCAAATATTCAAAGAAGAACTAACAAAAAATTCAAGAGAAAGGAACATTTCCAAACTTTCTATGAGGCCAGCATTACCCTAATTCCAAAACCAGATAAAGACATGACAAAGAAAGAGAACTACAGAGCAATATCCCTGATGAACATAGATGCTAAAATCCTCAACAAAATTTTAGCAAATCAGATCCAGCAATATATTAAAGAGATCATATATCATGACCAAGTGGGATTTATTCTGGGGATACAAGGCTTGTACAATATTTTCAAATCAATACATCTCATACAGCACATAAACAGATTGCAAGACAAAAATCACATGATCATATCACTTGATGCTGAAAAAGTATTTAACAAAATCCAACACCCTTTTTTTATATATAAAAACTCTCAGCAAAGTTGGAATAGAGGGATCATACCTCAACATAATAAAGGCCATATCTGACAAACCTACAGCCAACATCATACTCAATGGGCAAAAACTAAAACCATTTCCCCTAAGAACAGGAACAAGACAGGGATGCCCTCTTTTACCATTCTTGTTCAACGTAGTTCTGGAAGTCCTGGCCATAGCGATCAGACAAGAAAAAGAAATAAAAGGGATCCAAATTGGAAAGGAGGAAGTAAAACTCTCATTATTCACAGATTACATGATACTGTACACAGAAAACCCTAAAGACTCCATCAAAAAATGACTAGATTTAATAAATGAATTTGGAAACAGCAGGATACAAAATTAACACTCAAAAATCCATAGCATTTTTATTAACCAATAGTGAACTCTTAGAAAGTGAAACTAAAAAAGAAAAAAAATCCCATTTACCATTGCTACAAAAAATTAAGATACTTAGGAATAAACTTAACTAAGGAGGTAAAAGACCTATACTCTGAAAACTACAAGACACAGAAAAAAGAGATAGAGGAAGATATAAACAAGTAGAAAAATATACCATGTTCATGGGTTGATAGAATCAACATCATTAAAATGTTCATACTATCCGAAGCAATCTACAGATTCAGTGCAATCCCTATTAAAATACCAATGGCACATTTCACAGACCTAGAACAAACACTCCAAAAATTTATATGGAACCAAAAAAGACCCTGAATATCCGCAGCAATCTTGAGGAAGAAGAACAAAGTTAGAGGAATCACAATATCAGATATCAAGTTATACTACAAAGCCACTGTACTCAAAACAGCCTGCTACTGAAACAAGAATAGACAGATAGACTAATGGAACAGAACAGAGAACCCAGAAATCAATCCAAGCCATTATGTTCAATTAATATTTGACAAATGAGGCAAGAGCATACAATGGAGTCAAGACAGTCTCTTCAATAAATGGTGCCAGGAAAATTGGAAAGGTACACGCAAAAAAAAGAGAAACTAGACTAGAAACTTATACCGTACACAAGAATAAACTCAAAATGGATAAAAGACTTAAATGTAAGATGTGAAACCATAAAAGTCCTAGAAGAAGAAAAAATCTCAGGCATCTCTTGTAGCAATATGTTTAACGATATGTTTCCTAGGACAATGGAAACTAAGGAAAAAATAAACAAATGGGACTGCATCAAAATAAAAAGCTTCTGCACAGCAAAAGAAACCATCAACAAAACAACAAGAAAGCCCACCACATGGGAGAACATATTTGCCAATGTTCTCTCCAATAAGGGTTTAATCGCCAACATTTATAGGGAACTCATACAACTTAACAAAGGAAGATAAACAATCCAATTAAAAAATGGGTAAAGGACCTAAATAGACACTTCTCTAAAGTGGACATACAGATGGCCAAGAGACATATGAGAAAAATGCTTAAAGTCACTAATCATCCTCCGATGCAAATCAAATGACAATGCAGTACCATCTCACACCTGTCAGAATAGCTATCATCAACAAATCAAGAAACGACAAGTGCCAGCGATGATGCGGAGAAAAAGGAACCCTCCTTCACTGCTGGTGGTAATGCAGACTGGTGCAGTCACTGTGGAGAACAGTAAAAAACTAAAAATGGAACTCCCATTTGACCCAGTGATCCCAGTTCTAGGAATATATCCCAAGAAACCAGAAACACCAATCAGAAAGGATATATGCATCCCTATGCTCATAGCAGCACAATTTACAATAGCTAAGATTTGGAAACAGTGTAAGTGCCCATCAGCAGATGAGTGGATTTAAAAACTGTGGTACATCTACACAATGGAATACTACACTGCTGTAAAAAAGAAGGAACTCTTACCATGTGCAACAGCATGGATGGAACTGGAGAGCATTGTGAGGAGCAAAATAAGCCAGTCAGTGTATCACATGATCTCACTCATAAGTATCACATGATCTCACTCAAATGTGGAATTTAATGAACCAAATAAACTGATAATCAAAAATAGACCTTGAATCATAGAAGCATGAACAGACTGTTGAACCTCAAAGGGAAGGCAGGGGAGGGTGGGTGGGAAGAGATCAACCAATGAACTCATATGCATATACGCATAACCCATGGACACAGACAATGGGGTGGTTAGGGCCTGGGGCTGGGGGTGGGGGAGAGCGGGCCAGAGGAGGTTAATGGGAAAAAGGAGGACCTATGTAATACTTTCATCAATAAAAGATTTTAAAAAATAAATAAAATAAAAATCTATAGAAAAAAAATGGAAAAAACATCCTTGGGTGAGAATTAACAAAGCAAAACAAAAAAAGAAGAAAAATGGGCAAAATGGGTAAAAAGATGGAGAGTGTTCACAACAAGAGGATATAACTTATTGAAGGTCAGATAAACTGGGGAGGCTGAGCCACTGGAATATGCAAAGAAAAGTCATATGGACACTGTAGAACTTAAAAATTTGACATCTGAAGTTGATAATATATTGTAAGGTTTCACAGGGATTGGAGAGAGAAGACAGAATTAGTGAACTTGAAGGAAAATCAATAGAAACGACTTAAGTCAGCACAGAGAGAAAGGAGGGAATAAACAGGGGAGGGTGGCACTGTGACCCCTCTGTACCATATGACTGTTTAGCCACTTGCAGGTGCAGCTTTGATTTTTTACAACCTGTGCTGCACGGTCCTCTAACGAGGAGTCCTGGGACTGACTCGCTGCCGGGCTCTGGCCCTGGTGCTCCCCTGCAGGGTGGTGGGCAGGGGCAGGGACCTGAGGGTTAGCCCTCGCTCCACCACCAACTGGCTGTGGGCCTGGGTCTTCCTGCCTCCCAGACGACAGGCCCCAAACAACCCAGAGTCTCTAGAGCCAAGTTAGGCTGTGACTCCCCAGTTCCAGCACAGCGGCGGGGGCCTCCCCGCGGCCTCACTTGGGAATAGGACCGGAGCTCTGTCTGTGTGGACCCCACAGCGGGCACCTGTCAGCCATTAAGATCCTGTGTTCCCAGGGTTGGCTCCATGCGGCTCCAGCCTCTGCCCCCACCTGCCCAGTGACTCCCTGCTGAGGTCTCCCCGGACCCACATTAACTGAGGGTCCTCCCCTGGAGGCAGACCCTCAGTCTCTCCATACCCGCCCAGTGTGTTTGCAGAGAAGTTTAGCCTCTCTGAGCCTCCGTTTTTTTGTCTGGGTAAATGGGCGGCCAGCAGCCTGTGTCTCAGCCAGCTTGGAGGATTAAATCCAGCAAAGCTCATCATGGGCCCCAAAGGGTCTAAAATAAAAATAATGCTAAACCGCAATACAAGTCCGGTAAGCCCAACCTATGAACCAGGAGGTCACGGTTCCATTCCCAGTCAGGGCACATGCCGGGGTTGCAGGCTCGATTCCCGTGTGGAAGATGCAGGAGGCAGCTGATCAGTGACTCTCTCATCATTGATGTTTCTCTTTCTCTCTCTCCCTCTCCATTCCTCTCTGAAATCAATAAAAAATATATTTTAAAAAATAAGTGCAGTAAAGTCCATCAAAATTCTGACTTTCATTGATGATTACTTCCAATGCCCTTTTTTTTTCTTGACAGATTCTTTTTTTTTTTTTTTTTTTTTTTTTTCGGCTCCATTGATCTTTATTTCTTTTTTTTTTTTTTTTTTAATTAAATCTTTATTGTTCAGATTATTACATTTGTTCCTCTTTTTTTTCCCCCCATAACTCCCCTCCTCCCAGTTCCCGCCCCACCCTCCACCCTCACTCCCCACCCACTGTCCTCATCCATAGGTGCACGATTTTTGTCCAGTCTCTTCCCGCATCTCCCACACCCCTTTCCCCCCCAGGAATAGTCAGTCCATTCCCTTTCTATGTCCCTGATTCTATTATAATCAACAGTTCATTCTGTTCATCAGATTATTTATTCACTTGATTCTTAGATTCACTTGTTGATAGACGCATATTTGTTGTTCATAATTTGTATCTTTACCTTTTTCTTCCTCTTCCTCTTCTTAAAGGATACCTTTCAGCATTTCATATAATCCTGGTTTGGTGGTGATGAACTCCTTTAGCTTTTCCTTATCTGTGAAGCTCTTTATCTGACCTTCAATTCTGAATGATAGCTTTGCTGGATAAAGTAATCTTGGTTGTAGGTTCTTGGTATTCATCACTTTGAATATTTCTTGCCACTCCCTTCTGGCCTGCAAAGTTTCTGTTGAGAAATCAGCTGACAGTCGTATGGGTATTCCCTTGTAGGTAACTGAGTTTCTTTCTCTTGCTGTTTTTAAGATTCTCTCTTTATCTTTTGCTCTTGGCATTTTAATGATGATGTGTCTTGGTGTGGTCCTCTTTGGATTCCTTTTGTTTGGGGTTCTCCGCGCTTCTTGGACCTGTAAGTCCATTTCTTTCACCAGGTGGGGGAAGTTTTCTGTCATTATTTCTTCAAATAGGTTTTCAATATCTTGGTCTCTCTCATCTTCTGGCACCCCTATAATTCTGATGTTGGTACGCTTGAAGCTGTCCCAGAGGCTCCTTACACTATCCTCGCATTTTTGGATTCTTTTTTCATTTTGCTTTTCCGGTTGGGTGTTTTTTGCTTCCTCGCATTTCAAATCATTGACTTGATTCTTGCGCTCCTCTGGTCTGCTGTCGGGAGTCTGTATAATATTCATTATTTCAGTCCGTGTATGCTTAATTTCTAGTTGGTTCCCCAATATAAGATCGAGGGTCTCATTAGATTTCTTGAGGATCTCACTACATTTATCGGCGGCTTCTAGACAGTTCTTAAGAGACCTTAAAAGTGTGGTTCTGAACTCTATATCTTCCATTGACAATTTTGTCCTGTTTCTTTGTCTCCGCATTTTGTTATGCTTCCTTGGTGCACCTCCTAGTGGTCTTTGTTTGCAGTCTTATAGTTAAATCTTGATTGTTGTAGCTAATTCCAGGGAGGGTTTGACCTCTAGGCCAAGTGGCTATGAGAATCAGCTGTGTCAGTAGTGAGAGAACTTCTGTCCTCTAGGGAGGTGCTAATCTAGCCTTTGCCTGAGGCTATCCGGCAAATGCCTGTGTGCAGGGCTTGGGCGGGGCGGGTAGAACAGGATCAACAGGGTGGGCCGGAGAGAGCAGTTATGGCGGCTCTCAGTCCTGTCCCCAGGGGCTCTGCCTCTCTGAGTCCCAGCACCCGCTGCAAAGCTCAGAGAGAAAGCTGCACTCGCTCTGACCGAAGCCAGACAGTCCCGCTTCTCCCGTTTGAGTCTGGGTCCCTAAAGACTCGCCCGGATCTGGAGCTCAGAGTCTGCGACTCCCTCCCGATTGAAAACGCCAACCGCGCCCTCCGCCGCCAGCCCGCTCCGCGCACTCCGAACCTCAGAATTTGACTTCAGCACTGCGCCTCCTCTGAGTGTCCGTATGCGTTTCTCTTTCCTCCTAGTTGTAGGACTTCCACTCAGCCAGCGTTCCTGTGGTTCTGGGTGATGTCCCTTCCGTTTTTTGGTTTCACTTTTGAAGTAGTTGTTCAAAGCAGCAAACTCCGGCGTTAACCTATGCGGCCATCTTGGTTCTCTCGACAGATTCTTTTAAAACTCATTTACCCACTGTTTTACGGTCCTAGTGCTTGCTTGTTTGGCCGGCACCTTAATAGGCAACAAACCCTCTCCCGTGGGGAAGTCTGAGCAGAGAGGTCAGGGGCTGCCACCTGCCTGCCCTCCACATCCAGTTCTGGCGAAGACCCAGGGGCCCCCATTAGGCAGGCAGGGTGGGGGTGAGAGATCTGGCCCCGGGGGCTGGAGCCAGGCCTGCCCTCACCCAGCACCTGCCTGAGGGGAGCCTGCCAAAGGACAGGCTGATGTTGGCTAATGATTGAGCCATCCCAAATATTGACCCTGCCCCACTGGGCAGGACTCCTCCCGCTCACCGACAGAGGACAGAGCAGGAGCTGCAGAGCGTCCCTCACTCCCACAAGGATTCCCCCAGTGGGGGTGTCTCAGGACCCCGTTGGACCCCGTCCTCCTCATCAAAAGGTAGCGTCTGCATTTCCATCCGGCTGCTATGAGAAGCCTGAGCCGGGGTCCACGCAGCAAAGGGGTTCAGGACTGCACGCCCCAGCCCTGGCTGCCAGCTGTCTCATCCCTGGGCCCTCTTGGGCTCCCCTGGGACTTAGCCACCTATTCCGGATCCTTTACTGGCCAGGCATTCTCTCTGTGTGTTCACATCTCCACTCATGGTGTGTCTATGTTCAAATTCCTCCTTTTATAAGAACACCAGTCATAGCAGAGGTTCACCCTGCTCCTTACTAGCTCATCTTAACTGATTACATCTGCTACGGCCCTATTTCCAAATGAGGCCACTTCCGTGGCCCTAGGGCAGTGATGGCGAACCTATGACATGCGTGTCAGAGGTGACACGTGAACTCATTTTTTTGGTTGATTTTTCTTTGTTAAATGGCATTTAAATATATAAAATAAATATAAAAAATATGTCTTTGTTTTACTATGGTTTCAAAGATCAAAAAATTTCTATATGTGACACGGCACCAGAGTTAAGTTAGGGTTTTGCAAAATGCTGACACGCCGAGCTCAAGAGGTTCGCCATCACTGCCCTAGGGCCTAGGCGTTAGGACTCTAACATATAAACTTGAGGGGAGTGAATTCAGTTCAACCCATAACGCTTTGTAATGGTTCATTTTATGCAGCAAATTGGCAGCTGGGCCATAGTGCCAGACTGGGCCAGGCACTGCTCTGGGCGTTTTCTGCTGGGAGATTTTTGGATGAAATTGACACTTTCATTGGTAGACTGAGCAAAGCAGATGACCCTCCTCCATAATGTGGATGGGCCTTAGGCAATCAGTTGAAGACTTGAAGGGAACGAGCCTGACCTCCCTGAGCAAGAAGGAATTCTGTGGGGAAGCACGGGACTTGGTTGGAATGTCTGTAAGGAGGATTTTTGAAAAGGTCGGGGGCTATTGGGGGGAACTTGCCGAGGGCAGCAGCCCCCTGCATTGACTTTTCCAAACAAGTTGGAGCCCCAGGTGTTTTGCTGGAATCTCTGTGTTTAGTCTTTAGAAGCATGTGCTTTCTCAAGGATGCTCACCCTGCTGATTGTGTCTAGAGGTTAATTTTAGTTCAAGCTGTTGCTACAATAAAAGCCTAAGGAGGCAGGCAAATGGGGCTATCTGGTTCCTACAGCCAGGCAGTCCCTTAACATCTCATTCACAGAAACGTGTGTCAGAGTCATCATTCACCTGTTGCTCAGGGTCTGCTGGTCAGTCCTGGCAGAATTCCTCCAAAAGATGGCCTTGGACTCAAACCATAATTCTTTCCCGAGTCTACAGCCTGTCAATCTATCCCATCAGATCTTGGACTGGCCAAGCCCCCCAATTGCATGAGCCAATTCCTTAACATAAATCTTGTGTGTGTGTGTGTGTGTGTGTGTGTGTGTGTGTGTGATATAGATAGATGAATGATATATAGATATAGATATAGATATAGATATAGATATACATATACATATACATATACATATACATATACATATACATATACATATACATATACATAGATGTGTCGATTCTGTTTCTCTGGAGAACACTGATTAATACACAGTTGCTTTTAACTTTTTTGTTTCTTGGTTAGTGCATTTAAAGATATAATTTCCCTTGAAGCATTACTCTATGTCCCACAATTTAACACTCAGTTCTTGCTGTTTCTTAATTTCTCTTATGATTTTTCATTATGTTAGTTTGAGAACATATAAAAACTATTTCTTGTTTTTAATTTTTATTTTCCTGCCTTTTGGCGAGAGGACATGGTTTATACCACATGGTTTTTAAATATATAAATACTTTTTATTGATTTCAGAGAGGAAGGAAGAGGGAGAGAGAGCTAGAAACATGAGTGATGAGAGAATCATTGATCAGCTGCCTCCTGCATGGCCCCACTGGGGATCAAGCCTGCAACCTGGGCCTGTTCCCTGACTGGAAATTGAACCCTGACCTCCTGGTTCATAGGTCAACACCCAACCGCTGAGCCCCGCTTGGCTGGGCTCTATCACATTTTGAGTCCCTGGAAGTTACTGAGGCTTCCTTGGCCCAGCCCACTTTCATAAATGATTTCATTGCTCAAACCTTCCATATACCTGTTTAATTTTTTAATCTGTTTAATTTATTGGTTTCTGGGGGAGCTTTTTAAAATCTCCAAGTACAATTGTGTGTTTCTCCCTGCCCTTCTGTCACTTGCTGGTTCACATATTTTGCAGCTATATTTTTAGAGGTACATGTTATTTTATAATTATAGGTCCAATTCATGAAATTCGTACATGGGTAGGCCTTCCTTCCCTGGGCTGCCTCTTGACAGCCCAGGCTGCTAGCTTCAGGGACCCACCTCCCGCCCGCACCCATACCCACCTTGGCCTGGTGCTGCCTGTGTCCGCTGCCACACCCCCCTCCCGGTGCCCCTGTTCCGCAGAGCCCATGGTCAGGTGCCCACAGAGGGTGGCCTGGTCACTTCCGGAGTCTGTCTCCATGCTCCTTGGCCTTGAGTCTGAGAACCCGGCCTGTCCAAGCAGAAGAGGCCCCGTGGCGTCAGCCCTCGAACGCTAAAATCACTGGGGAGTTTTAAAAAGTCCGTGTCTGGGCCCTGACCCTGAATCGGCCTAGCCAGGATCTGAGGGTAGGCCGGAAGGAGTCTTTGTGAAAGCTCTGTCGGGGGGCAAGTGGACAGCCAGGCCGAGCCGCTGCTCCCACCCAAGGGGAGTGACCTGCGGGCCTCGCAGACTTAGACTAAGCTCAGGATGACTTTGGCTCCACTGCCCGTTATGGTCAGGCACCCTGACCGCTCTTGGAATCACTGGTCTCTGCCGATGAAGCTGGTCAGGCCGCCTCAGCCTGCGGCTCTCTGACTGTCTCCAGTGGCTGCCCCACGGCACTGCCAGGCACTTCTGGCCCAACCGACACCTGCAGGCCCCGGCTCCCCGCAGGGGCAGGGCCCGTGGGGCTGGCGAGGCCCCCACGCGCAGGCACGGCGCTGGGGCCTGTCTGGGGACCAGGGCCAGGAGCCCGGGTGTGGGAAACAGACCTAGTTGTGAGTCCTGGCTGCACCGCCACACCTCCCGGGACCCTGTCCTCCTGTGTCCTGTGTTAGAGCCCTGACCTGCACGGCCCATCCAGGGCCCGGGGAGGCTCTCGCAGTTGTGAAGTCATATTTTTTTATTCTTTTTCATAAAGAAAGTCCCCAAGATGTGACCAGCTTCAGACCCCACAGGACTTAGATGTGCTCTTCCCTACCCCACGGGGT
This sequence comes from Myotis myotis, assembly GCF_014108235.1. Classification (NCBI taxonomy): domain Eukaryota; kingdom Metazoa; phylum Chordata; class Mammalia; order Chiroptera; family Vespertilionidae; genus Myotis; species Myotis myotis. The sequence goes on along the minus strand of NW_023416390.1, from coordinate 93,116,772 downwards.
TGCTGTGGTGCTAAACAAGATTCCGTTCAGGAACCTGGGATATACAGATGCTCAATAAATATTACTTCCCTCTAGAACCGCCCCGAAAAGAGATGGACAGAACAGCAGCGGGTGCTTGTTGCATGCCCCCTTTAATACCCACATGTTGCCATGCACAGCCAGTGCCCAGGCCTGGGGAGGAGGGGGGGTGCTAGGGCCCCGGGCTGCCCGGGGGGGCTGCCGCGGCTCTGATGTGGCTGTGGATCCAGTCGAGGTAGCGGCTGACTTTGGTGTAAATGCCATAGTTGTGGAGGCGCCCGCAGCCCTCACCCCAGCTCACCAAGCCCACGAGGAACCAGGTGCCACGGAAGGAGGTGACCATGGGCCCCCCACTGTCGCCCTCGCAGGCGTCCCGTGGGTCCCCAAGGATGCCCGCGCACAGCATGTTCTCCGAGACCATGTTGTGCATGACCTGGACGCACTCGTCGTGAGGGGCCACTGGGATCTTAATGAAGTTGAGGATGAAGGTGCGGTTGCTCTTGGTCTCGCTGCGGAAGCCCCAGCCCGTCACCACCGTCTCCCGGCCGACCTGGGTGAGCTCGCGCTCGGCCAGGCCTTGGTCCGGGAGGCAGATGGGCACCACGGTCTGCGAGAGGGAGGCGGGCTGCGCCAGGCGGAGCAGGGCGATGTCGTTGTCCGTGGTTCTCCTGCTGTAGTTGGGGTGGATGAGAACCTCCTCGATGTCCAGGTCCACCTCCCCCTTCTCCCGGCGCCGCAGGTCATACTCCCCTGCGGGCAGAGGGGCGGTTAGGGGGCGGGGGGCCGGCCCGGTGGAGGGTGCCGTGGTCCCCAGCCCGCGAGTCACCGCCCATGGGGCCCCTCGCACTCCGTGAAGGGCGGCAGCCGTGGCGTCTATGGTGAAGGGGCAGGACGCTGGTCTGAGATTCAGACTCACAGACAGAGCCCTGGAGAGCGAGATTGCTGCCAGCCGAGACATGGCAGCAGTGCCAACCTGGGCACCAGAGGGACATGCCATGGTGGGGGCAGGGCAGGAGCAGCAAGACCCAGAGAGGAGGACCGAGGGGAGCAGAGCTGCAGGGACGCAAGGTCTGGGCCACACCAGAGACAGGGACGCCTGGGCGTTGCCAGCAGAGCCCCACTGGGGCCACAGGCCCTCAGGCTGTGCTGCAGATGACTGCAGGGAATGAGGATCTGGTCTTTGGCAATACACCTGTCCGTCCTTTTTGCATAAAGAATGGAGTAAGCGCCCCCTCCAGAAGGTGGTACAGAGTGGGGCCGAGGCTTGGGGGCCCTGCACGGTGGCAGGGAAGCAGCTGGCTGCTGTGAGTTGCCCACCAGCAGCATGGCCCTGAGGCCAGGCAGGTGCCTGTGGGTCTGTGCAGAGGAGGCAAGCGTGTGTGTGACCCTCACATGCAGACACTTGTGAGAAAGCACCTGGGCCGAGGGAAGAGGGCACCGAGAACCCTACCTGCACGCCCCCCGCGCCCCTTTCTGCAGTCCCCCCACAGGAAGGAGGCTGGGCGCAGGCAGGCCTCTGACCAACGCCTTCTGTAGAGGCCAAGCACCCCCTGGGGACAGGGTCCCCACACCTCCCCTCCCCCCCCCCCCCCCCCCCGTCATCCCCCGGCCCCAGCCCGCACCAAGCCTGACGGTGAGCTTCTTGGAGTCCTCCATGCAGTGGGCGGCTGTCAGCACCCAGGAGGGGTGCACCAGCACCGCCCCGCAGGCCAGCTTCTTCTTCGAGTCCAGCAGGACCACCTAGAATGGGGTGAGCCGGCCGCTGTGTCTCAGCAGACCCCGGGCTCAGCCCGGAGGCCTGGAGCACACCCAGCCTTCCCTTCCGGCCCTGTTCTGGCACCTTCTGTGTCTGCACAGTTCACAGAGTGGGCCTGTCCCTGGCCCCTCCCTTTGGTGCCTTTAGCACTCGCCTCCCCTCTCCCCCAGCACAGGCAGCACCTCCCTTTTCTGCGCCCCGAGAGCCCTGGGCTGCTGCCCTCCCTCACCTGCCAGGGGCTCTCTCCCTGCAGGCTCAGCTTCCCGTTGACGAGCCGCGGGTCCACTTGGCCTGCTTGGTCCGTGCAGCATTTCACGGTCGCGCCCTTCTTCTCCACGGGGCCCCACGGCCTTCCACAAGGGAATTTCACTGCAGGTGGGGGAGCCGGTGAGGGCCTGGCCGGCACTCCCCCCAGGAGGCCCCGCCTTGTCCACCTCTCCCGTCAGTCAGTCAACGAACAAGAGTCAGAAAGCGGATCACCGCCCTGCCGTGTGTCCTGGGGAGGCTAACGCCTCAGGGTTCAGCCCCCCCCCCCCCCCCCCCGCTGTGGGGAGCGACCTGAGGCACTCAGGAAGGGGTGCTGCCCAGCTCCTCCCAGGCCAGACATTGTCGGGGGGAGGAGGTGGCACCCTTGGAGAGCCCCAAGCAGCTCCGCACGGCTGTGAGGTGCTTGTCTAGAAGAGGGCGCCTGACAGAGCTGAGGGCCGGGAGGTGTGCCCGGGCCTGACGGCCACTCCACTGGGGAGGCGGGGAGATGCGGGGCAGTGGGAACCATCGCGGGGAAGAATAGCGAATAGCGACAGGGAATGGAGCCCCAGAAGCTGCCCGCAGAGGGCATTGGCTGAGGAGGAAGCACACCCCTCAGTCAGGGACAGGGAGCCAGGGACAGGCGCTCTGCGCCCCGCACCCCGAGGCGCCGGCTCCCACAGGCCAGGCAGGGCCGGCAGCGGGACAGCCGGTTCCAGAGTGAATTCGAGGCCCTGCCCGGCCTGGGCCTCCTCTGCCCGTGCACCCGCAGCGGACACCTTCCGTGCAGAGGGTGGTTGGGAGCTGCCACAGACAGGGTGCCCCAGGGCTGGCCAGAGGGGTCAGCAGAGGCCTGCAGGGCAAGCTGGCCCCACCCCATCCTGCTCCGAGGGGCAGGAAGCCAGGCCAGGCCATCGGCAGGAGCTGGGAGGACAGACTCGTCTCCGGAAGCAGAGGAGAGAAGCCTAGGGCCCGGGCGGGGCTCTGCTGGGACCTGGCCGTCGGAGGGTCCCCAGGAGAGCCTGGCCAGCAGCCGCTCAGGATGGCCGTGCCACTGCCGATGAAATGGACTTAACTCCAGTCCAGTTAGAACGACTGACATTTTGTTTTGTGAATCCTCACTCGAGGATGTTTTCCCATTGATCTTGATGGAGAGTGGAAGAGAGAGGGAGAGACAGAGAGAAACATCGATGTGAGAGAGACACATCCATGGGCTGCCTCCTGCACCAGCCCTGACCAGGACCCGGGCCGGGGAGGAGCCTGCAACCAAGATATGTGCCCTTGGCCAAAATCGAACCCGGGACCTGTTGGTCCACAGGACAATGCTCTATCCACGGGGCCAAACTGGCTAGGGTGGAACTAAAGATTTTTTTCAGTAAAAGGATTGGAATACAAAGCTGTGGAACATTCCCTGAAAGAACACAAAGTCGAAGAAATGGACAACAGAAGAGACAATAAAATAGATCTCTGAGAGGAAGAGAGCGGAGAATAGGAGGCGCCAGAAGAGAACAGAGAAAACGGGGGGGGGGGGGGGTCAAAGAGGCCCCTAAAGAGCTGTGCCTGGAGATGGGAGGCACCCACCCCCACGGGCCCGCCAGACGATGGGCGGGAAGAGGCCCGGGGAGCAGCCTGCTGACACTCATGGCCAGAGCTGTAAGACTCTGCCTCCTTAGTGCATACAGACTGATGAAAATGAGCGTCTAGTAAAGAAAACAGGGGGAAGGCAGATGGTGGGCTCCTGTCTCTCCACAGAGCAGCCAGGGTGGAAGCGGGAGTAGGATGCTGAGAGGCAATACAGCCACCTAGACTAGGGACACACGACCGGAGGCACTGCCCCTGTGCACCCCCCCACCCCCCCAGCCCCGCCGGCTCAGGGCTCAGGTTTGGGGAAACGAGCTACCTGCCGGCGTAGACTCCAGGTGTTGTCTGCAAGATGCAAGGAAAAAAGCAGGCGGGACGCTGGGAGGGCACGGCCTCCTCATGGGCTGACTGCGCCCGGCCGGCTCCCTTCAGTGGGTCTCGGTGCAGTTCCTCGCCCACGCCCCGCCCGCCCTGACCCCAGAGCCTCGCCCAGCCCAGCCCGGGCTCACCTGTGGGCACGCACTGCAGGTGGTCGTCCCCCAGCCGGTAGCCGGGCGCGCAGCTGCAGCGGCGCCGGCCCGCCTCCTGCAGGCAGTAGTGCGCGCAGCCCCCGTTGTCCACCGAGCAGTTGGAGAAGCGCACTTCTGGGGCGCCAGACAGGGTGCATTGGAGCGATGGCAGGCAGCCCGACCCACGGAGCCCCCACATGGTGCTCCCACCTCCTCCCCGCCCCCACATGGTGCTCCCACCTCCTCCCCGCCCCCACATGGTGCTCCCACCTCCTCCCCGCCCCCACATGGTGCTCCCGCCTCCTCCCCGCCCCCACATGGTGCTCCCGCCTCCTCCCCGCCCCCACATGGTGCTCCCGCTCCTCCCCGCCCCCACATGGTGCTCACGCCTCCTCCCCACCCCCACATGGTGCTCCCTCCTCCTCCCCGCCTCCACATAGTGCTCCCACCTCCTTCCCGCCCCCACATGGTACTCCCGCTCCTCCCCACCTCCACATGGTGCTCCTGCCTCCTCCCCACCCCACATGGTGCTCCCACTCCTCCCCACCCCCACATGGTGCTCCCGCCTCCTCCCCGCCTCCACATAGTGCTCCCACCTCCTTCCCGCCCCCACATGGTACTCCCGCTCCTCCCCACCCCGCATGGTGCTCCCACCTCCTCCCCACCCCACATGGTGCTCCCGCCTCCTTGCCCCCATGCCCTGCTCCCCAGTTTTTTGCCCGCCCCACCTGGGGGGCACCTCACCGTTCCGGCAGAAGCGGCCCTCCCAGCCCTGGTTGCAGTCACAGCGGAAGTCACCCATGCCATCGATGCACGTGCCGTGGCCGCAGCAGGAGCTGTTGCACGGGTGCTCCTCGGGGGGCCGGGCCGTACACTGGTCCCCGTCTGCGACATGGGGTTTGGGAGATGTCACTGGTGCCACCAACCCCATCTCTGTCCCCACAGCGGCCAAGGGACCCAGGGGCACGGGCACCCAGCCCGGAGTCTGGAGCACTCACCGAAGTACTTGGACCAGAAGGCCAGCTGTGGAGAGAAGGGTTTGCATCAGGGGCCGCCAGCCCAGCTGTGTATGTGGGGAGCCCACGGCCGCCCCCCAGGTCTGGTCCAGGTGGGCTCGGCAGCCGCTAGCGAGCAGGGAGAGGAGGGCTTCCAGACCAAGGGGGTCAGCCCTGCTTGTCACCGGCGCTGGGACGGCTGCGCCAGAGGAAGGCCAGCTCTTCCCGCCCCCGCTGGCCCAGCTCCTGGAAGCCTGCTCCCTGGACCATCTGCTAGCACAGAGGCCTCTACAGCAAAAGGGACCGGGTGCTCTGCCTGCTCCCAGCCTGCCACGCTCCCCTGGCTTTCCTGCAGCCCTCCTGCATCTGCCCCCTGCGCCCCCCAGGCCCCCAGCCAGTGTGCCCGGCTGAGCAGCTCCCGGCCTCCGTGGTGGACAGGCTGCTGCTCCAGGTCTGGCAGTCGCTGCTTTTCTAACCAGGCGCTGCTGCTGCTGTGGGGCCAGCACACCCCCCTGGGCGCTGCTGCCCAGAGGCCTGATGGGGAGGGGAGCCACGGGACGTGAGGGCCTGCAGCCTGCCATTTGGGAAAAGAGGCAGCAGAGGGCAAGGAGGGAGCAGACCAGAGCTGCCCTCGGTCCAGAATCCTGGACAGGAAGTGCACCCCCCAGCGTGGAGGGGACGCCCCTGCAGGTGGCGCACGGGGTGGAGGGTTCTGAGACTGTGTCAGAAAGCCAAGTCCGCCTTCCACCTCAGGGCCACCACCCGGCCGGGGCCAGTGAGGACATGGAGTCCGGAGCCAGCAGGTTCTGCCCTGAGGACCAGAGCTGAGGCAGAGTCAGCAGATGTGGACAGACACCAGGGTTGGGTCACACATCCTGATCAGCAGGCTTGTGGGTGGAAGGAGGAAAATGGGGGACGGAGAGGTAGCGGCTGCTGGCGGAGGGTGACACGTGTGTGGGCACCCCAGCCCAAGGCTTCCCCCAGGTCCTTCTTCCTGGAGCTAACGGCAGAGTTCCAGCAGACTATTCATTCCAGCCCCCAGCCCCCAACCCCCCACAGGGTGGGGGAGGGACAGGTGCCCACAGCCTCCCCAGTCCCCCAGGAGGCCTCGCAGGCAGCCCATCCTGCTTCTCCAGGCCCCACCCAGCCACCAGCCCAGCGCCCAGCCTGTCCACAGGTGTCCTCACTGTTTCATCCACACTTTGGAAAATCTCCTGGGCCTCCTCCAGATCGCAGATCTCCTCCATGCACTCCCGCTCCAGGCTGCCCGCCCGCAGCTCCTCCAGGAAGGAGTTGGCGCGCTTGTGTATCCGCAGCACCTGGTGGGCCCGCTCACCACTGGAGAACACTGAGTCTGGTTGGGGGGTGGGGCGCTCACCACTGGAGAACACTGAGTCTGGTTGGGGGGTGGGGCGCTCACCACTGGAGAACACTGAGTCTGGTTGGGGGGGTGCTCACCACTGGAGAACACTGAGTCTGGTTGGGGGGGTGCTCACCACTGGAGAACACTGAGTCTGGTTGGGGGGGGGGTGCTCACCACTGGAGAACACTGAGTCTGGTTGGGGGGTGGGGCGCTCACCACTGGAGAACACTGAGTCTGGTTGGGGGGTGGGGCGCTCACCACTGGAGAACACTGAGTCTGGTTGGGGGGGGTGCTCACCACTGGAGAACACTGAGTCTGGTTGGGGGGTGGGGCGCTCACCACTGGAGAACACTGAGTCTGGTTGGGGGGGTGCTCACCACTGGAGAACACAGAGTCTGGTTGGGGGGGGTGCTCACCACTGGAGAACACTGAGTCTGGTTGGGGGGGTCGCTCACCACTGGAGAACACTGAGTCTGGTTGGGGGGGTGTTCACCACTGGAGAACACTGAGTCTGGTTGGGGGGGGTGCTCACCACTGGAGAACACTGAGTCTGGTTGGGGGGGGTGCTCACCACTGGAGAACACTGAGTCTGGTTGGGGGGGTGCTCACCACTGGAGAACACTGAGTCTGGTTGGGGGGGTGCTCACCACTGGAGAACACTGAGTCTGGTTGGGGGGGGTGCTCACCACTGGAGAACACTGAGTCTGGTTGGGGGGGTGCTCACCACTGGAGAACACTGAGTCTGGTTGGGGGGGTGCTCACAACTGGAGAACACTGAGTCTGGTTGGGGGGGTGCTCACCACTGGAGAACACTGAGTCTGGTTGGGGGGGGGGTGCTCACCACTGGAGAACACTGAGTCTGGTTGGGGGGGGTGCTCACCACTGGAGAACACTGAGTCTGGTTGGAGGGGGTGCTCACCACTGGAGAACACTGAGTCTGGTTGGGGGGGGTGCTCACCACTGGAGAACACTGAGTCTGGTTGGGGGGGTGCTCACCACTGGAGAACACTGAGTCTGGTTGGGGGGGGTGCTCACCACTGGAGAACACTGAGTCTGGTTGGGGGGGGGGTGCTCACCACTGGAGAACACTGAGTCTGGTTGGGGGGGGTGCTCACCACTGGAGAACACTGAGTCTGGTTGGGGGGGGTGCTCACCACTGGAGAACACTGAGTCTGGTTGGGGGGGGGTGCTCACCACTGGAGAACACTGAGTCTGGTTGGGGGGGTGCTCACCACTGGAGAACACTGAGTCTGGTTGGGGGGGGGTGCTCACCACTGGAGAACACTGAGTCTGGTTGGGGGGGGGGTGCTCACCACTGGAGAACACTGAGTCTGGTTGGGGGGGGTGCTCACCACTGGAGAACACTGAGTCTGGTTGGGGGGGGGTGCTCACCACTGGAGAACACTGAGTCTGGTTGGGGGGGGTGCTCACCACTGGAGAACACTGAGTCTGGTTGGGGGGGGGTGCTCACCACTGGAGAACACTGAGTCTGGTTGGGGGGGGTGCTCACCACTGGAGAACACTGAGTCTGGTTGGGGGGGTGCTCACCACTGGAGAACACTGAGTCTGGTTGGGGGGGGTGCTCACCACTGGAGAACACTGAGTCTGGTTGGGGGGGGGTGCTCACCACTGGAGAACACTGAGTCTGGTTGGGGGGGGTGCTCACCACTGGAGAACACTGAGTCTGGTTGGGGGGCTCACTTTGGAGTGGGGGCCCAAGCTGGGGAGAGCCTGGGAAGGACTTATGATTCCAAGTCATGACTCTCCCCTCCTCTGCTCCCCCTTGCAGAGGTGGCTGGAGGCTGGGGCACAGGAGACGTGACCATGCAGACCTCCTTTTTACCTCAGCCTGCATCTGTGTGACCTTGAGCCGGCGTCTTCCCCTCTGAACCTGTTTTCCCCCCAAACGGAGGCTGTCTTACTGTGCTGGGTAAATTGGTCCAGAAACGAGCCCCTGGCGCCACAGGCCACATGCAGTTGTCCTCTGGCACAGTTAAACCAGCCTCGCTGTTCTCGGAATTCCCCTGTGCAGCCCTGTCTAGACACCACCTCCGCCAGCATTGCCCTCGCATTCCCCGTGGGTGACAACCCCACCCAGTGAGGACCACCGCCTGCCTCCTGGGCTCCGAGAGGGGCTTCTCGGGGACAGGGCGGCTGGGGCGGGGGATCAAGGCCGGGCGTGTGGAGGAGAAGCTGGGGAGAAAATGCAAAGGCCGAAGAGAAAGCTGTGCCTGGGTTGAGTCTGGACGGATGACCAAGTGGCTATAGGCGGGAGGTGAAGGGTGAGGCCAGCAGGAGACGGGGAGGAGGAAGGGCACCCTAGGCAGAGAAGCAGCTCAAAGGGAGGCATAAAGCCCTGGCCAGTGTGTTCAGTGGTTAGTGTGTCGGCCTGTGCACCAAAGGGTCTCGGGTTTGATTCCTGGTCACATGTGGGAAGGAGCCAATTGATCTCTCTCTCTCTCTCTCTCTCTCTCTCTCTCTCCCCCCCCCCCTCCCACTCCCTCCCTCCCTTCCATTCTCTAAAAAATCAGTGGAAAAAATATCCTGAGGTGGGGATTAACAAAACCAAAAAACAGAAGCACAAATGCAAGGAGAGGCAGCCCGATCTTCCTGAGGCCTCCCAGCCTCCTGCCCTCCTGTTGGCTATGGGGCCGGGGTGGGGGGCAGGGTTTCAGGACAGGCTGAGGGGGTGTGGCTGATACCCTCGGCCTGGCCTAGGGCTTTCCCAGCTTCGGGAGTGGGGAGTGAAGGGGGAAGGCTCAGGAGACGCTGTGACCACGTCCCAGGTGGAGGAAGGAGCTCCAGGATGTACCCTGACCGGGGGCTCCCTGGGCCCCCAGCACTCTGCCCGCAGCCCGCTCAGCCGCCCTCTCGTCCGCCCGCGCTCAGGGGGTGGCTGAAGGCTCACAGCCGGGGTCCTGGGGAGGGGCGAGTGGTCTTACCAGGACTGACGGGTGAGCTGGAAATTCCCCCGGCCAGGAGCAGGAAGAGGCTGGCCAGCCGCCACATTCTGGAACTGCTGACACCTGTCTGAGGAGGACTTCTGAGCCCCCAGCCCACCAGCCCTGCTCTGCAGTTCCCACGGTGCTGGTGTCAGGCAGAAGCGGGGCTCCCGGCCACCAGGCAGACGCCCCCTGACGCCTGTCCGCATGGGCTAAGGGCACGCCACCTACTCTGAGGGGAGAGGGGAAGTGGGAAGGGGACTCCGCACAGCATGGTGGCAGGCACCCCCAGAACGCTCATGCCCTCCCTATTCTGGGGTGAAAGTTCAGAGTGGGGCCTCTGCTGCTCGGCCGGGCCGAGAGTCACCGCCAGCACCTGTCAGACACCAGCGGCATGTTCCGAGCGTCTGTCCGGTCAGAGGGCAGGCACCAGGCCAGACTGTGCCCTCCAGGTGCCATCCCAGCGCCGGGGCAGCAACCCTGGGCAGGGACTGGACGGCGCCACGCCTCGTTTTCGTCATTTGTAAAATGGATAGGAAACTGTACTTTTGCCTTATAGGGTTATTGTGAGACTTAAGTGAGTGAACTCGCATAAAGCTCTTAAAATATGGTTTGCACGTAGCAAATGCTGGGAAAACATTAGCTGGTACTGTCTCAGGTAAGGCTCACAGCCACCCCGGACGCAGGCGATGGCGTCACTCCATTTACGGAGGACAGAGGCTCAGGGGAGTGAAGTAACGTATTAAAAACCCACTCTCAGGAGGTGGCAGAGCTCGGACTTAAGCCCAAGCCCCAAACCACTAGGTGCCCGCTGGAAGCCAGGGAGCCCTGCCGCCCCGAGACCAAGGGGAGGCGCCTGCCCAGGCTGCCCCTGCCGGGCCCATTCCACCGCCACCGCCTGAGGCCGGTTCTGATGTCTGTTCAAACCAGAGGTCCCGTGGGGTGGGGGTGGGGGGGGTGCAGGCTCCAGGTGGGGTGGGGGGTGGAGGGTGCTGCCTCTGGCGCTGGGCCTGGCCCCCAGGCCCTCAGCTGATGTCCGCTTAGCGTCTGGGAAGAAGGCCGTGGAACTGGGCGCCCACCCTGAGGACTGCCAACCAGTGCCCTGGCCTGGCCGGTGCCAGTCCTGATCTCCCTTTACGCCAAGCTCCAGCCACCCCTCCAACCGGGCTCAGGGACTTCTCCCTCAGCCTGTCCGCCCTCCTGCCGCCCACCCCACAGACTTGCCTGGAAGGGGACTTACTGGGGTGGGCCGTGGAGAGACCGCAAGGCCGCCCTCCTGCCGCCATGACAGCCTGGCCTCTGGTTAATCCGTAACTGCAAATATTTGCCTGTTGGCCCTCAGTGCCCGGCCGCCCTCTCCACGGATAAACAAACTAGTTCCCAGCTCAGCAGCGCCCTGTGCCCGAAGCCCACCTTGCCGCCAGCGGTGCCTCCAGGAGGGGGGTGAGGGACGGCCCTTGGACGCTGCGCACAGATGTGGACTCAGGTTAGCCTCCTGGGTCTCGCAGAAGGAGGGACAGTGTCCCCGTTTGCAGATGTGACACTTCACCCAGACACTGCAGTGCGCCCCAGAGCAGCGCTGGCAATGACGCCAGCCTTCCCCGACCGACCGACGACCGACGGGCCCGTGCTGGAGGCCCTGCTTCCGGTGCCTGTATGAAGGAAACTGCCGATTTTACGGGCGTGCTGTCAGGCGTCTGAGTTTTGTGATGCAAAACCTGGAAGATGTGCCTCTCAGGTCCCTGCCACGTGGGTGCCAGGCAACGGCAGTCGCCCTGTAACTACCCCACAGCTGCCGGCCGTCCCTATGACCTGCCTGGAGGACACTCGGAAGCCCTGTCGCTTGCCCGCACTCATGGAGCTGGCGGTGGCAGGCCTGGCGTAGAACCCAGTTCTCTCCAGCGCCCGCGGCCCCTTTGTGAACAGGCTCCGGAAGGCTGAGCGGATCAGCTCCTGGCCGACGCGGAGGAGCTTCGGCCGGCCGCAGCTTGTGAGCACGCACCAGACACCTCGGCCGCCTCCCTGGAGGACTGGCGACCCCTCCCTTTGGTGGCTGCACAGGGGAGTCACTGGGTCCCCGTGTCACGCAGATCCTCTCCCCGGGCCCAGGACGGGCCTCAGAGCCCTCCTTCCACACTGAGCACTGGGCTCAGAAGAATGTGAAGCCCGTGTCTGGGCATCGACGTTTGTTTTTTGTTGTTAATCCCCACCCCTCTCTGTTTCCACTGACTGAGGCTGGTTCTGACATTTCTTTAAACCGGAGGTGGGGGGGTGGGGGGGTGCCAGGCTCCAGGTGGGGTGGGGGGTGGAGGGTGCAGGCTCCAGGTGGGGTGGGGGTTGGGGCGGAGGGTGCAGGCTCCAGGTGGGGTGGAGGGGTGGAGGGTGCAGGCTCCAGGTGGGGTGGGGGGGGTGGGGGGTGCAGGCTCCAGGTGGGGTGGGGGGGGTGGGGGGTGCAGGCTCCAGGTGGGGTGGAGGGGTGGAGGGTGCAGGCTCCAGGTGGGGTGGGGGGGGTGGAGGGTGCAGGCTACAGGTGGGGTGGGGGGGTGGAGGGTGCAGGCTCCAGGTGGGGTGGTAGGTGGAGGGTGCAGGCCTCAGGTGGGAGGGGGAGGGTGCCAGGCTCCAAGTGGGGTGGGGGATGGAGGGTGCCAGGCTCCAGGTGGGGTGGGGGGATGGAGGGTGCCAGGCTCCAGGTGGGGTGGTGGGTGGAGGGTGCAGGCTCCAGGTGGGGTGGGGGGATGGAGGGTGCCAGGCTCCAGGTGGGGTGGGGGTATGGAGGGTGCCAGGCTCCAGGTGGGGTGGGGGTATGGAGGGTGCCAGGCTCCAGGTGGGGTGGGGGTATGGAGGGTGCCAGGCTCCAGGTGGGGTGGGGTATGGAGGGTGCCAGGCTCCAGGTGGGGTGGGGGTATGGAGGGTGCCAGGCTCCAGGTGGGGTGGGGGATGGAGGGTGCCAGGCTCCAGGTGGGGTGGGGGGTGGAGGGTGCCAGGCTCCAGGTGGGGTGGAGGGATGGAGGGTGCCAGGCTCCAGGTGGGGTGGGGGATGGAGGGTGCCAGGCTCCAGGTGGGGTGGGGGGTGGAGGGTGCCAGGCTCCAGGTGGGGTGGGGGGTGGAGGGTGCTGCCTCTGGTGCTGGGCCTGGTCCCCCAGGCCCTTAGCTGATGTCCCCTTAGCATCTGGGAAGAAGGCCCTGGAACTGGGCGCCCTCCCTGGGGACTGCCAACCAGTGCACTGGCCTGGCCGGTGCCAGTCCTCATCTCCCTTTACCCCAAGCTCCAGCCACCTCTTGACTGGAATTGAATCCAGGACCCTCAGTCCACAGGCCCACGCTCTATCCACTGAGCCTAACTGGCCAGGGCTGGTGAAGGTCTGTGGCAGCTGCCTAGCGAAGGAGGCAGGAAGCATGGCGACCCCACGCCGACCACATGTGAGGCGCAGCTTGCCAGCTGAGGAACTTGGGAAATGCCCCTGTGCCCATGCTCTTGCTCCAAGGTACCTGCCCACTTCAGTCCCCGGCAGTCAGTGCTCCGGGCTCTCCCTGCTCCACGTCTCCGCCCCCCCCCCCCCCCCCCCCGCCCCCTGCCTCGCCAACGACCAAGTGCAAGGCCCTGTGTGCACCAGCGCACCTCCCCTCACCAACTCCTCACAGGCCACTTGCTCCGCAGCCTCGCACAGCCTCAGGGCCAGGGCCTGGCAGACCGGCACCTCCAGGACAGCAGCTGCAGGAGAGGAGGAGGCCGGAGGAGTGCTGGCGGGTGCAGGCCTGGTGCAGGCCTGCCCTGAGCCTGCAGGAGGGGCTCTGCCTGAGGCACCCACCCGCACCAGCCCAGATCCCCAAGCACTGGCCCCAGAAGAGCAGGGCAGCCTCGGCGGCAGAGGAGGAAGTGCTGCGCTGCCAGGCCTCGGGGAGCTGCGAACGGTCAGGGGCCTCCAGCAGAGCCTTGGTGCCCGGCGCCTGCTGGGCTGCGGTGGGGGCACTTACCCTACGGCCTGGCTCCCTCACTGGCTGGCAGGCCCGAGAGGGAAGGGCCCCACCACCTCCCCGGAGCTCTGTGGCTCTGAGAGGCTGGCAGCCCCTGCAGAGTGCTGCCAGGAGCCCAGGCGTCCCAGCACGGATCCTGCTCGGCGCTGTGGAAGGCGCCTGGCCATGCTGCCTGGTGGGTGGTGCTGCTTCGCCTTGTCTGACTGCAGGTTTCCTTCCCCAAGTGAATCCGGAGGAGAGCAGGGCGTTGGTACCAGAGCCAGCTGTGTTTTTAATTAAATCTTTATTGTTGAACGTATTCCATAGGTCCCCTGCCCCCATGGGCCCCTTGCCAGCTGAGGCTTACAGACGGGAGGGCACTTGTGTGCAAACAGTTGTGTAGTTGTGAGGGTGCAGGCAGAGAAACAAGGAGCAAAGGTGTCGGGGCGGGGGGGGGGGGCAGAAAGACAAACCAGGTGGCATCCTCAGGGGGTGCTCTACCTCATCTTTGGGGTCAGGCTCACACAGGTTTAAACCTCATCGTGGCTCCTTCCTGGCTGGGTTAACGTCCCTGGGCCTCAGCTTCCACATCTGTAAAACGAGGCTATGGGTAGCTGCACCGGGTGGTTATGGGGAGTAAGTGAAGCAGCCTCTGCAGTTGGATGATCGATGGACAACCATTTCCTCTCTTGGCTCCCCAAGTACCCTAGAGGGAAGCGAGGGCCACAGGAGGCTCTGAGGGTCGGAGCCTGTGAACTGGATGCGCCCTCAGGAGCATCTGTGCAGCTTGGAAGGAGGTGGGCCTGAAGGGAGGGGCGAGAGGACGCTGCCCACCGTCTGCCAGCTCAGCAGACACAGCGCCTCTTCGGTCAGCCCCACTCACCCTGGGACCAGGAACGGGTGTTCTTACCTGGCGTTGCCCCGACTCTGGTAACAGGTGCCAGAACTCACCTTGAGCTGCCTGTACCCCCAGTGGTTGGAGGTGAGCTGGTGTGGGGAGCTCACAGCCCTGTCTCACTCTCCCCTTGTCCTCTTCCCCGTGTGTTATGCATGTGATGTAGGGGCAGCCATGCTGCTCAGGGCTCACCCTCAGTGCGGTAGGAGCAGAGAAGCCAGGAGGCCCTTGGGGCAAAAGAGGTGGGGTGGGGAGGGGAGGGTGCGCCTTCCTTAAGAAGTGGGAATGGCCCTGGCTGGTGTTGCTCAGTGGATAGAGCACTGGCCTGCAGACTGAAGGGTCCCGGGTTCGATTCCAGTCAAGGCTATGTACCTCAGTTGCAAGCTCCTCACCGGCCAGGCTCAGGCCCTGGTCAGGGTGCATGCGGGAGGCAACCTATCAATGTGTTTCTCTCACATCAATATTCCTCTCTGTCTTTCCCTCTCTCCACCCCCTCTCTAAAAATCAATGAAAAAATATTTTCTGGTGAGGATTTACAAAAAAAGAAGAAGTGGAAATGGATGTCAAGGCATAATGACACATCGGTTCTTTTTTAAAAATCCGGTTTATTGAGGTATAATATACATATAGTAAAATCACAAATATATATTTGTGTCTGATTAGTGTTACCACCCACAATCACGATAGAGGACATTTCTAGCCCTTAAAGTCTCCCTGGGCCCCACCCCCAGTCCCTGGCAACAACTGCTCTGATTTCTGTTGCTTTTTCTAGAATGGCATATAAATGGAATTCTACAGGAAATAGCCTTTTGGGACTGGCTTCTTTCACTCAGCATAAAGCGTTGAGAGTCATATAGTTGATGGTATATTAGCAGTTTGTTTTCTGTTGCTGAGTGGTTTCCATTACATGGATGTAACACAAATTGGCTATGAAATAAAGCTGCTACTGACATGATACACATGTCCTGGTGTGGGTGCATGTCTTCATTGCTCATGGACAAATACCTAGGAATGGAATTGCTGGCTTATGCGGTAAGTACCTGTTTACTTTTATAAAAAAAAAAATGAAAGGAACATAAAAGAACTGTTATCCCAGGCGGCTGTACCACCGAGCATTCCAGCTGCAGGGCATGCTCCCGCCGCTGGGTGTGGTCAGTGTTTTGGTTTTGGTTTTTAAATATTTTTAGCTATTCTAATAGGCATGTGGTAGTATCTCATTGTAGTTTTAATTTTCATTTCCCTAATCACTCATGATGTTAAGGATCTTTTCGTGTTCTTATTTGCCTTTCAGATATCTTCTCTTTTTTTTTAAATTTTAACTTGTATGATGAAAATGTTTTATTTTTTACTAGAGGCCTGATGCATGAAATTCATGCAAGGGGCTCGGCCCTCGCAGCCCTGGCTTCATCTGGAAGGTCATCCAGACGGCCATTCTGCTGTCCGGTCTAATTAGCATATTTGCTCTTTATTATATAGGATTTATTGATTTTAGAGAAAGAGGAAAGGGGAGAGAGAGAGAGGGAGAGAGGCATCTATTTGCTGTTCCACTTATTTAAGCCTTCACTGGCTGATTCTTGTCTGTGCCTGAAACCTTGATGTATCAGGATGACACTCTAACCAACTGAGCTACCAGCCAGGACAGATTTCTTCTTTGGTGATGTATCTATTTAAACCTTTAGCCTTTTTATTATTGAGTTGTGAGAGTTTTTATATATTGTGGCAACAAGTCCTTTGTTTCATAAGTATTTGCAAAAATGTTGTTGAGTAAATGCTTTTAATTTTTATGAAATCCAATTATCATATGTCTTATGATTCGTGCTTCAGTGTCCTACCTATGACACCGTTGCCCATGGTCACAAAGGTTCTGCTATGTTTTCTTCTAGAACATTTATGGTTTTAGCTTTGACAGATCTCCAACCCATTTTGAATTTATTATTTTTTTTAAATATATTTTTATTGATTTCAGAGAGGAAGGGAGAGGGAGCAAGAGAGAGAGAGAGAGAGAGAGAGAGAGAGAGAGAGAAACATCAATGATGAGAGAGAATCATTGATTGACTGTCTCCTGTATGCCCCACAACCCGGCATGTGCTCTGACCAGGAATTGAGCTGCAACATCCTGGTTCGTAGGTTGATGCTCAGCCACTGAGCCATGTAGGCCAGGCTGAATTTACTAATTTTTATATGTGGTATGAGGCAGGGATTAATTCACTTTTTTTTCTAACATGGATAGCTAATTGTTCCAGCACCATTTGTTGAAAATACGGTCTCTTCCCTCATTGCATTACCTTGGTACTTTGTCAAAATCAATTGACTCTGTATGTACTTGCTCACTTCTGTACCCTATTTTGTTCTATTGATCTATCTGTTCATCTTTATGCCTATATCATACTGTCTTAATCACTTAACTGCTGTTATGAGACTGTAGTAAGTCATGAAATCAGGTAGTATAATTCCTCCCATTCTGTTCTTTTGCAAAATTATTTTGGCTAATTTAGGTCGTTTGCATTTCTATACACATTTTAGAATCAGCTTGTCAATTTATACCAAAAAATCCTTTCTGAGATTTTTTTTGGAGATTGAGCTGACACTACAGTACAATTTGGAGAGAAGAGGCATCTTAATACTAAGTGTTCTGATCCATAGAATTTCTCTCCATTTATTTAGGTCTTTGCTAATTTCTCTCACCAATGCTTGTTATTTTCAGTGTACATGTCTTGAACATATTTTGTTAAACATATGCCTACTTATATCATGTTTTTAAAATGCTACTGTAAATGGCACTTTAAAGATTTCAATTTACAATTGTGAACCGCATCCAGCACGGCTAGGGGTGAACCTGACGAGAGGCAGTGAAAGATTAAAGAAGACAGACAAGAGAATACAGTTGGGGCCAGGTGGACCACTGTGCCTGGATGAAGGAACAGTGACCCTGCCTGTAAGCAGGATCTTTATATTATAGTCAGATCACACAAAGCAAAACAAGGGCTAGATGTTTACAATGTTCTTGCGAATTTCAAATCTGTTTCTTTCCTGTTGTTGCCATTCTCTGAACTCTATCAGGCCTTGTTTAGGCAGCACTGCTGCACCTCCCCCAGACCACACCCCTTAGCTACCTAGGACTGCAGGGTCGGACTATAAGGTCAAGCTTACAACTGTAGACGTTTGGCTATAATTGTGCTGGGAGGGCTTTGCCCTCCAAGCTGGGACTTGTATGTGGCTTTGCCACAAGTCAGTCTGAGGCTTGATCCTGTCGGAACCCTATAGCCGCTCTCCACATAATTGTTTGTTGCTAGTGTTATTGATGGGAAGAGGCCCTTGTTCCCACCTGTTGCTCGTGGGGGTGGAGTTCTTGCGATGTCCCGAGAAAAGGAATTGTCCGAGCCTCGCACTGGAGGGTGAGGTATGGTAGAGAGCTTCATTTCTGTGGAATTACACCCCTGGGTTCCCAAGGTCTCATCCCCTCA
Source organism: Myotis myotis (assembly GCF_014108235.1). Classification (NCBI taxonomy): domain Eukaryota; kingdom Metazoa; phylum Chordata; class Mammalia; order Chiroptera; family Vespertilionidae; genus Myotis; species Myotis myotis. The sequence continues at coordinate 93,099,049 of NW_023416390.1, read as the reverse complement.
GTCCTGCCAAGGAAGAAGTGCAGCTGGGGCTTCAGCAGAGCTAGAACCAGAGCCAGTGTCCAGAGTTCCTACTCCATATTGGAGCTGAGTCCAGTCCAGCATCAGGGTAACTTGGCCTGTGTTTTTCCAGTTGTAGTCCATTTGTCTACTGTACATGTGATCTGCATGCCCATGGACTATATGGGCAAAGGCAAAAGAGCAAAGAGCAACAAGGGAGCAAACTCCCTTTCTTAGGGGATTAAGTATTCCCAAATTGTCTTGGGCTTGCAGTGGCCACACCCATCCTGGCCAATGATCTTTGTTCCCAAGTGTAATAGTCACCCCAACTTCACTGCACATGTGTCCATCTCGCCTTTGTTGGGCCCCTCCCCCCAGGGATCTGCAGGGGATGGGCTGGTGGTTCCCCGGAGAGTGTGAAATGCAGCTTCCTGGTGAAGCCGCCCAGATGACATGCCGATAATGTCTGTCCCCCTTTGCTCCTCTCCTATTATGGATAACTAGGTAATTACAATGGCATCACTAGTATACAGAAATACATTTGATGTTTTTACATTGAGATATTTCTTTTTTCAGTTCTACTGAGATATAGTTGACATAGCATTGTATTCATTTTAGATGTACCGAATCATAACTCTGTAGTAGATCAGTGGTTCAGCATGAGCAGAGTAGGAACGATAGGCCAGGTACAGTGGGCCACCAGGACCCAGATGCAAGCCCTTACACACCATCCCTTAAGCATCAACCCCTGGAGGTGACATCTAGGCCCCAGCTTGTTTCAGCTCCAGGCCCAGAGAAGCAGCAAAATCAGCTGGATCGACGCCTTGGCTGACATCAGGAAGAGCTGTAACGACTGATGAGCCCCTGCCTGGCTCAGACCAGTCAATGGAGACCGTGAGCCTCAGGGGGCACACCTTGAAAGTTGATGACTATTCTATTGAGATCCTCCCCTGAGACTTCACATAAGGCCCTTAAGGCAGGGACCCCTCACTTGCTCTCTCTTTTTCCAGAGCAAACAAAAACCTTTCCTCCCTGTTTGTCTCTAAGGCGCATATCTCTTTCTCTCCTAAGCTCCAAGGACCTTTCTTGTGCCTCTGTATCTTGTTTCCTGAGCCCATTTTTTCTATGGCTCACTTCTACCTCAGTGACTTCAAAATGGTTAAGTAGGAAGAATGGACGCTTTAGACATGGATACCCTCCGCGATGAATTATAGATGCAAAGCTGCTGACTGGCAAAGCACTGGTCTACCAAACCCAGCCTGCACTACAAGTCGAAAGGCCTGCTCTTGTCCGCTTTTCCATGCCCAATGAGGATTCCATGCCCAAATGCTGTTGCTGAGAGGACTGTTAGCCTGAAGCCATCACATTGGACTGACAGCAGACATCAGTGTAATGTGGGCTTAGTAATAGCAGGACTGCAAGTCGAAGAATTCTACATCTGACAACCTTCAGTTGGGCCACTACATTTTAAAAAGATTTCTCAGCCCTAGTCGGTTTGGCTCAGTGGATAGAGCTTCGGCCTGGGAATCAAAGGGTCCTGGGTTCAATTCTGATAAAGGGCACATACCTTGGTTGCAGGCTCCTCCCCGGCCAGGGCCCTGGTCAGGTCTCATGCAGGCGGCAACCAATTGATGTGTTTCTTTCACATCGATATTTCTCTCTGTCTTTCCCTCTCTCTTCCACTGTCCCTAAAAAAATCAAAGGAAAAACACCATCAGATGAGGATTAATAGAAAAGAAAGAAAGAAAGAAAGAAAGAAAGAAAGAAAGAAAGAAAGAAAGAAAGAAAGATAGCGTTTCTTAAAGGCTTGCAGGCAAGGAAACAAAAAGAGGTAAAAATATGCTCTGTACCATAAGATTAAAATGTCATTGATATATTTTTTTAAAATATATTTTATTGATTTTTTTACAGAGAGGAAGGGAGAAGGATAGAGAGTTAGAAACATCGATGAGAGAGAAACATCGATCAGCTACCTACTGCACACTCCCTACTGGGGATGTGCCCGCAACCAAGGTACATGCCCCTGACCGGAATCAACCTGGGACCCTTCAGTCCACAGGACGACGCTCTATCCACTGAGCCAAACCGGTTAGGGTTGTCATTGATAGTTTTATTAAATACTGGTAATATCTGTTTAATTAATGCTATTGTATTTACAGTCTTCTTTTAAAAAGCCTTATATGTAATATATATATAAAATCTATCTTTCAAAAAAGAAGAGCTTACTTTTGTAGAGCAGTTTTAGGTTCACAGCAAAATTAAGGGGAAGATACAGAGAAAACTGAATTTATTTAAGGGAAGGGGTGGAAATGGGGACAGGCAAAGGGAAGGACTGCACAGAGAAATGGGGGTCTTGGAGGCAGGTACAGGGATGAGCCTTGGACGAGCTGCCGCTGCCCATTGCTCCCCGGGTTACAAGTCTCCTGGGGTCCCTTAGAGGTTGGGGGTATGTGCCTGTGGGGGAATGACAAGGCCGTGCTCCTTGGAGGGAGAGTTCCCACTGGGTCCTTTGTCCTGAGCGGGTTTTTTTTTGTTTGTTTGTTTTTTTGCTTTTGGTGTGTTCTTTTGTCCTGAATGTTCTTATCTCTTGCAGGTGGGAATGTTAGGGGAGGTCTCAGGGGAGGGTCTCTATAGAATTTCCATCAGCTTCAAGGCGTGCTCTTTAGGGCTGTGGACTCCACTGATTGGTCCGAGTGGGGCAGGGGTCAGTGCAGCAGAGGCCTAGCTGTTATTGTCAGGGAGGAAAGGTCAGGGGTCTACACCACCTGGCCAGCGATATGAAAGATCGGGGTGCAGACCGCATGACCAGCGATGTGCTAGGGAGGATAGGTCACCCTGGGGGCGAGTTTCTTGTTCCCCAGTTTTGCCCCCTGGCTGGCACCCGGGGCTTCCTGCCCTGGGCAGTTTCCTTGCCTGGCCCACCATCCTTGCTCTGGCGGTCTAAAAAAGCATTTTTCCATTTTTCAATTGTTGAAAAATACTGAACGATGAGTATTTTGTAGTAAGTGAAAATTGTATAAAATTCAAATTTCAGCCCAGCCGGCATGGCTCAGTGGTTGAGTGTCGACCTATGAACCAGGAGGTTGTTATGCCCAGATTTCAGGATCCCCAAAAGACCACACCAGGGAGCCAGCCAAGCCCAATGCAAAAGCAGAGAGTCTTTATTCGAACTAGCTCAGCTCCCCAACCACACTCACCGACCCTACGGTAAGCCAAGTGGCAGAGAGAGGGCTAGCCCGGTGGGAAGGAGTTTTATAGGGGGGTGGAGTCAGGGGAGGAGAGGTGACCGTGGGCCCTGCCGATTGGCCAGGCGCAAGTCGGGTCCCGCCACACAGGATGTGGTCATATCCATGGCGCGCACCTCCCTTGACCATCACTGGCTAGTTCAAAGAAATCCTGGGCGTGGCTAGCAGAGGCCTGGGCTTCCGGGAAGAAGCCCTGCCGAGCACATGGCTGCTAGGGTAAGATGGAGGGCGTAGCCCTCGCCCTTTCAGATTCCTGGACAGGACACATGTCTGGGTTGCAGGTTCGATCTCCAGTAGGAGCGTGCAGGAGGCAGCCGATCCATGATTCTCTCTCACCATTGATGTTTCTGTCTCTCTCCCTTCCTGTCTGAAATCAATAGTGTGTGTGTGTGTGTGTGTGTGTAAGCTCAATGTTCACAGACAGGTTTCTTGGAAGTCAGTGCTCACTGGTGAAGCGTGCCCGTGCTGATGCTTGCCTCGCAGGACAGCGCAGAGCTGAGCAGGTGAGACTGCATGGCCCCTGCTGCAGTCCGATGGTGCTTGGGCCCAGCTGTTCTGCCCAGGAGGCAGTTCTGCCTGGGGACAGTACACCCTGGGCGGAGGTGGCCAGTGGCCTGCGGGGACTCCCACCCTGGGAAGCCATTCCAGCCCGGCTAAGCTTCCCAGGGTTTGTCCGCTGGCAGGAGAGCCCTCCTCACCAGCTCCCTGGCGCTGCCCTTTCGGGGGTGACTTGCTGGCCTGGGCTCTGGGGCAGGGCCCTGGCTGCAAGGTGGGGATCCATTTTTGTCCCACACCATCTCTGGGGCCCTACACTGTGGTGTGGAAGGGTCCCCAGCTAATCCTCACACAAAGTTCAAGGCAGTCAGGCCTGCACGCAGACTGCCTGGCGGCTCCCAGGGACAGACACGCCCCGTCACCTGCAGCCTGGGGCAAACTGTCTTGGCATCTGGGCCTTATGACAGTTGTGGCTTGACTCAGTGTTCATTTTTAAAAAAAATATTTGTGGGCTTATTTATTTTAATTCTCACCTGAGGATACGTTTTCACTGATTTGAGAGAGAGAGAGAGAGACATCAATTGGCTATCTCCCTTCCCCAACCCGGTCAGGATTGAACCCCTGAGAGGAATCAAACCTGTCACCCTTCGGGGTATGGGACGACGCTCCAACCAAGTGAGCCACACCAGCCAGGTCAACTCAGTATTTTTCAAACCATTTTTTTTTTTAAAAAAAACTTACCCCTCAGTAAGAAATACAGTTTACGTCTCAAAGCTTTGTAAAAAACACTTTTATTGATTTCACAAGACCACCCCTATTGCTGGTGATTGTACTCTTGCCATTGTCTATTCCATTTCTTTCTTTCTTTTTTTGTTGATCCTCACCTGAGGGTATTTTTCCCCATTGCTTTTTCAGAGAGTGGAAGAGGGATGGAGAGTGACACACCAATGTGAGAGAGACACATCCACCGGTTGCCTCCCGCACTAGCCCCAACCCAGGGACAGAGAACAAACCCGCAACCCAGGTGTGTGCCCTTGATTGAAAATTGAACCTGCCACCCTTTTGTGTGTGTGGCCAACGCTCTAACCACGTGGACACTGGCCAGGGCTCTTTTTTTTTTTTTTTAAATGATGATCATGAAACACCAAGTTTCTTTTATGGCCCACAGACAGGTTGCACCTGTGGTATGAAACTGTGTTTGCTGGTATCCAGACATCTGTCTTCTCTTTTCCAGTCACAGCGCAGCAGGAAAGGGCCCCTTGGTGTGTCGGCAAGAAGCTTCCTGCCTCTCAGTCTCCACGACTCGCCTGGCTTCCGCCTCCATGAGCAATGCACACTCGTACTTGTCTGTCCATACCTGGTGTGCACTGAAACTTGGTAACTGCGACGCCCTGAGGGGGAGGGCAGGACTGGGGAAGGAAAGAGGATTTTGTTTCACTGTGCTTAGGCACTGTTTGCATTTTGTGGCATATATAGTACTTAAAATTTTTTATTTAAAAACATTTCAAACGTGTAAATAGGTGTCAGAAGCAAATGTAACAGTCCTGTACCACCACCAAGCTCACGCACTCTGCGTTCTGCACCACGCTCCCGCGGGCTCTCCCTCCAGCTCTGCACTTCCCCTGGGAAGTGGGTGAAGCCTGCACATTCTCAACATTCTGCCAGCTGGTCATGTAAAGACTTGAACTGAGCCCAGCCAGTGTGGCTCAGTGGCTGAGCGTCGACCAAGAACCAGGAGTTCACGGCTCAGTTCTGGTCAGGGCACATGCCAGGTTGTGGGCTCGATCCCCAGGAGGGGGTGTGCAGGATGCAGTTGGTCGATGATTCTCTCTCATCATGGATGTTCCTATCACTCTTTCCCTCTCCCTTCCTCTCTCTGAAGTCAATAAAAAATTTTTTAAAAAAACTTGAATTGAAAGTTATTTACCATCCTGTAGACCAGTGATGGCGAACCTATGACACGCGTGTCAGAGGCGAACTCATTTTTTTGGTTGATTTTTCTTTGTTAAATGGCATTTAAATATATAAAATAAATATCAAAAATATAAATCTTTGTTTTACTATGGTTGCAAATATCAAAAATTTCTATATGTGACACGGCACCAGAGTTAAGTTAGGGTTTTTCAAAATGCTGGCACGCTGAGCTCAAAAGGTTCGCCATCACTGCTGTAGACTGTCCCCTCCTGACACTGTCCACCAGAACCAGGTTTTTTATTTTGAAAATTTAGACTTACAAAAAATGTTGCCAATATACCTCCCTTCAGTCAGATTCTCCTAATGCTCACATCTCAGAGAACCGCATTGGATGAAAGGGGTTCTGTGGCTCTGATCAGCTGGTCCTGCACGCCGGCATGGCGGGTGGTCACGCCCAGGCCTCGCTTCTTTAGGAAAAGGCTTATCTTCTTGTTAAGCAAGCCCTGCCCACTGTTTTTCTGCATCCAGGTCAACACACCTTTGTCATGCCCCTTTCAGACTCCTCCCTAAAGAGGCAGGCTGATGCCTCTCCTGCTTTCTCCCACCTTCAGGTGAGCTTTCTTTCAACTTCAGTGCGTAAAAGAAGCTGCAAACGCATTCTCCGAAGCATTTATCTCAGGCTGTTGAGATCTTGCTTCTAGGTATAATCTCTGCTTGGCTCAAATAAATTTTTGTAAACATTCTCTATAGGTTTGGAATTATTTCAGCATGTGCTTGGTGTAGCAGGGCAGGACCCTGCAGATGCCCACCCGGTGAGAAGTCGGGTGCCCCCAACCCAGGGGCCTGGTGGGACACGAAGCACAGGCAGCCAGACAGCAGGCACACGCGTTGCTCCTGCTGGAGGGCGCACGGCCGGCTTCTCATTCTGAGCACTGGCCTGTCCCTCAGTCCTGACTGGAGCTCAGGCGCACAGTCTTTCGCGATTGGCTAATTCAAAGGGCGGGGTTGGCTTTTGCTGTTCAAGGTGGTGGCCCCGGGAGCTGCAGGTCATGGGGCCAAACGGACGGCTGCTAAGCTGTTCTTTGACAGAAAAGATGACTAGTTTATTCTCACAATTCCCCCTTTTCTTTATTAAACTTTTTCCTTCAAACTTGCTGGCACCCATGGACTTTCCTGCCCTGCAGTGTCCAGGAGGAGACTAACTGCTGTTGGGCCAATGTGGTTCCGATTCGCCCTTGGATAAGACCCCCCACACAGGATGCTGCGACACCATCACTGCAGCTCCCAGTCAAAGGGGTGACGTGGACACCATCGCGCCTTCCACTTCCCAACCATCGCCCAGGGGATCAGAGAAGAAGCCTCGGTCCCGGCTCCCGCTCACTCGGCACTGAAGCTGCCGGGGCCTTAGGCTCAGCGACGGTCCGCGTGCCGTGCTGTCAGGGACGAATGTGCAGCACTGGCCCCAGCACGACACACCTTCCTCCTCCTTCTGCCTGTTCTCCCAGGCACCCTGCTGCTGGCACCTAGCTGCTCACTATCCCTTTAGCTGCGTCTCTAGTGTAGTTAACAAGCCTTTGCTGGTTCTAGAAAATATAACTAATCCATCGCATTCTTGTTCACAGTGGCCACCAGCACAGGACAGACTCAAACCCTGCGGCAATCTGATCTCTAGCCTTAAACTCCTTGGCACCCCTCGGGGAACCCCAATGGGATCTGTGTGTATATGGGGATCAAAGGAGCCCCCCGGACTCGCTCTCCTCTTTCTAGTCTGTCTGTCCATTGAAAAAGGTTTACGATGTGCCAACGTAAAAGGGATAGCCATTGTATCAGAGCGCATGGTCCATTCCAACTGCTGGGCAAGGCCCAAGTCAGGGTCCCCATGATACCACCAGACATCAGCACGGGCACCGACAGTGCAGTACAATGGGCTTCTGAGGATGCTCGGCCATTCACGCATCCAGATACATTTCTCATAAGCTTCGAGCACTGTTCCCCCGCTTGAGAGGCAGGAGGTATAGTTTACGTCGGGGGACAGGGACGGATCATTTTTTTTGGGGGGGGGGGGGTCCTTGCTCTTTACCTCTGTTGAATGGGAACAACAGGGCAGAGTCTTACAGGAAGCGTTTCCCCAGGCGGTCTCCTCCTGGGACAAGACAAGCACACATTCAATCCCGTTACTGTCTGAGGTCCATCGGAATGGGAATGGGACCACTTGGGCCTCTAGCCTTCCTGCCACGCAAGTGTTAACAGTCGCTTTTATTCAGGGCACGTACAGAATAGTTAATCCATTCCACCCAGGCATTCGTTCCCTTATATCCTATTTCTATTTGCATGGTGATGGCAGTGGCCTAGGGCCGTGGTTGGCAAACTCATTAGTCAACAGAGCCAAATATCAACAGTACAACGATTGAAATTTCTTTTCTTTTTTTTAAAAAATATATTTTATTGATTTTTTTTTTAAATATATTCCATTGATTCTTTACAGAGAGGAAGGGAGAGAGATAGAGAGCTAGAAACATCGATGGGAGAGAAACATCGATCAGCCGCCTCGTGCACATCCCCCACTGGGGATGTGCCCGCAGCCCAGGCACATGCCCTTGACTGGAATCGAACCCGGGACCCCTCAGTCCGCAGGCCAACGCTCTATCCACTGAGCCAAACCGGTTTCGGCTATTTTATTGATTTTTTACAGAGCGGAAGGGAAAGAAATAGAGAGTTAGAAACATCAATGAGAGAGAAACATCAATCAGCTGCCTCCTGCACATCTCCTGGGGATGTGCCCGCAACCCAGGTACATGCCCTTGACCGGAATCAAACCCGGGACCTTTCAGTCCACAGGTCAACGCTCTATCCACTGAGCCAAACCGGTTTCGGCTTGAAATTTCTTTTGAGAGCCAAATTTTTTAAACTTAAACTATATAGGTAAGTACATTGTTATTAACTTAATTAAGGTACTCCTAAGGCTTAGGAAGAGCCACACTCAAGGGGCCAAAGAGCCGCATGTGGCTCTCGAGCAGCAGTTTGCCGACCACTGGTAGGGGATCTTGTCCTATGAAATCTACTCCTTGGCAGTGGCCTGGGAGATCTTGTCCTGTGACATCTACTCCTAAATCTAGTCCAGCCAATCTTTTGACTTAAAGGCTGAAATATCCAAGTCATTCAAGTGATCTATAACCAATAACTTAACTGGGTAAGCATGATCCAGATCGTACACCTTTCCCCCAGCCCACATTGTAAGCCCCTGCAATTTGCCAGATTCCTAAAGCAAATAGAGCCCAGTATACCATGGTTATTAAGACAGCTCACAGTTTTTAGCGTCTCTTTCAAGTTAACATGTCCTGGTATGGCTGTTCAAGTTGAGGTGCGTCCACCCTTAACCGTGTGTGATGGGTCCAACCTCGCTCTGCAGCCCAAACAGCAGTCTCTGTGGTAAGCAAGACAGGTAGGGTCCTTCCCAGGAGGGATCCAACTTGCTTCCCTTCCAAGTCTTGATTAGAACAAACGTAGTATTACCGTTGATGGCGACGAACCAGAAACTCAAGAGGGCCTTGGGTCAGGAGGCCTTCGAACCTGAGAGAGATTAAAGTAGAAGAGATACCCAGTACATCGTTCTTAAGAAATTGGACCCTAGTTTCCATTGTAGGAAGATCTTGAGTCATTCCAGAGCCTATTGAAATCACCTACAGCCAGCTCTAGGTTAAAAACAAACAAACAAACAAAACATTTCTTAAAATTTAAACACTAGGAAGGTTGTCAAACCCATCTACTGAAAGATTATACAGCATTCAAAGCGACAAGAGGGTATTAAACACAAACATAAGCTAGTGAAACTTCCATTCCCGTAACTAAGATTACTTTTTTAATATATGATTAATATAACATATAATAACTTATAGAACTTTTGCTTCAGAAAAGGGCTAACCAAAATAAGGTTTATTTTCTAACTTCGTTTGTCCTTGGGTGCGGTCAGCAAATGACACTAATTGGATTTTTGAGTACATTGATATAAGTTATTTACTCTCTGTTTAGGGAGGCAGAATGCAAACTACTTACTCTTAAGTGTTCTTGGTTTAGGTACGATAGGATTTACAAGATGGTTCCAAATTGCTGTTTAACTATTTCAATTTCCCTATTCTAATTATCCTGGCTTACTGGCCTGTGTCATTTATTTAACTTCTTTTCAACATTTTTCTTTACAAACACTCTATAACTTTCACAAATCTTTCTTTAGAAACCTTACAACTTTCATAAATAACCAACTTTAAAAACCACTTTCTTTCTCCTTCAAAATGTGTTTTCATGCCTCATGTTTTCTCTATTATATCAAAACCATAATTTTAGAATTCTTAACCCTTAGAAACCTTAATTTTTAGGTCATGTGTAAGTAATTAATATTCCTCAGATTAGCAATACATTCACATTTTAAGAGATATTTCAAATAAAATATAAGATTTATTCATTAATAGATTCAAATCCATCCCCTATATTTTTCCTAAGAGGCAAACTCAAATTAATTAATGTTTCAGTATCCTGTTATTTCAAAATATTTAGATGTTTACCATTTAACCCAAAGCCTTTAAGTTATCAAAAACCTTGGAAAATTGGGTACAGGCATCTGAGGCTGGAGAAAAGGCAGGGGGAGGAGGGAGCAGGCCCAGCAGCATATTCCCAGGCCTCTGGCTGCTTGGGTTCAAAACCGCCACATTTTCCCTTAGAGATAACAGGCTAAGGTTTGGGTGATGAGGTCAGCCTTTGATAGCAGCCGGACTGTTAACTAAAGAAACTGTTCTTTGAAAAGGAGGTGAGAATGTGGCCTTAGGATCTAAAGGCTCAGTGAGGGGTCTCTTCCTTTTCCTCTGTTTTCCTGAGAATAGTATTCCCAAGATAGACACTAACTCGGATCTATGTATACACGTGTGGGCCCCAAAATGGGGATAGCTGGTCAGCTAAGCCACATGGGTCTTCCATCAGAGGTTTTAACTTGTTTTTATTGCTCCAACTCCTTTCGCAACCTAGAAAAGCTGGTTTCTGGTGGCACAGAGGCCTCAGGGCCGGTTGGAGCCTTATCAGGACAGCCCTCCTCCTGACGGGGGGATGGGACTGCAAATCACCATCTTGGCTGTTCCATCCGATTGTTCCCTGGTCACATAGGGAGGGGAAGCCAGGACAAGGGATCTCATTTCTCTGTCTGCCCTTGTCCTCTTTTAGGCTTCTCTACTTTTACAGGGAGAAGGACGACTGGCCCCTTCCTCCAATAGGGAACATAGTCAATCTCCTCTTCAGTGATTGGACTTTTATTATTAACACTAGAGGCCTGGTGCACAAAATTCGTGCACTTGGGGGGAGGGGACCCCTCAGCATGGTCTGTGCCCTATCCCAGTCTGGGAGCCCTCAGGGGATGTCTGACTGCCAGCTTATGCCTCAGTCAGACATCCTTAGCACTCCCAACACCACCACTGTGCTCGCCAGCATGAGCCCTGGCTTCTGGCTAAGCAGAGTGCACTGACCACCAGGGGGAAGCTCCTGCATTGAGCATCTGCCCCCTGGTGGTCAGTGTGCATTATAGTGACTGGTCCTTCTGCCGTTCAGCCAATTTGCATATTAGCCTGTTATTATAGAGGATATTTATAATTATTACTGAAAAGTTTTATCATAAATCCTTCATTTTAGTTACATCTATTTATTATATCTTAACAACTTTGGGATTTTAAAGCCAATTATTACCTAAAGCATTTTCTTGACCAATTTTGTAAGAGGGATAACTCAATGTGAAAGTACTATTTTATTTTTTTTTTATAAAAACAGGAGTGCCCCACTTCACTGCTAGAGGGTACTTCTACAGATCTGTGCCTACCAGGGTAATGGGGAAAAACAGAACATTGGGGACTAGTTATGGTTATGGGAAATATTAATTATGCTGTTAACCATGATTGCCCTTTCAGTTCAAAGAAAGGACATGCCAACCTGGCTGGGAGTCCCATGCCCCTGGAACCTGGGAGTCACCCTTGGAATGCAGTCCATCCTCATTCAAAAAACTGCCCATTATCATAAAGGCATTAATCTTGTTGTCCAACCCAGCCTGCATAGCTTACTTCCTCATATCCATAAACCAGGGAAGAGCAAACTAAAGTCCCTAAAAGATAGAAAGCCAACATTACATTATAGACACACAGACAGAAATCTCACTAGCTAAGAGTTTCTGGTGGCTAACACCCTGAGAGGGAGAGCAGGAAGAGACCCCAAGATTAAAAAGTCTTGGCAGCTACTGGGACTTTCTTGTAGTCTCTTTCATGTGTTCAGCCTCACCACACATAACTGGGTTTCCCCAAAGCGGGACTTGCCCTATCTTTAAACAAATTAAATAAACAACAAAGAGACATACAGCATCAACAGAAAAACTCTTATACAGGCACTCAACACACTAAAAGTTTACACCGCAGAGTTCCCGACATTGAGAACCACTAAAGCTGAGCCATGTCTCTGTCCCTGGTTTGGGAACTGCCCCTTCCCAGAACGTCAGCATTCTCCCAATGGACTATTTCGGGAGAATGTATTCCCTAGGGCTAGAATTTCTGTTTCCACCCTCAGCATGTCCTTTGTGACCATATACTCAACCCCCGGTGTTGGAGGTTTCTCGTACTCCCTGAGATCTGCTTCATCCCTCTCTGGCCACTTCCCTCATAGGAGAACGGAACCGCAGATAAGAACTCCACACTCGCTTTATGTCCAAGACACATCCCAGTCATATACACCCGACCTCTGAGGATACCCAATCACCAAAGTTGTACTCAGTCCATTTCCCACCTTGGCTCATGCATGAGGTTTACCTGATTGCCACAGGCCTTGCTTGGGCCCTTCATGTTGCTGGCTAACTTTCAATCCCGAGCTCATAGTCGGCCCAGCGGTGATGGCTGTCCCTCCTCACCGAGGCCGCTGCAACTTGGCAGCGGGTGCACCTCCTCAGGAGAGGGGGTCCAGTTTCCCCGTGAAGACAAACAATATCCCGGACAAGTCCCCAAATTGTAAGAAATAAGGCAAGCCCTCAAATCCAGGGGTCCTGGTGGAACACAAAGCATACTCAGGAGCCAGGCAACAGGCAAACATCTTTCCTCCTGCAGGAAGGTTCATGCACATAGTCTGGGAGCACACTGCACTCGAGCAGGCAGTGTGTTTGGCTTGTTAATCCTGACGCACGTGACCTATCCCTCACTCTTGATTGGAGCTCAGCTGCACAGTCTTTCGCGATTGGCTAATTCAAAGGGGGGGGGGGTTGGCCTTTGCCATTTCAGGATGGCAGCCCCCAGGGAGCTGCAAGTCATGCGGCCAACATGGCGGCTGCCTAAACTGTTCTTTGACAGAAAAGATGACTTGTTTATTCTCACACTGGGACCACCCCATGGAACCAGACCCAGTGCTAAGTACATAGGGACCCAGTGCTCCCCGACTCCCCACTTTGCATTAGGTGAACTTGGGTGGGTCTTTTTCTGGGAATCCCAAACCTACCTTTAGGTAGAGGTTCCTGACTTTATTTGAGCTGTTCTTATGTGGCTGCTTTTAATTGCTTTTTAAAAATTGGCTCAAAAGAAAAATTAAATTAACACGGAAAGTTGTGCAGCCAAGGCCAAAAAACCCCACAACAGTCAGCCTCCCTTTAGTACTTGTGAGATTTTAAGTACAAATCATGTGGAGCCTCAGCGTGGGAGTATCTAGAGAAATGTAAGATTTAATAAAAAGTGATATCAGCATACGGTGGCTGAAATGGGGCTCCTTTTGTTTTGGTTGGAAATGGGGTTCTTGGGGTACCACTGGAATAAGCATTTCCAGAGTCCCCCACAGGACGATGAATTATGGCAGAAAGCTTTACTTCCACGGAATTACACCCTGGGTTTCTAAAGTTCAATTTCCCTTAGTCCAGTCATGGACAGGTAGCTGGGGTTTCAGTGGAGCTAAAATCAGAGCCAGTGTCCAGAGTTTTTCCCCACGCTGGAGCCGGATCCAGCTGAGCATGAGGCTAGCTGCAGCCCATTAGTCCATGGCTGTGGGCCATGTGGACACATGCCAGGAAGCCAAGTGTGAGCCATGAGCCAAGCATGCCAAGGGGAACCAAGAGAGCCCAAGAGAGCCCAAGAGAGCAAGCTTCTTTGTTCAGGGAACTAAGTATCCCAAATGTCTGTGCACTTGCAGTGGCCACGCCCATTCTAGCCGATGACCTCTGTTTCCGGTGTGGTTGACAGAAAGCACCTTCCCTAGTCTTCCCAACTTTACTGGGCCTGATTCTGTCTTCCCTTTGTTGTACCGCTGGGGAGTGTAAAGTTGCAGCTTCCTGGTGAAGCTGCCTAAATGAATGCCTACAATACCTGGCCTTTCCCTTGCCTTATTAATAACTCCTTATTAATAACTAGTTAATTACAATAGTATCAGTTTGATACCTCTAAATTATTTTTTGTGTAAACTCAATAGGAAAAAGCAGGCTCTAAAACTGAACTGAATGCCGAAGCCGGTTTGGCTCAGTGGATGGAGCGTCGGCCTGCGGACTGAGGGGTCCCGGGTTCGATTCCGGTCAGGGGCATGTACCTGGGTTGCGGGCACATCCCCAGTGGGAGATGTGCAGGAGGCAGCTGATCGATGTTTCTCTCTCATCGATGTTTCTGACTCTCTATCTCTCTCCCTTCCTCTCTCTAAAAAATCAATAAAATATATTAAAAAAAAAAAAAAAACTGAACTGAATGAATGGGAATGCTAACTGTTAGGTCGCTGAAGGAGGAACACACAAGGCCAGACTGGTGAGGGATTACGAATTTATTCGATCATCTGCACACCAGGTGGCTGAGCCTGGATGGCTCCAGCACCCAGTGAGGGGAGTCAGTGGCTTTTAAAGGACTTTGGGCGGCTTTTTCTGGGTGGAGACTTCTCTGTGCAGGTCAGGAGGGAAGGGTAATGGAATGTGGTCTCAGCAAAAGGGAATGTCCATAGTGAAATAGCCTAAAGGTCAGTTCCCAGGGGAGGGGGTATCAATTCAATTATTTGATCAGACCTAACATTCCAGCCTTTTTGTTTTATAGAATAGGGACGAAGGTCATGTCTTCCGTACTTACTTCCTGCGAAGAGGGGACATGGAGACCATAATGGATGGACTTTGATAGCAGTGGGCTGGCCGAGGGGTGCGGCAGTGTGGTCTCCCCCAGAGACTGGTTGGGGAAGGCTCGAGAGCGTCCTGTTGAGTGACTTGGGAGGTAAAAGCTGGCTCTGAGGCTGCCACAGCATCACTTGTCTGGTTTTGCTGCTTTTCTGGGCCTGGAGCTGAAATACAACTGAGGCCTAGTGAAGCATGGTAGCAACCATCTTGGGTAAAAATTGCTGTTTAATATTTTAACCCTGCTGACTTGGCTTCTGTAATTATTTGCTTGCTAAACTAATAGAAAAGTTATTTTGATTTTCTGAACTTATATAAGTTATCCCATTTGATTGAATACTCCATTGATTGTGGTTTGAATACCCCATTGATTGTGGTCTTACTGGTCTTTCAAAACACATTCCTCTGCACCTGGAGACCAGGACGGTACGATTACTTTAAATGGCCTCAGTGGCTCGAGATAATGTGTTTCCGTTGACTCAGTGGCCCCAAGACCTGAAACTATAATTAATCTTTGTAGATAACTAACTTGCTCAATCTAACTTCTGTCACAAACTGCTTTTTGCAAACCAGGTTCCTCATGCCAAACCTCGAGATGTAATCAATACCTTTGTGACATTTGCCTATAAGTCTGATGTTTCGGCCAAGGGGGCGCTGCGCGACTTGGAGCCGCTTCTCCCTCGCAGTCGCCGCCGGCTTTATTGATTAAATGACTCATTGATTTGATCTCGCGTCCTGTGTGTCACTCGTGGGGACATTACAACACTAGATGTTATCTTTAGGCAGGAAAAGATCAGGGGTCTACTAGTAAGTTGCTTGGCTAGTAATGTGAAAGGGGAGGATAGGCTACCCTGGGGGTGAGGTTTTTATTTTTCCAGTTTTGCCCCTTGCTAGGCATCCCGGGCTTTCCTGTAGGTCCTGAGACAGGGTTTCAAAATAGGCTGAGCAGTGGTTAAGCTCCCTACGCCAGTTCCAGCCCCTGCTGTGATGCCCAGGGTTATGAGGAGAGGGATTATCTGGATTGCCCTTTTGTGTCAGACATGGTGGGTTACAGGGTCAGGTAAACACCGATTGTTGGGTCCACATCTACACTGGATGAGAGATAGATGAGAGTACAGGTCCCTGTCCAGCTGGTGGGGAGGCAGGTGTATGTGTTCTTCCCACAGGAAGAAGAATCCCTGATCAGGGAGACAAGCTGAACGGTGTAAGGAGAAGAGGTGACTAACGGGTATGAGGTTCCTTTTCCTGGTTCCTTGCTCCAAGGTGAGAGGTCGTCACCATGGCACTACCGATAAGGGGTGACAGATGAGTGGTTGAGAGTCTATTGCCGTGAAAGTGGGAGGGAATTCTAGGATGGGCTGTTATCTAAGGGAAAAGAGAAAGGAAAGGAAGGGAGCAGTGGAAGCCTGGGGCCTGGATGGTTGGATAAGATGTAAAAAGACTGGCTCTAGGAAATAACCATTGGCTTCTGGGGAGACCTGGTAGTCAACTCATTGGGACCAATGGCCGTTTGGTAGTTCTAGGTTAACTGTGGGGTTACACGCTGATGATGGGAGGTGGTCCACTGATACCAGTACATTGCCCTGTGACCTTGTAAAGCATAAAGGGGCTTGGGTGATTAGTGGGGTGTGTAGGGTGATAGGACCTGTGACTGGGGTGGAGGAAGGAGCTACCTTAGCAAGAGATTGAATATAAGTATGGAAAAGAAGGGAGGCTTGATGCCGGGGCTGCAGGATAATTACCTAGAAGGGTGTCTGCCTTTTCGAGAAACATAGTTCCCTTTTCCTTTTTATAAGCAAGAGTGATTTTTGCCTGATTCCACCTCTGGATCGGGGTAGGGATGGTGGTGTACGCTGAAGAGGAGAGGGAAAGGCAGAGCCAGCAGCCCTGGGGAAGGCTGGATTGGTCTGGCTCAGGAGGCATGGGCGAGGTTAGGTGTTCGTTGGAGAGGAGTGGAGGTGGGAAGGTTCCCTATGGGAGTAGGAGAGGAGGGCTGGGATAGGGTGAGAAGGAGAGCTAAGCCCCACTTCCAGGGCAGGGATGGTCCCAAGGGGGGGAAGGGTGCGTTTAGGATCTAGAAAGAAGGACATCTTGTCCCATAGGTAAGTGGAGTCCCTTGGAGAAGGGAGTTCCATAGGAAGGTGAGAGTCTGATGCGAAGCGGGAGGGGGCAGTAGTAGGATTTGTCCTGGGAGAGGAGCAGGGCTTCCAGGGAAGGCAGGGTTTGTAGGGTCAGTAGACAGGGGGCACGTGCAGGGGTGCTCACTCATGCGTCTTCCTCTGGGATGTGGGCAAGGCGGGGTCTGGTGGGCCCGACCTGGTGGCTATGATACTTAGGGGACTCCAGTTCCTGTGATGGAGGTGTTCCTGAGATGGGTTTTAGTCTGGAAAGGTGGAACCATGGGGTATGCCTTGATAGTTTAGCTGCAATTGGGGCGGTTAAGAGTACCTGATAAGGGCCTTGCCATCAGGGCTGTAAATTATTGATGGATTTCCTTTAGGAGGAGTAGGGGGATGACTCTGTAAAAGGTCGAGGGAGGACCTGATCAGCATGTTCTTCAGTAATTGTGTGATGAGATTTAAAATGAGGACTTAGTCTCCAAGAGGGGACTCTGTGGGGGGAAGTTTCTTGATAAGAAGGGTCTTCCATACATGAGTTCAAAGGGACTAAGAAAGGAGGGTGCATGGGGGGTTGTCCTGATGCGCATAAGGACTAGAGGTAGGAGAGTAGTTTAAGGTTCTTTAGTTTTGAGAGTTAATTTAGTTAGGTGAGACTTAAGGAATTTGCCTTTTCTATTTTGCCTGAAGATTGGGGCTGGTAGCGGGGTGTAAGTTCCACTGGATATTCAGAGTGGAGGAGACCTGTTGAGTCATTTGAGATATGAAAGCAGGTCCATTATCTGATTGCAGTGAGGTGGGGAGGCTGAATCTGGGAATGATATACTGAATGGGAGCTGTGTCACCTCAGAGGACTTTTCAGACTCAGTGGGGATGCTTCTACCCAGCCTGAGAAGGTATCTACGAGGGTTAAGAGATATTTGTGTTTTTTCGTTTGGGGCATGCGAGTGGAGCCAATTCGCCAGTCTTGTCTGGGGATAGGATGTTTGTGTGAAGGAGAAGGATCTGGCGGGTAGAGCAGGACTGACAGAGAGGATGGGGACTGGAGGGTGGAAAAGGCCTGGACGTGGGGAATCTCGGACCGTTTTCCATCAAGGTGACAGTAACTATGTAAATTGCTCAGTGTGTTAAAATTGAAAGTGCTGTTTTCAGGCCATTGAGACTTATTATCTAGTTTATGTTGTGGCCCAACAGTGTTACAGAATAAAGTGAGGTGGTTGGGCATGGTCTCCCCCGCGAGTGTGCAGAGGGAGTGGGCGTGGCCCACGAGAGAGGAAGGGTGACAGACCACAGATCTGAAGGTGACTGTTTAGGGCAGGCGTCCCTGCTGCTAACAAATCACCACGAGAAACGAGAGGTGACCCTCTGGACTGGGCGTCCCCAATCCAGAAGGACGCAAAGCCGAACGGCTGAGTCGTCTTGTGGCCTAGCGCTAGGACTTCTGAGAAGTCAGTGGGCAGAAGACTCAGCATGGGGGTAACTGTGGACCGTCACTCTCCTGGAGGAGCCTGGCCGGTGTGGGACGAGGGTCAGCGATGGAGAAGGAGGGATTCCCGCTCCAGCGTCCTCCTTGGCTGGCTGGGGGGAGGCCCTGTAAGGGAGGGAGGCCTGATCGAGGCCGGCAATCGAGTCACCCAAGTAGGATGCAGAGGTAAGCCCAGGTCGAACTGCTGCTGCCTACTGCTCTCCAAGTAGCAAACTCGGGGTGACCGAAGCCAAGGCGATGGCTCCCCATTCTCGCGGAACCCTCCCAGGTCTCGGCACCAAATGTTAGGTCGCTGAAGGAGGAACTCACGAGGCCAGAATGGTGAGGGATTACGATTTTATTCGGTCATCTGCACACCAGGTGGCTGAGCCAGGAAGGCTCCAGCCCCCAGTGACAGGCGTCGGTGGTTTTTAAAGGACTTTGGGCGGCTTTTTCTAGGCGGAGAATTCTCTGCGCAGGTCCGCAGGGGAGAAATAATGGAATGTGGTCTCAGCAAGTGAAGTGTGGTCTCAGCAAAAGGGAACGTCCGTAGTGAAATGGCCTGAAGGTCAGTTCCCGGGGGAGGGGCATCGATTCAGTTATTTGATCAGACCTAACACTGACCTTGAATGAAAATAGAAGCCTCTAAAAGGAACACAGACAAACTTTTGTCTCTTAAGAAAAATTTGAAGACTGTTTCTGAACTCTCAGATCAAACTTCCTTGC
The DNA here is from genome assembly GCF_014108235.1 of Myotis myotis. Lineage (NCBI taxonomy): Eukaryota > Metazoa > Chordata > Mammalia > Chiroptera > Vespertilionidae > Myotis > Myotis myotis. The sequence goes on along the minus strand of NW_023416390.1, from coordinate 93,079,957 downwards.
TTCAGGACGTTAATAAGCTTTGAGAGACTGTGTCTGAACTACAGAAGGCTTCTAAAACTGCTCAGTGCCAACATCCCACTCCCGCTTTCTCGGACCGAACCACTGCTTTTTGAGCTCTGTTTCCTGACTTGCCGGCCTTTCTCCCCCTCCTCCGCTCTCCCTTCTCCACCACTGCCCTCTTCTGGCTTAGGGGAGACTAAGGCTAGAGAGCCAGGCCACGATAGGCTGGAACAGATAGGCTAGCAAGCACCTCAAACTCCCAGCCTGCAGGCCGCATGCAGCCCACAATAATTTTTTTTTCCCTAAGAAACTGCCTTTTATTTATTTATTTATTTATTTATTTATTTATTTATTTTATTATTAGTTAAGGTATTACAAATGTGTCCTCATCCCCCCCATTAACCCCCAACCTCCCCCCCACACACACTCATGCTCCCATCCCCCTGTTGTCCATGTCCATTGGTATGGCTTATATACATGTATACAAGTCCTTCGGTTGATCTCTTCCCCTTACCCCCGCCCTCCCCTACTTTCTATTTTTTTAATTAAATCTTTATTGTTCAGATTATCACATTTGTTCCTCTTTTCCCCCCCATAACTCCCCTCCACCCAGCTCCCACCCCACCCTCTGCCCTTACCCCCCTCCACTGTCCTCATGCATAGGTGTACGATTTTTGTCCAGTCTCTTCCCGCATCCCTCACACCCCTTATCCCCCCCAAGAATAGTCAGTCCACTCCCTTTCTATGCCCCTGATCCTATTATATTCACCAGTTATTCTGTTCATCAGATTTTTTATTCACTTGATTTTTAGATTCACTTGTTGATAGATGTGTATTTGTTGTCACTTTGTTGTTCATAATTTGTATCTTTACCTTTTCCTTCTTCTTCCTCTTCTTAAAGAATACCTTTCAGCATTTCATATAATACTGGTTTGGTGGTGATGAACTCCGTTAGCCTTTTCTTTTCTGTGAAGTTCTTTATCTGACCTTCAATTCTGAATGATAGCTTTGCTGGGTAAAGTAATCTTGGTTGTAGGTTCTTGCTATTCATCACTTTGAATATTTCTTGCCACTCCCTTCTGGCCTGCATAGTTTCTGTTGAGAAATCAACAGATTTCTCCCTTCTGTTAACAGCCCTGATTGGTTTGGCTCAGTGGATAGAGTGTTGGCCTGGGGGCTGAAGGGTCCTGGGTTCGATTCCAGTCAAAGGCATGTACCTTGGTTGTGGGCACATCCCCAGTAGGGGGGTGTGCAAAAGACAGCTAATCAATGTTTCTCTCTCATTGATGTTTCTAACTCTCTAGCCATCTCCCTTGGCCTCTGTAAAAAATCAATAAAATATATTAATAAAAAAGAAAAAAATCAGCTGACAATCTTATGGATACTCCCTTGTAGGTAACTAACTGTTTATCTCTTGCTGTTTTTAAGATTCTCTCTTTGTCTTTTGCTCTTGGCATTTTAATTATGATGTGTCTTGGTGTGGTCCTCTTTGGATTCCTTTTGTTTGGGGCTCTCTGTGCTTCCTGGACTTGTAAGTCTATTTCTTTCACCAGGTAGGGGAAGTTTTCTGTCATTAGTTCTTCAAATATGTTTTTAATATCTTGCTCTCTCTCTTCTTCTGGTACCCCCATAATTCAGATGTTGGTACACTTGAAGTTGTCCCAGAGGCTCCTTACACTATCTTCATACTTTTGGATTCTTTTTTCTTTTTGCTTTTCCGGTTGGGTGTCTTTTACTTCTTCGTATTTCAAATCTTTGACTCTAGTCTGCTGTTGGATCTCTGTATAATATTCTTTATTTCAGGCAGTGTATGCTTAATTTCTAGATGGTCCTTTTTCATATCCTCGAGGGTCTCACTAGATTTATCGAGGGTCTCACTAAATTTATCAGCGGTTTCTAGAAAATTTTTGAAAAACCTTAAAAGTGTGGTCTTGAATTCTATATCCAGTAGTTTGCTTTCCTCCATTTCTGTCATTTTTAACCTGTTTCTTTGTCTCCACATTTTGGCTGCTTCCCTGTGTTGATAGGTTGGCTTTCTGTGCTAGGTGTCCTATAGGGCCCAGTGGCTCAGCCTCCCCAATTACCTGAGGTGGACACTCTTGGTGCACCCCTTTGTGGGCTGTGTGCACAGTCTTGTTGTAGTTGAGCCTTGATTGTAGTTGGTATCACTGGGAGGAATTGACCTCCAGGCCAGTTGGCTGTGAAAATCAGCTGTATCTGCAGTGGGAGAACTTCTGTGCTGGAGACACTCTTCTGGGGCAAGACGTGCTTCAGTGGGGCTTTGGTGCTCACTGAGTCTGCCCCCTGAGTGTGTCCCTTATGCATCTGAGGAGTTGTAATCTGGATGGTCCCCCTCTGACCACTAGGTACACTGGCTCTTGGATCTAAGGAGGTGCTAATTTAGCCTCTGCCTGAGGCTACCCAGCAGGAGCTATGGAGAGATATGCAGATTCCTCTTCTTTGTTTGGGATTTTGAAGTGCCCAGATGAGGCCCAGCTGTGAAGCAATGCAAGCTGCTGTGGGACCTTGGGCCTTCTTTTGGAAGTTCTGGGTCTCTCTGACCCAGCTTGTTAGGGTAATTTTCAGATTGCAAAGGGCCAGGCCTTTCATATGCAAAAGCCTCTGCACACAGCTTGGGTGGGGCAGGCTCTCAGGGAATCAACAGGGCAGAGCAAACAGCTATGGCTGCTCCTCAGTCCTGCTCTAAGAGGCCCTGTGTCTCAGTGTCCCGGTAATCGCTGCAAGCACCTCTGAGGGAAAGCTGCCCTCGAGTTCCAAGTTCTGCCCGCTGCCAGTGTGAGTCTGGGTCCCCAGAGACTCCCCTGGAACTGGAGTTCAGAGCAGTCGGGAGCTTGAGACTCCCTCCCGATTGAATAAGACAACCACATCCTCAGTTGCCAGCCCTTTCCACGTGTGGCTCCGTACCTCTGCACTTTACTTCCGCACCTCCTCTGAGTCTCAGTGTGCTTTTCTCTTTCCTTCTAGTTGTAGAATTTCCACTCAGCCAGCCTTCCTGTGGTTCTGGATGATGTCTGTTTTGTCTTTTAGTTGTATTTTTGAAGTTGTTGTGCGAGGCAGCAATTTCCGGTGTTTACCTATGCCGCCATCTTGGTTTCCTTCCACAATAAATATTTTTGCAGCCCAGCCAATATAACGGTATGTAAGAAACGTTTTAATAAAAATTTCGTAACTTAATTTTTGCAATATCCTGTTGTACATAATTATTAATGATGAACTACAACTTTCGCTAATGACTGATTTCTATAATTGTGGCGCCTTACGCACAGGTGCACCATTTCTCTCCACTAATACTAGCAGCGAATATTTCAGCAGCTGATCGCCACGTCATTAGTCTTGGACTGACTTGTTTGGTGTGCACAACAGGAAATATTTCGTATTTGGAGAACAAGAAAAATAGATTTATTTGTGTTATGCTTATTAATTTGTGCAGTTATTCAGTGTCTGGTAAGTTAATGTTCAAGGAAAAATATTAATATTTTTAAAAATGTTCTATTACTTTATGTAAACGATGATTTATTTATTTATTTCAGTCCCTTGTATTCAGCATGTCTCTATCGAAATAAACCTCCGTTTCTATTAAAATTGAAGCTTTTGTTTTTTGCGGCCACACACACTTAACCTTGTTTATTTGGCCCGTTAGCCTGTGAGTCTGACACACTTGGGCTAGAAGAACCAGGAATTCTGGCAGCTCCTTTTAGAGGAGAGCCCGTCTCAGGACAAGGGGACTAGCAATCATCTCCTGTCCTTGGACTAAAACTGAACCAAGGACTCTCACTGAAGGCTTTTTTGGGATCCTCTCCAGGACCCTGATGGGTTTACCAAGGAATCTGATTTAATAGTTAAAATATATGCTCTTGATATGCTGACCTGCTCCAACTGATACACCGACTGGTTTCTGAAGGCAAAGCAGCAGCATGCCTCGGCAAGGTCGGCTGGAAAACTTCTGCAGAGAACTTCTGAAAACAAAGAGAGACCAGGACATGCATGGAATTAGCCACAGGCTTCACCAAGCCACCCCCAATGTGCTTTCCCTGGAAAATAGACTACAAAACCAGCGACGGAGATGAAATCCTCATGGAACTGTACTTGCTTACATTGAGCGTTTTGAGAAAACTTTCAAACAATACTCAGGATCGTCTCTGGACAGTTTTAAGGATCATCACAATTACGCAGGCAGTGTTCAGTCGGCATCGATGGAAGGGTTAGGTGAGGAATTTTAACTCTGTTTGAACAACATGGATTAAACTGTCCGACCACACATGCTGATAAGCTAGAAACTCTGCTGGTCAACTATTTAAAACGATTCAAAATGAAGAAAAGGAATAAGCTACTAACATTATGAATTTTCAGCTCCAGAGCTGAGCAATGAGGGCAGCCCTCCCAGAAGCCTGTCCCGTGAGGGAAGGAGGGTCTCTCTTTCTGCAGAAGCAGGTCGTCTTAGGAAAGACTGTAAAACAGAGACAGGACTTAGAAAAAGGAAGGCGACCAGAGGACACCGGTTCTCCGGCCATGGCGCAGAAAAGCGTTCAGGGACACGCACTGGAAGGGTTTTAAGCGACTGGCGAGGTTACTGCAGGGAAAGTGAAGTGCGCCCGGGGAGACAGCACTGGCGGCTGGAGGGCAGCCCGGGGTCTTGGTGGAGCTTCCTCATATGTCCTTGGATTTGGGAAAGAGCAGGCTTTCTTTCAAGCCATCCGATCTTTTTGCTGGGCTTTCCCGGCTTGTGCCCTGTCCCTGTTTAATCTTTCCTCGGATCTTCCCAGGCCTGTGCCCTCCCGCGCTTACGGTCACCATTATGGTTCCTACCGTGCAGGCCCTTAACACAAGGCCTTCCCTCTCTGCAGTCTCTCCCGCCCCGCTGCTAGTCTACACACTTCCCGGGTGACCGTGACCGAAAGCCACCCTTCCTGTTTGCTCCCTTTGGCAGAAGGATGTGGGTTATCCCCCGGGGTGCCTGTAAAGCTCTTTTTTCCTACTTAATCAGGTGTCTGGTTCCATTCGCTCCCTCCTCTCTTCTTGATATCTACCTACTGCCTACTCTAGCAAAAAGAGACAGAAAGAGGGAGAGAGAGAGAGAGAGAGAGAGAGAGAGAGAGAGAGAGGGGAAGAGAGAGAGATGGGAAGAGAGATGGGAAGAGAGAGAGAGCGCGCACAGGGCTGCTCCCAGGTGGTGAGGGCATCCTGACCCATACTTTAACAGTGGTTCTCAACCTTCTGGCCCTTTAAATACAGTTCCTCATGTTGTGACCCAACCATAACATTATTTTCGTTGTTACTTCATAACTGTAATGTTGCTACTGTTATGAATCGTAATGTAAATATCTGATATACAGGATGGTCTTAGGCGACCCCTGTGAAAGGGTCGTTCTACTGCCAAAGGGGTCGCGACTCACAGGTTGAGAACCGCTGCTTTAAGAGAAACTGAAGTTACCATAGAAGGGGAAACTACTAAGGCCCTTGAAGGCTCTATCAGTTCTTAATCCTACCCTCTCCCTCAGATTAAAATTTCTATATAAGTGGTAGGGATTGCTAACCAACCAACATCCAGTTTCTAATCAGAACCCACCCATTTTCAACGAGGGACTATTATAGAGCAAGGCCTGTGTTTGCTCATCGCATCTGCCCCAGTTCGCCTGACTGGGCGGGGCTTCACTGGAATCCATGATGCCACACATTCTTTTCTTAGAAGGGGAAATGCATGTAGAACTAAATGAATTGGATGCCGAACTGATTGAGAAAGTAGTGATTTTAAAGTAACCTCCAAAAAGGAAACTAATATTGAGACTGAACATTTGCTGCAGCATATTTTTTAAAATACATTTTTATTGATTTCAGAGAGGAAGGGAGAGGGAGAGAGAGACAGAAACATCAGTGATGAGGGAGAGTCATTGATCAGCTGCCTTCTGCACGGCCCCTACTGGGGATGGAGCATGTGCCCTTGACTGGAATCAAACCCGGTACCCTTCAGTCTGCAGGCTGATGCTTTATCCGCTAAGCATCACTGGCCAGGGCTGTTGTGTGTTTCTAAAGAGGTCTGGGCCCTTCCCAGGACAGATATTGGAAAGATCGAGTCAGTCACTCCCATTACAATAACTATTAGTAATACTTCACCTCTACCCAATATTCGTCAATATCCTCTAAGATCTGCTGCACTAGCTGGAATGAAGCCCATTACACAAGACTAGTGGCCCAGTGAATGAATTCGTGCACATTGAATGGAAATTAATTAGAAGAAATATTTTAATATCGCTATTCACCCTTTTTCTATACTCGAAGTGTCAGCCAAAATCATGATCGACAATGACAGGTCAAAACACATGCATGTGAGTGGCACCAGCAAGAGCTTTATATGTATTGTGCATGTGCGAGTCAACTTAGCCTTTTATAGATGTACAATAAACTTGCTTAATTAGACCTGCTTTCTGACTTAGCTAAACTTTTTCCAGCCCAGTGAAGCACCCCAACTTCTCTTTTAGGTAATTGTCAGCAACACAGCAGTAAATATCAACATGAAGCAGTTTATTATTGTAGATCACACAGGGAGAACAAAGGGTAAAATATTTAACTGCAGCAGTGTTTGACTATATTCTGCGCAGTGAGAAAACCCAAAGTCATTTTCAAGGTCCACCATGTCTTACTTCTTTTTAGTCGGGTCAAGTTTCTAAGCTTTCTAAATCTCTGTTTTCTGACTAATGAAAAGAAAATAGGATTCCACCGAGTCTCCTACCTACCTACTCTAGGACTTCTGTGAGGATCAAATGAGATGAGGCATGGGAAAACGCCTCACAGACATTTGGTTAAATGTTTCCACCTGGCTATAAAGCAAGTCGTGTTCCTGGGCTAAAGAAACTGCAAGGAGGCTAGTTGCTAGGGAGAGGAAGCCAGGCGTTGCTACGTGACATCATCACCAGGATGGTCGGACACTTAGCATATTAGCCTTTTATATATATTGATTACTTAAAAGGGGGACTTATAATTCCATGTACAAGCCCCTGTAATTCTCCTATCCTTTCAGTAAAGAAACCAGATGGGAAAGGATGGAGATTTGTACAGGACCTCAGAGTTGTAAATAGGATAGTTATTCCCAGACATCCCGAGGTTCCAAATCCACAGAAGCTATTATCAGCCGTGCCTGTGAACGGTCAATATTTATCAGTGATAGATTTACGTCGTGCCTTTCCCAGCATTCCTATAGAAAAAGACAGTCAATGCATTTTGCTTTCACCTTGGAAGATTGCAAATTTACTTGGACAGTAATGCCCCAAGGATATACAGAGATCCCACCTATTTCTCTCTGATACTAAAGGCTGAGTTGAATGATGTTAAATTTCCCAGCAATTCCACTCTAGTCCAGTATGTGGATGATTTCCTTTTATGTTCCAGGGCAGTGGTTCTCCACCTTCCTAACACCGCGACCTTTACTACAGTTCCTCATGTTGTGGTGACCCCCAATGTCATTGTTACAAACTGAACATAATTAAAGCATAGTGATTAATCACAAAAACAATATGTCATTATATATGTGTTTTCCGATGGTCTTAGGTGACCCCTGTGAAAGGGTCGTTTGAGCCCCAAAGGGGGCATGACCCACAGGTTGGGAACCGCTGCTCCAGGGCATCATTAGATTCCCAAGGGCACATAATTTACCTATTACGATGGCTAGCTATGAAGGGGTATAAGGTCCCAAAGGACACGCTTCAATTCTGTTTGCCTCAAGGAAAACACCTTGGTCATCTTATACCTACAGATGGGCTACTGATTAATCCTGAAAGACTCAGAGGAATCCTCTCCTGTCCTCTCCCAAGAACTCAGAGGAAGCTTAGAGGTTTTGTATGGTTGACTGGATACTGTCACAACTGGGTTCCAAATTTTCATTAATGGCTCAGCCTCTGTATGTCCTATTACAATCAGATCAACCTGATCCCACCCAGTGGAACTCTGAAGGCAAACAAGCTGTAGAGCTCTAACGGAAGAGTATTGAAAGCTCCAACCATGTGGCACCCTAGTTACGAACTTACTTTCTTCCTTTTCATGCATGGGAGAAAAGGAGCTCTAACTCAGAACCATGGAGGCCATCACAGACCTACAGGATGTTATAGTCAGCAACTAGGCTCAGTGGCAAAGGGCTCTCTCCCTGCATGCTATAGCCATGATATGCAACCAAACAGACGAGATAGTTGTGGGTTTTTCTTTAACCATTTAGCTTCCTCGTTCTGTTGAATCTTTGATAAAATCCCCCTATGCTCAGCATTACTCAGTCAGTGACTAGTTTCTTATAGAGTACTAGAGGCCCGGTACCCAGAGGGACCTCGGGAGGGCTCCAGAGCGTGTCTGGCCCTCTCGCCCAGTCCTCATCTGCTGGACCCCAGCAGCAAGCTAACCTACCGGTCGGAGCGTCTGCCCCGGGTGGTCAAGTGTGCGTTATAGTGAATGGTCGCGTGGCAGACGGATCAGTCAGACACTTAGCATTATTGCGTTTTTATTATAGGGTATTCCTGCTTCCTGCACCTAATACTACTTTGACTGGATGTAACAGTCTTAGCCTAGCAACTTTGTTCCCTTCTTTACAGGATGAAGACCTTTGATTGCATTTTACTTACTGACCACCTTCTTGCTCCTAGGAATGACTTACAGGAAACCCCTGTTGATAATGCTGACTTACTGTGGTTCCCAGACGGATCTGATCTGAAAGGTGAACAGGGAAATTACCGAGCTGGACATGCAGAAACTTCCATGGCAGATGTAACTGAACGTTCTTATCTACCTGAAGTAAGATCCACCCAGCAAGCTGAACTAACTCTCTAACTCAGGCTTGTCAATTGGCCAAAGATCAAGTAGCCAATATTTACACTGATGGTCACTCTGCATTTGGTGTAGCTCATGACTTTGGGAGGAAACTGGTTGTAGAATTATTAGACACCACAGTAACTGAGACAATTGGCAGGTATCAAAATTCCAGAATATTCTAAAGCTGCCATCATGGAAGCAAAGGGAAGTCATTTAGTGATGCTGCAGATAAATAGGCAGAACTGAGCAATCAAATTACCCAGATCTGAGAAGGTTCTTTGCCCCTCGCTAGATCAATAGGAGACTCCCTTTACAGTGCCAGCTGCAGAAGAAGAAAAGGAGATGTGCCAACAAAAAGGGGGGCCTTCGATTCCAGACAAGCAGATATATGGCTTGGACCCATTGAGAAATCAATCTTACCTATAAGGGTTCAAATGCCTATACTTCAATGTACATAAACTAACACACTGGGGTTCTAAAAGGATGATTTAGTGGAGTAAACATTACAGGAAACCTTCTCCCACTGCAGGTCGTAGAATGTACAGTAGAAGTCCTGTCTGTCCAAAGGATAGCCCTGGAAAACCACTTCCCGGGTCCCAGGGACACTTTCCACCCTTTTTAGGTCCGTCTGCGGCATGGCCATTGGATTTTATCCACATGCCCCACCTCAAGTATGCAAACATGTGTTAGCTATGGTGTGTCTGTCCTCTCGCTCGGTGAGGCATCCCCTTGCAGGACAGCAGTAGCCTTACTGGCAGGTAGAGTTTTATTAGAAAAAAATAATTGCCAGTTGGGGAATTCCCTGTGATTTAACTTGGGCAAATGGAAATGCAGAACTGGCCTGACCTTGGGGTAGCATGGGGTTGACAGGGAGTTAGGGGGACAAACAGGTTCGGACACTGAGGGAGCCTGAGGGAGCCCATAGGAGTGCAGCTGGGTTGGGACTGTGGAAAGCGAGGTGTCTGTGCAAATAAAAGAATGGGCTCAGGGCAGCAGCGCCTGTGGGCCGCTGGGATCCAGCAGACCCTGCCTCAGAGGTATGCCCTGAATTTAGGAGCAAGAAGACGAGTTTTTGTTTTTGTTTGTTTGTGGGTTTTTTGTAGAAATATTTTTTTATTATTATTTTTATTTTTTCCCCCATTTCCAAAGTCAAGTATTTTATTTATTTTATTTTTTATTAATAAATCTTTATTGTTCATATTATTACAGATGTTCCTCTTTTTTCCCCCATATGGACGAGCTTTATTTTCTACCTTGCATTAGTACTGTATGATTGTTTAAAGCACACATAGCCTCTATTCGTTTTAAAGTAGCACAGATAAGGTCTACTTGTCAATGTTTTCTTTAACAATGTCTACATTTATTGTTTTCTTTTCTCCAACTGATGAACAGGGGAGACAGGGAAGGGCGGCTGTGGTGGGCGCAGCCTACGGGCCTTGGCGCAGGGTCCGGCCGCACTCCTGAGCGGCAGACCCCTCAGGCCCAGAGGGAGAGGCCCCTCCTGCTTGTCACCCACAGCAAACAATGTTTTACAACATGACCTGCCACGCAGACACACATTCAGCTCAAACCCCACATCCCCTTACTCACTCAGTGTGTGTGACACATTCTGTTTTCCATCCACTGCTGCTGATTTCCCGCTAGTCTGATTTCATAACATACTAACAGGCAGATCAGGACCTGCCGTTTGTAAAACACCCATTTGGGCCAATCTCCTACAAACAGGACACTCATTCGAAGGGAGGGCGTGCTCACAGTGCTGTGGCTTTCAGGATACAGTCACTTCTGACCTTTAAATCAAGGCGACATTTTCATAGCTACTGGGAAGAAATGGGTCCGAATAATAAGAGAGATTTTTAAGTTTTAAGAGCCGGTAGAAATTAGGCTAAGGGTCTTGAACCAGAGATCTCCTGCCCTTACTCAACAGTCCCAAATGCCTCATATTAGAGGCCGGAATAAAGTGAACCTTTTGCTTTCCCCTGTCCATCATCCACTTACTCAGAAGCACTCTAGGTGGTGCGGCGGGCGGACGCAGGTGGAAGTGAGGTGTGCGGGCCCTGCCTGCGGGCGCTTGTGTGTCGCCCACAGAGGACATTGCAGTTAACAGAGCTGGGGGGGGGGGGGGGGGGGGAGCTCTCAGTCGGCGCCTGGGAGTGAGACCTGGGAGAGTCTTCTTCCCGAGCCTGCCAAACCGGGAAGGGTGAGGCCGGCCTCTGAGTCATATTGCCGGGCAGCACCCAGCACAGCCAGGCAGGGCGGGCCCGGGAGCGCCCAGGAGGCCTGGAGAGGGTGTGGGGGAGCGGGAAGGCCGCCTGAAGAGACCCGGGCCCGGGCTGGAGAGCAGGGCGTGATGAGAAGGACACACTCACCCTGTGGCTCCGAGAAGGAGGTGGCCGGTCTCTGCCACCGCAAATCGGTGCCTTAGGAAGTTACCTCTGCCCGGGCCCTCGCTCCCTGGTCAGAGGGGGCGTGTATGTAGGAAGCATGTGCTGCGAGGCTGCCTGGGCCCCGGAGGAGTCTCTCTCAGTGTGATCGCATCTGCTCCGTGGCAGACCGGAGGCCAGGCAGGGAGGGTGAGAGAGCGGCCCGGGCCAACCGCCCGCGCCCCGGAGCCCAGCGGAGGTCTGACTCCTGCAGCCCGATTCCCCTCGGGGGGCTGCCGGCCTCCGCGCCCACACAGCACCGGGAGCGCGGGCGGCACCCGAGACCTCGGGCCGCTCCCAGCCCCAGGGCGGCGCCGCGCGGCACCTGACCGCTCCCCGCCCCCCCCGCCCCCCCCCGCCGCGCGGCGACCCGTTGCCCAGCAACGAGACAAACATCTGCAAACACACGCAGCCCCCTGCGGGCGGGAGGCCTGCTTCTCCGGCCGCTGTTTCCCCTGCGTCTCCCCGCGGCCTCAGCTCCCCAGCTTCTCCTGGCCGCAGGGCTGCTCCTCCTGCGCCCCGAGCTCCAGGCAGGGGCGGCGGGCTGGAGCCTGGCGCCCGGGCGCCGGTGCCGCTCTCCGTGGAGGTTTGGGGCCGGGAGGCAGGGCCGGGCGGGAGCTGGAGGCGTGGGGCGGCCGCTCACCGCCTGGACGTCCACCATCGATGGGCGGGCCTCGGAGACGGAAGGGAGAAAGGCTCTGCGGAGGAGAGGACACATCCGTTCTGGGGACAGGGGGCTCCGCTGCCCGCCGGCGCTGAGGCAGCTCGGAGCCTTCTCCCCCGATGGCCTGGTCCCTCCGTGCAGCCGAGTGCGTCGCGAGGGCGCCCCCGGGTAGCCTCTGGCCTGCACGCCTGCCCTGCTCCTCACCACTCACTAAGCCAGCGGTTCTCAACCTGTGGGTCGGGACCTCTTTGGGGCTCGAACGACCCTTTCACAGGGGTCGCCTAAGACCATCGGAAAACACATATATAATTACATATTGTTTTTGTGATTAATCACTATGCTTTAATTATGTTCAATTTGTAACAATGCAAATACATCCTGCATATCAGATATTTACATGACGATTCATAACAGTAGCAAAAATACAGTTATGAAGTAGCAACGAAAATAATTTTATGGTTGGGGGTCACCACAACATGAGGAGCTGTATTAAAGGGTCGCGGCGTTAGGAAGGTTGAGAACCACTGCACTAAGCTGTTCCTGCAGGACCCTCTTTGTGGGCAGGGCCAAACTTGGGGCACATGCGTATCATCCCAGTAATTCTCAAAATGACCCTGATGTAGGTATCATCTTTTTATCTGCTTCATTAGGCTTAATTTACAGGCAATAAAATCACCAGTTTTAGTTGTACAATTTGATGGGTTTTGACAAAAGTATACAGTCTTCCCCCCACTGTGTGCCCCTGTGGACAGCCCTCCCCCTCTCCTAGACTTCCACGCATACCATATGCAGTCATGCTATGGAGACATTCACCTGGCTTTTCAAACTCACTCTGTTATCGTGCATTTGTTACCTTCTTTGAAAACCAGTTGATAGATATTTGGGTTGTTTTCAGTATCGGATTCTGAGGAAAGAGGCCGCCATGAACACAGGTGGTGAGTCTGTGTGCATGTGTTTTCACTTCTGAGGAAATTTCTAGCAGTGGAACTGCTGCTTCCTGAAGAAGGTGTCACTCTCTCCGTTTCATTGGCGAAGGATTGACGCTTGGAGAGGCTAAGTAGCTTGCCTGAGTTCACACAGCACGGCAGGAAGTCAAAGCCAAGCTGAGTTTTATGCCAGGGGTCGCCCACAGGAGATGGGCACTTTGGGAGTTAAAAGTCCCCTCTGGTCAGTGATGACGGCAGGGATGCGCCCACGCTGAGCCCAGCGGTGTCCAGGCCGTGGCTGCAGCAGCAGGCGGCAGCGGCTGTGCACAGTCACTCCCCGGCAGGCAGGCGGCCGCGGGCAGCGGGTGACTTCTGGAAGCCTCAGTGCAGGCAGGCTGTAGGGTCCGTTTCCCTTTGTGAAGGTGGTGTTTGCCAGGTTTCTCCACTCCAGCGGTTCTCAACCTGTGGGTCGTGACCCCTTTGTGGGTCGAATGACCCTTTCACAGGGGTCGCACAAGACCATCAGAAAACACATATATAATTACATATTGTTTTTGTGATGAATCACTATGCTTTAATGATGTTCAATTTGTAACAATGCAAATACATCCTGCATATCAGATATTTACATGACGATTCATAACAGTAGCAACATTACAGCTATGAAGTAGCAACGAAAATAACTTTATGGTTGGGGTCACCACAACATGAGGAGCTGTATAAAGCAGTGATGGTGAACCTATGACACACGTGCCAGAGGTGACACGCAAACTCATTTTTTTGGTTGATTTTTCTTTTTGTTAAATGGCATCTAAATTACTATGGTTGCAAATATCAAAAAATGTCTATATGTGACACAGCACCAGAGTTGTTAGGGTTTTTCAAATGCTGCCACGCCGAGCTCAGAAGGCTCGCCGTCGCTGGTGCAAAGGGCGCGGCATTAGGAAGGCTGAGAACCACTGCTTCACTCGAAAGTTTCGGTTTTCCCGTAGTGATTAGTTCTTGAGAGCAGACTGTTTAAATATCCGGTTCCCGCCGAAACCGGTGTGGCTCAGTGGATAGAGCGTCAGCCTGCGGACTGAAAGGTCCCAGGTTCGATCCCGGTCAAGGGCATGTGCCTGGGTTGCGGGCACATCCCCAGTAGGAGGTGTGCAGGAGGCAGCTGATCGATGTTTCTCTCTCATCGATGTTTCTAACTCTCTCTCTCTCCCTTCCTCTCTGTAAAAAATCAATAAAATATATATATATAAAAAAATATCCGGTTCCCCATCCAGCTTCACCACTGGGCTTCCTGGTGGGGTAAATGTCCTAACCCCACCATTCATTCCTCTACTGGCATTTTCCCATCAGGGAGAGCCTTCTCCTCCTCCTTGTTTAGATCAGCGTGCCTTGGGGATTGCTTTACTGTATGCATACCCACCAGCGCCCCCTCTCCAGTGCGCTCCCAGCCGGCCAGAGGCAGTCTCCTGGGGCTGACCCTGTGGCTGACCCTGCACACACACACACACACACACCCGTACTTCTGAAGCTCCTGGTCCTTCCGCTGCGCTGGAGAGTGGGATTCAGAACCCGATCAGGCCCTCAAAGTACTCCTTGTTCCTGGGGTGCGTCCTGGCTTCCAGCTCCCTTAACCGACAGGGGTTTAACCCCTCGAGTGCCGGGGAGTGTGATCGAACTCCTCCTGTCTTTCGCCAAAAGTGCCGGGAGCGCTATCAAAGCTTCGAAATGGCATCCAGTTCTAAATCTGCTTTTATTAGTGATGATGATGTTATGGGTTAGCTCAGCGAGATAGACCACCGACTCAGAATTTAAATTTTAAGAGCCTTTATTAAGCTGACCAGCTGACTGCTAGCCGTGTGCTTCCCGTAAGAGCCCACAGCTTGCAGTGCAGACCACGAGTACAGCAAGGCCTTTTATCTGCAACACTACAAAGTATTTTTTTTTTAAAAGAGAAAAAACAAACTGCAAAGCGGTTCATTAGCCGTTCCTGGTACTGGCAGGGTAAAAAGTTTACATAAAATTTATGAGCATGATTCACACCTGGCTGGGTTCAATCATAACACATTGCTTTTTTAGCGAGATAATTAGCAATTTTTCTCTCCCATGGTCCCTGCCCCTCAGCCTACTTAGTAATTCTTCTTTGTCAGGCCCCTGCCCCTAGCACAATGATATTGCTAAATATGTCAATGTAGTAAAGGTTTCCTTACGTTTTTGAATATGTAACTTCATTTACTTGCGATTCATAATTTTTTTCCTAACCTGCTGTAAAGTCAGCAAAAATGCCTTGGCAATTTTACCATAGTTCCTAGGACATTGGTTGGCATCAAAGGGTTAAGGGAAAGGTAAGGCCAAGACACAGAACTTGTGAGGCTCAGCAAGCGATCTTTGAAGACTGTAGAGAACTTAGGGCAAGTTCGCTGGGTGGGGGTCCTAGGCCAGGCCAACCAGGCAGTGCAGTTTCTCTGCTCAGAAGTCTCTACAAATTTCACAAATTCATAAAACTCCTGGGGGGTATCAATGTAAGAAAGTCCAAACCTGTAGATAATTTTAATGAGTTAATTTGAACTAAACTGATAACATATCAGAGAGCAAGATCTCAACTGCTCCAGAGAAAAACCGTTTTGCAGCTTTTCTCATGCGTTTGAAATTAGAGAGGACCTTCATGGAGGTGGAAGACAGGATAGTTAGCAAGATTATGTGCTCTCATTGGGATGGTTTTCCTTTTCGAAGGTGTGTTAACCTAGATGCACAAGGACAATGGGTAGGACTGGCTTAAAACCGTTCACTAAATAAGTTATAGGCCTGGGGCATGACCACCCACCATGAATGCATGATCAGATCACCCGTGAAGTTACTTTCCGTGGAACGCCTTCCCGTGTTTCATCCACAGGGGTAACATCTCTCAGCTCTTCTTGCTTTGATATGAATCTCTTCCAGAGCGGAGGACGGAGGGAGGCTGGTTCTCATGGACAGAGGTGGAGGGGGGAAGGAGGGGCAGGTATGGCAGGGGAAGGGTGGCCTCAGGGGCTTCAGAAGGGAGAGTGTGTCTCCATAGCAACAGAAAATTGCATGGATTTTTCCTGGCACAGATCCTGCACTGTGTTCAAGGCTGACTGGCCGGCTGGCTAATGGGAGCCTGATCATTGGAAGGAACTCCAGGAATTAAAGGTGTGACTCATAATGTGGGGCCACAATTACAGAGTTGGTTTCCCTGAAAATAACTGCCTTCCGGTCATGCTTGGGCACCTGCATTCTGAAGGGCCAGTCAGCTCTGTGGGCTTCTGGGCAGGGCAGTGCTGGGCCCCCTGCAGGCAGCAGATGGGGACCAGTGTCATGTGTTTCCACAGGTTTCACATGCTTAGCCCACTGGTGTCCACCACAGTCCCAGGGCAGCAGGCCTTGTCTTCCAGACAAAGATGCTGAGGAGAGCGAGGCCGAGAAGGGCAGGTACCCATCTCTGCTGACTCTAGTGCTCTCAGTTCAGCCTGGCGAGGGTGCAGGCCTTGCCGTAGCAGGGCAGCCACTGTTTGAGGCACAGGCAGTCCCACTCTCTTGTTGCAGATAAGCTGCCAGGTGGCGTGGGAGAATTAATCAGCTGGGCACTCGGAGAATATTCAGAAAAGTAGCCTTTATTGCAGATTGCACTAGTGCCCTGACTCAGGGGAGTCAGTCTCCAAATCCTGAGTGATGGATATGGGCGAAGCTTTCCCTTTATACCCGTCAGTTCCTTTGTCCCCCAAATATGGATCAGGCTTCTGGACCCTTAGTAGGCTTTGCAGCACCCCCACCCCCCAACCCCCACAACCCCCTGGGAGTTGGGATGGGGGAAGTGAGACCACATCCAGAGCCCTGCCAGCACTGGCGCCAGCCCCTCCGGGGGCTGTATCTGGTTCATGGTTTATGGCCTCTGTAAAATGGGAGTATTCTGGGAAACAGGTTCTTAAGGCAGGACAGGCATCACAGATAAGAATGGAGTTTATTGGCGAGCAAGGGTGTACGTCAGAAGGCAGGTTACGGGCACAGATTCAGATAGCTAGCCCCCCACATGTCTTACTTTCCCCCTTCACCCTGAGGCTGGCCTGAGCAGCCTGTGGGCTGAGGGCTCCTGGCATTGCTCCCTCACGGGGTACTGAGCCCGGCTCCGCTCACTTCAGCCAGGCTGACCTATGGGGAAGCAAGGACACCAACCCTGTGACTTGGCTTCTAGAAACCACAGTAAAAGGTGCCACCTCACATCCGGTGAGGGGCAGGATGAGTCATAAGTATGAGAATGACTTAACTCTTTACTCTTCTCTGCTGGTGCCATCCCCCTGATGGCATACTGAGGGGGGTTAGGGGCTGCAAACTAGCCCTAGAGGGGGATGGGAGGGCTGGGCGTGAAGAATGCCAGTGGTTTCAAGAAAGGTAAGCAGAGCCTCGAGGGGAGAGGCCCAGGGACTGGGGGCAGCTGGAGGGGGCAGGCAGGGAGTGGGGCCCTGGGGCCTTAGGCAGCCAGTGAGGAGATGTGGGACCTGGCGTTGGGGAGAAACCCTGGGACCTCAGGCACTAGGAGGGCCAGACCGATGGGCCCCTTCGAGGCTGCTCCACTAGGTGTCCCGGGGCCTGGCGACAGCCACCAACCTTTCTCTGCCACTTTTCCTCTTATGCAAATGAGAATAGTAATTCTGCTGACTCATTTTTCAGGATGTTCGTGAAAACTAATGAAATATGGTAAATTAAAGAGCCTGGAGATGAGGCAGAGAGAGAAGAAAAAAGAGGAACAAGAAGAGAATAAACAGACAATATAAACAGGAGAAAGATAAGACACATGACAGAAGCAAAAGGCTGACCAGCAGGGTGATGCGGCATTAGTGGGAACCACCAGGGGCCCCAAGCTAACAGCCAAGTTAAAAATATTAAAAAAATATTAGCAGTTTGATGTTTTAAAAGCATATCTTTTAGTATAAAGTCTTAGAATGCACTACCTTATATAACCCATATGATTTAAGCACCTTTGAGTCCTTTCCCCCAACCGTAATCCATAATACTCCTTCTGCATTGTATCATGAAAGTGAGAAGATCAGTCAACACTGGGACAAGCACTCCGGAAGGTGAAAGGGACTGTCATTCCCTACGTGAGTTTCACTTCTCAGATTTTAGTTAGCTTTGGTGTCTCACATGGTCATTCTAATTTTGCTGCAAACACTAAGGGCAAAAAAAATCTCTCCATTGCATCCCCCAGCACTCAGAAACTGCCATGAACTCTGTATCTGTTTTATGAATACCTTTAATAAAAAATTAGAATAAAGTTAAAATTTTAAGAATATATATAAAATATTCAAATTTGTTTATAAGAGAAAATAAAACTATTTGTTCTGTGTAAGTGAGAAAGCAGGGTGCAGAATGCATTCACAGCATGATTACAGCTGCCTAAACAAATTAAAATGCATCTAAAAGAAAAATACCAGCACAACCAAGATCTGCTAGTAGGCATACAGCAAAGAGTGGATGGAAACAGAGCTACAGAAGGGGTGAGAAGTTTCTCCACATATTCTGTTATTAATATGTATAACATAAAGTACAATATGCAACAGACTATTTAAAAATATACATACTGGCAACTGATGAAAAAATTAGAGTTGATCAAGATCATAGAAAACTCAAGATTATGAATTCTCTGTTGGAAATCTTATCATAAGGACTCTTCCCACAGGCAGAGTACTTCCTGGGCCATTTCAAACAGCAGAAATTCCAGATGTGACTTTTCTTTGATTGTGGAAGCACCTTTTATCTTTGGTTTTTGAAACAGTAAAGTGAGTTTCTACTCAACTCCCCTGGGAGTAAAAGCATAATAGATTTACCAAAGATCATTTATACAGCCCTGTCCACCTGAGGGGTCCTGCTCTGGTTCCCCACTTTCTGCTTCTCCATGTGCTTCTCAGGGGGGTCACTCCATCCCCCATCGCCCTTGTCATCTAGCCTCAGTTTCTAGCTAGACATGGCCTGGCAGTGTGCCAACCCGGAGGCAACCTCCTGTAGGCTGAAGCCATCATGGGAACGCTAACTCCTTTTCAGGAACAGCTCCAGCCAATAAGATGCTTAGTAGTAGGTTCAGCTACCAGTAACACAGATCTAATTCTCTCTCATGTGAAAGAAGGGAGCCCTCTGGGCCAGACTAGGAGGTCCCTTGTCCTCACTTTTCCAACTAGCCTGTAGGTACTTCAGGATGGAGGAAGGGATAAAAACAGAGGGGTAAAAGCAGTGGTCTCTTGAGTAAGGGTCTCTCAGGAAGGTTCCTGGATGGACACTTCTACTGATTCTCCTTTTGCCAGGACTTAGTCACATGGCCATATTTAGCTGCAAGGGAGGCTGGGAAATTAACGCATTGTTTTTTGTGGGTTTTTTTTGTTTGGTTTTGAGAGAAGTCAATTTGTTGCTCTACTTATTTATGCATTTGTTGGTTGATTCTTTTATGTGCCCTGACTGGGAATTAAATCTGTAAACTTGGTGTATGGGGTTAACACTCCAATCAAGTGAGCTACCTGGCCAGAGTGGAAAATGAACTCTTTATTATGGGGAGGGGGGCTACGTGCTCAGCTAAAATTTGATTATTATGGGAAGAAGAGAATGGACTCGGAGGCACTATTAGCAGACTCTGCTGCAAAAACAAAAGGGAAGTCTGCTGAGGGCGACTTGAGACTGTCCTTAGTGAAAGGAGAATCCGAAGATACCTAACCTGAGATCTTGGTTTCTAATGTCATCTATCTACTACTATATAAAACCCTAATATGCAAATTGACCAAATGGTGGAATGACTGGTCGGTGGGGGGGCAGGGCCGGGCCAGCCAGCAGGTGGTGCCAGGCCACTAGCCAAGGTGGGAGCCTGCGGGGGGCCCCCCAATTGCCCCGCTCACCAGTTGCCCCACAGATTGGCCCTGATCACCGGCCAGGTGTAGGAACCTGACCCTATATATTTGGGAACAGTCTTAGATTTAAAAATTAAAACCTGGCAAGGCTACTCTAACACTGAAAAAACAGGATGATGCAGCGATGACATGCATGGACTCTGGCTTGTACATTTTGTGGTCAGTCCTGATTGTGACACTTCTAACTGTGTGACAAAGCCAAAAAATATATACTACTTTTTATAATCAAGGCAAAAATTGTAGCTGCCCATACAACAGCAAGATGCCTTTCACCTGCATGAAAAGTATGGTCACTGGTGCACGCAGCGTCCAGGATGGAAGAGGGATGTCCGACTGCAGGTTTAGGCCTGTAAACTGGCAGTCGGACATCCCCCAAGGGGTCTCAGATTGCGAGAGGGCACAGGCCAGGCTGAGGGACCTCCCCCCCATGCAAGAATTTTGTGCACCGGGCCTCTAGTTCTCCAATAAAAGGAAGCAGGGCTCCTTGAAGAAATGGCTGATTCTAGGACTGAGGCAGGAAATATTCAAGATGAGTCTAGCACAGCCGTGGGCAAACTACGGCCTGTGGGCCAGATCCGGCCAGTTTGAAATGAATAAAACTAAAAAAAAAAAAAAAGACCGTACCCTTTTATGTAATGATGTTTACTTTGAATTTATATTAGTTCACACAAACACTCCATCCATGCTTTTGTTCTGGCCCTCCGGTCCAGTTTAAGAACCCATTGTGGCCCTCAAGTCAAAAAGTTTGCCCACCCCTGGTCTAGCACATCTGGTAGTGCCAGAAAGAAAGCAAGTGTTCAAAAGTAAAAAAATAAAATAAAAAATTAATAATAAATATAAAAAACCCACATGATAGGGTATGCCAAAGGGTCACAGGTATCAATGGAAAGAGTGCCTATGGTCAAACCTGAAAAAATTTGAACAAAAATATTAATAAGGTAGCCTTGGCCAGTGTGGCTCAGTTCATTATGTGTAACCCTGTGCACCAGGAGGTTGCTGATTTGAGTCTCAGTCAAGGGCATGTGCCTGGGTTATGGCCTCAATCCCCAGTAGGGGTTGTGCAGGAGTCTGGCCATCAATACTCTGCAATTACACCAATGTTTCTCTCTCTCTCTCTCCCTTCCTCTCTTTCAAAAAAAATCAATAGTATTTTCTTAAACTATTCATATCCTATATAATAAAAGGCTAATATGCAAATAGACCTAATGGCAGAATGACTGGTCGCTATGACATGCACTGACCACTAGGGGGCAGATGCTCAATGCAGGAGCTCCCCTGGTGGTCAGTGCGCTCCCACAAGGGGAGCACCACTCAGCCAGAAGCTGGGCTCACAGTTGGCGTGTGCAGTAGCAGTGGCGGGAGCCTCTCCTACCTCCACAGCAGCACTAAGGATGTCCAACTGATGGCCGCTCCACAGGGAGCAGGCCTAAGCCAGCAGGCGGACATCCCCCGAGGGCTCCTGGACTGTGAGAGGGCACAGGCCAGGCTGAGGGACCCCCCCCAAGTGTACAAATTTCGTGCACTGGGTATATATATATATATATATATATATATATATATATATATAGTATTGGATTATAACCCAAAGTATAAAATAAATATGTTAATCCATTTTAATTTAAATCAATGATTGCATAATAAGTAAATGAGGGAGCCCAGATGGTGTGGCTCAGTGGTTGAACATTGACCCATGAACCAGGAGGTTGTGGTTTCATTCCTGGTCAGGACACATGCCCAAGTTTTAGGCTTGATCCCCACTGGGGTCATGCTGGAGGCAGGTAATCAATGATTCTCTCTCATCACTGATGTTTTTATCTCTCTCTCCCTTTCCCTTCCTCTCTGAAATCAAGTAAAAAAAAATATTAAAATACTTAAATGAGGGAGAAGAGGCAAGTCTCCCATGTAGAAGAATTCTTAGAAATTTATGTGGACATTTTTCATTCAAGAAAGTGAAGCATAACTCCCCACTCCTTAGCTGTGAGCACAGGGAGTTTTTTTGGTAAAAGTATCCTATCTAATAATAGCCAAACATGGTAATTAACTGTACCTCTGACACGCTTCCCATTGGCTAATCAGGGCGATATGCAAATTAACTGCCAACCAAGATGGCGGCCGGCAGCCAGACAGCTGAAGCGAACAGGAGGCTTGCTTGCTCCAGTGATGGAGGAAGCCAAGGTTCCCCGCCTGCCACTGCTGGGCTCTCAGCTTGCACTCTACGAAACAATGTTACAATTATAGAAGCTAAATAAATCCCAGAAACCTGCTTTCAGCCAGCCGGGCTTCAGCCAGCAGGACTGCAACAGTGTTATAATTATAGAACCCAAACAAACCCAGATCCCTGCTTTCAGCAGCCGAGGTCTCAGAGCTGCAGTCAGGTCTCAGAGCTAAAGCCTGTTCTCAGCTCCAGTGACAGCCATAGAAGGTAAATAAATCCCAGAATAGAAAAAAAAAAAAAAGAAAAAAAGGAGAGGTTGGGAGCTTCAGTCACCCGCCAGCCAGAAAACAGCCCTCAGCCCCTCACCCAGACTGGCCAGGCACCCCAGTGGGGACCCCCAGCCTGAAGCAACAAGATGGTGGCTAATTTGCATACTGAAGGTGGGCAGCAGCGGGCAAGGCTGTTGGCGGTCTGGGACCCGGATCTGTGACCCTGCCAGGCAGGGGGCAGCGCGGGAGGCTGTCCACTGTCCCGGGACCCGGATCTGTGACCCTGCCGGGTGGTGGGGGCAGGGGGAGCAGTGCTTGAGGCTGTCCGTGGTCCTGGGACCTGGCTCCATGACCCTTCCCGGTGGGACGGCAGCTTGCACAGGGGCGGATTGGCCGGAGGGCAGCCTGTACTCCCCACATGGCGGTGGTGACAACTGTGAGCGCACCAAGCGGAGCCTGCAGGCTGAGCTGAAGTAGCGCCTGCAGGCCATCAGCGCCCAGGAGTGGCTGGGCAAGATCCGCCTCCTGGCCCAGAAGGTGCAGGATCGCAGGGACAGCCACCGTGGCAGGCCAGACTGACGTCCTCCTGGCCACACCACGGGGATTTGCGGATCTGCAAAGCCAGAGGCCTCCGGTGTGCACATCCCCCCCTGGCGTGCGAACATCCCCCAGCACACTGTCACCCTCCCGCGCCTGCAACAGTTGCAAACCAAGGTGTGCACAAGTTCCCCCTGCCTCTCCACCGCACTTCCATCAACCCAGCATGCCTAACACCCCCACAGGATGTGCACACATCCCCTCTGATGCGCTCACGTCCTTTGGAGAGTGTCTGGGTGTTCTGGGTGCTGAGGGTGGGCGCCTGTGAGATGACAGTGAGAGGGTGGAGTGGTGATGCCCTGTTCCCACGGAGGCCAGTGCAGCTACGAGATCACCTCTGGGGGGGTTAATGCAGGTGCTGAGGCAGGAGCAGGTGCAGATAGACACACCTGGTGGGCACGGGCGGCCCTCACTGAGGTGCCTTCGGTCAGGGTTCAAGATCAAGAACCCAGAGGTGGAGAGGAATTCCGTCCTCTCAGTGAAACAGTGGGATAGTCGGGGCAACTGTAGAGGAGGAATGTGCACTTTGGGTGCCAGCACCCATGAGCGAAGGCTGCCCTGACTGAGCCTCACTTGCTTGGGGCCTAGTGCACTCCCGCCGGGCAGTGGGTGACAGGATGTGCTTTTCCGAATTAATGAGAGAAAACATTGATTCTCCTGCTGCCCACGAAGGTGGAAAGTGAAGTGGGGAGACATGTGGGGAGTGAGTGAGGTTCCCTGTCTGGGGGTTCCAAATCTGCTGTTGGTTTCTTTCACCGCTGACTAGAGATATACAGGGTGTCCCCCCAAAATGTATACACACTTTGAATACCTACTAATTCCAATGGTTTTAAGCATAAGAAAGAAACAACAATGGAGCTGTTATCTGTTAAAAGTGTGGGCACAAACAGGTAGTTGGGCATTCCCTGAGGGGTCTCAGATTGGAGAGGGTGAAGGCCAGACTGAGAAACCCCGTCCCCCACCCCAGTGCACGAATTTCATGCACCGGGCTACTAGTAGTACAGAAAGGGGGGGAAGACTGGAAAACCCTGAAAAACAATACCTCAAACAGGCAATGAAGGTCAACCTCAACAGTCCTAAACCATGTTGCTAGAATGTACCCTTGAATGGCACTTTACCTCTGTGCTCTTCATCCTCCATACTCATAACTCTAGTCTAATCATGAGAACAACATCAGACAAGCAACAATCTACACTAATAAAAGAGAAAAATGGTAATTGGTGTACGGCGCTACCTTTTCATTGGCTAATCAGGGCTATATGCAAATTAACTGCCAACTAAGATTGGCAGTTAACTGCCAACAAGATGGCGGTTAATTTGCATATGTAGGCACAATGCAGGGAGGCGAAAGGGAAAGCAGGAAGAAGCCCCCTGCCACTGACAGTGATCGGAAACCCAGGGGGGAGCTAAGAGCTGGGGGGCAGGGCAAAGGCGGCCCTGGGGCCGCCTTTGCCCTGCCCCCCAGCCATGATCGGAGAATCAGGCGCCTTTTCCGCCCTGGCCAGTGATAGCAGGAAGTAGGGGTGGAGCCAGCGATGGGAGCTGGGCATGGTCGAGGCTGGAGTCCCAGGAGCTAGGGGTCCCTTGCCTGGGCCTAAAGCGGAGCCCACGATCGCGGGGCCGCTGCAGCTGAGGGTCCCCGCTGCCCGGGCCAGACGCCCAGGCCAGATGCGTTAGGCCTGGGCAGGGGCGGAGCCTGCAACCGTGGGGAGCTGGGGGTCCCCTGCCCAGGCCTGACACCTCTGCCGGAGGCCTCAGGCCTGGTCAAGGGGCCGATCCGGTGATTGGTGATCGGAGGGTGATGAGGGTCAACTCCTCTGGCCGAGGCATCAGGCCTGGGTGGGGGGCGGAGCCGGGGATTGGGGGGATATGATGGTTCCCTTGCCCAGGCCTGAAGCCTGGGTCAGAGGCGTCAGGCTTGGGCGGGGAGTGGAGCAAGCAATCAGAGGGAGATGGGGGTCCCCTGCCCAGGCATGATTCCTGGGCCAGAGGCCTCAGGCCTGGGCGGGGGCCAGAGCCAGTGATCGGGGGGAGATGGGGGTCCCCTGTCCAAGCCTGACACCTCTGGCGGAGGCGTCAGGCCTGGGCAAGGGGCCGATCCTGTGATTGGAGGGTGATGGGGGTCAACGCCTGAGGGCTCCCAGTATGTGAGAGGGGGCAGGCTGGGCTGAGGGACACTCCCCCACACACACACCCAGTGCATGAATTTCATGCACCGGGCCCCTAGTAGAGGAATATTCTACCAAGCACTTGACTAGTACTCCTCACTGTCAGGTCTCCAATCAAGATGGCAGCATAAATTTGGTACTCAGAACCTCCAACAAACACAGCAAAATCACAGCAAACTACAGAACAACCATCATTCCGAATGTCCTGAAATCTAGCTGAACACAAGTCCTATAGTTAAGGTTCTACTGAAGAAGCTACATTGAGACCGAGAGCAGAGGCTGAGATGTGAACTGGCCTGGCCCCAGACCCATGAGTGGCAGATAGAAATGGGGAGAAATATCTTGGCTGCAGAGGTCTCTCCTGAGGAGCAAAGAATCCCAGCCCCACACCAGCAACCCCAGCCCAGGGTTCCAGTGCCAGGAAAAGAAGTCCCCATAACTTCTGCAGTAAAAACCAGGGGGATTGTGGCTGAGTGACATGGAGGCTGCTGGAGACCCAGACTTTCCTCTTAAAGGGCCAGTGCACAGTGTCACCAGGGACATATGGGGAGATGAATTGTTTGGCAGCAGGGCAAGAGCTGGAGGGGCAGCTTTCTCACAGACAGAAGTGCTGGTGGAAACCATTGTTCCTTTTCTGAGCTCTCCATCCACAGGGCAGGCAGGCAGGCACCATATCTGAATCTGGCTTACTGTTCGCACCTTCCTTACACTGTTTCAGGCCCATGCAAGCCATTTCCAGTGTTTTTGTGCGGTTTTTTTTTTCTCATATAAATTGCCTGTCTTGGCTCATGCTTTTCACTTTTCTAAAATCTTTAAAACAAGCAGCATCTGGCATCTGCATACCCCTACCTCTTGCTAAATGGCCATGGGCCAGCACTAGTGGCATCAGGCCTTTGTTCTAAGCTTGGCCTCTCTCGGGCATTTCCAATCCCAGCACAAGTTGCAGCCATCTGCAGATTACTGTGTAGCTCATGCTGGCTGACCCTGGGCAAAGCACAGGCCAGCAGATGACCTTAGTCTGTACCTCCCAGGAGGCCCCGGAGACAGCGTACTCTTTGGACAGCTACGTACCACACTGAAACACCTCCCAACCACCTCCACAAGTGACACACTCAAGGTGTGGACTTGTCAGGTACATGAGCCATGCTGAAGTGAGTGCTGCTCCATGGGGTCAGCTCCTGATAGAAGATCCTCCACTGTCGTCATGGCCAGTCCTCGCAGTTGACTGGCCTGGGATTAAATCTCTCCCATGAATGTGCCAGCATCAACCAAGGCTCAACTAGAACAAGAAGGTGCACACAGCCCACATACGGGGTGCACCTGGAGGTCCCAGCTGTACCGGGAGGTGATCAGGAGGCTGTACAGGGCACTACTACTTTAGGCCACTCTACCACATCCAGGAGATGTAGCAGTTCTGTGTAATACACAGAAACAAACACCAAGAAGGCAGCCAAAATGAGGAGACAAAGAAACAAGTCCCAGAAAAAAGAACAGAACAAAACTCCAGAAAAAGAACTAAACTAAATGGAGATAATCAATCTACTATATGCAGACTTCAAAACACTGGTTATAAGTATGCTCAATGAACTTAGGGGACGAGTATAGAAACAGTGAGAATTTCAACAAAGAAGTAGGAAACAAAAATGGAGATAGAAAACATAAAAAGAACCAGTCAGAAATGAAGAATACAATATCTGAAATGAAGCACACATTACACAGAATCAATAGTAGAATAGGTAAAGCAGAGGCTCAAATGAGCATTTTGGAAGATAAGGAAGTAGAATACACCTAATCAGAACAGCACAAAGAACTCCCCCTCCCAAATGAGGATAGTGTAAGGAGCCTATGGTATAACTTTAAGTGTACCAACTTTCACATCATGGGGGTGCCTGAAGGAGAAGAAAAAGAGCAAGAAATTGGAAACCAATGTGAAAACATGATGACCAAAAACTTCTCTAACATGGTGAAGTAAATAGACATACAAGTCCAGGAAGCTCAAAGTCTCAAACACAACCAACCCAAAGAGGCCCACACCAAGACACATCCTAATTAAAATACCAAAGGTTAAAGACAAAGAGAAAATCTTTTAGAAGTAGGAAAAGACCAAAACTATGAATTAAAAACGGCAATAAATACATACTAGTATCTATCAACAATTATTTTAAATGCAAATGGATTAAATGGTCAAATCAAAGGACATATGGTGGCTGAAGGGATGATAAAACAAGATCCTTACATATGCTGTCTATAAGAGACCCACTTCAGACTGAAAGACACATACAGACTGCAAGTAAAGGAATGGAAAAATATATCTAATGAAAATGAAAAAAATGAAAACAGAAGGCCAACTGGTGTGGCTCAGGGGTTGACTAATCTCTCTCTCTCCCTCTCTCTCTGAAATCAATAAAAAAATATATTTTAAAAAATGGAGCCTATTGGGGCATGGCTCAGTGATTGAGCATCAACCTATGAACCAGAAGGTCACTGTTTGATACCCAGTCTGGGCACATACCTGGGTGGTGGATTTGTTCCCCGGTGGGGGACATGCAGGAGGCAGCCAATCAATGATTCTCTCTCATCATTGATGTTTCTTATCTCTCCCTCTCCCTTCCTCTCTGAAATCAATTTTAAAAAATGGAAACAGGAAAAAAAAGGCTGAGACAGTAATACCTCTACCAGACAAAAGAGATTTTAAAACAAAGACTATA
Source organism: Myotis myotis (assembly GCF_014108235.1). Taxonomy (NCBI): domain Eukaryota; kingdom Metazoa; phylum Chordata; class Mammalia; order Chiroptera; family Vespertilionidae; genus Myotis; species Myotis myotis. Next base: position 93,052,334 of record NW_023416390.1, on the reverse strand, counting down.
ACAATGAAGAAGGACCCAGCAACTCCATTTCTGGGTATTTATCCGAAGAAACCCAAAACATTAAATAGAAAAAACCATACATCTAAATGTTTATTACAGCATTATTTACAATAGCCAAGAATGAAAGTAACCTAAGTGTCCATCAATAGATGAATTTATAAAGAAAAAGTGGTGCATATATACAGTGGAATAGGACTCAGACATAAAAAAGAATGAAATCTTGCATCTGTAACAGCATGGATAGACCTAGAGGGTATTGTGCTGAGTGAAAGAAGTCAGACAGAGAAAGACAAATGACAGATGATTTCACTTATATGTGGAATCTATAAAACAAAATACATGAACAAGCAGAAGGGAAACACAGAGAACATTTTGACAGTTGCCAGATTGAAGGGGTGTTGAGGGGGGATGGATGAAAAAATTGAAGGGATTAAGTACAAATTGGTAGTTACAAAATAGTCATGGGGATATAAAGTACAGCACAGGGAATATATAGTCAATAATCCTCTATAATAAAAGGCTAATATGCAAATCGACTGAACAGCAGAACAACTGGTCACTATGACGTGTACTGACCACTAGGGGCAGATGCTCAATGCAGGAGCTGCCCCCTGGTGGTCAGTGTGCTCCCACAGGGGGAGCGCCGCTCAGCCAGAAGCCCTGAGCCGGGCTCACAGCTGGCTAGTGCAGTGGCGGTGGCAGGAGCCTCTCCCACCTCCGGGGCAGTGCAAAGGATGTCCGACTCCCTTAGGGAGCGGGCCTAAGCAGTCCATTTGACATCCCCTGAAAGCTCCCGGACTATGAGAGGGCACAGGTAGTGCTGAGGGACCCCCACCCCCCTCACCCCTGGGTGCACGAATTTCGTGCACTGGGCCTCTAGTATTGTAATAAATGTATGGTGTCAGATGGTTACTAGATTTATCATGGTGATAACTTAGTAAGTATATAAATGTCTAATAATGGGGTTGTACACCTGAAACTAATATAATATTGCATGTCAACTCTAATTTAAAAATAAAAATATTCTGAAAAAGAACTGTCAAGGTCATCAAAAACAAGGAAAGTCTGCCCTGGAGGGGTTGCTCAGTTAGTTAGAGTGTTATCCTAATGTGCCAAGGTTGTGGGTTCAATCTCTGGTCAGGGCACATACAAGAAGCAACCAATGAATTCATAAATAAGTGGAACAACAAATCTATGTTTTTCTCTCTAAAAATTAATAAGTAAAACAAAACAACAATAATAAGAAACAACAAGGGAATTCACAGCCAAGAGAAGCCTAAGGAGACACGATGACTAAATATAATATGATATCATGGATGGGATTCTGAAACAGAAAAAGGACATTAGGTTAAAATAAGAAAATTTGAATAAGGTATGGACTTTAGTTAATGACTATGAATCAATATTGGTTCCCTAATTATGACAAATGTACCATGCTAATGTAGAATGTTAATAATAGGGGAAACTAGGTATGAAGTATATAGGAACTTTCTGTACTAGCTTCTCAATTTTTTTAATAAACCTAAAACTCGTCAAAAATTAAAAGTTTGGAAGAGGGAGATGGAGAGGAAGAATGAGAATGAATGAATCCTTCCCCTTCCCTGTGTGGGAGGTCAGTGTTCAGAGCTGAGGTAGCCATCTTCTGACTGCAGAGATAACAATCCACAACCCTTACCAATTTTAAATTCATGTGCTGGATTCTTGTTATTTGTGAAAATAAAGTTCAGTTTAAGCTGTTTGGGGCCAGGGGTCTTATTCTTTGCAGCTGAATGCATCTCAACCAACACTCCTTATATACAGTGGGGCCTTGACTTACGAGTTTACTTCGTTCTGTGACGGAGCTCGTAACTCAAATTACTCGTATGTCAAATCAATTGTGAACGAGCGAGACACGTGATGCTGGGCTGATGTGGCGTTCACTGTGACGTTCGCTGCGCCAACTAGTGGTGGGGTATCTGAAGCTGGCTCGTAACCCGGATTTTAGCTCGCAACTCAAGCAAAAAATCAGCCGAGAGACAGCTTGTCTCGAAAAACTCGTTAGTCGGGACACTCGTAAGTCAAGGCCCCACTGTATATTAATTTCATGGCCAGTATGGTTGTGTAGACCTTCATTTCTTAACCATGCTCTTTAACCTACTCCAACACTCCCTTCATCCTAATCTGGCTGCTGTCTTCCTCCTCTGGCTTTACCCACTGCCTGCATTTCTCCGGCTACCTGGAGGCCAGCAACTCTTATTACTTCCAGGACAGGGCATGTTCTCTCACACTTCCAAGCTTGTGCATACTTGATTCCCTCTTCCTGGATGTCCACTCCTCTATCCTTATTTCTCTCAGCAAATAACTAGCTCTGAATCAAGTTTCCGCTTACCATGTGTGGTATGCAGGGTTCTCATTTCCCTGGAGAGCCCTGCCCACTGTTGAACAGAGCCTGCGTAACTGTAGGTACTGTAAATATAGTAAACTAGAGGCCTTGTGCACTGGTGGGGGGAGGGGGGGGCGTGGCCTGCAGGGATCGGCCTGTTGTGGGAGCGCACTCATACCAGGGGGCAGCTCCTGCGTTGAGTGTCTGCCCCCTGGTGGTCAGTGCATGTCATAGCGACTGGTCAACTGGTTGTTCTGCTGTTGGGTCACTGGGCTTTTATTATATAGGATGGTACTCAATAATTACATTATGTAGCACAACACAGTTGACTTTAAGAACAGATTATCTGTGCAAGCCTGATTTAATCATGTGAACTATTTAAACCAGGGGTTCTCAACCTGTGGGTCACGACCCCTTTGGGGGTCGAACGACCCTTTCACAGGGGTTGCCCAAGACCATCGGAAAACACATATATAATTACATATTGTTTCTGTGATTAGTCTGTATGCTTTAATTATGTTCAATGTGTAACAATGCAAATACATCCTGCATATCAGATATTTACATGACAATTCATAACAGTAGCAAAATTACAGTTATGAAGTAGCAACGAAAATAATTTTATAGTTGGGGGTCACCACAACATGAGGAACTGTATTAAAGGGTCGTGGCATTAGGAAGGTTGAGAACCACTGCTTTAAAAGCAGAGGGTAGACCTAACTGGTTTGGCTCAGTGAGTGTCGGCCTGCAGACTGAAAGGTCCCAGGTTCGATTCTGGTCAAGGGCATGTACCTTGGTTGCGGGCACATCCCAGTAGGAGGTGTGCAGGAGGCAGCTGATCGATGTTTCTCTCTCATTGATGTTTCTAACTCTCTATCTCTCTCCCTTCCTCTCTGTAAAAAAATCAATAAAATATATTAAAAAAAAAAAAAAAGCAGAGGGTAGCCCTGGCTGGTGTGATCAGTGGTTAGAGTGGCGGCCTGTGCAACCAAGGGTCTCGGGTTTGATTCATGGTTAAGGGCACACACCTGGGTTGCAGGTTTGATCCCCAGCCCCAGTTAAGGCTCATGCAGGAGGTAACCAATCAATGTCTCTCTCTGACATTAGTGTCTCTCTCTCTCTCTCTAAAAATCAATGGAAAAAATATCCTCAGGTGAGGATTAACAACAACAAAAAATAATAAAAGTAAAAGCAGAGTATTCTCCAACTGGTAGTAAAAGAGTAAGTCAGAAATTCAGTGTGTGAGAGGGATTTGAATTAGAAGAAATTATCTGTTGCCGGCTTTGGAGATGGTGGGTCTCGAAGTCAACAGCTGACTGCCCACAAGAAAATGGGCATCTCAACCCAACCACAGAAACTGGATTCTGCCAACAACAAAAATAGGCTGGGAGCAGATCTTTCCTAGGGCCTCCAGGTGAGAACTCAGCCCAGCTGACACCCTGACTTCAGCCAGGATGCTGACCTACAGAACTATGAGCTAACAAGGAGGTGCTGTTTTAGGCATCGAGCCGGTGGCAGTTTGGTGTGCAGCCTGGAAAACGAATGCAGCTGCCTCTCCGAGGTCTCCCCTCTGTTCCCAGGCACGCCTGTGGCATGTCCTCACCACTTCCACGCACCTGCTGCGCGAGGCATGACATCCGTCCGCTCACCAGCCTCCTGTCCGCTCTGCGCCCCCGGGGGGTAGCCGCACTACCATGTTGTCACTGCAACGCCAGACACAGAGCAGGAAGGCAAAACATATGACTGAGAGTTTCATCAAGAAAAAAGCACCCAAGATCACTAATTTGTAGTCACATATACTAAAATAGCCAAGGACGCTGGGGATTTAATATCTAACGAAGAGGCCAACTCACCCAAGGAAAAGGGGAATGAAAAGGAGAGACTATTTTAAATACACACGACGGGAGGGGAGTTTCTCAGGAGCCAGTGGTGGGAGTCCGGGTTGGGGGGGCGGGGGGCGGGAACCCCTGGAGGTCACTCAGCCAGCAACTGTGGACGCCGGCGGGGGCGTGGGAGCGGGGGGCTCAGTGGGAACCCCACCCGTTTCGGGCCTAGAATGGTGGGGCCCAGAGGCATCTTAAGGACCTTGATTCTGTGTGTCCAGAATCTAAACAGGTGGGTTTCTATTGAGCTCTGCAGTTACGAGGCCGCGGGATTGGCATCTGCCCGCCTCTGCGCTGCCGTTTCCGGCGGAGCAGACCCGCCAGCGGGTTCGACAGTCCCGGAGCTGCGCGCGGGCTTTCCCGGCGACGAGCACAGGCCCCCGCCTCCGCCGCCTCCGCCGCGGGGCCTGCAACAAACCCAGGAAGGAGGCCCGGCCCGGCCCCGCGAGGCCGCCCCGCCTCCGCCTCCCGTTGGGGCTGCGAGCGGACGGGGCTGGAGCGGGCAGGATGGGGGGGGTCCAAGTGCGCGCTGAGCGAGGGAACCGAGGCCACGGGGAGACGCCGGGGGTGGGGACGGGGCCTGTGGCGGGGAAGGTGCTTTAGTTTAGGGGTGAGAGGGGATGGGGCGCCAACATGGAGCGCAGGGACCCCGGCACAGAGGCCTCCAGCGGGCGACGGGCGAGCTCCGCCACCAGCCCGGGGGCGCCCCCTCCGGGCCGAGGCCACTCCATCGACCCCTTCCGCCGGCGCCGGGCTCCCCGCGACGCCCGCGCCCCACGCGGAAGCTCCCCGGGACTGGCTGTGAGGCGGAGCGCTGGCCAGGCAGCGGACCGGCGGACTCCGGCCGAAAAGGCTGCCGGGAGCGGCGGGCGTGCGCAGGCGCGGGCGCGGCGCGCTCCCCGCGGCCGGTCGTGACGTGGGCCGCGCTACGCCGACGTCACGGGTGCGTGTGTAGCGGCAGCCGGGCTGCCCTCCGCGGCGGCGCCTGGCTGGGCGGTGTGGCCGCGGACTGCGCGTTCGAGGGCGCCCGGCGACCACGAGGACGGGGCCCCGGAGGCCCGGCGCCCACGACCGAGGAGCGGACCCTCCCGCCCCTTCTCCGCTTCCGGCGGCGCCCGGCCCGCGGCTTCCTGCTTTCCGGCCCCCTTCCCGCGGGCCGAGGGGCGCCGAGCGGCCCGGATCTCCGCGCGCCCGCCGCCCGGCTCAGCCCGGACTCCATGTGAAGGAGAGACGGCCCGGCCCCCCGGCCCGCGCCCGGCTCCTCGCGCGCCTCTCCTGCCCCGGCCCGCGGCCTCCCCGACGGGGGCGCGGTGACAGGCCGCACGGGGCCGAGGGGCGGGTGCAGAGGCCGGCGGAGCCACTCTTCGGGCCTGCGGCTCCCCACGTCCCGCGGAGCTGCCGGTACGTGTGTGTGAGTGTGTACGTGTGTGTGAGTGAGTGAGTGTGTGTGTGTACGTGTGTACGTGTGTGTGCGCGCGCGCGCCCGCGAGAAGGGGGCTGCTGGTCTGTGCTCTGCGGGGTCCCTGGGAGGAGCCGGGACGTCCCTGCTGTGAGCGAAGGTCCTGTCTTTGCGCCCCACTTTGTGGTCACCTCTAGAGCAGGGTTGAGTCCGCCTTCTCTTTGCGGAGCGTTCAGCCAGCACCCAGCCTCCCCGGCGCTGGGAGCTGGGAGCTGGGAGCTGTCGTGCAGCGTCTCCCTAGTCTTCTCTGCCGGGGAGGTGGGTACGTGTTTCCCATTGTACAGATAAACAGCTTGAGGCTTAGACCCAGGCATTGGACCGAGGTCATGCAGCTGATAATCTGGGAAGCCTTGGTTGGAATACGATGACTTTTCTGCAGAACTGTATTTCTGCGTCTTGCAAAAATAAATATATAGCTGGAGAGTTTCTACGTGGGAGTAAATCCTTAATATATAGGTAGATGTAGCTTATTTGCCCCATCATAGACTGTTTGATGTGTTTTGCTGCAGCCCAGGCAAGTCATTTTTCTTGGCTTGGGAAAAAAAAATACTATGCCCTGGCCGGTGTGGCTCAAGTTCATTGGAGCGTCATCCCGTGCACCGTGAGGGTCGCGGGCTCGATTTCAGTCCTGGGCATGTTACCTGGGTTGCGGTTCGCTCTCCATGCAGTAGGCAACCAGTCGAGGTGTCTCTCTCACATCGATATGTCTCCCCTCGCCCCCCCCTCCCACTTCACTCTCTCTGAATAGCAATGGGGGAAAAATCCTATATGAGGATTAGCAAAAAGAAAAGTTACAATTGTAGTTGTGCAGTTTATTATTGGAGCATGCAGGGAACTTGCAGATGGGTTATTTGCTTGATATTTCCTTATTGCAAAATTTGTTGCTGGGTTATGTGGCAATGGCGACACACTTGTCATTTGTGTAGTCTTATGCAATATTTCTGAGTTGAGTGTCAAAAATTTACAGTATAGATAGAATATTGAAGAAAGTTACATTTTAATGGCGTGATTTTTTTCTTTCATTTGTGTGTGGCCACCAATCCGTGTTTATAAACTACCAATTCTCATTTTGGCATTGGCCTGTATTATTTCTTTGATTATGGTTAGTGAAAAAGTAAAGAGCCTTTTCTTTTTATAGAAAAAAGTGTTAATAAATTTCTTTCAGTAATTGAAGCTTTCTGCACAGTTGCAAATGCTTAATCTATTAATGCACAATTATAGTTCTGTATCATTTTCTCTAGTGTATTACCAGGTTTGAGAAAATTTGTAGTTGAATGGAATATCAAATTATAAAGTTAACAAGTGGATGGCTCACAGATTAACTTGTTGTTTGATTAAAATATAAACATGTTGAGCCTTGTTAAATTTTGTTGAATATGATACCATTAAAGAATGGTTTTCTGGTCATGCGCTCCATGTGTCTTTCGAGAGAACTAGCAGTTAAAGGTTTATCTCAAATAATTGGATTACATTGTAGACTCAGTCTTTTAAGCAATGTTTTAGATGGAGCTTTCATTCCTTGTTAACCTTATTGCTACCAAAGGGATAAACTGTATTTAACAGATGCTAAAAATGAAGTCATGTTTGGCTCTTCACAGTTCCCACAACTTTGGTTTCAGGATTTTTCCTTCTTTCTTCCCTTTGTAAAATTGGCACTCTTTAGCCTCCCCCTTTTATTATGAAACAATTTCAGGCATACAGAAAATTGGTTACAGTGAACATCCATATATGATGACCCTCTAGATTCAGTATTTTTTGACATCTTGCCATATTTGCTGCATCTATAAAGATGTGTATATTATTTTTGACTGAATTATTTGAAACATTTCTTACATATACAAAATACCATTATGTTAATTTTCTTAGTTAATATTATTGACTAGAGGCCCAATGCATGAAATTCATGCAAGGGGCTTGGCCCTCGCAGCCCCTGCTGCCTTGGGCCCCTCCCCTCCACTGGTCGTTCCAGAAGGTCGTTCCAGAAGGTCGTTCCAGAAGGTCTAATTAGCGTATTAGCTCTTTATTGTATAGGATAGTTAATAGTCTCTTATTGCTAATTCCTTAATGTAATCTAATATTCATCCATATTTAAATCTCCCCATTTGTACTAAAAGGTCTATTATGGCTTTTTACACCCAACCCCACCAAACCAGGATTTGTTAAATCTCTGTTCTCTTCTAATCTAGAATGAATCACATTCTTGATTTGTCTGATTTTTTTTCCTCCTTCATGGTATCACTTAGAGCAGTGGTTCTCAACCGTCCTAATGCCGCGACCCTTTAATACAGTTCTTCATGTTGTGGTGACCCCCAACCATAAAATTATTTTCGTTGCTACTTCATAACTGTAATTTTGCTGCTATTATGAATCGTCATGTAAATATCTGATATGCAGGATGTATTTGCATTGTTACAAATTGAACATAATTAAAGCATAGTGATTAATCACAAAAACAATATGTAATTATATATGTGTTTTCCGATGGTCGTGGGCGACCCCTGTGAAAGGGTCATTTGACCCCAAAGGGGTCGCGACCCACAGGTTGAGAACCACTGACTTACAGTGTTCCTCTCTTTCCTCCTTTATTAGCTAACTGTAAGCTAGGTTTAAAGGGTTGATTATTTTCAAATTAAGTATTTTTGGACAAGAATAACTACTAAGTGATGCTGTGTACTTCATATTACTTCCCATCAGGAGACATAAACTATCAAGTCCTATTATTTGTAATGCTAAGTTTGATCACTTGGCTATTGGAGTAAGGTATTTTTTCTTTATTGCAATTAGCACGTAATCTGTGGCATAATAAATTAGCACTGTAGTCTCTTCTCCATTAATCTTTCACCTAATAGTTGTAGCCATTTCCTGCTGATCTTTGTACAGCTAGCTTTTGAATTTCAGTGTTAACAATCATTTGTTTGTCTATAGATAGAAACAAAATGACAGGATTTCGTAAAATATCCAGTGCAGCTATATGTAATAAGAACATTCTGATTTTGTGGATTTTAAATTATGAATTTAAGGTGTTTCCTGTTATACATAAATTTTTACAAAACTGGCTTGAGAAAAATGGGAAAAATTAAATGCAGTTATTTTCCTCAAGGAGTGTGTTTCTTTTAAGTTTTTCGTAGGCAATATTTGTTGCATAGGAATAGCCAAAAATACAATAAAGGAAGAGTGGATTTACTAAAAAGCATTTTGAGAAAATGCTCCATTTTCTGGTGTAATGGAAGGAGCACAAGATTAAGAGTTAGAAGATCTAAATTGTCCTAATTCTACCACTATGTGAAGTTAAAGATTTATAAGTTCTTTTAAACTTCACTCTGTTCTCATTTCATAATGGTTAAATTAGTAAACATGTCAGAATTATCATTATCAGAGTTTCTGATAATGAAATGTGTTGATTACATTTAGAGGTGAACCTCATTTTAATTAAGCCAGATAGAAGTAAATCAAATACATGTAATATAAAGTTGAATTTATTTTCCAACTCATTAAATGACATTTGGTAGGTGATTGTTTTAAAGAAGGGTTTATAATAGGGTTTACTTAACTAACATGTTCTCTCAATAATGTGATTTTTTAAAAATTTTTATTAAATCTTTATTGTTCAGATTATTACAGTTGTTCCTCTTTTTCCCCCCCATAGCTTCCCTCCACTCGGTTCCCACCCCACCCTTTGCCCTTACTCCTCCCCCCACTGTCCTCGTCCATAGGTGTACGATTTTTGTCCAGTCTCTTCCTGCAACCCCAGCACCCCTTTCCCCCACAAGAATAGTCCGTCCACTCCCTTTCTATGCCCCTGATTCTATTATATTCACCAGTTTATTCTGTTCATCAGATTGTTTATTCACTTGATTTTTAGATTCACTTGTTGATAGATGTGTATTTGTTGTTCATAATTTGTATCTTTACCTTTTTCTTCTTCTTCCTCTTCTTAAAGGATACCTTTCAGCATTTCATATAATACTGGTTTGGTGGTGATGAACTCCTTTAGCTTTTTCTTATCTGTGAAGCTCTTTATCTGACCTCCAATTCTGAATGATAGCTTTGCTGGGTAAAGTAATCTTAGTTGTAGGTTCTTGGCATTCATCACTTTGAATATTTCTTGCCACTTCCTTCTGGCCTGCATAGTTTCTGTTGAGAAATCAGCTGACAGTCGTATGGGTATTTCCTTGTAGGTAATAACTGTTTTTCTCTTGCTGCTTTTAAGATTCTCTCTTTGTCTTTTGCTCTTGGCATTTTAATTCTGGTGTGTCTTGGTGTGGTCCTCTTTGGATTCCTTTTGTTTGGGGTTCTCTGTGCTTCCTGGACTTGTAAGTCTATTTCTTTCACCAGGTAGGGGAAGTTTTCTGTCATTGTTTCTTCAGATAGGTTTTTAATATCTTGCTCTCTCTCTTCTTCTGGCACCCCCATAATTCTTATGTTGGTATGCTTGAAGTTGTCCCAGAGGCTCCTTACACTATCTTCATATTTTTGGATTCTTTTTTCTTTTTCTTTTTCTGGTTGGGTGTTTTTTGCTTCTTGGTATTTCAAATCTTTGACTTGATTCTTGAGATCCTCTAGTCAGCTGTTGGAACTCTGTATAATATTCTTTATTTCAGTCAGTGTATGCTTAATTTCTAATTGGTCCTTTTTCATAACCTCGAGGGTCTCACTAGATTTCTTGAGGTTCTCACTAAATTTATCAGCGGTTTCTAGAAAATTCTTGAAAAACCTTATAAGTGTAGTTTTGAACTCTATATCCAGTAGTTTGCTTTCCTCCATTTCTGTCATTTGTGACCTGTTTCTTTGTCTCTGCATTTTTTATGCTTCCCTGTGTTGGTAGAGTGGCTTTCTGTGCTAGGTGTCCTATAGGGCCCAGTGGCACAGCCTCCCCAATTACCTGACGTGGACACTCTTGGTGCACCCCTTTGTGGTCTGTGTGCACAGTCTTTTTTTTTTTTTTAAATTTATTGCTTAAAGTATTACAAAGGGTATTACATATGTGTCCATTTTATCCCCCCGCCCTAGACAGTCCCCTAGCTTCCCCTATCCCCCAGTGTCTTATGTCCATTGGTTATGCTTATATGCATGCATACAAGTCCTTTAGTTGATCTCTTATCCCCCTACCTCCTGCCCCCCAACCCTCCCCGGCCTTCCTGCTGCAGTTTGACAATCTGTTTGAGGCAGCTCTGCCTCTGTATCTATTATTGCTCAAAAGTTTATAATGGTCTCTATTATCCATGAATGAGTGAGATCATGTGGTATTTTTCCTTCATTGACTGGCTTATTTTGTGTGCACAGTCTTGTTGTAGTTAAGCCTTGATTGCTGTTGGTATCACTGGGAGGAATTGACCTCCAGGCCAATTGGCTGTGAGAATCAGCTGTGTCTGCAGTGGGAGAACTTCTGTGAGACACCCTTCTGGGGCAAGACTTGCTTCAGTGGGGCTTTGGTGCTCACTGAGTCTGCCCCCTGAGTGTGTCCCTTATGCATCTGAGGAGTTGTAATCTGGATTGTCCCACTCTGACCACTGGGTACACTGGCTCTTGGATCTCTAGGGAGGTGCTAATTTAGCCTCTACCTAAGGCTACCCAGCAGGAGCTATGGAGAGATCTGCAGATTCCTCTTCTTTGTTTGGGGTTTGGATGTGCCCAGATGAGGCCCAGCTGTGAAGCATTGCATGCTGCTGTGGGGCCTTGGACCGTCTTTTGGAAGTTCTGGGTCTCTCTGACCCACCTGCAGTTTGTTAGGTAATTTTCAGATTGCAAAGGGCCAGGCCTTTCATATGCAAAAGCCTCTGCGCACAGCTTGAGTGGGGCGGGGTCTCGGGATCAACAGGGCGGAGCAATCAGCTATGGCTGATCCTCAGCCCTGCCCTAAGAGGCCCCGGGTCTCAATGTCCCAGTAATCGCTGCAAGCACCTCTGAGAGAAAGCCGCCCTTGAGTTCCGCCCACTGCCAGACAGTCCAGTTTTTCCCCGTATGAGTCTGGGTCCCCAGAGACTCACCCGGAACTGGAGTTCAGAGCAGTCGGGAGCTTAAGATTCCCTCCCAATTGAAAAAGACAACCACATCCTCAGTTGCCAGCCCTTTCCATGTTCACCTCCGTACCGCTGCACTTTACTTCCGCACCTCCTCTTAGTCTCAGTGTGCTTTTCTCTTTCCTTCTAGTTTAGAATGTCCACTCAGCCAGCCTTCCTGTGGTTCTGGATGATGTCCGTTTTGTCTTTTAGTTGTATTTTTGAAGTGGTTGTGTGAGGCAGCAATTTCCTCACAGGTGTTTACCTCATAGGTGTTTACCTCATAGGTGTTTACCTATGCCGCCATCTTGGTTTCTCAAATAATGTAATTTAATTAATGAACCAGTTCACATGAATTTTTTCATACATCTTTTGTAAATCAGGATGAACTGTCTATTTGGAGATAGAAAACCTTCTTTCTTATCCTGAAGTGTTGTGTGAAGTATATCTCTATATACACCCACACAGTTAGAAGAAATGTGTCTGTATAACTTGATCTTTTGTTTTGGATATTCCTGAGATTTGTTGGGAATATTGGTTGACTTCCTTTCTTGTGGTTGTTAAAATTACATGATTCCTTTATAACATCTTGAATTGTTGCCTTGGTTGTTACTTGACTCTTAGATTGTTTCTTAATGTTTTGGTTATGTTTTGCCTTCCCAGTTGACAGGAGGATAGAAATAGAATCTTTGGGGTCCCTCCTATAACTAGCACATTGCCTTTCTTAAACATGCTCAAGAGTGTTTTGTTTGAGATTCAGAGGGCCATAAATTTAAACATCACTGTGTGGTTTGTAAACATTACAAGTTTCTTCTGAAGGTATTTTTTGTCCTGTTTATGCAGGTAATCACTTGGTGTGGACTTTAATAATGACAAATCAAAAAATAGTTTAAGGCGTGATTTTATTAGTGTTCTTTTGACAATTTCCACATTAGGACCCCTGATGGCCATCACGTCAGGACAAATGCTCCTGGAGCGCTGACTCTGCCTCTCAGATTGTTCTCACCACATTGCACTCTGTATCATCTTTGTGTCCTCCACTAAGAAGTTGGCTCTTCAAGGACAGAGGCAGTGTTTGGTTAATGCTGGTCCCCCAACACCGAGATCAGTGCTTGGAGCCAAATGTTTATTAAATGGAGTATTGGCAAACAGAAGAGATCATCCTTTATAGTGTTTCAAGGTTCTTAAAAGGTACCTAATGAACAAAATAAACTGATGAACAAAAGAGACCCAGAGACATAGAAGCATGGAACAGACTGACGAATCTTAGAGGGAAGGTGGCGGGTTGGGGAGATGAACCAGGGGAATGTATATGCATAGCCTATGGACACAGGTGAAAGTGTAGTGAAGGCCTGGGAGGAGTGGGTGTGGGGTGGGGGGGGCCAATGGGGAAATAAAGGGGACATCTGTAATACTTTCAACAATAAAGATAATTTTTTTAAAAAGGCGATGCCTACCAAATCAACTGATGATTTACAGAATTTTTTTTTTAAATTTACTGGTTTTCTTTGTTCTCTCTCAGTAGTATTCATTTTATTTAGCAAACGTAAAACAATTTCTACATTCTAGACACTGTTTTAAGTACTACTTTAAAGATATTCGTTTAATCCTTGTCAGCAACCCAGTGAATTATTACTTACATCATTGTTGCTGTTACTGCACCCATATTACAGAAGAGGGAACTGAGACACTGAGGCAGGAAGTCACTTGGCCATGCTCACACTGCTTGTGTGTGATGGAGCTGCGACTTGAAGGCAGGCAGTCTGGCTCCAGAATCTAGGCTCTGAGCAGTTGTACCATGCTGTATCAAGGCAACCAAAAACTGGATTTGCTTTACCAAAGTAATGTTATCATGCATGGAGTACCTCCTGTGTACTCGAGTGGAAAGAACACTTTCAGAAGGCCTTGAAGATGAAACAAGAGTTGAACTAAATTAGCAAACATATTAAATGATTGTGATTATAATGTTTATTGAAAAAACACACCTTAAATAGAGAAAAGAGAGGGAAGAAAATAAAAGTAATAAGCAGTTAAGAGTATGAACTTGGGAGTCAAATCTGAATGTGAGTCCCAGCTCTACTGTTTAACCTCTCTAAGCCTCACTTTCCTTATCTGTAAAATAGAGATAATAATACCTAACTCATAGACTTCTATGAGTTTTAAATGAGATAATTTGGCTGTGGCCAGCAGCTCAGTGGTTAGAGCATCAGCCTGCTCACAGGAGGGTTGAGAATTCAATTTCTGGTGAAGGGCACATTCCTGGACTGCAGCTCAGATTTCTCCCCCCCCCCCACCCTCACCCCATCCCTGTCAGGCACATGTGGGAGGCAACCAATTGATGTGTCTGTCACATTGATGTTTCTCTCTCTCTTCCTCCCTCCCTTCCACTCTCTTTAGAACCAATGGGAAAAATACCCTCAACTTCTCAAGTGAGGATTCAAAAAAAAGAAAGAAAAAAAATGAGATATGTTTAATATGTGCCTAGTATATAATAAGAGTTCAACAACCATTATTAGTTATTGTAGAAGTCTCCTATAGTCTGTCTACACAGATGTAAACCAAAATTAATTTTAGACTGTAATGAAAATAAGAAGCACTTATTTGAACAAAAGGATCTGCAGCCTGGAATACAATTTGAGGTAGCAACCTGAATTGTGTTCCACCAAGACAAAGGGGAGACCACCTCTTGTAGTGAAAGTTCCTGCCAAGGTTCCCAGATAGGTCTATTTTATGTAAATGAGGCACCAAATTGTGCAGGTCTGATCGGACAGGACATGTCTCAGTCAATTGGTAGAAAGATGAAACCAGGGTTTCCCTGCAGTGTTTGTTGACTCAGGTGATAATAAACAAATAGAGCATTTTGTGGGTAGCTGAGGGTTTCGTCTGAGGTTCTCCCAGTTATAGAGTATGTGAGAAGCCCGTCAGCAAATGGCTCTTACAAAATGTGGGTCCTCTGTCGACCATGGAGAGTTCATCTCAGCAGATCAGTTCCTTCTTGGGATCCACATCAGATGAATCTTCCTGGGATCCATATTCCCCCTTTATGTAGAAATCCGTTGGCAGATAGTATTGATAGCCTATCATGTTTGTTTGTCTGAGGTGTGTGTTGTGCCATTTTGGTACTGGAATGGTTTGGCTACCTGCTGTTGGTTTATCTCCATTGGTGATACTCCCAAGATTGGGCTAGCCAATTGAGCAACTAGGGCCACCTACCTTTACGAGGTTCATCAGGTACCTGTTAAACCTGGAAGGTTTTTGAGGCAGATTTTGCCATGAGGCATTGAATTAGTGAGGCTTTAGCAAGACCTTTCATCATTGTCCTGTAATCTCTGGAATCCTATATAATAAAAGAGGAACATGCAAATTAACCATCACTCCGTCACTCTGCCACTCCACTACACCCACCAGCCAATCAGAGTGACTATGCAAATTAACCCAACAAAGATGGTGGTTAATTTGCATACGCAGGCGCGGAGCGAAGACTGAAGACGACTGAAGATGGCGGCGGTCACAGAGCTGGAGCAAGCAGGAGGCTTGGGTTGCTCCTTGCGATGGAGGAAGCCAAGCTTCCTGCAGGCCCTGGGCTCCGCTCAAGGAGTGGCTGGGGGTCTGGGTCGCAGGTGGCAACCCAGGCTTCCAGTCTGTCCTGGCCTTCACTGGAGGAGCTGGGGGGGGAAAAAAAGGAGGGGCTGTGAGAAGCTGAAGTGTAGGAGCCAAGCCTCGCTGCTGTGGCCAGACCAAAGGCCTGGGTCCCAGGTGCCGGAGGAAAACTGGTGCTGGCAGCCAGGGGAAGGAAGGCCTATTGCGCGAATCTTCATGCAACGACCACTAGTAAATAGTGTAAAAAGGAGTTGAAAAATAGGTACAGGCATTAATTCTGCAAACATTGGGTAAATCAATTGGCAAAAGACAATTATACTTATGAGTCTAGTTAGCCTGTATCTTTCTTTTACCCCCTCACCCAAGGATATGTTTATTGATGAGAGAGAGAGAAAGAGAGAGAGAGAAGAGGTGAGAGAGAAACATCACTCGGTTGCCTCTTGTACGCTACTGACTGGGGATTGAACCTGCAACCTAGGTATGTGCCTTGACCCGGAATCAAACCCACAACCTTTTTGGTACACAGGATGCCACTCCAACCAACTGAGTCACCTGGTCGGGGCTAGCCTGTATCTTCTTGATCCAGATATATATTCAAGCAACCTATTTATAGCAAGAAAAGAGTTCAAACCATTGTAAATTAAAGGAGGTAGTGACTGTATATCATTTTTATTCTTAGTGCAACCATCAACTTGAGTCTTTATAGGGGGTTTTATTCACCTGGTGATACAGAACAACAGCTTGACAATGAGGTACATTAAACAAATTAGGACACTGGTGAATAGTACACTTTGCAATCCAGACTTTAAAATAAAGTGGGCTCCCCAATTGCTGTGAGGCTCTGGAGGGATTTTTCAAGCAGGAAAATGCTTTCTTGAGGTTTTATAGTAACTGCTGCAGCTGTGGCCCTTCAACATGGGGATGCTCTACCCAGTGAGAATACATGCAAACCATCACGAGTCCATTGTTCTCCTTGAAAAGGGGACAATTGGATTAAAATCCACTTTCCAAATCACAAATAAGCCATTAGTCTCATCTTCCCCTTTTGTAAAGAGATTCCCTTACTTTAGCTATCTGTTTAATTGTTCCAGAAATTTAAATGGTTAGAAGCAAAATTTAGCTCTTATTAAGAGCATACTAATAGTACAGGAAAACTGTCATTTTAACACAGAGAGAAAGAACCAAACTCTAAGTTTGCATCAGCTTTTGATATTTTAATTCATTTTAATCATATTTTGCTGACCGCACATGTTAGAAAGAAGATGAGCCCCAAACCAGGGGTCCTGGTAGAATGCAAAGGATACTCGGGAGCCAGACAGCAAGGCAAATATCTTTACTTCTGCAGAGGGTGCACAGCCCACACAGGGTCTGGGCAAGCATGCACGCACACTGAGTAGGGGTCTGCTTGAGGTTTTATTTCTGACTCTTGATTGGCCAGAGTTTAGGCTCTCATTCTCGTGTGATTGGCTAATTTAAAGGAAAAAGGGAGAGGCTGACCTTTGCAGTTTCAAAATGGCAGTTGCCTAAACTCCCTACTCTGGCAGAAAATATTACTTCGTTTATTCTCACAACACATAAACTTTTTTCTCCAGATTTCTTTTCCTGCCTTGGCCAGTAGCTCAGTTGGTTAGAGTGTTGTCTCAGTATACTAAGGTTGCAGGTTTGATCTCTAGTAAGGGCACATAAAAAAATTAAACAATGAATGCATAAATAAGCAGAACAACAAATCTCTCTCTCTCTCTCTCTCTCTCTCTCTCTCTCACTCTCACACACACACACACACACACACACACACCACACACACTTTCTCTCCCCCCCTTCTGTCCCCCTACCCCCATTTCTTAAAAAAAAAAAAGTGAATAAAGAAAAGATTTTTTCCCACAAAATTTACAACTTTTCTTGTCTCTTCTTTTTTTTATAATATATTTTTTTTATTTCAGAGAGGAGAGAGAGGGAGAGAGAGATAGATACATCAATGATGAGAGAGAATCATTGATCGACTGCCTCCTGCATGCCCCCTACTGGTGATCGAGTGCGCAACCCAGGCATGTGCCCTTGACCAGAATCGAACCCAGGACTCTTCAGTCCGCAGGCCAACACTCTGAGCCAAACCAGCTAGGGTGACTTTGTCTCTTTTTACTTATTTGGAAATAACCAACTTAATTAAGATAAACCATTTTCTTTGAATTCTTTCAAAAATGCATTTCCGTGCCTTATACCTTCTTTTACTGAAAGCACATATTATTTCCTGCCATGTTAATTAGAATATTTATACCTTAGAAACCTTAATTTCTAATGATAACCAAAAAGCAAGCAGTCATCATTCTTAGATTGACAAATTTATGAATACATTTCATAGCCTCTAGAAATATAGGTTCTTTTACTGGCAAATATATTTATACTTTTTTAGAAACATGCTTTTCCAATAAAGTACAAAATGTTTTCTATAACAGAGCCAAATTTATCTTTCAATTTTTCTGTAAGAAGTCAAAGTAGAACTATTAACAAGTAATGTTTTAGTATTTTACCTTTTTGGAAATAATTTATTCAATGAATTTAACTTGACTCCTTTTTAAAAAAGAATTTATCTTCATTGTTGAAAGTATTACAGATGTCCCCCCCCCCCCATTAATTCCCTACATCCCACTCCTGCCCCCTCCCCAGGCTGTCCCCACCCTATTATCTGTCCATGGACTATGCACATATGCATATAAGTTCATTGGTTAATCTCTTTCTGCTCCCTCCTTCCCCTTCCTCTGAAATACTTGTCCGTTGCATGCTTCAATGTCTCTGGATTTTTTGTTGTTGTTGTTCATCAGTATATTTTGTTCATTAGATTCTACATATAAATGAGATCATGTGGTACTTGTCTTTTCTCTGACTGGCTTGTTTTGCTTAGTATGATACTCTCCAGGTCCCTCCATGCTGTCTCAAATGGTAAAAGATCCTTCTTTTTTTTTTACTGCTGCATAGTACTCTATGGTGTAAATGTACCACAGTTTTTTAATCCATTCATCTACTGATGGGCTCTTGGGTTGTTTCCAGATCTTAGCTATTGTAAATAATACTGCTATGGACACAGGGATGCATATATTCTTTCTGATTGGTGTTTCTAGCTTTTTTTTTTTTTTTTAATATATTTTATTGATTTTTTACAGAGAGGAAGGGAGAGAGATAGAGAGTCAGAAACATCGATGAGAGAGAAACATCGATCAGCCGCCTCCTGCACATCTCTCACTGGGGATGTGCCCGCAACCCAGGTACATGCCCTTGACCGGAATCGAACCTGGGACCCTTCAGTCCGCAGGCCGACGCTCTATCCACTGAGCCAAACCGGCCCCGGCAGTTTCTAGCTTCTTAGGATGTATTCCTAGAGGTGGGATCCCTGGGTCAAATGGCAGTTCCATTTTTAATTTTTTTCAGGAAACTTCACACTTTTCCACAGTGGCTGCACTAGTCTGCATTCCTATCAGCGGTGTACTAGGGTCCCCTTTTCTCCACATCCTCACCAGCACTTGTTTGTTGATTTATTGTTAACTAGAGGCCCGGTGCATGAAATTCGTGCACAGAGGGGGGGGGGTTTCCCTCAGTCCAGCACCCTCTCCAACTGGACATCCCTCTCGCAATCTGGGACTGCTGGCTCCTAACTGCTCACCTGTCTGCCTGCCTGCCTGCCTGATCACCCCTAACTGCCTCTGCCTGCCTGCCTGATCACTCTTAACTGCCCTCCCCTGCCAGCCTGGTTGCCCCCAATGGCCCTCTCCTGCCAGCCTGATCTTGCTCCCAACTGTCCTCCCCTGCCAGCCTGATCTCACCTCCAACTGCCCTCCTCTGCTGGCCAATTTGGTTCTGATTGGTCAGTTTCTATCCCAGTGTTAGAAGCAGCCATTGGCCTGCTAGGCAGCCATTGGCTCCCCACAGCACCCAGATTTGGTTCTGATTGATCAGTTCCTATGCCAGTCAGCGTCAAAAGCTCCACCTTCTTGCCCTAACCGGTTTGGCTCAGTGGATAGAGCATCAGCCTTCAGACTGAAGGGTCCCAGGTTCGATTCTGGTCAAGGGGATGTACCTTGGTTGCAGGCACATCCCTAGTAGGAGGTGTGCAGGAGGCAGCTGATCGATGTTTCTCTCTCATCAATGTTTCTAACTCTCTATCCCTCTCCCTTCCTCTCTGTAAAAAACCAATAAAATATATTTTTTTTAAAATGCTCTACCTCCTAGACAGCCATTGGTTCTTCACAGCACCCACATTTGTTTCTGATTGGTCAGTTCCTATGCCAGTCAGCGTCAAAAGCTCCACCTCCTTGCCCTAACCGGTTTGGCTCAGTGGATAGAGCATCAACCTGCGGACTGAAGGGTCCCAGGTTTTATTCTTGTCAGGGGGGATGTACCTTAATTGCGGGCACATCCCTAGTAGGGGATGTGCAGGAGGCAGCTGATCAATGTTTCTCTCATCAATGTTTCTAACTTTCTATCCCTCTCCCTTCCTTGCTGTAAAAAATCAATAATATATATATATATTTTTTAAAAAGCTCCTCCTCCTAGAGAGCCATTGGTTCTTCACAGCACCCACATTTGGTTCTGATTGGTTGGTTCCTATGCCAGTCAGCATCTCCAGGCTTATCTCTGGGCCTGATCAGAGAGGCAGGGCTGAATAAAGCCACTGCGTAGGCCGGGAGAGAAGGAAAGGCCCGGCTGCTGGTGAAGCTCCGTAAGAAAGAGGGAGAGAAAGAAACAGGCAAGTACTGATCAACAGCTGCCACTGAGGCTGCGGATCAGACCCTGCCTCTCTCTCTGGGTCTCAGCCCCCTGGGCAGTCAGTGCTGGGTCGCCAGACTGCAGCAGGGCAGTCAGGGCTGGGTCGCCACAGCAACCCAGTGCTGACTGAAGGATCTCTGGGTTGGTCAGCCTTTGTTCGTGATCGGTTGTTACAACCCTGGCCTTTTATATATTAGGATAGCCATCTGGCAGATGTGAGGTGGTACCTCATTGTCGTTTTAATTTGCAACTCTATGATGATAAGTGATGTTGAGCACTTTTTCATATCTCTCTTGACCATTTGTATGTCCTCTTTGGAGAAGTGGCTATTTAGGTCTTCTGCCCATTTTTTAATTGGGTTGTTTGTCTTTCTTTTGTTGAGTTGTATGAGTACTTTGTATATTTTGGAAATCAACCCCTTATCAGATATATCATTGCCAAATATGTTCTCCTCTCTTTTCATTTTCTTGATGGTTTCTTTTGCTGTGCAGAAGCTTTTTATTTTGATGTAGTCCTATTTATTTTTTCCTTTGTTTCTCTTGCTCTTGTATCGGTGACAATTCTGCTCTGTGAGATGTCCGATATTTTGCTGCCTACGTTTTCTTCTAGGATATTATGGTTTCATGACTTACATTTAAGTCTTTTATCCATTTTTAGTTTATTCTTGTGTGTGGCATAAGTTGGTGGTCTAGTTTCTTTTTTTTGCATGTACCTATCCAATTAACATGTTAAGTGCCAAGCCTTTTTGTCTTCCTTTTCGTTTCAGTCACTGGTAACTGACATGGCGCTTAACGTGTTAAATCACATTTATTGAAGAGACTGTCTTTACTCCATTGTATGTTCTTGCCTCCTTTTTCAAATATTAATTGAGCATAATGGCTTAGGTCGATTTCTGGGCTCTCTGTTCTGTTCCATTGATCTATATGCCTGTTCTTGTGCGAGTTACCAGGCTGTTTTGAGCACAGTGACTTTGTAGTATAACTTAATATTTGGTATTGTGGTCCCTCCAACTTTGTTCTTCTTTCTCAAGGTTGCTATTTGGGGACTTTTTATTTTTTTATCCATATAAATTTTTGGAGTATTTGTTCTAGGTCTGTGAAATATGCCATTGGTTTTTTGATAGGGATTGCATTGAATCTATAGATTGCTTTGGGTAGTATGAACATTTTAATTATGTTAATACTACCAATCCATGAATACAATATACTCTTCCACTTGTTTATGTCTTCTGTCTCTTTTCAATGTCCTGTAGTTTTCAGAGTCCAGGTCTTTCTTGGTTAAGTTTATTCCTAAGTATCTTAATTTGTTTGTTACAATGGTAAATGGGATTGTTTGTTTAGTTTCTCTTTCTGAGAGTTCACTATTGGTATAGGAAAATGCCATGGATTTCTGGGTGTTAATTTTGTATACTGCTACATTGCCAAATTATTAAACCTAGTAGTTTTTTGGTGGAGTCTTTAGGGTTTTCTATGTACAATATCATGTCATCTGTGAATAACGACAGTTTTACTTTCCCCTTTCCAATTTGGATGCCTTTTATTTCTTCTTCTTGTCTGATCGCTGTGGCTAGTACTTCCAGTAATATATTGAATAAAAGTGATGAAAGCAGACAACCCTGTCTTGTTCCTGTTTTCAGGTGAAATGGTATTAGTTTTTGCCCATTGAGTATGATGTTGACTGTAGGTTGTCATACATGGCCTTTATTATGTTGAGGTCTGATCCCTCTATTCCCACTTTGCTGAGAGATTTTATCAAAAAACGGTGTTGGATTTTGTCCAATACTTTCTCTGCATCAATTGATATGATCTTATGATTTTTGTCTTTCAATTTGTTTATGTAATGTATCATGTTTATTGATTTGCAAATAATGTACCAACTTTGCATCCCCAGAATAAATCCCGCTTGGTCATAGGGATTTGATCTTTTTAATATATTGCTGGATCCGATTGGCTAATATTTTGTTGAGGATTTTATCATCTGTTTTCATCAGAGATATTGGCCTGTAATTCTTTTTCTTTGTAGTATCTTTATCTGGTTTTAGAATTAGGGTAATGCTGGCCTTATGAAAAGAGCTTGGACGTGTTCCTTCCTCTTGGATCTTTTGGAATAGTCTGAGGAGTGTAGGTGTTAGTTCTTTGAATGTTTGATAAAACTCCTCTGTGAAGCCATCTGGACCAGTGCTTTTGTTTTCTGGGAGTTTAGTTTAGTTTTGTTTTGTTTTCTGCTTCAGTTTCATCAATTGTTATCGGCCTGTTGAGGTTTTTTTTGTGTGTGTGTGTGTGTGTGTTTTTCCTGCTTCTTCCTGATTCAGTTTTGGAAGATTGTATTTTTCTAGCTATTTCTCTGTTTTGTCCAGCTTGTCAGCTTAGAGTTGCTCATGGTGTGTTTTTTTTTACAGTCCTTTGTATTTCTGTGCTGTTAGTTGTTATTTCACCTCTATCATTTCTGATTTTGCTTATTTGGATCCTGTTTCTTTATTTCTTGATGAGTCTGGCTAGAGGTTCATCAATCTTGTTTATCTTTTCAGAGAACCAGCTCTTGGTTTCATTGATCTTTTGTATTATTATTTATTTATTTTTTTAGCCTCTATGCCATTTATTTTTGCTCTGATCTTTATTATTTCCTTCCTTCTGTTTACTCTGGGCTTTTCTTGTTATTCTTTTTCTAGTTATTTAAATTGTAGGGTTAGATTGTTCATTAGAAATTTTTTCTTATTTCTTGAGGTAGGCCTGTAGTGCTATGAACTTCCCTCTCAGGGCTGCTTTTGCTGTATCCCATAGATTTGGGGTTGTTGTGTGTTCATTTTCATTTGTTTCCAAGATGTTTTTTATTTCTTCCTTGATCTCATTGGTAAACCCATTTATTGTTTAATAACATGCTTTTTAGCCTCCATAGGTTTGTAAGTTCTGGGGTGTTTTTGTGGTTAATTTCTAGTTTTATGCCATTGTGGTTTGAGAAGATGCTTTATATGATTTCAATCTTGATTTTGTAGAGAGTTTGTGTCCTAACATGTGGTCTGTGTGTGAGACTATCCCGTGTGCACTTGAGAGGAATGTATATTTTGCAGCTTTGGGGTGAAATATTCTGTGAATGTCAATTAAATCCATTTGTTGTTTAGTATTGCAATTTCCTTGTTGATTTTTTTGTCTAGAAGATCTCTCTAGTGATGTCAGTGGGGTGGTAAAGTCCCTACTATGATTGTATTGCTGTCAATCTCTCCCTTAAAATCTTCCAGAAGATTTTTTACATATTTGGGTGCTCCTTTGTTGGATGCATATATGTTTATCAGGGATATATCCTCATGTTGTATCAACCAGTTTAGCACAGCAGTTCTCAACCTGTGGGACTTTGTATACTTCATGCCACTCTCTTCTGGCCTGCATAGTTTCTGTTGAGAAATCAGCTGACAGTCGTATGGGTACGCCCTTGTAGGTAACTAACTGTTTTTCTCTTGCTGCTTTTAAGATTCTCTCTTTGTCTTTTTCTCTTGGCATTTTAATTATAATGTGTCTTGGTGTGGTCCTCTTTGGATTCCTTTTTTAGGGGGTTCTCTGTGTTTCCTGGACTTGTAAGTCTATTTCTTTCACCAGGTAGGGGAAGTTTTCTGTCATTATTTCTTCAAATAGGTTTTCAATATCTTGCTCTCTCTCTTCTTCTGGCACCCCCATAATTCGTATGTTGGTATGCTTGAAGTTGTCCCAGAGGCTCCTTACACTATCTTCATATTTTTGGATTCTTTTTTTCTTTTTGCTTTTCCAGTTGGGTGTTTTTTGCTTCTTCGTGTTTGAAATCTTTGACTTGATTCTTGGGATCCTGTAGTCTGCTGTTGGATCTCTGTATATTATTCTTTATTTCAGTCAGTGTATGCTTAATTTCTAATTGGTCCTTTTGCATATCCTTGAGGGTCTCACTAAATTTTTTGGAGGTTTCTAGAAGATTCTTGAGTAACATTATAACTATGGTTTTGAACTCTATATCCAGTAGTTTGCTTTCCTCCATTTCTTTCATTTATGACATGTTTCTTTGTCTCCGCATTTTTTATGCTTCCCTGTGTTGATACAGTGGCTTTCTGTGCTAGGTGTCCTATAGGGCCCAGTGTCTCAGCCTCCCCAGTCACCTGAGGTGGATGCTCTTGGTGCACACCTTTGTGGGCTGTGTGCACAGTTATGTTGTAGTTAAGCCTTGATTGCTGTTGTAAGCACTGGGGGGAATTGACCTCTAGACCAATTGGCTGTGAGGACCAGTTGTGTCTACAATGGAAGAACTGCTGTGCTGGAAACACCCTTATGGGGCAGGACTTGCTTCAGTGGGGCTTTGATGCTCACTGAGTCTGCCCCCTGAGTGTGTCTCTTATGGATCTGAAGAGTTGTAATCTGGCGTGGTCTCACTTTGACCACTGGGTACACTGGCTCTTGGATCTCCAAGGAGGTGTAAAGTCAGCCACTGCCTGAGTCCACCCAGCAGGAGCTACAGAGAGATCTGCAGATTCCTCCTCTTTGTTTGGGGTTTGGAGGTGCCCACATGAGGTGCAGCTGTGAAGCAAGGCAGGCTGCTAACAAGCCTTAGGCCTTCTTTTGGAAGCTCTGGGGTTTTTTGACCCAGCTGCAGGTTGTTACATTAGGTTGCAAAAGCCTCTGCACACAGCTTGGGTGGGGTTGTAAAATGGGTGGGGCGTGGTCTCAGGGAATCGAGGGGTGGTGCAAACAGCAATGGTTGCCTGTCAGCCCTGCCCCGATAAGTCCCTGGGGTTCTGTGTCCCGCGGCCCCATGCAGGAACAATGAACGCTGCAAACATCTCAGAGAAAGCCGCCCTCGTGTTCCGGCCCACTGCCAGACAGTCCAGTTTCTCCCCGTATGAGTCTAGGTCCCCAGAGTCTCGCCCAGAGCTGGAGTTCAGAGCAGTCGGGAGTGTGTATCTCCCTCCCGATTGAAAAAGACCATAGTGTACCCAGTTGCCAGCCCGTTTTGCATACCTCCGTACCTCCGCTCTTTCGCACCTCTGCACCTCCTACCGGTTTCAATGCGCTTTTCTCTTTCCCTCTAGTTGTCAAACTTCCACTCAGCCAGCCTTCCCATGGTTCTGGATGATATCCGTTTTGTCTTTTAGTTGTAGTTTTGATGTGGTAGTGGGAGGCAGCAACTACAGGCGTTTACCTATGCTGCCATCTTGGTTCTCCCTTAGCACATCATTTTTTTTCTCTTTTCGTTTTCTTGATGGTTTCTTTTGCTGTGCAGAGCTTTTTAATTTTGATTTAGTCCCATTTGTTTATTTTTTCCTTAGTTTCTTTTGCTTTAGGAGATGTATCTATAAACATATTACTACGAGAGATGTCTAAGATTTTGCTGCTTATGGTTTCTTCTAGGAATTTTATGGTTTCACGACTTACATTTAAGTCTTTTATCCATTTTGGGTTTATTTTTGTGTATGGTGTCTTTGAATATGTGGACGTGTGTATTAAACAAGTATTTAAATGAAGGAGTCAAAGTAATATGGTCATAATATCTTAATTTTATTTTAGCTCCTTCAGTTTTTTTGGAGTGTGTGCCTTTGTTTTTTCTTTATATTCTGGTTACTTGGCAGTGTGTGTTGTTTTTACATTGGCTCTCCATTCTCCATCCTTCATACTTGTCATTGTCTCTTAACACATTTCGTACCGCTCAGGAGTTTTCTCGTGTTTCGCGCACCATCTGTTAAGGACCACTCACGAGTGTTCTCATTTTTCACGCCCACGGAAAAAGGAGCGAATCTAGATACTTATGTAAATTTTATTTGGTCCCTCTTCATAGAGGAAAACGTTTTACGCAGTACCAAACGTTAAAAAAGTACTAGGAACTTTAATTGTTTGTTTAATTGTTTTTGTAAATAAAAATGTTATAATTATTGAAAAACAACACCTAAAGTGCATTATGATGATTTAAATAACGTGCAGTTTGCCCAAAAACGTGCGGTCCCTGGCGTGTGTCTTAGAGATTTCTATGCTTGTACGCAATGTGTTTTAATATTTCTATCTCCTTTTACTTTGCATTCTAGGCGAGCTTCTTGGATTTGATCTTCATAGCCACTTGACAGTTCTGTTTTCTCTGTCCTCCAATATGCATTACAAAATTTTTCATCTCATGAGTATTTAATTCTGCAGTTGAATCTTTATGATCTTGGCAATCCTTGATCTCTCCCATTTCCTTTTTCCTCTCATCTTGTTTTGCATCTTGGATTAGTGTCTCTCTTAGCTTTCCATTTTTATTTCGTAAAGGCATGTCTTCTGCATTGAGGATGTCACACAATGTTCTATGAACTTCAGTCTATCTTGGAAGGAAGAAGTAATATTTGTCTATTATGTGCCAGAAACTTTACACATTAACTTCACAGTAACTATGGTAGGTCATATGTATTATCCTAATTTTACAGATGAGGAAACTGAGGCTCAGAGGCATTAAAACTTTTGCTCAAGCCCTGGCCGGTGTGGCTCAGTTGGTTGAGTGTCATCCCATACACCAAAAGGTCACCAGTTCAGTCCCCATTAAGGGCACATGCCCAGGTTGTGGGTTCGATCCCCAGTAGGGAGTGTGCAGGGGAAAGCTGATCAATGTTTCTCTCTCACATCGATGCTCTCTCTCTCTCCCTCTCCCTTCCTCTGTCTCTAAAATCAATAAAAATATTTTTTTAAAAAAGACTCTTGCTCAAAGTCACATAGTAAAATTGGGGATTTTGTGTGGCTCTTCTAGTTAGAGCAAAGGTTCCCTATATGCTCTCATTCCATGTAGCCTTCTCCAAGGGAGTATATGCACTGGAATCTTGTGGGGATAGGGCCAACATGATGTAAAAACACACTCAAAGTCAGATATAATCGCTAAGTCAAAGAGTTCTGAGAAATACTTGGGTAAACCTGAATGATTTCTTTACTTGTATTTATGTACACTTTTCAGTGGGGTGAGAATGTACTGAGAATACATTTAAAATAAATGGTATGGGCCCTAGCCAGTTTAGCTCAGTGGATAGAGTGTCAGCCTGCGGTCTGAAGGATCCCAAAGTTCGGTTCTGATCAAGGGTACATGCCCAGGTTGCGATCTCAATCCCCAGTAGGGGCGTGCAGGAAGTCGCCAATTAATGATTCTCTCTCATGACTGATGTTTCTCTTTCTCTCTCTCTTGAAAAAAAGAAAAAAATCCCCATTGAAATAGAGGCTTCATTACCAAGGCATGATTGATTAAATCATTAGCCTTTTGCACTTGAACTTAATTTCCAGTGTCTCTTTCCCAGAGGCTAGGGAATGGGGTTCTAGCCATCTAATCACCTGGTCGGTTCCCCCTAGCTACCAGCCTCCTTCTCTAGTGCTTGTCAACAGTCATGTCATTATTATAAACTCAGGTATGGTCTAAAGGGATATGTTTTGAATATCAAAAGACACCTATATTGCCCTAGCTGGTTTGGTTCAGTGGATAGATCGTTGGCCTGCGGACTGAAGGGTCCCAGGTTCGATTCCAGTCAAGGGCACATGCCCGGGTTGCGGGCTCGATCCCCAGTGTGGGGCGTGCAGGAGGCAGCTGATCAATGATTCTCTCTCATCACTGATGTTTCTATCTCTCCCTCTCCCTTCCTCTCAGAAATCAATAAAAATAAATAAATAGCAAAATTTTTAAAAATGTGTGTTTTTTTAAAGACACCTATATTGTTACAGCTTAGGAACTTTTAAGTGTTTTAGGTGCTCTTGTGCCCGAAATAGGGACAAAAACAAAATATATGTTTCTTTTAAAAAATATATATTTTTATTGATTTTAGAGAGATTAAGGGAGGAGATAGATAGAAACATCAATATGACTGGGAATGGAACCGTGACCTCCTGGTTCACAGGCAGTGCCGTCACTGAGCCACACCGGCTGGGCTCCATATTTCTTATACATCAGTGTCACACCAGATCAGAGGGAAAGAGTAACATGTGTCAAAGCACACTGTGGCCTTTCCCAGTAAAGCTTTTACCTGGAAGAAACATTCACTACATTCACCCACATGGATTGGCCAAAGGAAGTCTATGGGCTCTATCTGAGTTGAACAGGGTGGGGAAGGTCAATATGTCCATGTGCTTAGAAGGAGAAAAGTAAGTACAGTTGACTCTCGAACAACAAACCCCATTAGTGGACCTGCACAGTTCAAATCCATGTTGTTCAATGGCCAGCCCTACCACAGAGGCAGTGCTGTAGAAAAATTTTTCAAAATTATTCTTGAAAGCTAATCGGAGCCAGTGGTGAAAATGTGAGTTGATAGTGATTATTTAATAAGCCTTTGAGAACAGATCTGCAGTCCAAGATAAAGTCAGTTTTTAATAGTTTCTGTCTTGTTATAAAATGTTCCCAAGTTGTATTTTATTTCAGATTTGTGACTTAAAGTTGTTTCATTATCATTATTTGATAACTTTAGCAGACTTGGCTACATTTTAATGGTATTGTGGAGGTGTTTTTTTTTTTGTTTTGTTTTAAGTTTTGTTTTATTGCTTAAAGTATTACAAGGAGTATTATATATGTCTCCTTTTTTCCCCCTTCTTGTATTGTAGAGTTTTAATTCAAAATATTTTGTTCATTTTAATATAAGGAAATGAGACCAATGTCTTTTGATTTAATTTAAGGAGAGATTTATATGGTGGCTTTTTAATGTATTTAAAAATCAGTTTAGGTATTTTTAAGTAGCCTATTGATGACTTTTTGAAATTAGAAATTTTATTATATAACTAGAGGCCCGGTGCACGAAATTCATGCACTCAGGGGGCGAGGTCCTCAGCCCGGCCTGTGCCCTCTCACAGTCCAGGAGCCCTTGGTGGATGTCCAACTGATGGCTTAGGCCTGCTCCCCATGGGAGAGGCTCCTGCCACCACCACTGCACTTGCCAGCAGTGGGCCTGGCTCAGGGCTTCTGGCTGAGTGGCGTTCCCCCTGTGGGAGTGCACTGACCACCAGGGGCAGCTCCTGCTTTTGAGCATCTGCCCCCTGGTGGTCAGTCCATGTCATAGCGATAGGTCGTTCTGCCGCTTGGTCGATTTGCATATTAGCCTTTTATTATATAGGATTACATATTACTTTAATGTCTCATTTCCCAATATATGATAGTCACTTTTTAAAGTATGTTTAGGCTGCCTGGCTGCTGTTTCTCAGTGGTTGAGTTTCAACCTATGAACCAAGAAGTCACAGTTCAATTCCTTGTCAGGGCACATGCCTGAGTTGCAGGCTAGATCCCCAGTGTGGGGTATGCAGGAGGAAGTCGATCGATGATTCTTTCTCATCATTGATGTTTCTATCTTCCTCTCCCTCTCCCTTCCTCTCTAAAATTAACAATAAAAATATATTAAAGTATGTTTAGGCTAAAAATTTAGTCTTTTGGTATTACCCAACAATTTAAATATTTGAAGAAAAAGTAAAATCCTACTTTTTCAATAGTTTATCAGTATTAGTACTGAGTCCACAAACTATGAGAATAACAAAAGACCTACTCTTTTACTTGCTCTTAAATTCCAGTTATTGAATCATAAATGATACTCCATTTGAGATGATATTTTATGCAGAATATTTGGTGAATTATATTGAACTGTTAATATGATTTCTTCAGTTTTTAATCAGGATAAATTAATTTTTCAGGGTTACTGAGCTGTAAAATTAGATCTTGATGTCACTATTTATCTTCAGATGGTAACATGACATAATGGAGATTAGCATGGACTCTGAAAAGTTGAGGAACCGAAGCTCAAATAACAAGCAACTTTCAGTGCTAGGAAACACTTATATTTAACTCCACCTGTGCATGAAACGTAAATGTAGAGAACAAACTTGTTTACATATGTAATACCCAGCATAAGATGTAGAATCTTTTTCAAGATTTTAGAAGTTTCTTTCATCCCCCTTTCTGACTACTACCCTCAGAATTTCTTAATTTTCTGACCTTTATAATCATTGATAGTACTATCAGTTCATGAAATTCATATCAGTGGATTTATATGATGTATTCTCATTTATGTCTCACTTCTTTTGCTCAACATAAAATCTATGAAATTAACTCATATTGTTCTTCATATCAGGATTTTATTTTTTTTTGTAGGTGTGTAGTATTCTATTGTTTGAATTTATTACCACTCTTCCATTTTCCTGTAGGCAGATTTGTAAGTTGTTTCTAATTTAAAAATATTATGAATAAAGGTATGCTAAACATCCTTTCACATATGATTTTGAGGATCTAAATGCTCATGTCTTTTGGATATATAAAAGCAGTAAATTTAATAACTCACGCTGTAGGCATATGTTTAGATACAGTTCTGCATCCTTTTATCCAAGTTATACAACCACCTGCAGTGAATGAGAGTTCCAGATCCTGCAGTTACTTGGAAATAATTAATATTAGAAACCCATTTAATTTTAGCTACCCTGGTAAGTAAGTAATGGAAGAATAAATTTGAGTTTACCTGGAGAGATGATATTGAATATATTTCATCTATTTTTTGAGATTTGGACATTATTCTTTATCAATTCTTGTTTACATTTGTGTTTTCTCTTTCCTGAGGTGCCGTGATTTTCCTCATATTGCTGAAGGATATTTTCACTGGAAATAGGACTCTGTTGACAGTTCTTTTATTTTTAGACTTTATAGTTTCTAATGGAAAACCTATTGTCAGGAGAATTACCTTTTCCTTATAGTGTTATTTGTCATTCAGGACTTTCAAGATTTTTTTCTTTGTTTTTATTTTTCAGAAGTTTGACTATGATGTGGGTGTTGCTATCTTTGGGTTTATCTCATTTTGTATTTCCTCACCTTCTTAAAATTGAGGATTTTTGTCTTTTAACCAATTGGAAGAATTTTCAGCCATTATTTCTTCAAGTACTCTTTCAGCTCCATCTCCTTTCTTTTTTTCTTTTTTCTTTTTTTTAATATATTTTTTAATTGATTTTTTACAGAGAGGAAAGGAGAGGGACAGAGAGCCAGAAACACAGATGAGAGAGAAACATTGATAAGCTGCCTCCTGCACACTCCCCACCGGGGTTGTGCCCGCAACCAAGGTACATGCCCCTGACCGGAATTGAACCTGGGACCCTTCAGTCCGAAGGCCAATGCTCTTTCCACTGAGCCAAACCAGTTAGGGCAGCTCCATCTCTTTTAATTTCTTCCTGGACTCCAAATGTTACAGTTTTATTTATTTATTTTTGTTGTTGTTATGACTCCACTGGTTCCTGTGGTTCTGATCTTTTTCTGTTGTTGTTTTCAAGCCCATGTTCTCCCTATTCTCATTGGATATTTTTATTGTTATATTTTCTAGTTCCCTGAGTGTTTCCTTTGTTCCATCCATTCTGCTTTGAGCCTATTCACTGAGTTATTTATTTCAGTTATTATATTGTTCTTTACTATAATTTTCATTTGGCTCTTCTTTATAGCTTCATTTTCTTTGCTGAGACTTTCTATTCACTTGCCATAACTTTCTTTTTTTCCCATTTAAGCGACTTTCAGTGATTTAAAGATGTTCAAAATCACTCATGTAAAGATTGTTTTGATGGCTACTTTAAACTTATCATCAAATAACTCTGTCATCTCTACTATGTCAGGGTTAGTATCTGTTATCTTTTTTATTCAGTTTTAGATTATTCTGCTTTTTTATGAATAATTTGATAATTGAAACCTAGAAATTTTGAGCATTATGAAACTCTGGATCTTTTTCAAACCTGTGTTATCTGGCTTTGCTTTGATACTGCTTTGGTAAGGGAAGGGTGAGATGCCACCTCATTATTTCAGGAAGAGAGTAGAAGTCCAGGTTCCCCACTTGGCCCAAGGTTTGTAGGTGTGTGTGTCAGGGGAGGGGGATGGGTATTCATTATTGTTATGAGATGGTGGGAGTTCTCGCTCCCTGCTCTTCTGCCAATATCTCCCCATGTGGAGGGATAGGTCTGCCTTGTTTCTATTTCTTATGGTTTCCACTTACATGACCTAGGACTGACTCCCGCCCGGCACGGCCGGACCCGGGACTGGCTTGATGTTTCTCTCTCTATCTCTCTACCCCCTCCCTTCGTTCCACTCTCTCTAAAAAATCAATGGGGAAAATATCCTTGGATGAGGATTAACCAACAAAATGAGAGAGAGAGAGAGAGAGAGAGAGAGAGAGAGAGAGAGAAAAACACCGTGACAGAGTGACTTCAACATTTCTGAATTTGAAAAGTTGCTGTAGGTGATTTCTTAAAGAACTGTCTAGCCTGTGATTCTGTGTTATCCACCACTTAATAAAAAATAATAGAGTCAAAAGAGATTTAAGTTTTCTTGCTTGGGATGTTGTTAAAATGACAGTAGTCCAGGGAAGATCTGTAATAGGGGAGCATTTGAAAGATAAATAGCTCTGTTTAAATATGATTAATTTGTCAGGATGAGATCTCTTACTTAATAAAGGTATTTTACAACCAGACACCTTGCACTGAACTGTGTTTGACAAATAGTAGGCTGTCAGTAAATACTTGCTCAAAGAGTGAATGAGTGATGTGAGAGAAATCAGAATCATCAGTGGGACAGTTTAAGGATAAAACCCAGGATAGTAGGCATTGAGCTTTAGAAAGTACAGAGAACTGAATTATTCTCAGGGTATGAAAGAGGACCCAAGACTAGTGAAATATGTGGTTTGAAATACTTTAGCTAAAAAGGGAGGAAGATCTTTCTGGAAAAGAAATTACTGGAAAAATTGTACCTGCAGTCTTTTATGCCCACTAGGAAATTTTAAAATAACCTAGGGCTATTCTTGGATAAGCCCACAATGATTACATTAAAAGAAGCTTCCCAATGAAAACATATTTGGGATAAACCACATATTAACACATTTTTCTTCTCTGAGTTTTTCTGTTCCTTGTTTTTTTCTCCATCTTCACATCTCTAACCATTGCATAGAAGTAACATAACCTAGTGTTCTTAGCTTATTTCATTCTTAGTTAATAAGTTGGTATTACTATTGGTTTATCTGATACCCACTCTAGTGTGTGTATTTTTAATTTAAATCTTGCTTTTTTGTGCAAATGGGAGATTCAAGTAGAGAGAGATATGGCTTCTTTAGAATGAGAGCTATTACAGCCTGTGTGGAAGCAAAGATGGGTAGTGTAGAACTGGTCAAGGCATAGCTAGAAGCTATGAATTGACCCAAGTACAGTGGGGCCTTGACTTACGAGTGTCCCGACTAACGAGTTTTCGAGATATGAGCCGTCTTTCGGCCGATTTTTTGCTTTGAGTTGCGAGCTGAAATTCGGGTTACGAGCCAGCTTCAGATACCCCACCGCTAGTTGGCGCAGCGAACGTCACCGTGAACGCCACAACATCAGCCCAGCATCACGCGTCTCACTCGTTCACTTTAAGCGGTTGTGCTTGCATTTGTGCTTGCAGTTATTTTGCAAAACTTCGTCTTTTCAACCATGGATCTGAAGAAAGTAAGTGTGAAGGACAGTGCTGAGAAGAAGAAGCGGATGATGTGCATTGAATTAAAGAAAGAAATTATTGAGAAATATGACCAAGGTGTTCGTGTAATCGACTTGGCGAAGCAGTACGAGCGTAGCACTTCTGCGATCTGCACCATACTGAAGCAGGAGGAGTCGATACAGGCTACAACTCCAGCCAAGGGCGTTAAAATAATTTCTAAACAGCGGACATCTATCCATGAAAATATGGAGAAGCTGCTAATGGTGTGGTTAACGGAGAAGCAGCTCGCGGCAGGAGATCCAGTGACGAAGGCTATAACCTGCGAGAAGGCACGAGCTATTTACGCTGATTTGCTGCAGCGGACCCCAGGCACTTCAATGGACGAGGCATCGGGTGAGCCGTGTAGAGCCAGTCGGGCTGGTTCGAAAATTTTAAAAAGAGGACCGGCACTCACTCCGTTGTCAGACACGGTGAGGCAGCGAGCGCGGATGTAAAGGAAGGTGACACCAACGAGCTCATCGAGGAGCACTCCGAGGAACTGGCAGCGCAGGAGCTAAAGGAGCTCCAGACGCAGCAGCACACGGAGGTTTTGCAGGAAATAGATGACACGGAGGAGGAGGAGGAGGTTATCGCTATAAGTGGGATAAAGGAAATGTTGGGAATGTGGGAGAAACTTTCAGACTTGATTCAGAAGAAACACCCAGAAAAAATTGCAACTGGGCGTGCGATGGAGCTATTTAATGACACTGGCCTAACTCATTTCAGAAATATTCTGAAAGGGAGGATGGAACAGATCTCATTGGACAGGTTTTTATCGAAAACTCCTGTAGATGAAAGTGATGAAAGCGTGGCGAAAAGGGCAAAAATCAGCAAATAAAATTCTGTTATTCAGTTATTCAGTTCAGCCTTTCTCCTCCAACTCCATCAGCATCTTTAACTTGTTTGATCTCCAAGGTAAATGCGGTACATTAAACTTAATAAAACAAGTTTACTGCACTACATTCTATTGTTCAATATTGTGTTTTTATACAATATTCGTTATTTTTAAATACATTTTTCTTATTTAAAAACATTTAACAAAACAATTGCGGTGTTTTTTGGGTGTCCGGAATGGATTAATGGCATTTCAATTCATTGTAATGGTGAAAATTGATTTGACATATGAGTAATTTGAGTTACGAGCTCCGTCACGGAACGAATTAAACTCGTAAGTCAAGGCCCCACTATGGTTTGAATTTACCCAAGTTGAGTACAGTACAAACTGCCACAGCAAATAAAGGTGGGGATGGGGAATCACTGTGGGGGATGTGATGGTTATGGTGTCAACGTGATATTTTATTTATTTTTAAGATATTTTAATTTTTTTCAGAGAGGAAGGAGATGGAGAGATAGAAACATCATTGATGAGAGAGAATCATTGATTGGATGCCTCCTGCATGACCCCTACTGGGGATTGAGCCCTGACCAGGAATCGAACTGGTGATCTCTTGGTTCCTGGGTCGATGCTCAACCATTGAGCCACGTCCTGCTGGGCAACAGTGATATTTTATAGAGGTAGGTTCATCCTACTGTGAGAAAGCAAGTTCTTTGAATTCTCCAAACCTTCTTCCTCCTGTGAAATGGGGAGATCATATCTACCTTATGGGATTGTTGTGAGGATTAAACAAAAGGATTGTAAAGCAGTTAGAGTGCCAGCAATTCGCAAACTATTATAAATATTAGCTTTTATTATAGTAGTAATTGTAATAATAATGAGAAGGGTTGGTAGAAAGGGTGTGCTTTGAAAGGGGAGGGGATAAGTGGAGGGAAGAGAGAAGATGGATGGAGATAAGATAAAGTAGAAGATACAGTTCCTGTATCTGAGGATATTGTAGTCTAGCTGCCGAGAACATATGTAAATGTATAGAATAGTTAGTGAGGAAACTGTTACATGAGTTCATATCCTTTAAGAAAGATGACTCTGCCATGAAGAGTGGAAAGACAGCAAGTGCTGTCATTCCAGTGCAGCCAAGGTCAGGTGGTGATATATATGAAGTGCCTAACACACGGACAGTCCTCAGAGGATAATTATTTTCCACTTATGTCATTTGTAGAGGAAAAGCTGACTAGCTGAGGGGGATAGGGAAGGCATAAGCTGGGTCCATAGAAGGTGGTTTGGACACGTAGAAAAAAGGGAAGAAGTGTTTCAGACAGACAGCAGAAGTAAAAGGTGGGTATCAGCAAGGCATGCAGCTCTTCATTGGTACACTCAATATCTGTTGACTCCTACTCTTGCCTTTTGGTAATCTATTTGTAATTTTTAGAGATTATCTGTGTTTGCTCCTGCTTGGGTCACTTGCCCACCTCTGGGCCATCAGTAAGTTGTGGCCTAGGGTCTGGGACCACACTTTGCTAATTTGGTGACACTTGGTAATCAAGTGGGTGGTTGAAGGTGGTGGTAGAGGGATAACTAAAATCTGCAGTTTACATTAGGGTTCATTCTTTGTGTTGAACTTCTATGGGTCTTGACAAATGCACCATTAGTGTAGTATCGGACAGAACAGTTTCATTGCCCTAAAGATCCCCTGTGGCCCACCTATTCATGCTTCCCTGTTTTGAACCCCTGGCAGCCAGTGTGACCTTTTCACTGCCCCCATAGTTTTGCCTTTTACAAAATGTCATATACTTGGAATCATACAGTATATAGCTTTTTTAGATTAGGTTCTTTCTCTTAGAAATATGCATTTAAGGTTCCTCCAGGTCTTTTTGTGGCCTGATAGCTCAATATTTTCCCCCACTGAATAATATTTCATCATCTAGATGTCCCTCAGTTTCTTTTTTTAAAATATATTTTATTGATTTTTTGCAAAGAGGAAGAGAGAAGGATAGAGAGTTAGAAACATCAATGAGCGAGAAACATCGACCAGCTGCCTCCCGCACACCCCTCACTGGGGATGTGCCCACAGCCAAGGTACATGCCCTTGACCGGAATTGAACCTGGGGCCCTTCAGTCCGCAGTCTGACGCTCCATCCACTGAGCCAAACCGGTCAGGGCAAGTCCCTCAGTTTCTTTACTCATTTCCCTATTGAAGGACATCTTGCTTGCTTCCAAGTTTTGGCAATCCTATATAATAAAACCCTAATATGCAAATTGACCGAATGGTGGAACGACTGGTCGCTATGACACGTACTGACCACCAGAGGGAAGACCTCAACGCAGGATCTGCCCCCTGTTGGTCTGTGTGCTCCCATAGGGGGAGTGCTGCTCAGCCAGAAGCCAGCTCACAGTTGGCATGTGCAGCAGCAGTGGCGGGAGCCTCTTCACCTCCGAGGCAGCACTAAGGACCCCTTGGGGGATGTCTGCCTGCGGCTTAGGCCCACTCCCTGCAGGTGGAGTGAGAGGGCACAGGCCGGGCTGAGGGACCCCCCTACCCCCCCCCCCCCCCCCCGGCATGAATGTCATGAATGTCTAGTTATGAATAAAGCTACTAAACATCTGTGTGCAGGTTTTTGTATGAATGTAACTTTTCAAATCATGATAACATAACATTTGGGTAAATAACCAAGGAATATGATAGATGGATTGTATGTTTAGTTTTTTGTTTGTTTTTTTTACAGAACTGCCAGACTGTGTTCCAAAGTAATTGTACCATTTGACATTCTCAGCAGCAGTGTATGAGCATTTTAGTTGCATAGCATCCTTGCCAACACTTTGGATAGCCAATCTTTTGGAATCGCATTGTGGTTTTGATTTGCAGTTCCAAAATGACTAATGATGATGAGCATCTTTCATATGTTTATTTGTCATTTATATATCTTTTTTGTGTGTGAAATGTATATCCAAATCTTCTGCCCTTTCTTTATTAGGTTGCTTGTATTTTTAATTAGATTGTAAGAGTATTTTACCAATTTTAGATACAAATTCCTTGTTAAAGATATGTTTTGTATATATTTTCTCCTAGTGTGTGGCTTGCATTTTTATTTTTTTCAGAGTGTGTTTTGAAGAACATAAGTTACTAATTTTTTTAAATTGACTTCAGAGAGGAAGGGAGAGGGAGAGAGAGAGAGATAGAAACATCAATGATAAAAGAGAATCATTAATCAGTGCTTCCTGCAGGCCCAGGCATGTGCCCTGACTGGGAATTGAATCCTGACCTCCTGATTCATAGGTCAGTGCTCAACCATTGAGCCACTCTGGCTGGGCTAAGTTACTAATTTTGATGAAGTAGAATGCATTTTTCTTTTTAAAATTTATACTGTTGCTCTTCAAAAGACACTAAGAAAATGAAATCTTTGCCAGACTCAAAGTTACCACTTTTTTTGCAGTAGTTTTATCACTTTAGTTTTTTATATTCAGATCCTTGATGTATATGAGTTAATTTTCATATGTTATGAAGTAAGGACTGAGGTTTCCAATTGTTCTGCCACCATTTATAGAAAATATTTGTCTTTCCCCATAACTCTAGCACCTTGTCATTGACCTACAATTTTTGTACCATACTAGTGGCCCGGTGCACAAAACTCGTGCACAGTGGGCGGGGGAGGGGGGGGGCCCTAAGCCCAGCCCGTACCCTCTCCAATTGGGGAACCCTTGGGGGATAACTGGCAGTTGGACATCCCTCTCACAATCTGGGACCGCTGGCTCCTAACCGCTCTCCTGCCTGCCTGCCTGATCGCTCCCTAACTGCCTCTACCTGCCTGCCTGATCACCCCTAACCTCTCTGCCTGCCTGCTTGATCGCCCCTAACCTCTCTGCCTGCCTGCCTGATCGCCCCTAACTGCCCTCCCTTGCCGGCCTGATCTCATCCGTAACTGCTCTCCCCTTCCAGCCTGATTGCCCCTAACTGCCCTCCCCTGCCGGCCTGATTGTGCATCCAAGTGCCCTCCCCTGCTGGCCTGGTCACCCCCAACTGCCCTCTCCTGCTGACCTGATCTCATCCCCGTCAGTCTGATCTCGCCCCCAACTGCCCTCCCCTGCCGGCCTGATAGCCCCTAACTGCCTCTGCCTTGGCCCCCACCACCATGGCTTTGTCCGGAAGGAAGCTGGACGTCTGGAAGATGCCCAGTCGACCCGGTCTAATTAGCATATTACCCTTTTATTAGTATAGATAGATTATATAGGATAGGATTACTTAAATGGGGGGTGCCTTTTTCAGCAGGAGGAGATGCTCTTGGCAGACAAAAATACATAATCCCTATATCTGTACTGATAGCCAGCCATATGCACTATACTGCCAAACCGGTCATTAAAAAATTGAACTGCTTTCTTACATCTTACACCAAACAGTTGTTGCCCTTAAAATCCCTCCTCAGCTCCCACTTTAGGTTCTGCCTTCACAGTTCACCCAGATTAGGTTCTGATTGGTCAGTTTCTATGCCAGTCAGCGTCAAAAGCTCTGCCTCCTAGACAGCCTTTGGCTCCTCGCAGTTCGCCCAGATTTGGTTCTCAATGGTCGGTTTCTATGCCAGTCAGCGTCAAAAGCTCCACCTCCTAGGCAGTCATTGGCTCCTCACGATTTCTATGCCAGTCAGTGTCTCCGGGCCTATCTCTGGGCCTGATCAGAGAGGTGGGGCGTATCAGCAGCTGCCCCAGGCTGCTGGCCTCTTGGAGAGCGAGAGAGGCGTGACTGCTGGTGAGGCCTGGAAAGAGAGAGAGGCAAGGGCTGATCAGCAGCTGCCACGGAGGCTGCCGATCAGCCCCTGCTTCTCTCTCTGGGCCTTACCAGCAGCCACGGCAGCTCCTGACCAGCCCCACCTCTCTCTGTCTCCAAGAAGTCAGCAGTTCAGTCTGCTCGCCAGTCCCTGCCCAACCGAGCCTGCTGTGTATGCAGCCTGGCATTTGGTCATCCCTTTGTTTGTTTTGGATGTTACAGACTCTTTATAAATATGTAGATATTTTACCAGTTGCAGTGTATAATTCTGGTAGTTTTTAGTAATATTTATAGAGTTATGCAACCATCATTGCAGTCAATTTTAGAACATTTTCGTTATATCAGAAAGATGCCTCGAACCCTTTGCCATCAGCCCCAAATTCTCCCATCTCTCTCCTTTCTCCACCCACCCCCCTATCCTTCTATCTTTCCAGCCCTGGGTGATCCCTAGTTTACTTTCAGTGGTTCTTTTTTTTTTCTTTATTGTTGAGAGTATTACAGATGTCCTCCTGTTTCCCCCCCATTGTCTCTCCCCACCTGGTTCCTGCCCTGCCCCATAGGTAATGCCTATCCTATATAATAAAGAGCTAATATGCTAATTAGACCGAACAGCAGAACAGCCGTCTGGACGACTTTCCGGACGATCTTCCGGACCAAGCTGGGGCTGTGAGGGCCGAGCCCCTTGCACAAGTTTTGTGCATCGGTCCTCTAGTATGCATATAAGATCTTTGGATAATCTCTCCCCATCCTCCTTCCCCCCTTCCCTCTGAGATTCATCAGTCTGTTCCATGTTTCCATGCCTCTGGTTCTATTTTATTAATCAGTTTATTTTGTTCATTAGATTCCTTGTTTGTTTATTTTGATACAGTGGGGCCTTGACTTAGGAGTGTCCCAACTAACGAGTTTTTCGAGATACGAGCCATCTCTCGGCTGATTTTTTGCTTTGAGTTGTGAGCTAAAGTTCGGGTTACGAGCCAGGTTCAGATACCCCACCGCTAGTTGGCGCAGCGAACATCACAGTGAACGCCACAACATCAGCCCAGCATCACGTGTCTCATTCGTTCACTTTAAGATTTGACATATGAGTAATTTGAGTTATGAGCTCCGTCACAGAACGAATTAAACTTGTAAGTCAGGGCCCCACTGTATTTAGATTTAGTTGTTGGTAGATATGTATTTATTGCCATTTTATTGTTCATATTTTTATCTTCTTAAAGAAGACCTTTTAACACTTCATGTCATACCAATTTGGTGGTGATGAACTCCTTTAGCTTTCTCTGGTCTGTGAAGCTCTTTATCTGACTCTCAAGTCTAAATGATAGCTTTGTTGGGTAGAGTAATCTTGGGTATAGGTCCTTGCTCTCCATCACGTTGACTATTTCTTGCCACTCCCTTCTGGCCTGTAAAGTTTTTGTTGAGAAATCAGCTGACAGTTGTATGGGCACTCCCTTGTAGGCAACTAACTGCTTTTCTCTTGCTGCTTTTAAGATTCTCTCTTTGTCTTTAACCTTTGGAATTTAATTATGATGTGTCTTGGTGTGGTCCTCTTTAGGTTCTCTTGTTTGGGTCTGTGCTTCCTGGACTTGTAAATCTATTTCTTTCACCAGGTAGGGAAAGTTTACTGTCATTATTTTTTCAACTAGGTTTTCAGTTTCTTGTTCCCTCTCTTCTTCTTATGGCACCTCTATGATGCAAATGTTGGTACATTTGAAGTTCTCCCAGAGGCTCCTTACACTGTTTATTTTTTAAAATACTTTTTTTTTAATTGATTTCCGAGAGGAAGGGAGAGGTAGAGAGAGATAGGAACATCAATGATGAAAGCGAATTATTGATTGGCTGCCTCCTGCATGTCCCACACTAGGGATCAAGCCTGCAACCTAGGCATGTGACCTTGACTAGAATTGAACCCGGGACCCTTCAGTCCTCAGGCCAATGCTCTATCCACTGTGCCAAATTAGCTAGGGCTATATTCATATTTTTTTATTCTTTTTGCTGTTCTGATTTGGTGTTTTCTGCTTCCTCATATTTCAAATTACTGATTTGATTCTCTGTGTCCTCTACTCTACTGTTGATTCTCTATAAATTATTCTTCATTTAAATTAGTGTATTCTCCATTTCTGTCTGGTCCTTTTTTATGTCGTTGATATTCTAAGTTCCTTGAAGTTGTCACTAACTTCCTTAAATATTTCATTAAGTTTCTTGAACATCCTTGTAACCATTGTTTTGAAGTCTGTATCTGGTAGTTTGTTTGCTTCCATTTCATTTAGTTATTTTTCTGGAGATTTCTTCCGTTCTTTCATTTGTGACATGTTTCTTTGTGTATGCATTTTGGCTGCTTTCCTTTGGTTGTTCCTCTGTATTAGGTAGAGCTGCTATAGCTCCTGGAATTGTTGGAATGGCCTTGTGTTGTAGGTGTACTGTAAGGTCCAGTTGCTCAGCTTCCCCTGTCACCTGTGCTGGGCACTCTAGGTGCACCCATATGTGGCCTCTATGCACTGTCCTGTTGTATTTGAGCCTTGCTTGTTATTGGCATCACTGGGAGGGATTGACCTCAGATCAGTTGGCTGTGTGGCTCAGCTATGACTACAGGGGAAGAGCTGCTGTGCAGGAGACACCACTATGGGGCAGGACTTGCTTCAGTGGGGCTTTGGTGCTCTCCAAGTCTTCCCCTTGAGTGTGTTTCTTGTGGATATGGTAGGTTTGTAATCTGGCATGGTCTGAAGCTGACCACTGGGTGCACTGGCTCTGTGACCTCCAGGGTGGTGCAAAGTCAGCTACTGCTTGTGCCCTCCCTGGGGCCACCCGGCACAAGTTACAGAGTGATTTGCAGATGGCTGCTACTTGTGTTGGGTTTGGAGGTGCCCAGGAGAGGCCAAGCTGTGAACTAAGGCAAGCTGCTAGTACCGGGCCTGGGGCATCTTAATGAGAGGTATGGGGCATGCTGAGGTCAGCTGTTGCTTGTTTGAAAGATTTTAGATGAGCCAGGACAGTCTATTCAAATGGAAAGACCACTGCAAACAGCTTGGGTGGGGTTTAAAATTGGATGGGTCTGGGTCTCAGGGAGTCACCAGGACCAGGTGAACAGTGTCAGCCAGGCTAATGGAAACTCAGATATGGCGCCTGTCAGTCAGCTCTGTGGTGGGGGAGGTCTCAACATAGGAACAATGACCTCTACTTTCACTTTTGTCTAGGAGAAAGCTGTCACCCTCCCACCCCTGATGCCAGACAATTTAGTTCCTCCCCATATGTCCCTGGATCCTTTCAAGCCTCAGCCCCAGCTCTGGAGCCCAGAGGGATTGAGTCCAAGTAAGTCCATGTGCCAGCCCTTTAAGAGGAACTGCCTGGATCTCCAGCAGCCTACATGTCACTCAGCCACAATCTCTGCTTCTTTTTACAACCCAAAGTTATGGGGACTTTCTTCCTGGAACTGGAACCTGGGTTGAAGGGTCTGATGTAGGGTTGGGACCCCTCACTGCTCACATGGACCTCCACAACCAAGATATGCCTCCCAATTAAAAAAACCACACTATATCTGGGTATCAAACCAGCCCATTTCGTGCCTCCACCCCTCCTACTTGTCAATGTGGCTTCTTTAATTCTCTAGCTGTAGGACTTCTGTTCAGCCAGATTTCAGGCAGCTCTGAATGATGGTTATTTTGTGGTTTAACTGTAATTTTGATGTGGTTGATGGAGAGTGTGAATGCTTCTTTACCTATGCTGCCATCATTTTTTTTTTTTTAATGTCTTCCCTCTGAGGTTCTACAGTCTGTTCTGTGCCTCTGTGTCTCTGGATCTATTTTTTTTTCCATCAGTATATTTCATTAGATTCCACATATGAATGAGATCATGTTATACTTACCTTTCTCTGGGTTATTTTGCTTAGCATAATGCTCTTCAGGTAAATCCATGTTGTTGCAAATAGTAAGAGTTTCTTTCTTTTTTATAGCTGCATAATATTCCATCGTGTAAATGTACCACAGGTGTTTTATCCTCTCATTTGTTGATGGACACTTGG
The DNA here is from genome assembly GCF_014108235.1 of Myotis myotis. NCBI lineage: Eukaryota > Metazoa > Chordata > Mammalia > Chiroptera > Vespertilionidae > Myotis > Myotis myotis. The sequence goes on along the minus strand of NW_023416390.1, from coordinate 93,009,218 downwards.
GCTATTTCCAGATCTTAGCTATTGTAAGTTGTGGTGCTATGAACATAGGAGTGCATATGTTCATTCTGATTGATGTTTCAGGTTTCTTAGGATATATTCCTAGAAGTGGGATAATTGGGTCAAATGGGAGGTCCATTTTTAATTTTTTGAGAAAACTCCATACTGTTTTCCACAGTGGCTGCACCAGTCTGCATTCCCACCAGCGGTGTATGAGGGTGCCTTTTTCTCCACATCCTCGCCAGCACTTGTCGTTTGTTGATGATAGCCATTCTGACAGGTGTGAGGTGATACCTTACTGTCTATTTGATTTGCATCTCTTGGATGATTAGTGACTTTGGGCATTTTTTCATATGTCTCTTGGCTTTCTGAATGTCCACCTTGGAGAAGTGTCTCTTTAGGTCCTTTGTCTATTTTTAAATCAGGTTGTCTTTTGTTACGTTGTATGAATTCCTTATATATTTTGGATGTATCATTGGCAAATATGTTCTCCCATGCATTGGGCTCTATTGTCCTGTTCTGTTCCATTGATCTATATGCCTGTCCTTGTGCCAGCACCAGGCCGTTTGAGTTTAGTGGCTTTGTAGCATAATTTGATATCTGGTATTGTGATCCCCCCAACTTTGTTCTTCTTTATCAAGATTGCTGCAGCTATTCAGTGTCTTTTTTGGTTTCATAAAAATTTTAGGAGTTTTTGTTCTAGATCTTTGAAATATGCCTTTGGTATTTTATTTTTTAAATATATATCTTATTGATTTTTTACAGAGAGGAAGGGAGAGGGATAGAGAGTTAGAAACATCAATGAGAGAGAAACATCGATCAGCTGCCTCCTGCACACTCCCCACTGGGGATATGCCTGCAACCAAGGTACATGCCCTTGACTGGAATTGAACCCGGGATCCTTGAGTCCGCAGGCCGATGCTCTATCCACTGAGCCAAACCAGTTAGGGCGCCTTTGGTATTTTAATAGTGATTGCATTAAATCTATAGATTGCTTTGGGTAGTGTGGACATTTTATGATGTTGATTCTACCAACCCATGAACACAGTATATTCTTCTATTTATTTATATCTTCCTGTATCTCTTTTTTCAACATCCTATAGTTTTTTGAGCATAGGTCTTTTACCTCCTTGGTTAAGTTTATTCCTAAGTATCATATAATTTTTTTGTTACAATGGCAAATGGGATTATTTGTTTAGTTTCTTTTTCTGAGAATTCATTATTGGTGTATAAAAATGCCATAGATTTCTGGCTGTTAATTTTGTATACTGCTGTGTTCCTGAATTCATTTATTAAATATAGTATATTTTTTACAGAGTCTTTAGGGTTTTCTGTGTACAGTATCTTGTCATCTGCAAATAATGAGTTTTACTTCCTCCTTTCCAATTTGGATTCCTTTTATTTTTTCTTGTCTGATTGCTGTGGCTAGGACTTCCAGGACTATGTTGAACAAGAGTGGTGAAAGTGGGCATCTCTGTCTTGTTCTTGTTCTTAGGGGAAATGGTTTTAGTTTTTGCCCATTGAGTATGATGTTAGCAGTAAGTTTGTTTCATATGGCTTTTATTATGTTGAGATATGATCCCTCTATTTCCACTTTTCTATTTTTTATTTATTTTTTATTTTATTTTTTAAAATATATTTTATTGATTTTTTTACAGAGAGTAAAGGAGAGGGATAGAGAGTTAGAAACATTGATCAGCTGCCTCCTGCACACCCCCTACTGGGGATGTGCCTGCAACCAAGGTACATGCCCTTGACTGGAATCGAACCTGGGATCCTTCAGTCCGCAGGCCGACGCTCTATACACTGAGCCAAACTGGTTAGGGCGGGAGTTTTTATTTTTTTTAAAAAGGCAGTGTTGGATGAGGGCTTTTGTTTGATGGGAGTTTTTTTTTTTTATTACTGCTTTAATTTCATCAGTTGTTATTAGCCTATTCAGGTTTTCTGATTCTTCCTTTTTCAGTTTCAGGAGATTGTATTTTTCTAGGAATTGGTGCATTTCATCCACATTGTCCAGCTTGTTGGCAGATAGTGGTTCATAGTATTTTCTTATGATCTTTTGTATTTCTGTGGTGAAAGTTGTTACCTCACCTCTTTTGTTTCTGAATTTAATTACTGTGTCTTCTCTCTTTGTTTCTTGATGAGTCTGGCTAATGGTTTATCAATCTTATTTATCTTTTCAAAGAACCAGCTCTTGGTGTCATAAATTTTTTTGTATTTTTTTTTAGTCCTATGACCACATCAAAATTACAATTAAATTACAGAACAGTCAACCTAGATAATCATTTGAAGACTTATTGAACAGAAGTCCTATCACTAAAAATATAAAGAAGCCATGTTGAGATTGATAGGAGGAGCAGAGATGTGAAATGGGCTGGTCCCACACCCATAGGTGGTGGTTAAGAAATTGGAGGGGTATTTCAGCTGCAGAGGTTGCCCTAAGGAGTGAGCATGTCTAGCCCCACGCTGGGCTCCCCAGCTCAGAACACCAGTGCCAGGAAGAGGAGCCCACATGACTTCTAGCTATGAAAATTAGTGGGGCTTCTGTTTGTCCTGGTAAGACTAAAACCCAGATGTCTTTATATATATATATATATATTTTTATTGATTTCAAAGAGGAAGGGAGAGGGAGAGAGAGAGATAGAAACATCAATGATGAGACTCACTGATTGGCTGCCTCCCACACTCCACACTGGGGATTGAGCCTGCATCCTGGGCATGTGCCCTGACCAGGAATCGAACCCTGACCTCCTGGTTCATAGGTCAACACTCAACCACTGAGCCACACCAGCCAGGCCCAGGTGTTCTTTTAAAGGACCAGCATATAAATTCTCACTTGCAGGCAGTCAGTAGACAACAGTGACTTGGGGTCACCAAAGACATACAGGGAGAAATTGCTCTGTGTGGCTTCAGAGCAAGGGCTGGAGGGATGGCCAGCATTGGCTTTCTTCCTGAACGGCTGACAGGTACCATCTTTTTTGTGTTGAGCCTCCCCCACACATAGCCAAATCTGGATCTGCATTAGCCTAGTGAATTCTACTAGCTCCACCCTGGTGACTCCCTTATATCTAGCCCTACCCAACCCAGCATGAAGTTCTTTTGGTGACAGCCAGCTTGGGCCCATGTTACAGTCTTTCTTTAAAAACTCTAGATGGATTTTGTCAAGCTCGGGTAGGGGAGGAGTGCCAGAGACATACAGGGAGAAACTGAGTTGTTTGGCTTCAGGGCAAGGGGTAGAGGGATCTACCAGATAGAGTTCACCATATTCCCTGTGTTGAGCCCTCCCCGCAAGAGACCAAATCTGAATCTACATTATCTTGGTGAACTCTACTAGCTTTAGCCTGATGACTCCCTAAGAGGCCACCCCACTGCAAAGTTCCACAGGCACCAGGCGGATGTTGGGGAGCACACGAGACTTGGTTGGAAAGTTTGTAAGGAGGATATTCTGGGAAAAGGGAAGTGTGTGGAAGGCCACCTGCACTGTTTATAGGAATTCTGACTTCAGGGAGTGTCAAAGGCGGCACCCCTAATTATTCCTTGAACTTTCCAACCAAGTCTCGTGTGCTCCCCAACAGGTGGATGGCTGTCAGCCTCGGTGTACCCTGAAACTTTTGTGAAGTGGCCTCATGCCCAGCACTGGTGCCAAATCTGAATCTGTATTAACCTGGTGATACCACTCATTCTGCTCTTTAGACTCCCTAAGATCTGCCTAACCCAACTTGCATACTGCCTGAGGCTCTGTCAGCAGCTGACCCTTATGGGCAGCCAGCAGGTGGCAGCGGATCTCAGGTTCCTTGGCCTTCTGCTGACCTTCCCGAGGCCCAGTGATAGTGGCAGCTAGCCTTAGTTCTCAGTATGGCCCTTGCCATGAGTGTCTGTGCCCAGCAGTCAGCTACCAACAGCAGACCACTTTGTAGCTAAGAACAGGTAGCCCCAGGCCAGTAAAGGTAGCATCTTAACATTGACCTGCAACAAAGACCCTCCTGAGAGGCCCCAGAACCAACACACCTAGTGGTCAGCTTCAGACAGCAGAGCACCACCGATTAGCTCCACAAGTGGCACACCCAAAGGGTTGATCTCAGTAGACACCAGACTCCACTGGGATGAATCCTGCTTCATGGGGCCAGCCCCTGCAGAGCAGCTCATATTCTCTGCTTGTGGACACACCCAGCCAGCCTTAGGGTCAGTCTCTCCCACTGATGTGCCAACAGCAATCAGGGCTCAACTAAAACATCAGAGCACACACAATCCATACAAAGGACACTTCTGGAACACCCAAATCAGGTGATCAGGGAGACTGCATCACTGGGCCCCACAGGACAGCTACTACGTAATGCCACTCTTCCAAGACTGGCAGACATAACAGATCTAATAAATAGAAACAAACACCGAGAGACAGCCAAATTGGGGAGACAAAGAAACATGCCCAACTGAGAAATTTCCAGACAAAGAACTAAATAAAATGTTGGCAAGCAATCTACCAGAGACAGAGTTCAAAATACTGGTAGTAAGGGTATTCAAAGAATTTAAGGGAAGAATAGATGAACTCAGTGAGAACTTCAAGGTAGTAAGCATAAGAAACCATAAAAAAGAACCAGTCAGAAATGAAGAATAAAAGAATTGAAATGAATACTCTGGGGGGAATCAACATTACATTAGATGAAGCAGAGGATTGAATCAGTGATTTGGAAGACAAGGTAGCAGAAAACACCCAACCAGAGAGCAAAAAGCAAATATTTTTAAAAATGGGGATAATTTTAGGGACCTCTGGGACATTAAACATAACATTCACATCAGAGGAGTAACAGAAGGAGAAGAGAAGAGAACAAAGGATTGTGAACCTATTTGAAGAAATAATGACTGAAAACTTCTTTAACCTGGTTAAGGAAAAACACAAGTCCAGGAATCACAGGGAGTCTCAAACAGTTTGAACCTCAAAAGGCCCCAAGACACATCATAATTGCCCTGGCTGGTTAGAGCACGGGCCCATGCACTGAAGCGTCATCACGGGTTCAATTCTCGGTCGAGGGCATGTGCCTTGGTTCCCAGCAACCAGTTGTGTCTCTCTTACATTGATGTTTCTCTCTCTCTCTTCCTTTCTCTTTCTTCCTCTCTTTCTCTCCTCTCCTCTTCTCCCTCTCTCTCCCTCCCTCTCTCTCTTTCTCTCTCTCTTTCTCTTCTTCTCCCTCCCTCTCTCTCCCTACTTTCCCCTCTTCTCTCTCCTTCCATTCTCTCTGAAAATCAGTGGAAAAATATCCTTGGCTGGGGTTTAAAATTAATTAAATTAAAATAAATTTTAAAAATAAATAAAAATGGCAAAGGTTAAAGACAAAATGAGAACCTTATAAGCAGCAAGAGTAAGACATTTCCCTACAAGGAAGCTCCCATAAGACTGTCAGCTGATTTCTCAACAGAAACATTTCAGGCCAGAAAAGATTGGAAATGAATGTCAAAAGTGATGAAAATAAAGGTCCTATAATCAAAACTACTTGACAATAAAGGCTGCCATGTAAAAGTGAAAGAGAAGTAAAGCTTCCAGACAAGAAAAGACTAAAGAAGTTCATAACCACCAAATCAATATTACAGAAATGTTAAAGGGACTTCTTTAAGAAGAAGTAAAAGGAAAGGAACATAAATCTATATATATAAAAGTCCAGCAACTGAATGGTGGAACGACTAGATCAACCAGTCGCTATGATGCACACTGACCACCAGGGGGCATATGCTCAATGCAGGAGCTTCCCCTTGGTGGTCAGTGCACTCCCACAGTGGCCACTAGTAGGCCCAGGGTGAGGCTGAGTCTCTGCACCTATCACATACCTGAGACAATCAGACTCTGGCCTGACCACACCAGCTGATGCAGGCCCTCTAAGGTGTGTTCTAGAAAGAGCTCAGGGAGCTGGCATAAGCAGATGGCAAGAGAGGATGTGACTGTGGACCCCCGGGGAGGCTGTCCTGATGGCTGAGGATCCTGGAGCATGGTTGCCCTGAACATCCCCGATGGTGTCATCAACCTGGCATCACACATCAAGGACATTCACCAAGTGGCTTTGGGGTGCAAAGCCCTCTGCCAGGTTCCTCCAGGACACAGAACACAACTTTACCCAAGACATTACCCCCAAAATATCAGCTCAGACTAATTTTCTCATTCAGCATGAGTGGTGCTCCCACAGTGGGCTAATCCCCTCAGGCCATGCCTCTAGTATCCTAATAAAGAGGTAATATGCAAATTGACCCAACACACAAGATGGCCACCAGGGGAGGGCAGTTGTGGGCGATCAGGCCTGCAGGGGAGGGCAGTTAGGGGTGACTGGGCTGCCAGAGGAGGGCAGTTGGGGGCGACCAGGCCTGCAGCGGAGGGCAGTTGGGGGCAACCAGGCCTGCAGGGGAGGGCAGTTGGGGGCGGACCAAGCCTGCAGGGGAGGGCAGTTGGGGGCGATCAGGCCAGCAGGGGATGGTAGTTAGGGGTGACCAGGCCAGCAAGGGAGGGCAGTTGGGGGCAATCAGGCTGGCAGGGGAGCAGTTAGGTGTCGATCAGGCTGGCAGGGGAGTGGTTAGGGGTGATCAGGCTGGCAGGCAGGCAAGTGGTTGGGAACCAGCAGTCCTGGATTGTGAGAGGGATCCCAGATTGGAGAGGGTGCAGGCTGGGCTGAGGGACACCCCCCCATGCATGAATTTCGTGCACCAGGCCTCTAGTCAATAATAAAATGGCAATAACTACATTCTATCAATAATCACTTTAAATGTAAATGGATTAAGTATAGTCAAAATATGTAGAGTAGGCCAGTGTGGCTTAGTGGGTGAGCTTCAACCTATGAACCAGGAGGTTAGGGTTCAATATCTGGTCAGGCACATGCCCTGGTTGCAGGCTTGATCCCCAGTAGGGGACATGCAAGAGGCAGCTGATCAATGATTTTCATCATTGATGTTTCTATCTCTTCCTCTCCTTTCCTCTCTGGAATCAATAAAAATATTTTTTAAAAAATATGTAGGGTAGCTGAATGGATAAGAAAACAAGACCCATGTATATGTTGTCTACAAGAGACCTACCTCAGAATGAAAGGCACACAAATTGAAAGTAAAGAGATGTTAAAGTATATGTCATGCAAATGCAAACAAACATAAAACCTTGGGTAGGAAAACTTATATCAGACAAAATAGACTTTATAACAAAGGCTACAATGGGAGACAAAGAAGGTCACTACATAATGGCAAAAGGATGAGTTTAACAAGCAAATGCATAATTGTAAGCAATTGCATATGATATAGTACAGTGGTTCTCAACCTGTGGGTCATGACCCCTTTGGGGGTTGAACGACCCTTTCACAGGGGTCGCCTAAGACCATCGGAAAACACATATATAATTACATATTGTTTTTGTGATTAATCACTATGCTTTAATTGTGTTCGATTTGTAACAATGAAATTGGGGGTCACCACAACATGAGGAGCTGTATTAAAGAGCTGCGGCATTAGGAAGGTTGAGAACCACTGATATAGGAGCACCTAAATATATAAAGCTAATATTGATGGAGATAATACAATCATAGAAGGGGATTTTATTATTTTTAATTGAGTTTGTTGGCGTGATAGCCTATATAATAAAGAGGTAATATGCAAATTAACCTTCATGTCCTCACAAAGATGGCTGCCTATGACCAGGCTGGCAGGTAGTTAGTGAGGGATGACCAAACGACTAACAGCAGGCTACATGGGGTGACCAGGTTGGCAGGGGGGTTAGTGAGGGATGACCAAACAACTGAACAGCAGGCTGTATGGGGCAGCCAGGCCAGCAGGGGGGCCATGAGGGCAACCAGGATGGGGGGGGCAGTTGGGGGCAACCAGGCCAGCAGAGAGGGACAGTTGGGGGCGACCAGGCCAGCAGGGGGGACAGTAAGAGGCAACCAAGTCAGCGGGGGTGGGGGGGGAGGGCAGCAGTTAAGGGTGACCAGGCTGGCGGGGGGATGCAGTTGGGGGTGGCCAGGCCTGCAGGGGGAGCAGTTTGGGGCGATTAGGCTGGCAGAGGGGGCAGTGAGGGGTGACTAGGCCGACAGGGGAAGCATTTGGGTATTGGGGTCCAACCCCAGCAGGTCCAGGGGTTCCCAAAGGTGTGGACGGAGTCGGCATTCAGTTGATCAGCAGCCTAGCCAGGTTCTCCAGCCAGGTTCTCTCCAGGTTCTCCAGCCAGGTTCTCTTTTTAGTCTCCTGTTACATCTGTATTTATACCAGTTGATTTTAATCCTATCCATTCTATTCAAAAGGTTAGGGCGTTTGTTATCTCCATTCCAAGATCACTACTCTTGTTCTGTTAAGCTATAAGGAAGTAACTGAAGGAGATTATCCTAAGTAAATATTATGTAGCTTAAGCGTGATTGTTCATAGTTAAAGTGATTAACTACCCGCCTGGCACTTAGTTAAGGGGTTTTACTGATTTATTCCCTTCTTTAGTCCTGTTAATCCCTATAACTCCAGGGGAAAATCTCCACCTGGGGAAACAACCTTTCTCAGAGAGGGGACCTTGATTAAAACACATAGTGCTAAGAAGGGGAGCAAACATATTAAGAACAGTATGCCATATACGCCAGGTCCCTTGAAACATATGCTGTGCAGATGTTTCTTCCCTGCAGCGACTGTGTCAAGCAGCAAGGATGGACCGGCTTCCGGCAGTTGGGGGTGACCAGGCCGGCAGGGGGTGGGGAGCAGTTAGGGGTGACCAGGTTGGCAGAGGGGGGCAGTTGTGGGCAACCAGGCCAGCGAGGGGGTGGGGGAGTAAGGGGTGACCAGGCTGGGGGGGGGTGCAGTTAGGAGCAATCAGGCTGGCAGGGAAGGGGCAGTTGGGGGCTACCAGGCCAGCAGGAGGGGCAGTTAGGGGTGATCAGGTTGGCACGCAGAGGCAGTGAGGGGTGATCAGGCCGGCCAGGGGGTATTTAGGGGCCACCAGGCAGGCAGGCAGGTGAGCGATTAGGAGCCAGCGGTCCAGGATTGTGAGTGGGATGTCCAACTGCTGGTTTGTGCACCGGGGCTCTAGTTAGTTATTAAAATTATATAGGTTTCAGATGTATAGTTCTTAATACATTTTCTGTATATTGTATGTTCACCATCCCAAGTCAAGTTTCCTTTCATCACGATTTAACCTCCCATTACCTTCCTCTAACACCCCTACCCCTCATAGAAGGGGACTTTAACACTGCATTGACATCAATGGATAGCTTTTTTCAGATAGAAAATTAGCAAGGAAACAGTGGCCTTAAATTACACATTAGAGCAGATGGATTTAATTGGTATGTTTAGAACCTTTTACCTCAAAGCAGCAAAAGACACTTTTTTTCAAGTGCACATGGAACATTTTCCAGGATTGACTACATTAGGCCACAAGACAAGTCTCAATAAATTTTAGAAGATTGAAATCATATCTAGCATCTTTTCTGACCACAATGGTATAAAACTAGAAATCAATTATAGCCGCCACCACTATAACAAAAAACAATGGGAAAATACACAGACACATGGAGGGAAAATAATAGGTTAGTAAACAGTGAATGAGTTGGCAGTGTGATCAAGGAAGAAATCAAAGGATACTTCGATACAAATGAAAAGGAGAACACTATGACCTCAAATCTATGGGATACAACTAAAGTAGTCCTAAGAGGGAAATTCATCGCAATAGAAGCCTACCTCAGGAAACAAGAAAAATCTTAAGCTATCTAATCTTACAACCATAGGGACAAAGGAAATAGCAGAGTGCTAGGTATCAATAAAGTACTATGTTGGTTCTGTGCTCTCAGGTGAGTGGAATGCTGACAGAATAATTGAACAGGTACTGCAGTGAGTTTCAAAGTATGATATACCCACATGTGTAACTGTTACTAGTTTACCCACAGACAATTGACAAAATAGTTAAAATATTTTGTGGATAAGACCTTTCAGATACAGATATGATTCACCTTTGCTTAGGTTTTTTTTTCCTATTAAACACTTAATTTTGTAATTTTTTCATGTTTTGCCAATTTTAGCCTCACAGTTGGTTAAAAAAACACACAACATAGCTGTTTACAAAATGCAATGTTGAGCTCTTTTCATTAGATTCATTCTTTGATTTAACAGTTGTGGTTTGGGGAATTCTATTGCTTTTCCTGAAAGAGATGTTATTGATTTGTTTAACTGAAAAATATTTTCATTTTCACAGTTCTTCATTTCTTAGGTTAGTCAAGATTTGTCTTAACCATTTTAGATTAAAAGCCTGAAAAGTCCAGTTGAAACCTTAAATTTGTAGAAAGAGAATGCATTCAATAAAACTTCATCAACCACTTTGTGGTGTGCTTTATGTGTTTATGTATGGTTGGAGAATTCCCCATGCTAGCCGTTTTCCCAGAAGATGAACTTGAGTGACATATACAGTATTCTAGAAAGTTTGCTTGTGTGAACAATAAGAAATGGATAATCGGGTCCTAACTTGCCCAACTTTATGACCTTGAGTAAATTATATTATTTTTTGGCCTTAAGGTTTCTCATCTATAAAATAGGGTGCTTAAACTAAATTTTTGTTTCTCAACTATTTAAAATTTATTAATCTTTGATTAAAAAGCCCAAATACCTGAAGTAGCTTAGTGGTACCCTTTAGATATGCTATAGATAGGGTGACAAAAGGAGGATTTTCATGTTTTATGTTACATTCCATGTATTAATATATTTAAAAATGTTTCATTGATATTTCTTTAATGTTGTTATTCTTTTTAAAATATATTTTTATTGATTTCAGAGAGGAAGGAAGAGGGAGAGAGAGAGAGAAGAATCAATGATGAGAGAGAATCATTGATCGGCTGCCTCCTACACGCCCCCTACTGGGGATCGAGCCCGCAACCCAGGCATCTGCCCTTGACCGGAATCAAACCTGGGATCCTTCAGTCTGCAGGCCTATGCTCTGTCCACTGAGCCAAACCGGCAAGGGCTCTTTAATGTTATTTGACATCCTATATAATAAAAGCCTAATATGCTAAGTGTCTGACCATTCGTTTGACCCTGTGACCAGTTGCTATGACGTGCACTGACCACCAGGGGGCAGATGCTTCAACCCATAGGCTAACTTGCTGCTGGGGTCTGGACAATGGGGACTGGGCGAGATGGGTTGGACACACCCTGGAGCCTTCTCACGACCCCTCCCTGGCCCAGATCGTGCACTGGTGGAGTCCCTGGGCCTGGCCTGTGCCCTCTCACAATCCCGGATCCCTCAGGGGATGTCAGAGAGCTGGTTTTGGCCCGATCCCCACAGGCCAGGCTGAGAGACCCCACCAGTGCACAAATCCGTGCACTGGGCCTCTAGTTTCAAAATAATTATACAACTAAAAAGAAATTCAAGCAGTTGTAATGTTGAAGTTTTTACTTTTGTTGTTGTTAATCCTCATCCAAGGATATTTTTCATTGATTTTTAGGGAGAGTGGAAGGGAGGAGGAAAGACAGAGAGAGGGAGAGGGAGAGGGAGAGGGAGAGGGAGAGGGAGAGAGAGAGAGAGAGAGAGAGAGAGAGAGAGAGAGAGAGAGAGAAAGTAAGTTTTGAAATTAGGAAGTATGAATTTTCCAACTTTTCCCCCCCTCCAATATTGTTTTGGCTTTTCAGGGTCCCTTGTATTTCCATGTATATTAAGGATCAGCTTTCCATTTGTGCAAAAAAAAAAAAAAAAAAAAGGCCATTGGAATTTTGATATTGTATTGAATCTGTAGATCACTTTGAGAGTATTTTCACCTTTAAAATATTGTCTTTCAGCCCTAACTGGTTTGGCTCAGTGGATAGAGCGTCAGCCTGCGGACTGAAAGGTCCCAGGTTCGATTCCGGTCAAGGGCATGTACCTTGGTTGCAGGCACATCCCCAGTAGGAGGTGTGCAGGAGGCAGCTGATCGATGTTTCTCTCTCATCGATGTTTCTAACTCCCTATCCCTCTCCCTTCCTCTCTGTAAAAAATCAATAAAATATATTTTAAAAAAATAAAGTGTTGTAGGTGGTATATAGTTGGACCATGCTTTTTAAAATCTATTCTGCTGATGTCTGCCTTTTAAATGGTTTGTTCATTCCATGTATATTCAATGTAATTACGTATAAGGTAGGATTACACCTGCCATTTTATATTTGTGTCTTATGTGTATTATGTCTCTTTTTGTCCCTCATTTCTTTTTTAAAAAATTAAATCTTTATTGTTCAGATTATTTGAGTTGTTCCTCTTTTTTCACCCCACCCTCCGCCTTCACCACCCCCACTGTCCTCATCCATAGGTGCACGATTTTTGTTCAGTCTCTTCCTGCATCCCCCACACCCCTTTCCCCCCCCAAGAATAGTCAGTCCTCTCCTTTTCCATGCTCCTGATTCTATTATAATCACCAGTTCATTCTGTTTATCAGATTATTTATTCACTTGATTTTTAGATTCACCTGTTGATAGATGCGTATGTGTTGTTCATAATTTGTATCTTTACCTTCTTCTTCTTCTTCCTCTTCTTAAAGGATACCTTTCAGCATTTCATATAATCCTGGTTTGGTGGTGATGAACTCCTTTAGTTTTTCCTTATCTGTGAAGCTCTTTATCTGACCTTCAATTCTGAATGATAGCTTTGCTGGATAAAGTAATCTTGGTTGTAGGTTCTTGGCATTCATCACTTTGAATATTTCTTGCCACTCCCTTCTGGCCTGCAAAGTTTCTGTTGAGAAATCAGCTGACAGTCGTATGGGTACTCCATTGTAGGTAACTGACTTTCTTTCTCTTGCTGCTTTTAAGATTCTCTCTTTGTCTTTTGCCCTTGGCATTTTAATTCTGATGTGTCTTGGTGTGGTCCTCTTTGGATTCCTTTTGTTTGGGGTTCTCTGTGCTTCCTGGACTTGTAAGTCTATTTCTTTCACCAGGTAGGGGAAGTTTTCTGTCATTATTTCTTCAAATAGGTTTTCAATATCTTGCTCTCTCTCTTCTTCAGGCACCCCTATAATTTGGATGTTGGTAAGCTTGAAGCTGTCCCAGAGGCTCCTTATACTATCTTTGTATTTTTGGATTCTTTTTTCATTTTGCTTTTCCGGTTGGGTGTTTTTTGCTTCTTCGTATTTCAAATCTTTGACTTGATTCTTGTGATCCTCTAGTCTGCTGTTGGAACTCTGTATAATATCCTTTATTTCAGTCAATGTATGCTTAATTTCTAGTGGGTCCTTTTTCATAACCTCGAGGGTCTCACTAGATTTCTTGAGGGTCTCACTACATTTATCGGCGGTCTCACCAGACTTTTTGAGGGTCTTACTAAATTTATCGGCGGTTTCTAGAAAGTTCTTGAAAAACCTTATAACCGTGGTTTTGAACTCTATATCCATTAGTTTGTTTTCCTCCATTTCTGTCATTTGGGACATGTTTCTTTGTCTCCACATTTTGGCTGCTTCCCTGTGTTGATAGGGTGGCTTTCTGTGCTAGGTGTCCTGTAGGGCCCAGTGGCTCGGCCTCCCCAATTACCTGAGGTGGACACTCTTGGTGCACCTCCTGTGGGCTTTGTGCCCAGTCTTGTTGTAGTTAAGCCTTGATTGCTGTAGGTATCACTGGGAGGAATTGACCTCCAGGTGAATTGGCTGTGAGAATCAGCTGTGTCTGCAGTGGGAGAACTTCTGTGCTGGAGACACTTCTCTGGGGCAAGACTTGCTTCAATGGGGCTTTGGTGCTCACTGAGTCTGCCCCCTGAATGTGTCCTTTATGGATCCGAGGAGCTGCAATCTGGATAGTCCCATTCTGACCACCGGGCACACTGGCTCCTGGATTTCTAAGGAGGTGCTAATCTAGCCTCCGCCTGAGGCTACTACCCAGCAGGAGCTCACCTGTGAAGCAATATGAGTTGCCTTGGGGCCTTGGGCCAGCTGTAGTGTGTTAGGTAATTCTCAGATTGCAAAGGGCCAGGCCAGGCCTTTCATATGCAAAAGCCGGCGCACAGCTTGGGCGGGGCGGGGGTACCAGGGGATCAACAGGGCGAAGCAAGCAGCTATGGCTGCCTTCAGAGGCCCCGCTTCTCAGTGTCCTGGCAGTGCTGCCAGCTCCTCCGAGAGAAAGCTGCCCTCGAGTTCCGACTGATGCCAGACAGTCCAGTTTCTCCCGTATGAGCCTGGGTCCCCAGAGACTCGCCCGGAACTGGAGCTCAGAGCTTGAGACTCCCTCCCAATTGAAAAAGACAACCACATCCTCAGTTGCCAGCCCTTTCCACATGCGCCTCCGTACCTCTGTACTTTACTTCCGCACCACACCTCCTCTGAGTCTTGGTATGCTTTTCTCTTTCCTTCTAGTTGTAGAATTTTCCCTCAGCCAGCCTTCCTGTGGTTCTGGATGATGTCGGTTCCATCTTTTAGTTGTATTTTTGAAGTGGTTGTTCGAGGCAGCAATCTCCGGTGTTTACCTATGCCGCCATCTTGGTTTCTCCTCCCAGCTCCTTTTATTGAAGTTGTTCCTCATTTCTTTATCGCTACCTTCTTTTGTGTTAGATCTTTTAAAATATATTTTTATTGATTTCAGAGAGGAAGAGAGAGGAAGAGAAAGATAGAAACATCAATGATGAGAGAGAATCATGGATCGGCTGCCTCCTGCATGCCCCCTACTGGGGATCAAGCCCACAACCTGGGCATGTGTCCTGACTGGAATCATGTACTCTAACCGAGAATTGAGCTGTGATCTCCTGGTCAATGCCCAACCACTGAGCCATGCCAGCTGGGTTAGATATTTTTAGTGTGCTATTTTAATTCTCTTGTTTCTTTTACTACTTTTTACATTTAGTTTTTAATGTTTGAACCTTGTAATTAAAATTAACATCTCAATTAAAACAGTGTAGATTGAATTAATATCAACTTAATTGCAGTGGTATACAAACATGTTTAATAAAACTTCATCTTTTCCCTTTTCTTGGTGTTGCTTTTATACAAATTATATTTTTATATATTGTATATCCAGTAACACACTTACAATTATTGCTTTATGCAGTTTCTTTAAATTTGTGTGCGTATTAGTTTCCTGTTGCTGCTAGTGTAGGAAGGAGTTAACATAGCAGGCCTCACTGCTTATCGTTAGAAAGAACTGCTTATGTCCACCCGTGGCTGACATCTGAGAACTTGAATTTCAGAAGGGTTCCCACCTGCCTAACTAATAAGAATGGTTTACTATGCCTAAGTTGCTTACAAACAATATAGTTTATGCTGAACACCTGCTGTTATTCTGGGAATCGGAAATTTTGGTATGTGCAAGGTAGATCATATGTCTGTATGATCAGCCCTAACATTGTTGAATCCTGTGAGTCCCTCTAGCAATTCATTGAAACTGGGGTGGCCTTTTTAAAAAGTCTTTATTGTTGAAAGTTCTACATATGTCCCCTTTTTTCCCCCATCGACCCCCTCCACCCCTGCCCTCACCGCTCCACTCTCTGTGCCCATGGGTTATACATGTATGAATACAAGGTCTCTGGTTGATTGCCCCCCACGTTCTCTCTGAGATGCTTCCGTGTCTCTGGATCCACTCCATCCATCAGTTTATTTTGTTCATTAGATTCCACATATGAGTGAGATCATGTGATACTTGTCTTTCTCTGACTGACTTATTTCATTTAGCATAACACTCTCCAGGCCCCTCCATGCTGTCTCAAAGGGTAAGAGATTCTTCTTTTTTACTGCTGCATAGTACTCCATGGTATAAATGTACCACAGCTTCTTTATTCACTCTTCTATTGATGGACAACTTGGACTGTTTCCAGATTTTAGCTATTGTAAATTGTGCTGCTGTAAACATAGGGGTGCAAACATTCTTTCTGATTGGTGTTTCGGGTTTCTTAGGGTATATTCCTAGAAGTGGGATCACTGGGTTAAATGGCTGTTCCACATTTAATTTTTTGAGGAAACTCCATACTGTTTTCCATAATGGCTGCCCCAGTCTGCATTCCTACCGGCAGTGCACTAGGGTTCCCTTTCCTCCACATCTCTCCAGCACTTATCATTTATTGATTTGTTGATTGTAGGAAACTGAGGTGGTCTTAAATACTCCCTACATACTGCTATAACAGAATCCCACAAATTTGGTGGCTTAAAACAACTTCAGTTTATTATCTTACAGTTTTAGAAGTAAAAATCTATAATTAGTTTCTCTGGGCTAAAATCAAGGTGTCAGCATTGCTGTGTTCCTTCTGAAGGTTCTAGAGGAGAATCCATTTTCTTGCCTTTTCCACTTTCTAGAAGCTTCCTGCATCCATCCACTCCATGGAATTATCACCGCCCCCCCCCCCCCGCCCCCCATTCCATGTTGCTGCTTTTCCTGTCATTTTTAAGGACCACTGTGGTTATGTGGAGTCCAACCAAATAATCTTCCCATTTAAAGTTTCTTAATTTATCATATTTTAAAAGTCTCCTTTGTCATGTAAAGTGATTATATGCAGAAATTCTAGGAATTGGTGCTTGGAAATCTTTAGGGTGGATCAGTTTTGTACTTACCACAGTCAGGAGAAATGAAGAGTTAGAAACAAAAGGTATGCTGATTTTGCCCTTTATCTTTACTTATATAATTATCCTTACTGGTGTTCTTTTTGCCTGTGGATTGGATTTTCTGCCTAGTGGCCTTGCATTACAGCCTGAAGGGCTTCTTTTATATTTCTTGTAAGGCAAGTCTGGTTGTAATGAATTCTCTATGCTTGTTTATCTTGGAATGTCTTAATATTGGCTTCAGTTTTGCAGGATGGTGTTGCTGTACACAGAATTCTTGTTTCACAGTCTTTTTCTTTAGTGCTTCAAATGT
The DNA here is from genome assembly GCF_014108235.1 of Myotis myotis. Taxonomy (NCBI): domain Eukaryota; kingdom Metazoa; phylum Chordata; class Mammalia; order Chiroptera; family Vespertilionidae; genus Myotis; species Myotis myotis. The sequence continues at coordinate 92,992,448 of NW_023416390.1, read as the reverse complement.
CATTTTCTTGCCTTCTGGTCTCCTAGGTTACCAGTGAGAAATCAGTTGAGTATCTCTTGTACATGATGAGTTTCTTCTCTGTTGCTGCTCTTAAGATTCTTTGTCTTTCAACAGTGTGATTATTGACATTTCTAGGTGTGAATCACTTTGATTTTTTTTCCTACTTGGAGTTTGTTGAGTTTTTGGGATGTACACATTGTTTTTCATAAAATTTGGGGGTTTTGGCTATTATTTCTTAAAATACTCTATCTGCCCCCTTCTTTTCCTCCTCTCCTTCTGGGATTCCTATTATGCATTTGTTGGCATGCTTGATGGTTTTAGTTATTGTACTTTCTAACTCCAAAATTTCTATCTGGTTCCTTTTGTATAATTTTTGTTTCTTTGTTGATACTCTGTTTGATGAGAAATCATTCTCAGACATCCTTAGCTCCTTAGACATGGCTTCCTTAGTTCTTTGAACATATTTAAAATAGTTGATTTAATGTCTTTGTTTTGTTAGTCTAACTCTAACTTAGGTTTCCTAAGGGTCATTTTCTGTTGATGTCTTTTTTTCCTGTATATGGGACCATGCTGTCCTTATATGTCTCATGATTTTTTCTTGAACACTGATTATTTAAAATATTGTAGTGTGCCACCTCTGGAAATCATATTCTCTTTCCTCTCCGTTTTTTTGTTTGTTTGCTTATTCTTATTTATTCATTTAGTGACTTTTAAGAACTAATTAAAAAATATATTTGTATTGATTTCAGAGAGGAAGGGAGAAGAAGAGAAAGATAGAAACATCAAAGATGAGAGAGAATTACTGATCGGTTGCCTCCTGCACACCCGCTACTGGGGATCGAGCCCACAACCTGGGCCTGGGCCCTGACTGGGAAATGAGCCCTGACCTCCTGGTTCATAGGTTGACACTCAACCACTGAGCCACACCGCTGGGCAAGAACTAAGTTTTTAAAGTCCATATTCTTTGTTGTGTGTGGTGACTGAAGACTGCTCAGTCACTTCCTTAGATGCCTGGAACCAATACGTTTGACAACGTTTTTGAGAAGCTCTCTGTTGTGTGTATTGAAGCTGGCCTTCAGCATTCGCTACACCTCCACCTTGGTCAGAGGCCTGTCTTCAGCATGCAGCAGCCTTGGGCATTGGTGTGACTTCTAGACTCCCAGGAACCTGTTGGAGCTTCTCAAAGCTTTCTATTGACAATTTGTTCCTCAGCTTTTCTTTTAAAGAACTTTATTTTTCTTAATGATTGGTTTGCCCACAACTGTTTTCCCTTTCTCAGACCGTTAAAATAATGCACTAATTGCCTCATTGATTTGAACAGGCACCCTAAGCTTTTGTGCATTGAAAGGGCTCGGAGTCAGGTTAAATAGACAGCCTTTCCAGTGGTGCTCACATCCGGCCACTAGGAAGTCACATAATGACATTGGGGGAGAATCGGACTTCGAAGGCACTCCTCCCCATTCTGTCCTCTCCTGTGGCTTACAGGCGGGAGTGCTGTCGGTGTACATTGCTACTTTGGCACTGGAGTAGAGGGTAGGGAGATAGGAGTAGGGAGGGTCAGAACACCACAAGGTGGTCTCTTGCATGCTTGCTCTGAAGGAGGGAGGGAGGGAGGGAGGGAGGGAGGGAGGGAGGGAGGGAGGGAGGGAGGGAGGGAGGGAGCGCGCGATTTGTTGTTCCATTTATTTATGTGTTCACTGTTTCTTGTATGTGTCCTGACCAGGGACCAAACCCTCAACCTTGGTGCCTCAGAACGATGCTCCAACACACTGCGCTATCCAGCCAGCGCCATCTCTCTCTTTTTATTGAGATACTTGATTGCTCCCTAGATTGCTGCAAGCCTTTGGTTAATTTCAGAGTTCTGAAAAAGTTGATCCTGACAATGTTTTCTTTAACGCAAGAGAGAATTTTTGTAGGCCTTTACTGTGTTTGTTGATGTCCTCGCTTTTGGTTCTCTTCGTCTCTAGGCATGACCCGTTTTACTCATCTTCATGCCTGCCATTGTCCTGTAGGAATTTGAGTTTATTAGATTATCTCTTTAAGATAATTTTTGATTCTCAAAAATTCTCGCCCTAGCCGGTTTGGCTCGGTGGATAGAGCATCGGCCTGCGGACTGAAAGGTCCCAGGTTCGATTCCGGTCAAGGGCATATACCTGGGTTTCAGGCACATCCCCAGTAGGAGATGTGCAGGAGGCAGCTGATCGATGTTTCTCTCTCATCGATGTTTCTAACTCTCTGTCTCTCTCCCTTCCTCTCTGTAAAAAATCAATAAAATATATTTAAAAAAAAAATTCTGGGTTTTGTTTTTAGCTTAAAAAGCCAGGAGCCTGAAAAATACTGAGTTAAACTTAATTAAAAATAATGATTTTTTGTTCTCAATAATTGAGTGTCTAGGAAAAATAAAGGACCTTGTTCTCAGCAAAATGTATAAAGTATTAATATTGTATGTTTCTCATTAGTGGTTTTAATACTGGTATTTTTGTGTATGTGTGTCTGCCTCTTCTGTTTCTTATTATTAATGTTTGTCTTTTACCTCCTAAGGCAATAAAGAATTCTGATGGGAGAACCATTTCCCTAATTTTCAGATTGTTGAGCTGGTTGTCATGATGGGTAAGTTCAAACTAAAGAATTTTTTGTCTACAATTGAAGGTTAAAATAGGGGAGAAATTTTTTTTTTTCTGTATTCATGATAAACTTGTAGCCACTATGGATAACAATATGGAGGTTTCTCTCTGTAACCATGAGTGCAGTGCCATCGTGTGGTCCAAATTCTCCAGTTTTGTCAGCTTTAAATTGGATATCCTTTTTCTGAACTCCTATTAACTTTTCATTTTGGTTGGTCATACTTGCAATCTGGGCTGTGTGTTAATCAAATTGATTTCTACCTTCTCAAATAATATTATACTATAGAAAAAAACAAAACAAAGAACAGCCATTGCTTAAGAACATATACCAAAGTAGTCATAGAAAAACATGAATATTTTAAAGTATGATTCACAGGTATTTGAATTTTTTATTGAGGATATTCTCCTATAATTATTTTAAGTATAATGAATAAGCATATAAGGTATCTAATTAAACATGCCTAATAAAATATTTTACTTCAAATGATTTCCCAAATATATTCTGGTTTTGTGCTCAACTAAATGTCCTTTCAACATGTGTCAGAAACCCACTGCTTCGTCTGCGTGACTGTCGGTCAACCGTGGGGCCCTCTGGCTATCCTTACTGCCTACTGATCAACTCATGATCTTTATGACAGTTACAGCCTGTCTTATCTGTCTAGTACCGATCACCACCACAGAGGTTCTTGAGGAAAACAGTCTAAGAATTGTTAGAAAAGTGCTCGTGGTGTATTTCTGCTCACACTTTGCTTGATCTTTTGTGGATTTGTTAGCTTAGATCTTGTCAGCTTCCTCAAAGTAAGTTGCCTATCAGGTATTTATCTACCATGTGATTCTTCTTCAAGCCAGAAAAAGAAGGAACTCGATTAAGTTGCTCTTTATTAGTATGTCATCTCTCTAAGACAGCGGTTCTCAACCTCTGGGTCGCAACCCCTTTGGGGGTCAAACGACCCTTTCACAGGGGTCGCCTCAGACCATCAGAAAACATATATAATTACATATTGTTTTTGTGATTAATCACTATGCTTTAATTATGTTCAATGTGTAACAATGAAAATACATCCTGCATATCAGATATTTACATTACGATTCATAACAGGAGCAAAATTACAGTTATGAAGTAGCAACAAAAATAATTTTATGGTTGGGGGTCACCACAACATGAGGAACTGTATTAAAGGGTCCCAGCATTAGGAAGGTTGAGAACTACTGCTCTAAGAAGTTACTTATATTCAAATGGCCCTCTTTATTTTTGTACACGTATGATAGAAAACAGTACTTCTTAAAAAACAAAACCAGGAAATTAGTGTATGTAAATGTGATAAGAGATTTAAGCCAAAGCCTCCCCAGCCACTTGTTTATTTTGATATTATGATATGAAACATGTAAAAATACCTAAATTCGAGTGTTTAAGTTTTTTTCTAATGAAGAAAGTAATTAAGACATAGATATGTTTTAAGTATTAGAATTCCCCTCACCCAGTACAGAATTAAGAATCTTACCTTTCTCAAGAAGGTTATATCATATAATTTTGTTTCAGTTGAGATCATTCTCAGCTAATTTTTTTCTAAGGAAAGGTTTATTTTTATCAATAAATGACCTAGTCTGGCTTGGACCTATGGACTGTACACATGTTGTGATTATATTATACCCATAGGCTCAGTTACTCTTGGGCTAAGCTAACATTTTGATGAGATTTTATTTTACAAAGGTTACTTATAAAATTTTCTCTAAACCTGGAATTTATTAATAAAACCCTTGGAGCCATTAATTTTCATTTTAATGTGCAAATATTTTCGCTACAAAACAATATATTGAATGTTACAAAAATTAACGCATTAAAGAAGTCAGGTATTTGTGTGTTTGAAAGACGATGAAGCCATTGAATTGCCACATTCATTTAAATGATTTTTCATTACAAGATAAAGCATGTTTTAATTATTACTATTTTGGAACATAAATTATTACTCACCAAAATGGTTACTTTTTAAAAAATATATTTGTATTGATTTCAGAGAGAAAGGGAGAGGGAGGGAGAGATAGAAACATCAATGATGAAAGAGAATCATAGATTGGCTGCCTCTTGCATGCTCCCTAATAGGAATTGAGCCCGCAACCCAGGCATGTGCCCTGACTGGGAATCCAACTGTGACCTCCTGGTTCACAGGTCAATGCTCAACCACTGAGCCACACTGGCCAGGCCAAAATGGTTACATTTTAAAATGTAAGCTGTAAAGTCTCTGAATTCCTTTTTTTTTTTTTTTAACCAATTGTTGGTTATTATTAGTGGAATTGATTTACTAGTGAAAATCAATTATATTGTCCCGAAGTTTCCCAGATTATATAATTGGCATTTCTAGGAGGCTCATGCTCATAGTCTTATGAAGAAATCTTTGATCTGTTTGGAAAAAAATTAAAAATTTATGGTTCATGATTCTTTTTTTTTTTTTTTTTTTTTTATTCTGTTCATCAGATTATTTATTCACTTGATTTTTAGATTCACTTATTGATAGATGTATATTTGTTGTTCATAATTTGTATCTTTACCTTCTTCTTCCTCTTCTTAAAGCATACCTTTCAGCATTTCATGTAATACTGGTTTAGTGGTGATGAACTCCTTTAGCTTTTTCTTATCTCTGAAGCTCTTTATCTGACCTTCAATTCTAAATGATAGCTTTGCTGGATAAAGTAATCTTGGTTGTAGGTTCTTGGCATTCATCACTTCGAATATTTCTTGCCACTCCCTTCTGGCCTGCAAAGTTTCTGTTGAGAAATCAGCTGACAGTCATATGGGCACTCCCTTGTAGGTAACTGAGTTTCTTTCTCTTGCTGCTTTTAGGATTCTCTCTTTGTCTTTTGCTCTTGGCATTTTAATTATGATGTGTCTTGGTGTGGTCCTCTTTGGATTCTTTTTGTTTGGGGTTCTCTGCGCTTCCTGGACTTGTAAGTCTATTTCTTTCACCAGGTAGGGGTAGTTTTCTGTCATGATTTCTTCAAATAGGTTTTTAATATCTTGCTTTCTCTCTTCTTCTGGCACCCCTATAATTCTGATGTTGGTACGCTTGAAGCTGTCCCAGAGGCTCCTTACACTATCTTCATATTTTTGGATTCTTTTTTCTTTCTTTTTTTTCCGGTTGGGTGTTTTTTGCTTCTTAGTATTTGAAATCTTTAACTTGATTCTTGCGATCCTCTAGTCTGCTTTTGGAACTCTGCACAATATCCTTTATTTCAGTCAGTGTATGCTTAATTTCTAGTTGGTCCTTTATCATAACCTCGAGGGTCTCACTAGATTTCTTGAGGGTCTCACTACATTTATCGGCGGTCTCACCAGACTTTTTGAGGGTCTTACTAAATTTATCAGCGGTTTCTAGAAAGTTCTTGAAAAACCTTAAAAGTGTGGTTTTGAACTCTATATCCATTCGTTTGTTTTCCTCCATTTCTGTCATTTGTGACCTGTTTCTTTGTCTCCACATTTTTTATGCTTCCCTGTGTTGGTAGAGTGGCTTTGTGTGCTAGGTGTCCTATAGGGCCCAGTGGCTCAGCCTCCCCAATTACCTGAGGTGGACGCTCTTGGTGCACCCTTTTGTGGGCTTTGTGCACAGTCTTGTTGCAGTTAAGCCTTGATTGTTGTAGGTATCACTGGGAGGAATTGACCTCCAGGCCAATTGGCTGTGAGAGTCAGCTGTGTCTACGGTGGGACAACTTCTGTGCTAAAGACACCCTTATGAGGCAAGATTTGCTTCAGTGGGGCTTTGGTGCTCACTGTGTCTGCCCCCTGAGTGTGTCCCTTATGGATCTGAGGAGTTGTAATTGGATGGTCCCACTCTGACCACTGGGTACACTGGCTCCTGGATCTCTAAGGAGGTGCTAATTTAGCCTCTTCCTGAGGCTACCCAGCAGGAACTACAAAGAGATCTGCAGATTCCCCTACCTTGTTTGGGGTTTTTAGGTGCCCAAATGAGTCCCAGCTGGGGCCTTGGGCCTTCTCTTGGGAGTTCTGGGTCTGTCTGGTTCATGATTCTTTCACTCAGTTTTATGAGTTTAGTGTTTTTTTCCCTTGGGAATGGATTTTTCTTGTATTGTTACCTTTTGAATTGTTCCAGGTTGAGATCATTAAAGAGTCTTTAAATGTTTGTAGTCTTATTGAACCTTATGGAGAAGAAGTTCAAGAAAACACTTCATAAAATCAGTAGGCAAAGCTTTTGTTATTTCTGACTTGAAGTCTGATGAAAGAGAAAAACTCTAAAAGGAATTCTGTACTTTGAACAGAAATGCTAAGTAATGATGGTATTTATAGAAAGTTCCCCCCACACACACTTGTTTTATTTAAGATTTTAGATGTCTTGTGATGTTTTGTTTAGGTGTCATAGAAAAGAACTTGTCATAATAAAGCTGTTTCGACCCATATTCTAGGATGTTACATCATTAGAAGAATCAGAATGACTTTATTTTGCTTGTAAAAATCTCATGTATGGGCACCCAGTATGATGCTAGTGCTCATGTCCAGTGCTATTCTAACATTACTGCTCTTCAGTTTGTAAATGGAAATTTTATTTCACCAAAATAACAAGCATAGGCATTGAAAATGTTCTAGATTTTTGCATTAAATTTTATTATAAATTCTGTGTTTGATGTCAGTAGTAAATACATATTGAAATTACAAGTCTGACTATGTTATTTTAAAAATACCTAGATGATCAGCAAGCTTTGAACTCAATCATGCAAGATTTGGCTGTTCTTCATAAAGCCAGTCGACCAGCATTATCCTTACAAGAAAACAGAAAAACAAAATCTTTATCACCAAAAAAACAGGTATTTGTTTCAATAATATTTTAATAAATTTATATTGTTCTGTGAATTATTTTTCTTGAATATCTTGATCTTATAGAGGTTTTGCTTAAAGTATTTAGCTTTTATACTTTTGAATCTAATATTTTGTTAAACATTTTTTATAAGTGTATGTTTAAAAAATGGTAGAATTACATTTAATATGGTAACTGCTCTCTGAAGTTGTTTCATCCATTCTTTTTTTGTTTTCCTTTTTTTAAATATATTTTTTTTTTTACAGAGAGAGATGGAGAGGGATAGAGAGTTAGAAACATCGATGAGAGAGAAACATCGATCAGCTGCCTCCTGCACAGCCCCTACTGGGGATGTGCCCGCAACCAAGGTACATGTCCTTGACCAGAATCAAACCTGGGACCCTTCAGTCCGCAGGCCGACGCTCTATCCACTGAGCCAAACCGGTTAGGCATGTTTCATCCATTCTTAAAGCACATAAGATAAGCATTTTTTTTAATTTAAAGTCATCTATTCTGTATATTTACAAATGAGGATCCTTTTGATTCTTTTTGTTAATTCTCAACAGAGAATATTTTTTTCATTGCTTTTCAGAGAGTGGAAGGGAGGGAGAAAGGAGCGGGAGAGAGAGATTGATGTGAGAGAGACGCATCCCCAGTTGCCTTTCGCATGTGCCCTGACCAGGGCGTGGGAATCGAACCCACAACCCAGCTATGTGCCCTTGACCAGGAATTGAATCCGAAACCCTTCGGTGCTGGGGCCAAGGCTCTAACCATTTAGCACCACCAGCCAGGGCCATTTTGATTCTTATAGATAAAATTTGTTTGGGATGTTGCCCTAAAAAATAGAAATACAGTATGCTAAATTTCCCTCTAACTGGATTAGCAAATGTCTCATGCCCATGATGCTACATAACAGATCCTGTTGATCTTCCCTCTTGACCCCAAATTCAGCAACATAATTCTCAACCTGGCTTTTTGGCAGACCCTATCAATTTATTGGAGTTGATACTGAAATAAAACCTTCCCCGTCAGCTCTCGGTTTTATTATTATTATTATTATTATTATTATTATTATTATTATTGATTTTTAGACAGTAGAGGAAGGGTGTGGGATAGAGAGATAGAAACATTTATGAGAGAGGAACATCATCGATTGACTGCCTCCTGCATGGCCCCTCCTGGGGATTGAGCCTGCAAACGAGGTACATGCCCTTGACCAGAATCGAACCTGGGGCCCTTTAGTCTGCAGGCCAATGCTCTATCCACTGAGCCAAACCAGCTAGGGCCCCTCTGCTCTGTTTTAAATGCATGACTAAGGAAAAAAAAAGTTTTATTTGATTTCTGAAATGATTTATCATTTCATTACAGAATGATGTCCGAGTCAAATTTGAACATAGAGGAGAAAAAAGGTAAGGAAAGAAACATTACAGTTCAGATTATCAATTTAATTAAATGCGTGTTCTAGTTAAAGCCATTAAAGGTTATTTCTATATTTTTATGCAGGCTTGTGGCTTACAAATTGAGAATGGAATAGTCCTTGATAACGTGTAACATGTATTTAAACTTAAGATAGAAACTATCAAAATTCAGGCTAAACATTAGAAAGATAAATGTTTTTACTTCGCAATATTCGAAAGTAAATAAGATCATTACATAATGCAGCCTTTGAATATTACCATTTTCTTTTATTTTTACTTATCATAATCATATTCTTATAAATCTCCTTATCATATTATACTCTACAGAATTATGTATGTGGACTTAACATTCACAATTTTAAAAAAATTTATATTTTTTATTGATTTCAGAGAGAAAGGGAGAGGGACAGAGAGAGAAACATCAATGATGAGAGAGTACCATTGATCGCCTGCCTCCTGCACACCCCACCCTGGGGATCAAGCCCACAACCCGATCATGTGCCCAAACTGGGAATCAAGCCGCGACCTCTTGGTTCATAGGTCGACACTCAACCGCTGAGCCACGCCAGCTGGCAACATTCACAGTTTGGATTATTCTCAACATATAGCATGTACTTCAATAGTGACACTGAGGGAATGAGCTGGGGTGGTAGCTGTGAGTTATTCAGGAGGGGTCAGCCTGGTCTTCTTCCGGGTCTGTATCTTCTTACAGTGGCAGAGGTGGGTGGGGATGGTTAACAGAATTATTGACAAGACGATTTGGAGTTGGAGAATATGGGATTTCATGTTTGTTATTTGTGTCTCATTAATTTAATGAAAGATCTATCCATTTAAAGACTTTTAAAAGGCTCATAAATCATATAACCTGAGATGTAAAATGTTTTACACAGAGATATAGTTTTTAAAAATGCGATATGCTAGATATACTCTATCAGTGTCGTCCATTCTGCTTTTTCTACTTACAGTTCTTTTATGGGTATTTTCAGTGTGTTTTTTTTCCTTCATGGGGCACTATTTACTGAGTGCTTGTTATCTGCTGGGCCCTGAGGGACCAGTCAGTGAGCAGATGGTCCCTGCCTGACAGAGCTTACAGGCCAGTAGAGTGGTTTCCAGGCTTAGGCGCATGTTCCCGGGAGCAGCATAGGCCAATCCATTGCGACATAGGAAGAAATACTAGAATTAATTTTTTTTAATTCTTTAAAAATATTTATATTTAAATGTTGAGTTGATAAGGGTACGAGAAATCAAAATTTGAACCCCCAAAGAATGACTTTATTCTTTTTAACAGTTTTCTTCCATTTCATAGTATGGATATCACATAGTTAAGTTTAATTATTTTCTTCAGCGAACATTTTACATTTCCCTTTAATACTCATAGAACAGTTTCAGTGCAAATTACAAACTGCAGAGCCTTGTGAGGTTTTCCTGTTTATAATTTGTATTAGAATAGAACAGACTTCAGAGTTTTTGAACTTTGTGTTGAGAATTAGTGCACTTGATCCAAAGGTAACTGTTGAGGCATGCTAACTCTTCCTAAGAAAATAAGATGTTTTAAAATTCCATTTACACAGAATCCTTCAGTTCCCCAGACCAGTTAGACTGGAACATCTGAGGTCGAAAGCTAAAACTGCCTTTGGACAGTCCATGGAGCTCCATTACACCAATAACGAGGTAAATGGAAAGTTTCACTTTAAGTTGTTCTTGTTTTGGAAAGTAGTGTATTCATTTCAGAGATTATTTTAGGACTGCTGTGTTTTTATTCAGGGATTGATGCAGATATGGTATGTTAGAGGAATGATAGAGCACAAATTTGTAAATTTAATTAAAATGGATTTTTCCATTGTCTAAAATATTTAAAAGGTACTACTGTGAGAATAGTAGAATGAGAATCTATTAAAGGAGGAAATATATATAGAGATATATATAATTTAAACATTTGCTGCTTATTTATATTTTATTTTTACTCTGTGTACTTTATTGATAAATTATCTTTTCTCATGCTCTATACTTCCTAAGAGACATTAGAGCTTTGGTAGTGAGTTTGGTTAAAACTTAGAGGATTATTTTCATGGTGGTTAAGACATGATTAGATCATGTTTACATTTGGGAGTGGTACATGATCTTAAGGGCTTGCTGTGGCCCTGAGGAGCTCTGTGTTCTGGGGAACCCCTTTTGAAACTTCTGTAAAATTTGGATTCGATTTGATGATCTCTGAGGTTTCTTTCAGGTCCTATGAAGAGATCTCAAGATCTTGAGACCTTAAAATTTTCAGGGACAATGTAGTTAACCGGTTAATTTGTACTTTTATATTTTTTTTGTTTACCACCTCAGAAAATACTTGTTGAATTTGCCAGGCATAATGCTATGAGTTAGAAATTACAGCCCCTTATGGAATTTATAGTCTTATAGTAGGAGAAGCAGACAGTTAATAAATGAACTGTTTAAATATGTTAAGTTCTTTGAAGGGAATGCATAAAATATTGTGACAAAGAATAAAGGCAAGGGCAGTAGGTATTCTATTTAGATAGTACTAAGGAAGACCTGACTGAGGTGCTAATGTTTAATTACTGAAAATTGAGGTAGGAAAAGACAACCCTGCAAAGAGTTTGAGAGAAAGAACATTCTTGGTAGAGAAAGCAGTTTGTGAGCAGTGGCAGACCCTAACATGGAAAAGACTTCTGCGCTCCAGGGATAGAAGTCCCAGTGGGAATGGAGTGACAGGGGAGGGTTTGGGTCCGAGTCCCTAGGCCAGGGACTGGACCTCCTTGGATGTCAGGTATCGGATGGAAAAGATATGAGCAGTCATAGGCATATAAGAGAGACTTTATTGTAGACCCAGTAACCCTTGCTAATATAGTAGCAAACCCAGGAGCCATTGCTAACAAAGTAGCCTGCAGGCATGCCTGCGCAGTGTATAGCTTGCTGCGTCCTTTTGCACCTGCTTATAGTAAGTTAGCCTTGAACACCCTGATTAGGATTCCCACGCTCAGAGTGGCCTTGAACATCCGGTGTACTCGGGACAGGGTTCCTACAGGAAGCTTAGTAAAAATTAATTTTAGAAAACATATGAAACATTCTGCAAATAAAAACATTTGAAAATATGTTTTCAAATGAATTAATTTAAAGCAAAAGAATATGCTAATATAATGTTTCTAACGAAACAACTGAAAACAAAGTATTTTGATTAAAAAATCCCTTTTCAAAGAAATAATATACCTGAACAAAATGATGAGTACTACAATATTTGAACACCTTAAATTTTTATTTTTCAGATACTTTTTGGCTTTTTATTAGCCATGAACACCTTGTTACCTTGCCCTGTCTTGGCACTTATTTCTGTTTGTGCTGGCCTGATGTCCAGCTGCCAGCCCCTGGGACTGCGAGCTTTTCAGGGGCATGGCGATAGGTCTAGGCCAGCCGTGGGCAAACTACAGCCCACAGGCCGGATCCGGCCTGTTTGAAATGAATAAAACTAAAAAAAAAAAAGACCGTACCCTTTTATGTAATGATGTTTACTTTGAATTTATATTAGTTCACACAAACACTCCATCCATGCTTTTGTTCCGGCCCTCCGGTCCAGTTTAAGAACCCATTGTGGCCCTCAAGTCAAAAAGTTTGCGCATCCCTGGTCTAGGGGAAACTAGATGCATCTTTGTTTTTGGTTGCTCTAAAATGTTTCATGGGAAATTTTCAGATGTCAAGTACATTAAAACTACGGTATTGTCTTGATCTACCAGGCAAGTAGGTCTATCAAGAAAAATGATGTTAGTTTGGCAGTATTTTTTCATATTGTACCTGTTCTTGTTCCTAGAATTACTGTTTCTTTTCTGAGTTCTCCAAATTTGTTTATGTATAAATTTTTGTAGGGTTTTCTTGAGGACTGACATCAAGCTAATTGATCTGTTGTTTTAGGAACCCTCTTCCATGTTCTAAAAATAGAAAAACTTCCCCCCTCATGCTTTCTGAAGGATTTTTGGGAGTGGTTCTGCCATTATCTCAGGGTGGAATGTGGTAGAGAAGGCATTAGGATGAGATTACATTGTTTAAAACTTTCTTGCAGCTCAGATTCTGTGAGAATCTGTGATTCTGTAATTAGCCATGTCATAATTTACATCATGACCAACTCAGTGCCCCTCCTTGAACATTGAGGGCACTAGGAAAGAACTTAAAAGGAATATTAGTTTTGTTGGCCTGTGGATAAGCAAAAACCCATTTATTTATACGGTTGTTATTTTAGTTCTATAAATATTTTTTTTCTAGTGCAATATAAATTTTTTTCCAAAAGGGCCATTATTCTATAAACTTATAGCTTGCCAGAATCGAAACAACCAGTAACTTTAAGCCAATGATTGGGTTTATTAGTTGGGCTCCTGCTTATGTCAAATGTGTCAGGTGTCTCTGTGTGCTTTGCTTTGGGGGTAAATGTGGGGTGTGCATTGAAATAAAGTAAGTGGATATTCTGCCCTGGCTGGTTGGCTCAGTTGGCTGGCTGGTTGGCTCAGTTGGTTGGAGCGTTGTCCTGTCCTGTACACCAAAAGGTTGGGGGTTCGATTGCTGGTTTGATCCCTGATCAGGACAGTACAGGAAGCAGCCGATCAATGTTTCTCTCTCACATCAAGGTTTCTCTCTCCCCCCATTCCTCTCTCTCTGAAAATCAATAAAAATATATCTTAAGGTGAGGATTAAAAGAGGAGGAAAAAAGAAAGCAAATGGATTTTTAAGATCATTTCCATTTGGAAACCTTTTTTATGGACTGTTTTCATGTTTCACTATGTAAAGTCAGGAAAATAATTCACTTCTTTCAAATTTAGTTTCTATTTAGTGGGTTTTTAAGCTCAGTTTTTAGTTTCCTTTCCAGAATCGTTTAATATTAACACAACTGGTTTATCAATAATAAGCAAGAAGGAAATAGATTTCATAAATGAGCCTAAATTGAATTCATGAAGCAAGAAAATATTGGGTGATTTATTTAATATAATTTAGACAAGCTGAGACTTATAAAATTTGTAACAGGTGGCCTTAGAACATACAAGGAACCCATCAGAACTACAAGCAGCAGTCCAGGCTTCACTCCATTCAGCCGCTCCAGAATGTCCACATCTCACGTTTGTAAACAGAAAAGAGCAAAATCACTTTCTTAATATTTTGGTACTGTAATTTAAACCAGTGTTTTCCCTCAAAGCAACAATATCATGGAGAAGTAAATAATTCCAGTTATAATTAAATGTATAGTAAAAGTAAATGTTCAGGTTTTCCCCTCAAATGAAAAATTGCCAAAACAATCATCATTTCTTTAAAATGTTTTCTAGTGCTTAAAATATAATAAAAAAAGAATATTAAAGATGGGAACAAGATGTACCAATATGGTTCATAATTGATAGATAATGAAAATAATTTAAGGAGATTAGGCTTGTTCTATAATACCAAACAGTTAATTTTTTATTATTATTAGAAAAAATTTCTCATAGAAAAAAAGGGTCAGGCTAGTTGATAAGTTGTAATGTATAAAATTAGCTACACACAGAAATTGGGAATATAATTTCAAGCACAGATTAAGTAAACAGATTGTATGATGGAATTCTTTTCTTTTTAAAAAATATTTTTATTGATTTTGGAGAGGAAGGGAGAGGGAAAGAGAGAGATAGAAACAGCAGTGATGAGAGAGAATCATCGATTGGCTGCCTCCTGCACAGTCCCCCACTGGGGATCGAGCCCTCAAGTCAGGCATGAGCCCTGACTGGGAGTGGAACCATGACTTCCTGGTTCATAGGCTGACGCTCAACCACTGAGCCCTGCAGGCCTGGTGAATTCTTTCTTATCAGTCCAATGAGTCCTCACTTAGTAGCATCGACAGGCTCTGTGACTTTAAGCAAAACAACTTACATTGAAACCAGTTTTACCGCAGGCTAATGGATATAAACAAGAGTTACAGTCCTGCACATCCGGACCTGTGTATTTGTGTCTGGCAGCCTTTCTTTTTTTTTTTTTTTTTTTAATATATTTTATTGCTTTTTTACAGAGAAGAAGGGAGAGGGATAGAGAGTTAGAAACATCGATGAGAGAGATCAATCAGCTGCTTCCTGCACGCCCCCCACTGGGGATGTGCTCGCAACCAAGGTACATGCCCTTGACCGGAATCCAACCTGGGACCCCTCAGTCCGCAGGCCGACGCTCTATCCACTGAGCCAAACCGGTTAGGGCGGCAGCCTTTCTTAAAACAAGGAATTTTTTTCATAAATCTGTAGAGAATGAATGCACACCATATCAGCTAGTGTGTTTGGGTGCAGATGAAGCTTTCACTCTGTGATACTTATTAAACAACACTTAGCAAGTGTTTGCTCTCTTCTGTGTGCTCCATGTTAACTGGCAGTGTGTGTGTTTGGGGGCGGGGGGCGGAGCGGCATCCCTGTCTTCAAGGAATTTATACTGTACTAGAGGCCCGGTGCACAAAATTCATGCAGAGGTAGGGTCCTTAGGCCTGGCCAGCGATCAGGGCCGATCTGTGGGGTGACTGGCGGGGCGATCGGGGGGCCGCCGCTAGCACCTGCCTTAGAGGTGACAGGCAGGGCGATCGGGGGGGGCGGGGGGCAGTGCCAGCCTGCTTGCTGGCTGGCCCCACCCCCGATCATCCTGCCGCTGCCACAGGTCGCCTCCCACAGGTGGGGCAATTGGAGGGCGGTGCCAACCTGCTTGCCGGCCGGCCCCACCCACTCGCCAGCTGGCCCTGTCCCCTGCCGCCACCACCTTCCCCCTCTGCGGGGTGACCAGCGGTGCGATTCGGCGGGGGGGGGGGGGGGGGGGGGGGGCTGGCACCTGCCTTGGCTGGCCTGTGGACTGGGGGCAGCTCCTTAGTTGAGCCCCCTGGTGGTCAGTGTGTGTCATAGCAACCGGTTGTTCTGCCATTCGGTCAATTTGCATATTAGGCTTTTATTATATAGGCTAGGACCCAAAATTAACTAGGACTTTACATTTGAGTAGCTTATGTACTGTGCTAGTTAAAGCAGGCTAAGTGTGGGATATGTTCACAGTTTTTATTCTGTCCTTTTAATGAAATGGGATATACTTTGAAGGTTATTGAAAGAGTCATCTTATGCTAAGTTTGCAACGTGTTTTAAAAAGAAAAAGGTATTCTGATTTTGTTTAATTGTATCATGCTTGTTCTCAGATACTCCCCAGGGGCTTTTGTCTCGTATAATGTCCAATCCAGTAGGAGACCAATGAAAGCCGATTTCCACATTCAGGATGCACTATTTAGCTTACATTTGTTTAGAGCAGCGGTTCTCAATCTGTGGGTTGCGACCCCTTTGGGTCTCAAACCCCTTTCGCAGGGGTCGCCTAAGACCATTGGAAAACACATATATAATTACATATTGTTTTTGTGATTAATCACTATGCTTTAATTATGTTCAATTTGTAACAATGAAATTGGGGGTCACCACAACATGAGGAACTGTATTAAAGGGTTGCGGCATTAGGAAGGTTGAGAACCACTGGTTTAGAGTGTAGTGTTCAAGTCTCCAGGGTTAGAGAGATGAGCCCCTCCATTGCAGCTGTCACAGATACTCTTTGTGTTGGGATGTAGATAAGCACAGCCAGTGCAAATGCAAATCCATCATTCCTATTAAAAAAAAAAGAACTAAAAGTTTCATCAGTGAAAGATAATAGTACCTTTTATTTTATACTAGAGGCCCGATGCACGAAATTTGTGCAAGGGGCTCAGCCCTTGCAACCTCAGCCAGCCCTCGCAGCCCCTCGCAGCCTTGGCCGGCCCTCGCAGCCCCTCGTAGCCTTGGCCGGCCCTCGCAGCCCCTCGCAGCCCTTTGCAGCCCAGAAGGTCATCCGGCTGTTTGGTCTAATTAGCATATTAGCTCTTTATTATGTAGGACTAAAGGCCCAGTGCATGAAATTCGTGCATGGAGGGAAGGGGGTGGCCCCTCAGCCCCGCATGCGTCCTCTCGCAGTCCGGGACCCCTCGGGGGATGTTGGTCCTAAACTGGCAGTCGGACATCCCTCTCGCAATCTGGGACGCTGCATGCACCAGTGACCATACTTTTCATACAGGTGAAAGGCATCTTGCTGCTGTATGGGCAGCTACAATTTTTGCCCTGATTATAAAAAGTAGTGCAGAACATGATCCTTCTGAGGCAGTAGTACCATTTTCCCCATCTTATGGGTGGAAAAACTGAAGCAGAGAGAAGTTAAGTAATTGTCTTTGTCACACAGTTATAAGTGTCAGAATCAGGGCTGGCCACAAAATGTGCAAGCCAGAGTCCATGCATGTCATCGCTGCATCATCCTGTTTTTTTTCAGTAGCCTTGCCAGGTTTTAATTTTCAAATCTAAGAGACTGTTCCCAATATATAAGGTAAGGTCCCTAGGCCTGGCCAGTGATCAGGGCCAATCTGTGTGGCGACCGGCGGGCAGGGAGATGGGGGGGCCCCACTGGCACCTGCCTTGGCTGGGGGCCTGGTACAGCCTGCTGGCCGGCCCCACCCCCTGATCACTGCCACTGGTTGCCTTGCTCTGTGGAGGCGACCATCAGGGCGCTCGCTGGACAGCCCGCTCCACCACCAGTCACCTCCCTCTCGGGGGGGGGGGGGCAGACGCTCAACACAGGAGCTGCCTCGTTCCACCGTTTGGTCGATTTGCATATTAGGATTTTATTATATAGGATAGTTTTTGTGTGTACTCTTTAATGCTGTTTTGGAGTGAAGGTACTATAACTTAAGTTTAGCAATATTATGGAAATATCCTAGATAATTAATTTTAAATGTGTTTCTAGAATAATTTAATGATTCATAAAGCAAAAAAAGTGTTTATTCTGTGATTTTAGTGGTGGTAGGATTGGAAGAGCAAAGCAGTCTGGATACATGTATTCATTCGGAATTCCATTATATTGACAAATCAAAGAGGCAGGTATTCTGAGAGCTCTGAGTTATAATCCCATAGGAATAAGATGGTCCTGGAAGGACTTGATGGCTGCATGATTCCTGATGTTCCTTTTTGTGTAGTTGGTGATCCCATTAACTACTCAAGATGACTTGGACAAAGCTGTGGAGCTGCTGGACCGCAGTGTTCATATGAAGAGCCTCAAGATATTACTTGTGGTAAATGGAAGTACACAGGTATGAGTTGGGATTGTTTGTCAGTAAGGACTGTAGGATTTGTGCCTGTGAAAATTAATATATGAAACATAGTTACAGTCTATAATTATTGATATATTTTCAATATGATTAAAAGAAAACGTACACATTGTAACTGCTATCGTTTAATGTCTTTACTTCTCAGAACTCTATAGCCAACATTACAAGTGTAATATATTGTACATATGAAACTAGCAGAAACTGAGAACTTGGGAAGAATTATGTTAAAATGTTAAAGAGTAGATTTGATAAGACCCACAAACAATGTAGAATATCTAGGATTCTGTTTAAGCCTTAAAGGGGAAGAATCGCATTAATCACCCTTTTTCCTCTGTAGGCTACTAATGTAGAACCATTGCCATCACTAGATGATTTGGATAACACAGTATTTGAAGCAGAGAGGAAAAAACGGCTTTCTGTAATAGGTAAGAGAGCTAGTATCTGAATCGTGAAATGGGTGATTTCTCAGTTTTTTCCTCTAACCTTTTATATATCCTAAACATAACCCTGATAAATAGCAGGCTATCTCTAACTCTCTGTAATTTATCTAAGTTAACTATGTTCTAGTATCTGATATTTCTTGAAAAATTATGTCAAGTATTACAGGATTAGCAGTCTCCCATTTACACATTTTTTCTTTATATACCCCCAGGGTATTTTAATGTTGAACAAATTCAAATTACTCAAAGAAATTTTAACTATACAAATAAACTGGAGGGAAAAATTAAAAGGAGTATTTTCATATATTAAAATTAATAGATGGCCCGTCCAGAGGGGCTCACTTGGTTGAGGATCATCCCTGCACTGAAAGGTTGCTGGTTCGATTCCCTGTCAGGGCACATTCCTGGTTGTGGGTTTGGTCCCCCATCGGGGAGCATGTGGAAGGCAACTGATCAATGTTTCTCTCTCACTTTGATCTTTCTCTTTTCTCTCTCTCTCTCTCTCTCCCTCTCTCTCCCCCTCTCCCCCTCTCCCCCTCTCCCCCTCTCCCCCTCTCCCCCTCTCCCCCTCTCCCCCTCTCTCTCTCTCTCTCTCTTCCTTCCCTCCCCTCCCCTGCCCTCCCCTTCCCTCTTTCTCATCCTCGTCCTCTACTTCTCCTCCCTCCCTCCCTCCCTTCTTCTCTAAAAGCATGACCTTGTGTGAGGATTAAAAAATAAAATTAATGGATGGACTACGTTCATAAGCCTTTCTCTGAGTTTTAGTTAATGTCAAGAATGTTATCAAAATAAAGAGTTTCTAGATTATGCTTTATTATTACTTTACTGGAGGCCCAATGCATGAAATTTGTGCAAGGGGCTTGGCCCTTGCAGCCCCGGCTGCCTCGGCTTCCTCTGGAGGGTCCTTCTGCTGTTCGGTCTAATTAGCATATTAGCCCTTTATTATATAGGAGTAGGATTCAGTTTTTATTTCTCAGTAATGATATACTGTTACAATCAAGCTGTGGTGCAAAGAGACATGGATGCTGTGTGCCGTGTTTTACAGGAGGCCTGTTAGCGGGGCATGGGGTGGGCAGAGGTGCTCAGAGCGCCCCAGTCTTCTCTTTGTGTGGAACACTGATAAGCTGCGTTTTTATATTGTAGGAGCATACATTGCTCAGAAACCACTGGTGTAAATGTGTTTAGCAGATTGGGCAGTGGCTGGTCATTAAAGACAGCATGAAAACATATTTGAGCGAAGGTTTTGAAGGGAAGTAGAAGAGGAGGAAAAACATGAATATGGAGGAAGCAGGAGAGTATGACAAAATAAGAGATGTGATTGGGAATCTAAGACTGGTAACAGAAGACATCTACACTAATAAAAGAGAAAAATGGTAATTGGCGTACGACACTACCCTTTTCATTGGCTAATCAGGGCTATATGCAAATTAACTGCCAACTAAGATTGGCAGTTAACTGCCAACAAGATGGCGGTTAATTTGCATATGTAGGCACAATGCAGGGAGGCGAAAGGGAAAGCAGGAAGAAGCCCCCTGCCACTGACAGTGATCGGAAACCCAGGGGGGAGCTAAGAGCTGGGGGGCAGGGCAAAGGCGGCCCTGGGGCCGCCTTTGCCCTGCCCCCCAGCCATGATCGGAGAATCAGGCGCCTTTTCTGCCCTGGCCAGTGATAGCAGGAAGTAGGGGTGGAGCCAGCGATGGGAGCTGGGCACGGTCGAAGCTGGCAGTCCCAGGAGCTAGGGGTCCCTTGCCTGGGCCTAAAGCGAAGCCCACAATCACAGGGCCGCTGCAGCTGCGGGTCCCCGCTGCCCGGGCCGGACGTCCAGGCCAGAGGCGTTAGGCCTGGGCAGGGGCGGAGCCTGCAACCGCGGGGAGCTGGGGGTCCCCTTCCCAGGCCTGACACCTCTGCCGGAGGCCTCAGGCCTGGTCAAGGGGCCGATCCGGTGATTGGTGATTGGGGGGCGGAGCCAGGGATTGGGGGGATATGATGGTCCCCTTGCCCAGGCCTGAAGCCTGGGTCAGAGGCGTCAGGCCTGGGCAAGGGGCCGATCCTGCGACTGGAGGGTGATGGGGGTCAACGCCTGAGGGCTCCCAGTATGTGAGAGGGGGCAGGCTGGGCTGAGGGACACTCCCCACACACACACACCCAGTGCACGAATTTCGTGCACCGGGCCCCTAGTTTGTTAATAACAAGAGAAGAGATTAAATTAGCATGTGAATCACCAAAAATAGCGGTTACTTATCTTCTGTTTTGGTCCTTCTGAGTATCATCTTACATAAATTCTACTGTTCAGAAATGCTGAAATGTGAGCAACAAAGAAAATACACAAGTAAAATAAAAATTGTTCGTCTTCATTTGGCTATATTTTTATATAATTTAAAAGTCTGTTGAAAGAACATTAGGGATACCCGCATTTCAATTCCATTTCTCTGATTAATCTGAGATTGGTAACTTTGTCCACTTTAAATTATGGGATTGTTATAGCAGTAAATTGAGAGAGCACCTTTCAAGTACATTTTGCTTTTCAAACTAGGAAGCATGACTATTAGTAATTATACATTTCTTTCTTTATTCCCTTTCCTTATCACATTTTAGTACCTATCATTTTAAAGTAAAATATTCCCAATTTATTTTTATTTATAATTATTTTTTAATTGATTTTAGGGGGAGAGAGAGAAATATTGATGTGAGAGAAGCATAAATCGGTTGCCTGCTGTACGCACCCTGACCAGGGATCGAACCCACAACCTGGGCATGTGTCCTGACCAGGATTGAACCTGCTATCTTTTGGTGTACAGGATGAAGCTCCAACCAACTGAGCTGTGCCAGCCAGGGCAAACATTGCCAATTTATTTTAGTTGCATTAGACAGAACAAGCTAAATGCATTAGTTAATTTGACATTTTCAATTCATTTTTAATTAAAATTGTACTGAATGTCTAACTGTTGTTCTTGTAATAAACATTCTTGTTTGATTTCATTGCTAGATAAGAAATTTTAAATTACAAATTAAAAAATTACTGGTCTTCCATTTGCCACTTCTTTAAACTCAGAATGGCTATGATAGATATGACCATTATCTTCTTTCCTTATTTACTAACAATTATTCTCTTTAGTTATTTTCATAAAAGCTAGCTAGAGGAAAAACTTCCTTTGGGATGGAATTCTATACTGGTGTGGAGGTCTTGACCACGATTGCATTGGCACACCCATTACTAACAAAAGTTAAGAAAAATGGGTTTTTAAGTAAGGAGATGAAGCCACTTTTACAGTCTTTTTTTCTTCCCCGTCTCCTTTTAGTAATGAGTATATTGGTCTTCTATAATCAAGGGCATATGGAAGGCATAAGAACATTAGGGGCAATGTGATCATAGTGGTTACAAAGCCTAAGTCAGCCTCTGGCTTAGAGGTGAGTCCCTACTCATTTTAGAGTCCAGTTTAGAAAATTACCTCTTTTGTGCACATCTCTTGGTAATCATTTCACACTCTTTTCCCGGGTCTCATCACCAACAAATACTGCCATATACTCACAATGACCCCTTTACGTAAGGTAAAACCTATTTTGTTTTTAAATCTGGCCAGAGCTTTTAATACTCATATAACTTCCCCATATGTTTTTTTAAAGTTTAAGTTCAAAAAATTAGGAGCAGCCAAACCGGTTTGGCTCAGTGGATAGAGCGTCAGCCTGTGGACTGGAAGGTCCCAGGTTCGATTCCGGTCAAGGGCATGTACCTTGGTTGCGGGCACATCCCCAGTGGGGGGTGTGCAGGAGGCAGCTGGTCGATGTTTCTCTCTCATCGATGTTTCTAACTCTCTATCCCTCTCCCTTCCTCTCTGTAAAAAGTCAATAAAATATATTTTTAAAAAAAAATTAGGAGCAGAGAGAAACTGTGTTAATAAACATGACATTGTGTCTGTACATCCAGGTAAAAATAAAGTGGATTATTGTCTAATAAGAAATTAAGTGATTAATTAGATAAACTATATTAGATTCTCCAGTTTTCTAAATTATAAAGAAATGTACATTTCAGGAACATGGCTTGCCACAAAAACAACAGCCTAATTTTAAGTCCCCAATAATAAAATTCAGGACTCCAAATTGAAAACATACAAGCTTAATGGTTAAGAAGTCATCTCATTTTCGGTTTCTAAAGATTAAAGAGAGGGAATGGAAGGAAAACTGTGGAGCCAAATGTGCAGGCATATGCTCATTATGAATGATTTTATAGTCACAGTACTCTTGCAGAGAAGGGATGTAGTCCCATGTTTGCCAGTGAGGAACAGGTTTCTGGGGATTGGGTCACTTTCCCAAAGACACAGAGCTGACAAATAGCTATCACTGGGATTTAAACTGTTGTAGAAAAACCAAGCAATGCTTAGAGAAATGGAGTTACACAGCTTTGTTATGCTGGCAGACTCAGAGGAGGTTGCCTCTCAAATTCTGAGCAAACCAATATGGTGGAAGCCCCTATTTTATCCCCTTTTGGTGTCTTGGTCCCCCAAATATGGATTATAGGTCCGGACCTTTTGTGGGCTTTGCAAAAAGCCCCAGGTGTTGGGGTCTTGAGACCATACCTAAGGGCCTGGCCTGGCGCCAGCGCTGATAATCCCCCCTCTGGGGGCTGTGTGCTGTTCATGATTTATGGCCTCAGGTCTTGCAAGACCAGATTCTGGGAAAGGGGCAGTGACTTAACACATTGCGTACCGCATAGAAATCTGTGAGACATACGCCAGGGACCGCACGTTTTTAGGCAAACCGCACGTTATTTAAATCATCATAATGCACTTTAGGTGTTGTTTTTCAATAATTATAACATTTTTATTTACAAAAACAATTAAACAATTAAAGTTCCTAGTACTTTTTTAACTACTACTGTTTGCTACTGCGTAAAATATTTTCCTCTATGAAGAGGGACCAAACAAAATTTACATAAGTATCTAGATTCGCTCCTTTTTCCGTGGGCGTGAAACACGAGAACACTCGTGAGCGGTCCTTAACAGATGGCACACGAAACACGAGAAAACTGAGCGGTACGAAGCGTGTTAATTATAGGTTATCAAGAATGTACATTAGGTTACTGGCACAAGTTCAGAGTGCTATCCCCCCCCAAAAAATGTCTTATTTTCCTCCATCAAAACGAGGTCTGACTGAAGCCATGTTCTCTCCACTACATCAGGGTGCCTTCCGTGCATTACGGGGGGAGCACCTGGGCACAGTGGCCTCGGAGTCTGGGAGCAGTGGCACTCATCTAGAAAGCTTTCTTGTGTTAGCAACCCCACAGTGCTTTGTCAGCAGCCAGAAGAATGCACCAGCTAATAAGTGTGAATGAATATTACAGTGAGGCAATAATTACAGTAGGGTGGGAGTTAGAAAGGTATAAAAATATTGGAAGTTTTACAGACAGGAATGTTTTGATAAGCTTTAATAAAAACTGGGTTTCAATTGCTAACATTATTGGTAATATAGACCAGAAGTTCTATGTATATTTAATTAAAACAAAAATTGATTACATGCTGATCTTTATAAAATCCTATAATTTTCTTCTTTGAGGTTCCACTAGTAGAGGTCAAAGCTCCCCTCCCCCAGGATACATTCCAGATGAACTGCATCAGGTTGCCAGGAACGGGTCCTTCACCAGCATCCACAGTGAAGGGGAGTTCATTCCAGAGAGCATGGACCAAGTAAGCAGGAGTTGGATGTGATTTCTTATTTTATTAAAGGGATATTGCCTAGGTCAGTGTGGTTTGGCCGGTGTGTGTGTGTGTATTACACCTCTTAATCCCATATCTTCCTTAAGTGAACAAAATGGTAAAAAGTGTAGGAAAATGCCTAATTTCCCTACACTATGTGTGCCCATGTGCATTCATGCATAAAAAAAGTTACGATAAGGTGGATTATTTTATATTGCCCATCCATAAATAAATGATTGCAGTATTTATAATCCTGGGGTTAATATTCAGATTTTTAAATTAATATTTAAAAGATATAGTCAAAACGACAAACATTTAACTTTGTGAAGATGAGGTTTATCAACTTTCTAAAACATTTTTAAATGTTTCTAAATGCTGCCGGGCTGCTGTAGCTAAGTTGATCATCAGCCTATGAACCAGGAGGTCATGGTTTGATTCCTGGTCAAGGTACATGCCTGGGTTTCTGTCTCGATCCCTGGAAAGGGGTGTGTAGGAGGCAGCCAATCAATGATTCTCTCTCATCATTGATGTTTCTCTCCCTTCCCTTCTTCTCTGAAATCAATAAAAATATATCTTTTTAAAAAGCACATGTAGAAAAAAAGTTATTAAGTGCTCACTCCAGCAGTACATACCTATAAATGAACCATACAGAGAAGATTAGCATGTCCCCTGCTCAAGGATGACACCCAAACTCGTGGGGCGTTCCATATTTTTGTGGAATGTAATGAACAAAATAGAAAAAATGTTATGAAAAGTTGTGTAGTACTGAAATATTTCTATGGAGTTCCTGCAGTTTCTGTAAGTTACATTGGCTGCTTCTATTGCAGTTTCATTTTCTAATAATGCAGCACTCACGGTGTTTAGTCTCATTTGGGTGGGGCCTTTGTTCAGTTTACAGTAAGAAAAATTATGTGAAATCTTTTAGCTTTTCACTATTTAGTCCATAGATAAACAACATTTTTCTCTTAGGATATTTTGAATTTGTAGCGTACCTATAAGGGACAACTACATTTTAAACACTTAAAAATTAGTAGCTCTGAGGGTGACTGCTATTGGGTAGGTTTCTTTTTTAGGTACTGATGGTGTTCTGAGATTGTCAGGAGGTCTCACAACTTTCAGTATACTTGCTAAAAACCATTTAATTGTACACTTGAAATGAGTGAATTTTATGTTACATGACTTATATCTCAATAAAGCTGTTTCTTAAAAAACAGTAACTTCTGGTTATTTCACATCACATGGTGGAACTCTATTTTTCTAGATGCTGGACCCATTATTTTTAAGCAGCCCTGAAAATTCTGGCTCAGGAAGTTGTCCATCACTTGATAGTCCTTTGGATGGGTAATGTTGATTGTATTTTTTGTTTTTTAACATATGTGGGTAAATATGCATATATATACATATACGTACATATACAGTATGTTGAGTTATCAATGCTTTTGTGCTACATTCAGAGGAACGTAATTGATACTGTCTATACATACTTATGGCAAATTAATTTTTTTATAGTGTAGACAAATCCCTTAACCTCATGGGACTCAGTATCATTATTCGTTAAAACTGACACCTTATTATAATATTTTGAGTATTCCTGCTTGCCAAAATAGTGTTTTGAAGTTAAATGCAAACTTAGAATTTATGTACGTTTACTTTTAAAACTGTATTGGCAAAACTGCTATCAAATTTTGTATTAATCCTTTGGAGATTTTGTGAGTTGTTTCACCTGTTTAGAATTATGTTTGTTCTGGCACCAAATTATAAATAACTTAACAGTCTTGGTAGTTGTGGCCCAGTGTGTTGATTGTGATGTAAAATTGAAGTCCTATTGTTTTGTAAAATAGCTGTTCAAGAATATAAGGTGGATCAAGTGAATTTTTTGTTACAAGTGCTCCCTCTCTCCTGGTTTCAATTAGGACACACAGAGTCAGTATCTTTATTGAAATCTTTATTGTAAAAATATAACTAATATTGTAAGGGAACAGACATTTAATTTTCTGTTACCTGTGTACATGAAGCCTTTGTCTTTGCTTGCATCTACATCAAGACAGCCATTTAAAACATTTAAGAAATTTAGGGAAATAGTAATGTAAAATATATATACTTGATAAGTTAGAAATTACTTCCTTTTTTTTTTTAATGAGGTGTCTATGGCGTGGTTTATTTTTAGGGGGGTTTTTTTTTAATTGATTTTTTACAGAGAGGAAGGGAGAGGAATAGAGAGTTAGAAACATCGATGAGAGAGAAACATCGATCAGCTGCCTCCTGCATATCTCCTACTGGGGATGTGCCCGCAACCAAGGTACATGCCCTTGACTGGAATCGAACCTGGGACCCTTCAGTCCGCAGGCCGACGCTCTATCCACTGAGCCAAACCGGTTAGGGCATATTACCTCTTTTTTTATAGATGTGGAAACAGTCTCAGAAAGGTGATTCCAAGGTTACAACAGCTAGTGAAGTGACAGAGCAAGAATAAAGCACAGGCATCCCCAAGCACCTGTGATCCCTAAGCACATCATCTGATCACTGAACTTCATGGGTTCATCTTTAAAGCCACACTTCGTGTCTGCATGGACCAAATAAGAGTTTAAGGAGAAGTTTCTCTTTTTTGAGTTATGTTAACATTTCAGAATGAGCTTCTTTATATGTACATTAGGGGCCCAGTGCATGAATTCATGCACCTTGAAAGGAACTGTGGGCCATGAGGCTGCGGTGGGCACAGGGGCAGGTCTCGGCCCATCCTCCATGCCCCTACCTGGCCCCTCCTGCCGTGGCCCCTGGTCCCCTATCTGCCAACAATCCTGCTCCCGCCACCGCTGTTCCCGTGCACTGATGGCGCCAGCCCCGCTTGCACCCCCTGATGGTGTGGAGCAATTAGGGCCAACACCAGCAGCGAGAGCGAGTAGCGGCTGCTGCCCCGTTCACCCCTCAGGAGCAGAGGGAGGTGAAGAAGCACTGAGGGGCGATCGGGGCTGGGAGCCACCACTCACACCCGCTGACAGCGCCAAGCAATTGGGACTGGCGCCAGTCACCAGCAGCGGATGCGAGTGGTGGCTCCAGCACTGGCAGCAGGTGCAAGTAGGGCTGAGGTCGGCGCCGGCAGCAGGTATGAGTGCCAGGTGGGACTGTGGTGTGTGGGAGCAAAGAATTTTCAGGTATCACCAGAGGCTTGCCCTGATGACAGCAACTGGGGCCCTGCCTTGGTCTGGCTCCCCTGATTATCTGCTCCACTATCCCGCCTGCTGCTGATGCCTGCCATGTTCCCTGCGTGTCCCCTGATGGTCAGCACACGTCATAGTGACTGGTTATTCGGTTCTGCCATTTGGTCTATTTGCATATTCAGGTTTTATATACATATAGATATGGTCTCCACACATATGTACAGATATTGATATTGCATACAGTTTTTTTAATGTTTTATTTACATTCTCTCAATTTAATGTGACATTTTCTACTTTTAGAGACAGCTATCCAAAATCACGAATGCCTCGGGCACAGAGCTACCCAGATAATCATCAGGAATTTTCAGGTTAGATTATCCACATTCTAAATGTTTAATGTTTATGCTATTAAGTAATGGTTTAGCGGGAAAGGTGAGGGGAATTTTTAAAAAAATCAAAATATGTAAATATGTTTTTCATTATTTGAAAGAAGTACTTGGCTTTCTTAATAACATAAGTTTCTTATGTGTCTCAATAGACTACGATAACCCTATCTTTGAGAAATTTGGAAAAGGAGGAACCTATCCAAGGAGGTATCATGTTTCATATCACCATCAAGACTATAATGATGGTAAGTTGCTGGCATTCAGATAAGAACAGTTTGTGAAAATTCTCAAAAATAATAAAAATAAAAATTTCATATTTAAGTAATACTATTATAAATAAACTTGTTTCTCAATCATTTAGCTTTCTGCCTAAAAAAGTTTTAAATTGGGTCATAACTAAAATTATAATACCATCTTAGTTTTATGCCAACTTACCTCATAATATTTATCTTTCCCTTAGAAGGAAGGGAATAATTAAAAATATTATTCAGAAAGTTACTCCTTCATAAAATTCATACTTGCATGGCCCTTTTAAGGGAAAAAAATATTGCTACCTTTAACTTTCCAATATTTTTTATATTTTAAATCGTGATTAGAAATGAGACTAAATTATATTTTTTCTACTTTTTACCCCAAAGTGAGAGTTCTATGATTTTTATGAATGTGTGTATATATGTGTTAACTGAGATTATTTGAATTTGTATTCAGATCCTGTTTGTTTTTCTCCTACTTTTCATTTCTGCTTTCACCTTTTTTCCTTGTATTTTTGTTTTTGACTTTATGATTTACTGTTAACAAGGATTTTTCCTTGAACTCTTTAAAAAATACTAACTTTAGGTTTAAAACATATAATTAAATAATCATTGCTATTTCAGTTTCTTAGCCTAGTCATGGGACAAATTTCTGTTCCTTACATTACAAATTTTAAAAACATTCAATTACAACATATTAATAAAAGTTTTAAGGTGATTATATTTTTGTTTTGTAGGTCGTAAAACTTTTCCAAGAGCTAGAAGGACCCAGGGGACCAGCTTCCGGTCTCCTGTGAATTTCAGTCCTACTGACCACTCCTTAAGCACTAGTAGTGGAAGCAGTATCTTTACCCCAGAGTATGATGATAGTCGAATAAGAAGAAGGGGAAGTGACATAGATAATCCTACTTTAACTGTAATGGACATCAGCCCACCTAGCCGCTGTAAGTAATAGTCATTGGCATAGTGAAATGTATAATAGAACCTTTGCAGAATTTTATAGTATTAAAAGGAATAAATATCAAGCCAGTCCTCAAGAGTGAGACCAACTTCTCAACAAAGTTGTGTTTCTAAAGGTGATTGGAATGGCAGGTAAAGCATGTTATTGCTGCTGAATTACTTTAGATGATTCTGTCCTCTTTCATTGGGAGAAGTGTCATCGATTAGTCATCCGTTCATTCATTTCACATTTCTGTGTTGGGTTCCTGCACTGAGATTTCAAATACACCCTCTCAGTGATAGCCTAATAGGGAGAATGGTATCTGGAGCAGTAATCATAGGGTAACATTTAGTCTGGATCTTACGTGTGAGTGAGAATTCACCAGGAAGGAGGTGACAGGAGCAGAGGCCAGGGCATATTCTGAACGTGTGGAAGAGTTTGTTTTTGGCCGAGGTGGACGATATCTTACTTGGAATAGGACTAGAATGGTGACTCCGGCCAGATGGTGAAGTATCTGAACTTTATCATGTAATCGGGGCATACAAAGATGCACGCTCAAAGATTGCAGTAATATTTGCATTCTCTGAATTCCTCCCGTTTTGCTAGTGTCATCATGTTTTACTTTTACATCTATGCCCTCACACTACATTTGCCTTAGACAGCTGTCTTTTAAAGGATTAAAAAATAAGAGAAAAAAAGCCTTTTATATATACCTTCAGTTTATTTATGTAGATCTTTATGTAGATCCAAGATTCTGTCAGGTATTAAATTTCTTCTGCTTGAATAATTACTTTAACCTTTCTTCTAATACAAGTCTGCTGGTAATAAGTTCTTTCAGCTTTTGTTTTTTTGAAAAAGGTCTTTGTTTCTCCTTTCTTTTTGAAAGATTTTATTTTCTGGATGTAGAATTCTAAGCAGGTTTTTTTCCCTTTCAGCACTTTAAAAATATTTCTCCCTAGTTTTTTGGCTTTTATATTTTCTGAGGAGAAGTGTTCTGTAGTTTGTGTCTTTGTTCGTTTCCCTGTAGTTTGCTTTTTTCCCTCGGGCTGTTTTCAAGATTTTCTTTTGTTAGAATTAGAGTAGGGCTCTTTCCAGCTTTCTTTATCATAGGCAGATGGAAAACTGACTAAATATTGCTGCAGTAAAGATCATAAGTAGTCTACCTTACAAGCAGTGGCATCTTAGATTGAGTGAAATAACACTATTACATGTATAACCAAGAAAGAAAATAATCTCATTGCATTGGAAAAAATGAGTTATGGGATTATGAACCTTGTTTGGGTTTAGAATTCTTAGAAAATTGACTGAAGAGGCAGTTTTTCAAAGCCGGTGATCATGCGCTGGCCTGTGTGGCTCAGTTGGTTGAGTATTGTTTTGTGCACTGAAAGGTCGTTGATTCAATTCCCGGTCAAGACACATTCCCAGGTAGGGGTGTGCAGGAGGTGGCCAAGCGACATTTCTCTCTCTCTCTAAAAATCAATAAAGAAAATGTTTAAAAAACCCAAACCATGATGATCATTATGAACTTGGATGACCGTGATTTTTCCTCACACCCAAGCATATTCAATCAAGAATGTTACTAATGCAGCATACTCATTTAGTCCTTAACTGTTTTTGTGCCATCTAGATATTCCATTTTAAGAAAGTGTTCTTTTTTAGCACCTCGTGCTCCAATAAACTGGAGATTGGGCAAACTGCTTGGCCAGGGAGCCTTTGGCAGGGTCTACCTCTGTTACGATGTCGATACAGGAAGAGAGTTGGCTGTTAAGCAAGTTCAGTTTGACCCCGAGAGACCTGAGACCAGCAAGGTAAGACTCGCACACAGAAAACACGTGTTTTTAATAAAATAAATGTAACACATGATAGAATGTTTATTTTTCCTAACACAAATTATTTGCAAAATAAGTCAATAATTAGATATGTTTATCTACTTTGTACTGTGGATTTTTCTCTTTTAATGCTCAGTTACATTTTGATTTAGTGTGGCTTTAGCATACCTTCAAGGAACAGTTATTATTTACAGACTTAAAAATGTTTATTCCTTAGGAAGTAAAAATTTCAGAATTAAATCACCTTGATGGTCAATGAAATTCTAATTTTTTACCTTTACTAACAATGCTGTAAAGATTTAACAATGAGTTCTGTCTTTCAGGAAGTAAATGCACTTGAGTGTGAAATTCAGTTGTTGAAAAATTTACTACATGAACGAATCGTTCAATATTATGGCTGTTTGAGGGATCTCCAGGAAAAAAAACTTTCCATATTTATGGAATATATGCCAGGGGTAAGTTAGTATATCCTTTCAAAATAGCATACTTTCGGCCAGCGTTGCTCAGTGGTTGAGCATTGACCCATGAACCAGGACATCATGGTTGGATTCCTGATCAGGGCACGTGCCCAGATTGTGGACTGGATCCCCAGTAGGGGGCTTGCAGGAGGTAGCTGATTAATGATTATTCTTATCATTGATGTTTTTATCTCTCTCTCCCTCTCCCTTCCTCCCTCTGAAATCAATAAAAACATATGAAAAAATAGACATTTTATTTAAAGATTTAGTTGAGGAAGGAAAAATAAAACATTTTGATTTATAAAATGTTATACCTAGTTAATGAAATTTTGGAAGAGTTTTAAATTAGTAAAAAATAATTTTCTTCATTTTTTTTTAAATTTAAATTGTTTATTGTTTAAAGTATTACATATATCCCCTTTTTCCTCCATTGACCTCTCCTCGGCTGCTCCCACCTCCAGCACTTGCCCTCACCCCCCTATTGTCTGTGTCCATTGGTTATGCTTATATGAATGCATACAAGTCCTTTGGTTGATCTCTTACCCCCACCACCACCCCCGCCTTCCCTCTGAGGTTTGACAGTCTGATCGATGCTTCTCTGTCTCTGGATCTATTTTTGTTCATCAGCTTACGTTGTTCATTATATTCCACAAATGAGTGAGATCCTATTTATCTTTCTCTGACTGGCTTATTTCGCTTAGCATATTGCTCTCCAATTTTATTTTCTATCTTCTTCATCTATCTTTGTATTTTTAACTCATTTTAAAAATTCTAATATATACTAAAATAGGTTACAAGCATCATAGTCCATACTGAGATTTCTCTAAGAGCCTTAAAAATATTCATAATAGCTGGTTTGTACAAACCAGGATCCAGTTCAGGACCACATAGTACATTTAGCTGCTGTATCCCTTACTCCTCCTTTATTTTTATTTTTAATAAGTTTTTATTGATTTCAGAGAGGGAGGGAGGGAGGGAGGGAGGGATAGAGAGAGAGAGAGAGAGAGAGAGAGAGAGAGAGAGAGAGAGAGAGAGAGAGAGAGAAGCATCAATAATGAGAGCGAATCATTGATTGGCTGCCTCCTGCACACCCCACACTGGGGATCAAGCCCACAACCTGGGCATGTGCCCTGACCAGGAATCAAACCGAGACTTCCTGGTTCATAGGTCGATGCTCAACCACCGAGCCATGCTGGCCGGGAGCTCCTCTTTTAATCCAGAGCAGTTTTATGTGACATAGATTTGACAGGCTATTGTTCTGTTGACAGTCTCACCTCATGGCATTTTATAATTGGTTCCTTTATCCCCTTATTTTCTATAAACTCCAGGTTAGATCTAAAGTCTAAGTTAGATTCAGATTTAACATTTTTTATTAGAATGCGCCATAGATCATGCTGTGTACTTTATGTTGCATCCCATTAGATACAGTTTTTGGTTGTTTCATTGTTAGTGATGCTAAGATTGATGGCTAGATTAGGGTGCTTGATACCCTGATTCTTCCATTGTCAAGTTTTGCTTTTTCCTGAAGACACAGTTCCTTTTCAGCCATCACCTAATGTTTATAACACAGTTTGATAATAATTGTCTCAGTAAATAATTTCATTAGGAGCTGCAAAACGTGATTCATAGAGTCATCCCTCTATGTTATTTTTATAATATGTAGAGTACATTCTAATACTAATGATTTTCAAGATGGTATGTTTACGCATTTAAAAATACATGCAATCCAGCCAGTGTCGCTCAGTGGTTGAGCATTGATCGACCTATCAACCAGTAGGTCATGGTTTGACTCCTGGCCAGGGCACATGCCTGGGTTGGGGACTCAATCCCCAGTAGGGGGATGCAGGAGGCAGCCAATCAGTGCTTCTCTTCTTTGCTGTTTCTATCTCTCTCCCTCTCCCTTCCTCTCTGAAATCAATAAAAAATTATTTTAAAAATACATGCATTCTCATAGTTTAATAAGTCATATATGATAGAAAAAAGGTTTGATTTATGGGTCTTTAAGGGAATAGTTTGTTAGAATTATATGTAGAATGTACAAGGCTGCAGGGTAAGCTTATGGATCATAAAATTGGACCAGATTCTGATAGTAGTGGTCTTAACCATACTCAGTCTCACAAGGGCATCTCACAGAAATTTATTCTACAGAAGTAATCCAAAAGAAGGAAAAAGCTGCATATATTTATTTTAGTATGATCTGTGATGGAAAAAATGGAAATTCATTGCCCATGGTGGAAGTAAATTATGATGGCATTGTCTAAGAGAATAATGTTAAAAATTAAAATTGTGGCAAAGTTGAAGGAAGTACTTACATAAGAAAGAAAAAAATAATATAAAGTGCTTTTAAATAATGATTATGATATTTTAAAAGTGTCTGTATTTGGACAAGGACAGAGAAACTTAGAAAAATGAGTTATGTTGGGATTGTGATTTGTCTTTTTTCTTTTATTCAGATTTTCATTACTGTTTGTGTAATATTTAAATTAAGATAGAAATAACTATGAATAACAGTGAATAGAGACTCAGATTGTTGAAGATACGATTAATTAAAATGATTAATTGGTTAAAACTGATTTATATCACAAATAGAGATGGATAATCTTTATATAGTTAGCAATCGTAGGATAAACCAGGACTATTCAGGAAGAGGTGTTAGATCACGTAAAAGCAGCTGTCTTATCAAAGTATAGATTTCAGTTCCTTAAATTTGAAAAGCTCATTACCAAATTAGTTATAATTAATTGACAATCTGAATGAATTGTAAATATGGTAAGCCCACCGCATCAATGGGTTGGACATACGGTACACGTTCCTAGACTTTCCTGAATCTCCAAGTTTGTGAATGATGCTATATAATTTTTCTCAGTAAATTAAGCATGCTGGATTCAAGATTTGCCAAAATTGTCATCTCTTCTTCCATTTTCTCAAGCACAGCACCCCATTCCTTAGTGTATCTACAACTACTTTCAGACTAGAACTATAACTACCTTTATTTTCAGTACCTGGACTAGCATTCGTTTTTAATCTCTGTTAATTTTACATACACACATGCAATTTTTTAAATATATTTTATTGATTTTTTACAGAGAGGAAGGGAGAGAAATAGAGAGTTAGAAACATCGATGAGAGAGAAACATCGATCAGCCGCCTCCTGCACACCTCCTACTGGGGATGTGCCCTCAACCAAGGTACATGCCCTTGACCAGAATCGAACCTGGGACCCTTCAGTCCCCAGGCCGACGCTCTATCCACTGAGCCAAACCAGTTAGGGCTACACACGTGCAATTTTTAGCTGGCACAGGGCTTCCCAACCCATTCCAGTTGTCCTACTGAAGAAGGTACACAAAGATAAAAGAGCTACACCAATGGATCGCTAGTGCCGTCGGCACAGTAAATCTTAGAAGGTCTGTCCTTCAGGAAGCATTTTCTTTCCATCTTTTAAAGTGTTTGTTATCCATCAGATTTGCACATTAGAACCACTAGGGCAGCTTTTGTAAAATTCACGTGTCTGTCTCACCTCAGACTGACTCAGCATTCTCCAAGATGGCACCTTGTCCTGCGTTAAAAACACTTAGGACACTTTGAAATTCCTCTTTAATATGTTTTCTCATGTTTTGAACTAGCATGTTGAGTATATAAAGGAAAAACTTGAAAATGTAATGTGTTCTGATTTTCTAATCATACCCATTCTTTCTCCTGAGAAATAAATTGGCAGATATCAATAAAACGCTTCTAAATAAAATAATAATAATAATAAAATGCTTCTAAAAACAGAGAAGAAAAAAATAAATAATTAAGTAGGACATATATAGAAGAACAAGTAGGAAAAGCAAGAATATATTCTGGGCAAAACGATATGAAAGTACAAGAGAATTTTTAGAAACACAGTTGCAAGGAATATGAGACAGAGCCAAGATAGTAATACAAACAAGGATCAAGAATCGTTGTAAAGGCTTCCTTTAGTGGCGACCCATGCTCTTCCACAGCTCTTGTCAGGGAATACTAGTATATAATTGAATTGTATGTAAATGAGATGGCATATACGCTCTTCCTGAGAATTCCCATGCGTTCCCACTCAGCTAGGATTCTTTAAAAAATAAAGATGTAATATAGTGGTTCATTTCAAACCATACCATAGTTTTCTTTTGTTTTCATTTAGGGTTCAATTAAGGACCAATTAAAAGCATATGGAGCTCTTACTGAGAATGTGACTAGGAAATACACCCGTCAGATTCTGGAAGGCGTCTTCTATTTACATAGTAATATGATTGTTCATAGAGACATCAAAGGTAAGGAATGAGGTCTTTTCATTTTAAATACACAGTTTTCTTTGTGTGTGAATAAGAAGAGTAATACGCTTAAGAAATTTAACGTTTAAATCAGTACAGCTGCCTTTAAAATACTGTAGGATTCAGTCATATTCTGGCAAGTTCTGGTGTCCAGGTCTCCACGGTAGGCCGCTCCCTTACGGGCTTCACAGAATTAGTAAAGTTCAAATGACCATAAAGAGTGACCATGTTTCATGTTAGGGCATAGGCATTAGAATATAATGGTTCGGAGAAGTCTCTGGCACTAGATTGATGGCTTTGTTCAAATTCAGGCTTTATCCGTGATTAATCGCGTGACCTTGCAAACACGCACAATCCCTCTATGCCTCCATGCCTCGTGTTTAGCGAGGGTGCTAATGTCCAACTCATAAGGTTCCTGTAAGGATTAAATGAGATGACACATATAATATGCTTAAAACCGTGTCTGGTGTCTAGAAAGCATTCAGATAGCTATGGTGATGATGTACTTCATGTTGAGATCATATTAATTTAAGCCTTTGGAGTGGGTGTTATTATCTAGGGAGGAAATAAGAAGGAGGAAGGGAGCCTGAGATTGAGCTCAGATGAACTTCAACTCAGTTAAGCTATTTTTAAAATTCAGCTGTTTTCAGGGATCAGGTGTGTAAGGTAAATGCATGAAGTGAGATAAAAGTGAGTGGAGGAGATCTGTAAAATTTGAGAGTGCTTAAATTCTGCACTGCAAAGCATACCTGCAGGTGTGAGTCTGTAAAACTGAAGCTTGGTTCTAGAAAAATTGGGTTGTGACCGCAGATTAAAAGATGACTATTAAGTCAACCAATCTATACTAATAATAGAGGAATATGCAAATTGTCCAGGACGCCGTCACAGTAACAGTAATGACCAGCAGGCTGCCTGGGGCAACAAGGCCGGCAGGTGGGTTAGTGAGGGACGACCAAACGACTGAACAGCAGGCTGTGTGGGTCGACCAGGTTGGCAGGGGGGGTTAGTGAGGGACGACCAAACGACTGAACAGCAGGCTGTGTGGGTCGACCAGGCTGGCAGGGGGGGTTAGTGAGGGACGACCAAACGACTGAACAGCAGGTTGCATGGGGTGACCAAGCCAGCAGGGGGGTTAGTGAGGGACGACCAAATGACTGAACAGCAGGCTGCATGGGGCAACCAAGCCAGCGGGGGGGAGGGGGGGCAGTTGGGGGTAACCAGGCCAGCAGGGAGGGCAGTAAGGGGTGACCAGGCCAGCGGGGGTGGGGGGGCAGTTAGGGGTGACCAGGCTGGCAGAAGGGGGCAGTTGGGGGCGACCAGGCGGGCAGAGGGGGGGCAGTTAGGGGCAATAAGGCAGGCAGGCAGGAGAGCGGTTAGGAGCCAACAGTCCTGGATTGTGAGAGGGATGTCCCTGATTGGAGAGGGTGCAGGTCGGGCTGAGGGACACCCCCCCCTCCCCCGCCCCACCTCATGCATGAATTTCTTGCACCAGGCCTCTAGTCTATAATAATAAAAGCGCAATATGCTAATTAGACCAGACTTCCTTCTGACGACCTTCCGGATGAAGCCGGGGCCAGTGGCCGGAGGGAAGCCCAGGTCCCGGGTGCTAGAGGGAAGCTAGTGCCGGCAGCCAGGGAAAGGAAGGCCTGCTCTTGCACAGATTTCATGCATCAGGCCTCTAGTATATGAATAAAAATAAAAAATACATTTTTTATTGGTCTTACTGAGGCGTTATGCTACCCAGGTATTTACTGCCTTCCTGTGGTGAGCCACATCCCGAATGTGGCCATATTCAGGCTAAAGAGAGCGCTGCTAACCAGTGTCTAGTGATATAGTGGACTCTGCTACAGAACATTGAGCCAGACCATCGCACCAGAATGAAGCATACAAGAGAAGGAGGGTGTGGCTCATGACCTGAGGAGAGAGGAGCCTGTCTTTCATGTCACGATCTGCCCAGCTTAGGCAGGCCTCAGGTGTCAAGGACAGCTGATAGCTTGAAGAACCACACTGGGGAATTATTCTTTTAGGAATGATCTCTATTCAAGCTGGTTTCTCTTTAGCGCTCATAGTGAGACGAGGTACAGGGACCAAGGGGAGCTACCCCAGATGGGCCTTACCAGGAGTGATGAGGCTGGAAGCAAGCTGACTTAAAATCCTGATAGGACAAATACAGGGATAGGAGGAAAGTAAGGTGTAAGTTAGAGATGCAATACCGTCTGTAAAGTGAGAGTATGGCCTAGAAGAAAAGTGTTCATATGATTGACAGTGGTTACTTCCAAATGGCAGGATGAGTGATAGTTGTTTTCTTTGACACAGTTTTTACTTTTTCTATATTTCCCAAACTTTATGGTGAGAAATTTTTAAACTGTGAGGGGAAAAGAACGATAGTTGATGACTTTTTAATGAAACCTAGGATAAAAACGAATTGATCATTGTTGCTAGGCAATCAACTCATTATTTCATAACAGGGTACCTTTATTCTGGCTTTCTTTTACTGACTGTACCATTGAGGACCACATAGTGGTTGAAAGAGAACTTGTCTTTATAGCAATATTTTGACTAACAAATGAAGAAGGAATTATGGAATAGTGCCATTTTATAACCACTAATGAATTAATAGGTATAAGCATTAAAGATTAACAGGTGCTGACATCTAAAACAGAGACAGCTGAGCATGACATACTTCCTATCTTTAGATTACATCATCATATCTATGAAGTAGTTTTGCAAAAAGTAATAATAATCTGAGTCTGATCAAGCCTTTAGATTCAGCTACCAAATTTTAGAATTGTAGAGTATACATTTCAGCAGACGAACATGGCCAATAGGATGCCTTGGGATGGAGTCCAAAGACCTAGTCACTAGGAAAGCCACGGGCAGACAACTCAGGTTCCTCCTAAAGTGCCATGGAAAAGATCACAGAGACCTTTAGATCAGTAAAGGCTTAAAATATGAATCATTGAGTCTCAATGTATGGACCTTATTTGGATTCTGTTTTTTATAAAAATGTAAAAACCACTGAGTATATATTTAACATTATTAAGGAGGTATTGTCCATCCTGTTTGGTGTAATAAGAGCCATTATCTTTTAAAGCTATGAACTATCGATCATGAAGTCTTGCCTTTGTTTCAAATAATATGAGGGGGGAAGAGGGAGAGGCTGGCAGCATAGGTGGGGCAGGGGCATGGATACATATACTATTCTACCTGCTTTTTTTTTCCTGCTTTTTTTTTTATTAAAGCTTTACTGTTCAGATTATTACAGTTGTTCCTGTTCCCCCCCCCCCCATAACTCCCCTGCACCCAGTTCCCACCCCACCCTCCTCCCTCACTCCCCACCCACTGTCCTCATCCATAGGTGCACGATTTTTGTCCAGTCTCTTCCCACGTCTCCCACACCCCATTCCCCCCCAAGAATAGTCAGTCCATTCCCTTTCTATGCCCCTGATTCTATTATAATCACCAGCTCATTCTGTTCATCAGACTATTCACTTGATTTTCAGGTTCACTTATTGATAGATGTGTATTTGTTGTTCATAATTTGTATCTTTACCTTCTTCTTCTTCTTCCTCTTCTTAAAGGATACCTTTCAGCATTTCATATAATACTGGTTTGGTGGTGATGAACTCCTTTAGCTTTCCCTTATCTGTGAAGCTCTTTATCTGACCTTCAGTTCTGAATGATAGCTTTGCTGGATAAAGTAATCTTGGTTGTAGGTTCTTGGTATTCATCACTTTGAATATTTCTTGCCATTCCCTTCTGGCCTGCAAAGTTTCTGTTGAGAAATCAGCTGACAGTCGTATGGGTATTCCCTTGTAGGTAACTGAGTTTCTTTCTCTTGCTGCTTTTAAGATTCTCTCTTTGTCTTTTGCTCTTGGCATTTTAATTCTGATGTGTCTTGGTGTGGTCCTCTTTGGATTCCTTTTGTTTGGGATTCTCTGCACTTCCTGGACTTGTAAGTCTATTTCTTTCAGTGTCCTCTAGGGCTCAGTGGTTCAGCCTCACCAATTACCTGAGGAGGACACTCTTGGTGCACCCCCTTGTGGTCTTTGTGCACAGTCTTGTTGTAGTTAAGCCTTGATTGTTGTAGGCATCACTGAGAGGAATTGACCTCCAGGCCAATTGGCTGTGAGAATCAGCTGTGTCTTCAGTGGGAGAACTGTGCTGGAGACACCCCTCCAGGGCAAGACTTGCTTCAATGGGGCTTTGGTGCTCACTGAGTCTGCCCCCTGAGTGTGTCCTTTATAGTTCCACGGAGCTGCAAACTGGATGGTCCACTCTGTCCTCTGGGTTTCCTGGCTCCTGGATCTCTAGGGAGGTGCAAATCTAGCCTTTGCCTGAGGCTGTCCAGCAAAAGCCTCCCTGCAGGGCTTGGGCAGGGCGGGTCCCACGGGATCAACAGGCTGCAAGCCCCTCCAAGAGAAAGCTGCCTTCGAGTTCCGACTGATGCCAGACAGTCCCACTTCTCCCGTATGAGTCTGGGTCCCTAGAGACTCGCCCAGAACTGGAGCTCAGAGCCTGAGACTCCCTCCTGATTGAAAACAACAACTGCGCCCTCAACCGCCAGCCCTCTCCACATGCACCTCCGCACCTTAGTATTTTACTTCCGCACTGCACCTTCTCTGAGTCTCGGTATGCTTTTCTCTTTCCTTCTAGTTGTAGAATTTCCACTCAGCCAGCCTTCCTGTGGTTCTGGATGATGTCCGTTCCGTCTTTTAGTTGTATTTTTGAAGTGGTTGTGCGAGACAGCAAACTCCGGTCTTTACCTATGCCGCCATCTTGGTTTCTCTATTCTACCTGCTTTTATATTTGTTTGAAAATTCTCCTTCATAGTTTGCTTTTAAGGTATCCAAAGTAAGGTGAAAACGTAGGAGTCTATATTTAGAACCTGGTTACATATTTTTCACTCAGCCCTTCGTATGAATGGGCATTGATGCCACAGTGGTGATTCCTCCCCATAGTTAGCTCGGCCTGTCTGGGGTATGCCTGGGAATGAGCCTCCCTGCTGTGGCCAGTAGAATTTGGCTTGTTTTTGCCCTCCCCTGGCTAAATATTTTAGAGACAGTGGCTTTTTTTTTTTAATTAAATCTTTATTGTTCACGTTATTACATTTGTTCCTCTTTTTTCCCACCATAACTCCCCTCCTCCCAGTACCCACCCCACCCTCCGCCCGCACTCCCCACCCACTGTCCTCATCCATAGGTGCACGATTTTTGTCCAGTCTCTTTCCGCATCCCCCACACCCCTTTGCCCCCCAAGAATAATTAGTCCATTCCCTTTCTATGTCCCTGATTCTATTATAATCACCAGTTCATTCTGTTCATCAGATTATTTATTCACTTGATTCTTAGATTCACTTGTTGATAGATGCGTATTTGTTGTTCATAATTTGTATTTTTACCTTCTTCTTCTTCTTCCTCTTCTTAAAGGATACCTTTCAGCATTTCATATAATACTGGTTTGGTGGTGATGAACTCCTTTAGCTTTCCCTTATCTGTGAAGCTCTTTATCTGACCTTCAGTTCTGAATGATAGCTTTGCTGGATAAAGTAATCTTGGTTGTAGGTTCTTGGTATTCATCACTTTGAATATTTCTTGCCATTCCCTTCTGGCCTGCAAAGTTTCTGTTGAGAAATCAGCTGATAGTCGTATGGGTATTCCCTTGTAGGTAACTGAGTTTCTTTCTCTTGCTGCTTTTAAGATTCTCTCTTTGTCTTTTGCTCTTGGCATTTTAATTCTGATGTGTCTTGGTGTGGTCCTCTTTGGATTCCTTTTGTTTGGGGTTCTCTGCGCTTCCTGGACTTGTAAGTCTATTTCTTTCACCAGGTGGGGGAAGTTTTCTGTCATTATTTCTTCAAATAGGTTTTCAATATCTTGCTTTCTCTCATCTTCTGGCACCCCTATAATTCTGATGTTGGTACGCTTGAAGCTGTCCCAGAGGCTCCTTACACTATCTTCGTATTTTTGGATTCTTTTTTCATTTTGCTTTTCTGGTTGGGTGTTTTTTGCTTCTTCGCATTTCAAATCTTTGCCTTGATTCTTGCGCTCCTCTGGTCTGCTGTTGGGAGTCTGTATAGTATTTGTTATTTCAGTCCGTGTATGCTTAATTTCTAGTTAGTTCTTTATCATAACATCGAGGGTCTCATTAAGTTTATCAGCGGCTTCTAGACAGTTAAGAGACCTTAAAAGTGTGGTTCTGAATTCAATATCCTCCATTGACAGTTTTGTCCTGTTTCTTTGTCTCCGCATTTTTTATGCTTTCTTGGTGCACCCCCTAGTGGTCTTTGTACCCAGTCTTGTTGTAGTTAAGCCTTGATTGTTGTCGGCAATACGGGGGTGATTTGACCTCCAGGCTAACTGACTATGAGAGTCCACTGTGTCTGCAGTGGGAGGGCTTCTGTGCTGGATCTCTAGGGCGGTGCTAATCTAGCGTTTGCCTGAGGCTATCTGGCAAATGGCTCTGCACAGGGCTTGGGCGGGGCGGGTCCCTGGGGATCTATAGGGCGGGCCTGAGCGAGCAATTATGGCTGCTCTCAGTTCCGTCCCTAGGGGCTCTGCCTCACAGAGTCTCAGCAACTGCTGCAAACCTGGGAGAGAAAGCTGCCTTTGAGTTCCGACCAAAGCCAGACAGTCCCGCTTCTCCCGTTTGAGTCTGAGTCCCTAGAGACTCGCCTGGATCTGGAGCTCAGAGTCTGAAACTCCCTCCCGATTGAAAACAACAACCGTGCCCTCCGCCGCCAGTCCGCTCCGCGCGCACTCCGCACCTCAGTATTTCACTTCAGCACTGCGCCTCCTCTGAGTCTGGGTATGATATTCTCTTTCCTCCTAGTTGTAGAATTTCCACTCAGCCAGCCTTCCTGTGGTTCTGGATGATGTCCGTTCCATCTTTTAGTTGTTTTTTGAAGTGGTTGTTCGAGGCAGCAATCTCTGGCGTTAACCTATGCCGCCATCTTGGTTCTCCACTGTGGCTTTTTTTTTTTGACAGAGTCCTTTTTGCGTGGTGAACAGGGAGATGTTGAACAGGGTAGACAGTGCTGTTCTGCCGGACTGCTGGTGTGTGCCTCCCTCTGGCCTGTGGCTCGCTGGGAGGGCATCTGGTACTGGCAGAGCTGCGGAGAGCCACCACCACCAGGCTGGGATTTGCTGGGAGAACAGAGACAAGTATGGAAGTTCACAGTGGGACTGGACAGTATGCATTCTCTCCCGTCTATGATGTAGCTTTTCTCCACTACTCACTCTCCTTAGAGGCCATTAAAAAAAAAAAAAAAAAAAGGAAGAAAAGGATTTTTAAAAATATAAAAAACTAGAGGCCTGGTGCATAGATTGGTGCACCAGTGGGGTCCCTCGGCCTGTCCTGTGGGGATCAGTGGACCTCCAACTGATCGATGTTTCTCTCTCCCTCTCTCCTCTCTCTAAAATCAATAAAAAGAAAATATTTAAAAGACCTTTCATCATTTCCCCCCACTTAAAAAAATATGTGGTTATGTTTATAGAAGACTTAAAAAGAACAAAGTAGCCCTGGCCACTGTGGCTCAGTTGATTGTTGCCCAGTGCACCCAAGGGTCACTGGTTCAGTTCCTGGTCAGGGCACACGCCCGGGTTGCAGGCTCGGAGGGCATGCAGGAGGCAGCCAGTCCGTGTTCTGCTCTCACATCGATGTTTTTCTTTCTCCCTCTCCCTTCCTCTCATTCAAAATCAATAAAAATATTTTTTAAAAATAACAGTTTCAAAATTGGATAAGTCAAAATACATTGCTTATTTAAAAACTGGTAGTTTATAGGTAAAGCTAAAAATGAGAATAGAAATAATTTACATAAGACAGAAACAATACTTGTAATTCCAGAAGAAAAGATTGAGTTTTAAAATGATAAATAAAGGGGAAAATAGAGAATAACAAATAAATGAACCTAGCCCCTGGATCTTGGTTTCTGATACCATTAAAAGTAACTAGGGCCCAGTCGGTGTGGCTCAATGGTTGAGCATTGACCTATGAACCAGGAAGTCACAGTTAGATTCCCGCTTAGGGTACATGCCCGGGTTGTGAGCTCGATCCCCAGGGTGGGGTGTGCAGGAGGCACCTGATCGATGATTCTGTCATCACTGATGTTTCTCTCTCCCTCTCCCTTCCTCTTTGAAACAATAAAAATAAATTAAAAAAAAATAAAAGTAACTAGGGCTCTTTGGAGAGAGGGCTGATTCTAGGCCTTGAGCATCTCATAGTGCCCGAAAGTAAGAAGATGCTAAAAACCAACGCCAAACCAAAACCAGGAACACAATGATGGGGTTATGACAAAGGGACACAGGAGCCGAGAGAAAGAGTTTCCACTGGCCAATGCTGGAACAATGTGAGCAACGAAAAAGGCACATTAGTTATGACCCAAAGTATAAAATAAATATCCTTGTGTTCATAGTGATGCAAACAAATGGGCGAAGAAGCCGGTGGGAGAGGAGACCAGCTCCTGTGCAGAGTGATTCCCAGTAATTCTGTCTCCGCTCCGCCTGGAGCACAGCCGACTCCTTCATGGGCTGTGTGCCAGCCTCTCGGGACAGCGTGGCGAGGGGGAGGGGCACTTCACCGTACAGAATTCAACCACCTCAAGCTAGGCAATCAAAGTCAGTTTATAATAAGTTTATTATAAAAGTAAATGAAATTTAAAAACAAAGCTGGAAGCTTGCATAGAAGAGATTTTAAATATGTAGGAATTAAGAAGAAACATCAATATAAAGCAAAACCCAATATTTAGAGAAACTATAAAATAACTAATACTAAGTTAGAGCAGGAGAGGAAAGTGCTAGAAGTTTTGATGATGAGGGTCCCCCGGGACATCCCTCCTCAGGGAAATGAGCTTTAGCCGCAGCCTCTTGCTTTAGGACAGACACACTGGGCCCAGAGCCTGCTGTGCTGCCCCTCCTCCACCCTCCCTGTCCTCGCGTGGCCTTCACGCACTCCCTGGTTCTC
The DNA here is from genome assembly GCF_014108235.1 of Myotis myotis. Lineage (NCBI taxonomy): Eukaryota > Metazoa > Chordata > Mammalia > Chiroptera > Vespertilionidae > Myotis > Myotis myotis. Next base: position 92,948,066 of record NW_023416390.1, on the reverse strand, counting down.
AGTCTTCAGTGTGTGAGTGAGCCCTTCGTGGGCACTGTCCTGACTGGCGGTGTGAGCGGCAGTTTGGAGACAGATTGAAGAGTCTGCTCCGTTTACTTCTCTGCTGTTGTCCTTTTATACGCTCCAAACTGCCGACAGGAAGAGTGCAAGGAGGATGTTTCTTATTTTTAGGTGCAAATATCCTGCGAGATTCAACAGGCAATGTCAAGCTAGGAGATTTCGGGGCCAGCAAACGGCTTCAAACAATCTGCCTTTCGGGGACAGGAATGAAGTCTGTCACGGGCACGCCCTACTGGATGAGCCCCGAGGTGATCAGCGGGGAAGGCTACGGCCGCAAAGCGGACATCTGGTAGGTCTGCTGCGGGCTGGCCCACGGCCTGTCTCTGCGGGTACAAATGCCTGGCCAGGTGTCAGGGGTCTTTCATGCTTTTGAAATAGGATGTCAGAGTTGCAAGGGTGAATATTTTAATTATGCCTCATTGAAGCTTAATCATTGACTTCCATTCTTGACGAAGGGTTTTATCTTAAGCATCTTCAGCACTAGAAAACTATTTCATTTCCCTAAGAACTTAGAAGTAATCAGTTTTTACTGTTCGTCTCTTATAATTCAGCTATTCTTAAAGTAATATTTTGTGCTTCACCATTTGAGTCAGTCCTTAAATTGTGGTTTATTTTCACTGATTTTTATCTTTAAACTATGTTATATAGTGTTACAACCTTCTAATGAAACTAAACTTGAAATCAATCACACTTAATGTATATTGACTTCACTCCTGTTTCTCATTTTGTAGTAACTATCCTTCTTTATGATGATCTTGTTTGTGTAAATGTAACTTTTAAATTCCTTTTCAGGAGTGTGGGCTGTACTGTGGTAGAAATGCTAACTGAAAAGCCTCCGTGGGCGGAATATGAAGCCATGGCTGCCATCTTTAAAATCGCCACTCAGCCCACAAACCCCAAGCTGCCCGCTCATGTCTCCGACTACACCCGGGATTTCCTCCAGCGCATCTTCACGGAGGCCAAGCTGCGGCCGTCGGCGGAGGAGCTGCTGAGGCACCTGTTCGTGCACTGTCACTAGCAGCCAGCCCCGCCCCGGCGCCCGTCTGCCTGCACCTCCTCTCTGACTGCACTTTTCTTTTTGATGAAAAAGAGCGATGGGAGAAAAAGACAAGAGGGAAAGTGTTTCTCTTGATTCTTGGTTAAATTTGTTTAATAATAGTAACCTAAATTTTTTATATTTAATCGTTTTTTCCCTTACAAGAACTTGAAACTTTTTTTTTAAATTTTTATAGTGTACTGATGTGGTTCAGACATATAAAGCACTTTAGTACGTGGTCACTCTTTCTAGTACAAACAGATCATTTGGAATACCTGGGACTAGAGGGTCTTTCTCTGAGCTACCGGCAAATCGGTGGTGATAGAGAGACATGGAAACAAGGAGAAGAAAATGATATCTGCTTTGTAGTTTTTAATGACAGTACTTAAAATAGATCCTCATTTGTGGGTTTGAGCCCTAAACTTGAGTCTATAGTGGGTACTCAACTTAAAGAATATAGGTTCCTCCTTATATCTGTATTCTTTAGATCCTAACCTCTGTATACCAAGCTTCTTGCTCAGTAGGAATCATGATAGAAAATATGAATCTCTAAGAACTGTGTTTATTTGTTAATCCTAACCAGTATAATAAGCAAATACACTATAGAAGATCCATGTTACTGGGATCTAAAAACCTTGTGGGATAGTTTTCTGGTTTGTTTGTTTTTTAAAAAAAAGATACTATTTTATTTTAAAACAGATATGGAAGTCAATGAGCAAATCCAAATTAAAAGACAAAAGGAGATTGCTTTAATTAATGTGTGTACAGTAGAAAAGACCACGTTTGCCAATCAAGAGAAGTAATGAGAAGCAGAAGTATGTGTTGTTTAGTGTATTTTAAAGTGTGATCTTTACCTGAGGGAGAAAGTCCCAAAATTAAGAGAAAGAAGAAATAACCAAAATAATGTATATTCTATCTTCCTATTTCTAGCTCCTGATTCCCCATAGGGTAACATTTCTTAGGAACTAAGAGTTTCACCTGGAGTTTCCATGAAGCTAGTGTCGGGAGATGAACCCTTGTTCTTGGGATCACAGAATACTGAGCCACCTCAAACATAGTAAGATAGTGGCTCTCCAGGGGCAGGGCTGTTTCTCTTGGCACCTGCAAGGCCTGGAGACAGCTTTGGCTTCACAGCTTAGGAGGATGCTGGTGGCATCTAGTGAGTCGAGGCCAGGGATGCTGCTAAACAAACCACAGTCTATAAGGACCACACCTGCTCCCGACAGAACCATCCTGCTCAAAATGTCCAAAGTGCCAAAGTTCAGGAGCCCTGTGGTAAAGACCAGCCCGTTACAGACTGCTGGCAGCCATTTACAGAGAGGTTCCTTGCAAACAGTAATTTCAGAGAGAAGGTGATAGGATGCATAGAGAGTGTTTTACAAGAGCAAGTACCACTGCTTCAAGTCAGGGTGAATGACCTCAACACCAGTAGCAGCCCATTCCTTCCCAGCTGCACATCGCACCCAAAGCAGGAACTCCCTGCTAGAGATGGAATGGCTTCAAACACAGAGCTCATTGAACTCCGCTGTCTGCATATATTCTTTCCTCAACTCAGCTTAGAGTCGTGGGAAAAGCAAAGCATATCAAAACAAGGTTTAACTACTTTATAGGAAAGTTAAAACCGCCAGGTATTTCTAGTACAATGTGTCCACTAAGAGCAAGGACTTTGAATGGAAGGAGACACCTAGGAGAAGCCATGATCCCTGATGGACTGGCGCTACTGAAAAATATGAATGATATCAGTGATGTGACCACTTGCAATATTTCCCAGTTTATTAAAGCAAGTGCGACGTGCTTTATGTTTAAAGATCTAGAACATAGTAGTCTTCCTGGAGGCCCTATATGTGATGCCTTTTATGGGATTCATCGGGGATGCAGATATTTCATCTTCTGCTAAAAAGTATGATCTTTAGCGACTCAGCTGTTTCTGAAGTTCATTAGATTGTGGTTTACTGTATCAAGTCCTATCTGTCATTCCCTGTAGGAAATTTGAAGTTCTATTAGCTAGTCTGAGAAGAAGTCAAAACACCAAGATTCTCGTACCCTGTAATCCACGGAAGCGGCTCACCAGGAAGAATATGAATCAGTGGTCTCCCTGGAGGTCAGCGGCACCCTGTGCTGGGAGCCATCCCCAAGGACAAGGAGCTGTCCCGTTTCTCATCTTCTCACGGGTGAAGGCATCACTTATGCTGGAGCGAGACCACGGTGTCTGGGCCAAGGGGCTTTTCCTTTGTTCTTTGTCTTTGTGGCTGTGATTTCCTTCTGACTCTTGGTCTGTCAGGGTAACCAGTGGTGCAGAATCTGAGACCAACACTCCTTAGAGAGAGATCCTGGGAGATTCTGACACCCAAAGCAAAATTGTTTGCTTTTTTCAGTCTCCCTTTTACTTTTAAATGCATAGAAAACAAATCACCTGAAAGAAACTGCTACTTTAACACTGCTGCAGAAGACCTTTGTTTTATAGGAAAAATATTATTAGCTATGGGAGAGTACTGTTCTTTATGTAAAGACTTAAAAATAGACTAATAGTTTACAGAGTTATTATATAAAATGTGATGTGAATTTATTTTAAATAAATTGTAAAGGTACCAAAACCACAAGAAAAGTTAATATATATAAAAGCTACTAGAACAAAAAAGCTTGAAGTGGGATGACGTAGGGAAGAGCAAAAGTAAATTTTAAAAAGAAATTTTTGAGATAAAACACCTTTATCAGGGGCAATTAGATATAACACTCCACCCCCTTTTTTTTCTAATAATGGTATGGATCAACAAATGAAATTTGAACTTTTTAAGATGACTCTAAATGTGTTTTATTTTTTAGCTGCACAACTCATTCTTCTATAGGTAGTGCTGCTTTGCTGAGGCTGGAAAGGGTCAGACTGCTGACTGTGCCTTCACGATGCCGCGCTCAGGCTGTGGCGGACTCTGGTGCTGGAGAGGTCCCCGGGCAGTCTGACCGTGCTTTTCAGGAAGTGTCTTTCCACTTGGGCCTTGCGGGAGTCACGATGGCAGGACCTAGGTTTTGGCCAAGTAGAAGATTTTACATCGCAAACGAAATGCATTGAGTAAAAGGGTTGAAAAATAGAATGACTAATGGAAATTCAGTAATGGTTAGTAATTCTTTCAAATGTATTTGAAATTTTCTGTATGAATATCTTAACATTTTTTCCATTTTCCTCATTTACAAAACATATTTCTAACTTGAAAAAATGGTTAAAGACTGTTGCCTTAGAAAGTTTTCAGAGGCATCGTCAATCTCCCATATTTATATGAAATTGAAATGCACAGGTTGAATGAGCTACAAAAAAATTAAAGCTTATTTTAGAGTAAATTGAATTGGCTTTCACTTGAGATTCTATCTTATTCTTTAGAAACTATGTTAAAAAAGGAAAATTATTAGTTTAGAGCAGCTTTCTGCTACTTTACCTCTTACATGTGTCAGGTCTGATCTCTAGTATTTCTGAGATGGAGTTGGGATAAGATATGTGAAGTCATTAAGAAAATCAAATCTGAATAGTTTATAGGGACGACCACGCTTGGGCTCAAAAGCCAAGATGTTTGCCACATGCCAACTCCTTGGCCCATGGCAGCGTTCCGAGACAGGGGTTTCATTTGGGGTCTAGGGACCAATAGCTTGGATATAAAATCATCTGGTGTCAGTCAAGTATAGTAATCTATCAGTTTTTTTTAAATAAGGTGAATCTTTTTTTATTTGCTCACTCAGTAATTGTGGCTACTGTGTCAGTACTAATTCACTTACCCTTAAGGAGATCCCAGCCTAGGAGGAGACATGGGCAAACAGTACCCTTACTCTGAGAGCTCAGCAATGATGTTTTAAAGTCTTACGGTTTCTTGTGATGTAAGGAAATAGCAATTTTGGGTAATTATTGGCTGTTACAAACCAAAATGTCATTAACAACATGAATTAAAAGTAGCTCCAAATTAGAGGGACCTCCGTTGTTCAGCAGCCGCTCTCTCTCAGGACTCCCTCCCACAACCCAGCCTCTGCTCAGACAGTTCCATCATAAAGGGCATTTATCCCATAAATAGTGCTTTTTCCTTCTGTTTCTTTTAAAGAAAAAAACAACTTTATTTTGGTCTAAATTGTCTAGAAATGTTATAGGAATTGAATTCTGTCAACAGTGTTATTTATACTAAAATCCAAACAATTTCTTAAGACCTTCCTGTTTTATATTGGGTTTGACCTTTGTTACGAATGTAATGTTCATATTTATTTGAATTTTAAGATCGGTTAAATGTTAATGAAAAGCAATTTAACTGTTCATTTTTGGTAGTGCCTTTTTCTCTGTATGCCTTAATTTTATTTTATATGAATAATTCATGTTACCCACCAAAATGAAGTTTTTTTCCCAAAATCAGTAGTTTCAAGAATTGATTTGGCCTTAGACTGTGTATTAGCCCTTAAATATTTCTTACTTCCTGCTTCCTCCTCCTTCCCTTTTCTACCTCTTCTTTTTAATGTTAGAAGACAAACATCAGCATTAATCTGCACAGACACAGCAGTCTCCGCAACACGTGGACTGCTGAGACAGGAGAGAGTGTCCTCCTTCTAAAGGCAGGCGGGAAGGTGTCTTCCGGTGGGCGCTTGATTTTCAGTCAGATGGACACTGTCCAGAGTCTTTGTATATCATGGTTCAGTTGTGATGATCATAGCAGAGGTAGAATGGTTGTTTTTGCCCTAACGAGGTTGTTTAAATGGTTTACAAATGTTCAGGCAATGAGACGTAGGGCAATGAGCAAGAAATCCAGGGATAGCGAATTTCTAATCTAACATTGTAATGAAAACTCTAACTTACATTTCTGTGAAGTGTGTGTGTGTCTGTGTGTGTGTGTGTGTAGTGGAGCAGGGATGGAAAGAGAGGAAAGGTATGAATGTTCAGTTAGATTAGTTTCTGTTCTTGGAGGAACAACTCAAATGTGTATGACCTACTGATGATGGATGAGTAATTATCCTTGGGTAGGAATACCAGCATTCTCCACAAGTAACTAGTACAAATGATTATTTAATACAGGTATTTATTGTAAATTGCCACGCTCTTGGTTGCTAAAAGTAGATTAAAATTAAATTCGTATGTGTGTATAATAGCTTATACTTAACCCTTAAATAGAAAGTAATTGATTTTGCATAGTACTTCATGAACTCTTTGGGATAGAAATTCTGCCAGACATTATCAAAACCAGCTTCCTTAGTTTATGAAACATTCGAAAGGAAATTCTCTTACACCTCCTCCTGGTTGGCTAGGGAGCGCATGCTGTGGAGCCACTGGCCCTGCCTCACAGGGTCTCCGCTGTGCTTGACCTTGCCCATCTGAGCAGGATGCCACAGCAGGCGAAGGAAGGTCAGAGCCAGCAGTGCCCACGCTCGCCTCATGCGCTCTCAGGAGAGTCTGGAGACTCCTCTCAGTGATAGCGAGAGTGGACATGAGTCATGTCAGTACAGGGAGGAGTCAGCTAGAGAAAAGAGTAGAATCTTACCTATTGCCTGCACCCAGTCTTTTATGTAGTTCTTCATGTTTTTCATAATTCTGCATTTTAATTGACAGTAATATATGTTTGATAAAACAGCAAAGGCATTAAATTAGTGAGTCCTGTTATTCCCTATGCCTGATTACTCTTGTTTGCATTCACAATCTGCAATATCAGAATCACTTTAAACCAAAGCTTTTATATTCCCTGCACACATTGCCAAAATGATTAGCACCGTTACTTCTGCCCACCTGTAAGCTAATGGGATAAAAATGATAAAGTAGATACTAGTAGAATCTGCATTTCAGTCTATCGTCAGGTAAAAGGAGAGGCGCTCAGTGTTTGCACTTAGGCAGCAGAATTTACTTCAGCTATTACGGCATTGCAGACCTGAGGCATTGCAGACCTGAGCCTGTGTACACCTGCCGAGCTCCTTAACATCAGCTGGCCATAGATACTTTGACTAGCGATGCCTGAGGTTGGAAGTGTACTTTCTTTTAGTGTCTTAACATTTAGGAACTTATGATTGACTTGGGAGACATACAAGGAAAGCTGTAAAGAAATGCAAATTATAGTCCGATGTCTGCTTTGTGCCATAGACACTTTGGAACATAAAAAGAGTCTGCATTCCAGTTTACATGCAGCATTTGTCCACAAATAAGAATATCTGAGTCCTTTAATGACAGTTGAGAACAGTAAAGTTTGTGATTGTAGTGAAAGCACTTTTAGGTTCATTTATTTTTTTAGAATTTAAATTTTAAAAGCATATGTAACTAGTGGTGATTTTAGCATTAGCATTACTTAGAGGAGAGAGATAAGTAACAAAATTACATCTTAAATTCTAGTAGATACTTAGACTCCAAAAGACATTTGACATATTCTAATTTTTCCAAAGACTTTCCCCCCCACCTGGAATAAGAAGGGAAACACTGAGATGAAAAGGCTTATGGGCGAAAGGAAGTGGGAAAGTGGGCCAAACCTTGCAATATACCCTATTCAAGCAAAAGCACCGTGTCTAAGGGTAAGAATGCTTCTTTAAAAACATGATTGTTTTTAATACAATGTTAATTAGTAAAAGGTTTACATTTTTTCTATTGCTGTTGGTTTTAAAATTTGCTACTCTGCATTCAGAAATATTATAAAATAGTTAATACCAAGAATACTTTTAATGTCTGACATCTCTTACATTTCACATGGTTCTTTTTATTCAAATATCATCATAAATAAAAGTAAACTTGGATAAGTTTGAGAATAAACTTTGTTACAAACTATGATTATCAATTTGTAATTTACCTTTTGGCCTAATGTACATTTTTTAATGTAGCCATTAAATTCTTTATATTTAACCTATTAGTTTCTCTCTGTAAAAAATTTTAATCTCAGTTGAATGCTGGGCAGTTTATAATAATGTACAAATAATAATGTTTTTTTCCTATCAAGGTTGACTTTGCACATTTTTGGAAGTTTTTAATTTGTACACTGATGTACTGCTTTGACCAATAATTGTTGATGTGTGTATGAGCATCATGAATGTGTGCAATGAACTACTGTCTGTGTCTCTGTTTTAACTTCTTTCAACATGTGGCCATCAGTAACTGCACTGCTGTCACAGACTTACACGGACCTTACTGCTTTTACAGCGTATGCTCATCTTGGTTCTCTCTTTGTCGAAGAACTCAGGAGTTCAACTCACTTTCTGATTTTATATGTATCTTAAAATCCATGACTAAGTTGAAAGTATGCTTGCAACTCCATGTATCAGGGGATGTTGTGTGTGGAGATGTCTGTCTGTCTGTCTGTAGGCACATTTATATATTCCAGTAATTTCTTGTTTTCATTTGTTTCTACATTTTTATGAACTTGTTTTTTATAAGGGTACTGTTTAGTTAGAATTAAATATATGTAAAAACTTTCTGAGAGATTATTTACTATATGAATATATTTTCAGCTGGCTGATCTAAAATATTTTTAAAATTTTGTTTTTAACCATTCACAACACGTTTGTATTTCCAGAATTAGACACAAGTTTACTTAGATGTAAGTAAAGTACTCCTGGGAGGAAGAGCTTCGGTTCTCTTTTGAGAATTCTCTGAAGTGCAAATTCAGAGGAAAAAGGAGATCGTAAGCAGTAGCAAAAACACACTGCCCACTAAAATGGCCTTTGAGTCCTCAGAGCTATGAAAAAACTGAGAACTAACTCGTCTTGAAAAGATGCGGAGACTTTTCTGTCTCCAGGCTCTCTTGGCTGGTCCTACTGTTGTTGACGGTTTCCTTTATCCTACCCTAAAGATGTTAACAGGTTTTTTCCTCACTGGGCAAGGTCAGACCTCATTTATGATTCTCTGCAATTGACTATAAATTGGTCCAGAAATGTCCAAACATACATTGAATGTCTTTGTACTGTACTCTGTATGCTAAGTAACTGGCAGAAAAAGAATTGGAAATTAAATTTCCAATCTGACAATGTTATTGTACTTAAGGAAATCCTTGTTTTTAGTATGCGGTACCATGTAAAATTACTTGTGTTAGGAATACAGTCCACTGTTGAAGTTGAATGTCACTAAGCTTATTATGTTACAAGAGCCAGTATGATTAAAACCTCCCAGAAGCCAGATACAGCGTGGTATGTGCCACATTTCATGCATATTTTGACTTTGTGTTGTTCATTGAAAGTTGTGCTTGTAAAAATGTATAAAATTTCAGAGTTTTTATGTATTTGTTTTTCTTGCTGATAAATAGCTTTTTAAAAATCTAATGTGAAAGAAACCATGTTTATATTTTGTTAGTGATCAGTGACTTTGTTTATATGGAAATTTGTATATTGTTGGCACACATTTTTTTTTAGATTTATCATGCATGAAGGCTGCAATAATTAGCACAATGAAATTGCTTTTTTTTTTTAACATGTTAATTCATTTGAAAGATTGTGGTGCAAAGGGTTACTCTAAGTAACCTGGGTTATGGAATATAAATGAATGGCACTCTGAGTGTTAATAAAGCTAATATTTATTTCCACTGTGATTGGTTTGTCCAAATCTGTTCTTGGATGCAGTGTGTTCCCTCTTATTCCTTCTTTGCCTGAGTTGATCACTTTCTAGGATACCAAGCACAGACTAACCTAGAAACATTGCAACTAAATCTTGCCAGGATATACATCTGTGAAGTCCTACCCACCAGGCTCTGGCATATCTTTTTCTGGACACTTTGATTACCCAAGTCAGAAATTAACAGTGATGAAGCATAGCATAAACACTGCCTTTGAAACTCACAGGTCTTGGGCATAGCTTCACAGCCAAGCAACAGTGTAGAGTCTAAGGCAGCTGTGGGCAAACTACGGCCCGCGGGCCGGATCCGGCCCGTTTGAAATGAATAAACTAAAAAAAAAAAGACCGTACCCTTTTATGTAATGATGTTTACTTTGAATTTATATTAGTTCACACAAACACTCCATCCATGCTTTTGTTCCGGCCCTCCGGTCCAGTTTAAGAACCCATTGTGGCCCTCGAGTCAAAAAGTTTGCCCACCCCTGGCCTAAGGGCTTGTTACAAGGGCTCTTCAGCACTCAGCTGAACTGCTCTTTTAAAAACAAGGTACACTTTTTAAAAATAGCATGATGCCGAAACCGGTTTGGCTCAGTGGATAGAGCGTTGGCCTGCGGACTCAAGGGTCCCAAGTTCGATTCCAGCCAAGGCATGTACCTTGGTTGCGGGCACATCCCCAGTGGGAGATGTGCAGGAGGCGGCTGATCGATGTTTCTCTCCCATCGATGTTTCTAACTCTCTATCTCTCTCCCTTCCTCTCTGTGAAAAATCAATAAAATATATTTTTTTAAAAAAATAGCATGAACAAAGCCTACTTAGTCAAAATGTAAGGAATGGGTGTTCCCACAGTATTGGAGATCATTTAAATTATTCTTTTTATATTTATTTACTAAATTGATGGGGTGACATTGGTAAAATAAAATATATTTTTTTAAAAAAATAGCATGAACAAAGCCTACTTAGTCAAAATGTAAGGAATGGGTGTTCCCACAGTATTGGAGATCATTTAAATTATTCTTTTTATATTTATTTACTAAATTGATGGGGTGACATTGGTCAACATAAACATTTAGGTTTTAGCCGAAACCGGTTTGGCTCAGTGGATAGAGCGTCGGCCTGCGGACTGAGGGGTCCCAGGTTCGATTCCGGTCAAGGGCACGTACCTGGGTTGCGGGCACATCCCCAGTAGGAGATGTGCAGGAGGCAGCTGATTGATGTTTCTCTCTCATCGATGTTTCTAACTCTCTATCTCTCTCCCTTCCTCTCTGTAAAAAATCAATAAAAAATATATATATTAAAAAAAAAAAATTTAGGTTTTAGGTGTGGGTTTCTGTGTTACAAGATCTGTATATTACACCGGGTGCCCACCACCCAAAATTAAATATTCTGTTACCAAGAGATCATTTAAATTAATACTTTCATATAGAGGGCAACTTAGCAATGCAAGACAAAAGCCTCAGAATCTTGTATGTTTTCTGACCCAGCAATTCTGTATCCATGAATTCTGTGGCAATGATTGCAATTGTGCTTAAGATAGAGCTAATATACAGAGAAACTAAGATGGCGGCATAGGTGAACACCGGGAAATTGTCGCCTCACACAACAATTGAAAATTACCGCAAAGGACTGAGCAAACATCATCCAGAACAACAGAAAGGCTGGCTGAGTGTAAATTCTACAACTAGAAGGAAAGAAAAGCACGCTGAGAGCCAGAGGCGCTGTGGAGGTGAAGTGCAGAGGTACGGCGGCTCGCGCGCGCGAGGAACGGGGGTGGCACCTGAGGACGCGGCTGTCTTTTTGAATCACAAGCTCCCGACTGCTCTGAACTCCGGTTCCGGGAAGTCTCTGGGGACCCAGGTCTCATACGGGGAGAAGCTGGTCTGTCCGGCAGCGGGCGAACTTGAAGGCGGCTTTCCCTCAGAGGTGCTTGCAGCAATTAGCGGGTCACTGAGACCCGCGACTCCGGGCGGAGAATCAGCCGTAGCTGCTTGATCCGCCCTTTGATTCCCTGAGACCCCGCCCCACCCAGGCTGCGGCAGAGGCTTTTGCATGTGAATGTACCTAACTGCAGCCGAGCCAGGCAGACCCGGAACTTCCAAGAGAAGGCCCAAGGCCCCCCAGCGGCTTGCATTGCTTCACAGCTGAGCCTCTTCGTGGCTCCTGCTGTGTGGCCTCAGGCAGAGGCTGCTCCTTAGATCCAGGAGCCACTGTACCCAGTGGTCAGAGGGGGACCATCCAGACTGCAACTCCTCAGATCCATAAGGGACACACTCAGGGAGCAGACTCAGTGAGCACCAAAGCCCCACTGAAGCAAGTCTTGCCCCAGAAGGGTGTCTTCAGCACAGAAGTTCTCCCACTCTAGACACAGCTGATTCTCACAGCCAATTGGCCTGGAGGTCAATTCCTCCCAGTGATTCTACAACAACCAAGGCACCAAGAGTGTCCACCCCAGGTAACTGGGGAGGCTGAGCTACTGGGCCCTACAGGACACCTGGCGCGCAGGGCCACTCTATCAACACAGGGAAGCTGCCAAAATGCGGAGACAAACAGGTCACAAATGGCAGAAATGGAGGAAAGCAAACGATTGGATATAGAGTTCAAGGCCACGTTTATAAGGTTTTTCAAGAATTTTATGGAAACTGCCGATAAATTTAATGAATCCCTCAATAAGTATAGTGAGACCATGGAGGATATGAAAAAGGACCAACTAGAAATTAAGCATACACTGACTGAAATAAAGAATAATTTACAGAGATCCAGCAGCAGACAAGAGGATCCCAAGAATCAAGTCAAAGATTTGAAATACAAAGAAACAAAAAATACCCAACCGAAAAAGAAAAAAGAAAAGAGATTCCAAAAATATGAAGATAGTGTAAGGAACCTCTGGGACAACTTCAAGCGTACCAACATCAGAATTATAGGGGTACCAGAAGGAGAGAGAGGGCAAGATATTGAAAACCTTTTTGAAGAAATAATGACAGAAAACTTCCCCTACCTGGTGAAAGAAATGGACTTACAAGTCCAGGAAGCGCAGAGAACCCCAAACAAAAGGAATCCAAAGAGGACCACACCAAGACACATCAGAATTAAAATGCCAAGAGCAAAAGATAAAGAGAGAATCTTAAAAGCAGCAAGAGAAAGACAGTCAGTTACCTACATGGGAGTACCCATACGACTGTCAGCTGATTTCTCAACAGAAACCATGCAGGCCAGAAGAGAGTGGCAAGAAATATTCAAAGTGATGAATAGCAAGAACCTGCAACCAAGATTACTTTATCCAGCAAAGCTATCATTCAGAATAGAAGGTCAGATAAAGAGCTTCACGGATAAGAAAAAGCTAAAGGAGTTCATCACCACCAAACCAGCATTATACGAAATGCTGAAAGGTATTCTTTAAGAAGAGGAAGAAGAAAGAGGAACTCTTACCATTTGCCACAGCATGGATGGAACTGGAGAGCGGATAAATACCACATGATCTCACTCATTTGTGGAATATAATGAACAACATAAGCTGATGAACAAGGACTGATCCAGAGATGGAGAGGCATTGATTGGACTGTCGGGACTTGGAGGGAAGGTAGGGGAGGGTGGGGGTAAGGGGGAAAGATCAACCAAAGGACTTATATGCAAGCATATAGGCCTAATCAATGGACATGGACAACGGGGGGGGGTGGTGAGGGCATGAGCGGGGGGGGTGGGGGGGTAGAGGGTAACGTGGGGACAAGGACACATATGTAATATCTTAATCAATAAAAAATATATTAAAAAAAAAAGATAGAGCTAATATATATAAAAACCTAAGCGACTGACTGGCCAGTATCTATGACATGCACTGACCACCAGGGGGCAGATGCTCAACGCACGAGCAGAAACCACAAGCGTGGAAACATGGAACAGACTGATGGATCTCAGAGGGAAGGGGGGAGAGGGGAAGGCAGGAAGAGATTAACCAAAGATCTTATATGCATACTAGAGGCCCAGTGCATTGATTCATGAACTGGTGGGGTCCCTCGGCCTGGCCTGCACCCTCTCACAATCTGGGACCCCTCGGGGGATGTCGGAGAGCCGGTTTTGGCCCGATCCCCGCAAGCCAGGCCAAGGGACCCCACCAGTGCACAAGTCCATGCCCCGGGCCTCTACTATAGCTATAAAAGCCCCAAATTGAGGTTATGTTCAACAATGGGGTTATGTAACTAAGTACCACAGTTGGGCTAGTAGCTTATAACATCAAATTTGTCAACTTTGGAGGCTAGAAGTTCAAAATCAAGGTGTCCTCAGGGCCATGTTCCTGTGAAAGTGCAGGGAAGTCTCCACTCCTTCAAGCTCTCGGTGGCCCCAGATTGTCTGTGGCTCGTGCTGACAGCTGCATTCTCTGCCTTCTGTCTTAGCATGGTGTCCCCCCCTCTTTGTGTCTACCCCCCTGTGTGTGTGTCCCATCTTTATAAGGACACCAGAGTCATACTGGATTAGGGCACACCCTGATGACCTCATTTTAACTTGCTTACGTCGAAAAACCCTGTTTCCAAAAAAGGTCACATTCCAAGGTACCAGACATTAGGACTTCAAAATCTCTCATTTGGTGGAAAGGCAAATCCATTGCAGTCAGTTCTGTGGCCCCTAAAAATTCTATTCTCACATGCAAAATATCACCCCATCCCACCATATACCAGTCAATAATTCAGCATCCACACGAAGGCCAATATTCATCTAAACAACTCAAAATCATCTAACTCATTCAAATCAATTATTGGTTAGACTTGGTGTATGGTTCATGCTGGAGCAAAAGTCCTTTTCATCTGTGAACCTATCAAACCAGACTATTCTGCTTTCAGGTGGGACAGATGGAGGGTAGACAGTTCTACTCTGGAAGGGAGAAAGCAGAAGGAAAGGGCCTAGGTCCCAAGCAAGACAAACCTAACAGGGCCAACAGACTTCATTCGATGGTAAGACTTGAGGAAAACCCTCATAGGCCCCTTGCTCTGTCCTGAGTGGTGGCATTGCTCCCTCAGAACCAAGGAGGTGCCCCAAAGGCACTGGCCCACCCCCGTGCCTGTGGCTCCCAGCCCGTGAAAGCAGCTGCCTGCTGGCCTTTGAACTGCCTTCCAGTCACTCTTCCCTTTCCTTAAAGTAGAACATGTTTGCAGCCGCACAGCTCCACCAGTCCCTTTACTCCCACAGATGTCCAGGCCTGGCAGCCTTCCTTCCTTTAGTCCCTTCTCTCTGGAAGCTGGCGGGGTTTCTGCTGCCATCCTTGCGTGTACCCACCTGTAAACCACAAGCCTGATTTTATTTTATTTTTTTACTTTTTCTCTTAAATCCACTTGGTCTAAGTAATCTTTTTTTTCAAATTTTGTTTTATTGCTTAAAGTATTACAAAGAGTATTACATATGTCTTTTTTTCCCCCTTGATATTCCCCCGGCCTCCACTACCCCCCAGTGTCTTATGTCCATTGGTTATGCTTATATGCATGCATACAAGTCCTTTGGTTAATCTCTTACCCCTCCCCCCCCCCCTGCCCCTCAACCCTCCCCGGCCTTCCCGCTGTAGTTTGACAGTCTGTTCAATGCTGCTCTGCCTCTGTATCTATTTTTCATCAGTTTATAATGGTCTTTATTATCCATAAATGAGTGAGATCATATGGTGTTTTTCTTTCATTGACTGGCTTATTTCACTTAGCATAATGCTCTCCAGTTCCATCCATGCCGTTGCAAATGGTAAGAGTTCCTTCCTTTTTACAGCAGCATAGTATTCCATCGTGTAGATGTACCACAGTTTTCTAATCCATTCATCTACAGATGGGCACTTAGGCTGTTTCCAGATCTTAGCTATGGTAAATTGTGCTGCTATGAACATAGGGATGCATACATCCTTTCTGATTGGTGTTTCTGGTTTCTTGGGATATATTCCTAGAAGTGGGATCACTGGGTCAAATGGGAGTTCCATTTTTAACTTTTTGAGGAAACTCCATACTGTCTTCCACAGTGGCTGCACCAGTCTGCATTCCCACCAGCAGTGCACGAGGGTTCCTTTTTCTCCACATCCTCGCCAGCACTTGTTGTTTGTTGATTTGTTGATGATAGCCATTCTGACAGGTGTGAGATGGTACCTCATTGTTGTTTTGATTTGTATCTCTTGGATGATTAGTGACTTGGAGCATGTTTTCATATGTTTCTTGGCTTTCTGAATGTCCTCTTTTGAAAAGTGTCTATTTAGGTCCTTTGCCCATTTTTTGATTGGATTGTTTATCTTCCTTTTGTCAAGTTATATGAGTTCCCTATAAATGATGGAGATTAAACCCTTATCGGTGAAAACATTGCCAAATATGTTCTCCCATGCAATGGGCTCTCTTGTTGTTTTGTTGATGGTTTCTTTTGCTGTGCAGAAACTTTATTTTGATGTAATCCCATTTGTTTATTTTCTCTTTAGTTTCCAATGTCCTAGGAGATGTATTGGTGAAGAAATTGCTACGGCATATGTCTGAGATTTTGTTGCCTTTGGATTCCTCTAGTATTTTTATGGTTTCTCGTCTTACATTTAAGTCCTTTATCTATTTTGAGTTTATTTTTATGTATTGTGTAAGTTGGTGGTCTAGTTTCATTTTTTTTTTTGCATGTATCTGTCCAATTTTCCCAGGACCATTTATTGAAGAGACTGTCTTGAATCCATTGCATGTTCTTGCCTCCTTTGTCAAATATTAATTGAGCATATTGATTCAGGTCGATTTCTGGGTTCTCTATTCTATTCCATTGATCTATATGTCTGTTCTTGTGCCAGTACCAGGCAGTTTTGAGAACAGAGGCTTTGTAATACAGCTTGATATCTGGTATTGAGATCCCACCTACTTTGTTCTTCTTTCTCAGGATCACTGAAGCTATTCGGGGTCTTTTTTTATTCCAGATGAATTTTTGGAGAGTTCCTTCTAGGTTTGTTTAATGGGGAGTGCATTGACTTTATAGATTGCTTTGGGTAGTATGGACATTTTAATGATGTTGATTCTACCAATCCATGAACATGGTAAGTTCTTCCATCTGTTTATGTCTTCCTCTATCTCTTTTTTCAACATCCTGTAGTTTTTTGAGTAGAGGTCTTTTACCTCTTTAGTTAAGTTTATTCCTAGGTATCTTAATTTTTTTGGTGTGATGGTAAATGGGACTACTTTTTAAGTCTCTCTTTCTGTAAGTTCATTATTGGTGTATAGAAATGCCATAGATTTCTTGGCGTTAATTTTGTATCCTGCTACATTGCCGAATTCATTTATTAAGTCTAATAGTTTTTTTATGGAGTCTTTAGGGTTTTTTATGTACAATATCATGTCATCTGTGAATAAGGACAGTTTTACTTCTTCATTTCCAATTCGGATGCCTTTTATTTCTTCTTGTCTAATCGCAATGGCTAATACTTCCAGTACTATGTTGAACAGGAGTGGTAAGAGTGGGCATCCCTGTCTTGTTCCTGTCCTTAAGGGAAATGGTTTTAGTTTTTGGCCATTTAGTATGATGTTGGCTGTGGGTTTGTCATATATGGCTTTTATTATGTTGAGGTATGATCCTTCTATTCCAACTTTGCTGAGAGTTTTTATCAGAAATGGGTGTTGGATTTTGTCAAATGCTTTTTCTGCATCAATTGATATGACTATGTGGTTTTTATCTCTCAATTTGTTTATGTGATGTATCACGTTTATTGATTTGCGGATATTGTACCATCCTTGCATCCCTGGGATGAATCCTACTTGGTCATGGTGTATGATCTTTCTGATGTACTGCTGGATCCGATTTGCTAAGATTTTTTTGAGGATTTTGGCATCTATGTTCATGAGGGATATTGGCCTGTAATTCTCTTTCATTGTGTGTTGTCTTTATCTGGTTTTGATATTGGGGTGACGCTGGCTTCATAGAATGAGCTTGGAAGTGTTCCTTCCTCTTGAATTTTTTGGAATAGTCTGAGGTGGATAGGTTTTAGTTCTTCCTTGAATGTTTGGTAAAACTCCCCTGTGAAGCCATCTGGCCCTGGGTTTTTGTTTGCTGGAAGCTTTTTGATTACTGCTTTAATTTCTTCCATAGTTATTGGCCTAATGAGATTTTTAGATTCTTCCTGATTGAGTTTTGGAAGGCTGTATTTTTCTAGGAATATGTCTATATCCTCCAGGTTGTCTAATTTGTTGGAGTAGAGTTGTTCATAGTATTTTTTGTAAAATATATTTTATTGATCTTTTACAGAGAGGAAGGGAGAGAGATAGTTAGAAACATCGATGAGAGAGAAACATCGATCAGCTACCTCCTGCACAACCCCCACTGGAGATGTGCCTGCAACCAAGGTACATGCCCCCGACCGGAATCGAACCTGGGACCCTTCAGTCCGCAGGCCAACGCTCCATCCACTGAGCCAAATCGGCCATGGCATTCATAGTATTTTTTTAACAATCCTTTGTATTTCTGTGGGGTCTGTTGTTATTTCTCCTCTTTCATTTCTTATTTTGTTGATTTGGGTCCTCTCTCTTTGCTTCTTGGTGAGCCTGACTAGAGGTTCATCAATCTTGTTTATCCTTTCAAAGAACCAGCTCTTAATTTTGTTGATCTTTTGTATTGTTTTTTTGGTCTCTATGTAGTTTATCTCTGCTCTGATCTTTATTATTTCCTTCCTTCTGCTTACACTGGGCTTTTCTTGTTGCTCTCTTTCTAACCCTTTGAGTTGTAGGGTTAGGTAATATATTATCATTGTTTCTTGTTTTTTGCAGTAGGCTTGTAGAGCTATGAACTTCCCTGTCAAGACTGCTTTTGCTGTGTCCCATAGATTTTGGATTGTTGTGTTTTCATTGTCGTTTGTTGCCATGATGTTTTTTATTTCTTCTTTGATCTTTCTGGTGACCCAGTCATTGTTTAATAGCATGCTATTTAGTCTCCATGAGTTTGATTTTTTTTGGATTGTTTTTATTGTAGTTGATTTCCAGTTTTATGCCATTGTAATCTGAGAAGATGCTTGATATGATTTCTATCTTCTTGAATTTGAAGAGACTTTGCCTGTGACCCAATATATGGTCTATCTTTGAAAATGACCCGTTGCACTTGAGAAGAATGTATATTCTGTGGCTTTGGGATGAAATGTTCTGAAGATGTCAATTAATTCCATCTGATCTAGTGAGTCATCTAGGATTGATGTTTCTTTGCTGAATTTTTGTTTAGAGGATGTGTCCAATGGTGATAGTGCAGTATTAAAGTCCCCTACTATGATTTCATTGCAGTCTATCTCTCCCTTGATCCCCTCCAGAACTTTTCTTATGTATTTGGGTGCTCCTATATTGGGTGCATATATGTTTACCAGAGTTATTTCTTCTTGTTGGATTGCTCCCTTTAGTATTATGAAGTGGCCTTCCTTATCTCTTTTTATTCCTTCACTTTGAGATCTAATCTGTCAGATATAAGTATTGCTGCCCCAGCTTTTTTTTCATTTCCATTTGCGTGAAAAACCTTTTTCCATCCTTCACCATCAGTCTGTGTGCGTCTTTTTTTCTGAGGTGGGTTTCCTGTAGACAGCCGATATATGGGTCATGTTTTCTTATCCACTCAGTTACCCTATGTCTTTTGATTGGGGCATTTAATCCATTTACATTTAAAGTTATTATTGGTAGATACTTGTTTATTGCCATTTTTATTCTTTACCCCTGTGTTCCTTCTTCGTTTCCTATTTTTTCTTTAGCATTGCTTGCATTGCTGGTTTGGTGGTAATAAATTCCCATAGTCCTTTTTTGACTGTGAAGCTCCTGATTTCACCCTCAATTATGATTATAGCCTTGCTGGGTATAGTATTCTTGGGTTCAGACCCTTCCTTTGCATGACTTTGTATATTTCATTCCATTCCCTTCTTGCCTGATGTGTTTCTGTTGAGAAATCAGTCACTAGTCTGATGGGGGAGCCTTTGTAGGTAACTTTCTGTCTCTCTCTGGCCGCTTTTCAGATTCTTGCTTTGTTGTTGGTGTTTGCCAATTTAATTATAATGTGCCTTGGCGTCAGTCTTTTGGGGTTCATTTTGTTTGGGACTCTGTGAGCTTCTTGGATTTGTGTGAGTTTTTTCTTCCCTATATCAGGGAAGTTTTCTGTCATTTTCTCAAACAGGTTTTCTATTCCTTGCTCAGTTTCCTCTCCTTCTGGCACCCCTATTATGTGAATGTTGTTTCGTTTAGTGTTGTCCCAAAGTTCTCTTAGGCTCCCCTCTTGCTTCTTAATTTTTTTTTCTAGAAGCTGCTCTGCTTGGGTATTTTTTCCTACTACCTTGTCTTTTAGCTCACTGATGCGGTCCTCTGCTTCTTCTAGTCTACTGTTGATGCTTTCTATTGAGTTCTTTATAGCAATGATGTCATTTTTCATTTCTTCTTGGTTCTTCTTCATTTCCTCTTGGTTCTTACATATATTGTTGAATTTGTCTTCCATTCTTTTCATCCACCTTATGACCATTTCTCTGAATTCTTTCTCTGACAGATTTTTTGCCTCCATTGCCTCCATTTCATTTACTTCCTTTTCTGGTGATGCCTGTTTTTCTTTCATATGCAGACTGTTTCTTTGTCTCCCCATGATCTCTCTTCTCCAGGTGTTTGGTTATGTAGTTCTCTCTCTGTTGTTTGATTTAAAGGCACAAAATACAGCCCTGACTGGTTTGGCTCAGTGGATAGAGCGTCAGCCTGCCGACTGAATGGTCCCAGGTTCGATTTTGGTCAAGGGCATGTACCTTGGTTGCGGGCACATCCCCAGTAGGGGGTGTGCAGGAAGCAGTTGATTGATGTTTCTCTCTCACGGATGTTTCTAACTCTCTATCCCTCTCCCTTCCTCTCTGTAAAAAAATCAATAAAATATATATATTTTTAAAAAGGCACAAAATACAACACAACAAGGCACAATGCACAAGGCAATGAACACAAATGTATTCACGATACTAATAACCCCAAATAAAGGTGCCCACCAGAGAAAAGAGACTTAGGGGATAAGGAAGAAAGAATAGAGAAAAAGAAAAAAATAGAAAGAGAAAAAAAGAGTGCAAAAATGAAATTGGAAAAGGGGGAAAAAAGTAAAAGAGAAAAGAAAGAGAATGAAATAGAAGAGGGGAAGAAACTATATGGGGAGAAAACTCCAATAGAACAACCACTAATCCCAACAAATTCCAGCAACAGATACCTAGAGATGATTGCAAACTACAAACAACTAATATTAAGTGAGGCGAGGGAAAACAGAAGCAAAAATTAACCGTAAAAAACAACAACAAAAGAAAAAGAAAAAGCGAAACAATCTCACAAACAAGCATAAAAAAATCCCAATATAATCAACAATCAAGCAAACAACAACAAAACGACAGAGAAAATTATTTGGATAGTGAAGAAAGAGAAGAGAGAGGGTGTATATGTACTTAGAGCAAGGGATTAGAAATTAGATATATAAGTAGGGTGAAATTTTAACAGGGTAAAAAGAAGGAATAGGGAAAATCTAAAGCAGGAATAGGGTAAGAGAAACATGACAACAAAAGGGGAAAAGTGAGGAAGAGAGTGTTGGCATAAAGGTAATGTTGAGATAGAGTAAAATGATGCTAAAGGAAAGATGAAAATAGAATGTAGAACACTAATCCCAAAATAAAATAAAATGACACTTTTTTAAAAAAAGGTAAAATGGTAGTAGTGATAGTACTGGTTAAACATAAAAATGTAGTAATTGAAAAGGTAAAATCAGGTGATGAAAAAGAAAAAAAATTTAAATAAAAATGTGCAGTAGTGAAGGTTCTTCATTTCCTCTACTCTTCTGTTTGGCACGCCTTAGTCTTGTCAGGTATTCAGGAGAGTGTTGAAGTTCCCTTAGATACACTGTTCCTCCGTATTGTAAACCACAGTCCGATTTTAAAGCAGGCCGTATTTGTTTCCCAGACTGCCTTTATTTGTATTTACAGAAGAGTCAGTTCATGGTTCAGCCCCTGGGTGGCAGTGTTTCTGGATTGACCTCCGAGGCTACAAGTCCTCTCTAGCCAGTATTTAGTTTTTGTTTTCCCTATAGCACTTAATACTGGTTTGGGAGAGTCGGCTTCCCTAGAGCTGGTTCCTTGGTCGTTACTCCCCACTCTGATTCCCAGGTTCCACAAAAACAACTTTCCCCGGCAGTCTCTGTGAGTGACCCCAACTGGGTGATCCTATGTATTGGCTTTAATAATCAAAAGCAAAGATTTAAGGAGAAAAGGAAAAAAAAAGAGAGAGCCAGAGTTCGCAATTCTCCCAAAGTCTCTTCCATATGTCCTCTCTCCCCTGGCACTAAGCAGCCAGCACATTGGCAAAATCCGAGGCTGCCTTTTTGCACCCAGTCCAGCTATGGGCTGATTTTTAGAGTTCCCTTCTGCCAGCGGGATCTCTTCCACACTCGCGGATCACGCTGGCCCCAACGGCCGTGGACTTTGTGGGGCACAGACTTCCCCCGCGCACGCGTTCCTCTCTCCAACCTGAATTATAAACCACACCCTTATCTAGGTGAAATCTGACTTTTCTGTGAGGAGGAACACAGCTCGTCTGAGTCCAAGTATTCATGCTGCTTGAGATCCGGTGTTCCTGGGTTCATAGCTAGACCCTGGATGCCGTGATTGCAGGGTTTCTGGATGTATACGCTTCCGATATCAGCCATTCAAGATGGCTCAGTCTCCGGGCTAAGCCGGCTGCTCTGGGAGAGATTTCAGCAGCAGTGGAGGCTGCCCGGTTAGGGGAGCCCGATCCGGCAGTCTCCCACAGTCCCCTGGAGTATAGCTATCACTCACCCACAAATTTACACTCTCGGTACGTCCACACACTCTCCTTTCATTCTCTCACTCTCACACTGTCTTGCAGTCTGCCTTCCCATCAGCAGCCCTCTTCTGAATCCCCCCAAGCCTGATCTCTTTACCAATAGTTGTTCAGCCACACACCCTGGTGTTTTCTCCAGAGCATGCTTTCTCATTATTTGTAGTATGATTAGGATGAGAATTTCCCAAATCTTCAAATTCTGGTTCCTTTTTGCTTAACAATTCCTTCTTCAACTGATATCTTCCCTCACATTACTATTAGTAGCAAGGCTAAACCTTCAACTTGTGCTTCAAAGTTTTCAGCTAAATAACCAGTTCCATCACTTACAAGTTCTTTCCACACAACAGAACACAATTTACTTAAGTCATCTACCACTTTAAAGCAAGGATCACTTTCCTCTAGTTTCCAATAACATTTCTCATTTTCATCTGGGCACTCAGCAGAATCACCTTTGATATCCATGTTTCTAGCAACAGCCTCTCCAAGGCAATATAGGCTTTTCCTATCATGCATCTCAAAATTCTCCCATCCTCTCCCATTACCCAATTTCTAAGCCACTCCCACATTTTAGGTGTTTATTACAGCAGCACCTCCCTTTCATTTAACAAAGTCTGTCGCAGCGCTCTCCAGAGAGGCAGAACTTCTGAGCTGCACTCTAGAGGCATAATTGTTGTTTTTCTTGGTAAACTTGTCTTTGCTTTTAAGGCCTTCAACTGATTGGATGAGGCCCACCCACGTTATTGAGGGTGTTCTTTACTGAAAGCGTACTAATTGTAAATGTTAATTATATCTTAAAAATGCCTTAAGAGTAATATCACGATTGGTGTTTGACAAAACAACTGAACACCGTAGCCTAGGCAAGTTGACCATAATGGATTAAGCAAATAAACTGTAGGAGATCCACATAATGGAACTCTTACATTATTGATTAAAAGAGAGCAAGTTACATGAGATATATACTATGATCTCACTTTCATTTAAGAATAGAAAAAAATGGGTGTCACTCAAGTGGTTGGAGGAGTTTGATGATTATTTTTGCTTATCTGTAATCTTAAACTTGTATGATAAATGTGCGTGTTTTTGCTTAGTACAAAATATTTTCTTCTTTTTCTCAGCTTTACTGAGATATAATTGATACACAATATTGTGTAAGTTCAAGGTGTACAATGTGTTGATTTGATACACAGATACTGCAATATTACTACCATAGCATTATCCATCGTACCACATAATTGCCATTTCTTTTTTTATGGTGAGAACATTAAGATGTACACTCTCAGCAACTTTCAAGTACAATACAGCATTGTTAACTATTATCACCATCTTGTAAATTACATCCCCAGAACTCACGGCAAACTTTTTGACTCGAGGGCCACAATGGGTTCTTAAACTGGACCGGAGGGCCGAAACAAAAGCATGGATGGAGTGTTTGTGTGAACTAATATAAATTCAAAGAAAACATCATTACATAAAAGGGTACGGTCTTTTATTTCAATAGTTTTATTCATTTCAAACGGGCGGGATCCAGCCTGCGGGCCGTAGTTTGCCCATGGCTGCTTAGACCCACGTAACCACCACTCAACTCTGTTTCTATGAGGTCAGATTATCTTTTAGATTTCACATGTATGTGATAGCATGTAGTATTTGTCTTTCTCTGCCTGGCTCATTTTACTTCGCATAATGCCCTCAAAGTCCATTCATGTTGTTACAGATAACAGGATTTCCTTCTTTCCCGTGGCTTGAATACTATTCCATTGCATACGTGCGTGCGTGTGTGCGTGCGTGTGTGTGTGTGTGTGTGTTGTTTCCACATATTGGCTACTGTGAATAATGCTGCAATAAATGTGAGTGCAGCTATCTCTTCAGGATTCTGTTTTCATCTCTCTTGGATATATACCCAGAAGTAGATATCCTGGGTCATATGCTAGATCTATTTTTAAGTTTTTGAGGACTTTATACTGTTTTCCATAGAGGCTGCACCAATTTACATTCCCACCAACAGTGCAGAAGGGTTCCCTTTTCTCCACATCCTCACCAACATTTCTTACCTCTTATCTTTCTTATGATAGCCATTCTAACAGGTATGAGGTGGTATCTCACTGTGGTTTTAATTTGCATTTCCCTGATAATTACTGATGTTGAGCACCTTTTCATGTGCCTGCTTGCCATTTGTATGTCTTCTTTGGAAAAATGTCTATTTTGTTCCTTTGCCCAATTTTTGGTTGGGTTGTTTTTTGCAGTGAGTTATATGAGTTTTTAATATGTTTTGGATATTAACCCCTTATCAGATGTATGGTTTGCAGACATTTTCCCCATTTTGAGGTTGTCTTTTCATTTTGTTGATCTTTTGCTGTTGTGCAGAACCTTTCAATTTTCATATAGTCCCACTTAGTTTTGCCTTCATTGCTTTGTTGTCATATCCAAAAAATGTTGCTAAGATCCATGTCAAGAATTCTTTTCCCTATTATTTTCTTTTAGGAGTTACACATTTCCAGGTCTTATGTTTTAGTCTTTAATCCATTTTGAGTTAACCTTTGTGAGTAGTGTAAGATAGGCATCCAATTTTATTCTTCCACATGTAGTTATCCAGTTTTCCTAACACATTTATTGAAGAGACTGTCTTTTACCCATTGAGTATTGTTATCAAATATTAGTTCACGAAATATTTTCTTAATTATGAAAATGTTATATTAGTCATTCTTCCTCATCATCTTTCAGTAAAATTGAAGATTTGTCAGTAAGAGCTTTGAAAAGGATATATGTTTGGTCCCAGCCATGTGGCTCAGTTGGTGGTAGCATCATCCCGTACACCAAAAGGCTGTGGGTTTGATTCCTGGTCAGGGCACGTGCCGAAGTTTCAGGTCCCAGGTTGAGACATGTATGGGAGGCAACAAATCAATGTTTCTCATGTCAATGTTTCTCTCTCTCTCTCTCCCCCCTTCCTCTCTTTCTAAAAATCAATAAAAACATATCCTCAGATGAGGATTTAAAAAAGTTTTAAAAAGGACATATGTTTAACATTTCTATTTCTCAGAATTTGCTTTTAAGAAAACAACCCAAAATGCAGTTAAAGATTTATATCCAGTGATATTCATCACAGAGCTACTTATAATAAGATAAACTGGAACAATCCCAATACTCTTAAATCATGGCTTGGGTAAATAAAGTGCAATATTGCCATACAATGAAAAATAGTCATTGAGCATTCATTTTAATGAAGGGTGAATAAAGCTTATGTTAGGAGGACATAAAATGATGTATGTCCAAGTAATATCTTCATGGTGTAAAAGCACCTACAGGCAATAATAATAATAACAACAACAACAACAACAAATCCTGGAAGAAAATAAGCCAAAATGCAGATAGTTAGAGGTGCTATGCATGATTTAAGTAGCCTTCGCTATGCCTTTCTTTGTTTTCCAGGATTTTGCATGACATGTATTACTTTAAGCAGAGAAAACATTAAAATGCAAAAGCCGGTTTTAAAGGTTTGGCTCCTCCACTCTTGAATCAGTGAAATTTATGTAAAGCAGGAACCAACACACCAATTTACTGAAGACCATCTTCCTGAGAACTGATCTTGATGTGCGAGCCCTGTGGCTGAATCTCAGTCTTCAATTTGCTCAGCTAATCACAATAGTTCCTCCACCTTGAAATACAGCGAATTGAAAGCAGGACTCCCCGGATCCCGCTTTTCCTTCCTCACTGACTATTCCCCGGCTGGGGTTGCCCAGCCCTCCCTCATGTGCCAGCCTCTTCCCTGATGTGTCCTCAGACCTTCCCTCCACACACAGGCATCCCACGGGCAACCTCGATTAGGTCAACAGCTTCAACACCACAGACATGTTGACAGTTCCCAAGTTTCTTTCTAGGCCCCAGAGCTTCAGACGGCTGTGCAGCTGCTTTCCTGACACCGCATCTAATTGTCTAATGGGTCACTTCTATGGACTGAACTGCACCCTTCCCACAGTTCATTTCTTAAAGCCCTCAACCCCAATGGGACTGTATTTGGAAACAGAGGCTGTGAGGAGGTGATAAAGGTTAAGTTAGGTAATAAGGGTGGGGCCCTAATCCAACCAAGCTGATGACCCTATGTAAGGAGTAAGGGACACCAGAGAGCTTGCCCTTTCCCCACCCCCTATGTGAGGGTACAGCAGGCGGGTCAGAGGTGATCATCTGTAAGCCAGGAAGACAGCAAAACCTCGAGCATATATTTCCAGTCCCCAGAACTTTGAGAAAATAAATTTTTGTTGTTGGAATCATACAGTCTGCAGAATTTTGTTGTTACGCTGGAGGAGACTAATACAGCTACTCACATTTAATATGTCTAAAACTACCCTTCAAATTTGAACTTTCCCTAAGAACATCATTTTTGCAGTTTCTCAGGCCCAAAGTCTTAGACTTATCTTTCACTCCTCTCTCACTTTCCATATCGAGTCAGTCAGCAAATCCAGCTCTATCTTCAAAATCTATTCAGAAAGGAGCCGCTATTCAGGGCCTTCACCCCTACCAACTACACTGGGAAAGCCAGCAATTTCTTTTAAAATCAACTTTTAAAAAATTTCCATTACAGTTGACATTCAGTATTACACTAGTTTCAGGTGTACAGCATAGTGGTTAGACATATAAACTATGAAGTGATCCCCCCAATAAGTCTAGCACCCACCTGACGCCATATTTGTTATTACAATATTATTGACTATACTAGGGCCTGGTGCACGAAATTTGTGCAGGAGGGTGGGGGTGTCCCTCAGCCCAGCCTGCACCCTCTCCAATCTGGGACCCCTCGAGGGATGTCCAACTGCCGGTTTAGGCCCAATCCCACATGATCCAGGACCACTGGCTCCTAACCACTCACTTGCCTGCCTGCCTAATGCCCCCAACTGCCCTCCCCTGCCTGATCTTGCCCCTAACTGCCTCTGCCTCAGCCCCCACCACCATGGCTTTGTCTGGAAGGAAGTCAGATGTCTGAAAGATGGCTGGTTGACCTGGTCTAATGAGCATATTACCCTTTTATTAGTATAGATGCCCTAAGCTGTACTTTTACATCCTCATGACTATTTGTAACTGCCAATTTGTACTTCTTAATCCCTTCACTTTTTTCCACCTAGTCCTCCAAGCCCCTCCCATCTGGCAACGATCAATTTGTTCTCTGTGTCTATGAATACGTTTCTGTTTTATGTTGTCTTTTAGATTCCACATATAAGTAAAATCATGTATTTGTTTTTCTCTGACTTATTTCACTCAGCATCATATCCTTAGGTCCGTAATATTGTCACAAATGTTAAGATGTCATGATTTTTATGGCTGAGATACACTTCATTGTGTATATGCACCACATCTTTATCCTTTGGTCTTTTGACTAGAGCAGTGGTCGGCAAACTGCAGCCTCACGAGCCACATGCAGCTCTTTGGCCCCTTGAGTGTGGCCACGAAGTTTCAATCGCACTGTACACGTGCGCCCGCACGTGGTATTTTGTGGAAGAGCCACACTCAAGGGGCTGCAGTTTGCCGATTACTGAACTAGAGCATTTACCACATTTACATTTGAAGTAATTATTGACAGGTATATGGTTATTGCCATTTTATTGTTTTCTGATTGTTTTTGTAGTTTTTCTGTTCCTTTCTTTTTTTTTATTTTTTATTTTATTTTTTAATTTATTGCTTAAAGTATTACAAAGGGTATTACATATGTGTCCATTTTATCCCCCCGCCCTAGACAGTCCCCTAGCCTCCCCTACCCCCCAGTGTCTTATGTTCATTGGTTATGCTTATATGCATGCATACAAGTCCTTTAGTTGATCTCTTACCCCCCTCCCTCCTGCCCCCCAACCCTCCCCGGCCTTCCCGCTGCAGTTTGACAGTCTGTTTGAGGCAGCTCTGCCTCTGTATCTATTATTGTTCATAAGTTTATAACGGCCTCTATGATCCATGAACGAGTGAGATCTCTGTTCCCTTCTTATTTTCTTGCTCTGCTCTCTCTCTTGTATATTGGCTTTCTATAATGTTGTGTTTGGATTCCTTTCTCTTTATTTCTTGTATATGTCTGATTTGTGGTTACTATATGCTTCATATATATTAATATATATCAAACTACCTTTACAGCAGTCTATTTTAAGTTGATGATAGTTTAAGTTCAAACACATTCTAACATCACTATCATTTTTACTCTCCACATTTGTTTTTGTCATTATTTTTTTAAAAATGTATCTTTATTGATTTCAGAGAGGGAGAGGGAAAAAGAGATAGAAACATCCATGATGAGAATCATTGATTGGCTGCCTCCTGCATGTCCCCTACAGGGGATCAAGCCCGCAACCTGGAATCGAACCTGGGACCCTTCAGTCTGCAGGCTGACACTCTATCCATTGAGCCAAACCAGCTAGGGCTTGTCATTATTTTTTACTTCTTTTGTGTATGTGTGTCTGCCTTAATTTACTATTGTAATCACACATGATCTTCCTTTAGTGTTGGTTGATCCATTACTTTTGTTTGCCTTTGCCTGTTAGAATTTTTTTTCCGAGATATTTTCTTATTCATATTTTTTATTCCTCTCCTTCTCCCCCTTCCCCCATTTCTGTTAAGTCCCTTTAACATCTTATAATGCTGGTTTAGTGGTGATGAACTTTAGATTTTCTTATCTGGGAAGCTTTTTATTTCTCCTTTGATTCTGAATTACAGCCTTTCTGAATAGAGTCATCTTGGTTGTAGGTCCTTGCTTTTCATCACTCTGAATTGTGAACAAAAAAAGGGGGGGTTCCCATGGAAAGTCATCTCACAGGGTGATCTGATCACAAAGGCCTAACTGGGCCGGTCATGGTGGGTAGTCAAGCCCAGGCATATGACTTTGTAGTAAAAGGTTTGTCTTTGCCTTATGCAAGCCCTGGCCATTGTTTCTGTGCATCTAGGGGAACAGTTTTGAAATAAACTGCAGCCACTCTCAAGAGAGCACAGAATCTTGTTAACTGTCTTGTTACTCAATTTCCAACCTGCTTTCTCTCACCTTCATGTTATCTTCCTTAGTTCCCGCCTTAATTTCAAATGTATAAAAGATGCTGCAAAACTATTATTCTTTGAAGCACTTGAGAGCCTGCTCCCCAACATATGTCATCAGTTTGGCTCAAATATAAAAATTCTCTACAGGTTTGGACATTTCTTACATTGACAGAATATTTCATGCCAACCCCTCTGGCCTGCAGAGTTTCTGTTGAGAAATCAGCTGATAGTCTCATGGGAGTCCCCTTGTAAGTCCCCTTGCCTTTCTCTTGCTGTTTTATTATTTTTTATTATTATTATTTTTTTTTAAATATATTTTATTGATTTTTTACAGAGAGGAAGGGAGAGAGACAGAGAGTTAGAAACATCGATGAGAGAGAAACATCGATCAGCTGCCTCCTGCACACCTCCCACTGGGGATGTGCCCGCAACCAAGGTACATGCCCTTGACCGGAATCGAACCTGGGACCTTTCAGTCCGCAGGCCGACGCTCTATCCACTGAGCCAAACCGGTTTTGGCTGTTTTATTTTTTAAAAAATATATTTTATTGATATTTTACAGAGAGGAAGTGAGAGGGATAGAGAGCTAGAAACATCGATGAGAGAGAAACATCGATCAGCTGCCTCCTGCACACCCCCTACTGGGGATGTGCCCCCAACCAAGGTGCCCTTGACTGGAATCGAACCTGGGACCTTTCCGTCCGCAGGCCGCGCTCTATCCACTGAGCCAAACCAGTTAGGGCAGTGGTTCTCAACCTTGGCTGCATGTTAGAATCACCTGGGAATCTTTTTGAAATTCTGATCAGAGGTCCTGAAATCAGGATTTTAAAGATTCCCAGGTGATTCTAATGTGCAGCCAAGGTTGAGAACCACTGGGTTAGGGCCTCTTGCTGTTTTTAAGATTCTCTCTTTGTCTTTGTCCTGTGCTATTTTAATTATTATGTCTTGCTGTGGGCCTCTTTGGGTTCATAAGCCAGCCATTTCTCAACTGGAGTGCTGCAAAAAGAGGCATTTCAAAGGTGTGTGAACCTAGACCAGGGGTGGGCAAACTTTTTGACTCGAGGGCCACAATGGGTTCTTAAACTGGACCGGAGGCCGGAACAAAAGCATGGATGGAGTGTTTGTGTGAACTAATATAAATTCAAAGTAAACATCATTACAGAAATGTGTACAGTCTTTTTTTTTTTTTAGTTTTATTCATTTCAAACGGGCCGTAGTTTGCCCACGGCTGACCTAGATGCACAACAATGGACAGGACCAACTTAAGGTAAATACTGAGCTTTGCTAAGAATGCTAAAGGCCTAGGACAGTGATGGCGAACCTATGACATGCGTGTCAGAGGTGACACGCGAACTCATTTTTTTGGTTGATTTTTCTTTGTTAAATGGCATTTAAATATATAAAATAAATATCAAAAATATAAATCTTTGTTTTACTATGGTTGCAAATATCAAAAAATGTCTCTATGTGACACGGCACCAGAGTTAAGTTAGGGTTTTCAAAATGCTGACACACCGAGCTCAAAGGTTCGCCATCACCGGCCTAGGACGTCACTGCCCCCCGTGACTGCCGTCAGGAATCTGTAATCAGATCACCTGGAGAGGTTCCTCTTCCTCACTGGGTTTGTCAGGTTTATTAGAGAGCCCCATTTTGGTCCATACTCTTAACTGGCAAACCCGTGTGGACCCTGAGAAAGGAGACACCTATTAAAAAGGCTCAAATGAAAAAACCACCACAGAGCCCAGCAGCCCTTTCCACACGGGGCTCTCGCTGCAAGCCCCGCTCCAGGGAGCCGCCGGCGAGAACTTCCCGCCCCTGCACTGAGCCGCCCGCCTGCCCGTGCTCCTGGGCTGAGCAGCGCCTCGGACGGCTTCCTGGGGCCCCATCACCCACAGGACACGGCCCATCCAGCCAGAGCAGTGCGGCCTGGGCCGATCGGACTGGGAGGCTGTGTCTGATGAGGGTCGACTAGTCAGGGGCGAGGAAGGAAGACTTGTGTTTATAAGTCAGCGCTCCTCCGGCTCAGGGAGCCCGCCCTCCGTGTGCACAGAAGACTGAAGACGGGGCTTCAGCTCCTGACCAGCCTGGGCAGGGCAGAGGCAGCGCAGGGCAGGGGCAGGGCAAAGGCAGGGCAGAGGCAGCGCAGGGCAGGGGCGGCAGGGCAAGAGACAGGGCAGGAAAGAGAGGGCAGGGCAGAGGCAGGGCAGGGCAGAGGCAGCGCAGGGCAGGGGCAGGGCAGAGGCAGAGCAGCGCAGGGCAGGGGCAGGGCAGGGCAGAGGCAGGGCAGAGGCAGCGCAGGGCAGAGGCAGGGCAGAGACAGGGCAGGAAAGAGAGGGCAGGGCAGAGGCAGGGCAGGGCAGAGGCAGCGCAGGGCAGAGGCAGGGCAGGGCAAGGGCAGAGGGCAGGGCAGGGCAGAGGCAGCGCAGGGCAGGGCAGGGCAGGGGCAGGGCAGAGCCACCGCAGGGCAGAGGCAGGGCAGGAAAGAGAGGGCAGGGCAGGGGCAGGGCAGAGACAGGGCAGAGCAGGGCCAGGGCAGGGGCGGCTGAGAGCCCCACAGCCGCCGCGTCGCCCCCAGAGGGTGCGCTGAGCCTGCCCCGCCCCCGGCATCCCAGGCGGGGACTGATTCCTGGCGACAGGCTCCGCCCACGGCGATGCCGACACTCGCCCTCCCGTCTCCAGCTCGGGGCCCCGACACCCGCCCGGGGGAGCGGTCGCCTCTGGGCCCCGCCCCCTTCGCCTCCGCGCCGAACACCTACGTGCGCCCGCGGCCTCCGTGGACCTCGGGGCGGCGGCTGGGCCTGGTTTTGCTCGCCGCCCTGAGCGCGGCCGAAGCCGCCGAGACCCTCCCAGGCGCCCAGGGCGCTTCCGTGGCGGCGCGGGACCGAGGCAACACCGCGGTTACCGCACGCCGTCGCCGCCACGGCCCGGAGGCGGGACTTCCTGTGTTGGCGCCGAGAATTTCCGGGGGAACCGGAAGTGCCCGGGGAGCAGCCCCGGGAGGCCGCGCGTACCCAGTGCGCACCATGGGCAAGCGGGACCGGGCGGAGCGCGGTGAGCTTCCCCCTTGGACGCCGGCGGGGCAGTGCGGGTCCGGGGCGCGGGGGTGGAGTGCGGGGCCAGGTCCGGGCGCGGGGGGGTGGGGGAGTGCGGGGCCGGGTCGGGGCCCCCGCGGGGCAGTGTGGGTCCGGGGCGCGGGGGTGGAGTGCGGGGCCGGGTCGGGGCCCCCGCGGGGCAGTGTGGGTCCGGGGCGCGGGGGTGGAGTGCGGGGCCGGGTCGGGGCCCCCGCGGGGCAGTGTGGGTCCGGGGCGCGGGGGTGGAGTGCGGGGCCGGGTCGGGGCCCCCGCGGGGCAGTGTGGGTCCGGGGCGCGGGGGTGGAGTGCGGGGCCGGGTCGGGGCCCCCGCGGGGCAGTGCGGGTCCGGGGCGCGGGGGTGGAGTGCGGGGCCGGGTCGGGGCCCCCGCGGGGCAGTGCGGGTCCGGGGCGCGGGGGTGGAGTGCGGGGCCGGGTCGGGGCCCCCGCGGGGCAGTGCGGGTCCGGGGCGCGGGGGTGGAGTGCGGGGCCGGGTCGGGGCCCCCGCGGGGCAGTGCGGGTCCGGGGCGCGGGGGTGGAGTGCGGGGCCAGGTCCGGGCGCGGGGGGGTGGGGGAGTGCGGGGCCGGGTCGGGGCCCCCGCGGGGCAGTGTGGGTCCGGGGCGCGGGGGTGGAGTGCGGGGCCGGGTCGGGGCCCCCGCGGGGCAGTGCGGGGCGCTGAGGCTGGCTCCTGCAGTGGCGGCGGGGCCCTCGGCGGCCGCTCAGGGCGTGTGGTCCCGCAGACAGGAAGAAGGCCAAGAGGAAGCACTACGAGGACGAGGAGGAAGATGAAGACGACGCCCCTGGAAATGACCCTCAGGAGGCGGTGCCCTCGGCCGCGGGGAAGCAGGTGGAGGAGTCCAGCACGAAGCTGGACGAGTATGGAGCCAAGGACTACCGGCCGCAGATGCCGCTGAAGGACGACCACCCCTCCCGGCCCCTCTGGGTGGTGAGCGCGCTCCGCCAGGCCCGACCCGGGGGCCTCCCTGCATCCGGGTGGGAGAGCAGCGGCGTGGGGGAGAGCAGCGGCGTGGGGGAGAGCAGCGGCGTGGGGGCGAGCAGCCGGGTGGGGCAACTACTGATTTTGTAAACTATTCTGTTTTCTCTCCACTCTTGTATCTGATCAGACAGGCTGAATTGAGTACAAAAATATCCCTGGTGTTGGGTAGATTAACCAGTTAACTGCCAAGCTCCAAAACAAACTATCCCCACACGCCATAATATTTTGAGTTTAATTTAAAAAATCAATTTGCATGAATATTATAAAGATAAATATATTACAATTCGGGTGTTCTTGGATATTTTCCATTGAAAATTCTTATGAAAAAATGATTTTAAAGCATCTGTAGATGCTTATGGCGTACAAAGGGTTAAAGACAACTTTTTGGGCAGCTTATCTTTTATAGAAAACTAGAGGCCTTCCTTCCCCCAGCTGGCTTCGCGCACCTTTCCCTGGCTGCTGGCACCAGCTTCCCTCTGGCACCCGGGACTGGGGCTTCCCTCGTAGATCCGGCTTCATCTGGAAGATCGTCTGGAAGGACGACGTCTGGTCTAATTAGCATATTATGCTTTTATTGTAGATGATATCTAAAAGAGTCTAGTAGTCTTTGAAACTCACTAGTTTCTTTGTGTCTGTCTGGTGTTTCTCAGGCTCCTGATGGCCACATTTTCTTAGAAGCCTTCTCTCCAGTTTACAAATATGCCCAAGACTTCCTGGTGGCTATTGCAGAGCCAGTGTGCCGGCCAGCCCACGTGCATGAGTACAAACTGACCGCCTACTCCTTGTATGCAGCCGTCAGCGTGGGGCTGCAGACCAGTGACATCACTGAGTACCTCAGGAAGCTCAGCAAGACCGGAGTCCCTGATGGAATTGTTCAGTTTATTAAGGCAAGTTCGATTATTAAGGCAAAGGCTGGTTTGAGTCCCGGTCAGGGCACATGCCTAGGTTGTGGGTTTGATCTCAGGTCAGGGCGTCTGTCTCTCTCACATCATGTTTCTCTCTCTTTCTCTCTCTCTCCCTCTCTCCCCCCACCCTTGCCCCCTTCCTCTCTGTCAAATCAATAAAAACATAACCTCGGGTAAGGATTAAAAAAAGAAAGAAAATGCCATTCAGAACTAGTGTGGGGAGCAAGATAACGGATTCTTGCAGCTGCTACTCCTGCTGATCCAGCGCTGTGTTCCTGCTGAGGCCACACTCCCAGGAGCTGCTCTTAGCCAGTGAGCTCACACTGGCCAGGGGTGTTTAGGAGTGCAGCCCGTTGTTGGTGTTATGTACTGAATTGTGTGCCCTCCAAAATGCATATCTTGGACCCCTAACCACTAATGAGCTGTGTTTGAAATAAGGAAGTAAGAGTGGGCCCTGCTCCAAAGGATCAGTGTCCTTACGAGAAGAGGCATCAGGAGGCTTGTGGGCGTCTCTCTCTGCATGTTCGTGGGAGTACACAGCAAGGAAGTAGCCTCTGGGAGCCAGGCGGGAACGGGTCCATGGCACCTTCACTGTGGACTTCCAGAAATAAGTTTCTGTTGTTAAACCACCCAGTCTGTGGTCTATGTAACAGCCCAAGTAGACTAGTAGAGATGGTAAACTCCATCTAAGGTTGAGCGTCTGCACCAGGCAACAGTCAACAATGTTCATTAGGGAGAGTCACAAAGGACTTCCGATGTTGAAGTGGGCAGGGCTCCACGCGAAAAGCAGTTGAGCATGCTTGGGTTTGTTCTGCGAGATACGCGTGTGCCTTTCAGAAGAGATGGACACTGGCTTTCCTTGCCCTCTGCTGATCTAAAGGGAATTGGATTCAGACCCCCAGTCTGAGTGGCAGAAGGTGAATGCCTCTGGCCTCCGGGACAGAATGCCTCTACCCTCAGAAGCTGGCCGGCCCTGGGAGAGCTCTTCTCTCGTGATATGTAAGGCTACCCAGGGAGAAGGGCCTGTACCTTGCAGGAATGAGCCCTGTCAGCACTCTGCTGTCCTCCGTCCTTGCTAGGAGAAGCCTGCAGGAATGTGGGTGCAGTGGTAGGTCCAGAAGGGCAGCAGCCCTGGGTCTGAGGAGTGGCTTTTCGTGGACAACACACCACCTCTGCTGCATACCACCCTGAGACTGCTGGGACCGGGAGGGGTGCATTATAGTCTCTGTCATAGAGAAGCGTGCATGCTGTTGGGGAAATAGGGAATCTGGGGAGGAGGCTAGGAGGCTTTGTATTTAATTACACAGCAAACAGTTACTGAGCACACTCACTGGCCAGCTGTGTGCTGGGAGCTGGAGGAATGCTGGTGTAGCAGGCTGGATCTGTGAGTTAGGATGGGGCTATGGGAGTGAAGAAGAAAGGGAAAATAAAGATTGTAAGCTGTGTTTTATTAAGAGATGTGAATCAAAACTAACCAGTCAAGAGGGAGGTTTTGCTGTAAAAAAGAAGAGGCTGATAGAAAAGGCTCAAATCAGGCAGTTCTGACCCTATTAGGATTGCATATTGAGTTTTCCACATGGGGGGCAGGGCGTGCTGGTAATGAAAGCGTTCTGAGGGAGCGACAGGTTGCTCATTTTGCCTGTTTGATTTGTCGCTTGCAGTTGTGTACTGTCAGTTATGGAAAAGTCAAGTTGGTCCTGAAGCACAACAGGTAAGGGATTCCGTAACAGGCTCGTCGAGGCACTTTCACTGGCCACCATGTCCCCCCAAGCAGTGGAGGTGAGGCTCAGATCCCGGCTTATTTATCTTCAAAGTATGGCTTTGCCCACAACCCTCATAGGGCATGGTTATATCATAGCCAATAGTTCATAGCTCTCACTTGGCAAAGGGCCATGGAGGGGAGAGAGTAGAGAGAGGCCTGAGGCCAGTGTTTTTAGACCACGTAATTGAGCAGCGGAACCTTCTGAAAATGGCGGCTGGTCAGTCGGCACATCCTTCCTCTTGTAGGTACTTTGTGGAAAGCTCCCACCCCGATGTCATCCAGCATCTTCTTCAGGACCCAGTGATCCGGGAGTGCCGCCTGCGGAGCTCTGAGGGGGAGGCCACCGAGCTCATCACAGAAACGTTCACCAGCAGATCTGCTGTGCGTGAGCTTTCGGGTCCCCCTGGGGGTGGGGGCATTTAGTACTGTTCCCTCAGATGCTTCTAGTTCAGTCTTTGCAACCTAGTGACCCTGCAATTTTCTTGCAACCGTAGGACTTGCTTGCTAACAGAGGGGTTAACTGTTGCATGCAAACGTAGGCCCTGTCTTTCTCTTATAGATTGCAAAGACTGCTGAAGGCAGTGGTGGGCCCTCCACTTCCCGGGAGACAGATCCACAGGGTAAATCTGACATCCCTACGGACCTGTTTGACTTTTATGAGCAAATGGACAAGGATGAGGAAGAAGAAGAAGAGACACAGACAGTATCTTTTGAAGTCAAGCAGGTTAGTGAAGAGGTCCCTTCCTGGTTCCTTCTCAGTCAGCAATGTTGGAAGCCGGTCCTGCGCGGACTCTCTGGTCTGGGAGAGGCAGGAAGGCCCAGCTCCTCCTTACTGTCTGTGGAGTCAGGAATGTGCCCCACTCCTCAGGCTGGTGGTCAGCCTTCCCCAATTCCTAGGGACGTGTGAGAAATGGTGCCAGAGGGGCATTTCTGGTGGCTGGTTGGATTTCATTTTGTCTCTGTCCTTAGTTTGGGTTGCTTTTCCATGTGTTAGCCCAGCTGTTATTAACCAAGATCTCCCATCCAAGTACTAACCAGGCCCGACCCTGCTTAGCTTCCGAGATCAGACATTAAGCAAGATCTGAAGTTGGAAAAGTCTAGGTCAGTGGTCGGTAAACTCATTAGTCAACAGAGCCAAATATCAACAGTACAACGATTGAAGTTTCTTTTTTTTTTTTTTAATATATTTTATTGATTTTTTACAGAGAGGAGGGGAGAGGGATAGAGAGTTAGAAACATCGATGAGAGAGAAGCATCGATCAGCTGCCTCCTGCACACCCCCCCACTGGGGATGTGCCTGCAACCAAGGTATATGCCCTTGACCGGAATCGAACCTGGGACCCTTCAGTCCCAGGCCGACGCTCTATCCGCTGAGCCAAACCAGCTAGGGATGAGATTTCTTTTGAGAGCCAAATTTTTTAAACTTAAACTATATAGGTAGGTACATTGTTACTAACTTATTTAGGGTACTCCTAAGGCTTAGGAAGAGCCACACTCAAGGGGCCAAAGAGCTGCTTGTGGCTCACGAGCCGCAGTTTGCCGACCACGGGTCTAGGTAAACTGCTGTTCTTTTGACAACAAGGCCCCTTAGAATACGTGCTGCTCATGTGCAGCCTTTGGAGTTAAGGCTATAAACCCGTTGTGCTTCCTCCACAGGAGATGATTGAGGAACTTCAGAAACGCTGCATCCACCTCGAGTACCCTCTGTTGGCAGAATATGACTTTCGGAACGATTCTGTTAACCCTGATATCAACATTGACCTGAAACCCACCGCTGTCCTCAGGCCTTACCAGGAGAAGAGCTTGCGGAAGATGTTTGGGAATGGGCGTGCGCGGTCAGGGGTCATTGTGCTTCCTTGTGGTAAGTGAGACTCAGTGAAGAAGATGTCCAGGCTGCCTCCCCCTCTCCCTGCACCCCTTTCTCTAAATCAGCCCTGGCCAGGGAGCCACCCCGGTCAGATGACTCCCTGATTCAAGACTCGGCAAGTATGTGAGTGCTGCTGTGCGTGGGCCCTGACCTCCACACTGGGGTGCAGTGGTGGAGAGAGCAGTGCTCCTGATCGCAGGCTTAGTCTGGTGAGGTGCAGACAGATGCTGGACAGATTGCCTGAGCTGTGGTGACATCAGGCAGCGAGGAAGAGCCGAGCATTGTGGGGTGAGACGGTGATGCTGGGAGTGTGTCACTCTGCAGGTGGGGGTTGGGTTCTTGCTCTTCGCAGCGAGTCTGGGAGGCCTGTCTGTGTGGAGGCTCCCAGCACAGAAACGGGCTTGTTCCTGGAGCGCTTGTTCCAGCGTGCACACCGTCCACTAGAGGGCACGGCAGCCCTGGGCTCCTGTCAGATACCGTTGGTCCTGAGTCCTGCCAGCCCCTGGTCTGCCTTCATGGCCAGCAGTCCCAACGACTCACCCAGCAGCCCTGCCCCAGACTTGAGGAGGCAGACGCTCCAGGGGAGGGACCTGTGCCCTCAGGTGGTGGTTCTTTTAATGCTCCAGGCGTTATTTTGATTCACATTCCTGGTAAAGGAAGAATTGCTGTTTAGAGGAATAGCTTGATTTTTATCCTAATCTTCGAATGGTGGGTGGGAGTAAACATGGAGGCTCCTGGAGGCTCTCCTCTGTCTTCCCTAAGCAGTGCTCACACCTGCACCTTTGACGTCTTGGCCCAGTTGGTTGTGGTCACAGCAGCTGTCCTGCTGTGGCCTCCTTGGTGCAGCCATGTCCTCAGCAGACTGCCAGCAGCGCTTCTTCCCCAGGGCTTGGGGTGAGCCAAGCCTGGCTTTAGTTTGACCATGTGAAGGGGGCAGTAATAGTGTCTCCTATCTCTGGTTGGTTTTGAGATTTTTAGCATTTAAACAAGATACACATAAAACGTTACAATAGGGCCTGGCACTTGTCTCTTCGCTTCTTACATTTGTGTGTAAAGTGGCCATGTTTCCTCTTTGTCAAGAAGAAAACAGAGGCTCCAGAGCAGTTAGTGCCTCACAGTGTCAGCTGTGAAGATGGGTAGAAATAATGTGCCCAGGTCTGTGTGCTCACGAGTCTGCCTGTCTCTCCCCACATTTCAGCCTGGCCTTGGGTAGAATTATTCTTTGGTTTCTCGTAGGTGCTGGGAAGTCCCTGGTTGGCGTGACAGCTGCCTGCACTGTCAGAAAACGCTGTCTGGTGCTGGGCAACTCCGCTGTGTCTGTGGAGCAGTGGAAAGCCCAGTTCAAGATGTGGTCCACCATCGACGACAGCCAGATCTGCCGCTTCACCTCCGATGCCAAGGACAAGCCCATCGGCTGCTCCGTTGCCATTAGCACCTACTCCATGCTGGGCCATACCACCAAGAGGTCCTGGGAGGCTGAGCGTGTCATGGAGTGGCTCAGAACTCAGGAGTGGGGCCTCATGATCCTGGACGAGGTCCACACCATACCCGGTGAGCAGGACGAGAGCTGAGCTGCCCACTCACTGTATGGACAGAAAGGGGTTTCCAGCTGTGGGGTGGAGGGAGGGACTTCCTGGGGAAAGCTTTCCAATACGTCATAGCATGTGGGGTGAGGTGGGCGTGGAAGGTGTGCACGGTCACAGCTTCCTGAATCACTGGCCAGAGGAGTTTTTTAGGAGATGGTGTGTTTTTCCTCTTTTTGTCTTACTGTTGGAGTTCAATTTACCCTTAACCCATTTTTACGGTTCCGTGAAAATGACTAGGACTGAAAATCCTTTGCAGTAGTGTTTGTTTCATTTGAAGGCTAAAGTATTGATCCTTAATATGTCACTTGTAGTATCGCAGGCAGTCCGTCTTTAGAAGTAGCTCTATTGACCCATTTATAAACCGTAGCGTCCTCTCATTACCAGTATACAGGTCAGGATTGTTAGCTTTACGGAGCTGTGCACCCTTCCCCGGGCTCCAGTGTGGGAATGTCCTCCTCATGCTCATAGAGTCATCTTGCCCCCGGCAGCCGCTGAGCTGCTGCGGTGGCTGTAGCCTGGCCTTTTCTGGAAGCCTGTGAGCAGCATCACCCATCTCTTCCTGTGTCTGCTGCTTCCACCGCTCAGGGCTCATCCCCGTTGGACATGTGCCGATACTGTGTCCTTTCACTGCTGAGCAGTGTTCCAGGCAAACCTCTCAATCAGACAAATTGGAGGAATTTGCTGAATTTCATTAGGAGTGTGATTACGGAAATGGTAGCAGAGGCATTCTCACATGAGCATTCACAATATCGTCAGAATGGCTCTAGCGTCTGCTCTTTGTGTGTATGGCGTGCTCCTCCACCTCTGGGTGTCGGACAGTGCCTGGATGCTCACAGCACCAGGCAGAGGTCAGGGGTCTCAGGTAGAAGGAACAGGGTGCTGGTCCTGAGGCGGGAGAGGACTTGGCGTGGCCTGACCACAGCAAGGTTGCCCTGTGACCAGAGGGGCAGAGGAGAG
Organism: Myotis myotis; assembly: GCF_014108235.1. Taxonomy (NCBI): domain Eukaryota; kingdom Metazoa; phylum Chordata; class Mammalia; order Chiroptera; family Vespertilionidae; genus Myotis; species Myotis myotis. The sequence continues at coordinate 92,907,504 of NW_023416390.1, read as the reverse complement.
CAGTCACGTTGTGGTCAGAGAGGGGTGGGCAGGGTAGGCCTTGTGGTCACAGTAAGGCTGATAATCTTGAGTGGGTGGGAAGCCAGTGGAGGGATTGGAGCAGAGGTGACATGGCCTGACTCGGACGGTTGTGCTGGCAGTCAACGAAGGAAGCAGGTAGAAGCAGCTAAGTGGGTTAGGTGGTGGAATCCCAGCAGGAGGCCTGACCCAGTTAGAGTAAAGGTGGCCTGGTTCTAGATGTGTTGTATGTGGGAGCTGAGGAAGAGAAGGTGAGATGACTGTCGGTGTGACGGGAGCACGTGGACGGAGAGAGCAGACGTTACTTGGGATGGGGAACTATAGAGGACAGGCCCGGAGAGTGGTGATGGAGGGGTTGGGCTTCAGGTGAGTTAATCTGATTGCCTGTTAGACATTCAGGCAATGGCAGAAATGTTAGAAAATGGGCAGAAGACGTGAAGAGACACTTCACCAAAGAGAATGTACAGATCCCTATAAGCCCTTGAAAAGAAGGTCTGCATCACTAGCTCTCAGAGGAATGCATATTAAAAGCACAATGAGACACGACACGACTACGCACCTATTAGAGTGGCCAAATAAAAAGCTCACAACACCCAGAATTGGCGGAGCGCAGAGCAACTGCAGCTGCCACGCATTGCCAGAGGAAAGTGCAGAACGCAGTCCCTGGAAGTGTAGGGCAGGGTATTAGTTACCACATGGCTCGCAGTCCCACCAGCGTGTCTGTCCCAGAGAAATGAAGATGTAGGTTCACACAAAAACCTAGTGTGAATGTTTATTCCCGCTCTCGTCATAGTCTCCAGAACCCAGCAACAACCGGCATGTTCATCAGGAGACGGGAGAGACAGACTCCTGATGACCATGTCATTGTTGCATCAGTCCCTGGACACTGCTCCGCAGGGAAGAGGGCCACACTGCTGCTGCATGTAACAACCTGCCGGATCTTAGGTAGCCTGCTGTGTGCTTGGCCTGTGTCAGGTTACATAGTGTGCCAGTGCCTTTGCTAGGATAGTCTTTGTTTTTGTTTCAAGTATTATATATGTCTCCTTTTTCCCTGATTGACACCCCCCCCCCGCCATTTTTCCTCCCCCAAGTGCAGGCCCCCACTGCCCCAATGTCTGTGTCCATTGGTTATGCTAATATGCATGCATATAAGTCCTTTGATTGATCTCTAACTGACCCTCCCCCCCCCCCCGCCCCTTTTCTCTGGATCTATTTTTGTTCATCAGTTTATGTTGATCATTATATTCCATATATGAGTGAGATCATGTGATATTTATCTTTCTCTGACTGGCTTATTTTGCTTAGCATAATGCTCTCCAGGTCCATCCATGCTGTCACAAAGGATAAAAGTTTCTTCTTTTTTTGCAGCAGCATAGTATTCCATTGTGTGGATGTACCACAGTTTTTTAATCCACACATCTGCTTATGGGCACTTAGGCTGTTTCCAAATCTTAGCTATTGTAAATGGTGCTGCTATGAACATAGGGGTGCATATATCCTTTCTGATTGGTGTTTCAGTTTTCTTGGGATGTAGTCCTGGAAGTGGGATTATTGGGTCAAACGGGAGTTCCATTTTTAATTTTTTGAGGAAACTCCATACTGTCTTCCATAGTGGCTGCACCAGTCTGCATTCCCACCAGCAGTGCACGAGGGTTCCTTTTCTCCACATCCTCACCAGCACTTGTTGTTTGTTGATTTGTTGATGATAGCCATTCTGACAGGTGTGAGATGGTACCTCATTGTCGTTTTGATTTACATCTCTCGGATGATTAGTGACTTGGAGCATGTTTTCATATGTCTCTCGGCCATCTGTATATCCTCTTTCGAAAAGTTTCTATTTTGATCCCTTGCCCATTTTTTGATTGGATTGTTTATTTTCCTTTTGTTAAGTTGTATGAGTTCTCTGTAAATTTTGGAGATTAAACACTTACCTGAAATAGCATTGGCAAATATGATCTCCTATGTAGTGGGCTTTCTTGTTGTTTTATTGATGGTTTCTTTTGCTGCCTATGGAGTCTTCTAAGATTTTTATGGTTTCTTGTCTTACATTTAAGTCCTTCATCCATTTTGAATTTGTTTTTGTGTATGGTGTAAGTTGGTGGTCTAGTTTCATTTTTTTGCATGTATCTGACCAAATTACCCAACACCATTTATTGAAGAGACTGTCTTGACAACATTATTTGCTCTTGCCAAGGTCCTTTGTCAAATATTAACACATTGTATGCGGAAATGTATTTATACGTTTTATGCATTTATACGTTCTACCAGTGTAGTAGAGCGCGGGACACGTATTAATACGTTTTTTATAGACTAGCGGTAGAATGCGGGTAACGTATAAATACGTAAACTAAAGTTATAATTTTACTGAACGTTGCCATTTGCGCAAAAAATTAACAAAAATGGCCCACACCACCTGTTAGCGCGCGATAAAAACTACCTGCAAACAATGTGTTAATTGAGCATAATGGCTTGGCTCTATTTCTGGGTTCTCTGTTCTGTTCCATCTATATATATAAAAGCCTAATATGCAAAGTGTCCCCTCAGGAGTTCAGTTGGGAGACCAGGAGTTTGATTGCTTGCTATGATGTGTGCTGACCAATGGGGGCGGTGCAGAATAAAGGGAGGCCTCGGCTGGCAGCCGGAAGGCCTTAATCGGCCCTGATCACCAGCCAGGCCTAGGGACCCTACCCGTGCACGAATTTCGTGCACCAGGCCTCTAGTTGGTCTACATGTCGGTTCTTGTGCCAATACCAGGCAGTTTTGAGAACCATGGCTTTGTAATATAGCTTGATATCTGGTATTATAATCCCTCCAACTTTGTTCTTTCTCAGGATTGCTGTGGCTATTCAGGGTGTTTTTTCCAGATGAATTTTTGGAGAATTTGTTCTAGGTCTGAAATATGCTGTTGGTGTTTTAGTGGGGATTGCATTGAATCTATAAATTGCTTTTGGTAGTATGGACATTTTAATGATGTTGATTCTAACAATCCATAAACATGGTATGTCCTTCCATCTGTTTATGTCTTCCTCTATCTCTTTTTTCAATGTCCTGTAGTTTTCCGAGTACAGGTCTTTTACCTGCTTAGTTATTTTTATTCCTAGGTATCTTAATTGGTTTGGTGCAGTGGTAAATGGGATTGTTTTTTTAGTTTCTCTTTCTGTGAGTTCATTATCTATAATAATAAAAGTGTAATATGATAATTAGACCAGATGACCTTCCGGATGACCTTCTGGACGAAGCTGTGGCAGCGGGGGCTGAGGCAGAGGCGGCCACCATGGGGGCGGGGGCCAAGCCCCTTGCATGAGTTTCATGCATCGGGCCTCTAGTCCTATATAATAAAAGGCTAATATGCAAATCGATTGAATGGCAGAATGACCAGTTGCTATGACACACACTGACCACCAGGGGGCAGATGCTCAACGCAGCAGCTGCCCCCTGGTGGTCAGTGCGCTCCCACAGGGAGAGCACCGCTCAGCCACAAGCTGGGCTCGTGGCTGACGAATGTAGTGGTGGTGGAGGGAGCCTCTCCCACCTCTGAGGCAGTGCTAAGGATGTTCGATAACAGACCTAAGCCGTCAGTCGGACATATTCCCGAGGGGTCCTGGACTGCAAGAGGGCACAGGCCGGGCTGAGGGGACCCCCCTGCCCCTGAGTGCACGAATTTCATGCACTGAGCCTGTAGCTGGTGTATAAAAAAGCCATAGAGTTCTGAGTGTTCATTTTGTATCCTGCTAAGTTGCCAAATTCATTAAATCTAGTAGGTTTTTTTTTTTTTAATATATTTTATTGATTTTTTACAGAGAGGAAGGGAGAGGGATAGAGAGTTAGAAACATCGATGAGAAAGAAACATCGATCAGCTGCCTCCTGCACACTCCCTACGGGGTATGTGCCTGCAACCAAGGTACATGCCCTTGACCGGAATCGAACCTGGGACCCTTGAGTCCGCAGGCCGACGCTCTATCCACTGAGCCAAACTGGTTAGGGCAAATCTAGTAGTTTTTGATGGAGTATTTGGGGTTTTCTATGTACAGTATCATGTCATCTGTGTATAAGGATAGTTTTACTTCTTCTTTTCAATTTGGATGTCTTTTATTTCTTCTTCTTGTCTGATCGCTATGACTACCACTTCCAGTACTGTATCAAACAGGAGTGATGAAAGTGGGCATCCCTGTCTTGTTCCTGTTCTTAGGGGAAATGGTTTTAGTTTTTGCCTATTGAGTATGATGTTGGCGGTAGGTTTGTCATATAAGGCTTTTATTATGTTGAGGTATGATCCTTCTATTCCCACTTTGCTGAGAGTTTTTATCAAGAAAGGGTGTTGGATTTTGTCAAATGCTTTTTCTGCATCAAATGATAAGATTATGCGATTTTTGTCTCTCAATTTGTTTATGTGACGTATCACACTTATTGATTTTCGGATATTGTATCATCCTCGCATCCCTGGAATTAATCCCACTTGGTCATGGTGTATGATTTTTCTGATGTAATGCTGGTTCTGATTTGCTAGAATTTTGTTGAGGATTTTAGCATCTATGTTCGTCAAGGATACTGGCCTGTAGTTCTCTTTTTTTGTGGTGTCTTTATCTGCTTTTGGGATTAGGGTAATGCTGGCTTCATAGAAAGAGCTTAGAAGTGTGCCTTCCTCTTGAATTTTTTGGGTAGGATAGGTTTTAGTTCTTCTTTGAATGTTTGGTAGAACTCACCTGTAAAGCCGTCTGGACTAGGGCTTTTGTTTGCTGGAAGATTTTTGATTACTCTTTTGATTTCTTTGGTAGTTATTGGCCTATTCAGGTTTTTTGATTCTTCCTGATTGAGTTTTGGGAGTTTGTATTTTTCTAAGAGTATGTCCATTTCGTCAGGTTGTCCTGTTTGTTGGAATAGAGTTGTTCATAGTATTTTTTCATGATTCTTCGTATTTCTGTGGGGTTGGTTGTTACTTCACCTCTTTCATTTCTGACTTTATTTGGGACCTCTCTCTTTGCTTCTTAGTGAGGTTGGTTAGAGGTTCATCAGTCTAGTTTATTTTTTCAAAGAAATTGATCTTTTATATTGTTTTTTTGGTCTCTATGTCTTTTATTTCCACTCTGATCTTTATTATTTCCTTTCTTCTGCTTACTCTGGGCTTTTCTTGTTGCTCTCTTTCTAATTCTTTGAGTTACAGGGTTAGATAATTTATTACCATTTTTTCTTGTTTTTTTTAGGTAGGCCAGTAGAGTTATGAACTTCCCTCTCAAGACTGCTTTCACTGTGTCCCATAGATTTTGGATTGCTGTGTTTTCATTGTCATTTGTTACCAGGATGCTTTATATTTCTTCTTTGATCTCTTTGGTAATGCAGTCATTGTTTAATAGCATGCTATTTAGCCTCCAGGTGTTTGATTTTTTTTCATTGTTTCTATTGTAGTTGATTTCCAATTTTATGCCATTGTGATCTGAGAAAATGCTTGCTACGATTTCAGTCTTCTTGAATTTGAAGAGACTTTGCCTGTGTCCCAATATGTGGTCCATCTTTGAAAATGTCCTGTGTGCACTTGAGAAGAATGTATATTCTGTGGCTTTGGGATGAAATATTCTGAAGATGTCAATTAAGTCCATCTGATCTAGTGAGTCATTTAGGATTGATGTTTGTTTGCTAAATTTTTGTTTAGAGGATTTATGCAGTGATGTCAATGGGGTATTAACACATTGTTTGCGGGTAGTTTTTATCGCGCGCTAACAGGTGGCGCGGGCCATTTTTGCTAATTTTTTGCGCAAATGGCAACATTCAGTAAAATTACAATAACTTTAGTTTACGTATTTATACGTTACCCGTATTCTGCCGCTAGTCTATAAAAAACGTATTAATACGTGTCCTGTGCTCTACTACCAGTCAACGCAAAACGTATAAATAAAACGTATAAATACGTTTTTCACATACAATGTGTTAAAGTCCCCTATTATGACTGTGTTGCTGTCGATCTCTCCCTTGATATCTTCCAGAAGTTTTTTGATGTATTTGGGTGTTCCTGTATTAGGTACATATATGTTTACTAGAGTTATATCCTCTTGTTGAATTGCTCCCTTTAGTATTATGAAGTGGTACTCCTTATCTCCTGTTATGGGCCTTCACTTTGAGTTCTAATTTGTCAGATATAAGTATTGCTACCCTAGCTTTTTTTTCATTTCCATTCACCTGAAAATCCTTTTTCCATCCCTTCATTTTCAGTCTGTGTGAGTCCTTTGTTCTGAGGTGGGTCTCTTGTAGACAGCAAATATATGGGTCATGTTTTCTTTTTTTTTTTTTTTAATATATTTTATTGATTTTTTACAGAGAGGAAGGGAGAGAGATAGAGAGTCAGAAACATCGATGAGAGAGAAACATCGACCAGCCGCCTCCTGCACATCCCCCACCGGGGATGTGCCCGCAACCCAGGTACATGCCCTTGACCGGAATCGAACCTGGGACCTTTCAGTCCGCAGGCTGACGCTCTATCCACTGAGCCAAACCGGTTTCGGCAATGGGTCATGTTTTCTTATCCATTCAGCTACCCTATGTGTTTTGATTGGAGCATTTAATCCATTTGCATTTAAGGTTATAATTGATAGATACTTGTTTGTCGCCATTTTTATTCTTTATGCCTGTGTTCCTTCTTTCCTTTCTATTTCTTCTTTTTACAGCAGACCCTTTAGCATTTCTTGCATTGCTGGTTTGCTCGTAATAATAAACTCCCTTAACCCTTTTTTGTCTGTGAAGCTCCTGATTTCACCCTCAATTTTGAATGATAGCTTTGCTGGGTATGGTATTTTTGGATTTAGTTCCTTTGCATGACTCTGTATATTTCATTCCATCCCCTGATGTGTTTCTGTTGAGAAATCAGTTGATAGTCTAATGGGAGATCCCTTATAGGTTACTTTCTGTCTCTCTGGCGGCCTTTAAGATCCTTACTTCGTTGTCGGTGTTTGCCAATTTAATTATAATGTGTCTTGGTGTCGGTGTTTTGGGGCTCATCTTGTTTGGGATTCTGTGAGCTTCTTGGACTTGTGTGAGTTTTTTCTTCCCAATATCATGGAACTTTTCTGTTATTATTTCTTCAAACAGGTTTTCTATTCCTTGCTGTTTCCTCTCCCTCTGGCACCATATTATGCAGGTGTTGTTTTGTTTCGAGTTGTCCCAAAGCTCCCTTAGGCTATCCTCCTGTTTCTGAAGTTTTTTTCCCAGTTGCTGCTCTGCTTGGGTATTTTCTTCCTACCTTGGCTTCTAGCTCGCTGATGTGTTCCTCCACATCTAGTCTACTGTTGATGCTTTCTATTGTGTTCTTTATTGCAGCGATGTCATTCTTCATTTCTTTTTGAGTCTTCATTTCCTCTTGGTTCTTACACATGTTGGTGAATTTGTCTTCCATCCTTTTCAGCATCCTTATGACCATTGTTCTGAATTTTTCTTCTGACAAATTGCTTGCCTTCATTTTGTTTACTTCCTTTTCCGATGATTCCTGCTTTTCTTTTGTATGGGGCTATTTCTTTGTCTCCCCATTTTCACTCCTCTCATGGTGTCTGGTTATGTGGTTCACTCTATATGGTGTTGACCAAAAGGCAAAAAATACAACTCGACAAGACATGACACAGAGGGAACAAAACATGAAAAATGTATTCAACATATCAATAACCCCAAATAAAGGGGACCACCAGAGAAAAGAGAATTAGGGGAGAGAAAAGAACGCAAAAATGATATTTATTTATTTATTTATTTTAATTAATTCTTTATTGTTCAGATTATTACATTTGTTCCTCTTTTTTTTTTAAATTAAATCTTTATTGTTTAGATTATTACATTTGTTCCTCTTTTTTCCCCCCCATAACTCCCCTCCCAGTTCCTGCCCCACCCTCCGCCCTCACTCCCCACCCACTGTCCTCATCCATATGTGCATGATTTTTGTCCAGTCTCTTCCCACATCTCCCACACCCCTTTCCCCCCCAAGAATAGTCAGTCCATTCCCTTTCTATGTCCCTGATTCTATTATAATCACCAGTTCATTCTGTTCATCAGATTATTTATTCACTTGATTTTCAGGTTCACTTGTTGATAGATGTGTATTTGTTGTTCATAATTTGTATCTTTACCTTTTTCTTCCTCTTCCTCTTCTTAAAGGATACCTTTCAGCATTTCATATAATCCTGGTTTGGTGGTGATGAACTCCTTTAGCTTTTCCTTATCTGTGAAGCTCTTTATCTGACCTTCAATTCTGAATGATAGCTTTGCTGGATAAAGTAATCTTGGTTGTAGGTTCTTGGCATTCATCACTTTGAATATTTCTTGCCACTCCCTTCTGGCCTGCAAAGTTTCTGTTGAGAAATCAGCTGACAGTCATATGGGTATTCCCTTGTAGGTAACTGAGTTTCTTTCTCTTGCTGTTTTTAAGATTCTCTCTTTGTCTTTTGCTCTTGGCATTTTAATTATGATGTGTCTTGGTGTGGTCCTCTTTGGATTCCTTTTGTTTGGGGTTCTCCACGCTTCTTGGACCTGTAAGTCCATTTCTTTCACCAGGTGGGGGAAGTTTTCTGTCATTATTTCTTCAAATAGGTTTTCAATATCTTGGTCTCTCTCATCTTCTGGCACCCCTATAATTCTGATGTTGGTACGCTTGAAGCTGTCCCAGAGGCTCCTTACACTATCCTCGCATTTTTGGATTCTTTTTTCATTCCGCCCCTCCGGTTGGGTGTTTTTTGCTTCCTCGCATTTCAAATCATTGACTTGATTCTTGTGCTCCTCTGGTCTGCTGTCGGGAGTCTGTATAATATTCGTTATTTCAGTCCGTGTATGCTTAATTTCTAGTTGGTTCCCCAACATAACATCGAGGGTCTCATTAGTTTTCTTGTAGATATCATTAAGTTTATCGGCGGCTTCTAAACAGTTCTTGAGAGACCTTAAAAGTGTGGTTCTGAACTCTATATCTTCCATTGACAATTTTGTCCTGTTTCTTTGTCTCCGCATTTTGTTATGCTTTCTTGGTGCACCCCCTAGTGGTCTTTGTGCGCAGTCTTGTAGTTAAGCCTTGATTGTTGTAGCTAATACCAGGGAGGGTTTGACCTCCAGGCCAAGTGGCTGTGAGAATCAGCTGTGTCTGCAGTGGGAGAACTTCTGTGCTGGAGACATCCCTCCGGGGCAAGACTTGCTTCAATGGGGCTTTGGTGCTCACTGAGTCTGCCCCCTGAGTGTGTCCTTTATGGTTCCACGGAGCTGCAAACTGGATGGTCCCACTCTGACATCTGGGTACACTGGCTCCTGGATCTCTAGGGAGGTGCTAATCTATCCTTTGCCTGAGACTATCCAGCAAAAGCCTCCCTGCAGGGCTTGAGTGGGGCGGGTCCCACGGGATCAACAGAGCGGGGCTAGCGTTATGGCTGCTCTCAGAGGCCCAGCTTTTCAGTATCCCGGCAATCGATGCAAGGACCTCCGAGAGAAAGCTGCCCTTGAGTTCTGACCGATGCCAGACAGTCCCGCTGCTCCCATATGAGTCTGGGTTCCCAGAGACTCGCCCGGAACTGGAGCTCAGAGCCTGAGACTCCCTCCCGATTGAAAACGACAACCGCGCCCTCAGCCGCCAGCCCGCTCCATATACGCCTCTGTACCTTAGTATTTTACTTCTGCATTGTGCCTCCTCTGAGTCTCGGTATGCTTTTCTCTTTCCTTCTAGTTGTAGAATTTCCACTCAGCCAGCCTTCCTGTGGTTCTGGATGATGTCTGTTCCGTCTTTTAGTTGTATTTTTGAAGTAGTTGTTCGAGGCAGCAAACTCCGGTGTTTACCTATGACCCCCATCTTGGTTTTTTTTCCAAAAATGATATTTAGAAAAGGAAAAAAGGTAAGAGAGAAAAGAAAAAGAAGAAAAAAGAAGGGGAAAGAAATATAGGTATATGGGGAGAAAACTCCACAAAACCAACAGCTAATTAAAAAAATGCAAACAACAAACACCTAGAAAAAAAGGAGGGGAGCTGAATCTGAAGAGGCAGATCTTACTTCCAGAAGGTAAGGTAAAGGAATTGAAGGAATGGGGTAATGGCCATGATTCAGTATAGCGGAGGTAGAAAGAGAATGAATGCATAAGAAGAAAAGTAAAAAACAAAATACTCACTTAAAAATTTTAAAAAAATAATAATTAAAAAATATAAAATATATATAAAAGAAAACTTGTATATATTAAAAATAAAATTTTCTGCTTTATCTATATCTTCATCTATTTTTGGAAAAGGAGAATAGAGAGCAGATAGGCCTGAGTTTGGTGAGTGAAACTAATTAAGCTATTAGTAGAAGAAGAGAACAAGCAAGGAGAGGAAAAACAAAAGCATAAAATAAAATAAAAAACTAAACAACAAGAAAGGAAAAAAAATTGGCTAGTGAAGAAAGAGAAAAGAGAAATGTGCATGGACTTGGAGCATTGGAGAGGAAATTAGATATATGAGTAAGCCAAAAGAGACTACTTTAATAGTAATGCATCAGTAGAGCAGAGAAAGAAGGTCAGTTGGTAACAAGGAGTCAAAAAGAAAGGAGAGAAAAACTAAAGCAGGAACAGGGGAAGAGAAACAGGATGAAAAAGGGAGAAGTGAGGAAGAAAGGGTTGGCATGAAGGAAAAAATGAGATAGAGTAAAATAATGATAAAAAAATAAAAATAGAATGTAGAACACTAATCCAAAAAAAGTGAAAATTAAATAAAGGTTAAAAAATAATAAAAGTAATAAAAAATAAGAGAAAGAAAAACATTTGTTAAGTAAAAAAATGAAAAAGTGAAGTAGTGATTTTTGTTTGCTTCAGCTTGGTTTTATAAGGACAGTTTTACTTTTCCAATTTGGATGCCTTTTATTTCTTCTTGTCTGATCACAACGGCTAGTACTTCCAGTACTATGTTGAACAGGAGTGGTGAGAGGGGGCATCCCTGTCTTGTTCCTGTTTTTAGGGGAAATGGTTTTAGGTTTTGCCCATTGATTATGATGTTGGCTCTGGGTTTGTCATATATGGCTTTTATTATGTTGAGGTATGATCCTTCTATTCCTACCTTGCTTAGAGTTTTTATCAAGAAAGGGTGTTGGATTTTGTCAAATGCTTTTTCTGCATCAATTGATATGACTGTGGTTTTTATCTCTCAATTTGTTTATGTGATGTATCACGTTTATTGATTTGCAGATATTGTACCATACTTGCATTCCTGGGATAAATCCTACTTGGTCATGGTGTATGATCTTTCTGATGTACTGCTGGATCCGATTTGCTAGAATTTTGTTGAGGATTTTGGCATCTATGTTCATGAGGGATATTGGCCTGTAATTCTCTTTTTTTGTGTTGTCTTTATCTGGTTTTGGTATTAGGGTGATGCTGGCTTCATAGAATGAGCTTGGAAGTATTCCTTCCTCTTGAATTTTTTGGAATAGTCTGAGGAGGATAGGTTTTAGTTCTTCCTTGAATGTTTGGTAAAACTCCCATGTGAAGCCATCTGGCCTTGGGCTTTTGTTTGCTGGAAGCTTTTTGATGACTGCTTCAATTTCTTCCATAGTTATTGGCCTATTGAGATTTTTAGATTCTTCCTGATTAAGTTTTGGAAGGCTTTATTTTTCTAGGAATATGTCATTTCCTCCAGGTTGTCTAGTTTGTTGGAGTAGAGTTGTTCATAGTGTTTTCTAACAATCCTTTGTACTTCTGTGGGGTTTGTTGTTATTTCTCCTCTTTCATTTCTGATTTTCTTTATTTGGGTCCTCTCTTCTTTGTTTCTTGGTGAGCCTGGCTAGAGGTTCATCAATCTTGTTTATCCTTTCAAAGAACTAGGTCTTGGTTTTGTTGATCTTTTGTATCTAAAGCAGCGTGAATACGTGGACTCAGAGGAGCCCTGCCTCTCCTCACGGAAAGGTCAGACTTTGCCTAGATAAAGCAGAGGGAGAACTACATAACCAAACACCTGGAGAAGAGAGACCATGGGGAGACAAAGAAACAGCCCACATATGAAAGAAAAACAGGCATCACCAGAAAAGGAAGTAAACGAAATGGAGGCAAGCAACCTGTTAGAGAAAGAATTCAGAGAAATGGTCATAAGGTGAATGAAAAGAACAGAAGACAAATTCAACAATATGTGTAAAAACCAAGAGGAAATGGAGAAGAACCAAGAAGAAATGAAAAATGACATCACTGCTATAAAGAACTCAATAGAAAGCATCAACAGTAGACTGGAAGAAGCAGAGGACTGCATCAGTGAGCTAGAAGACAAGGTAGTAGGAAAAAATACCCAAGCAGAGCAGCTTCTAGAAAAAAAAATTAAGAAGCAAGAGGGAAGCCTAAGAGAACTTTGGGACAACACTAAACGAAACAACATTCACATAATAGGGGTGCCAGAAGGAGAGGAAACTGAGCAAGGAATAGAAAACCTGTTTGAGAAAATGACAGAAAACTTCCCTGATATAGGGAAGAAAAAACTCACACAAATCCAAGAAGCTCACAGAGTCCCAAACAAAATGAACCCCAAAAGACTGACGCCAAGGCACATTATAATTAAATTGGCAAACACCAACAACAAAGCAAGAATCTGAAAAGCGGCCAGAGAGAGACAGAAAGTTACCTACAAAGGCTCCCCCATCAGACTAGTGACTGATTTCTAAACAGAAACACATCAGGCAAGAAGGGAATGGAATGAAATATACAAAGTCATGCAAAGGAAGGGTCTGAACCCAAGAATACTATACCCAGCAAGGCTATAATCATAATTGAGGGTGAAATCAGGAGCTTCACAGTCAAAAAAGGACTATGGGAATTTATTACCACCAAACCAGCAATGCAAGCAATGCTAAAGAAAAAATAGGAGCTTCCCCGGATGCTAGCCCCGCGCGCAATTTGAAGACCGCAATCCGGCCTCCCCGGGTTGCGGCGGCCGCCGTGGAGGCAGGGCCTCCCGCCCAGGAAGCGGGTTTCTGGAGGTCCCGCAGGTGGCAGAACTTGACCTGAGCGGTGAAGGGAAAGACTGTGGGAAAGGCAAGTGGGCATGACCGGGAATACTGTGAGTTTGTGCTGTCTCAGAGTTTTCTGCTAAAATTCAAGAGACTATCAACTTGATAAGTACAAGTACTAGAAAGTGCCAAAGTATACGCTGAGTTATCCTCCCAACGAGCAGTTGTGTTGAGAGCATTGAAGAGAAACAGAAGAAAAGGGAGCTCTGAACTGCACAGTGGAACCTAGAAATGAACTCTACACTCACCATAGCACAAGAGTGATGGCCAAGGTGTAAAGGGTAGCCATCTTACATGGGATAGGACTTGGTCTCCCCACACTTCTGACCCCATGAAGAGAAGATGGGAAGCAAAACTGAAGCAAATTGAAGAGCGAGCATCCCGTTATGAAAGGAAGCCCTTGTCCTCAGTGTACAGGCCCAGGCTGTCCAAGCCAGAAGAGCCGCCCTCTATTTGGAAACTATTTCCTCGCCAAACTCAGGCTTTTAATTTTGTTAAAAGCTGCAAAGAGGATGTCCATGTATTTGCTTTGGAATGCGAAGTGGGCGATGGACAACGTATTTACCTTGTAACAAGCTACGTTCAGCTTTGGTTTCATTATAAATCCCGAAAACATCTCTTACACTGCTATGAAGTCATTCCTGAAAATGCTGTTTGCAAGCTCTATTTTGATCTGGAATTTAACAAACTTGCCAATCCTGGAGCTGATGGAAAAAAGATGGTTGCATTACTCATTGAGCATGTTTGTAAAGCACTTCAGGAGTTATACAGAGCTAACTGTTCAGCTGAAGATGTTTTAAACTTAGATTCTAGCACTGACGAGAAATTTAGCCGCCATTTAATATTTCAACTCCATGATGTGGCATTTAAAGATAACATTCATGTCGGTAATTTTGTGAGAAAGATTTTGCAGCCTGCTTTTCATTTGATTGCCAGTGGAGATGATGAAGATGATGAAGATGATGGTGGGATTCCAGGGACAACCAGCCAAGCATTTTCCCATTTTTCTGAACCACCAATTAAACGAGGAATTTCCTTCCGTGAAATGTCCACAGATGAGGAGATAGGAGAGAGCTGGACGTTGACTTCCAAGGCCCGGGAGCGGCTGGGGTCCGCCGAGCGGAGCGGCCCTGACCTTTCCTTCTTAGTTGTGAAGGATCCTGCAGGGAAAAAGCGTCTTTTTGTAGATCTAGGAGTTTATACAAGAAATAGGAACTTTCGGCTGTATAAGTCATCAAAGAAGGGGAAGCCTGTGGTGTTGGAGGTCGCTGAAGATAACAGATTCTCTCTTACACGGTCAGAGAATACTTCTGAAGAGGAGCAGTGTTTCCTCTCTTCTTTGGTCAGCAATGTCAGATTCTCAGATACTTTACGAGTACTTAGATGTGACGCATCCGAGGATAAACAAAAACAGGCTGGGCATTTTAATAGTACCAGCACTTCAGAAAACATTGAAGGTTTTCAGGCCTCGCCCTACCCTGAAATTGATCAATTTGTTCTTTCTTTGGTGAATAAAAATGGCATTAAAGGAGGGATTCGGCGTTGGAACTACTTTTTTCCAGAAGAATTATTGGTTTATGACATTTGTAAATATCGCTGGTGTGGAAACATTGGAAGAGCCCACAAGAGTAATAATATCATGATTTTGGTTGATCTGAAAAATGAAGTTTGGTATCAAAAATGTCATGACCCCATATGTAAAGCGGAAAACTTCAAATCTGACCGTTTTCCTTTACCTGCTGAAATATGCCTCCCGTTTCTTCTCAAAGAGGAAGAAGAGTTTGCAACACAGGAAACCATGAACGATGGGACCCAGAGCCTTCATGTGCCATCATCCGGCGCGTCTTCAGGAGGTGTGTGCTCTGACCCTGACTGGGACAGTGGCCCTGACGATACTTATTTCTTGGAAGCTACTGAGGATGCTGAATTAGCAGAAGCTGCAGAGAACAGCCTTCCCAGTTATAATGGTGGAGTGGATGAAATTCCTGACGAAGTAATTGTGGAAGTATTACAGAATAGCTAATTAACTGTGCACTTGTAACCAGGTTGTAATTTGCCTGAAGACAGATTAAATTACAGTATCTTGTTAAATCGGTTAATACCAATTAATTTTATCATTTTGCATTCCAATTCTTGTTTTTTACTGGAGTAAACCAGTTTTATTGAAAAAAAAAAAAAAAAAAAAAAAAAAAAAAAAAAAAAAGAAGAAAAAATAGGAAACGAAGAAGGAACACAGGGTAAAGAATAAAAATGGCGACAAACAAGTATCTATCAATAATAACTTTAAATGTAAATGGATTAAATGCCCCAATCAAAAGACAGGGTAACTGAGTGGATAAGAAAACATGACCCATATATCTGCTGTCTACAGGAAACCCACCTCAGAAAAAAAGACGCACACAGACTGATGGTGAAGGATGGAAAAAAGTTCTTCAGGCGAATGGAAATGAAAAAAAAGCTGGGGTAGCAATATTTATATCTGACAGATTAGATCTCAAAGTGAAGGACATAAAAAGAGATAAGGAAGGCCACTTCATAATACTAAAGGGAGCAATCCAACAAGAAGAAATAACTCTGGTAAGCATATATGCACCCAATATAGGAGCACCCAAATACATAAGAAAAGTTCTGGAGGGGATCAAGGGAGAGATTGACAGCAATACAATCATAGTAGGGGACTTTAATACTGCACTATCACCATTGGACACATCCTCTAAACAAAAATTCAGCAAAGAAACATCAATCCTAGATGACTCACTAGATCAGATGGAATTAATTGACATCTTCAGAACATTTCATCCCAAAGCCACAGAATATACATTTTTCTCAAGTGCAATGGGTCATTTTCAAAGATAGACATATATTGGGTCACAGGCAAATTCAAGAAGATAGAAATCATATCATATCAAGCATCTTCTCAGATCACAATGGCATAAAACTGGAAATCAACTACAATAAAAACAATCCAAAAAAATCAAACACATGGAGACTAAATAGCATGCTATTAAGCAATGACTGGGTCACCAGAGAGATCAAAGAAATAAAAAGCATCATGGCAACAAACGACAATGAAAACACAACAATCCAAACCCTATGGGACACAGCAAAAGCAGTCTTGAGAGGGAAGTTCATAGCTCTACAAGCCTACTGAAAAAACAAGAAATAATGATAATAAATTACCTAACCCTACATCTCAAAGAATTAGCAATAAGAAAAGTCCAGTGCAAGCAGAAGGAAAGAAATCATAAAGATCAGAGCGGAGATAAATGACATAGAGCCCATAAAACAATGCTTCAGCTTGGTTTTAATGTCCCATGGGGGCTGGTCTTAGACCCCTCTCTACTGTTCTGCCTGGCACGTCTCAGTTTCCTGTTAGGTAGTCAGCACCTTGTTGAAGTCCCCAGCGATCGGACGCTACAGCCTTGGTGTCCGCCAGGCAGGACTAATCTGCCAGCTTTGCCTGCCTGCCTGCCTGCTTTAAGTTGTATTTACACAAGCGTCTATTTCTGACACAGCCTCTAGGTGGTGGTGTTTCTGTATTAGTTTCCTGGAAAATGGCACCTTAACCCAGGCCCCAAGGGCTCCCTGGGGGTATTTAGAATCTTTGTTTCCCTGCCGAGCTCAAGGCTGGGTGCAGCTGCACTGCTAGGAGGGTCTGGTCTTCAGGAGAAAAATGGCTGTTCAGGATTGGAGGGATGGACTGTCCCAGAGCTCGCTTCCTGATCATCTCTCCCTATTTGCTCCCCAGCTTCCACAAAACCACCTTCCCCTGCATTGCAGCCTCAGTGAGTGTTTGTAATCGAAGGACCCTGTGTATTGGGTTTAGCGAGGAAAAGCAAGGAAAATATAAAGACAGAGTGACCACGTGGCTGTGTGTCTTTCTCCTCCCGGCACTGTGCGGCTGGTGCAGAACTTCAGGCTGCCTTTCTGGGCGCAGCCTTCCATGGCTGTGGGCTTAGATCTAGAGTCCCCGACTCCCAGCAGCCCTGTGGGACCCCGTCCACAGTCGAGCACTATACTGACCCCAAGGGCTGCAGATTTGGTGCAGTGCAGTCTCCCTCTGAGACTCTAGTCCCGGCTGCACACTTTTCTCCCTCCAGCCCAGATCCCCGAGCCCACCTCTCTCCAGGTGACCTCTGTCCTTTCCGTCCATAGATTGTCTCACCAGCTGTGTTTAATTCGCCAATTCTAGGTCGATTCAGCTGTTTCTTCTGTCTGCTCTGTGAGAAGGTGCAGGACCCACTTTATCTCCCCCTGGACAAACTTTTTGGAGCCTGCAGCCAGGGAGGCTGGGGTCTTGGTGATCGTGGGTTCGCAGCTGAGGCAGCCAGTCCCTGGGTGTTTGGCTGTAGGGTCCCGGGAGGTATCCGAGGTCTCCCCAGGTGGAGGTGAGGCTGGGCTCCCAGTCACAGCCACTCTCCCCTTCAAGATGGCGTGGTCTCTGCGGTAGAGCCGGCTGCTCCAGGAGAGATTTCAGTGGGAGTAGAGCCTGCCCAGCCAGGGGAGTCTCGTCCGCCAGCCCCCACCAGTCCTAGGAATATAACTCGCTGGGACATTCTTAAAAGAGAACTTTGGTGATGGGGACAGATCAGTGTGTGCTGAGGCGGTGTGAGGGCAGAGGTGACTATAAAGCAGTGGTTGTCAACCTGTGGGTCACGACCCCTTTGGGGGTTGAACGACCCTTTCACAGGGGTCGCATAAGACAATCGGAAAACATATATAATTACATATTGTTTTTGTGATTAATCACTGTGCTTTAATTATGTTCAATTTGTAACAATGAAATTAGGGGTCACCACAATGAGGAACTGTATTAAAGGGTCACGGCATTAGGAAGGTTGAGAACCACTTCAAAGGGAGAGCACAAGGGAGGTTTTTGGGGTGATGGATTGGTCTGTATCCAGATTATGGTGATGGTTACACAAATCTATACATGTGTTAAATTTTTAGAATGGATACCACCTCTCCCCCAGAGAACAGTCAGTTTTACTGTGTGATAACTTACAAACCAAACTAAAAGAAAAAAATTTGGAAGACAGTAGGTATTTGGTCAGATTGGACTGGAAATTGATGGTATAATCATATCATCTGCATTTGAAACTGAGGACAGCTTGAGGCTTTCTGCCTGAGTATGGAGTTAGTCTGTTCATGTTCCTCTTTCCCATAGGTCCCAGGTCCCAGGGGTGGCAGCCAGGCTTGGGATCGGCCACACAGTCCACGCTTCTCTGGTTCTGTCTCTCCTGTAGTTCCCTGTGTCACCTTGTCTCTAGTTGGGTAGAAGAGTGAAACCAAACAGCTCTAAAGAGTTTTGAGGTCAGGCCCTCAACAGAGCAGAGAGCAAATGTTAAATAAGGGAATGGGAGTTTCTTGACTGTTAAGCATTAGGCAGAATGATAAATCTTGAAGTTATCTCAAAAAGGAAGATGGCTGTGCTCTTTTACAGATTTTCCAAAAGGAGCCCTGTTAGGCCATTATATGAATAAGAAATTCTTAGGACAGTATTTATATAAAGTGGTTACTGTATGGGAGGCACTGTGCCAATTTTAAGTATTTATTGA
This sequence comes from Myotis myotis, assembly GCF_014108235.1. Taxonomy (NCBI): domain Eukaryota; kingdom Metazoa; phylum Chordata; class Mammalia; order Chiroptera; family Vespertilionidae; genus Myotis; species Myotis myotis. The sequence continues at coordinate 92,888,966 of NW_023416390.1, read as the reverse complement.
GAACTTTTAAGGGGCAGGCACTGTGCTTGGCACTGGAAACCAAGTGGTAGGGGCCAATAATGAAAGAATCACACAAATAAATGTCGAAGAACAACTGTGACATAATGTGCAGTGAAACAGGCCACGCACAAGAAGCACATGCTGTGATTCTGTTATCTAAAATTCAGACATCCTGACGACTGAAGCCAGAGCCTTGGTGCCCTTGAGGGTGTTGACCCGCGGACAGAGGAGAGGCTTTGGGTGCTAAGGTCACTCAGATCTTGACCTGGGTGGCTCTGCAGGTGTGTGCCGTGCACTTCAGCGGCTGGAAGTTCTTCCCCGGGGCAGCTGTCACGGTGTCGGAGGTGCTGAAGCCATGTCACTGGTTTGCAGCCAGATGCCCCAGGAAGGACTTGTTGGGGCTTGAGTGCCCAGCAGGGTCCAACTCATGCGTCCTTGGAGTTGGTAATCCCTGGGTCATCCATAGTGCTGCCTCCTGGGGCCCATGTTAGATTGGCACCTCCATTGCCGTGGTAACCATGTCCTGATGTGGGGAACCTGGTCTGGGGTCCTTGGCTACTCTTTTGGAGCTACCCCGGACCTTGGTTTTTTGTTTGTTTGTTTCCCGTGTGTGTGTGTGTGTGTGTGTGTGTGTGTGTGTGTGTGTGTGTGTAATCCATGTTATGCTGCATGCAGTATGTGGAGCTCTATAAGATCTCGTTGTTTGCCTGGGTTGGACAGCCCTCTGCTGTTTCACTATTAGGTTTTGGTTTGTGCTTTGGTGCAGTCTGACCTCGAACTCCTCAGATTGTTATCATTGGCCTTACCTTTAACTGTGGTAAGACGAGCTTTTTAACTTTCCGTCAGAGTACAGTTGACCCTTGAACAACTCGGGGTTACAGGCGTCGGTCCTCGTCTGTATAAGTTAAGCTGGCCCTCAGCGTACTCGGTGAGATTCGCCACCTCAGATCGAAAATACAGCCCTGGCCGGTTTGGCTCAGCGGATAGAGCGTCAGCCTGCGGACTCAAGGGTCCCAGGTTCGATTCCGGTCAAGGGCATGTACCTTGGTTGCGGGCACATCCCCAGTGGGGAGTGTACAGGAGGCAGCTGATCGATGTTTCTCTCATCGATGTTTCTGACTATCCCTCTCCCTTGCTCTCTGTAAAAAATCAATAAAATATTTTTAAAAAAAAAAAGAAAATAGTGTGTCATGGACGCTCGCATTTTAAACTTGTGGTGTTCAAGGGCCAACTATTAGAATTTGAAAAAGGTGAGTCCATGGAAACCCGTAAATTGGGTCTTTAAAAGTAAATCTCATACCCTTTTATGTGTTTATTTTATTTACTTCGATAAATCAGAAAGATACAACATTCCAAAGAAAGGAGGACGGGAAGCTGCTGCTCTGCCAGCTGGTTGGAGGGCTGTGGAGAAGAGAGCTTCCTAAACCCAGCTCGTGCCCCTGCTCTCTCTTTAGTTTCTGGGAAGCCAAGCAGGTCTTGGCTCCCTTGGTTCCTCTGGTCCCCGTGTGCCCAACCATCTTCCTGGTAACCTCAGAGCAAGTCTCAGGGTGGCAAGTCTGTTGGCGGATTCAGAGCTCAATGGCACGTTCAGGGTTGTAGTTCCCGCTTCGAATTGCCACTGGGGCTCTCGAGTGGACAGTGCTGGAGCGCTCACACGGAGCTCCCTGGGAGTTGCTCCCTTGCTCTCCTGTCCCCCTTCTTTCTCGAGTTCTGGCCGTGATGATTGTGAGTCCCACATGGTCGTTCCAGTCCAGACAGGCTCCTGTGGTCCAGGAACCCGGGGTCAGCCAGGTATATCACAGGCCAGTGTGAAGTCGCAAGGCTGCCTGTGGTACTTGAGCATTTACAAAAGTGACCGTGTGAATCACTGATTGTCTCCCCAGCCAAGATGTTCCGACGGGTGCTCACCATTGTGCAGGCCCACTGCAAGCTGGGTTTGACCGCAACCCTGGTCCGGGAAGATGACAAAATTGTTGACTTAAATTTTCTGATCGGACCCAAGCTCTATGAAGCCAACTGGATGGAGCTGCAGAACAACGGCTACATCGCCAAAGTCCAGTGTGCTGAGGTAGCTGTCCCCTTCCTTGCCGCCTCTTGGGGCGTGGCTCCTCCCAGGGTCGGGGAGTGGATCAGGTAGGTTACTCCCAGGCAGGCACACAGGTCAGGGCCTGAGCAAAAGTGCTGCCGTCTCGTGCACCCTCTGTCTGTCCCCTGTGAGCTGGGTGCGGTTATGCCACTTCACAGACGTGGGAACCAACCACCTCCAGGGCATGCAGGGAGTGGCTGGGTGAGGGCGCTAATCCAGGCTGGCTTGGCTCCAGAGTCCGTGCCCCTCCTTTCTGGGAGTGAGTGCCTACCTTCACTGGGGTGGTCCTGCGTGGGCAGTCATCCTGGCCACCCCCCACTGCCAAAGCCTAGTGGTCAACACCTGTGGTCCCCAGAAGGCGCCCGTGGCCTTGATAATTTTATTTCTAGGAAGACATTTTCCCCAATATCCTATATAATAAAAGCCTAATATGCAAATCGGTCGCTATTGATGTGCACTGACCAGGGGACACACGCTCAACACAAGGCGCTGCCCCCAGCCCGCAGGCCCTAGGCCAGCCAAGGCAGGTGCCAGCGGGGGGCCCCTGACCACCCAACTGGTTGTCCTGCAGAGTGAGGCGACCAGCAGTGGCGGTGGAGCCGGCTGGTGAGCGGGCGGTGGGGGGGGGGTGGGGCTGGCCGGCAAGCAGGCTGGTGCCGCCCCCTCCCCCCCCATCACTTGCCTGTTGCCTCTTGCAGAGGGAGGTGACTGGCGGCAGAGGGGTGGGGCCGGCGAGTGGGCAGACCCAGCCCCCGCCAGTTGCCCCACAGATTGGCCCTGATTGCTGGCCAGTCCTAGGGGACCCTACCCATGCACGAATTTCATGTATTGGGCCTCTAGTTCTATAACGAATACCTGCACAGGTAAATGATAAAAGTACATCTTCAAAGATGTCTTCTCAGAAGAAACAAGAACAAGAATTCTTCCTGGCACCTAAAATTGACTTCCTCAGTGGCTAGAGTAGGGTGGCCTTTGTCATGAAAGGGTGGACAGGGGGCTGTTGGGTAAGAGAGGACCATGTGCAGGTAGACTTGCTCTGTTGAAAGCTTCCTTATCTCTAGTTATGCTTTGTAATCACCACCCGTCTTATGAGACAGAGTTGCCAGAACCTTGGGGACCCTGTCCCTCTCCAGTTGCATCTCCCTTCGAGGTGCATCTGCCAGAGCAGTGGCCTACAAACTTGGATTACGTTACATCACAAACTAAACAGCAGGGGGTCGCTGTCTCAGGGCTATTTTACCACCTATGTATAATTTCCTGGACAGGGTTGTTTCGTTTTATCTTTTAAAACATCTTTATGTATCTCAAAGGTGAAACAGATTATATATTTCTATGACATCATTTGCTCTATTTTTATTCTTTGCATAATGCATTATTTTTTGATGAACGTAGCTGTAGTTCATCCCTTTGATTTGCTCTGTAGTATTCCATTATACAAATATACCACAATTGGATATGTAATGGAATATTACACAGCAGTAAAAAATAAATCTTCCAATGGTGACAGACGTTCGGGTCGGTAAGTTGTTTGAAGTTTTTTTTTGTTTTGTTTTGTTTTTTAAAATATATTTTATTGATTTTTTACAGAGAGGAAGGGAGAGAAATAGAGAGTTAGAAACATCGATGGGAGAGAAACATCGATCAGCTGCCTCCTGCACATCTCCTACTGGGGATGTGCCGCAACCCAGGTACATGCCCTTGACCGGAATCGAACCTGGGACCTTTTAGTCCGCAGGCCGACGCTCTATCCACTGAGCCAAACCAGTTTCGGCTGTTTAAAGTTTTTAATAGCTTTATCAAGATGTTTGCATTCTGTGACATTGACCTGTTTTAAGTAAATACTGTTATTTATAACTTACTTGGTTTTAGTTAATGTATCCCCCCAATCTAGTGTTAAAACATTTCCGTTACCCCCAGAGTTCCCTGGCGACCATTTGCAGTGAGTCCTTGCTTGTACTCTTGCTCTAAGTAGCCACTGATTTGTTTTCTGTCTCTATAAATTATAGCTTATGACATTGCTGCAGATGTTTTTGTACCCATTTCATGCCAGAGTTTTTCTAAAGCGTTGTTCACGCTGTGGACTGTGACATCACTTTGTGGGTCATGGTCAGGATAGAATAGAATCTACCAGAATGCCTATGTATTAAGGGTATATATTGTTTCATGAAATTGTGTTTGTGTGTGTGAATGTTTAGTTTGTGATGTAACGTAATCCAAGTTTTAGGCCACTGCTCTGGCAGATGCACCTCGAAGTAACACTGCTGGGTTGAAGGCTCCTTGAGGGCCACCTTCCTTGTCACGCTACAGCAGACTTTTCCAGAGCGAGTGTGCCAGGGCCCACCCATCAGGGCGAGTGAGGGCGAGCCACCTCTCCACTGCCCAATAGCTACTTGTTTTCTTGTAACTTTTGCTAACCTGGTAAGTGTGAAATGCATTCCTTTATGGTCTTAATTTGTATTTTCTACTGTACTAATGACATTGAGTATCTTATCAGATAGTTATTAGCCCCTTATGTTTCATATTTTGTGAATTGCAGGATTTTAAACACTTTTTGTGAGAAAAGAATTGCTGTGGTTATAAAGAATGAGCACCTCTAATGGAGTCATAACAGGAGATGACTCAGAGGAAACCAGGAAACATTAACAGCAAAACTCACGGATTTGAGCGGCACGCAGGGCTTGGCTCCCAGCAGCGGCAGCTGAGCCCAGGGTGGCAGCATGAGTGGCTTGTGGTGCTCATGGGGAAGTGCACTGGTCCTGGCCAGAAGCTCAGTCTGTTAGTGTGGTCTGCGTGGCTTGTTCCAGTGCAGAGCTCCCAGGGTGTCATTTTTTATTTGTATGCAGTCTTGAGACCTTTGAAACTCACGGTACATCAGTCAGTGTATTTGCCTGAGCTTCCTTTAGCTTGTCAGCAGCCCAAGCCCAGGGCCTAGCACAGAAGAGGTCCTCAGGAGTCTTACTGTCATTCTTATTTGGGTGCTCAGATTGCTTTAGATGTGACTGATGAGACCACCTTCAAGCTTTCTTCTATGGCCACATGACATGTCCCCATCATTCTGTGAGCACTTCCTTGCTTTCTGGGCCAGCAATATATTCCTGACTCATCTGGTACTTGTCCTGCTCTTGCCCTGGAATCAGCTATTTTCCATGGAGCTCTTTCAGTAGAGAATGTAATTTGCAAACCAAGTTCTGAGTGTTGGGTGCATTCATTGATACTAGAGTATCATTGCTGGGCTCACTGAACAGGCAGAACTAGGAAGTGTGTGTGTAGTTCTCTGTGTGGAGGTGGGTCTAAGTGAGAGGGACCCTCGCACCACTGGTGGACAGTCTGGTGCCCTTCGTGTGGAGCTGGTGTGGAAGTAATTCCCTGCACGTAGAGACACTGAAAGGTCTGGGGCAGTGTTTAACATGTGGAGTGCCCGGCTCCACATCACCTATTGGGTCTGGTTTTGGGTGTGTGTGTATGTGTGTGTGTGTGTGTGTATTTACAGTTATATTGAGATATAATTTACAAACCTTTGTTTGTTTTAAAGTTAATTCTACTAAATGAATGGTCTTCACAAGTTTCTAATTGTGTGATATATAAACTTGCACACTAACCATGATTCTTATTGTATTACAGGTTTGGTGCCCGATGTCTCCTGAGTTTTACAGGGAGTATGTGGCAATCAAAACCAAGAAACGAATCTTGCTGTACACCATGAACCCCAACAAATTCAGAGCTTGCCAGTTTCTTATTAAGTTTCATGAAAGGAGGAATGACAAAATTATTGTCTTTGCTGACAATGTGTTTGCCCTGAAGGAATATGCCATTCGACTGAACAAGTAAGAATTGAACAGTTGAAGTTGGCTCCTAAGCCAGTTACCGTCCCTTTGTGAGAGTGCAGAGGTGACTGGTTTTTCTCGAAGCTTTTAGGAACTTCTAGGATCCAAAGGTCTGGTTCTGTGGCCCCAGCCCCAGGAACCAGGCAAGACAGAGGAACAAGTGGTTGGAGTTAGAGGTTACAGTACAGAAAAGGGGGCTTGGTCACCCTGAGCCCAGGGAGCAGGGACTAGAGTAATGGTGCTTTGGACCTGGACTCCAAGGGTGGGCAGAGGTTGGCATTGGGAGTTTCAGACCAAGTGAGCACTGTGGGTTGTAATGAGGTCAGGCTATGGGCCAGGGACCAGGGAGGCAAGGCAGACTGGCCGGCATCCCGGGTATGGCCTCCCCTTGAGAAAGCTTCTTAGGACATACCAGAGTCCTCACCAGCCCACATGCCTGTGTTTAAAGCCTAGTTATTGTAAATTCTCTGCCAAGTAAGGAGGATTAGGACTGTGGGCCTCAAGGGCGTGTATGTGTAGTGGAAGGAAGGGCCCTTTCTGCAGGCAGGCCCTGTTCTTCCTGTGGGGTGGTAGGATGGAGGGCAGTGGCCATGCAGACCAGCTTGTCTTGAGTAAGCTGTGACTTAATCCTCACCCATGCAAGGAATTCAATTGCATTGTTCCCATTTTACAGATGACAAAGCTGAGACAAAAAAAATTTAACTTTTCTTAAATTTCTAAAATTGTACCTTTAATTTTTTTATTTTTTTTTAAAATAAACCTTTTATTGTTGGTAGTATAAAGATTTTATTTTTTATCAGAGTAACATAGTAGTTAAGAAAAACCACAGTTCGTGTATCAGTCTTTCCACCCACAATTCTTGTTCCCCAAAGGCAGCCACCTTCTTTTTTTAATTAATTAATTAATTTTTAATTTTTAAAAATCTTTACTGTTGAGGGTATTACAGATGTCCCCCCCTTTTTCCCCTCTACTGTCCCCCTCTACCCGGTTCCCACCCTGCCCCAGACCTTCACCACGCTATTGTCTGTGTCCATAGGTAATGTCTATATGCATATAAGATCTTTGACACAGACAATAGGGTGGTGAAGGCCTGGGATGAAGTGCAGGGGTGGGATAGAAGGGGTCAATTGGGGGGAAAAAGTTGACATATGTAATACTTTCAACAATAAAGATTTAAATAACAAACAAACATACACACAAAATATCTTTGGTTAATCTCTTCCCACCTACTTTCCCCACTTCCCTTTGAGATTTCTCAGTCTGTTCCATGTTTCCATGCCTCTGATTCTATTTTATTCACCATTTTATTTTGTTCATCAGATTCCTTGTTCACTTATTTTGATTTTTAGATTCAATTATTGATAATATACATTGTAAAATGGCTATGTATTTATTGCCATTCTATTGTTCTTATTTTTTTAATCTTTTTTCTTCTTCTTCCTCTTCCTCTTCCTAAAGAATATCCTTCAACATTTCAAGTAATACTGTTTTTTTTTTTCTTCTGGAGTTAGTAATTTCCCTGTCATTGCTTTAGGTTTTTTTTTTTTAACAGACTTAATTGTTCCTCTTCAGACCCTTCCTGCAACATGAACCCTTCTCAGCAGGGTCAGACACGTCAGTACTTTTTAAATCTCTCCCTGGCGGGGTGCCTACCAGCACGCCACCTCTCGGACTAGAACCGCTGCTCAGCAGAGTCGTGGGCTCCCTCTGACAGCATCCCGTCCTTCCCCGACCTCTTCCCTGTGTGGGAGCCCTCTTTTCTGTATCTCAAGTCTCCTCTTTCTTAGTCACTCGTTTTGAAGGAGCACATCCTCCAGTAGATTCCGGAGGGAAGAAAGTTTTTTGGGACTTCCCTTGCAGATTATTTATTCAGCTTTACGCTTGACGAGTAGCTTGGCTGGGCCTCAGAATGGTAAAGGCAGGCTCAGTTTTGCTGGGGCTTCCGTTGTGCCTGCTGGGAAGCCTGGTGCCCTTCTGATCCCTCTCTGCACAGGGTCTGCTGTGTCATCTGCTTCCTCTCTCAGAAAGCTTCTAGAATCTTTTTTGAGATTTCAAAACTGTATGGCTAGTGTGGTCATTTTCTTTTATTGTGATGGGCAATTTTAACCCTTTTCTGGTTAATCCTCACCCGAGACACATTGATTGGTTGCCTCCCGCACACCCCCAACCGACCAGGCCTTTGACCGGGAATTGAACCTGTGAACCTTCAGTGCTTGGGGCTGATGCTCTAACCACTGAGCACTGGGCAGGGCCATTAGACCCTTTTAATAGGAAAACTCGTGTTTCAGTTTGAGACTTTCTTTTCTTTGTTAACTCATCTTCTCTTTTTCTGTTCTGTCTTTCTTTGAATCCCTGTTGTAAGATGTTAGGTCTTGGAACAACTTTCCCAGTTTTCTTTTTTTCTCCAATTTTTTCTCCCTTTGTCTGCCAGCCCTTCTATTGAAGCATTTGTGAGTTTGCAAGAACTCTTCCTTGCTGACTGTTCCTGTTTCATGCAGTGTCTTCTCTGGGCTGGTCTAGCTTTGACATTTCTTCTGTTCCTGCACTGTGTCTCCTCTCTTCAAGTTTCATTATTTTGATTGCTTCCCTCTGTCTGCAGAGCCTGTCTGACTTGGTGATCCCTGGCTGTATTTTCTTGTTTAAGAGTCCGTCACTAGTTAGGCTGCTTCGTGTAGCCTCGGGGTGACTTCCTGGTCACCAAAGCAACACTGCACGTTGAATTGCCTTTACCTTTTCTATAACTTGTACGAAATCATCCACTCGTGACTGTCATTTGTACCATTCCTTCAAATAAAGTAATTTGGTACCAAAGAAAAAAGGGAGTCAGCCACTAAGAAGCAAATTGGCCTTCTGAATAGCTTAGCCCACCTGTGGACCCCACCATGCGCGATGGGCAGGAACCTGGTGACGCATGAAGAGATTGAGAAATGCCAGTATCTCCAGGTCTTTCTTGGGCATGACAGCTTCTCCAGAGAGGAATCTTCGGGTCTCCTGGCTGCCAGCATGTGGGGGGAGAGGGAGAAAGGGATTCACTTTCAGTCTCACCTTTGCCCTCAGCTCTGCCTGAGGTCCCTAAGTTCTATGCCTCTATGAACCTAGAAGTTAAGCCTCCAGGTTTCTGCCAGATGCGAGGAGGCACACCTGGCTGCTGGGATTGGGGCCTCACCCTGCTCCTCATTTGATACTCGGCCAGCCCTTGTCTGCTGTCTGACCCCCGCCCCCTTCCCAGGCCACTGGCGACTAGGTCTGGAACGCTGTGTGTTCTGCACATAAGAGCTTGTTTGTGCTGGCTTTCCCTCGTGCGGGTTTGGGCATCTGCTTCCTCTCTGTGTGTTGACTTCCACAATATTGTTCACTCTCTGTTCTGCTGTTACTTCTCCTGTTCTCTTTGCCCTTGTGGGTTTCTCTTTTTAATTCTGCATGGTGACAGTTTGAGAGGGGCAATAAAGCAATGCGTGTTTACTGTGTCCTATTTAATAGCTGTCTTCTCTCTCCCCTCCCCTCCCGCCATTTCAGTGCTCCATCTAGATTCTTCCTGGAGCCTTCTTCAAGGGCCCTGCCCTACACCTGCATTCAAACACACCTGAGGCTTGTCCTTTGGTTGTCGTCTCCTGAGATCTGCCTGGTCAGGCACACGCATTTGCCCGGCACTGTCGAATCTGTGCCTGTCTTGCACCATGGAGGGCAGCAGGTCATGGCTCTCTGATGGATACTGGAAAGATAATTACAACTTTTACTTCTCTTTCTTGTGTACCTCTGGCCTTTAAGTATATGAAGTGCTTTTGCTTGTCTTGTTTTCTTTCTTTAAGGCATGTGCTTAGGACTGAGGTGGGGTGGGGATCTCCGAGCTTCTGGCTCATCCAGCCTTAATAAAAAAGGCATAGGCGTCACTCAGGACTTTGCAGGAGAGACTGTGGGTTGTTTGGGATATGAGGTGGGAAGGACACCACTTTGGATTCTGACGGCTGGACCTGACTCCCAGCAGCTCCTCTTATTAGCTGTGCACCTCGGGGGTGCTGTGTGCCTCTCGGCCTCCTCGCTCTGTCACGTGGGCTTCCTTACCAGCACCGCCTCAGGATTCTTGTGCCCAGCATCTACTCGGTGCTCGGCTTATGTGAGGGGCCCTTCTGCAGGTCGGTTGCCCTTCTGTTTCATTTCCTGTGTGGGGCGTCTTTAGAAACAGGGCTCACGGTCATGTGAGTCGTTTCTTATGATGGGGGAGGAGAAAACGAGCCACATAAAACTTGGGTGTTGAGAAACAGGTGGCTCTGAAGAGGGGGTTTCCTAGCATGACACGCAGAGGAAAGAACAAGATTTGTGTGGTGCCCGAACACTCTGTATGACAGGCTTGCAGTGTTTGGGGTGACCTGAGGCCATCAGCCTGGGTGTCCATCTGTCCCAAGCCCCACCCTGCTTCCCCACGGCAAGGGTTTTGCTCTTTCAGGTACACCCATTCCTAGTTAGTAGCACAGGGTTGGGAAGCGTGTGGAGGGTCAGAAATGCTCCCTTCTGAGCCTTCCATGTAATGGCCTGAGAGGTGGAGTGTTTACACTTGGGTTCAGCCTTGCCAGTCTCCTGCCCCTTCGTTCCTCGTGTGTAAATTGGGAACATGAAACTACCTTTCACAGTCTGAGCACTGTCGGCAGGGAGGGATGGATTTTTTTCAGCATAGCATCTTGCTTGGTGTTTGGTGTGTGTGGGACCTGTGTAGCGGTAGTTGTCCTTGTTATCATCGCCATCACTGTTGTTACCCCGGGAAAGAAAGCCACAGAAACAAGGTCATTCCGTGAATGGCATTGCCAGGTGCCGAGAGGTGACGGATGACCAGCGAGGCCGCCAGATATGGTGGTGCTCTTTGGCAGAGAACTGGGTTTTGAACTTGGTGTTAAAGAAGGTCAGTAGAGAAAAGTCTGGAAGGGGGCTCCTTTCTACTCCTTTCTTGGAGGAGAATGCCTGTGTCATTAGGAAAAGAGTTGCTCCAAGCTTTGGTTTACAAATAGCGTTGTTTCCTTTGCCACCTTCATTGAGCTTCATGAAATCCAGGGGGTTCTCTTTGTATAGACACCAAGCTTGGAGCTAGAGACCTAGTCCAAAAACAAAGAAAAAGGTAAAAGGGAATCCCAGGGAGAATGGTGACCTTGAACCTCAGCTCAGCGGTGAAGGGATTGCGTGTGTGTGTTTTGGAAGGGGGTGGGGAAGGTGCATTGCCACTCATGTTTATGGGTCTCCTGCAGACATTCTTGGGTGGCAGGCCTCCTGGGAGAGAGCACTTTGCAGGAGCTCCTTTTCCCTCTCATGTGTTTTTAGGGTAATTGAGGAGTGATTCTATGGTCTTCCTAATACGGTCTTGTTCTTCTCTAGACCCTATATCTATGGTCCTACGTCCCAGGGAGAAAGGATGCAGATTCTCCAGAATTTCAAGCACAACCCCAAAATCAACACCATCTTCATATCCAAGGTCTGTGTGGCATGCAGTGATGGTGAGGCCCCAGCAGCCCCAAGGCCTGGGGCACTGGCTGATATCTGGGCAGTGAGTTGGTGTTTGTGGAAGGAACATCACGTGTCAGTTTTCCTTCCCAGTGTCTGGGTAGTAGAAGAAGTAGATTTAGGGTTTTATGTATATGCATAATCTCTAAAGTCCTTTTGCTTGACTCAAGTTTTTCCCATCTCTTTTTGGGATGCAGGAATTTTAAGTTGTATTTTCTTTATAAAAGGGGAAAGTTCATCACCTACTCGGGCAAAAGTAGGCATTTGGATGAGATTCTCTTTGTGGAGTGGGAGATGCTGCAGGCGTGGGTAGCCTTGGGCCTGGCTCCTGCTGTGCCGTGGTGGGTGCTGAGCTGTCGGCCTGGCTGGGGGGTGGCTTTCATTTGCAATTAGAAGCTTGTGGCCCAACTGTTTGGAACAGTCATTCAGATGAGAATAGACCCAGAACCCCAAAGAAACGAGATTTACCCATAAAAATGACCTTGGCTGGGTCTCTAAGTACCAAACTTTGATGGTGGTGGTGGTGTGTGTGTGGGGGGGATCTAGATGGTTGTAGCCCCCAAACTGACGCAGCTGCTCTGAATCAGAATCCAGCCCAGTGAAGGCAGTGGCACCCATTAGGTCACCTCTCGGACACGTGCTGCTGGCCCCGTGGCCTCCATTTAAGAGTGTGGATGGTTTGATGCAGATGTATTTCTGTAGCAAAAAATAAGAGCCACTCACAGAAAGCCTCTGTTGATGGGGCCTCTTGTCTTGGGCTGTTAGCAGCCCACACGGAGTGCGGCCGAGAGGAGGGTGGTGCCTGTGGGTCCCGATGGTCTCAGGGACGGCTCTCAGGAGCATGCGCACTGGGTTCGAGGGGCTGCTGCATCGGAGGGCCCTGGCATAGGAATAGCGTAGTGATCGCTTTTCTAAAGTATCTGCAGAGCTTGTTTAAGTGTGAGGCCAGTTGGTTTTTTTCTCTTGTCGCCTCATATATGAAAACCTTCCCAGACACACAGCTACTTCATTTCCATAGGTGGGTGACACATCATTTGATCTGCCAGAAGCAAATGTTCTCATTCAGATCTCATCTCACGGTGGCTCCCGGCGGCAGGAGGCCCAGAGGCTAGGGCGAGTGCTCCGAGCCAAAAAAGGTAAAGGTGGCCTCTCCGTTCTGCTCCGGGAGGTCCCTCCTGAGCCACCTCAGATGGGAGGGGGAGGGCTGAGCTGCTGTGCTTGTGTGATGGTGATCTGGTGCTCCTGGGCCAGGCATACTCTGAGGAAGGCAGTCCCAAAGCGAGGACCAAGGTGTCCTTGGCCCTTGTCATTTGCCAGGCATTGGGGTTGAGTATGTGGATGTTTTCCATGACGGCTGCCTGGAACTCACGCAGATACCCTCTAAATTGAGCTCTTACCCACGTAGATAATAAGAGGAGCTAGGTGGCAATGCTTAATGATACAGACATAGAAGGGAGAAAGCAGAGCTCGACCACCTCTGCAAGTGTCAGAGCTGGAAGCTGTCCCCTGAACCTCAAGTTAGGAGTAACCACAGGTTACTGAGCAGCCACAGCTGGACACCTCCCTCACAACCTGTGAAATGGGAAGCACAGGGCGTGGGTGCTCTGCTTGTTAACTGTGGGCGTTAACAGGCCTTGGACTTCGGTTGCAGGCATGACAGGGACTAACATTGCTGCTCAGAGGTGGCACCTTTCTAGGACCAGGCTGTCCTAAGACAAGGACACGGGCCCTGTGCTCAAGGAATCCACATACTTAGGAGGCATCTGGACTGGTTGGATGTTTGAAAATGACAACATTAGTGGGCACATGATGGAATTGTACTGTATTTGAATATGTTTAAGAAGCAACTAATTGATTGTGTTTAAAGTGGAGAACAGGGCAAGTTAGAAATAGCAAACATGGACTTGAGCACAGGCTAACCATGTGGCCTTGGACAAGTAAATTGTCCCTCTGAGCCTTGATTTTCCCTCTAAAGTAGGAGGGACAACCTATCTTGCAGGACTATTTTGAGGAGTGAGACTTACATAACAGAATATAGTAGGCTGCTGGACAAATTATAGCTTTTATAGACTGACAAGCATAATCTGATTAGCATATATGAAAGTAATTTAGGACTTACTCCTTTTAACACCAAAAAGAAAGAAATGTGATTTGAAAACCCTTTGAATTTGAATTAGAATTTTATATATATATTTATATGTGACTTATTTTCCAAGGCCAGTATTACTCTGATACCAAAGCCAGAAAAGGACACTACAGAAAAGAAAATTACTGACCAATATCCCTGAGTATAGATGCAAAAATTCTCATTAAAATATTAGCAAACTGAGTGTTGGCAAATTAGCAATGATGAAAGGTTGAAAGCTTGTAAGCTTTTCCTCTAAGATTAGGAACAAGACAGGGATACCCACTCTTACCACTGTTATTCAGGTTAGTACTAGAAGTCCTAACCAAAGCAAGCAGGCAGGAAAAAAGAAATAAAAGTCATCAGAATTGGAAAGGAAGAGGTAAAATTGTTTTTATTTGCAGATGACATGATTTCCAATAGAAAATCCTAAAGACTCCACCAAAAAAAAAACACCTGTTAGATCTAATCAATGAATTCAGTAAAGTTGCAGTTTATTAAAATGTTAACATACAAATGTTAGCATACAAAAATCAGTAGTGTTTCTATATATTAACAAAGAATTTTCTGAAAGAGAAATAAAATGATCCCATTTACAGTAGCATAAAAAATAATAAAATACTTGGGAATAAATTTAACCAAGGAGGTGAAAAGATCTCTCCACTGAAAACTATAAGACATTGATGAAAGAAGTTGAACACAAGCAAATGGAAAGATATCCTGTCTATGTGGATTAGAAGAATTAATATTGTTAAAATGTCCACACTACCCAAAGCCAGTGCATTATCTATGAAGACTCCTATGTCATTTTTTTACAGAACTAGAAAAAATAATCCTAAAATTTATATGGAACCACAGAAGACCCCAAATAGTCAAAACAATCCCGAGAAAGAGCAAAGTGGGGGCATCACCCTTTATGATTTCAAGCTATATTATAAAGCCAGAGTCACCAAAACTGTGGCACTGGCACAGAAACACAGAAAGAAACCTAAGCGAATATGGCCAACTAGTATTTGACAAGGGGGCCAAGAATACTCACCGGAGAGAAGACAGTTTCTTCAATAAATGGTGCTGGGAAAATTGGATAGTCACATGTACAAGAATGAAACTAGACCTCATTCTCATACCACTTAGAAAATTAACTTGAAGTGGATTAAAGACTTAAATAAAAGACCAGAAAATGTAAAACTCACGCAGGAAAAAAGCTCCTTGACACGTGTCTTGGCCATGATTTTTTGGATAAGACACCTAAAGCAACAAGCAAAAATCAATAGCTGGCCCGTGCTGCTCAGCGGTCAGAGTGCCAGCCCGTGCACCGCGGGGTCTCAGGTGCAGTTCCTGGTCAAGGAAACATACTTGGGTTGCAGGTTTGATCCCTGGCCCTGGTTGATGTGTGTGCGGGAGGCAACCAATCACACATCCATGTTTCCCTCTCTCTTTTTCTCCCTCTCCCTCTCCCCCTCCCCCTCCTTCCTTCTCTCCCTCATTCACACACTCTCTCCCATCTACTCTCTCTAAAAATCAATGGAAAACATATCCTCTGGTGGGGATTAAAATAAACAAGTTGAAATCACCTCAAACTAAAAAGCTTCTGCACAGTGCAAGAAACATTCAGCAAACCTGTGGCATGATCAGCAAAACTATGGAGCTGGAGAAAAGATTTGCAAATTATATCTTAATAAGAGGTTAATATGAAGACCTCATATAACTCAAGAGCAGAAAGCCAAAATAACCCCAGTAAAGAATGGGCAAAGGACCTGAACGGACATTTTTCCAAAGAAGACATACAAATGGCCAACAGGCACATGAAAGGATGCTCTTCCTCAATCATCCGGGACATGCAAATCAGAACCACAGTGCCTGTCAGAATGGCTGTCATCCAAAGAGACAGGAGAGATGGTGGCAAGGATGTGGACAACAGGGCACCCCTGTGCCTGCTGTAGTAGGATTGTAAATGGCACAGCCACTACGGAAAGCAGTGTAAAGATTCCTCAGACACGTAAAGACAGAACTGCCATGTCATCCAGCAGTTCCACTTCTGGGAATATATCTGACAGAATTGAAACCAGTAGGTCAGAGAAAACCCCACCCTCATGTTAATTGCAGCATTGTTTACAATAGCCAAGACATGGTATAATCCAAGTGCTTTGAGAGGTAAATGTGTAAAGAGAACGTGATACTATACATGAGAAGAGTGTTCAGTTATTAAAAAAAGGAAGTCCTGCCATTTGCAACAACAGGGTTGGACTTTGAGGGCATTAGGCTAGGTGAAGTAAGTCAGAGAAAGACTAAACTGTATGATCTCACTTATATGTGAAATACAAATAAAAACCCAAACCAAACATGGGTTCAAATTTGTGGTTACCAGACTTGGGGGAGGGGTGGGGGTGTTGGATGAAGGTGTTCAAAAGGATTAAATTTACTTCTAGTTATAAGGTACTGGGGCTGTAATATACAATAAGGTGACTATAGTTATAAAAAAAAAACATAAACAGGCCACTTGACAGTGGAGGCGCGGCCATCCTGGAGGCACGGCCTCACCCATCTCACTGCCCCGGCCTCTGGGTGGGAAAGCAGGCAGCGTGCCTGCGGGCGGCCCAGCAGCCTGGCAGCCGAACTGTGTGCGGGACACCAGGGAGCAGACAGGAGGAGGCCCAGACTGAGGGTGAAACAGGGTCTAGAACCGGCAGCGCTCCGTGAGCGTCTGCGCATGGGAAAGCCTCCTGCCAGGCACGGAAAGGCCCTTCTCAGCAGTCCGCACGCTGGCCTGGGCTCCTGGTCAGAACACGGTCTGGGCTTCTGCCTGGATCAGTGCTTCCTGAATAGCTATTTTTTGTTTTTTTCCAAATAAATTCTTGTTGCCTCTCACTTTGGCCTTTTATTATTTCTGTTATTTTAAAATTTTGATCCATTCACACTGGATGGCTATTGTGTTGGCTGTTGTCTTTTTTTTAAAGTCTTATTGATTTTTTAGAGAGATGAAGGGGGTGGGGGAGAGAGAAACATTGATCAGTTGCCTCTCGTATTCACCCTGACGGGGTGTTGAACCCACAACCTGGGCATGTGCCCTGACTGGGTATCGAACTGTGACCTCTTAGTTTGTGGGTGGACACTCAGCCTCTGAGCCACACCGGCGGGCTGTCTTACTATTGAGTTGTAATGGTTCTTTGTGTAACCTAGATACAAGTCCTTTATCAGATACATACTTTGTAAATATTTTCTCCCATTCTCTGGGTTTTCCCATTTTTTGATGGTGTTCTGTGAAACACAGAAGTGTTTAATTTTGATGACATCCCCATGCAAAATCAGGGCAGTCGCCCCGCCTGCAACTCTCCCACCGCATGGTTTGCTTGTGAGCCCTGGACCCTGAGTCCTGCGCGCTCACAGCTCATGTCCTTTCTCCTGCTCTCTCCCCAGGGATGGTTGCAGAGGAGTACAATGCCTTCTTCTACTCGCTGGTCTCCCAGGACACACAGGAAATGGCTTATTCAACCAAGCGGCAGAGGTTCTTGGTAGATCAGGGGTATAGCTTTAAGGTATGTTTCCATTTGGTCTCTGGTCAGAGTAGGACCACAGCCTTTCTGCACTCGGGCTTCTAGGAGAAGTGGGGCCCTGTAGTCCCAGTGGGCAGAGCTCAGGCGTGGGCGCTGCCAGGCTGGGCGCCCTCTGCAGGCGCCCTCTGAGTGACTTGCAGGGGGCTGTGAGGCAGCGTACTGCTCAGATCCCCTCCTGCCCACCATCCCAAAGAACCTCTGAAGCAAGAAGCTGGAATCTGCTTACTCCCATTTTACAGTTGGCTTGTGCAAAGAACATTAGATGGTGGTGGGAAATGTGCAAGGCTAAGGACTTGAGGTGCCAAGAAACTGTGGCCCTAAGTATGTTAGTCTGAGGCCCTGGGGTTACTTTCTTAAGGGGCACTCCCTCCAGGTGCCTGGGACAGCTCTTGCCACAGCAGCTGGTGCGTCTGGGCCTCAGTGGGCCTCAGACATGAGAGCCACCCGGTATACCACCAATCAGGCATTTGAATAACTTGGGAAATTCTAAAGCTTAAGCTTTCATTTGCTGAGGCATTTTCTTTCCTGCTGACACGAATAGTAAGCTTATGTCAGAGTTCAGTGTCCCAAGGGGGTTTTGTTTGAGGGGTGGGGAGGGAGATGCGGGGAGCAGGGGACTAAGAGGACCACTAGGACTTGGTGTATAGGCTACCAGGGTCTTGACTTGAGAGAGACTATGGGTGTTTAACACCGATTCTGTTACTAACCTTAGACACGAGGGTAGAGTGGTCTGACACCACCTCCCCTAGCTGGAGGCAGGGACACTTTTCAGACGTCTCGTGCTGGGCTGGAGGACAGGACTCTCGGAACAGTGTTCTGAAGGCCTTGCATCGGGGCCTTGGTTCATATCGGTAACGTCTGTGCTGCTAACAGCATTCCTGCCCTGGGTCCCTGGGCGAGCGTGGGGTAGCGGCAGCACCGCTCAGGAGCGCTCTGGCTTCTCTGAAGGGTGAGCTTGGCGAGAGGCCCTGCTGTGGGGTTGTCTGTGTTGGCTGCAGCTTCTCTATCTTCCTCACCTTTGGTGCTGCAGCGGAGAGCAGCCAGTCGGAGTTCCCAGAAGCATGACTCGACGGGTGGGCCAGCCAGTGCAGAGGGGCCCCATGTTGTACTCCAGATCCATGGTCACCAGGAGAGCCATTTTCTAATCAATCCAAGCTTTTTGCAGGGATAGGTAGGAAGGCCTTGTGGTAAGTTACCTGCAAAGAAATAAAAACCACATGCACCTGGCTGGCATCCTGCCCTTTTAGAAAAAACATCTCACAGATTTATTCTCGACATTTTGTTATTTGTAAGTGCTCCCTCCTGCTGGGAGCCCTGGGTCCAAGCCAGGAGGTTGAAGCCCTTCTTGGGGGCAGGGGAGGAGACAGCCGGCGGTGCCTGTCATCTCTGGTCCCCTTCATCACCTGCTGCAGGACGGGAAAACTGCCAGAGGGGGGTTAAAATGGCCAGGACCCCTGCTGATCTGTAAATGGTCATTTAGCTGCTGTGGCTTGGGAGCAGATTTCTCTGGAATTTTGTTAGCATCTGTCTTGCAGTCACGGATTATGCTTTGTATTGAAGGTGACTCCTAAACGTAATCTCTGGACTGCCCACGAGCCCCACTGGTAGCGACCTGCTCCGCTGTGCGCTCCACGGCCTGGGGGAGGGCAGTGACTGAGCCAGTGGGCCCAGGAGAAGGCGGCGGGGGCCAAGGAAGAGGAGACAGAACGTGTCACCTGCTGGCTTTGGCTTTGCAGGTGATCACAAAGCTTGCTGGCATGGAGGAGGAAGAGTTGGCATTTTCAACAAAAGAAGAACAGCAGCAGCTCTTACAGAAAGTCCTGGCAGCCACTGACCTGGACGCTGAGGAAGAGGTCGTGGCAGGAGAATTTGGCTCGAAGTCCAGCCAGGTGAGTGAGCGAGTGGTGAGGCTCCAAGTGTCCGTTCTCCTGAAGGACCGAGTGCGTAGACACATGTACCGTCATGTGGGAATGTGCCTATGAAGGTTTCTGAAAAACTTGTAGAGGAGAATAGTAATGACGTATTAACCTATTGGTATGTATCATTCCTGTTTTTAAAAAAATGTTTTTATTGATTTCAGAGAAGGGAGAGGAAATGTGGGATGGAGACATCAATGATGAGAGAGAGTTATTGA
This sequence comes from Myotis myotis, assembly GCF_014108235.1. Classification (NCBI taxonomy): domain Eukaryota; kingdom Metazoa; phylum Chordata; class Mammalia; order Chiroptera; family Vespertilionidae; genus Myotis; species Myotis myotis. Next base: position 92,869,756 of record NW_023416390.1, on the reverse strand, counting down.
TGGATCGGCTGCCTTCTGCATGCCCCCCACTGGGAATTGAGCCCGAAACCTGGGCATGTGCCTTGACCGGGAATCAAACCGGTAGCCTCCTGGTTCATAGGTTGATGCTCAACTACTGAGCCCTGCTGGCTGGGCTGTGTCCCTCCTTCTGTACCTACTGTTTTCATGGCTGAGCCCACAGTGGCTGTAATTGGTCTCTTGCTCTGTTCACAAAACAGCCTGGCCTGAGCATTTGTTAGTGTTGCTATGTTGGCACCCAGGATGGCAAGCCTGGCCCCAGGCTCGCACTAGGTGGCTGCCAAAGGAACGTGACAGGCTGGGACCGCCACTCTTGGCCGTGGGCAGGTCACCATCACTGGTTTCCCCCTCAGCCACTGAGCTGAGCCTGCCAGCCTGTCAGACAAGTCTGAGGACCAACTCGTAGAGTTTTGGTACTTGTTTGGAAAAAGATTTAGTGTTCTGAAAATACTCAACTTTTTATTTCGCAAATACTTACTGAATGCCTCCTATGTGTCAGGCAAATATAGGGCATAATACATGAACGTATCATCATGGAAAGTTCTTAGCCAGGCCTGCAAGGCGAGAAGTATAAGTTGGTGCTTTTTTTTTTTTTTTTAATATATTTTATTGATTTTTTACAGAGAGGAAGGGAGAGAGAGAGTCAGAAACATCGATGAGAGAGAAACATCGATCAGCTGCCTCCTGCACATCTCCTACTGGGGATGTGCCCGCAACCCAGGTACATGCCCTTGACCGGAATCGAACCTGGGACCCTTCAGTCCGCAGGCCGACACTCTATCCACTGAGCCAAACCGGTTTCGGCAGTTGGTGCTTTTGAAAGTAAACTGGAATGAGAGCCAAAGGGGAGCAGTGGCTGGAACAGGGAAGGGAGAAGCAGCGTCGCCTGGGCAGGGGTTGCTGCCCTCCCTTCGGCCTGAGGCCCTTTCCCCTCGGTCTGCGCTGTGGCTGGAACTCTGGACCCTGTAGGGAAGCCCTGGGGAAGCGCCTTGCGTCTGACTGACTGAGTCCCCCTATAGGGGGACCCCTGCGGCCACGCTGTTCGAGGTGCTGACCGGGGCCTCTTTCCTTCGCTGTGATGTGGTCCATGGGTGGGCTGGACTCGGGCAAACCCTGGACTGGAGTGGTTTCTGTTCATACCACTCAGGCCTAGGCAGGTGTGTGGTCCCCCTGGAAGTGACATCACTGGGATGCAGGCTTCCGTGTGTGCCCCAGGTCACGTGACACGTAGAGCCAGGGCTCAGCGCAGGGCCGCTGGCTGTCCACTGGCTTCACAGCCTCACGGTGGGGTCGTAGAGAATTTTGAGGGACGTCTGTGCTCACTGTTAAAAAATTCTCTTCAGAACTTGTCATGGAGAGAGGCAGGGCCACATTAGGGTAAGGAAGGGACTCCACAGCCAGACGGCTGCGTTCCAGTCCTACCCTCCAAGAGCTGAATGATCTACAGCAACGGTTCTCAACCTTGGCTGCACATTAGAATCACCTGGGAATCTTTTTAAAATCCTGATTTCTGGGCCTCATCCTCCGGAAATTCTGTTTGTTACTAATGTGGCCCCACCCCATAACAAACAGAATTTCTGGAGGATGAGGCCCAGAAATCAGGATTTTAAAAAGATTCCCAGGCCCACCACCACCACATACCACCACCAACCCCCCCCCCCCCCAAAAAAAAAGATTCCCAGATGATTCTAATGTGCAGCCAAGGTTGAGAACCACTGATCTACAGGCTCCTTAACCTCTCTGTGCGCCAGCTTCCTCCTCTTAACACTAGAAAGACTGAAAGTTAGTATATACCTGTATTGCCCAAAAGCAGTCAGAATGACTGCACTGTGAAAGAATAATATCGGAGCACTCTTCACTCATGTTCCTTAGCTTTTCCAATAACTCACTTCTATTCGACATTTCTTTCATGAATTTAGGGCGCAAAAGAAATAAAATAAACAACTTATTAGAACAAGTATCACTGCATAAAGATTCAAATAACAAGGACTAGTTTAGCTTATTGAGCAACTGCAACTTATCAAGTATCGACAATTTATCATGTACTTGTATGTTATCATGTGACGGTAATCGAAAAAAAATGAAAACTGTTATTTCAATACAGAGCCGAACTGGTCATATAAGAAATTTACTCAATTCAATAATAAGAGTCATTTGATTATTTAAAATTTCCCAAGCTTGGGCAATATAGGTATAACACATATATATACCGGAAATGAAGGAGGGGGAGGTAACTACAATTATTAATAAACGCATTTATATGTTGTACAAAAAGTCACAAAATTCTAAGACATTGTGTCCTTATATACATAATTGTTTTTCTAATTGAAATTAAAAAGCAGTCAAAATGACTTCCTTGGGCAATCTAGTGTTAAAGGGGTGTGCTAATGATGTGGGCCTTGGATAAGGTAAAACACGTAACACATGGTTACTTAGAACCATGCCTGAGACATAGTGAGTGGTAGATGAGATGTTAAAAATAGTGAGAGTTGTTAAACTGTAACATTGTATAAAACTGTGATAAATGTTGTAAAAACAGCGGGGTCCCCCACAGGTGTCTCGGCGCTTTGGGACCATGAGCTCCATGTCTGGGGCGGACGACACGGTGTACATGGAGTACCACGCGGCACGGAGCAAGGCTTCCAGCAAGCACGTGCACCCGCTGTTCAAGCGCTTCCGAAAGTGATGCCAGGGCCACGGGCGAAGCAGCCTCCACCAGCGTTGGCCACCTGAAGTCGGTGTACTATCTGACTCAAAGAAAATGCATGAGAACTTGGTTCTGTCTTCATGCGTTAGTCCAGGGTTTTCAAACTTGTTGGGGAGTGGTCGTTCCAGTATATAATATTTGCAGTATTTGAGGTGTACTTTCTTACTGTTCTCTTGAATAAACAAATGGACCATTTGACCACTCTTCACTGTGGATGTCCTTATTCTTGTCAGAGGCACGGCCATGTCTGGGTGCTGACCCTCCATCAAGGCCACCCTTGCAGCAGGCAGAGCAGGAGGGGGAGCCCTTCCCAGGGAGCTGCTTGGGGCCCATCAGGGGGGTTGGGGCTCCGTACCCTGTCATGCACAGAGCAGGGTCGATCAGAGGGTTGGGGAGCTCCCCCTGTCACGCACAGAGCAGGGCCCATCAGGGGGTTGGGGAGCTCCTCCCTGTCACGCACAGAGCAGGGCCCATCAGGGGGTTGAGGAGCTCCCCCTGTCACTCACAGAGTAGGGCCGATAGGGGAGTTGGGGCACCGCCCCCTGTCACACACAGAGCAGGGCAGATCAGGGGGTTGGGGCACCGCCCTCTATCACACACAGAGCAGGGCCGATCAGGGGGTTGGGGCGCCGCAGCCTGTCACACACACAGCTGCAGGGCGATCAGGGGGTTGGGGAGCTCCCCCCTATCAGGTACAGAGCAGGTCTGATCAGGAGGTTGGGGCACCTTCCCCTGTCATGAACAGAGCAGGGCAGATAGGGAGGTTGTGGCCCCGCCCCCTGTCACACACAGAGCTGCAGGGCGGTCAGGGGGTTTGGGTGCTGCCCCTTGTCACACTGATCCCAGTGCTGGGAGGCCTCTCAGCTCCGCTGATCCTGGTGCTGGGAGGCATATTCCCCTTTTACTATATAGGATAGAGGCCTGGTGCATGGGTGGGGCTGGCTGGTTTGCCCTGCAGGGTGTCCTGGATCAGGGTGGGGGTCCCCACTGGGGTGCCTGGCCAGCCTGGGTGAGAGGATGATGGCTGTTTGCAGCTGGTCACACACCCTTCAGAGTGGGGGTCCCCACTGGGGTGCCTGGCCAGCCTGGGTGAGGGGATGATGGCTGTTTGCAGCTGGTCACACACCCTTCAGGGTGGGGGTCCCCACTGGGGTGCCTGGCCAGTCTGGGTGAGGGGCTGAGGGCTGAAGCTCCCAACTGCTCCTTTTTTTCTTTTTATTCTGGGCCAGCTTTAGCTCTGGCTCCAGCTCTGAGGCCTCTGCTGCTGAAAGCAGGTATCTGGTTTGTTTGTGTTCTATAATCGAAACAATGTATAACTCCAGCTCTGAGATCCCGGCTCGCTAAAAGCAGGTTTCTGGGGTTTTGTTTAGCTTCTATAGTTGTTACAATGTTTCTTAAACTGCAAGCTCAGAGGCTGGCAAGGCAGGCGGGGAACGTTGGAGTCCTCCGTCACTGAAGCAAGCAAGCCTCATGTTAGTTTCAAGCTGCCTGGCTGCCGGCCACCATCTTGGCTTGCAGTTAATTTGCATATCGCCCTGATTAGCCAATGGGAAGGGTAGCGATCGTATGCCAATTACCATGTTTCTCTTTTATTAGATAGGATGGGAGGGACTGACAGAGGTCAGAGGGGAGGGGGATGGACATAGACAAAAGTGTGGTGATGGCCAGAGGTAGGGTGGCTGGGTGGAGGAGGGTAAATGGGGGAAATGAGAGACATCTATAATAGTGTCGACAATAGAATAAAAACAACAATGATATACCACTACACTACACACCTATTAGGGAACAAAAAGATACATTATGAACTATATATTTGCTACTTTGATAATAGTAAAAAATTAAAGAATTTTGTCTAGAAAGGAGTGTTGTTGAAATGTTTTATTTTTATTTTATTTTTTTATTTTTAGGGAATAAGGAAGCTTCAGAGCCCCTGTGAGGGCTGGATTTGTTCTGGGGGAGAGAGCAAGCAAGTTGCAACCAGCAGCCTTTTGGATAAGCTGCCTGAAATGATTTAAAAGAGAAAGGGACAGATTCCCCAAGCCTAGTTATTTGTAATTTATTTTCTTATTCTAAAGTCATTTTTGAACCTTATTAACGCCCCTCCCCCCTAAAATTAGTCCTTCAGGTTCAATAAATTTTAGGCCTCACAAAACCTGTGTTAGTCCCTGAGGGTTGGGGTCCCCAAAGGAGTTCGGATTCATGCATTATATTTATTTGCTCCTTTTAGTTCTTGTTCTAGAGGGAGAGTGAGGACAGTTTTTTACTCAGTAGTTTTTATAATAATTGTATTGGAACCTGCTCCTTCTTTGGCTGTTTACGGGTTTACCTTACTGGGAACTCACAGAGACTTAAGCCCTTTGAAGATGGGGACAGAGCTGTAGTGTGTTTCTATAATACAGCACAGCGTTAATACAACTTTCGTCAATATTTGTTGAAGAAACTGATAAATTTCAGTGCCATGAGGCATTGCTTTTCCTTCTGCTCTGCCTCTTTACTGAGACTTTTGCGCGCAGCATCAGGCTGAGGGGATGAGCAGGGAGAGTGGAGTCAAGTCGCTTTTTCCAAGCCCTAGATCCCATAGTTTGATTTTACATAGTAGATGCAGTTCTGAATGACATTTTGAATTGGGCATATTAGATTTTGCTAAAATCAACTCCCTTTACTCATAGATTATTTTTAATGATGTTTAAACGTTTCGTACTATGAAGTGCAAAATATTTTGCTTATTTCGAGAATCTTTGTGCATTCTTTCTGTAGCAAAGTGAATTATCAACATGGTAAGTCTGTTTGGGGCGTCTGCTTACAATGGGGTTCACCAGCGCTAAGCTGGGCTCTCACCATGACTAATAAGCACACCGCGTGTGGACTTAGGTGGCTGTGGACATAGCCATTTCTTTTGGTCCCTTTGCTCCCACAGCACCTGCTTCAACTAGAGGCGGTGTCTGACCCTCCATGACCTCTTTGCCATGGTGTCCACGGGGCATCTATCACCTGAGGCCTTGGCAGTAAGCCGACATTCCCAAGTTGGTGGCAACCCTGACCAATGCGCGTCTGGTGCGAGGTCCCCTCGGCAGAGGCGGGGCAGGGGGCGCACCGGGAGAGCTTTGGGGAGCTTCGGCTGAACCGACAGAGTGGCACCGACAGCTTCCCTCCTCCTCTCCTCTCCTCGGCCTGCGGGCTGATGGCTGAGGGCTCTTCCCTGGCGTTCAGAGGGTGTTGGGGCGGGGTGGGGGTGGGGCGGGGTGGGGTGGGGGTGGGGCGGGGTGGGGTGGGGGTGGGGCGGGACGCGCCAGCCTCTGCGCTGGGAGGAGGGAGGCTGCCCCCTCCCCCGCTGCTGGGTGGGACGTTGCGGGGGAGGGGCTGTGGATCCCTACCCCCGACCCCCTCCCAGGGGCAGGCCGGGGCTCTGGCGCCTCCGAGGCCACGGGACCCTTGGGGGCGGGAAGGAGCGTCTGGGCCGCAGGTGGCGAGAGTAGACGGAGAAACTGGTCGCGGGCCCGATAGGTGAGGCCGCCAAACTTCTGCCCGGGCAGCGCAGGGGCCACGGGGTTGCGGGGGTTAACAAAGCGCTGGTATCCGGGCCCCGTTGCTGGCGCAGGGGTCTGAGAACCTGTGGGTGCGGGATGCGCCTCTCTGGCCTCCGCCTGGCACCGGCGCTGCTTGCTGCCCGCGGGGGGAGGGGAGGGCCTGGCCCAGCGCCAGCCGCTCGCTGCTTGCCGCCCACCGCAGCTCGCCAGCCCCCTATGGGCTGGGGGGAGGTGACCGGACAGCCCTTTGGTCGTCCTGGTCGTGACGGACACTGTATGTGTATATATATATATATATATATATATATATATATATTTTTTTTTTTTTTTTTTTGCAAGGTTTTTACAAGGAAATCAAATTAATTTTAATGGAAGTAATTCCCAGTGGCATTGTCCTCCTTAAAGTCTGCTCCAAGGGCAACAGCTCAAGTTCTAACGGACTCCGAGGCTGAGACCCGCCCTCTGCACACCGTCCTCCCTGTTTCACTCCATTTGCACGGGCAGATCTTGCTGATTTCGGTTGGTTGCGGGACAGTTTTCAGACATCCCCTGAGTTATTTTCTGGAACGCCGCTGTAAGGAGGATGCGCTGAAACGCACTTTATTCTTCCAGGGAGATGAGCAGTGGCTCACGAAGAGAAGTATCTTGAGGCAAAGAATTCTGAAGCTGAAAGAGGCAGACATTTTCCCCCAGGAGAGATCAACCAAGTTATTGCTGATTTAATGAAAGGAATCTACATCTTCACGAACCAGGCAGAAGATGGAGAGCCGTGACCAATGTCACTGACCGTTCTTCCAATAGTCAATGGGAGGTGAGGTGATGTCAGCAGGTAGAAAAGATGGAGGAATGATCACTTGCTAAAAATGGTAGTTATCATTCATTGAGCACTTCTTCTGTCCCAGGCATCATGCTAAGCCTGTGTGTACATACATGAAATCCTCGCAGTGCTAATGAACCAAGTGCACCACCACTGTTTTACAAATGGGGAAATTGAAGAACCGCCCCACCTTTGGTGACAGAAATTTAGTTTCAAGTACAGATCTTTTAAACTCAAGAAACATTTTCCATATGCTACACATTCTGTTCTAGCAAAATAGCTCCGTTTATATTATTGCTTACACCATTAACATACAGATACACCGGTTGAAGTTTTTGCTTAAATAGTTCTTATTTCCACTTGAGCAGGTAGAGAACGGGAGCGTCGTTATTAGTAGCTGCCACGGGAAAAAAGAGAGAACGCACATATAAACGGTAGTAGGGATAATAAAGAGGATGTAGTTGATGATTTTTTTAATCAAGAAAATCTGCAACGGCTCTTTTTCTAATACATTTGAAGATTTATATAAAATGTACAATTTACTAAAAAATGCAAATTACACAAATTGACTCAAAAGAGAATAGACCCCAGGTATTGCTACACTGAGTCAGTGGTAAACAGAACTACTTCCAAAATGTCCCAGAGCCTGACAGTGTGATTGGCAAGTTTTATCAGGCCTCTGCGAATGGGCCATCATCATCTTGCACAAATACAGAGTAGCGAAAGGAAGCCTCTGTGTTCACCTTTGTATTCAAACCTGAAAAGGGTAATATGAGAAAGAAAAACCACAGGCCAATCTGAAATACTAAGGAAAATGAAAAATAGCCTAAATGACACATTGGCAAATCAAATCCAGCAACGCATGAAACAAATGCACACCCAGGCGGTGTACTCAGGACGCAAGGAAAACCTGCTGACTGAACTTATCACGGTGACAAGTCAAAGGAGGAAGATAGAATTGAAAGGCGCGCCGCCCGCCTCTCCGGGCGGTGCGGGAGGAGGAGTCTGGCCGCTGGGCTCTGGGATCCCTCTGCCTCTCCGGGCGGTGCGGGAGGAGGAGTCTGGCCGCTGGGCTCTGGGATCCCTCTGCCTCTCCGGGCGGTGCGGGAGGAGGAGTCTGGCCGCTGGGCTCTGGGATCCCTCCGCGGCCGCCGGCCTCCCCGGAGCGGGTCCGAGTGTCCGGGCCGGCTGCGTGGTGGCCGGCGGCGGGCCGAGGGGTGGGGCCGGGCGGCGACCGACCGCGGGGGAGGTCATGGGAGCGGAAGGCCTCACCGCCTGGCTCTTCCCTCCCTTCCCCCGTGGTCGGCTCCCCGCTTGCCCGCGCTGGGGCCGGGGGTCCATGCGGCCCTTGGGGCCCGGTCGGGGGGGCCGGGGCCTGCGTGGGCCAGCCGCTGGGCCCCATGGGGGGGGCATTGGCTCCCCAGCCCACGGCGGGAGCCCGGCGTGGGCTGCCACCCGCCCGCTGCCCCCCGGACCGGGCCCAGTGCAGCGGCGGCGGCGGCGGAGTGGGGCGCGTGCCCTAGCTCGGGGAGGCCGCCATGCTGCAGTGCACCGGCCCCATGGCCGGGCCTGCTCCGAGCGGATGCCGCTCCTCCAGAGCTGGGCCGCTCCACCGGCCGCACCCCGTTTGCTGGGCCTGTGCCGCCCAGACGCGCTGGAGTCCCAGTCTGCCCGCAGGCCAGCTGCGGGGGCTATGCGGGGGGCCATCCTGCCTTGTGGCGAGTTCGAGCGGCAGCAGCAGGAGCCGGGCAAGGACTGCGCCCTCCATCTTGCCTTGGGTCCTCCATCTTGGGACAGAGCCATGTGCGCCCTCCATCTTGCCTTGGGTCCTCCATTTTGGGACGGTACCATGTGCTTCCTCACGGGAAGAAGCCGCTACTAGCCACACCCAGGATTTCTCTGGACTAACCAATAATAATCAAGGGAAGTGCACGCCATCACTATGACCGACTTGCGCCTGGCCAATCAGCGGGGCCCACAGTCCCCTCTCCTGCCCTCACTCCACCCCCCTTTAAAACCCCCTGTCCCATCAGGTCTCTCTCTCTCTCGGCCACTGGAGCTTACCGTTGCATCGGTGAGTGTGGCAGGGGAGCCAAACCTAGGTTTGAAATGAATGACTCTTTGCTTTTGCATCGGACTGACTGGCTCCCTGGGGGGGGTCTTGGGAACTTTGAATTCTGGGCACAACATTTTGGGGGCTCGTCCGGGATTCCCAGGACCATCGAGGGACCCCCAGTCCGAAGAGTCTGACTGACCGCGCGGTAGGTGTGTTGTTGTTTGTTGTGTGTTCTGTTCGGTGTGAGCTCGTTTCTGGAATCTGTAATTGCTTGAGGGGTCTAGGTGGACGCGCCCGATAAAGACCACAGGCGGGGGGGAGTTGGAAGACGTTCCGCCCCCCCAGGAGGGATGGATATGCCCCTCACCCCAGGAGGGATGGATATGCCCCTCAGAGGGATGGATATGCCCCTCTCGGAAAGCAGGTCGCTCCTGCTAGCTAGTCTGGTATAAGGCCATTGTCTAGCTTTCGGGTTTGGCTTCCATGGAATTGGAAGCCTGTTTTGGTTCTGCTTCCATGGAGTTGGAAGACTGTATTTTCGGGCCCGTTTGTTGTTTGTGTTTGTGTTTGTGTCTTTTTGGTTTTATTTTGTGGACTCACTGGACGGACATTATGGGACAGACTCAAACTACTCTTTTAAGCATTATGGTCGATCATTTCAGAGAGGTAAGGGAAAGAGCCAGGGACCTCAGTGCAGAGGTTCAGAAAGACCGGTGGCAGACTTTTTGTTCCAGGGAGATAGGCACTGTGGTCAGCTGGCCAGCTTAATAAAAGGCTCTTAAATTTAAATTCTGAGTCGGTGGTCTTTCTCGTTAAGCCAACCCATAACATTTGGAGGCCCACAGCGAGATACCCGGCAGGGAGGAGAGGGACCCCTTGTTTAGGGCAGGAGGCTCTCCCCCACTTGTCACTGGGCACTCAGCGAGGTACCCCACACCTGTGGATTACGACTACCAAGGAGGCCTCCAGTCCACCCAAAAACTTTCAAATCGGAAACCGAGCCACCTGGACTCTCGAGAGAGGTAAGGACCGGTCGTTAAACTGGAATTGGGACGTCCCACGGAAGGACCTATACGGAGGGCTGGACTCAGCGGTACTCCTGGTCCTGACCCGCGGCCACGACGGTGGCCAGGGTCCCTGGTTCGTGCGGCTGTAGGCTGCACCGGGTTTGTCTGTCTGGTATTTGTTTGTCTTGGTGTTTATTGTCAAAAAGTTGTCTGCTTTTGTGTACACCCTGCTGCAATGTTTTTTGAAAATTTTCAGGACTTCAGGGAGCAAGCTGCAGGTTCCGGGCAACCTTAGGTTGCATTTGGCTGATTTATTTTGTCTTTGTTCTTTGTTGTCTTTGTCTTTGTCAAATGGGATAGGGTCAGTCATCTTCATCGACCCCCTATCAGTCAGGCCCACTCCGGGTGAGTGGAAGGGGAGCTTGATCACCTCCCGGGAAGCTATAGAGCTCCCTCAGGAATTGGGAAATTGTTAGGAATTGGGTGGATTGTTTAAACTCTGAGTGAATGTCTGGTGAAAGTGTGTGAGTGTGGAGGGAGGGAGCCTGCCCTCTCCTCTCCTTTGTGTGGCTCCACGACTTCGGTTACGGAGTCCGAGTGGGCCCCAACCTGCGGTTCCATGATTCGTCATATGGCATAACGGTAACTCACCCCCATGTGGAGGTGACCAGGTCCAGGGTTTATACGGGTGCACCTTAGCTAAGACGAATCTAAGCTCCCAAGGGACATGGCCAGGCGGGCATCTGAGTGCGGATCTGTGAAAACAGGTCACCCCCTCCCTTGTCTGTCTCTCACCACCGATCATCATGGGGTCGGGAAAAAGTTTGTTTGTGTGGGACTAGCCAAATTACTACAGAGAAGGAGGATTAGATACAGCCCCAGCCTGGGCTGATCTACTAAGAGAGTGTAAATCATTACTGGTCTATGTAAAGTAAAAGCTACTTTGATTTATTCTGCTTTCTGTTGATGCGCTTGGCTGAACGTTTGGGCTGGCCCCTTTAATAGTCTTCAAAGCCTCTTGCAGCTGCGAGAATTATTTTTTTTCTCAGAGTCTTTTGCTCACTGTTAAAGGGAATCAGCCCACTTAGTTAATAAAGATTTCTGTCTATCAGTTGCTCTTACCTGGGTTGTAATTTACTGTATTAAACTGAAGTTCTGGGGTAGATTTAAAAGTTATAATGTTAATGATTTTGATTTACAGCGATTCTGTGAATGGGAGTGGCCCACTTTCCAGGAGGGGTGGCCGGATGCAGGGTCTTTTGATCTGACCACTGCCTACCGGGTCCATTATGTCATATACGGCCGCCCAGGGCATCCTGATCAAATTCCTTATATTCAGGTTTAGATTGACATATTGTCCAAGAAACCCCGGTGGATGAGGGCATGCCTCCCGAGGGGAAAATTGGGACAGAGACAGACAATTCTTTTGGCCGGGCCCCAGAAGGGAAAGGCTCCCCCGGTCCTTCAGGGAGAGAGGGGGAGAACCTGCAGGACCTTGCGACATTCGCCAGTCCTGCTGTTCCTATGTTGCCACTAGGGTAGGCCGGCCCTCTATAGATCTGGGGCCAGACAAGCAGCCCTCTGGGGATGCAAGGCAGATAGAGGCGCTATTCCCCAGCTCCAGACCAGGAGATTGGGTCTACGTCAGAAGGCACCCCCGGGAGACCCTAGAACCACGTTTGGAAGCGTCCCTACACTGTGGTGCTGACGACCCCCACCGCTCTCAAGGTAGACGGCGTCGCGACCTGGATCCATCACACTCACGTCCGGTCAGCGGATCCATCCATGACCCGGAAAGACTTCATCACCAAATGGAGCATTGATCGAGATCAACGCAACCCGCTCAAGCTCAAGCTACGGCGTGCTTGGCCTGCCTGATGCTGGTAACATGACTCGCGATCACTCCTGTCACCAGGAGCCCCCACAATACTGTGTAATACACTTAGATAATGCCTGCATCTTCATGGACAAGGCTCCAAAGAGACAAGGACAATTTATGGGGTCACATGTTTAGTAGCAGAAGATTTGGCTGCCGAAAGCGGCCATGGTGTTTCATTGTATTGATGTGTTATATTAACCTTTGATTCTTTTGCAGGTTTGAGTGTGTGTTGGCTGTCCTGGAAGGGAGCAGTGTGGGGTGACCCCCAAAAGTAAAGGGTGTCTAGCTGCCAAGGGGGCAGGTGCCCAACTGGGCAGGAAAGGGTGCCCATCAGGTTTTGGACTCTGTTGAGAGACAGCTAACAGTTGGCAGCCTGTATACTGCCTTGCAGGCCTGAGTCACCATGCCCATGTCAGGGGTAGTAAAGCTGGAAAAAGCCTGTTTAGAATAGAAGGTCTGGGGCATAGTTATGCATGGGTAGAAGGTTTTATGCCAACAGTTACTGTTTTGTTTTAAATCCATGAAAAGGAATTAGCAAGGAAAGTCAGAAAATCTTAGAGGAGATCAGTATGTTGTTCTCCTTATGTAATTCCTCCGGAATCTGGCGATATGTGAAGGGATTTATTCCCTCCTGGGAGGGCACTTAAGCATTCTGTATTGCCAAAAGGATCCCAATTGTCTACAGCTGTTGTCTGAGCTCTCCGTTCAAGCTGGGTTTATGAAAAGCTGGTACCATGGATCTGTCTCTTGCCCAATGGCGTAAGCTGGGCCCTCTCTGGAGAAGAAACCTGGGTTTCCCAAGAGATGTGATCAATGCCGGGGCCCCGCCAGCAGGCGAGGGGAACCCAAGGCGGGTGCTGGGCGTGGAGGCCACAGGGGGCATGGCTAACAAGGAGACAGAACTGAACCTCACATCACCCTACTTGGCCCAGAGATGGTTGGTAGTCAGAGACGGGTAAGACTCCACAGAGGTGGGGCGACCTAAGACAGACACAGCCGAGGGCCAGTAGGAGAGAACTTGGGGTTCAACAGAGGTGGGGTACAGATCCTCACCCCCCCAATGGTGCAGGGGCTTGAACACTCGCCCCTTCTGAGGAAGGTCTCCTGTCCCCGTGACTGCTTCTTGCTTCCCATGCCCAGCCCAGACCAGGAACCAAATAACAGAAGAGACTTGGTCCAGCTGAAAATGGTGCCCAGAAAAACAGAGGCTTAGTTCAACAGACTCTAAATTTAAACCTAGCCTAACAAACAGGAATGCTTGAGCCTCTTCAAGGCAAATAGTACTAAATCTTGATTTGGTTTTTTGTGATAACCATGGAGGAATTCTAAGAAGAAAGATCCTATTTCAATAGAAGTTATTAAATCTAAAATGGTTTCTTTCACTTCCACTGGACCATTTGTTAACCTTATAGGGATAGTTCAGTTGATAGTTTTGGTGGAATAGAATTGCAGTCCGTCTCATGATTGAGCCAGAAGTTCCAAGACAAGGGGGGAATGAAAGGCGCGCCGCCCGCCTCTCCGGGCGGTGCGGGAGGAGGAGTCTGGCCGCTGGGCTCTGGGATCCCTCCGCGGCCGCCGGCCTCCCCGGAGCGGGTCCGAGTGTCCGGACCGGCTGCGTGGTGGCCGGCGGCGGGCCGAGGGGTGGGGCCGGGCGGCGACCGACCGCGGGGGAGGTCATGGGAGCGGAAGGCCTCACCGCCTGGCTCTTCCCTCCCTTCCCCCGTGGTCGGCTCCCCGCTTGCCCGCGCTGGGGCCGGGGGTCCATGCGGCCCTTGGGGCCCGGTCGGGGGGGCCGGGGCCTGCGTGGGCCAGCCGCTGGGCCCCATGGGGGGGGCATTGGCTCCCCCGCCCGCGGCCCCCCCCCCCCCCCCCCCGGACCGGGCCCAGTGCAGCAGCGGCGGCAGCGCAGTGGCGCGCGTGCCCTAGCTCGGGGAGGCCGCCATGCTGCAGTGCACCGGCCCCATGGCCGGGCCTGCTCCGAGCGGATGCCGCTCCTCCAGAGCTGGGCCGCTCCACCGGCCGCACCCCGTTTGCTGGGCCTGTGCCGCCCAGACGCGCTGGAGTCCCAGTCTGCCCGCAGGCCAGCTGCGGGGGCTATGCGGGGGGCCATCCTGCCTTGTGGCGAGTTCGAGCGGCAGCAGCAGGAGCCGGGCAAGGACTGCGCCCTCCATCTTGCCTTGGGTCCTCCATCTTGGGACAGAGCCATGTGCGCCCTCCATCTTGCCTTGGGTCCTCCATTTTGGGACGGTACCATGTGCTTCCTCACGGGAAGAAGCCGCTACTAGCCACACCCAGGATTTCTCTGGACTAACCAATAATAATCAAGGGAAGTGCACGCCATCACTATGACCGACTTGCGCCTGGCCAATCAGCGGGGCCCACAGTCCCCTCTCCTGCCCTCACTCCACCCCCCTTTAAAACCCCCTGTCCCATCAGGTCTCTCTCTCTCTCTCGGCCACTGGAGCTTACCGTTGCATCGGTGAGTGTGGCAGGGGAGCCAAACCTAGGTTTGAAATGAATGACTCTTTGCTTTTGCATCGGACTGACTGGCTCCCTGGGGGGGTCTTGGGAACTTTGAATTCTGGGCACAACAGAATGACCCCAAGTAACGGGTACAATTCAACAGCCACTCGCACACCAGCACAGAGGGCTTTCTCTCACCAAAATCAGTGGCGTCTGCCCCACCCAGGACGGCTCAGGGGGCCGCCTTCCAGGTCAGGAACAACATGTTTGCGTCACGGAGAAGGGCGTTGGGCAGACACCCGGCTCCTGGGCCCCAGGGAGAGGGCTGCTCTGCGGCTCCTGGGCCCCAGGGAGAGGGCTGCTCTGCGGCTCCTGGGCCCCAGGGAGAGGGCTGCTCTGCGGCTCCTGGGCCCCAGGGAGAGGGCTGCTCTGCGGCTCCTGGGCCCCAGGGAGAGGGCTGCTCTGCGGCCACGCTCCCGCAGCTCTGGCGGCCGGAGCGCGCGCCCCTGGCGCGTCTGGGTGTCTGCGTGGCTGCAGACTCTGCATGAGCAGCAAACCTGGATCTCTCTTTGCTCCTCCTCCCACCCTCCCTCCCTCGAGTCCTTCTTCACCGAGGCTGAAAGCGGAAGCAGCAGGGTTAGGATTTGAAGTGTCCATCAATGTAAGTCATCAGACATTCTGCTCTGTATTTTGTCTCAGCAGCTTCCCGGGCCTCAGTGCACAGGCGGGCTCTGTGGGACCTGGGTGTTTTGGGGGCCTCCCCGAGCTCTCCCTCCTGTCCGCGCTCCCTGCGCCCGAAGCCACAGCAGGAGGACCTGCGGCTGGCCCGCTGTCTCAGGTTGACTCCCTTCTCTCTCTGTCTTCTTAGTCGCTTCGGCATCTGAGACCAAAGCATCCTCTTGGACTAAAGCTGTTCGTGCCAACCCACGGACTCCTGGGGCGGGGCGCCTGCAGACCTGCCTTGTGCCAGCAGAAGGGAACCCGCACTTGTCCGCGTGGCCAGCTGGTGTCCGGCGCCACGATCTCGGGAGGAGGGCAAAGCTCATTCCAGCGGCTGTTTCCATTGCAAAGGAGCCTCTAGGCCAGGGGTGGGCAACCCCTGGCATGCGTGCCAAACATGGCACGCCAGTAACTTTTGCTGGCACGAGAAACCCTCTCTTATAATCTTCCATTTACAATTTTTTTCTTTTTCTTTTTTTTTTTTTTTAAATATATTTTATTGATTTTTTACAGAGAGGAAGGGAGAGAGATAGAGAGTTAGAAACATCGATGAGGGAGAAACATCGATCAGCTGCCTCCAGCACATCTCCTACTGGGATGTGCCCGCAACCCAGGTACATGCCCTTGACCGGAATCGAACCTGGGACCTTTTAGTCCGCAGGCCGACGCTCTATCCACTGAGCCAAACCGGTTTTGGCAACAATTTTTTTCTTAATATAAACTTTTTTATTTTTCAGATAAATTCAGTGTAGGTGCATCTTAGATAAATAATTTTACATAACAAGTTATCTTAAAGACCATAGACATGGATTGACGAGAGAGGGGAAGAGCAATTTCTATGCCTCTGCCTTAACTCTCCCTGCCTTCCTAGATCCGACCAGTGTTTTGGTTTCATCCACATACGCTTGTGAACCTTTGTTCTCAGTGATGAATTTTGTTAAGTCTCATAACAGGAGTAGCCTGACGGATGAAAGTAGTAGCGCGTGCATATCTCTGAAGGTCACGAAATATAAACCTGATGTAAATAAAATCTCTGCCATCAGTGATGCAGCAGCAAAAGTCCCACTGATAATATAAAACAGAGTCATAAAGTTTTCTGTTGACTATCACTGTACATGTATACACTAAAAAATAAATGTATTTTTCATCATCATATACTGTGTTTTTGTCTCTCGAATGAATTTTATTATTTCTTCAAGGTTCTTTACATACGTACACCTTAAGAGATATCAAGTAGGCGAAACATGTTCTCAAAAAATTAGGGTTGGCATGCAGAAGAATTTTGAGTCAGAGATTTTGCTGGTTTTGGCACGCACTCACAAAAAGGTTGCTCCCCCCCCCCCCCCGCTCTAGGCTCTGCAGCCTGGGAAACCCTCATGCCAAGTACTGGAGGAGGCGGAGGCACCTTTCCCCCAGCTGGGTGCTGTCTCCCAGTCTCACTCAGCACCTGCTGGCGGCTGCACGGTGCGAGGGTCCGACTGCCTCAGGGGCGGGAGCTGAGCTCTCTGACGGCCAGGCTCGCCAGGAGGCCACTTCCGCTCACTGCTTCTAATTTGAAGAGAGACCACGAGGAATGCCCTGAAATGCTCAATCATGGAAGAAAGCACCACGGCAGCACTTAATCCCCAGCACCAGACGCAGGTCCTGCAAAGAGCTGGGGGTTAAAGGACCACCAGCATTGCTTCTCTCTCCAGGCCAGTGCTCCCATTCCTGCTCACAGCTCCCAAAGAAACAGAGGACGAGTTTCTGTTGGAAAGAAATACTCAAAAATTAAAATTGGTGAAATTAAGAATAATCAGGTTTTCTAATCAAATCTAAATACTAACAGATATATAAGAACTGAAAATTTGACAAGCATCATGGAAAACTGTAACTTTAGAACATTTTCATTTCAAGGAAAAATGAATGCATAAACAGACATGCTACAGACAAAACAATGTTCTTCTCCTCATGCCCAACCCAGAGACAGCCCGGCTGCTGGTGCTCATGTGAGATTCAAACAGACGCCCGGCGCTCAGCAGCCCGCCGCTGGCTGTGCCCAGGAAACAAACGGGATTTTATAACGCTCTCTGCGCATCATAATTGAACCCTTATTCTCAATTCCATAATTGTTTTTACACAACCAATGCAATATTATTTTCCTTCTAATATATACCAGACATCTTTCCCCCGCTTTAGTCCTGCACAATAAGCCTTAAATGAAACAGAAACATTATCCCCGTCACATGCCGTCTTTGTTGGTAGAGTCTACAGCAACCTTGAAGTCTGGTGGTGACGGAACAACCTTAGTGTGAGTGCTGTAACATATGTGCAGCTAGACACGAAACTATGCCATAGCAGTGAACATATTACCTTCTAGAACCTAGGTACAATGTTCACTGTTTGAGACTAAAGGGAAAGACTACTGAGGCTACACATCTTGAAGTGACCTCTGTACAGTGCGGCCCTCAAGGACACGATGTGAAGAACTGAGTGAGGTCTGCGGTCACCCCCCGCCCGCTGCTCAATCTCAGTAACAGACGGACAGACAGACATGAGGAGCCTTCTGGGGTGACCAGGAGGAGCGCACAGCACAGTGAAATGAAGTGGGTAACTCCAACCCACTGCCAATTTACAGGAAGTCAGGCGCAGAGGGGCATGCTACGCTCCATGGAGAGGCGATCAGCCAAATCCAGAATGTTCTGAAGTCGACTGGACAAAAAAAAAAATTTTTTTCCAACAAATAAAGGAAAGAGGAAGGGGAACTGTTTATTGAGAAAGATTTAAGAGGCCTTTTACTGGCGTCTGCGTGCTGTTTGCCTCCAAATCCCATGGTCTTTCTATGCTGCCTGCTGTCTGACCAGGCGGGGCTGGAGGGGCTGGGGTGGGGAGGCCTGGGGGCGCCAGGCTCACAGTGGAGGTGCTGGTTGCCCGTCCCACCACTAGGTGGGGCTGCTGGCCCGGTCGTCTCAGGCGGAGCTGGGGAAGCTGTCATCCACCTGGGTCGCCCTCCAGGTCCATGACTCCTGGGGGCGGACCGCTCCAGCTGTGCGCCGAGGGCGCGCTGCACCCAGGAGCGCCCTGGCTGGCGTGGCTCCGTTGGTTGGATGTGGTCCGTGCGCTACAGGTTGCTGCGTGGATTCCGGTCAAGGTCACCTGCTCTGTTTGCAAGCCCTATCCCCCGTAGGGAGCGTGTGGGAGGCAGCCGATGGATGTTACACTATCACACGATGGTTCTCTCTCTCCTCCCCAATCTCTCTCTCAAAATCAATAAAATATTAAAAAGGCAGTGCAGCCCGGGACCCCTGTCAGGACGGCATTTACATTTCTCAGGAGGTGCCACTGGGGCGGGAGGGGGGGGGGAGGGGCAAGGAGATGCTAGGGGACCACCCTAAACCCAACTTCTCCTGGCAGGAGGTTGACAGAGGCAATC
Source organism: Myotis myotis (assembly GCF_014108235.1). Taxonomy (NCBI): domain Eukaryota; kingdom Metazoa; phylum Chordata; class Mammalia; order Chiroptera; family Vespertilionidae; genus Myotis; species Myotis myotis. The sequence continues at coordinate 92,851,150 of NW_023416390.1, read as the reverse complement.
CTGGGCTGTGGGATTCACTTCCAGATCTTTTCCCTGCAATTTTAATTTTGAAGAGTTTCAAGCTTATAGACACATTGAAAGTTTGGTACAATGAACAATACTCACTTCTTCCTCACCTATAGCCACAGCGGGGTAACACTTGCTTGGCTATTTCTCAGTGTGCTTGGGCGTGTACATGTGTGTGCACGAGTGTGTGTGCGTGCGTGTGCGTGCACGTGTGCATGTGCGTGTGTGTGATGTGGAAATCAGTTGCAGACACCATGGTGCTCTCCCCCGAGCCCTTCACAGCATCTCCGAAGCACCAAGGACATTCTCCCCTGGTGATGGGATTTCAGGGACGGAGAGATGACGCCCACTTGCTCCTGGGATAGCAGACCTCCCTCTTTCGATGTCTGGGGTGAAGTTAATGAGTAATCCCCGTGCCAAAGTGAGATGTGGGGGCCTGGCCTGCCACGGAGGAGCCATTCTCTGATGAGTGAGGCTTGGGAGCCTGCCACCAGGAGCGATTCTCTGATGGTTTCAGGGGCTATGAAACTCTTCACATGATGAGGCCTAAATAACTAGCTGACATGGACTATAGGCCTTGAGCTCGTTACACAGGTGAACCAGGATTCACACAAATTCACGTCCTTCACTGGGGGCTCTTACGCTTTGGCCTCAGCATCCTCAGCTGCTTCAGAGTGTATCCTCTGCCATCATCACCTCCGCCACCCACCACCTGTGCCACCCCTCCCCTGTGCCACCCCTCCCCTGTGCCATCCCTCCCCTCTGCCATCCGCCACCTGTGCCATCCGTTACCTGTGCCACCCCTCCCCTGTGCCATCCCTCCCCTGTGCCATCCCTCCCCTGTGCCACCCCTCCCCTGTGCCATCCGTTACCTGTGCCATCCCTCCCTGTGCCATCCCTCCCCTGTGCCACCCCTCCCCTGTGCCATCCCTCCCCTGTGCCACCCCTCCCCTGTGCCAGGGCACAGACGCTGCGGGTCTGAGGACGTCCGCCTTCTGCGCCTGTGCGCGCAGCAAAGGGCTCACTCCCGGGCGCGGGCTCCAGTGGGGAAGCCGGCGGCTGTTTCCGATGGGCTCCTCTGAGCGTCAGTGACAGCTCGCCGCTTCCAGCAACCGGAGCAGAGAGCAGGCGCGTGGATCAAACACCTGCCTCCTTCCTCGGCTTCCCCCCCCCCCCCCCCCCCCCGCTTCCCCGCTTCCCCGCAGTGAGAGAGAGAGAGAGAGAGAGAGAGAGAGAGAGAGAGAGAGAGAGAGAGAATGCCGCCCCCTGTGGCCGCGCAGCACCCACCCGCACCCCACATTTCCCTCCTCAGAGCCGCTCCCACCTCTAACCCGGCAGCGCCCGCCTGGCCACAGCCGCTGCTGGGTGTGGTCATGAACGGCTGAGCAGCCAGCGGCACCATGCTGGGCACAAGGTTGGCACCACAGGCAGCCCTCCATGGACAGGGTCGTCGCGGGGCTCTGCTAGTGGCGGGCGTCGCTGGCGAAGGCTGCGGGGTGCAGGGTGCGGGTGCGTTACGGCTGCAGCTCTCCAGGCTGCGGGCTGCGGGCTGCGGGTGCGTTACGGCTGCAGCTCTCCAGGCTGCGGGGTGCGGGTGCGGGTGCGTTACGGCTGCAGCTCTCCAGGCTGCGGGCTGCGGGCTGCGGGTGCGTTACGGCTGCAGCTCTCCAGGCTGCGGGGTGCAGGGTGCGGGTGCGTTACGGCTGCAGCTCTCCAGGCTGCGGGGTGCGGGTGCGTTACGGCTGCAGCTCTCCAGGCTGCGGGGTGCAGGGTGCGGGTGCGTTACGGCTGCAGCTCTCCAGGCTGCGGGGTGCAGGGTGCGGGTGCGTTACGGCTGCAGCTCTCCAGGCTGCGGGGTGCGGGTGCGTTACGGCTGCAGCTCTCCAGGCTGCGGGGTGCGGGTGCGTTACGGCTGCAGCTCTCCAGGTTGCGGGGTGCAGGGTGCGGGTGCGTTACGGCTGCAGCTCTCCAGGCTGCGGGGTGCAGGGTGCGGGTGCGTTACGGCTGCAGCTCTCCAGGCTGCGGGGTGCGGGTGCGTTAAGGCTGCAGCTCTCCAGCTCGGGGCAGGTGCCTGCGCAGCCATCAGTTACCGAGGACCAAGGAGCTTTGTTCAGGTGGCTTATATCTGTGAATATATTTCCTCTTTGAAACTGAGAGTGATCAGTTTCAAATTTTAAATATTTATTTATTAATTCACGAAAAAGAAAGCCATTGCGTACAAGCGCTAAGTGATACGTTTATAATGATATGAAAAACAGCTACGCGTCAAAAACAAGCGAAGAAGAGTGGCACTGTCTGACGCCTGCCCGCCTCTCAGTGCCCGCGCCCGGGCGGCGGCGGCCTGCCCCGTCCTGGGGGGTGGGGGTGGGGCGTGGGTCTCCCCCTGGCTGCGGCCTCCACTGGCCGCGGAGACGCTGGGACGCAGCTTCCTCACTGCGGGCACTTCCCGTCCCACAGCGTCAGAGATCAAATCCCACAGCTGCCGCCCAGCTACTCAGGAAAGGGGTCAAACACCCACCGGGTCCAGCTCCAGGTGCAGATGCAAGCTCGCAGCTTGCTCATTTCCCCGGGCGCTGGGATGGATTCCTGGCAGCAGCGCCGCCATCGCTTCTGGGGGATGACAGCTCACTGTTTCCTAAGGAACCCGCCACATGCCTGTGGGACACCCACTGTCCGCCAGTCCTCTCAACGCAAGCCCAGCCCCTTCTCTCCAGGAAGCGGGTGCGGCTGGCTCCCAGAGGAGCCCCAGGCATCCCCGAGGCGCCTCCCCGCGCTGGTGAGCGAGGGTGCTCCCCGCCAGCCGCCCTGTAACACGCCTCGTCCTTTGCTGCCTCATTAAGGAAAATCTTAGCGGAATTGCGCTTTCTAAGAAATGTGAGCGTGTGTTCTGCGGACACAGCCACCACTCCTGCAGTGGGAGCCGCTGCCTGCGCGGTTCAAAGGCCCAGTGAGCACTGACTGTGCGTCACCCGTGCGAAGGCCAGTGAGATGCAAGAGGCAGACACCATTTTAGCGCTATTTTAGAAACTCGGCCGCATGGGCTTCCAGAGGGTCTTGTGAGTTCCCCACCGGCCGGGCCAGACTCCGAAAGCCTGGAGGGAGGCATGTGGAGCCGCCGTGTTCTCGGTCTCCTTTGAGCATGGCCCCCAAGTCCCAGGGGCTCGGTACCCAGCACTTCCTAAGGGCCCGCTGGCTGGACGGGTGGCATCTCTGGGACACAGGTTTAGGGAACAGATTGGGGTCAAGGCACCTCTCACTGGGAGGTTAATCCAAAGCCTGGGCCCTTCCCAGAGCCTGAGTGGTCAGGGCGGGGTGCAGGCCTTGTAAGGTTGGAACACTTACCATGTGTTTCAGCCTCCACGGGGAGCTCAGAGCAGGGCGGTCAGGCCAGGAGCAGCGAGGCCGCTCCCAGGGCCTGAGCCATGGCCTCGCTCCCCCTCTTTGGCTGCTGCTTAAAATGACCAAGATGGGGGGCCTTGACCTGGACTGCAGGCTGGGCACGTTGCTGGGTGGGCCCAGGACCCTCCTGTAGAATGAGCGCGAAGGGCAAAGGGGAGGTGGGCTCCCAGGGCCCGGGCGGGGTCTGGGCGTGCTGACACCTCTGGGTGCCGAGGGAATCCCAGGGACTCCTGAACTAGGGAGGGAGCCGGCTGGGCAGGTTCACCCCGCAGCTCCCCCCTCCCCCACCTTCCCCCAGGGGCTGCTGCTCTTCTTACCTGAGAGAAGTCCTCCAGCCCCCAGGGCTTTGACCCCAGGGGACTCTTAGCAAGCCACCACCATGGGGGGGGGGGGTGTGACTCTAACTCTGGGCCAGCTTTACCTGGGCCGCTGTCGCCAGGCCCCACTGCTCTGTCAAGGCACTGGCTTAAGGCTGGAGCCCTGCAGGCTCCACCTCCACCCAGGGAGCCTCTCTCTGGGGGAGGGTGTCGCCGGAGGACTGGGCTGTTCTGGTCCTGGCAGCTCTTCTTATTTCTTTATTGCAAGTGTCCCCTGTCCTTCGGAGGGCCTGGGGCTGCTGGTCTAAAAAGCTCCCCAAGTGACACTAATGTGTGCCCCAGGGAGAACCTGGTTGCATTGTCTGTACCTTAATATTGACTCTTCAGTAGGAACACTAGGGATGCTACTTTCAGATCCAGGTGGATAGTAGTGATACATACCCCACATGTGGTCATGAAACTTTATTTCAAAGCATTTCGCTAATGTTAAGCCAAATAAGCCAGTCAGAGAAAGGCAAGAACATGATCTCACTTACATGTGGAATCTAATGAACAAAATAAACTGACAAACAAAATAGATCCAGAGACATGGATGCATGGAACAGACGGACAGGTCTCAGAGGAAAGGGAGGAGGGAAAAGGTTAACCAAAGAACTTATGTGCATAACCCGTGGACACAGACAGTAGTGTGGTGAAGGCCTGGACGGGGGGGGGGGGGGGGGGGGGGGGGGGGGGGGTGGGGCGGGAGAGGGGAGGAGGGGGTCAATGGGGGAATGAAAAGGGGGACGCCTGTAACACTTTCAACAATAAAGATAATAAGCCATAACTGTTTTTAATTAAAAAATGATTTTAGAGAGGGAGAAAAGGAGAGAGAGAGAGAGAGAGAGAGAGAGAGAGAGAGAGAGAGAGAGAGAAGAGAAGAGAAGAGAAGAGAGGAGAGAGGAGAGAGAGAGAGAGAGAAACATTGATCAGTTGCCTCCTGACTGGGGATTGAATTTGCAACCTGGGCATGTGCCCTGACCAGGAATCAAGCCTGCGACCTACTAGTGCACAGGACGATGCTCCAGCCACCGAGCCACAGAGCTAGGGCAGCAGGAACTGTTCTCTGGGTTGTATTTATCTTCCTGCGATAATTCTAAAGAGGCATTTGAAAGCTTAAAGACCAAGTTTCAAGAGGAAGGAACACTTCCAAGCTCTTTTTGCAAGGCCATCATTATTCTAATTCTACAGCAAGATAAAGACACTAAAAGGAAGAGAATTATAGGCCAATATACTTGATGAACATAGATGCTAAAATCCTCAACAAAATATTAGCAAACTGAATGTAGCAATATATTAAAAAGATCATACAACATGACCAAGTGAGATTTACTCCATGGATGCAAGATTAGTACAATATTCACCAATTAAAAAATGTGATACATCACATAAACAAAATGAAAGATAAAAATCACATGATCATATCAATAGATGCAGGAAAATCATTTGATAAAATTCAGTACCCACTTATGATAAAGCTCCCAGCGAAGTGGGAATAGAGGGAGCATACCTCAACATGCTAAAGGCCACAGATGACAAACCCACAGCCAACACCAGACTCCATGGGCAACAGCTACAAGTGTGTCCCTTAAGATCAGGAAATAGACTGGGATGCCAGTTTTCACCACTCTTTTATTTTTTAAGCATCTTTTTGTAAACCTTTATTTTTATTGTTGACACTATTACAGATGTCACCAAATTTCTCCCCTTTGCCCACTCCCCCTCGGTTCCCCACCCCTCCCCCTTTTCCTCCGGCCATCACCACCCTGTTGTCTATGTCTTTGGGCTATGCGTGTATGTCGCTTGGCTAATCTCGTCACCTTCTTCCATCCAGTCCCCCCATCTCCTATGACAGCTGTCAGTCTGTTCCATGTATCCACGCCTCTGTTTCTGTTTTATTCGTCAGTTTATTTTGTTCATTAGATTCCACATATAAGTGAGAACTTATAGTATTTGTCTTTTTCTGACTGGCTTATTTAATTTAGCATAATACTCTCCAAGTCCATTCATACTATCACAAAAGGTAAGATTTCCTTCTTTTTTATGGCCGTGTAGTATTCCATTGTGTAAATGTACCACAGCATTTAAAAAAAATATATTTTATTGATCTTTTTTACAGAGAGGAAGGGAGAGGGATAGAGAGTTAGAAACATCCATGAGAGAGAAACATCGATCAGCTGCCTTCTGCACACCCCCAACTGGGGATGTGCCTGCAACCAAGGTACATGCCCTTGACTGGAATCGAACCTGGGACCCTTCACTCCGCAGGCCGACACTCTATCCACTGAGCCAAACCGGTTAAGGCACCACAGCACTTTTATCCACTTGTCTACTGACGGACACTTGGACTGTTTCCAGATCTTGGCTATTGTAAATAAAGCTGCAATAAACATATATTCTTTCAAATTGGTGTTTAAAATTCTCAGGATATATTCCCAGAAGTGGGATCGCTGGGTCAAAAGGCAATTCCTTTTTTTATTTTTTTGAGGAAACTCCATACTGTTTTTCGCAGTGGCCGCCCCAGTCTGCATTCCCACCAGCAGTGCACGAGGGTTCCCTTTCCTCCACATCCTCCCCAGCACTTGTCATTTGTTGATTCATTGATGGCAGCCACCTGTGAGGTGGTGTCTCATTGTGGTTTTAATTTGCATCTCTCTGATGATTAGTGACTGAGAATTTTTCATGTCTATTGGCTAACTGTATGTCCTCTTTGGAGAAGGGTCCATTTAGGACCTAAATTTTAGGTCCTTTGCCCATTTTTTCTTTGTGTGTTTTTTGTTTGTTTGTTTGTTTGTCAAATTTCTTCTCTCTTCTGAGTTTTATTTTTATTTTATTTATTTATTTATTTATTTATTGAGTTTAGAGAGAGGAATAGAGGGAGAGGGAAACATTGATTTGTTGTTCCACTTATTTATGCATTCATTGGTTGATTCTTGTATATGCCCTGGTGGGATCGAACCCACAACCTTGGGGTATCAGGACAATGCTCTAGTCTAGCCAACTGAGAATTCTACCAGGCCAAGTGTTTTTTTTAATCCTCACTTGGGGGTATGTTTTTATCAATTTTAGAGAGAGAAGGAAGGAGAGAGAGAGAGAGAGAGAGAGAGAGAGAGAGAGATCAATTGGTTGCCTCCTATATGTTCCCAGATTGGGGATTGAACCTGCAACCTACATATGTGCCCTGACCAGGAATCAAACCTATAACCTTTGGTGTACAGGACAATGCTCCAACCAACTGAGCCACCAACCAGGGCCCTTTGCCCATTTGTTAATTGGATTGTTTGTTTGTTTTCCTGGTGTTAAGTTCATGTATTTTGGTGATTAACCCCTTATCGAATGTATCATTGGCAAATATGTCCTCCCATGCAGTGGGCTCCCTTTTCTTTTTGTTTATGGTTTCTTTTGCTGTGCAGAAGCTTTTAATTTGATGTAATCACATTTTAAAAAATTTTCTGTGTTTTCCTCACCCTTGGAAACATATTGGCAAAAATATTGCTACAAGAGAAGTCTGAGATTTTACTGCCTATTGTTTTCTTCAAGAATTTTTATAGTTTCTTGACTTACATTTAAGTCTTTTACCCATTTTGAGTTTATTCTTGTGTGTGGCATAAGTTGGTGGTCTAGTTTCATTTTTTTTACATGTGTCTGTCCAATTTTCCCAGCACCATTTATTGAAGAGACTGTCTTGACTCCATTGTATGCTCTTGCCTCCTTTGTCAAATATTAATTGACTGTATAGGTTTGCACTGATCCCTGGGCTGTCTGTTTTGTCCTATTGCTCTATAATGTTTGTTCTTATGTCAGGACCAGTCTGTTTTGATTACAATGGCCTCGTAGTATAGTTTGATATCAAGTATTGTGATTCCTCCATCTTTGTTCTTTTCTCAATCTTTTCTCAAGATTGCTGAGGCTATTTGGGGTCTTTTTGGTTCCATATACATTTTTGGAATATTTGTTATAGATCTGTGAAATAGGCCATTGGTATTTTTAAATTTATTTTTCTTTTGTAATGTTAATTTGTTTATGTTGACAGTATTACAGATGTCCCCAGACACTGGTATTTTAATAGGAATTATGCTGAGTCTATAGATTGCTTTGAATAATATGGAATTTTAAGGATGTTAACGCTTCCAATCCATGAATGCCGTATATGCCTTCACTTACTTGTATCTTCCTCAATTTCTTCAGTGTCCGAGAGTTTTCTGAGTACAGGTCTTTCACCTCTTTGGTTAAATGTATTTATTCCTAGGTACCTTATTTTTTGTTACAATAGTAAATGGGATTGTTTCTTAGTTTCTTTTTTAATAGTTCATTATTGGTGTATAAAAATGCCATTGATTTCTGAATATTAATTTTGTAATCTGCTACTTTGCCAAATTTATGTATTAGACGCAGTATCATTTTGGTGGAGCCTAGGGTTTTCTATGGACCATATCATGTCATCTGCAAATAATGACAGTTTTACTTCCTCCTTTCCTATTTGGAGGCCTTTTATTTATGTTTCCTGTCTTTTGCTGTGGCCAGTGCTATGTTGGATAAGAGCGGTGAAAGTGGACATTCCTGTTCTGTTTTTGATCTTCGGGAAAATGCTTTTAGATTTTGCCCATTGAGTGTGATGTTGGCTGTAGGTTTGTCATATATGGCTTATATTACACTGAGATGGGACCCCTCTATTTCTACTTTGCGGAGAGTTTTTATCATAAATGGGTGCTGGTTTTTCTCAAATGCGTTTTCTGCATCTATTGATATGACCACATGGCTTTTATCCTCCATTCTGTGCATGTGGTGTGTCATGTTTATTGACTTGCAGATAGTGTGCCAATCTTACGTCCCCAGAATAAGTCTCACTTGGACATGGTGTGTAATTTTTACAAAAATGTAATGCTGGAGCCAGTTTGCTAATATTTTGTTGAAGATTTTGCATTTATGTTCATCAGGGATATTGCCCTATGATTTTCTTTCTTTTAGAGTCTTTATCTGGTTTTGGAATTAGGGTAATGTTGTCTCATACAATGAGCTTGGGAGTCTTCCCTCCTCTTGCATTTTTTTTTTTTTTTTGGAATAGTTTTAGAAAGATAAGTATTAGTTCTTTGAATGTTTGGTAAATTCTCCTTGAAGCCATGTTGTCCAGGGCTTTTATTTATCAGATTTTTTAAATTACTGCTTCGATTTCACTCATTGTATTCTGTCTATTCAGGCTCTCTGATTTTCCTCATTCGGTTTCGGAGGATTATGTATTTCTAGAAATTTATCCATTTCACCCAGTTTGTCCAATTTGTTGGCATATATTTTTTATAGTATTTTGTTAAAATACTTTGTATTTCTGTAGTGTCCGTTGTTATTTCTCCTCTTACATTTCTGATGTATTTATTTGTGTCCTCTCTGTTTGTTCCTTGATGAGTCTGGTTAAAGATTAGTCAATCTTTTTAATTTTTTTTTTAAAGAAACATCTCTTAGATTTATTGATCTTTTGTTGTTTTTTTTTTTAGACTTTATTTTGTTAATTTCTGCCCTGATCTTTATTATTTCCTTCCTTCTGTTCACTTGGGCTTTGTCTGATGTTTCTTTCCAGTTCCTTTAAATGTAAAGTTAGATTTTGTTGTTGTTGATATTAAGAATTTCCCCATTTCCTCCCCTTTGCCTTTCTACCCTCAGCCCCAACCATCCCTCCCCTGGCCATCACCACTGTGCTGTCTATGTCCCTGGACTATGCATATATGTTCTTTGGCTACCCTCTTCACTGTCTTTTATCCAGCCGCCCTCACCATCCTACCCTCTGACCTCTGTCAGTCTGTTCCATGTATCCATACCTCTATTTTGTTCATCAGTTTATTTTTTCCTTAGATTCCACCAATAAGTGAGATCATATGATATTTGTCTTTCTCTGACTGCTTTATTTCACTTAGCATAATAATCTCCAGGTCCACCCATACTATCCCAAAGGGTAAGAGTTTTTTCTTTTTTACAACCAAGTAGTATTCCTTTGAGTAAATGTACCACAGCTTTTTTATCCACTCATCTACAAAAACATATTAGCACCAATAAACAAGTTCAGCAAGGTTGGAGGACACAAGCTTAACATACAAAAATCAGTTGTATTCCTTTTATTATTATTATTATTATTATTATTATTATTATTACTTAAAGTATTACAACGAGTATTACATATGTCTCCTTTTTTCCCCCCGCCCTTGACAATCCCCTGGCCTCCCCTACCCCCCAGTGTCTTATGTCCATTGGTTATGCTTATATGCATGCATACAAGTCCTTCGGTTGATCTCTTACCCACCCCCCTCCTGCCCTCCCATCCTCCCCGGCCTTCCTGCTGTAGTTTGACAGTCTGTTCGAGGCAGCTTTGCCTCTGTTCATAAGTTTATAATGGTCTTTATTATCCAGAAATGAGTGAGATCATGTGGTATTTTTCCTTCATTGACTGGTGAGATAGAAACATCAATGATGAGAGAGAATCATTGATCGACTGCCTCTTGCACACCCCCTGCTGGGGACTGAGCTCACAAACGGCCTGTGTCCTGACTGGGAATTGAACTGTGACCTCCTGGTTCATAGGTTGACACTCAACCACTGAACCACACTGGCCAGGCCAGTTGTATTTCTTTTTTTAAAAAATTTTTTATTGAATTGTTTTAGAGAGAGAGGATAGGAGAGGGAGAAAGAGAATCAAACTAACACCTCTGTGGTGCTGGGACAATGCCCAGCCACTGAGCCCCACTGGCCAGGGCAGAGTCAGCTGAGTTTTTATACATTAGGGATGAAAAATATAAAAATTAAATAAACAAATAATTCACTTACAATAGCATTAAGAAGAATAAAATACTCTGGAATAAACTTAAATGATGTACACGACTGCATATGAAAACACAAAAAATCTCATTGGAGGAAATTAAAGAAAATTTAAATAAATGGGAAGATATTCCATGTTCATGAATTGGAAGACTTACTATTGTTAAGATGGCAATAGACCCCAAATAGATTTACAAATTCAATGCAATCCTTATCAGGACCTGAGTTGGCTTTTTTTGTAGAAATTAACTAGCTAATTCTAAAATTCATATGGAAGCCCAGAATAGCCAGAACATTCCTTCAAAGAAGAATTGAAATAGATGTAAATCTGAAAATGTCTCACATTTATGGTCAATTAATTATTGATAATGGTGTCAAACCAATTAAATAGGCAAAAACAATTCCTTTCCATAAATGGTGCTGGGACAACTGGATATCCACATGCAAAAAAAAAAGAAGTTGAACCCTTACCTCATACCGCATATAAAAATGAACTCAAAATGGATTAATAACCGAATGTAAGAGCTAAAGCTCTTTATAACTTTACTAGTGGCCGTTGCACAAAGATTCGCGCAATAGGCCTCCCTTCCCCTGGCTGCCGGCACTGGTTTTCCTCTGGCACCCAGGACCCAGGCCTTTGGTCCCACCACAGCAGCAAGACTTGGCTTTTCCGCTCTGGCTGCCCCCAGACCCTCCCCCTTTCTTCCCCCCAGCTCCTCCAGCGAGACCAGAGCGGACTGGAAGTCTGGGTTGCCCCTGGCGACCCAGGCCCTCAGCCACTCCTTGAGTGGAGTCCAGGGCCAGTGGGAAGCTTGGCTTCCTCCATTGCCGGGAGCAACCCAAGCCTCCTGCTCGCTCCATCTCTGTGGCTGCCGCCATCTTCATTGTCTTCAGTCTTCGCTCAGCGCCTGCATATGCAAATTAACCACCATCTTTGTTGGGTTAATTTGCATAGTTGCTCTGATTGGCTGGTGGGTGTAGCGGAGTGGTGGAGTGACGGAGTGATGGTTAATTTGCATGTTTCTCTCTTTTTTTTTTTTTTAAAAAATATATTTTTATTGATTTTTTACAGAGAGGAAGGGAGAGGAATAGAGAGTTAGAAACATCGATGAGAGAGAAACATCGATCAGCTGCCTCCTGCACACTCCCCACTGGGGATGTGCCCGCAACCAAGGTACATGCCCTTGACCAGAATTGAACCTGGGACTCTTGAGTCTGCAGGCCGATGCTCTATCCACTGAGCCAAACCAGTTAGGGCAACATGTTTCTCTTTTATCAGTGTAGATAACGTTGGGTTTGGTAACAGTTTTTAATTATGGCATCAAAAACATAAAAAATAAAATTAAGAAATAAATTGAACTTCATTGAAATTAAACACTTTTGTGTTTCAAAGGGCACCAGCAAGAAAGTAAAAGCTAACCCAAAGAATAGGACAAAATATTTGAAAGTCCTATATCTGATAAGGACTGTATCCAGAATACATAAAGAACTCTTATAACTCAAAAAGACAACCCCATAAAAGAAGCAAAGAATCTGAATAAATATTTCCTCAAAGAAAATATTCAGGAGAACCAAGATGGCAGCATAGGTTACCGCCGGAGATTGCTGCCTCGAACAACCAATTCAAGGGTACACCTAAAAGATGGAACGGACATCATCCAGAACCACAGGAAGGCTGGCTGAGTGGAAATTCTACAACTAGGAGGAAAGAGAATATCATACCCAGACTCAGAGGAGGCGCAGTGCTGAAGTGAAATACTCAGGTGCGGAGTGCACGCGGAGCGGACTGGCAGCAGAGGGCGCGGTTGTTGTTTTCAATCGGGAGGGAGTTTCAGACTCTGAGCTCCAGATCCGGGCGAGTCTCTAGGGACCCAGACTCAAACGGAAGAAGCGGGACTGTCTGGCTTTGGTTGGAACTCGAAGGCAGCTTTCTCTTGGAGGTTTGCAGCGGTTGCTGGGACTCTGTGAGGCAGAGCCCCTAGGGACCGAACTGAGAGCAGCCATAATTGCTCGCTCAGGCCCGCCCTATAGATCCCCAGGGACCCGCCCCACCCAAGCCCTGTGCAGAGCCATTTGCCAGATAGCCTCAGGCAAACGCTAGATTAGCACCGCCCTAAAGATCCAGCACAGAAGCCCTCCCACTGCAGACACAGTGGACTCTCATAGTCAGTTAGCCTGGAGGTCAAATCACCCCCGTATTGCCGACAACAATCAAGGCTTAACTACAACAAGACTGCGCACAAAGACCACTAGGGGGTGCACCAAGAAAGCATAAAAAAAATGCGGAGACAAAGAAACAGGACAAAATTGTCAATGGAGGATATTGAGTTCAGAACCACACTTTTAAGGTCTCTCAAGAACTGTCTAGAAGCTGCCGATAAACTTAATGAGATCTACAAGAAATCTAATGAGACCCTCGATGTTATGATAAAGAACCAACTAGAAATTAAGCATACACTGACTGAAATAAAGAATACTATACAGACTCCCAACAGCAGACCGGAGGAGCGCAAGAATCAAGTCAAAGATTTGAAATGCGAAGAAGCAAAAAACACCCAACCGGAAAAGCAAAATGAAAAAAGAATCTGAAAATACGAAGATAGTGTAAGGAGCCTCTGGGACAGCTTCAAGCGTACCAACATCAGAATTATAGGGGTGCCAGAAGATGAGAGAGACCAAGATATTGAAAACCTATTTGAAGAAATAATGACAGAAAACTTCCCCCATCTGATGAAAGAAATAGACTTGCAGGTCCAGGAAGCGCAGAGAACCCCAAACAAAAGGAATCCAAAGAGGACCACACCAAGACACATCAGAATTAAAATGCCAAGAGCAAAAGACAAAGAGAAAATCCTAAAAGCAGCAAGAGAAAGAAACTCAGTTACCTACAAGGGAATACCCATATGACTGTCAGCTGATTTCTCAACAGAAACTTTGCAGGCCAGAAGGGAATGGCAAGAAATATTCAAAGTGATGAATACCAAGAACCTAAAACCAAGATTACTTTATCCAGCAAAGCTATAATTCAGAATTAAAGGTCAGATAAAGAGCTTCACAGATAAGGAAAAGCTAAAGGAGTTCATCACCACCAAACCAGTATTATATGAAATGCTGAAAGGTATCCTTTAAGAAGAGGAAGAAGAAGAAAAAGGTAAAGATACTAATTATGAACAACAAACATGCATCTATCAACAAGTGAATCTAAGAATCAAGTGAACATAATAGAATCAGGGACATAGAAAGGGAATGGACTGACTATTCTTGGGGGGGAAAGGGGTGTGGGAGATGCGGGAAGAGACTGGACAAAAATCATGCACCTATGGATGAGGACAGTGGGTGGGGAGTGAGGGCGGAGGGTGGGGCGGGAACTGGGAGGAGGGGAGTTTTGGGGGGAAAAAAGAGTAACTAATGTAATAATCTGAACAATAAAGATTTAATTAAAAAAAAGAAAATATTCAAATAGCCAAAAAGCACATGAAATGCTCAAATTTATTAGTCATCAGTGAAATGTGAAATGCAAATCAAAACCACAATGAAGTATAAGTTCACACCCAGTAAGATAACAATGATAAAAAAGACTGTTAGTAGCAAGTGTTTGCCAGGATATGGAGAAACCCAAACCGTTATACATTGCTGGTGGAAATATAAGATGGTACAGCCATGGGGAACAGTCTGGCAGTTTAGTACTCACCTCTTAACCAATTGCTTGCAGGAAGCCGGTCCATCCTTGCTGCTTGACACAGTTGCTGCAGGGAAGAAACATCTGCACAGCATATGTCTCGGGGGACCTGGTGTATATGGCATACTGTTCTTGATGTGTTTGCTCCCCTTCTTGGTGCTATGTGTTTTAACTAAGGTCACCTCTCCAAGAAAGGTTGTTTCCCCAGGTAGGGATTTTTCCCTGAAGTTAGGGAGGGAATAAAATCCCTTAACTAAGTGCCAGGTGGGTAGTTAATCACTTTAACTATGAACAATCACGCTTAAGCTATATAATCTTTACTCCCTGGAATGGAGATAAAAAATGCCCTAACCTTTGGAATAGAAATTGACAGGATTAAAATCAACTGGTATAAATACAGATGTAACAAGACAATAAAACACAGAACCTGGCTACCGAACCTGGCTGGAGAACCTGGAGAACCTGGTTGGAGAACCTAGCGAGAGAACATGGCTACAGAACCTGTCTGGAGATCCTAGACAGAACTTGGCTGGAGATCCTGGCTAGAGAACCTGGATAGAACCTGGCTAGAGAACTGGCTATGATGATCACCTGAATGCTGCCTCCGTGTCATTCCTTCTTCACTGACTCTGTCCACACCTTTGGGGACCCCTGGACCTGCTGGGGTTGGACCCCAGCAATTACTGAGGTGAGGAGGTGGGTCAAATCCTCCAAAGAAGGTGTACTTTTTAGAGGCGTGGGAGCAGTACCAGGCAGATAAACAAATGATGTCCATTATATGGATCTTACTAGATTCTTTGATGTTGAAGCTGCTTGGATGATAAGCTCCTGAAATAGCATACTGAGCCACTATTTTACCCAGCAATGTCACTCCTAGGCATATATCCAAGAGAAATGAAAACATATATCCAGACAAGACTTGAACATGAATGTTCATAGCAGCATTTTCATAGCAGCCAAATATCTATCAACTAGTGAATGAATAAACAAATGTGGTATATTCATACAATGGAATATTATTCAGCCATAAAAATGTACTGATTCATGCTACAACATGGACAAAATTTGAAAACAGTATGCTAAGTGAAAGAACCTCACCAAGGAGAACATGTATAACCCCATTTATATGAAATGCCCCAAATAGTCAAATCAATAGGGACAGAAAGTAGATCAGGGCTGCAGGAGGTGGAGGCCCATGGGACATAATAGCTTCAAAGGTAAGGGGCTTCTTTTTGGAGTGATGACAATGTTCTAATGTTGATTCCAGTAATAGTTGCACAACTATGTGAATATACTAAAAACCATTGGGTTGTACACTTCAAATGTGTGAATTGTATGGTATGGGAATGAAATCTTAATAAAGCTGTTAAAAATGCATACAGATGTTTTAGGAGAAATCTTGAGACTCCAGGAGTCCCTGTCCCTGTCAATCTATTACTGAGACCTTTTGAGAGAGACATCTGAGATCTTTGTGGGTCCTGTACCCATGCTGGAAGAGAGGCAAGTCTGGAATCCCAGGCAAAGTGATGGTGAGGAAGACTAACTTGCTAATGTTGTCCAGCCCATGGGGACAGGGGTCCTTCCAAGTTCTCAGGATGCATCGCCTCCATCCAGTGGGTTTTAAGAAGCATGTCAGTTGGACACACTTCCAACTCAGCCATTCTCAAGGGAAGCCTGGTGGAGCTCCTCAGCTTTAATGCCAGCTGCAATGTGAGTCAAGTTCACACTGATAAGCTCACTGGCTAATCAGGGCAGTACAGGTAAGGGGCCAGCTCATCTTCCCCTCAGGACAGGTAGCCATGGGTTCTGAGCCCTTCCTGAACCATGCCTGTTGCTGAGAACAGTGAGAGTACAGTGTGCGTGCCTCTGAAGACCTTCCCAGGGAGTCCCGAGTATTTCACATGTTATCCATGTTGTCGGGTGAATCAGTACATGTTTATGTTCCTTCTTGGAACAGAGCCCGGGCCTGCCATGCTGCTTAGAGAGTGCTTTTCGGTCCCTCCACGTCCAAATCCAGCCTTGAAGTCCCCTCCTCCAGGGGCCTACCTTGATTTTACCAAACATCTCTGATTGAATTCCTGTAATGACTAGACAGCTGAATGAACTCAGCTGATGAATAGATTAGTGCTGTTTGAGAAGTAGGTCTGTTTGGTGTGAGGGAGGACTCTGGCTCCAGTAGTTTCTTTTCAGCTTATTTATCCTCTTTTTGGGTAAACTGATATACTGTATAACATGAATATTTGTTATAACTATTTAGTTGCAAGTGACAGAAACCAAACCCAAAAACTTGAGTAGTAGCTGTGCTGATGGAACCAGGGCCTCGGCGTCATCAGGATGCCCCCTCTGGTGACTTCTGCTTCTGTGTGGATGCTGCCTGTATTCTCCTCCATGGCTTTCTCCACACAGTGAGGAGCCCGACCTCCTCCTGCCTCCCCCAGTTCAGAAACTCCTGGGAAGAGCTCTGCCTGGTCCAACCGGAGTCAGGTGCTCACGTGGGTCAGACTGGCTGAGGGGGCAGGGGGTCTCATAGGAAAGGAGGTACCTTTGTAGAGGAATAGGAGCAGTACTGGGCAGATAAAAAATGGTTTGTTCCATGATGCTTACTGGATTCTTTGATGCTGAAGCTGCTTAGGGGTGATAAGCTGCTGAGATAGTGGGTTGGGTTGACATTTGCTATTTTTTGTCAGCCTAACACTCATCCTTCTTTTCCATAACAACCACCTCAGTTTCCTTTGGGGGCCCCCTACTTCTCTCAGCCCACATGTTGGGTTGGGACCCCCCCGCTCCCCCAGTCAGGAGTGGACACATGGCCCAGACTCACCAGTTAGCATGGGCTGCTCCCTGCGATCACCTCATGGTTCCTGTGAGTGCCTCGAGGGCAGGGACTGTGGGCCTCTCAGTTTTGGACCCCCCACAGCACTGGTTCCCAGACCTGGATGACCTAGGGCCCCTTCTCAGATGTTCTAAATCAGCAACTCTGGAGCTGGCCTTGGGCATCTATCCTATCTAATAATAGAGAAACATGGTAATTAACCGTAACTTCGCTACCCTTCCCATTGGCAAATCAGCAAGATATGCAAACTAACTGCCAACCAAGATGGCGGCCAGCAGCCAGGCAGCTGAAGCAAACAGGAGGCTTGCTTGCTCCAGTGATAGAGGAAGCCAAGGTTCCCCGCCTGCCACTGCCGGCCTCTGAGCTGCACTCTAAGGAACAATGTTGCAATTATAGAAGCTAAACAATCCCCAGAAACCTCCTTTTAGCCAGCCGGGCCTCAGAGCTGGAGTTGTAACAGTGTTACAATTATAGAACCCAAACAAACCCAGATACCTGCTTTCAGCAGCTGAGGTCTCAGAGCTGGAGCCAAGCCTCAGAGCTAAAGCTGGCTCTCAGCTCCAGTGACAGCCATAGAAGGTAAATAAATCCCAGAATAAAAAAATAAAGAAAAAAAGGAGAGGTTGGGAGCTTCAGTCACCCGCCAGCCTGAAAACAGCCCTCAGCCCCTCACCCAGACTGGCCAGGCACCCCAGTGGGGACCCCCACCCTGAAGGGGGTGTGACCAGCTGCAAACAGCCATCATCCCCTCATCCAGGCTGGCCAGGCACCCAAGCGGGACCCCCACCCTGATCCGTGACACCCTTCAGGGCAAACCAGCCAGCCCCCACCTGTGCACCAGGCCTCTATCCTGTATAGTAAATGGGTAATATGCAAACTGACCCTAACAGCAGAAAGACTGGGAATGACTGGTCACTATGACACACACTGACCACCAGGGAGCAGATGCTTAATGCAGGAGCTGCCCTCTGGTGGTCAGGGCGCTCTCACATGGGAGGAGCTCTGCTCAGCCACAAGCCAGGCTGATGGCTGCCAGTACAGCGGTGGTGGTGGGAGCCTCTCCTGCCTCCTCAGCAGCACTAAGGATGTCCGACTGCAGTTTAGGCCTGCTCCCTGCTGGCAAGTGGGCATCCCCCGAGGGCTGCCGGGCTGCCAGAGGGATGTCTGATTGCCATCTTAGGCCCAATCCCCTGGGGAGTGGGCCTAAGCCAGCAGGTGGTTATCCCCTGAGGGGTCCCAGACTGAGAGAGGGCACAGGCTGGGCTGAGGGACCCCCCCCCCCCCGAGTGCACAAATTTTTGTGCACTGGGCCTCTAGTATTTTTAATAAGCTTCCTAGTGAACATGGATGATTAGGTTTGGGGGTCATTGCCCACACTGTGTCTGTAATGCGGATTTTGTAGTCAAAGAAAACACGATAATTTCAAGAGAAACATCAAAAGTGCTCTATTCAAAGTAATGTCCATCGCTAGCTACACATTTCCTCATCTTTCAGATGATTTGTGGATACTGTCCCAATAGAACTTTTCTTGTTTTAAGGCAAACCATTCAGAGACCCAATTTTCCACTTCTTCATATGTTTTGAAATGCTGCTCAGAAAGTGCGTGTGCCATTGATCAGAACAAGTGGTAATCTGAAGAAGCAGGGTCTGTTGAATACAGCGGGTGGGTTAATACTTCCCAGGCAAGATCTTTTAACGTGTCTCTAACTGGTTTTGAAGTGTGTGATGGTGCATCATCATGAAGCAAAATTACTTTGCTGTGTCTTCTGGCCCATTCTGGTCGTTTTACGATCAAGGCATGATTCAAATTGATTATCTGTTGTCGGTAGCGATCAGTATTAATGGTTTCACCTGGCTTTAGAAGCTCATAATACACCACACCTTCCTGATCCCACCAAACACAGAGCATTGTCTTCTTACTGAAGCAATTTGGCCTTGCAGTTGATGTTGATGGTTACTGATGACTTTTTGGGTTTCCATTTGTCTTTCATTCAGTTGATGTGGCACCATTTTCCTTCCTTTAAATAAAATCTTTCCCATTGCTTGTAAACAATCGGAAATTGTTTGCTGAGCAACGTTTAATCTTTCTGCAAGTTGTTTTTGAGTGACATGCTCCTTCATCCAATAATGCTTGAAATTGTTGGTCTTCAAAGTTTTTCGGTTGACCTGGATGTTCTTTGTCTTTCACATCAAAATCATCACTTTTAAAGCGTTTAAACCAGCGTTCACAAGTATCTTGAGATGGAACATGTTCACCATAAACTTCCCAAAGTATATGATAACTTTCAGCAGCACTTTTCTTCAAAATAATGAATTAAAACTTCCCGCAAATGCTCTTTTTTGGGCACGAAATTCGACATTTTTCAGCGTAAAAATATCTATGATGTTAACACCTTCAGAAAATTTGACATATGAAGTTTTGAAGCTTGTTGTCAATACAACAAAATAACATACATATCAAATCGCATATATATCAACATATGTGTAACTCCATCTATTGAAAAAAATCCGCATTAGTAACCGGTACACCTAGTATACTGTCGGTGCTTTACAGTTGCTGGTATAATGGAAAGGCTAGAGTCGGCTTTCCGACAGGTATGTTCAGGCGGCCGTCTCTGAATTGCCCGTGAAATAGGGCTGGCAGGACTCTGGGCGTGTGCTTGGGTGGTGATCCGGGCCCTGCGGTGAGATGGCACTGCCCACGCAACGAGGCCTCCCATCCACCCCCAGGAGCTTCGGCGCAGAGGCCGGGACACCGGAGAAACCAGGATGAGTTCCGGGCAGGGCAGGGCAGGGCAGGGCAGGGCAGGGCAGGGCAGGCTGCCTCCAGACCGCAGTCGCTGTCAGGGCTTCCAAAATTAACCTGCAGCCACCCTACCCAGCCCCCCCACCCAAAAGGGCTTGGGAGCTTGGGGAGCTGGGCCTGCACCACCCCATCTTTCAGTCCCTCAGACATGGGTCTGAAGTTAGACTTTGCTAACAGGCAATTTCCTCTGCTTTTCCTCCCCCCCCCCCCCTTTTTTAAACTCTCGCCTGTAGCTGCCGGCAAAGGCTATTTTTATGGCCAGGGGTTTGATTTCTCAAAAGGAGGGTGACAGGTGGTGGATATTTTAGTACTAGTACTCTGTCCTTCAGTCTAATGAAAGGAATTCAGGTACAAATTAAATCCAAAATATACAAAGCTGTTTAAGATTTTTTTTCTGATTAAAAATGTTGAGCATAATCATTGCAAAAAACTCAAGACAATACCGAAAGCTCTTAAGGTGAAAGCGATCGTTACTAGAAACCCACCTTCTGAGAGAAACGCCCGCTGGCATATTGATACATTTCCTCCCCATGCTTTTCGGCAAGTCCCAGCCCCGGAGGTGAGGACCGGTGCCAACTGCAAGCCCGGGATGGCCGGTGCCGGAGCCCCGCCCGCGGCCCGCAGGCGACGCGAGACCCGAAAGCTTCTGGGCGGCAGTTTGCACGGAGTACACCCCTCCCCGCGCACCCCACCGCGCACCGCACCCCGCGCACCCCACCGCGCACCGCACCCCCGGGGGCAGCGTCAATCCCGCCGCAGAGCCCCGCTCCCGGGCCGGCGACTCCGGCGCCTGCGGATTGTCCCAGGTCGCCCTGGGCACGGCAGCGCCTCGTCGCTCCGTTTGCCGCGTAGTTAGGTCCTAACTGTAGTATTTTTGTTCTAAAACTCAGTGGCCACTTGGAAAAAGAAAACGCATCATTTGACAAAAACCACGCTTAAGCAACGCAGACAGAGCGTGGAAGGCAGCGATTGCAACCGGCGCCGGCCCTGTCGGCCCCCCCCCCCCCCCCGCACTCCCCCCCCCCCCCCCCCCCCCCCCCCCCCCCCGGCTCCCAGCCTCCCCGGTTCTGCTCAGCTCGACTCCCGGCGAGCAGGTGCTGAACGAGCGGGTGAACGAACGGCCCCAGGACCTGCCGTTCCCATCCCCACGGGGTTGGGGGAGGCCCCGCCACCACGGAGCCGGGGCCTTGGAGGTCCTCTGCGAGGCAGGGGGACAGGCCTGCGCCCCCAGATGTGCCCTGGACAGCGGGGGGGGGGGGGGCGCCGCCTCTGCTTCAGAGCTGGCTCTTTCTCCTCCCCCGGGAATGACCTGGTACCGACCCTCCCGGTACCGACCCTCCCCGCGGGCCCAGTGCGGGGACAGCCGCGACCAGCAAGGGATCCAGCGCCGGGCCCAGCGGCTGACCTAGACCCGCTCTCCCGCCGCGGCGGCCCGCGGTCAGGGCAGCACAGCCGCGGGGACAGCCGGGGGCACAGCGCGGGGCCGCTCCCCTCCGGGCAGGCGCACCGCCCCCTCCCGCTCCCACCACTGCCCGCCGCTCCTCCCGGTCCTGGCTCCCTCCCGCTCCCTCTCCTGCCGCTCCAGCTTTTTGCACCAAGAGGAACAGGAAGTGAAGCTGTAGGAGCAGAAAAAGAACAGGACCGCCCCGCCCCCTGCCCCCCTCCCCGCACGCGAGTGAGGGATGGGGCTCCGGGCGGCCCTGGCGACCCCCGGGAATGAGGCGCCAGACGGGGCTGCTCTGACAGCGCCCAGCCCTGCGCTCCCTCCCGGTGGTGAGAGGGGTTCCGGAGGAGCTGGGGATGGGGGCCCAGGCTCAGATGAGGTCAGTGCTTGGGGGATGCTCCAAGCGGACCGGGGCTCCATTTACACCCGGCAGGACCCCTCCGAGATAAAGTAGCAAATCACAATCCTAACTATCCTCAGCAACTGCCAATTTAGCACCTACAGCAGCGGTTCTCAACCTGTGGGCCGCAACCCCTTTGGGGTCGAACGACCCTTTCACAGGGGTCGCCTAAGACCATCGGAAAACACACATATAATTACATATTGTTTTTGTGATTAATCACTATGCTTTAATTATGTTCAATGTGTAACAATGAAATTACATCCTGCATATCAGATATTTACATTAGATTCATAACAGTAGCAAAATTACAGTTATGAAGTAGCAACGAAAATAATTTTATGGTTGGGGGTCACCACAACATGAGGAACTGTATTAAAGGGTCTTGGCATTAGGAAGGTTGAGAACCACTGACCTACAGTGAACCAACAACCACACCAGCCTTTCCCACACGTTATCTCATCCAATAGCAGCACATGCCCCGTGCAACACGCGTCACTTATCTCACTTTGCAGATGTGGAAACGGAGGTTAAAATCTGTCCAAGGTCACACAGGTGGCAGAGCTACTATGGCCACAGTTTGTCTGATGTGAAGGTAGTAGCATGAGCTATGAGATTATTAATTAAAAGATTGATATATAATCATGAAATTTGGAAATCTGCCTTCATTTCCAACGATAGGGCATTGATCAAGTAACATGTATTAGCTCCATGTACAAGGATTAAGAATGATGTCGAAATATTTAACAACGTGGGGATATTTGCACAGTATAGTCTTAAGGAGAAATAGTATATTTAATGTGATTCCATTTTTGTGAGATAAAACAAATGTAAGACCTTACAAATATTGTTAGGGAAAAATCATGGATACATAGAAAAATGCCTAGAAGGATCAATGCCAAAAGGCTAATCTTGGACCTTAGCAAGGTGGGATCCTAGGCGATATTTCCTTCATTCCTTATTGTTCATTTGTATTTCCTAACTCTCCAACAGCATCCCTGTATCATTTCTTTTCAAAAGTCAGAGGAAAGGGGTCCTGGGCTGGAAAGGCGGGACCCTGCTCCAGCGCGGGCTCTGCCTCTGGCTGGACTCTTGGACGAGTCCTTTTCCTTCTGGGGCTGGCATCTTCACCTATAACACGAATGACTGCTCAGTAGACAGGAAGGCCGAAGATCGGGATCATATATATTGTGTTCTAGAAGTGTCTGTAACACAGGTCATGCTCAGTAAACAGTGAATTAATGGGTAAATGGGTGCATGCTATGAGATTTGAGAATTAGGGGCTGTGGTGGGTGGGAGAGTTTCAAAGCCATGGCATACAGTTTGGTTCTCAAAGGTAGCCCAGAAGCAGAAGACGTGGAGGTTCTGGGACTCTGCGGACACCTCGCGTAAACGTGAGACTGGTCTCTGTTACATTCAGCTCATCAGCACAGGAAGGTGGCTCAGAGCTCTGGGCTTGGTGTTGAACAGACTTGATTTCTGGGGCCAATGCTGCTCTTTGCGGGCTGTGTAATCTTGAGCTAATTATGCAGATTTTCCTAAGCTTGTTTTTTTCACCTGTAAAATAAAAGTAATAATTAGTAGGTAGCTCATAGGATTGCTGAGCATTTGAACAATCTGTTTAAATATTAGTTCAAAATGATAGACTAAATCCAGCTATTTTTCCTATTCCAAACCTTAGACACACCAGAAAGATAAATAGATGTATAGCCCATAAATGTTTTGGCAAACAAGAAGGGGAAACCTCAGTGGATTGGAAATGGTGAGGAATTCTTAAAAGAAGAAAGACGGTGAAGTGAGAAGAAAGAAACTACTGCCTAAAAGTAGGAAAGACCTGCTGTGAAAGGTGGGAGTGGCTTTCAAGGTGCTACAAGCTTGGAGACAGTGGATGGGGGTGGCCATAACTGACAGGGGATGGGTTTGGATGTTACAGTAGGAACAGCTACCTACTCCTCCAATCCCACCTTTCCTGTTTACATAGCAGCAGCAGCAGCAGCAGCAGGGATCCCTGCCTCCATCATGGGTTGCCTTGACTTCATCTTTTAATGAAAGCAGGAGGAGTCACCTGGGGAGAAGCTATATAAATGTACAGAATGTGGCAAGTGCTTCAAACGGAACTCTTCTCTCATTTTGCATCATGAACTCACACTGGAGAGAAACCTTATACCTGTAACGAGTGTGGAAAATCCTTCTCCAAGAACTATAACTTGATTGTGCATCAAAGAATCTACACGGGAGAGAAGCCCTACCAATGCAGTAAGTGTGGGAATGCCTTCAGCGATGGGTCAGCTCTGACACAACACCAGAGAATTCACACCCGGGATAAAGCTTACGAATGCCTAGACTGTGGAGAAACCTTCAATCAAAACTCATCCCTGATTTTGCATCAAAGAACTCATATGGGGGAAAAACAAAACTGATGTAACAATGGGAAGCCTTTCACAGGCATCTCCCACCTTGCTGTGCATCTCAGGATCCACACTGGGGAGAAGCCCTAGGAATGTAGCAAGTGTGGAAAGGCTTTCGGGTTGGCTCGTACCTTACCCAGCACGAGAGGACTCACACCAGAGAGAAGCACTTTGAATGTGCGGAATGTGGAAATTCTTCAACCGTAGCTCTTACCTCTTCCTGCATCAGATAATCCATTCTGGGGAGAAGCCCTACGAGTGTAAAGAGCGTGGGAAGATGTTCATCGAGAGTGCTTACCTCATCAGGCACCAGGGAATTCACACAGGTGAGAAGCTCTGTGGCTGTGACCAGTGTCAGAAACTTTTCAGGAACATTCCTGGCCTCATCCGGCACCAGAGGACTCATACTGGTGAGAAGGCCTATAAGTGTAGTTGGTGTGCAAAGCCTTCAGGGACTGCTCCTGCCTGACCAACCACCAGAGAATTCACACCAAGAAGACCCTGTACCAGTGTCCAGAGTGTGGGAAGTCCTTCAAATAGAACTCTCAACTTGCAGTACGTCAGAGACTCCACAGCAGGGAGGGTCCCAGCCAGTGTCCTCAGTGTGGGAAAATGTTCAGAAGAGCTCAGCCCTTGTCCAAAATCAGAGAACACACCCGGGAGAGCAGCTCACAGAACTATAATGGATATGGGCACACTTGTTTCCCAAATGCCCTCGAAAACCTGTGTGAGGGAGGGTATGCTCAGGGTGATTCCTCCCTGTCGGTACAAAAGGATTTTTTAAATTCATGTGATGAAACCTGTGTGTGTGTGTGTGTGTGTGTGTGTGTGTGTGTGTGTGTGTTTAATGTATTGATTGTTCTTTTGAGAGAGACATTGATTTGTTGTTCCACTTACACATTTATTAATTAATTCTTGTATGTGCCCTGATGAGGGATCGAACCCACAACCTTGGTGTATCAGGAAGATGCTCTAACCAACTGAGCTACCTGACCAGGCCCAATAAAACTTTTTTATTTTATTTTAAGGAAAAAAGTAAGTCACCTGCAATGCGACCTCTGTGATAATCATCATTAGTATTTTGGTGGCCATCCTTTTCACTATCTCCTTATGTGTACATCATTTTTCACATATGGGGGTCCCATCACACATGTGGCTTTTAAATATAGAAACTTATTTTTTATTGTTTCTCTTCCCTATCGAGTGAATTGAATGTGGAGCATTCCTTACCCATATTATTAAGTTGATACATTATGGCAGTGGTCGGCAAACTGCGGCTTGCGAGCCACATGCGGCTCTTTGACCCCTTGAGTCTGGCTATGAAGTTTCAATCACACTGTATGTGCACGCCTGCATGTGGTATTTTGTGGAAGAGCCACACTTAAGGGGCTGCAGTTTGCTGACCACTGCATTAGGGAACTCCTGGAGGGAACCCAGGATGGTGGTAAATGTGGCAAAGGCATCAGAATGATCACCCTGTACAGAACATGATACACATACACTGGAATAACACCTTTGGATGTCAGGAGGACGCTTCTCTGTAGACACCCAGCTGCTCCTGTCTTAGAGTGAGTTAACTGGAAAGAGCCTGTGACTGTGTTCAGTAACTGATCAGTCTGATGGATCCTTGAATTGGGAGTGTCTTCCTGTTGTACATAGCAAACTCTTAGCAGAATCAAGTGTGATCAGTGAGAGCAGCTTTCAGCAGGAGCTGTATTGTCTCATCTGGATCGGCAGTGATAGCCTGGTGAGAGGCCCCCATAATGCTCCACACCACAGCAAGTGCAGAAGCAGAAGAGATGGCTGTTTGGATGCATTTCCCACCTGCTAGGTGCTGAGGACTCATTTCAGAAGAGGCACTTGGAGGAGGATGTTGCTTGTGAATGAACAGCGACATTATCCCTCCTAAGGAAAGACTGAGCACGAGGATGGAACGGGCTGCTGTAGAGATGTGATGTACTGCTTTAGTTGTTGAATAAAAATGACTGAGTTGGTATGTTTACATTTTTCCTTTTATTGTTGTTAACTTAGGACATTTCTGATTTGTTCAATGCTGAACCATAATTATAAAGGTTTTGTTGCCATATTGAAATGTTATGATGTGGCAGGCAACAACAAAAAAAGACATAAAGTAGATTTGCTGTATGACAGCCATGTGGAGATACGTTTACATGTGGATGTTGCTCATCTATATATATATATAATAGAGAAATATGCTAATTAACCAGGACACCATAACGGGTCAACTGGACAGGAATAGGTTGCGTGTGCAGCGTCGGGGGGCCAGACGGCAGGGACCTCCACGTGCCTGTGCTGGGGGAGGGCCTGATCAGCAGCGGCTGTGACTGCCGCGGGGCCTGGGGAGTGAGGCAGGGCTGGACCAGTGACTCTAGGGTGGGCGACACCGTGCAATGTTGAATAGTGTGCTGGGCTCCTAGTGGAGAAATAAATGTGATTTTGTTAGGGGAAAAAATATAGGCTAATATCCCTGATGAATATAGATGCAAAAATCCTCAATAAAAATATTTTTAATCCTCATTTGAGGACATATTGATTGAGTTTAGAGCAGGGATGGGGACTGTCCAGCCCTCAGAATGTATAAGGCCAGTGAAATAATTTGGTCTGGCCCTGCCAAGGCATTAGAGGTGAGTTAATTAAATATTTGCAGGCTAATTTTTAAGTTGATAATTTTGTATGGCCCACAAATTATGTTATAAATATCCAAATGGCCCTTGGCAGAAAAAGGGTTCCCCACCCCTGTTTTAGAGAGAAAGGAAGAGAGTGAGAGTGAGAGAGATATATTGATGTGAGAGGGAAACAATAATTGGTTGCCTTTGTACATGCCCTGACTGGGGATTGAACTCACAACAGAGGTATCTTCCCTGACTGGGAATCAAACCCACCACCTTTTGGTGTAGGGGATGATGCTCCAATCAACCGAGCCACTCGGTTAGGGCTCCTCAATGAAATATTAGCAAACTAAATGCAGCATTGCATGGTTGGTTCAATAATCCACAAATTAATTAACATGATACACCACATAACAAAGTAAAGAGTAAAAATTATATAAACATATCGATAGATGCTAAAACAAATACTTGACAAAATTCGTCATAAAGTTATGATTAAAAAACTCTCAGCCAAGTGGGGAAAGAGGGAACATAACTCAACATAATAAAAACCATATATGACAAACACACAACTAACATCATATTCATAAGGAAAAAGCTAAAATAATTTCCCTTAAGATCATCAACAAGACAAGGTGGTCCACTTTTATCACTTTTATTCAGCATAGTATTGGAAGTCCTAGCCACAGCAATCCAACAAGAAAAATAAATAAAAGGCATCCAAATTAGAAAGGAAGGAGCAAAACTGTCATGATTTGCAGATGACATATTTTGTATATAGAGAATCCTAAAAATCCCTCCAAAAAACTGTTAGAATTAATAACTGAATTCAATAAAGTAGCAGCATATAAAATAAACATTCAGAAATCAGTTGCATTTTTATACACCAATAATAAACTATCAGAAAGAAATTAAGAAAAAAATTCCATTTATAACTATCTTATAACCCAGCAATTCCACTTTTATATATCTCAAGAAATCCACACACTAACTTGAAAACATATACACTGCCTATTTTCATTACAGAGTTACTTGCAATAGACAAGATATGGAAGTAACCCAAGTGCCCATCAAAAATGAGTGGATTAAATGAGGAGCCAAGATGGTAGCTTAGGTAAATGCCTTCCACAACCACATCAAAATTACAATTAAAATACAGAACAACCTTCATTCAGAACCACCTGAAATCTGGCTGAATGCAAGTCCTACAACTAGAGAAGTACAGACGAAAGCACATTGAGACTGGTAGGAGGGGTGGAGGTGTGGAAGGGGCTGGTCTAGCACCCATGTGCAGCATTTTTAAAATTGTGCCTCCTATGGGAAGCAGGGGTTCCCAGGCACACACAAAACCCCCACCCCAGGGTTCCAGACCTGGGAAGAGAGATCCCTGTAACTTTGGGCTGTAAAAGCCAGGAGGGATTGTGGCTGAGTGACAGGGAGGCTGCTGGAGTCCCAGGTGTTCCTCTAAAAGGCTCTGTGCACAAGCATACTTGGTCCCGATTCCTCTGAGCTCCAGCACCAGGCGTCAGCTTTGGGGAATCCAGGGACATACTGGGAGGAACCGGACTGTCTGGCATTGGGGCAGGAACTCGGGGGGTGGGGCGCTTTCTCTCAGACAGGGGTGTTCACAGGCTCATTGCTCCTGTGTTGGTAGCCATATCTGAGTTTCCATCAGTGTGGCCCACACTGTTCCTTCTGCCCTGGTGATTCCCTGAGACCCCATCCCATCCATTTTGCAAATCCACCCAAGCTTGTTTGCAGCTGCTTTTACATATGAATGTCCTGTCCTGGTTCAGGCTTCAGACTTTTTAAAAATCTCTCAAACAAGCTGCATTTGGTGACAGCATGCCCCAAACCTATCAATAAAAGGCCCAAGAATAAGCACTAGCACCAGCCTGCCTTGCTTCACAGCTGGGCCTCACCTGGGCACCTCCAAACCCAATACAATTAGCAGCCACTTATAGATCACCCTATAGCTCCTGCTGGGTGGCCCCAGGCAGTGGCTGACTTTGCCCCTCCCTGGAGTCCCCAGAGCCAGCACACCTGGTGGACAGCTTCAGACCATAGCAGGTTACAATTCTACACATCCACAAGCAACACATGCAAAGGGCAGACTCAGTGAGCACCAAAGCCCCACTGAAGCAAGTCCTGCTCCATAGGGTGTCTCCTGAACAGCAGCTCTTTCGTTGTAGATATAGCTGGTCCACACAACCACTTGGCCTAGAGGTCACTTCCTCCCAGTGATGCCAACAGCAATCAAGGCTCAATTACAAGACTGTGCTCACAGCCCACACAGGGGTGCACCTAGAGTGCCCAGCTCATGTGACTGGGAAGACTGAGCCACTGGGTCCTACAGGACAGCTACCACACAAAGCCATTCTACCAATTCCAGGAGACATAGCAGCTCTAGGTACAAACAAACACAGGGAAGCAACCAAAATGCAGAGACAAAAAAACATGTCACAAATGAAAGAAATTGAAGCAAGCAAACTACTGAATACAGAGTTCAAAACAATGGTTATAAGGTTACTCAAGGATCTTAATGAGAGTTTCAAGGAAATTAATAAGAGCATTATGGGACTTAGTGACACTTTCAAGGATCTTAGTGAGAATGTCAAAGACATGAAAAAGGACAAGTTAGCATACACTAACTGAAATAAAGAATAACTTACATGAATTCAACAGTAGAGGATTCTGAGGTCAAATCCATGATTTGGAACATGAGGAAGCAAAAACAACAACAACAACAACAACAACAACAACAACAACAACAACAACAACAAAACCATGCAGAACAACCACCCAACCAGAAGACTAAAAAGAAATAAGAATCCAAAAATATGGAGCTAGTGTAAGGAGCCTCTGGGACAACTTCAAGTGTACCACCATTCGCATTGTGGGGGTGCCAGAAGGAGAAGAGAGAGAGCAAAATATTGAAAACCTATTTGAAGAAAGAATGACAGAAAACTTCCCCTACCTGGTGAAAGAGATAGACATACAAGTCCAGGAAGCCCAGAGAGTCCCAAACAAGAGGAACCCAAAGAGGCTCACACCAAGACAGATCCTACCACTGGTTTTCAGAGAGATTTGGGCTGTGTCACTCAGCCACTCGGAAAGAGGGGTGAGATCACAGGGTTGGTATGAGGCTAAAGTAGAGACTGCAAGGGAAGCACGTGCACAGTGCCTTCTGGGAGCACAGGCTCAGCATGGGGCTCTCGCTAACTGTGTTTATCAACAGCACGAGTGTCTTCTCTGAACCTGGCACAGTGGCAGGTGTGGTAAGCAAGGAGCCTCCTGGGGCAGCACCCGCAGGTGTGGTGGTGCCAGCTGGGCGGTCCTTAAGGACTAGGGGAAGGAGGACAAGGAGGAGCAGGACCACACAGAGGACGAGGAGGGAGAGGAAGAGGAGGTGAGGAGGAGAAGGGGGAGAGGTGCTCCCAGTCAGTACTGAGACTTCCCCTTTCTCTCTCCTTCCACCTTCCCTTGCCTCCTTCCCTAGTCTTCTCTGGTGACTTCTGCTGAAAGTAAAAAGAGGAAAAAGAAATTTTAAAAAAAGCAGAACAGAGGTTTGGGCTTCATTTTTTGTTTGTTTGTGTTTAAAGCCTATTTAAAGCTCCAGTTTTCAGAACAGTCAGCGTAGGTCCTGGTGTGAATGTTGGGGGAGTGGTTTTTGTGGGGTCAGGGCTGAAGGCCTGGAGACCCCAACTCTGAGGAGCCTTCCCCTCCCAGGTCTCTGCTCAGTGAGTGCTCTGTGGGAAGAGGGCTGAGTGAGGAGTCAGGGGAGGGGGAGGGGAGCATGGGGACCGGAGCCCTGGACTGTCATCTGTGTTTGTGCCATGCATATCCCTGCTTGCTTGAGTTGACCTTACTCGGTGTCTGTTGTTCGAACCTTAGATGGAATTGTTTCAGTGTCAGAGCAAAATGAGTGGCCACATTCTTACAGACTGAGGAGGGGTTCCCTGAGGCCCCAAGGTCTCTGATCCCGGCTGGGCACTCCCGGTCTCCTCTTGCTTCCTGTGCCATCACAGCTTCTGCCCTCCTGGGATGCTGTAGGTTCAGCTGCAGCGGCTTCCGGCTGGGCCTGGCCCCCACACTGCTCCCGTCCTGGCTCTGCATGTGTGCCTTCCTCTCCCCTCCCCCTCCCTCCCCCATCCTCTTTCCTCTCCTCACTTCAATCCCCACCCGTGTTCCTCACTCCGGGGGTGTTTCCCCCTCATGAATTTCCACTTCAGCATCCCTTGCTGACAAGCTGATCTCTGGGTTCCCAATTTAAGGAAGAAGAAACCTGGGAGAGGGGTTCTGGGAAGTTTCTGGTGGCTGTGCTCATCACCATTGTAATCCTGTCTTGGTGGCCGGCTCCTCCAGGACTGCTTGCCCTTGATGGATCAGGGGCTAACTCCAAGTACTGTGTGAATGTTAGCAAGCTCCTCCACCTCTCTGAGCCTCCATTTATCCCATCTGCCAAATGGGGACAATAATGTTTGTTTTACAGAATTGTGAGAACAAAAATATAATCCTGGTGCTGTGAGTTCCTTGACGTCAGGGACAATGTCTTATTCATGTCTGGGTCCTTAGATTCAGGTTCAGGATAGGTGCTGAGTAAATATCTGTTGAATTAAGTTGTTTGTAAGTGGTGTATCTTTGTGTCAATTAAAATGCTTTTTTTTGCTACAAAATAACAGAAAATCCCATTTATAGAGGTGTAGTCATATGACAAGATTCTCCAAACCAGGGAACTGCTTGCATTGGTTCCACAGCTCATGAGGTCTTAGCTGCAATTCCTTGTTTGTTGCCTCATGATTCCCAAATAGCTGTAGCAGCACCAGGCATTTTATTTGTATTCAAGATAGCATGAAGGAGAAAAGAAATTGCTAGTTGCACATGTTCCTTCGATCACGAAAAGCAGAAACTTTACCCAATCCCAGAAAATTTTCACTCAAGTCCCATTTCCCAGAGCTATGTCAAATGTCCACTCAGTTTGAGGCAATGCTAGTAAAGTAAGTATTTAACTTTCTCAGGCTTTTTAAGGGAGGCAGCAAGGGATTGTGGGAGAAATCCCATTGTTTGAGCTAATTGCTGTCTGCTGCCCAGTTCATGGTCCTCGCGCTCTCCCTTTTCAGGTGGAATTGTGGGAGAGAAGCATTCTGTGAACTTGTCCGGTGTGTCTAGAGGACACAGGAGAGAAAAGTCAAGTACAGAATTCAGAACAGGAGCAGGAAGTTTGCTTTACTAGATAGGTGGACATTAGCTAGTTAGTTCTCTCTAGACTTTGGTTTCTAGACTCCTAAAATGAGGTGGCTGAACAAGATGGGGTGTGATGGTCTTTCTAGCTTTTATGATCCAGCTTTATGAGATCAGAAGGTCAGAGAGGAAGGAAGAGTAGGGTGGAAGGCAAAGAGTTGTGTATACATGTGCATACCGTAGATATGGATACATTTATAGGCATTGAAAAGCATCCCCTACTTCTGGGCAGGATGGTGGGGTAGGTAAACACTGTGCTTGCCTCCTCCCACGACCACATCAAAATTACAACTAACTTATAGAATAGCCGTCATTGAGAACCACCTGCAGACTACTGAACAGAAGTTCTATAACTCAGGAGACACAGAAGAAGCCACTCTGACACCGGTAGGAGGGGCAGAGATACAGAGCAGGCCTGCCCACACCTACGCGTGGTGGTTGAGAATCCAAAGGGATCTCTCTGCTGTGGATGTGCCCCCTGAAGAACAAGAGGTCCCAGCCCCACACCGGGTACCCTGCTCAGAGTCCCAGTGCTGGGAAAAGAAGTCCTCATAACTTCTAGCTGTAAAAACCAGTGGGGAAAACAAAAAACAAACAAACAAACAAACAAACAAACAAACAAACAAACAAAAAACAAAAAACAGTGGGGAGTAGCTGAGGGGATTATAGCTGAGAGAGATGGAGGGTTGCAGTGACCCAGGCATTCCTTTAAAGGGCCTGTGAATGGACTCACTCAGACTCACTTGCTCTGAGCAACAGCCCTGGGGCAGCAGAGCAAAAAAGCACCAGGGACATATGGGGAGCAACTGAATTGTTTGGCTTCAAGGTGAAGGAGAAGTAGCTCTCTCAAGACACAAGTGCTGGCCTTACTCCTTTGTTGAGCACTCCTTCATCCAGTCTGCAAACGCAAGTGGGCATCACTGGATGAACCATTCCACCCACCCTGGTGATTCCCTAAGACCCTGACCAACTGAACTTGTGGCTTTTCCATACAAACAGCCTGCCTTGGCTCATGCTGCAGACTTTCTTAAAAATCTCTCAAAGGTCCACAAGCCCCAAACTAGTAGTGCCTGGTCTTGATGTTACCTGCACCTCTTGCTAAGTGCCCCCAAGCCAGGCACTGGTGGCAGTCACCCTCAGTTTACAGCTTAATATCTAACATCACATCTAAGCCCAGCACAAGTGGCAACCATTCCACATCACTCTGTAGCTCATACCAGGAGGTGCAGTGCAGGGAACAGGCAGCAGCTGAACGTGGCCTGAACCAGAACCCCTCCCAAGAGGCCCCAGAACCAAAATACCTGGTGGCTAGCTTCAGATCACACCAGACACCACCCAAAGGTCATCATAGATGACACCCAAAAGGCAGACTTAGCAGGCAATAGAGTGCGGCTAAAGTGAATCCCTGCACAACCGCTCATCTATTGTAATCTTAGCCAGTCCTCACAGCCAGTCAGGTTGAGTGTGAATCCCTCCCATTGATGTACCAATAGCAATAAAGGCCCAAGTACAACAGGAGGGCACATAGAACCCACACAAGGGACACACCTGGGGCACCTAGCTCGGATGAACAGGGAGATGATGCCACTGGGTCCCATTGAACACCTGCTACGTAAAGTCACTCTACCAAGAACAAGCAGCTCTACCTAATATATAGGAACAAATACAGGAAGGCAGCCAAAATAAGGAAACAAAGAAACATGTCCCAAATGAAAGCACAGAACACAAATCCAGAAAGAAACAACAGAAAATAAAGATAAACAATCTATCAGATGCAGGGTTCAGAGCACTGGTTATAAAGATGCCCAATGAACTTAGGTGAATAACAGATGAACTCAGTGAGGAACTTATACAAAGAGAAAGGAAATATAAAAATGTAAAAGGAACATAAAAGGAACCAGTCAGAAATGAAGAATACAATAACTGAAATGAAGAATACACTAGAAGGAATCAATAGAAGATTAGATAAAACAGAATTGAATCAGCATTTGGGGAGACAAGGTAACAGAAAACACTAACTCAGAACAGCAGAAAAAGAAAAAAAAACTCTAAAAAAAAAGAGGATAATTTAAGAGGCACTGGGACAACATCAAGCATATCAATGTATATTACAGGGATACCAGAAGGAGCAGAGAAAGAGAGAGCAAAGAATTGAAATCTATTTGAAGAAATAATGACAGAAAATGTTTTTAACCTCTTGAAAGAAATAGACATACAAGTTCAGAAAGCACAGAGCATCCCAAGCAAGATGAACCCAAAGAGGCCCACACCAAGACACATCATAATGTAAATGCCATAGGTTAGAAACAAAGAGAGAATCTTAATAGCAGCAAGAGAAAGACAGTTACCGACAAAGGAGCTCTCATAAGACTGTCAGCTGATTTCTCAAAGAAACATTTCAGGCCAGAAGGGAGAGACAAGAAATATTCAAAGTGATGAAAAACAATGATCTACAACAGCATTTCAAACTCATGGCCCGTGGGCCACATGTGGTCCTCAACGAATATTTTTGTGGCCCAGCCAATATAATGGTGTGTAAGAAATGTTTTAATAAAAATTTCGTAACTTAATTTTTACAGTATCCTGTTATACATAATTATTCGATATGAACTACAACATTCACTAATGACTGGTTACTATAATTGTGTTGCATTCACTTCCCTTATGCACCTTACACACAAGCACACCATTTCTCTCCACTAATACTAGCAGTGAATATTTTAGCATCCAATTGCTACATTATTAGTCTTGGACTGACTTGTTTGGTGTGCACAACAGTAAATATTTCGCTTTTGGAGAACAAGAAAAATAGGTTTATTTGTGTTACACTTACTAATTTGTGCAGTTATTCAGTGTCTGGTAAGTTCATGTTCAAGAAAAAGTATTAATTTTTATTAAAAAGTTCTATTATTTTATGTTAATGATGACTAATTTATTTCAGCCCTTTGTATTCAGCATGTCTCTATCAAAATAAATCTATGCTTCTATGAAAATTGAAGCTTTTGTTTTTTTGCGGCCCACATAAACTTAAACCTTGTTTATTTGGCCCATGTTAGCTTTGAATTTGACATGCTTGATCTACAACTAAGACTGCTCTAACCAGCAAAGCTGTCAGTTAAAATGGAAGGAGAGATAAAGAGCTTCCTAGACAAGAAAAAGCTAAAGGAGTTCATTATCACTAAACCAGTGTTATAAGAAATGTTAAAGGGACTTCTTTAAGAAGAAGAAAAAGGTAAAAAATGAATAAGAAAATGGAGATAACTACATATTTATTAATAATCACTTTAAATAGATGAAATGCTCGAATCACATGCTGAATGGATAAGAAAATAAGACCATACATATGCTGCCTATGACTCACTCCAAATCAAGAGACACATAGACTGAAAGTAAAGGGATGGAAAAATATTTCATGAAAAATCTGGGGTAGAAATACTTATACCAGACAAAATAGATTTTAAAACAAGGACTAAACAGGAGACAGAGAAGAACACAGTAATTCAACTTCTGGGTATTTATCCAAAAAAACTCAAAACACTAATTCAAAAAGACATATACATTGATATATGTTCATTGCAGCATTGTTTGCAATAGCCAAGACATAGAAGCAACATAAGTGTCCATTGATGGTTGATTGAATAAAGAAGAAGTGAGATATATATATATTAGCCATAAAAAGAATAAAATTTTGCCATTTCTGATGTGGATGGACTAGAGGATATCATGCTAAGTGAAATGGGTCAGACAGAGAAAGACAACTGCCATGTGATTTCAGTTATATGTTTAATTAAAAAAAACACACACCAACAAACAAAACAGAAACAAATTCATAGATACAGAGAACATTTTGATGGTTGCCAGAAGGGAGGGAATAATGGGGGGGGGGGAGGGGAGGAGGGGTGAAAAGTGTATGAGGTTAAGAAGCACACATTTCAAAAACATTACAGATTGTAAAAACAGTCATGGGGATGTAAAATACAGCAAGGGAATATAGCAAATAATATTGTAATAACTCTGTATAGAGTCAGATGGGTACTAAACATTAAAGTGCTCACTTCATAAGTTATACAAGTGGCTAATCACTATGTTGTACAACTAAAACTAATATAATATTGTATGTCAACTATAACAGAAAAATAAAAAAAATCCAATATAATAAAAGGCTAATATGCAAATCGACAGAACAGCAGAACAACCGGTCACTATGATGTGCAGTGACCACCAGGGGGCAGACCCTCAACACAGGAGCTGCTCCCTGGTGGCCAGTGTGCTCCCACAGGGGGAGTGTCACTCAACCAGAAGCCCACAAGCCAGACTCATGGCCAGCAGTTGGACATCCCCTGAGGGCTCCTAGACTGTGAGAGGATGCAGGCCGGGCTGAGGGATCCCCACCCCAAGTGTACAAATTTCATACCCGGGCCTCTAGTTATTTAAAAAAATAAAAATGATATAGATGTATAAAGTAATGTGTTGGGAAGAGATGGCAATAAAGATGATGTCAAACATTAATAACATTTTGTATATATTTAAGCATAAAAAAGTGAAAAGCAACCCTTGCCCTGAATCATCAAGACAGAGGTGAGAAAGCTGCAGCTGGTGTGTGAGGCAGGACCACTGGACGGCACACCCTCAGAGCGGCTGCAGCTCCCCTGGCTGGGTCAGCCGGAGTGTGGGGAAGAGGGCAGAGTGGGCAAGCCTGTCATTTTTTGCTGTAAAATAGTGAGTCAGGGCATCTGGGCTCTGTCCTCTGGCCCCTCCCCCAAGACAGCCTCGTGTTTGCGATTCCTCTAATAGCACCACGAGTGTCTGCTCTTTCTAAAAACCGATCTGGGCCGATGGCAGTGTTTGTCATTTATACTGAAAAACATGTGTGGGCTTAAATAATATTTAAAAATAGCTTTGTTTTCTTAATTATTTTTTAGTTTGAAGGGATGATACAAGCTTTTATAGAAGTCACTCATTATAGAAAAATACAAAAACTGAATTTGTGCACTTTTTTCATTTCTTTTTGTTCTCACCTGAGAACATTCTTCGACTGATTTTATTTTATTAAATCTTTATTGTTGAAAGTATTACATATGTCCCCCTTTTATCCCATTGAGCCCTTCTAGCCTGCCCCCACTGCCCTGTTGTCTGTGTCCATGGGTTATGCACATATGCATACAAGTTCCTTGATCTCTTACCACACACCCACCACCCTCCTCTGCCTTCCCTCTTAGGTTCTACAGTCTGTTCGATGCTTCTGTGTCTCTGGATCTATTTTGTTCATCACTTTACTTTGTTTATTAGATTCCACATATGAGTGAGATCATGTGATACTTGTCTTTCTCTAACTGGCTTATTTCGCTTAGCTGACAGCGGTTCTCAACCTGTGGGTCGCGACCCCTTTGGGGGTCGAATGACCCTTTCACAGGGGTTGCCTAAGACCATCGGAAAACACATATATAATTACATATTGTTTTTGTGATTAATCACTATGCTTTAATTATGTTCAATTTGTAACAATGAAATTGGGGGTCACCACAGCATGAGGAACTGTTTTAAAGGGTCACAGCATTAGGAAGGTTGAGAACCACTGGCTTAGCAAAATACTCTCCAGGTCCCTCCATGCTGTCTCAAAGGGTAAGATATCCTTCTTTTACTGCCGCATGTACTCCATGGTGTAAATGTACCACAGCTTTTTTATCCACCCGTACTGACGGGCGCTTGGGCTGTTTCTAGCTCTTAGCTATTGTAAATTGTGCTGCTATGAAGATGGGGTGAATACATTCTCTCTGATTGGTGTTCTGGGTTTCTTAGGCTGTAGTCCTAGCAGTGGGATCACTGGGTCAAATGAAAGTTCCATCCTATCTAATAAAAGAGAAACATGGTAACTGGAGTATGACCGCTACCCTTCCCATTGGCTAATCAGCGAGATATGCAAATTAACTGCCAGCCAAGATGGCAGCCGGCAGCCAGGCAGCTTGAAACTAACATGAGGCTTGCTTGCTTCAGTGATGGAGGAAACCAACGTTCCCCACCTGCCTTGCTGGCCTCTGAGCCTGCAGTTTAAGAAACATTGTAACAAATATAGAAGCTAAACAAAACCCCAGAAACCTGTTTTCAACAAGCCCGGGATCTCACAGCTGGAGTTATACATTGTTTCGATTATAGAACTGAAACAAACCAGATACCTTCTTTCAGCAGCAGAAGCCTCAGAGCTGGAGCCAGAGCTAAAGCTGGCCCTGAATAAAAAGAAAAAAAGAAAAAAAGGAGCAGTTGGGAGCTTCAGTCATCCGCCAGCCTGAAAACAGCCCTCAGCCCCTCACCCAGACTGGCCAGGCACCCCAGTGGGGACCCCCACCCTGATCCAGGACACCCTGCAGGGCAAACCAGCCAGCCCCACCCATGCACCAGGCCTCTATCCTATATAGTAAAAGGGGAATATGCCTCCCAGCACCGGGATCAGTGGAGCCGAGAGGCCTCCCGGCACTGGGATCAGTGTGACAGGGGGCAGCGCCCAAACCCCCTGATTGCCCTGTGGCTCTGTGTGTGACAGCGGGCGGGGCCACAACCTCCATATCGGCCCTGCTCTGTTCCTGACAGGGGAAGGAGTCCCAACCTCCTGATCAGCCCTGCTCTGTGCCTGATAGGGGGGAGCTCCCCAACACCCTGATCACCCTGCGGCTCTGTGTGTGACAGGGTGCGGTGCCTCAACCCCCTAATCAGCCCTGCTCTGTGTGTGACAGGGTGCAGTGCCCCAACCCCCCCCACCCCCACGGGCCCTGCTCTGTGTGTGACGGGGTAGAGCCATAACCTCCCCATTGGCCCTGCCCTGGGTGTGAGAGTGGCGGCGCCCCAACCCCCTGATCGGCCCTGCTCTGTGGGTGATAGAGGGCAGCGCCCCAACCCTCTGAGTGTGACAGAGGGCGGTTCCCCAACTCCCCTATCGGCCCTACTCTGTGAGTGACAGGGGGGAGCTCCTCAACCCCCTGATTGGCCCTGCTCTGTGCATGACAGGGGGGAGCTCCTCAACCCCTTGATTGACCCTGCTCTGTGCGTGACAGGGTACGGAGCCCCAACCCCCCTGATGGGCCCTGCTCTGTGCGTGACAGGGGGTGGTGCTGCAACCCCCCAATCGGCCCCCTTGAGTGTGACAGGGGGCGGTGCCCCAACCCCCCAATCGGCCCTACCCTGAGCTTGACTGAGGGTGGCATCGAAACCTCCCAATCTGCCCTGCTCTGTGCATGACAGGGGAAGGTGCCCCAACTCCCCAATCGGCCCTGCTCTGAGCCCGACCAGGGGCTGCACCTAGGGATTGGGCCTGCCCTCTGCCACCGGGGAGCAGGCCTAAGCCAGCAGGTCGTTATCTCCCGAGGGGTCCCAGACTGCGAGAGGGCACAGGCCAGGCTGAGGGACCCCCCTCCCCCCCGAGTGCACAAATTTTTGTGCACCGGGCCTCTAGTATATAATATTTTGAGGAAACTCCATACTGTTTTCCATAATGACTGCACCAGTCTGCATTCCCAGCAGCAGTGCACTAGGGTTCCCTTCGCACCACATTCTCATTAACACTTGTCATTTGTTGATTTGTTGACGGTAGCCATTCTGACAGGCGTTAGGTGATACCTCATTGTTGTTTTAATTTGCATCTCTGTGATGATCAGTGACTTTGAGCATTTTTTCATGTGTCTCTTGGCCTTCTGTATGTCCCCTTTAGAGAAGTGTCTATTTAGGTACTTTGCCCATTTTTTAATTGGATTGTTTGTCTTTCTTTTGCTAAGTTGTATGAGTTCCTTATATACTTTGGATATTAAATCTTTATCAGATGTATCATTGCCAAATATATTCTTCCATACAATGGATTCCCTTTTCATTTTGTTGATGGTTTCTTTTGCTGTGCAGAAGATTTTTATTTTGATGTAGTCCCATTTGTTTATTTTCTCCTTAGTTTCCTTTGCCCTATCACTAAGAGATGTCTGAGATTTTACTGCCTATGGATTCTTCTAAGATTTTGATGGTTTCCCATCTTACGTTTAAGTCCTTTATCCATTTTGAGTTTGTTTTTGTGTATGGTGTAAGCTGGTGGTCTAGTTTCATATTTTTGCATGTATCTGACCAATTTTCCCAACATCATTTATTGAACAGACTGTCTGGTATTGTGATTCCCTCTGACTTTGTTCTTCTTTCTCAAAATTCCTGCAGATATTCGGGGTCTTTTGTGGTTCCATATAAATTTTTGGAACCACAAAACTTTGTTGTAGCCCTGTAAAATATGCTGTTGGTATTTTAACAGGGAGTGCATTGAATCTATGGATTGCTTTGGGTAGTGTGGGAATATTAGTGATGTTGATTCTGCCAATCCATAAACAGAATATATTCTTCCACTTGTTTATATCTTCCCTGTCTCTTTTTTCAGTGCCCTGTAATATTCCGCGTACAAGTTTTATCTCCTTGGTTAAGTTTATTTCTAAGTATCTTAATTTTTGTTGCAATGGTAAATGGGATTATTTGTTTAGTTCCTCTTTCTGAGAATTCGTTATTGGCATATCAAAATGCCATGGGATTTCTGGGTGTTAATTTTGGGTCCTGTTACATTGCCCAAATTATTTTATTAAAACTAGTAGTTTTTTGGTGGAGTCCTTGGGGTATTCAATGTACAATATCACGTCATCTGCAAATGACAATTTTACTCCCTCCTTTCCAATTTGGATGCTTTTATTTCTTCTTGTCTGATCACTGTGGCTAGCATTTCCAGTACTATGTTGAATAAGAGTGGTGAAAGCGGACATCCCTGTCTTGTTTCTGTTCTTAGGGAAAATTATTTTAATTTTTGCCTGTTGAGTAGGTTTGTCATATATGGCCTTTATCATGTTGAGATATGCTCCCTCTATTCTCATTTTGCTGAGAGTTTTTAATCAAGAATGGGTGTTGGATTTTGTCTAATGTTTTTCTGCATCAATTGATATGATTATATGGATTTTATCTCTAAATTTGTTTATGTGATGTATCAGGTTTATTGATTTGCGGATATTGTACCACCCTTGCATCCCTGGAATAAATTCCACTTGGTCATTGTGTATGATCTTTTTAATGTATTACTGGATGTGATTTGATAATATTTTGTTGAGGATTTTAACATCTGTGTTCATCAGGGATAATGGCCTGTAATTCTCTTTCCTTGTAATTCTCTTATCTGGTTTTGGGATTAGGATAATCCTGGCTTCATAGAAAGAGCTTGGAAATACTCCTTCTTGAATTGTTTGAAATAGTCTGAGGAGGGTAGGTTTTAGTTCTTTGAATGCTTGGTAGAACTCCCCTGTAAAGCCGTCCAGCCCAGGGCTTTTGTTTGCTGGAAGCTTTTTGCTTATTGTTTCAATTTCCTTAGTAGTTATCGGCCTATTCAGATTTTTTTTTTAAATTCTTCCTGATTGAGCTTTTGAAGCTTGTATTTTTCTAGGAATGTGTCCATTTCGTCGAGGTTGTCCAGTTTGTTGGGATAGAGTTGTTCATAGTATTTTTTCATAATCCTTTATATTTCTGTGGGGTCAGTGGTTTCTTCACCTCTTTCATTTCTGATTTTGTTTATTTGGGTCCTCTCTCTTTGTTTCTTGGTGAGCCTGGCTAGAGGTTCATCAATCTTGTTTATCCTTTCACAGAACCATCTCTTGGTTCTATTGATCTTTTGTATTAATTAATTAATTAATTAATTAATTTTTTGGTCTCTATGTCATTTATTTCCACTCTGATCTTTATTATTTCTTTCCTTCTTCTTACTCTGGGTTTTTCTTGTTGCTCTCTTTCTAATTCTTTAAGTTATAGTTTAGATAATTTATTACCAGTTTTTCTTGTTTTTTTGAAGTATACCTGTAATGCTATGAACTTCCCTCTCAGGACTGCTTTCACTGTGTCCCATAGATTTTGGATTGTTGTATTTTCATTGTCATTTGTTTCTAGGATGTTTTTAAAATTTTATTTCTTCTTTGATATCTTTGGTAACCCAATCATTGTTTAATAGCATATTATTTAGCCTCCAAGTGTTTGATTTTTTTATGATTGTTTTTATTGTAGTTGATTTATAATTTTATGTCATTCTGATCTGAGAAGATGCTTGATAAGATTTCAATCTTCTTGATGTTGATCTCTCCCTTGATATCTTCCAGAACTTTTTTTTTTTTAATGTATTTGAGTGCTCCTATATGGGATACATATATGTTTACCAGAGTTATATCCTGTTGATGTATTGATCCCTTTAGTATTATGAAGTGGCCTTCCTTATCTCTTGTTATGGCCATGCCGCCCTGTGAGTGCCCACAGCAGTAACAGGGGCTCCCTGTCTAAGAGAGCCTGATCTGTCAGTCCCTGGGACTCCTGGGACACACACCCCTCTCACTTCTTTACTCTTACACTCTCCCCTCCATGCTGTCTTGTCAGCTGCCATGTTGGCTCTCTCTCATTAAGCATTCTTATAACCATTGTTTTGAACTCTGTGTCTAGTAGTTTGCTTGTTTATATTTCATTTATTTCTTTTTTTCTGGATATTTCTTCTGTTCTTTCATTTGTGACATATTTATTTGTCTCCACATTTTGGCTGCTTCCTTAGGTTTGTTTCTATGTATTACATAGAGCTGGGCACTCTATGGGCTGTATACACCATCTTGTTGTAGTTGAGCCTTGATTGCTATTGGTGTCACTGTGAGAAATTGACCTCAAGGCCAATTGGCTGTGAGGACCAGCTGTGTCTGCAATGAAAGAGCTGTTGTTCAGGAGACACCCTATGGAGCAGGACTTGCTTCAGTGGGGCTTCAGTGCTCACGGAGTCTGCCCCTTGAGTGTGTTGCTTGTGGATGTGTAGAGTTGTAATCTGCTATGGTCTGAAACTGTCCACCAGGTGCACTGGCTCTGAACCCCCCCGCCCCCCAAAGAAGTGCAAAGTCAACCACCATCTGTGCCCTGCCTGAGACCACCCTTCAGGAGCTACAGAGTGACCTGCAGATGCCTGCTACTTGTGTTGGCCTTGGAAGCGCCCAGGAGAGGCCAAACTGCGCAGCAAGGCAGGCTTCTGCTCGGCCCGGGGTTCTTATTGAGAGGTATGGGGCACACTGATGCCAGCTGCTGCTTGCTTGAGAGCTTTTAGGAAAGTCTGAAACCTGAGCCAGGACAGGCCATTCATATGGAAAATCCGTTGCAAACAGCTTGGGTGGGGCAGTGTCTCAAGGAATTACCTGGGTGGTGTGAACAGTGTGATCCAGGTTGATGGAGCCTCAGATATATATGGTGCCTGACAGTCAGCTCTGTGGTGAGGAGGTCTCAGCACAGGAACAATGACCCCTGACTGGGAGAAAGCTGCCCCTAAGTTCCTTTTTTTCTTTTTATTTTTTTAAAGGAAAGGCATTTTTTAAAAAAAATATTTTATTGATTTTTTACAGAGGAAGGGAGAACGATAGAGAGCTAGAAACATCGATGAGAGAGGAACATCGATCAGCTGCCTCCTGCACATCCACTACCGGGGATGTGCCCACAACCAAGGTACATGCCCCTGACCAGAATAGAACCCAGGACCCTTCAGTCCACAGGCCGACGCTCTACCCACTGAGCCAAACAGGTCAGGGCTGCCCCTAAGTTCTTGCTCCAATGCCAGGCTATCCAGTTCCTCCCTGTCTGTCTGTCCCTGGATTCCACCACGCCACTTCCCCAGTATTTGAGCTCAGAGGGAATTGTGTCTGAGGAAGGAAGCCTGTGCACCGGCTCTTTATGAGGAACTGTCTGGGTCTCCAGCAGCCTCCATGTCACTCAGCTTCAGTCCTTGCTGGTTTATACAGCCAAAGTTACACAGGCTTCTCTTAACAGCACTGGAACCCTGGGGTGAAGGGTCTAGTGTGGGGCTGGGACCCCTTGCTCCTCAAGGGAGGCCTCCACAGCCTAGATATCCCTCCCAACTAAAAAGAAAATCACATGTGG
The DNA here is from genome assembly GCF_014108235.1 of Myotis myotis. Classification (NCBI taxonomy): domain Eukaryota; kingdom Metazoa; phylum Chordata; class Mammalia; order Chiroptera; family Vespertilionidae; genus Myotis; species Myotis myotis. Next base: position 92,807,207 of record NW_023416390.1, on the reverse strand, counting down.
GTGTCAGACCAGCCCATTCTGCACCTCCACCACTCCTACCAGACTCAATGTGCTTTCTTCTTTACTTTTCTAGTTGTAGGACTTCCATTCAGCCAGATTTCCAGATTTCAGGTTGTTTTAAATGATGGTTATTCTGTATTTTAGTTGTAATTTTGATGTGGTTGTGGGAGGTGGTGAGTACCATGTTTACCTATGTCGCCATCTTGGTTCTATCCTAGAATTATTTATTTTACTTTGGTGAGAAATTCTATTGGTATTTTGGTATAGATTACATAAATGTGTAGACTGCTTTGGGTAGCATAGAATTTTAACAATGTCAATTCTTCTTATCATGAGCAAGATATATGCTTCCATTTATTTAAGTCTTTTTCAGTTTTTTTCTTCAATGTCTTATAGTTATTTGAGTACAGGTCTTTTAACTCATTGGTTATATAATATGTTACACCCATATATATGCTGTGTAGAAGAGACCCACCTCAGAACAAAGGACTAACACATATTGAAAGTGAAGAGATGGAAACAATATTTTTAGGTAGGTGGAAATGAAAAAAAAGTTAGGGTATCAATACTTATATCTGACAAAATAGGGTGGGTAGGTGGGGGCATAAAAGATAACCAAAGAGCTTGTATGCATATAAGCATAACCAGTGGTTCTCAACCTTCCAAATGTTGCGACCCTTTAATACAGTTCCTCATGTTGTGGTGACCCCCAATCATAAAATTATTTTTGTTGCTACTTCATAACTGTAATTTTGCTACTGTTATGGATCATAATGTAAATATCTGATATGCAGGATGTATTTTCAGGGGTCGCGACCCACAAGTTGAGAACCGCTGGTAGACAATAGGGGCGTGGAGTGAAGGCAAGGGCTGGTGGGCGGGGGCAGGCTTAAAAGGACAATGGGGGGAAAGGGTGCATATGTCATACTTTTAACAATAATGAATTTTAAAAAAATGCTTAATGAGAGCTTCAAGAAATTTAGTGAGAATTTCAAGGATCTTACTGAGAACCTTAAAGACATGGAAAAGAACAAAGAGAATATCTCCAGCTGAGATATTCCTCCCTATTCTTAATTGCCACACTGTGGGAGGGGAACCTGCCTGTTCATGTCTCCACCCCCTTACCAGTCTTGTTGTGGCTTCTTTAGACCCTTAGTTATAGGACTTGTATTCAGATGGTTCCCATTGATGGTGGTTCTATAATATTGATGTAGTCATGGAAGGAGGCAAGTACAGCATTTACTTACTTGGCCATCTTGACTAGAAACTATAAGTCTTTACTTGTGTGGGTGTTTTTGTTTCCCTTTGTTTTTGTTCAGCCCATCTAAACTTTCAAGGATAAAAAAAATTAATAGTCTTAAACTGCAGTCAGTAGTTTTTGTCCTCTAAGTAATCTTAGTAATATTTTAAAAGTATTTGATGCATGTTGTAAGTTAAAATAAGTAAATATACTAATTGAAGCCAAGATTTTCAGTTTAAGAGAAGAGATATATAAATATAAAATAAAATAAGTTAAGGAGGGAAAACCCTATAGCATTAAATTTGAATTAGAAATATCAATTAGAATGCATGTTTTTTGTAAACCTACTTTTTCTAGCTCTGTACACTAAAAGGGCCCACAAACAATCACATATAGGACCAATGAGCACCCAGATGTTGTTTTTGTTCTTTTAAATACCACTTTCCAGTGGAAAAAATGAGAACTCTTAGAGAAACAACTGATTCCAGGATGGAGGGGACAATACAAGGTGAGTTTTGGATATCTTATGCCAGCAATTAAGAAAGCCTTTTGTGAAGGTAAATTTTTTGTGTCAACTTGGCGAGGCTGTGCTGCCCAGTTATTTGGTCAAATACAAGTCTAGCTGTTGCTATGAAGGTACCGTATAGCTGTGGTGAACATCTACAGTCAGTGAACTTTAACTACAAGGGTTAACCCTTGATAATGTGGGTGACACTTACCTTAAAGTTGAAGGCTTTCAGGGCAAAAGCTGAGGTTTTCTAGAGCAGAAGGCATTCTGCCTGAAAATAACATAAAAACCCTGTGGGTTGCTCCGTAGATTTCAAACTTGCTCACCCCCAACAAGTATGTGATCCAAATCCTTACAATAATATATACATACAAATATGTATACATGTACACACACACACATAGTATACATACCTCATTGGTTCGGTATCTCTGGAGAACCCTGTCTGATACACCTTCAAAGACTACTAGGGGCATAGCAAAAGGACAAGGAGTCAGGTGTCAATAAACAGCCACCAGTCCAGAGCAATTTGGACTCATGGGTTTTTATTTGAAAAGAAAGAGAGAAAGAGAGAGGAAAAACCCACCTTATTTAACATGATTCATGACTATTATAGCAATTCCTTATTCTGAAAATAAAGAGAAAGAATTAAGCATTTATACTATATTTTAAGCAGGAAATGTATAAGTAATGTTAGAATTAGAAAATAGCCATTTTGCATTCCCAATGAATAATACTAGTGAATAGTTGAAAGCTTGCTAAGGATACAATACTTGTGTGGTGCCAAACCACTACACCACAGCTCATCTGCTAATTGCAAGGTAAAATACCTTCACAATGGGAAGCACAGGCTGCCACTACCTCAGCCAAGTGACCAAACTGAGTATCACTCACAGTGGGACCAGCTGGTATTAGGCACTTCCTGTTGTGATATAGTGTGATGGACGCAGCATCTCACTATAGGGCGCCTGCCAGAGAGTGGCTAGATTTAGCTTCCAGTTTACCATCCCCCAGGGGAACAGGTCAAAGCAAACCCCCAGGAAACACAATTTGGAATATGGGTTATTCTATAAGACACCTGACTTGGTGTCTTCAGACAGGCAATATCATTTCCCCCCAAAAGATGAGGGAGGGGCTGTTTAAAATGGACTAAAAGGTCTCAGCAACAAATATTTGTCAACCTAATTGAATCCTGTTCCTCCACAAAACCTCACCCTATAAATATGTATTTGTGACAATTGGTAAAAGTAAACCTAATTTAATATACATTGGATATTAGATGATACTAAACATATTATTGTTAAATTTTTTAGGTGATGAATTTATGAAAATCCCTTATTAGGAGATGCACACTGAAGTCTCTAGGAATGAAGTGTCATGGTATCTGCAAACTGACTTCAAATGGTTCATACATATTATAACATGTAAGCTCTATATACACTATATATCATATTATGATATAGTTTACATATAAGTGGACACATGTGGCAAAGTATTCACACTGTTGTATTGAGGTGATGTGTATGTGAATGTTGTTTGGTTATTTCCTTTTTTGTTTAAAATTTCCCATTAGAAAAAATGTGATGAAGGCTATTGTTTTACTAAAAACAAATCATGTTTTTAAGGTGAACAGTGGGATGCCAGCCCTTGCTGTAGTTTTAATTTCAGGGGCAGCATGCCCAAAGAACTACATGTCATGAGAAGACTCCATTTTCCAACCACTTTCTCTACCCAAACTTTTGTCAAACCTTTTAATGGAGCATTTTGAAGTTGTTTACCCTTCTCTTGGCTTGATGCCAATACTGACATAAAATGTGCTTGTTCTTTTATAATTTCCATGAGACACGGTAATTTACTTGATACCAGTATGATCCTAAGTGGAAACAAATTCCAGCCTGACTTGGCGAATAGCACCCAGTCAGAAGGTGGTCATATAGATAATCCAGGGTGACAATGTTGATGAGTGATGACAGGTGGTTCCAGTCTATGGGCACACTGAGGATGGCACTGTGTCTGCTTTCATGCTCACTTTCCCAAATGTCCTTGTTGCTAAGCATGGCATGTGATCTAGTTCTGGCTAATGAGATGGAAGCAAAAGTCATTCATTGTGGGGCTTCTGCATCACCTCGGTACAAGGGATCTGCTTAGAGAGCATGCAGTCCCAGTCCTCTGCGTGTTGTCCCTCCTTTCTCCCTAACTAAAATGGAGATGCAACACCTACCTTGCAGCTGTGAAGATACACATTCCACAGACTATGGCTAGAGTCACGGAGTTGGAAGATGGAAGAACCTGTGTCCTTAATGACACCCTTGAACAGTTCCATCTGCCATAGAGGGCCTCTCTCCAGACCTCTCATTTCATAAGAAAAATAAACTCATGTGCTTGAGCTAGTTTTCATTGAATTAACTTGCAAATAAACACATCCTTGGATGATTAATGCAGAATATCCTAATGTTAGATGTTTAGATTATCATATGTGTCATGAATGTAGATGCAAAAATTTTTAACAAAATCCTATATAATAAAAGGACAGTCGACCAGTTGACCAGTCACTATGACATGCACTGATCACTAGGCGCTCTGACTGGTAGGTTACCTTGCTGCTGGGGTTCGGCCTATCAGGACTGAGTGAGATGGGCCAGATATGCCCTGGAGCCCTCCTGTGGTCCCTCCCTGGGTGGCCAACCTCCTGAGTCCCTCCCCGTCCATGATTGTGCACTGATGGGTGATGACAGGTGGCCTGTGCCCTCTTGCAATACAGGACCTGTTGGGGGATGTCAGAAAGCCAGTTTTTGATGGATCCCACAGGCCAGGCCAAGGGACCCCACTGGCGCATGAATTCGTGCACCGGGACTCTAGAATCCTACATAATAAAAGCATAGTATGCAAATTGTCCCCTTGACCAGGAGTTGTCTGGGAGTTTGACCAGGGGGTGGAGCCAGCCGGGGGAAGGTAGGAAGTACCTAGCCGACAGCCAGCAGCCCCTAGGGACCCTATCAGTGTATGAATTTTGGGCACTGGGTCTCTAGTTAGCAAATAAGATTCAGCAATAGATAAGGTGAATTATACACCATAACTAAGTGGGATTTATTCCTGGGAGGCAAGGCTGGTTCAATATTCAAAAACCAATTAATGTAAGCCATCCTATTAACAGTCTACATAAGAAAAAAATATGTGATCACATCAATTGATGCAGGAAAATATTTGACAGAATTCAACACCAATTCATGATAAAAACTCTCAGAAATTGTGGAATAGAGGAAATGTCCTCAATCTCATAAAGAACATCTAAAAGAAACCTACAGCTAACATCAGACTTAATGGTGAAAGATTACATGCTTTCCCCTGACACTAGGAACAAGGCAAGGATGTGCACTGTTATTCAACATAGTACTGAAAGATCTAGCAAGGGCACTAAGTTAAGAAAAGGAAATTAAAGGCCTATAGATGAGCTAGATAGAAATTAAGCTATCCCTATTTGCAAGTAAGATCACCCTGAGATTTATATGGCAAGGCAAAGGAACTAAAATAGCTATTCCATTTAAAAGCCAATATTCTGGCATGAATGGGTGTACTGCAGTAAAATTCTGATATTAACTGAAGTTAGCACAGACCCCACTAGTAAAAGTCAATAAAGCCACCTCAGAGGCCAACTACAAGTGGGGTCCTAGGAAACTTTCATTTCTGACCAAATGGCTACAAACCTGGGGATTCCCGTGACCCACTCCTGTTTGGTGATTCAGAACGACTCAAAGAACTCAGGAAAATGCTGCACTATGGTCACAGCACTATTGTAGGAGGCACGCACAGCCAGTGAAGACACGCAGGACTGGTCTGGAGGGAATGGGACCCATGGGTGCCCTTTTCCGTGGAATCAGACATGCCCTCTCCTCTCACATCAGTGTGCTCACCAACTGGAAGCTCCACAGAGCTTCCATGTCCAGAGTTTTTCCTGTAGTTTCATTAAGGATTGCATCATTGGCCACATGATCGAACTCAATCTCCCTAGGTGCTGACTTCCTTAGATGCTGGGCTGATAATGCATGGCTGAGAGTCCCAATCTGCCTATCACATGATTGGCTTTCTGGTGACTACCCCATCCCGAGTATCTCATTGCTTAGCATAAACTCAGGTGAATGGCAGATTCCTGAATGACAGGAACTCCTATTACTTGGGAAATTTCAAGGATTTCATCTCTCTTCTGGGAACCAGGGACAAATGCTAGTCAAGTGCTTTATTGTAGCCCAGCAGGTGTGGCTCAGTGGTTGAGCATTGACCCAATAACCAGGAGGTCACAGTCTGATTCCTGGCCAGGGCACATGCCCGGATGTGGATTCAATTCCCAGTAGGTGTGAAGGAGGCAGCCAATGAATTATTGTCTCTCATCATTGATGTTTCTATCTCTCTCCCTCTCCCTTCCTCTCTGAAATCAATAAAAGTATGTTTTAAAAATTATTATATAATAATAGCTAAAATAATTTTGAAAAAGTATAGAAAGGGAGGAGCCACTCTGCTTTCAAGACTTATAATAGAGCTACTGTTATTTTTTTTATTTTTTATTTTTTTTATTTCTTAAAGTATTACAAAGAGTATTACACATGTCTCCTTTTTTCTCCCCCTTGACATTCTCCTGGCTTCCCCAACCCCCACAGTGTCTTGTGTCCATTAGTTATTCTCATATGCATGCATATAAGTCCTTCGGTTGAGCTCCTACTCCCCGCAAACTTCCCCAGGGTTCCCACTGTAGTTTGACATTCTGCTTAATGTTGCTCTGCCTCTGTATCCTTTTTTGTTCCGCAGTCCATAATGTTTCTTATTATCTATAAATGAGTGAGTTCCTGTGGTATTTTTCTCAGCTTCCCAGGGGCTGTCCCAGCCTCACGGGGGCTGTTTCAGCCTCACAGGGGCCGCCTCAACCTCACAGGGGCTGTTTCAACCTCATCGGGGCCATTCCAACCCCACCAGGGCGTTGCAAGCTTACCAGGGCCATCTCAACCTCACCGGGGACATCTCAACCTCACCGGGGCCGATTCAGCCTCACCGGGGCCATTTCAGCCTCACTGGGGCCGTTTCAGCCTCACTGGGGCCGTTTCAACCTCCCTGGGGCTGTCTCGACCTCACTGGGGCAGTCTAGACCTCACCGGGGCCGATTCAACCTCACTGGGGCCGTCTCAACCTCACCAGGGCCGTCTCAAACTCACCGGGGCCATCCCAGCCTCACTGGGGCCATCTCAGCCTCACAGGGGCTGTCTCAACCTCACTGGGGCTGTCTCAGCCTCACTGCAGCTGTTTCAGCCTCACCGGGGCTGATTCAACCTCACCGGGGCCATCTTGACCTCACTGGGGCCGTCTCAACCTCACTGGGGCTGATTCAACCTCACCAGGGCCCATTCAATCTCACCGGGGCCGTCTCAGCTTCACCGGGGCCGTCCCAGCCTCACCGGGGCTGTCTCAGCCTCACCATGGCTGTTTCAGCCTCACCGGGGTCATCTCAACCTCACTGGGGCTGTTTCAGCCTCACTGGGGCTGTTTCAACCTCACCGGGGTTGTTTCAATCCCACTGGGGCTGTTTCAACCTCACCGGGGCCATCTCAACCCCACCAGGGCCGTCCCAGCCCCACGGGGCCATCCCAGCCTCGGCCCTACAGGGGCCGCCTCGGCCTCATGGTGGCTGTCTTAGCAACACAAAGTTTGGCATTCTGTCCTTTGTTGGGCGGCTCCTTGCTGGACAAAATCTCCAGGCATTCCTGGTGGCTGAATATCTGGTATGCTTGCTTGGATTTCGTTTTCTACCAAGTTCACAGACTGCCTGTCTGCTGTCTCCCAGCATCCCATGTGAGACTGGATCTGGTGGGCCTGCCTGTGCGTTTGCTGGTATAGCGGTTCCACATCGCTGGCCCAGCCGTGTCCGGCTCCGGCTTCCTCTGAACCTGATTCTGCTTCTTTAGTGTGTCCCTTATGTATGCGAGGAGTTGAAATCTGCATTCTGCTGGGCTGGGCTGCAAAAGCACCGGTGGTTCTCTTTGTGACACTAGCACAGCTTGGGTGGGGATGTAATTTGAATAGGGTGGGGTCCCTGGGAATCACCAGGGCGGAGCAAGAAGCAATGGCGTCTCCTCCTTGCCTCTCTGCGACTCCGTGTCTCGCGTCCCTGAGTGCTGGCGAGCAGTTCTGTGAGACAGCCACTCTCACTCTTCAGCCCGTTGCAAGGCCATCCCGCCTCTCCCCGTAGAGGTCTGGGACCTCAGGATCCCACTGTAAACATGCTCAGTGGATTTGAGAGTCTGCATCCCCTTCTGATTGAAAAAAACCGCGCCTCTAGTTGCAGCCAGCCTGGCGCGCGATTCTGTACCTCCGTTCTTGGAGCCTCTGCACAACCTACTCAGTCTCAATGCTCTTCTTTCTTTCCTTCCAGTTGTAGAGCTTCCACTGGGCCAGCTTTCCCATGGTTCTGAATGACAACTGTTCGTTTTATAGTTGGTAGTCTCGATGTTGTTGTGGGAGGCAACACGCACAGGTCTGTACCTTATGCCACCATCTTGGTTCTCTAGAGCTACTGTTATTAAGACTACGTGGCATTCATTGGCAGAGGAATAGACATGCCAATCACTAGTACAAAATGGAGAACGAAGAAATAGACCCACACAAATATGGCCAACTGAGTGTTGACAAAGAAAGCTTTTGGAAAAGGAATATAGGCAAATAGGTAAAATTCTTTAGGGCCTAGGCTGGATGAAGAGTTCTTAAACATGAGTGAATTCACTAAAGGAAAAACAATGAATAAATTGGACTTCAAAATGAAAAGCTTTTTCCTGTAAAAGACCCTGTTAAATGGATGAAAAGACAAGCTACAGACTGTCAGAAACGACTTGGAAACCACATTCCCAACTAATGAGTATTATCTAGAACAGTGATGGCGAACCTCTGACACGTGTGTCAGAGGTGACATGTGAACTCATTTTTTTGGTTGATTTTTCTTTGTTAAATGGCATTTAAATATATAAAATAAATATCAAAAATATGTCTTTGTTTTACTATGGTTGCAAATACCAAAAAATTTCTATATGTGACATGGTACCAGAGTTAAGTTAGGGTTTTTCAAAATGCTGACACGCCGAGCTGAAAAGGCTCGCCATCACTGATCTAGAATGTACTATACAAAGAGCTCTCAAAATTCAACAGTGAACAATCAGAGAACAGGCAGGAGACATGAAGTGATCTCACCGATGAGCAGAACAGATGCAAACAAGCAGAGAAGATGCTCAGCATGAGGCCATTAAGAAAATGCAAACGAAGACCGTGATGAGAACCACTGCACGCCTGTCAGAGATAGCGAGGAACAACGAGAACACCAACGCTGAGAGCCTGCAGAGAGCCTGGGCTTCACACTTTGCTGGTGGACATGGGAAGCTGTTCAGACACTCCGGAAAAGTTGGGCATTTTCTTAAGAAATGAAACACATACTTATTACATGACCTGGCATTTTTACTTGTGGGTATTTATTCCAGAGAAATAAAAACTTATGCTCACACAGAAACATGTACATGATTGTTCATAGCAGCTTTATTTGTAATAGTCAAAAACTAGAGTCAATCAAAACACCCCTGGCTCAGAGAAGCCAAGTGGGCATCCAACCACACAATCGAATACTGCTCAGTAATACCAAGGACGAGCTATTGGTGGATGCAACAGCTGGGAAGGATCTCAATGGCATTGTGCTGAGTACAAAGCTAGTTTAAAAACATCACATGCTCTATGATTCTACATCTAAACATTAATGAAAATGACACAATGATGTAAATGGAGAACAGATTAGTGGCTTCCAGGCCTAAAGGGAGGTGGGACGGGAGGGTGTGACTATGAAGGGCTTGCACCAGGGAGGCTGGAATAGTTCTGTGGTTGTTTATATGAAGCTACACCTGTGATGAAATGACAAAGTTATACAAACATACTGTACCAATCTACAGTTCCTGGATTTAGATTGGTTTATAGCTATGCCAGGTGTCACCATTGAGGAAAACTGGGTGGAGGGTACCTGGGATCTCTATACTACTTTGCAACTTCCTGTGAATTTTCCATTTTAAAAAAATTAAAAGGAAAGGAGAAATGGCAAAATAAATACTTCTTCAGAAAAACATTGCAGTAGAGTGCATGGACCTCCTCACACACCTCTAGGGCCCTCAACCCCTAGCTGAGAATCGCAGAGGTGGTGTGGGGAGGGGCTGGCTAAGTCCCATGAGGTGCAGCTGCTCCTAGTTGAGGTTCGGATGAGGTCAGCGTTGCTTGGGGCAGAGGAGGCCCCCAGTCATAAAACAACGTTCCTAGCTTCCTCCCACCCGCTCTCTTTCTCCCAGCATCTGAGCACATTAGGCATCAGCCGCTGTTGGGCACTGAGGTGTGGAGATGAACGAGGTGGGCCTGCTCCTTCGAGGGATAGATAATAAGGTGGAGTAAGTGCTGTGGGTCTCAGACCAAAGTCGCTGGCCCAGTGGCGAGCCGGGGAGGCTTCCTGGGTGGAGGACTCTTGGGCCAGAACCAGTTAGGAAAGAAGATGATGCTGGTCAGGCAGAGGGAACAGCTCTCCCCAAGGCCTGGAGTTGAGGGTCAGCAGAGAGGGCTGGTTGAGCCTGGGAGTGTGGGAGAGGAAGGTGCAGAGGCAGATAGGAGCCTGGCCACCAGGTGGCTGCATTTTAACCTAAGGCATGTGGGATTTATTCTCAAACCTGGGAGGCAGTGAAAGGTAGGAGCAGGCATGGTCAGAAAGACCATGAAGAGGGCATGCAGGGGATGGGCCAGGATCCAACCAGCCTGCAAAGCAGATGAAATGGGGGCCTGGAGGCGGCATGGGGAAGGGTCCAGAGCAGTGGTTCTCAACCTGTGGGTCACGACCCCTTTGGGGGTCGAACGACCCTTTCACAGGGGTCACCTAAGACCATCGGAAAACACACATATAATTACATATTGTTTTTGTGATTAATCACTAGGCTTTAATTATGTTCAATTTGTAACAATGAAAATACATTCTGCATATCAGATATTTACATGACGATTCATAACAGTAGCAAAATTACAGTTATGAAGTAGCAACAAAAATAATTTTATGGTTGGGGGTCACCACAACATGAGGAACTGTATTAAAGGGTCGTGGCATTAGGAAGGTTGAGAACCACTGGTCCAGAGGGAAGCAGTCTTGGGAGCAGAATTAACCAGGGCTGTGTCGACACAACGTAGCTACAATGGTTGCAAGGACCAGGCCAGGCCCCTCCAGGAATGACCGGAACACACTTCTTTCCGGCTGCCAAACTGTCCCTCTCTGGCCCTTGGGGCAGGAGGGGCACAGCCCTAGCTACAGCACAGCACCTTGTAAGCGGCTAGGCCAGGAGCCTGCTCATGGCTTGGAACACCCTGTTTCTGCAGATGGCGCATGAGGGTCGGGTGTCCCAACGGGCCTATCAGACTGTTCCTGGGAGACCTCCCCGCCCACCAGGGAGCTGCCGCTGCAGATAGTCAGGCCTCAGGCCTCGGTCCCACAGCTGGAGGCAGGGGCAGTTGCTTTCCTCCAAAGGTGTCCACATTTGTGTCTCTAATTCAAAACCAGTGAAGAACGGTCGTCCCTGCTCAGGTTTCCTCCCACCCGAGGGGTCAGGGCTGAGGAGCGCTTTGCTCTGTTACAGATGACCCTTCACTATGTGTCACTTACAGATGGTGCTGTCTCCTTCCAGACCGAGGACCCCTGCCGCAGCGCCTGCTGCCTTCTCCCCGGGGCGCCCAGTGTCCGGGCCCAGGCGCAGTGCCCAGGGGATGCTGACGGGGGCTTTCGCTGTCTGGGAGGAGATTCACTCGCAATGGCCGTGGCTCTGGCTGGCTCGCTGCACCTGGGCCTTGCTGGATGGTACAAAACCCCGCCCTCTTTATGTTTGCAGAAACCGTTTATGTAACTAAACTATATATTGTGATATGCATAGGGTGGGATTGGCAATCTAACCATGGCTTCTCCCCTCGGCATTTCTGTGACCCTTACCCTGCTGCTCAAACACACCAGCTCCCTCCTCTCACTGCCTCAAGAAATGGGCTTTTCGTTTGGGAAGCCTGGGTCTGTTCATTAAGCCAGTGGACTGGGGCCAGTCCCTGATGCGTTAGTCTAGACCAGTGGTAGGCAAACTGCGGCTCGCGAGCCACATGCGGCTCTTTGGCCCCTTGAGTGTGGCTCTTCCACAAAATACCGACTTCTGTGCATGGGCCACGAAGTTTCAATCGCACTGTACATGCGCGCCCGCACGTGGTATTTTGTGGAAGAGCCACACTCAAAGGGCCAAAGAGCCGCATGTGGCTCGCGAGCTGCAGTTTGTTGACCACTGGTCTAGAGCAAGTCTTCCTCTGTCAGATCAGAAAGCTATTATTACGTGGGATTTGGAGCATCAGAAAAGTGGAGAAGTAGACGCTTCCCTGCTGCTGGGACCACTCCCAGGAGCAGGGAGAAGGAGAAGATCACAGCCGGTTTGAGAGAACCTAAGAGCAGAGTGTGCAGTCATGCAGGGGCAGGAGAAACTGCCCTCCTGTGTGCTGGGCAAGGTCACACCTAACATGGTCCCTGTGTCTGCCCACCGGCCTGAGAGGCCACCAACGTTGGGTGTCCCAAAACCCAGTCATGAAGGAGGTTTCTCTCCTGCTCTGGAACAGATCTGTGGTGTAACTGCATGGTGATGCATGGACCCCAGGCTGGGGAAAGATGGGGACGAGCTCACTGTGGTGGATGGAAGTGGCTGGGGACAGATGAGGACCAGAGCCTCGAGGGCTAGAGAAACGGGAGCAGAGGGCACCGTGACCGGACGGTGAAATAGGGTTTGAGGGGCAAGAATAAAGGAAGTCCATTGTTTCTTCACAGCCAGACTATAGACTGAGAACTCCCCAACTACCTGTGAGTGCACACATTTGCACTCATTTTTTAGTTAAGGAAGCATTGTTGCTTTGGGGGCAGGATCCATTGAATTGGGCATTGTCAGATGTTTACTTAGAATGAACAAAAGCTAGTATTATGTTCTATGTCCTACTCTGCAAAATATAAAATGCAAGAAACATGATTTCATTGCAAGAGTGATGCTGGCACCTGCACTCTGTGAATGTGTGTCTGTCTCCCACTGCACCGCTGCCCAGAGGCCACAGCCAGAGCAGCCCTGTGCTCAGTGCTCTGCCAGCGCCCAGGCCCAGGAACCAGGCTGGGCAGTAGAAGCTGACTTTGGAAGTAATAATGGTCATTAGGAACTAAGTGAATTAAGCATGGCAATGACTTATAAAACTACAACCACACACCCATGCTCACCATCGAATATTTACAGAGCAGGTGGCGGGGGAATACAGAGGAGGGCCGCTTAGCCCTGCCTAAGTGAAAGGGGTTGAAGAAGGCTCTCTGGAGGCGGTGACATGAGAGTGGATCTGAAGGACGAGAAGGGGTTGCCAGGTTGCCAGGGAAAGAAATGAGGGAAGGAGAGTGGAGTATGTGTATGTATGTCTTTAGGAAGGACACAGTAAAAGCCCCAGCATGCATCAGGAACCTGTCTGGGTTGGGCAGCTGCTCTTATTCCAGGGTGTTATTTGCAGCCATAAGGATGTACAGGGGGTGAAACACACAGGTGGGCCCACAATTAGACTTCAAGTACAGATGATGAACTCGAGTAGAATTTGTAGGAGGAAAAGATAGAAAAAGAAAAAAGTTCATCATGAGGAAAGGAGAAGGAATCTGTCATCTTATATAATAAAAGCCTAGGTGGCGTCACGTGCAATGTCATCACAAGATGGCTGCCACAAGATGGCCGGCAGGGGAGGGCAGTTGGGGACGATCAGGCCAGCAGGGGAGCAGTTAGGCATCAATCAGGCTGCAGGGAAGCGGTTAGGGGGCAATCAGGCTGGCAGGCAGGCGAGTGGTTAAGAGCCAGCAGTCCCCGATTGTGAGAGGGATGTCCGACTGCCGGTTTAGGGATCGGGCCTAAACCGGCAGTCGGACATCCCCCAAGGGGTCCCAGATTGGAGAGGGTGCAGGCCGGGCTCAGGGACACCCCCCATGTAAAAATTTCGTGCACCAGGCCTCTAGTAAATTATAAGTGGCTCCTCTAGTAAATTATATAAGCAGAGTTCCAGTGGCTCCACATCCTCACCAGCATTTGGTGTTGTCACTCTTTTTAATTTTAGCCATTTGGGGGAAGTGTGTAATGCTAGCTCATTGTGACGTTAGTTTGCATTCCCTAAAGACTACTGAGTTTAGCATTTTCTCATGTACTATGGCCATGTTCTTCAGTAATTCTTCAAATCATTTGGCTATTTTTTAAAGTGGGTTGTTTGCCTTCTTCTTATTACAACAATTATATATTCTAGATACAAGTCTTTTGTTAGTTATAAGTATCATGAGTAGTTTTTGTCTAAGTGAATTTGTCTTCATTTTCATAACCATATCTTTGGAAGACCAGACTTAAAATTTTTTAGTTCTACTTATCAACATTTAATGGTATCTCAATGTTCAATATAGATATATCAAAATTTAGAAATTAACTTATTTAACCAACTCTTGCTTGGACCTCTGGGCTGTGTCCCGCTTTTTAGTATTTTATTTGTTTTAAAGAATATCATTGTACTTATCTTTATCATCATTATTCTGAACTCTATATCAGATAAATTTCTTATCTCCATTTCATTTATCTCTTCTTCTGGAGAATTCTCTAGTTCTTTCATTTGGGGGTTGTTTGTCTCCTCATGTTGACTGCCTGTTTGGGTTTGTGACTCTGTATTAGGTGGATCTGCTATGCCTGTCAATCTCTAGTGCAGGACAGTGTCAAATACTGTTTCTGACTAATTAGATCAGGCAAAGACTCAAATCCTCCAGAGACTGCTTCTGTCTACAGACTGATAGCATTGCCTCTTGAATTGCCCTCAGGCAATCTTCCACAGGTGTGATGAGAGTTTTTTCCTACAGGTGGGGCAATGCTTCTGCTTGGAGGCTAATTGTTATTCTCAGTCTCTTAATGGGCCTCTGCCCCTCCAGTCTCCATGCGGTCTCCACTTTCTGTCCTCAGTTATAAGGGTTCCCTCCAGTGAGTCTTCTGTTCATTATTCAAGAAGTTTTTCTGTATTTTAGTTAAAATTCCAGTTTGGTCCTGGGAACATGTCTGTGTAGCATCCACTTACTCTGCTGCTATTTTTAATCCCTGGTTACTTTTAAATTATGTTGATGGCAATCTTTTCTTTTTTAATATATTTTATTGATATTTTAGAGAGGAAGGGAGAGGGATAGAGAGTTAGAAACATTGATGAGAGAGAAACATCGATCAGCTGCCTCCTGCACGCCCCCGACTGGGGATTTGCCGGCAACCAAGGTACATGCCCTTTGACCGGAATCGAACCTAGTACCCTTCAGTCCACAGGCCGACGTTCTATCCACTGAGCCAAACCAGTTAGGGCGATGGCAATCTTTTTTGAAGCAACTTGAATAAGGGCACCCCTAGCCAGTTTGGCTCAGTGGATAGAGCGTTAGCCTGTGGACCAAAGGGTCCTAGATTTGATTCCAGCCAAGGGCACATACCTTGGTTGCAGACTCCTCCCCAGCCTGGGCCCTGGTCAGGGCATGTGTAGGAGGCAACCAATCGATGTGTTTCTCTCACATCAATATTTCTCTCTGGGAATATTGTTATAGTTAAAACTGTGTTCTAAGGATTGTATAAGATGAATTTTAGGAGGCCAGCATGTGTAAGTCTTATGGCATGGCTCTCCTAATGGGTGCCAATGTAGCCCAGTTTCAAGAAACCAGCCACTCCCTTAGAATTCCCATTGAAGGTTAATTTGTTTATAAATAAATAACACTTTAGAAATGCTTAAAACATACATGTGAAATCTTGTCGCTGCACTTTGTTTAGTAAACCATTTTTTTATAGAGAAATATAATTATAGTAAATTTCCAGCAAGCAATTCCAGAAGCTGGACCCTTACTTCTAAAGGAACTCACAGTGATTTATTGAAGGAATGCTGAGCAAAGTTTGCTTTTCTGCAACTCTGTTTACCCATCTGTGAAGCTGGCAAAGGCCTCGCCAGCAAAGAGGCCACAACTCAGATTAACTAAGAGACACTTTCCTGACCTTCAGAAAAGGATCTCATAAGATAACTATCATTTACTCAGGCTACTACACCCTGGGCCAGGGACAGCCTTGCCTGAGATTACTGCTCCATTTAAAAGGAGCAGGCAGTGGTGGGCCCAGGTCACATGACTCACACCAACAGAGCCAGAGACTTCTGGTCTGCTACCTTTCAGCCGTACCACAGAGCACACAAGTCACCACAAGTTTAAAAACATGCAGAAGAACACATGTCATCTAAATTTTTTTTTTTCCTCTTGGAAAAAATTTCATTTGCTGTGGCAAAAGGAAGTACTGATTTTTGCTGGAAGTCTTGGAAATGTCCTGGAGCTATTTGGTGGCCCTTTGACTGGCCAGGCCACTCCTGGAGGGCAGGGCTGGACTGGATGGAGACTGGAATGTAACATCTGGGTCAGTAGGTTTGGAAGCCAGGAGGCGAAGCCTGAGACATGTCTCCTTTCAGAAGGTCCTCTGGAGTGCTACCCTCCCATCTCTGCAAGGGTCCCGGAAAGGATGGCTGGACAGGCCTGGAGAATGGACAGGCGCAACGGTCAGCACCCGCTTAACCACAGACTGTGAACTGCGTGGTCTTAGCCCCCTTCCCCTCCTTCACTCTTAACTCCTACCCCCGACCTAGGAGCTCAGACATCCCGATTTGCTCAGGACAGTTCCAGTTTATGCCTGCTGGCTGGGTGCAACTACATATTTTTACCCCCTTGCATTCAAACCTGTCCAAGCTGAGCATTCTATATTAACTCAGATGGACCAGGTGGAGGCACTCAAGAGGAACTCTAACTCAAACCTCCACTAGGGTTGTCTTTGAGAAGGACAATTTATGATAATTTTTATTAGTCTTGACCCTTTAGATTGCAAGTGACCTCAAATTGGCTTTAGCAAGAAAAAAATGTATTCGTTTGTGTAGCTGGACCGTCGGAGGTGGGGACCGGGCAGGATTCAGGTGTGACTGGAACAAGTTCGCATTACTGTTGTCTGTCTCTCTGTCTCTTTTTCTCTCTGTGCTCCCAACCCGCTGACCTCATCTTCTGGCAGGATCTTTACCACGGAGGGCTAGCTGGCCTCTGGCCACTCTAGACTCCCATCCTCCCATCTCAGCAACTCGAGCGGAAAGAGGCACTTCTGTGTCCCACAGGCTCACTTCCTACAAATCCAGGGAAGGCTCTTAGTGGCTCTGCTTGGGTCATGCACTCATCCGTGAGCCAGCTGTTCGGGCTGCAGTGAATGGCTCACCGGCAGTATGTGCGCATCATGGTACAAGGGACAAAGTCTGCCTCAAACCACGTCAAACAAGGAGTTCTTAATGAAAGTAGGACACTTAGCTGGGCAGACCAAACTTATAGCACCTGCCAGCTACTATATAGCCACCATTTACAGAGTTACTTCTAATATTCCAGGGGCTTTATACTTACCGTTCTTTATTTCCACAATAACCTACAGAGTGTAATGTACCCCTTTCCCCATATTACAGATGAGGCTGGAACAATTTAAATAACATTGCCAAACATGGAAAAGTGGTAAATGGAGGAGCTGACTTGACTCCAGGTTGGTCTGTCCCTCTCACAACCTCATGGTGGCATTTTACATGTGAGAGAGAGTGAGGATAATTTGAGTCAGGGGCCCTTCTTGGACACCATATCATGCATATGCTGCCCTGAAACAATGCTGCTAGAAAGACAGATGCCCTCCTGGCTCCGCCTGCAGAGTCTCCTGGATCCTCCCTGTCTCTTGAAGACATGGCACCCGAGAGCCCAGGTGTGAAGCTGGTCTGTTCCGGACCTGGAGCTGGCCAGGTGCCAGTGATGTCAGCTCAGCACCGCGCCCCCCGCCCCCCCCCCCCCCCGTGTGCCTCCTGGGGAACTCATGTTCTCCAAGTGTCCAGCCATAAAAGATGGCAAGAGGTCCTGTTGCTGTTGAACATAAGATTATTCTGACAGTCGAAGAGTATAAACTAAAAATAAGCTGATAAAGACAGTCCCAGTGCTGCTCAGGGCCTCTTGCTCATCCTTGAAGAGCAGAAGAGAGACATAGGTTGGTGTCTTGTCTCTCCATGGGAAAGGAGGACTGCCCTCGCTTGTCTGAGTTCTTCATGGTTTGAAAAGTCACTTCCCCAGACTTCACAATTCAGGTACGCAAGTACAGCACACACTCCCCCACGCTTTCTCTTTCTATTCTGTCACACTGTGGTTACCCAACCAGAGCCTCAGGGCACAGTTCCTGCATTGCAATAAAAATATTTGTATTTTCAATAGCATTTCTTTTAAACATATATATATATATATATATATATATATATATATATATATATATATTCTTTTTTAAAAATGTTTTTATTGATTTACTAGTGGCCCGGTGCACAGATTTGTGCACATTGAAAGGAAATTAATTAGAAGGTGGCTGGTGGGGTGGGACTGGGCAAGATGGGCCAGACATGCCCTGGAGTGAACCTCCCGTGGTCCCTCCCCACCTGGGGTGGCACTGCAGCTTGAAGGGCGTCCGCAGAGTGAGAGGGTCCCTTCAGCAGGTGGGGTCCCTCGGCCTGGCCTATAGGGATCGGGCTGAAACCAGCTCCCCAACATCCCCCGAGGGGTCCTGGAGTGCGAGAGGGCACTCTGCAAAGTTGCTGTTGCTTGACAGCTCCTGCGTTGAGTGTCTGCCTCATGGAGGTCTGTGTACATCATACCTATGGGCTGGTCAGATGGTCAGTCAGTTGGATGGTCACTTAGCCTTTTATATGTATATATTTTTATTTTTTTAGGTAGAGGGGAAGGGAGAGATTGAAACATCAATGATGAGAAAGATCACTGATTGGCTGCTTCCTGCACACCTCCTACTGGAGACTGAGCCAAAACCCCAGGCAGGTAACTTGACGGGGAATCAAACCCAGGACCTCTTGGTCCATGGGAGGAAGCTCAATCCACTGAGCCACACCAGCCATGCAGCATTTCTTTTTTTCCCCCAGTTATTTTTATTTTTATTTTTTTTATTGCTTAAAGTATTACAAAGAGTATTACATATGTCTCCTTTTTTCCCCCCCGCCCTTGACAATCCCCTGGCCTCCCCTACCCCCCAGTGTCTTACGTCCATTGGTTATGCTTATATGCATGCATACAAGTCTTTCGGTTGATCTCTTACCCACCCCCTTCTGCCCCCCCCCTTCCTGCTATAGTTTGACAGTCTGTTCGAGGCAGCTCTGCCTCTGTATCTATTATTGTTCAAAAGTTTATAATGGTCTCTATTATCCATGAATGAGTGAGATCATGTGGTATTTTTCCTTCATTGACTGGCTTATTTCACTTAGCATAATGTTCTCCAGTTCCATTCATGCTGTTGCAAATGGTAAGAGTTCCTTCTTTTTGACAGCAGCATAGTATTCCATCATGTAGATGTACCACAATTTTCTAGTCCATTCATCTACTGATGGGCACTTAGGTTGTTTCCAGATCTTAGCTATGGTGAATTGTGCTGCTATGAACATAGGGGTGCATATATCCTTTCTGATTGGTGTTTCTGGTTTCTTGGGATATATTCCTAGAAGTGGGATCACAGGGTCAAATGGGAGTTCCATTTTTAGTTTTTTGAGGAAACTCCATACTGTCTTCCATAGTGGCTGCACCAGTCTGCATTCCCACCAGCAGTGCACGAGGGTTCCTTTTTCTCCACATCCTCTCCAGCACTTGTTGTTTGTTGATTTGTTGATGATAGCCATTCTGACAGGTGTGAGATGGTACCTCATTGTTGTTTTGATTTGCATCTCTCGGATGATTAGCGACTTTGAGCATGTTTTCATATGTCTCTTGGCTTTCTGAATGTCCTCTTTTAAAAGGTGTCTATTTAGGTCCTTTGCCCATTTTTTGATTGGATTGTTTATCTTCCTTTTGTTAAGTTGTATGAGTTCCCTATTAATGTTGGAGGTTAAACCCTTATCAATGATAGCATTGGCAAATATGTTCTCCCATGCAGTGGGCTTTCTTGTTTTGTTGATGGTTTCTTTTGCTGTGCAGAAACTTTTTATTTTGATGTAGTCCCATTTGTTTATTTTCTCTTTAGTTTCCAATGCCCTAGGAGCTGTATCAGTGAAGAAATTGCTTCGGCATATGTCTGAGATTTTGTTGCCTTTGGATTCTTCTAGTATTTGTATGGTTTCCCGTCATATATTTAAGTCCTTTATCCATTTTGAGTTTATTTTTGTGTATGGTGTTAGTTGTTGGTCTAGTTTCATTTTCTTGCATGTATCTGTCCAATTTTCCCAACACCATTTATTGAAGAGACTATCATGACTCCATTGTATGTTCTTGCCTCCTTTGTCAAATATTAATTGAGTGTATTGTTTCGGGTTGATTTCTGGGCTCTCTATTCTATTCCATTGATCTATATGTCTGTTCTTGTGCCAGTACCAGGCAGTTTTGAGAACAGTGGCTTTGTAATACAGCTTGATATCTGGTATTGAGATCCCACCTACTTTGTTCTTTCTCAGGATCGCTGCAGCTATTCGGGGTCGTTTTTTATTCCAGATGAATTTTTGGAGAGTTCGTTCTAGGTCTGTGAAATATGACGTTGGTATTTTAATGGGAAGTGCGTTGAATTTATAGATTGCTTTGGGCAGTATGGACATTTTAATGATGTTGATTCTACCAATCCAAGAACATGGTATGTTCTTCCATCTCTTTATGTCTTCCTCTATCTTTTTTTTCAACGTCCTGTAGTTTTCTGAGTAGAGGTCTTTTACCTCTTTAGTTAAGTTTATTCCTAGGTATCTTAATTTTTTTGGTGCGATGGTAAATGGGATTGCTTTTTTAGTCTCTCTTTCTGCAAGTTCACTATTGGTGTATAGAAATGCCTCAGATTTCTTGGGGTTAATTTTGTATCCTGCTACATTGCCAAATTCGTGTATTAAGTCTAGTAGTTTTTTGATGGAGTCTTTAGGGTTTTTTAAGTATAATATCATGCCATCTGCAAATAAGGACAGTTTTACTTCTTCGTTTCCAATTTGGATGCCTTTTATTTCTTCTTCTTGTCTAATTGCAATGGCTAATACTTCCAGTACTATGTTTAACAGGAGTGGTGAGAGTGGGCATCCCTGTCTTGTTCCTGTCCTTAGGGGAAATGGTGTTAGTTTTTGCCCATTGAGTATGATGTTGGCTGTGGGTTTGTCATGTATGGCTTTTATTATGTTGAGGTATGATCCTTCTATTCCCACCTTGCTGAGAGTTTTTATCAAAAATGGGTGTTGGATTTTGTCAAACGCTTTTTCTGCATCAATTGATATGACTATGTGGTTTTTTTCTTTCAATTTGTTTATGTGATGTATCACGTTTATTGATTTGCGGATATTGTACCATCCTTGCATCCCTGGGATGAATCCTACTTGATCATGGTGTATGATCTTTCTGATGTACTGCTGGATCCGATTTGCTAAGATTTTTTTGAGGATTTTGGCATCTATGTTCATGAGGGATATTGGCCTGTAATTCTCTTTCATTGTGTTGTCTTTACCTGGTTTTGGTATTAGGGTGATGCTGGCTTCATAGAATGAGCTTGGAAGTGTGCCTTCCTCTTGAATTTTTTGTAGTAGTCTGAGGATAGGTTTTAGTTCTTCCTTGAATGTTTGGTAAAACTCCCCTGTGAAGCCGTCTGGTCCTGGGCTTTTGTTTGCTGGAAGCTTTTTTTTTAATATATATATATATATATATATATATATATATATTTATTGATTTTTTACAGAGAGGAAGGGAGAGAGATAGAGAGTTAGAAACATCGATGAGAGAGAAACATCAACCAGCTGCCTCCTGCACACCCCCCACTGGGGACGTGCCCACAACCAAGGTACATGCCCTTGACCGGAATCGAACCTGGGACCTTTCAGTCCGCAGGCCGACGCTCCATCCACTGAGCCAAACAGGTTTCGGCTGCTGGAAGCTTTTTGATGATTGCTTCAACTTCTTCCATAGTTATTGGCCTGTTGAGATTTTTAGATTCTTCCTGATTAAGTTTTGGAATGTTGTATTTTTCTAGGAAGGTCCATTTCCTCCAGGTTGTCTAGGTTATTGGAGTAGAGCTGTCCATAGTATTTTTTAAGAATCATTTGTATTTCTGTGGGGTCAGTTCTTATTTCGCCTCTATCATTTCTGATTTTGTTTATTTGGGTCCTCTCTCTTTGCTTCTTGGTGAGCCTGGCTAGAGGTTTGTCAATCTTGTTTATCCTTTCAAAGAACCAGCTCTTGGTTAGCATTTTTTTTGATTACAAAAACAATACATGTGTAAAATTTGGGAAATAAAAAAGAAGAGAAAAAAATGTCATTCCTGAATTGCTCTATCCAGAGACACCAAATGCATTTGGACAGCAGTTGGCAGGATACTGTTATGCAATTTAATATCCTGTATTATGCTAACAACACATTACAGGCACTTCACCATCACAAAAAACTTCTTGAACATTACTGTTCTGATAAACATTTCCTATATGTCTATACTGTAGTTTAGTTAATCACAGGTGGTAATAGCCTTTTGCCCGTGTCTGGGGGTGGGCTAAATGGTGGGCCATGGTCTCTGATGTGGAGAGTTGGGGAGATGCAGGGCTCAGAGGATGGGGTGCTGAGGGGCAGAAGGAAAGATAGGCCAATAATGCTCTGGACATTTGCTTGTCCGATCATTTCTTCTTGCCTCAACATTTAAGGGCTCCACTAGGCACCAGGCTCCCCAAGTGTTCCTTAGTCAGTGCTGATTTCAGGTCTTCAACATCACCCCTTCAAAGAGCCCCACTCCCTCCCAGACCCCAAGCCCCTCCCCAGACAAGATGTACCACTGAAGGGCCTTCTCTGAAGCCTCCGTTTCTGCAGTGAGCCCAGGGCTGGTACTCAGTAGGTGCTCAGAAATGGTTGCAGACTGAGGGAATGAGCAAATATGAATGACAACAATGATAATAATGGCTCATACTTGCATGTTTTCAGTTTTGTGCAATTATAATAAATGTGATGAACATCTGTGTCATAAAGCTTTGTAAAAATTTTGAAAATTCTTTTTTTTGACGATTCTTAATACATATTGCAAGATTGCTTTCTAGAAATTCCCTATCAGTCACACTCTCAGAGAGTATGTGAGAGTGTCTGTCTCTGGTTTTAAGTAACATAATTTTAAAAATGACTTTGCTAGAGATTAAAAATGGCAGCAGAGTAAGTGGATGCTGCACAGACACGCTCCCAGGACCAAACTGGAATTACAACTAAAATACAGAAAAACTTCCTGAATAATCAGCAGAAGACTCGCTGGAGAATCCTGAAAACCTAGGACAGCAAGTGGAGACTGCATAGAGACTGGTAGGAGTGGCGGAGGTACCAAAAAGCAGACTGGGCTGCCGTAACCGGTTTGGCTCAGTGGATAGAGCGTCGGCCTGCGGACTGAAAGGTCCCAGGTTCGATTCCGGTCAAGGGCATGTACCTTGGTTGCAGGCACATCCCCAGTAGGGGGTGTGCAGGAGACAGCTGATCGATGTTTCTCTCTCATCGATGTTTCTAACTCTCTATCCCTCTCCCTTCCTCTCTGTAAAAAATCAATAAAATATATTTAAAAAAAAAAAAAAAGCAGGCTGGGCTCCCACAGACAGCAGCTGAAGTTCTGGAGAAATATCTTAGTTGTGGGGAGTTGCCACTGAGAACTCTGGGGTCTAATCCCCAAGCTGCCCCCCTGACCCCCAGCAGAGAGCACCAGAATGGAGAAGGGTACCCTCATAACATGTGGCTGTGAAAAGAAGTGGGGTTGCTGTCCACATGGAAGAGATGGTTGGAAATGCAGGCACCCTCTTAAAGGGCCAATGCACAAAATTCCCTGTGGATCCACCCACCTTGTGCTCTGGCAGAGGGAGGGCATAGTGGACTGGAGCTATGTGAGCAGAAGCCAGGATCTGGAACTCTGGGGTTAGAGCTCAAAAAGCAGACACATCAGTTTCCTGTGCTGAGCCATTCCATCACACTGTGGAGGTCATCTTTCTCATTCAGACATTTGCTATACAGGCAGCTTTGCCTGGGGAAAGAAAGTTTACCCACCCTATTGGAAAACACCTTGCCTCACCATGGGGAATTTCTGAGGCCCATTAAGAGATTGAGAATAACAATTAGCCTCCAGGTAGAAGCAATTGCCCCACCCAGTAGAAAAAACTCTGTGGACGATTGCCTGAAGGCAATTCAAGAGGGAATCCCATCAGTCTGTAGGCAGAGGCAGTCTCTGGAGGATTTGAGTCTCTGCCTAATCTAATTAGTCTGAAACAGTGTTTGACACTGTCCTGCACTAGAGATTGGGAGCATAGCAAAGCTACCTAATACAGAGTCACAAACCCAAATAGGCAGCCAAAAATGAGGAGACAAAAACAACCCATAAATGAAAGAACATGAGAGTTCTCTAGAAGAAAAAATAAATGAAATGGAGATAAGAAATTTATCTGATATAGAGTTCAGAGTAATGATGACAAAGATGCTTAACAGCATGAGAAAAGATATAGTAACTATGAAAACAGAAATAAAAAATGACATAGCACAAATAAAGAACATATTAGAAGGACTACACAGCAGATTAGCAGAAGCAGAGGATTGAATCAGTGAATTAGAAGACAGGATTGAAAAATCAATTAATCAGAGAACCAAAAAGAAAAACAATTAAAAAATAAGAGGACAGCTTAAGGGAGCTGTAGGACAACATGAAACATAATAGTATTAGAATAGTAGGTGTGCCAGAAGAGGCAAAAAGGGAGAAAGGGATAGAGAATGTGATTGAAGAAATAATGGGAGAAAACTTCCCTAACCTGATAAAGAAAAAGTCACGCAAGTTCAGGAGGCACAAAATACCCAAAGCAAGAAGAACCCAAACAGGCTCACACTCAGACACATCAAAATTAAAATGTCAAAAATTAAAAACAAAAAGAGAATCTTAAAGGCAGCAAGAGAAAAGCAATTTGTTACCTACGCAGGAGCTCCCATAATGCTGATACCTGATTTATCATCAGAAACTCTACAGGCCAGAAGGGAATGGCATGAAGCACTCAAGGTAATGAAAAGCAAAGGTCTGAAACCAAGATTACTATATGCAGCAAGGCTTTCAAAATAGATGGTGAAATAGTGAGCTTCCCAGACACAAAAAGAAGGCTAAAGGGGTTTATCACCACCAAACCAGCACTACAAGAAATACTAAATGGACAGCTGTGATGAGAAGAAGAAGTAGAGAAACCTAGCAATACAGAATTAAAATGGCAATAAACAAGTACCTATCAATAATAACCTTAAATGTAAATGGATTAAATGCTCCAATCAAAAGACATAGGGTAGCTGAATGGATACAAAAACATGGCCCAAGTATATGGTGTCTACAAGAGACCCACCTCAGAACAAAAGACTCACACAGGATGATAGTGAAAGGATGGAAAACAACTTTCCATGCAAATGGAAATGAAAAAAAAAAAGCTGGAGTAGTGATACTCACATCAGACAAAATAGACTTTAAAATGAAGACCATCACAAGAGACAACAAAGGTCACTACATAATACTAAAGGGATCAATCCAACAAGAGGATATAACCCATGTTATATGCACCTAATAGAGGAGCACCTCCATATATATAAAAAAATTACAGAGGACTTAAAGGGAGAGATCAACAGCAATAGAGTCATAGTAGGGAAATTTAACACCCTGCTGACTTCATGGGATAGATCTTCCAGACAAAAAAATTAACAAGGAAACAGTGACTCTAAAGGACACACTGGATCAGATCGATTTAATTGACACTTATAAAACATTTTACCCCAAAGCTGCAGAATATACATTCTTCTCAAGTGCACACGGGTCATTCACACAGATACATCACATTTTAGGAAACAAAACAAGTCTCTACAAGTTCAAGAAGATTGAAATTATATCAAGCATCTTCTCGGTCACAGTCGAATGAAATTAGAAATCAACTACAATAAAAACACCCAAAAACATTCAAACACATCAAGGCTAAATAGCATGCTATTAAACAATAAATGGGTTACCAATGAGATCAAGAAAGAAATCAAAATCTTCCTGGAAACAAATGAAAATGAGCAAACAACCCAAAATCTTTGGGACACAGCAGAAGTAGTCCTTAGAGGGAAGTTCATAGCATTTCAGGCCTACCTCAAAAAACAAGAAAAATTTATAATAAACTATTTAATCTTACAACTCACAGAATTGGAAAGAGAACAACAAGAAAAGCCCAGAGTAAGTAGAACAAAGGAAATAATAAAGATTAAAGCAGAAATAAGTGACATAGAGACTAAAAAAAAAAACAAAACAAAAATCTATGAAACCAAGAGCTATTTCTTTGAAAAAATATAACAAGATTGATGAACCATTAGCCAGACTCATCAAGAAACAAAGAGAGAGGATGCAAGTAATTAAAATCAGAAATGGAAGCAGTGAAGTAACAACTTTCATCACAGAAATACAAAGGATTGTAAGAAAATACTATGAACAACTATATGCCAACAAGCTAAACAATGTGAATTAAATGGATAAATCCCTAGAATAATACAATTTCCCAAAACTGAATCAGGGAGAATCAGAAAATCTGAATAGGCCAAGAACAACTGATGAAATCAAAGTAGTAATCAAAAATCAAGAACTCCCAGGAAACAAAATCCCTGGTCCGGATGGCTTCCCAGGGGAGTTGTACCAAACAAAGTTCAAAGAAGAACTATCACCTATACTCCTTAAACTGTTTCAGAAAACCCAAGAGGAAGGAGACTTCCAAACTCTTTTTATGAAGCCAGCATTATCCTAATTCCAAAACCAGATAGAGACACTGCAAAAAAGAGAATTACAGGCCAATATCCCTCATAAACATAGATGCTAAAATCCTCAACAAAATATTAGCAAATCAGATCCAGCATTATATCAAAAAGATCATACACCATGACCAAAAGGGATTTATTCCAGGGATGCAAGGCTGGTACAATAGTCACAAATCGGTAAATGTGACACATCACGTAAACAAATTGAAAGACAAAAATTACAGGATCATACCAAAATGCAGAAAAAGCATTCGACAAAATCCAACACCATATTTTAAAAAATAAAAACTCTCAGCAAAGTGGGAATAGAGAGGTCATATCTCAACATGGTAAAGGCCATATAAGACAAACTTACAGCCAACATCATACTCAAAGGACAAAAACTAAAACCATTTCCCCTAAGAACAGGAACAAGACAGGAGCCGGGAGCCGGTCCATCCTTGCTGTTTCAAGGGACCTGGCATATATGGCATACTGTTCTTAATATGTTTGCTCACCTTCTTGGCACTATGTGTTTTAACCAAGGTCACCTCTCTGAGAAAGGTTGTTTCCCCAGGTAGGGATTTTCCCCTGAAGTTAGGGAGGGAATAAAACCCCTTAACTAAGTGCCAGGCGGGTAATTAATCACTTTAACTACGAACAATCATGCTTAAGCTACATAATCTTTACTCCCTGGAATGGTATGCCAGGTCCCTTGAAACAGCAAGGATGGACCGGCTCCCGGCAGACAGGGATGTCTGTTTTCACCCCTCTTATTCAACATAGTACTGGAAATTCCAGCCACAGTGATCAGACAAGAAGAAGAAATAAAAGGCATCCAAATTGGAAAAGAGGAGGTAAAACTGTCATTATTCACAGATGACATGATATTGTACATAGAAAACCTTAAAGAGTCCATGAAAAAACTACTAGATTTAATAAATGAATTTGGCAATGTAGCAGGATGCAAAATCAATACTCCAAAATTGATGTCATTTTTATACACTGATAATTCTCAGAAAGAGAAATGAAAAACAAAAAACCAACCCCATTTACCATTGCAACAAAAAAATTAAGATACTTAGGAATAAACTTAACCAAGGAGGTAGAAGACTTGTACTCAGAAAACTATAGAGCATTGGAAATAAAGGAAATAGAGGATGATATAAACAAGTGAGAGAATATTCCATGTTCATAGATTGGTAGAAATAATATCATTAAAATGTCCATCCATCCCAAAGCAATCGATAGACTTAATGCAATCCCTATTAAAATACCAACAGCATATTTCACAGATCTAGAACAAATACTTCAAAAATTTATATGGAACCAAAAAAGACCCTGAATATCCGCAGCAATCTTGAGAAAGAAAAATAAAGTTGGAGGAATCACAATACCAGCTATCAAGTTATACTACAAAGCCACCGTAATCAAAACAGTCTGCTACTGGCACAAGAACAGGCATATAGATCAATGGAACAGAACAGAAATTGGCCCAAGCCATTACACTCAATTAATATTTGACAAAGGAGTCAATAACATACAATGGAGTCAAGACAGTCTCTTTAATAAATGTTGTTGGGAAAATTGGACAGATACATGCAAAAAAGAAAAGAAACTAGATCACCAACTTACACCACGCACAAGAATAAACTCAAAATGGGTAACAGACTTAAATGTAAGTCATGAAACCATAAAAATCCTAGAAGAATCCATAGGCAGCAAAATATCAGACATCTCTCTTAGCGATATGTTTACAGACACACCTCCTAGGGCAGTGGTTGGAAACTGTGGCCCGTTGAGTGTGGCTCTTCCACAAAATACCACGTGTAGGCGCACACGTACAGTACGATTGAAACTTCGTGGCCACACTCAAGGGGTCAAAGAGCCGCATGTGGCTCACGAGCCGCAGTTTGCCGACCACTGTCCTAGGGCAAAGGAAACTAAGGAAAAAATAAACAAATGGGACTACATTAAAGTAAGCTCTGAACAGCAAAAGAAACCATCAACAAAATGAAAATGAACCCCACTGTATGGGAGAACATATTTGGCAGTGATACATCTGATACATTAAAATATATAAGGAATTCATACAACTTAACAAAAGGAAGACAAACATTCTAATTAAAAATTGGGCAAAGGACCCAAATAGACACTTCTCCAAATAGGACATACAAATGGCCGGGAGACATGAAAAAATGCTCCAAGTCACCAATCATCAGAGAGATGCAAATTAAAATGACTATGAGGTATCACTTTATACCTGTCAGAATGGCCACCATCAAGAAATCAGCAAAGGACAAGTGCTGGCGAGGATGTGGAGAAAAGAGAACTCTAGTGCACTGCTGGTGGGAATGCAGACTGGTGCAGCCATTATGGAAAACAGTATGGAGTTTCCTCAAAAAATTAAATGTGGAACTGCCATGTGACTAGTGCTCCCACTTCTAGGAATATAACCTAAGAAACTTGAAACACCAATCAGTAAGAATGTATGCACCCCTATGTTCATAGCAGCACAATTTACAATAGCTAAGATCTGGAAACAGCCCAAGTGCCCATCAGTAGATGAGTGCATAAAAAAGCTGTGGTACATTTACACCATGGAGTACTATGCAGCAGTAAAAAAGAAGAATCTCTTACCCCATGGAGGGACCTGGAGAGTATTATGCTAAGCAGAATAAGCCAGTCAGAGAAAGACAAGTATCACATGATCTCACTCATATGTGGAATCTAATGAACAAAATAAACTGAGGAACAAAACAGATTCAGAGACAGAGAAGCACATAACAGACTGTGGAATCTCAGAGGGAAGATAGGGGAGGGTAGTGGGAGTGATCAACCAAAGAACTTGTATGCATATATGCATAACCCATGGACACAGACAATAGTGTGGTCAAAACCTGGGGCAGGAGGCGGGAGCAGGCTAGAAAGGGTCAGTGGGGATAAAAAGGGGACGTATGTAATACTTCCAACAATAAAGATTTTTTAAAAGTCTGGCCTGCACGGCTCAGGGGTTAAGCGTTGACCTATGAACCAGGTGGTCATGGTTCAATTCCTGGTTAGGGCACATACTTGGGTTGTGGCCTGGATCCCCAGTGTGGAGTGTACAGAAGGCAGCCAATCAATGATTCTCTTTCATCGATGTTTCTGTCTCTCTCTCCCTCTCCCTTCCTCTCTAAAATCAATAAAAACATATTTTAAAAAGAGATTCTCACTTCTAGGTGCTGATCATTAATGGGAGGACCCAGAAGGATCCAGAGTGCAAGGGGCCTCCCAGGCAGAGGGAAGAGAGAACCAGCTGGGGAATCCAGGCTGAACCTCTAAATTTGGGCCTGTTTCTCCACTTGTATAGGGGATGTGGCTTATGAGCTCTTGCTGCTCCCAGGGACCCCTGCCTTGGCTCCTGTCCAGGCACTGGACATGTCCAGTCCTCCTCATTCTCAGCAGGGCCTCCAAGGCACCTCTCCCCACTCAACTCAGCCCACAGTCCCTGAGAAACCTTCCTGCAAAGAGAGGTGGTATCTTTCAAAGACCTGATATGATTTGGGAGAGGGGTTTGGGTGGAATACATACAAGGTGGGGTAAAAGTAGGTTCCTAGTTGTAAGTGAAATAGTTTGTTCTTGCATTATTTATTAACTAGAGGCCCGGTGCACAGATTTGTGCACGGGCGTGGTCCCTGGCCTGCCATGGGAGCTAATTGGGGCAGGCCGGGTGAGGGACCTCAGACCATGGGGAGGTTGGCTGTGGGAGTGCACTGACCTCCAGGGGGCAGCTCCTGCATTGAATGTCTGCCCCCTGGTGGTCAGTGCATGTCATAGCGGCCGGTGGACAGGTCCTTCGGTCATTGGTTTGCTTAGGCTTTTATATATAAAGAGGCATATATATAGAGAGAGAGGGATTACTGTACTATTTTCCATATGAACAATTGTAGCCCTACTTTTGCCCCAACCTGTATGTATTCATGTTGAATATGTGTCAGTGGTCTGTTGGCCAAGGTGGTTAGCAGTGACCTTATCTTCTCTTTAAATAGTGATCATTAACCCTTCTCTCCCTGAGAGCAAGAGGAGACACCCAGGGTATAGTGGGCGAAAGCCTGAGAGCCAGAACTCTGCCTCATTTGTAAGATGGGAATAATAATTCTATCATTAGTAATAGAATAATTGATAAAATAGTAACTGTATTGTTTTGTTAAATGCATTTTAGTAGCAGCACCCACATCAAGGGCTGTTATGGAGGCTGAATGCAGCAATGCTGAGCAGGAGGCACCTAGCAGAGTGCATGCCCAGCGAGGCATGTTATTGTAAAATAACTCTCAGCAAACCGGAAGACTGGGCGCCCGGCTGGCATGGGACTAGGTGCCCCGACAGAAATGTGAACACGTCCGGAAGCCTCCAGAGAACCCGGGCGGAGCCCCGTGAGTGTGCAGCCCCCAGGAGGCTGGTGTGGAGCGGGCAGAGAGGCTCGGTGCAGGCAGGATTCCGGATTCCAGGAGCGCGCACCCGTGGCCGCACGGCCTCCGCTTCTGCCGGCACCCGCGTGTCATCTGGCCTCCCTCCGGGGCCGGGCGGCGATCCTGGGAGGGGACCCACGGCGGCCGCGCTCGTCCCGGCCCCGGGCGTCCGGCTGGCGGAAGCCCAGCCCACGTGCGCGTCGCTCCCTCCGCACCGGCCGAGCGGGTCCCGCGCCGGAGGCCCTTTAAAAGGCCGCGTCCGCGGGCCGGGCGCACTGACCGCCGCAGGCCCGCCCTCCCCGCCCCCCTGCGTCCCTCCCTCGGCCCGCGTCGCGCTCGCGGCTCCCGGGCGCACGCCCCGCCTCCGCGCGGTCTCCGCTCCCCAGTGCGCGGCGGGAGCCGGACCGGGGCCGGCGGCGGGGCTGGGAGCTCGGCGCCCGACAGCGGGCGAGGCCGGGCGCGATGGCGGAGATGGGCAGCAAGGGGGTGACGGCGGGGAAGTTCGCCAGCAACATGCAGAAGAAGCTCACCCGGGCGCAGGAGAAGGTGAGGAGCGGGACGCGGCCCGCCACCTGCCTCCAGCCGCCGGGTCGGCGCTGCGCCCCCGGGCGCCCGCTGCCCAGGCCTTCGGGGTCCGCGCGCCGCGCTCCCCGAGCTCCGGGCTCCCTCTGGGCTCCGCGGCATCGGCCCCCCGTCCCCCACGACCCCGCGGTGCCCCTCCCGGGCCCTGGGTTTTCTCCGCGCGCTGCCCGCCCCTCCGGCGGCGCGAGGTCCAGGTACCCGCCCTGGAGGCCGAGGGCCGCGCAATTGGGAGCGGGTGGCGCCCCGGGCGGTCGGGCCCCGCGGGTCCTGCGGGCCGGCGGCGCGGGGGAGGGGCTGCCCCTGGCCCCGGCGGCGGCGCCGGGGTCTCCGAGGCCGCCCTTCTCCCGCCCGCCCGCCCGCCTCTGCCCGGGGTCCGCCGGTGCCGGGGACTGGGCTTCCTTTCCCGGGGCGCCTGCGGCCTGGAAGTTCCGGGGAACGGAGGGCTGCGCAGCCCCCGGGGGCTCCGCGTTTCCGGCGCGGGGGAGGGGTGGCGGCCGGCTTTGGGGCCGCAGCCCGGAGGGGAGCCGCCGGAGCCCTGGGGCCGGGGGCGCGGCGGGCGCGGGCTGCTGGGGCACGCGGGCGCGGGCGGGGGTCCGTCCTCGGCCTGGTCCCCGGCGCCTCTGGCTCCCGCACGGGATCGGCCTGCCGCCCACGCCACGTCCCTGCCGGCTCGGGCTCTGAAACGCGAGACGCAGATGACATGCTCCTGCCGCTCCCCCCCCCCCCCCGGGCTCTGCCCCCCGCGCGACGTGCGACCGAGTGGGCGCCTGGGGACGCTGGCCTTCCCCTGCCAGGCTCTTGGCTGAGTATAAAGAATGACTTTGGCAGCTGGGGCCTGAGGGCTCCCTAGGAGGCAGCCACGTGACGGTGATGGAGGGGGTGCCCGGGGAGAGCTCCCGCACCTCCCGGAGCCCTGTGCCTCGTCCTGGTCCCAGGCTGAGGAGGTGGGCGGCGGTGGTGGAGGCAGGGCCCTCGCTGCAGATCTGGCTGCCCCAGCTGTTCCCACCCCCTCCTTCCCCACCCCCTCCGCCTGCTGGGCCTGGAGGGCGGATTAGAGCCCTATACATAGCCGGCGGTGCTGGGGTGGCTCAGTCCCCAGGTGGGGGAGGGCGTCTCCTCTCCTCTCCTCTGCGCCTGGGGAGTCCAGCCGGTGCCTGGAGCCGGCAGCTCTGGCCTAAGCCGGCTTCCTGTTCCCAAGGGGCCAGAGAGATGAAAGAGAAGCCACAGCTGAGACCAGTTCCTGCCCCTTCCACTGCGGCCCTCTCCCTCCTGCTGTGCCCCTTGGCCTTGGCTGCCTTGTCACTGCAGCGGCATCTTTCAGTAACTCAGGGGCAGGGGGCCTGGACTGTGTCCCTCCGTGTCAGTGCCAGTGTCATCACTGGCCCCACTGAGCTGCCACTGCTCCCTCTTTAGCCCGGTTTTGTGGCCATAGGCAGTTGGCTGACAGCTGGTCAGCTGTGGATGCTGGCCTTGCACCAGGGCTGGCCCACCAGAGCGGGCTTCATGGGACTGGAGCAGCTTAGTGCTGCTGGTGGGCAGCGGTTAGGGTCCCCATCAGAAGCCACAGCAGCACAGCAGGCTTCCCGCCTAGGATCCCTCCCCTCCCCACGAAACCGGATGGCTCTGCCCACAGGACCTCTCCCTCCTGCTCCAGTCTGTCCCAGCCTGAGTGCCAGGACCTGCTGCCTCCCAGCACCTTCTGGTGGCCACAGCACCACCTCTAACTCACGTTGCCAGTGGTCTCACAGGTACCCCACTCTGCCCATCTGCCTGGGTCAAATCTGAGTAAGTGGTGATTCCGCTGTCCAGTTGCCGCAGGAGGGCACTTCCTGAGCAGGGCCAGGAAGTTCTCAGTCCGCCACTCGCAGAGGGCCACAGTGTGGTCCGAAGAGCTTGCCCCCAGGTACCTGTGGAGACAGCTCCCTGTGTCTCTCCAGGGTCCTGGCCTGGCCAACCCATCGGCCAGCCTGCCTCCACACGGCTTCCCGGGGGACGAGGGGCGGGCCTTCCCTGGTCCTTGCAGGTGCTGCGCGGCTGTTTATGAGCAAACAAGGACGTTGGGGGCTGGCTGGGAGCCTTGTGCTGGCCTGTGGGTGGGCTAGGTTGTCCCGACTGGCCCTGTGCCCTGAGCCTGAGCCTGAGCCTGGGCTGAGCAGTGGGGAGCAGGATGTGTGGCTCTGTTGGCGTGGAGCGATGGCTGTAAGGTCCTGTGGCCTCTGGGCCTGGTGCCGGGAGAACAGGAGGAAGTATGGGAAGGGTTGCCAGGGTCTGCCAGCATGGCGCCACTGCTGCCCCAGCGCTCAGGCCCAGGGCACCATGAGGTCATCTTCCCATTGTGCGTGGCTTCTTAGACCCTCTATAAATGACAGTCTCCATTTTTGGGCTTCAGTAGGGTGGCTGGGCAGAGCTAATTTCGGGTGGAGCTGGGTCAGATGACAGGATTAGAGGTTGCGGAGCTTGGCCCCTTGGGGGAGGTGTCGGTTGGGGAGAGGGACAGCTGGGGCGGGGGTGGAATCTGGCCTGCTCCTCTCTGAGGTCCATGCCCAGAAGTCCTCCTAGGGGTGCCTGAGGGAGGCTGGCCTTGCGCTGGGGGCGGCGATGGGAGGAAGAGGGCCATGCAGGGGCAAGCATGCCCTCTGTCTGCAGGGAGGCCTGGTGGAGAGGGCAGCCCCTGTTGCCAGTGAACAGAAAGCCGGGCCTGTGGGAGCAGGTGCTCACGGGAGGGAAGGTGCAGCACAGCTATTTATAGCCCTGACACTCGGCCAGGCGGGCACCAGCTCATCCGGTGATCAAGGGCTCCTCCTGCAGCATCCATGTTGCCCTCCTCAGTAGGAACCAGGCCTTTACAATCAGTCCTTGTCCTCACAGCAGCCTTGAGAGTAGCCTCAGTACAGCCAAGAGCAGGTGCTGGGAGCAGGAAGCCCACCCAGGTCTCCAGGAGGGCCTCTGGCGCCCCAGTGCCTCCCCCTCCCCACTTCCCAGGCCCCATCCAAAGATATTCCTCTTCGCCCATATTCTTCATCTCCCTTTCCCCTTGGCATCCATCTCTCTGTTCTCGAATGTCTGAGGACTCTTCCTGCTCTTTCCGCTCATCAGCTACCCCCATCGTTCCCTCCCCTCTTCCTCGCTCGGCCCTCTCTCTCTGCCCCAAGCTCTCTCTGAGCTTTACCAATTTTCCTGTGCCTCTCGGTCTCCGATGAGAGCAGCTTCTCCCTGAGCTCGAGCTGTTGGTGTACACGGTCCATCATCTGTGCACACAGGCCCCTGACAGCATCTCCTGGTGGAGTGTCTATGGGGCATGGTTGATGTTGGCTGGGGAATGTGTGGCTAACGGACAGCCTGGCCTCCAGGCTTCCCTGAGGCCCAGTGGGCCTGGCTGGGTTGAGTCTCCACTGAGGGGAGTCTGCTGGTTCATGGCAGGGCCCAAAGTGAGGGAAAGGCTGTCTTGCCCGGAGCGTGCGGGGGAGGAGAGTGCATTGGGCTGCATGGGACTCGGAGAGGCTGTTCCAGGAGGGACAGGCATGGACCAAAGTGAGGGGTGGGTGTGAGGACTGCAAGCCCGTACACCTGGAGAGAAGGGGAATGTGTGGTGAGTCCGGAGTGGGGAGGGGTGGGCAGCAGATTTGGGCCGGATTTGTCCCTGTTCTTTCCTCGGAGCTTGAATTCAGGGGTGTCTTGTATTTGTATTCTGGAGAAGCCAAGACGTGCACTCCTGCATTTTAACCCTCAAGGCCCCTTCTCACCTCCCTCTCCGGCCCCGGCCCGGCTGGCCCCGCACGAAGCTGTCTACACTGGCCAACGGGAGAGGATGCTCTGCCCCTCCCTCCTGCCTTCACCCGAGACTGGCCTCCATGGTTCTTTCTCCAGGAGGTTCTCGCACTCCTGGTCCTCCCCTTGGTGTGAGGCCTCTGTCTCGCCAAAGGAGAGGAGAGTGCCTGTGTGGGCTTGGCCGGCAGGTGTGTCTTCGTGTAGAACAAGCGTGTCAGACTCACAGGCTAACGGGCCAAATAAACAAGGTGTGTGTGTGGCCGCAAAAAACCAAAAGCTTCAATTTTCATAGAAACGTAGGTTTATTTCTATAGAGATATGTTGAACACAAAGGGCTGAAATAAATGAGTCATCGTTAACATAAAATAATAGAATCATTAACATAAAATAATAGAACATTTTAATAAAAATTAATACTTTTTCTTGAACATGAACTTACCAGACACTGAATAACTGCACAAATTAATAAGCGTAATGCAAATAAACCTATTTTTCTTGTTCTCCAAAAGCGAAATATTTCCTGTTGCGCACACCAAACAAGTCAGTCCAAGACTAATGACGTGGCCGTCGGCTGCTAAAATACTCGCTGCTGGTATTCGTGGAGAGAAATGGTGCGCCTGCGCGTAAGGCACCACGATTCTAGTCATCAGTCATTAGTGAACATTGTAGTTCGTTATTAATAATTACGTATAACAGGATACTGTAAATATTAAGTTTCAGAATTTTTATTAAAATGTTTCTTACATACGGTTACCTTGGCTGGGCCGCGAGTTTGACATGCGTGGTGTAGAAGATGGGATAATAATGGCTCCTCTTCACGTGTCGGGGAGCAGAGCCTTGAACAAGATGTAGTAAGTGCTCACTGAGCGCCTGCTCTGGGGGCCGAGCGGTGCGGGGAGCCCTGGAGCCGTCCCTCCTGACAGGCTGCTCCCAGGCCCTCTGCCGTGGACCCGGTACAGCCTCAGCGGACAGCTGGTCCCCGCTGAGCCCTCGGCCGATCAGGGCTTACCTGTTGTCCTCGTCCCAGGTAGTGTGCGTGTGCGTGTGCGTGTGCATGTGTGTGTGTGCGTGCGTGCGCGTGCGCGTGTGCATGGTGTGTGGATGTGGAGGGGCAGCCCGCAGCAGGGAGGGAATCCAGCTCTTCCGGGTGACCTTGACTTGGCTGCACATGAACCGTGGGCCTGGGTCACGTGGCCCTCCACTTGGGTCTCTGCTGCTTGTTCGTTCCTTTCTCCGTGGCACCCCTGGGTGGGGCACTGGTTTAGGGTGGGTGTCAGGCCAAGCAAAGCCAAGCCCTCACTCAGGAGCTGATGTTCCGGCTGGAGAGGAGTGAGGCAGGGGGTGCCTGCTTTCCTCGGGAATCGGGTCGGCTCAGCCTTTCCCGGGGGCCCCGGTGCGGGTGCCGAGGACGCGGCGTGGGTGTGCACGTGGGTCCTCCCACAGCAGAGATGGGGATGGAGAGGATGTGGAGCTGCTGGTGTCCAGGTTGAGGGCTGGGAGGAAGGCTTCCTGTCAGATGTCACCTGGTCTATACTGTGAGGACTGCCTCTTGGGCAGGTCTACCTTTAGGATTAAACGTGCAAGGGAAAGGGCACAAGGTTAAAAACCAGGCTCAGACAGAGGACAGGCCTGGCAGCCTTGGAGGGCAGGCCTTGCCAGGGGCTAGGGGCTGCCCCAGCAGCACTGCAGGTGTGCAGAACCACTTGGCTCTGGAGCTCTGGGCTTGCATTCCTCCCACCAGTTTGCACCAGGGAGTCACGCCGACCTCCTGAGCCGCAGTTGCCTTACCTGAAACAGGTGGTGTGTGCCCCAGAGCAAACGTACGGATCACATGGATCTGAGCAAAGGGCAGGGCCCGTGGTCTCCTAAAGGAGCAGTTCTTGCCTCCCCCCAAAAGGTGCCATCTCCCAAAGAGGCCACGTGGTTCTGGGCCGGGCAGGGGAGCTGGCTCCATGTCAAGGCTGGTTCTTCCTGCCCCCAGGGTGCCCTTTGTTAAATATTAACTTATAGCAAGAGCCTGGTTTATTGTGTAGCTGCTGAGTGCCAGGTGCTTGGTGAACATTCTCATCCTTCCTGCAGCCTAGTGAGGTCCTTATGATCCCATTCAGCAGAGGGAGAAACTGAGGCCCAGAATAGTGGTGTGACTTGCCCATGGGCTCTCTCGGTCAGCTGTCCGGGTTGCCTGGGGACATGCAAATTAGAAGAGTGAGGCCCTCCTGACCAGGAAGACTATCTGTTAGGGGGGCCTTTTAACAGATTTTGGTCCCCAAGATCTTCTTTCTCTTTCCTATTAAGTGAGATGTGGGGCCCCAGTCTCCCCCTGAGTCCTCACCCAGCATCCAGGCTTACCTGTTGGGATGTGACCTTTCCCCTTTTAGGATGTGTTGTAGGCTCTGGGGCCCAGGGAGGGCCTGGGGCTTCCTGATGCAGATGAGGCCATGTGGGGTGTGTGTGTGTGTGTGTTTCCCAAGTATAAAATCTGCAACCAGTTTATCCTATATAATAAAAGGCTAATATGCAAATTGTCCCCTCGACCAGGAGTTCTACCGAGAGTTCAACCAGGAGTTTGGCCAGGGGGCGGGGCCAGCCCACCAACTGCCTGCGGCCCCTCCACCCCAGCCAGCCCGGCCCCATCGGCCCTATGGGGTGGGCCGGCTGGACTCCACCCACGCACCGGCCTCTAGTTCAATATAAAAGAACACCCTTTATTCTGAGATTATAACTGTCTACTTTTGTTGAAATGTTTCTTTGATTAAATGATGGTAATACTGTTTGTTTCTTAATGTTATTGGGGAGGAAATAGTCCTGCTGCTGATCACGGGCGCCCTGGAATACACACACACACACACACACACACACACACACACACACGACTTTTCCAGAAGTGGAGTCCAGAAGTCTGGGCCCTGCTGCTCCGGGAGCTTGTGGCCCACCTCTGTGGACTGGCCCTGCAGGTAGGGAGCAGCTCTCCCGGGTCCAGGCTGGAGGCAGGCGCCCTGGAATACCTGCTCCATGAAGCTGGGCCCTGCCTCCTCCAGGTGCCCGGTGTCCCCAGCAGGGCGCACATGTGCTAGTGCACACCTATTGCACAGATGCATGGCGTCTTCAGGTGCCAGGGAGGGGCTGTGGCTGCAGGATTTCAGGCCTTCAGAGCAGAGGAGGAGCGGTGAGAGCGCAGGCCCTGGCATCAGATGGAGGGCATACCCTGTCCCACCACAGTGGTTCAGGGGACCCAGGCGCCCTGCCCACACCTCCTCCACATAGAGTGTGCCCGCCTGAGCCTGGTTGGGCCCAGAAATGGGGTTCCCAGGAACGGGCTTGGGCCCTTCCGGGGAGTCCTGCGGGGCTTTAGGCCGCAGCCTGGGCCCCTGCACGGGTGCTCTTCCCACCTGAGAATATTCTCCCCACTCGGAGGTGACTCCGGTGCTGCCATTGCTGACCGGGACTTGCTGGGCCTGGGACTTGCTGTCGGGGGCCGGGGCATTGTTGCCCTCACTCCCTTCTACTCGTTGCCGGGCCTCTCTCTCTGCTTCCAGAACATCCCCTTTCACCCAGGACTCTGGCTCAGGTCCCCGTGCCCCTGCAGAGGGGGTGGGGTCAGGACCGCAGAGTGGCCAAGATGGGGGAGCTGGCGGTGGGCAGTGATCTCTGGGCACTGAGCTGTCCATGGTGCCCTTGAGAGTGGGCATCGTGTTCTGGTGGGGTGGAGCCTCTGCTTCAGCACCCTCAGCCCCCAGCCCTCATCCGGCCCCCTGCCCGGGCAGGCAGTGGATGAGTGGGTGGCACTGGCAATGGGGTCATGGGCCCG
Organism: Myotis myotis; assembly: GCF_014108235.1. Classification (NCBI taxonomy): domain Eukaryota; kingdom Metazoa; phylum Chordata; class Mammalia; order Chiroptera; family Vespertilionidae; genus Myotis; species Myotis myotis. The sequence goes on along the minus strand of NW_023416390.1, from coordinate 92,767,940 downwards.
GGTCCCCACTGCTGCTTCCGCCTCACGCTAGGCCAGTGAGCTGTCCACATCTCCACCTCTGAGTGTGAGGTCACAGGCAGCGCCTGGGCCTGAGGGAGTGGGGGTGGCTTCGGGCTGCAGCCACCACAGGACTGTGGGGCTGGCTCCAAGGCCTGAGTTCAGCAGGGCGTCCTGGAGCCCTTGGGCCTTTCGTAGGGCCATGGGGCTGGCTCCTGTTTTAGACACCTCGGCCTCTTACCCCGGATCATCTGCAGTGGCTGGGATGACCTTGGCATTGCCAGCGCCATCCTCACACCCGCAGCCTGCCCCAGGGGTGGGGGGGCAGGAGGCAAGGGGCTGAGGGTGCGGACAGCAGAGGCCCTGCCCCCACACTGCCCAGCCCAGCACTGCCCATCCGTCCTGGGCAGCCAGGGCTTCCCAGAGGATGTGACCCCTGAGCTGTTTGAAGGGCAAGGAGGCAGGTTGTGGGTGGGGAGGGATGTTTCTGGAAGCCATTCAGGGTGGCTGGAATGCGTGTGGGGGGAGGGGCTCAGGCCCTGGAGGGCAGGAGGGACCAGCGGCCCTGCCCAGACGCCATCTGCCCCGGCCTGCTCACCTTCCTTTCTCAGTGTGGCCCAGCCATTCGCTGTCGCCCAGTGTGGGCTCGCTGAGGCTCCAGCGCCTCATGTCCTGGGCCGCGGGTGCCCTGGCTTTCTGAGGAAGGGGAGGCGCTGGGTGAGGGGGAGTCCCGAGCCCCCTGGCCGGTTAGAATGCAGCCTGTCCAGGAAGGCAAGGGTCTGGGGAGGGTGGCCTGTGCCCTCGCCTTGCTGGAAAGGCTGGGGTGTAGCGCCTACCTGCCCCCTCGCATGGATACCTGCCCCTCTGTCTGGGGCCCCACGGTGACATGCTGATCTCAGAGCGCTTCAGAGCTGGGGGGCCGTTGTGGATCCGGTTACCCCTTTCACATGCCCTCAAGGCCAGGCTGATGACCAGATGGCTGTCCTGGGTCAGAGCTGGAGGCTCTCAGAGGCGGTGGGCTGGTGGGCCGCACTGGCTGAGTGCAGAGCCCTGGGTGGGAGTGGGCATGAGGGGTACTGTGTGAGGAGGCTGGGGCAGCGCTGCCTGGGGGTCAGGGTTCCCACACACCCCTGTGGCTTGAGGCGCTTTAAGAGGCTGTGGGGCCGGAAGGGGGTTGGTGCCAGGGGAGCCTTGGTGGCCTGGCCCCTTTTCCAACAGCTGCTGCTACTTTTTTTGGACCCTTTGCTCAGCACGGCCTCTCCCCGGACTATGGCCAACATGCCTGAGCCCTGGCCCGCCCTTGGGCACTAGGGACAGACCTGGTGCAGGGAGACCAAGCCGGGAGAGACCCCTCAGGGGGACCCCTGCTTCTTCCACCCTGTCTGCTGGGGCTCCCCTGTTTCTCTGCTGTAGGAGGCATCCGCTCTCAGCACAGGCTCCCCAGCCCCCTGAGCGCTGTCTCAGGGCCAGGCAGGGGATGGGTGGGCGAGGTGGGCATCCCAGGCCCAGGGGCAGGGGTGGAGCAGGGAGAGGGGAGAAGACAGGGCAGGGGTTTATGTGGGAGGAAGACAGGCTGGAGCAGAGAGAGAGGAGTGGGGTTATGGGCCGCATTCCATGCTCTGCGGGTGGGAAGGGGCGCTCCTGCCCGGCTGGTGGAGAGGGTCCCAGAGCGGGGATGTGGCCGGCGTCCGCCTGCGGGCCTTCCTGGGGAAGCCCAGAGCCCACACTGTGGACCTGCTGGCCTTGTGCGTTGAGCCGTTTGTCTTCGCCTGGGACAGGATTCTTGAACGGCAGTGCGTCCCGTTTCCTGTATAGTCTGAGGGAGCTGATCGGAGTGTGGTGTCCCCTCCCTGAGGTGGGATGGGGTGCGGAGGGCAAATGGTTCCAGGTGGGGCTGTGGTTTGAGAGGCCAGATGAGGGGCAGGGAGCTAGGGACAGAGGAGAGGGTCTCCTGTTATTCATTCATTCATTTGTTCATTCATTCATTTGTTTGTTCATGGGGCCTATGTATAGAAGGGCACGGGTTCTAGAGACGAGTGTGTGCTGGGAACCGGGAAGCCTGAGCCCCGGCAATAAGGCGTGGGGAACCCCAGTACTCCAGTACTCGATGTGGAGCTGTGTCCTGTGGGGCCGCAGGTCTCGCCGGGTCAGGAGGGGCGGAGGCGGAGCATCGCCAGGGCACCCTGTGACTTGCTGAGAGCTCCACACCCACCCTTTCCGTGTGTCTGTTCATGGCCTGTGGAGTAGCAGGACTGGATCGTGGGCCCCTTGGGCAGAGGAGAGCACTGAGGCGCGGAACCCCTGGGATTTGCTCCCTCAGTCATCAGCGGTGGCCCCCAGTTGGCCTTCCCGGGCGCGGCCACCGCCACCCCTGCACCCAGGGAGTCAGGGTGACAGTGACAAGTGACTATTAAAGAGCAAATGTGCTGCTTAAGTGTTTTCAAATGAAGTCCGTGTGGGGCTCCCTTTGTGGGGCACACTTATGGGGTGTGCATGTGCGCGTGTGTGTAGCGGGGGATGCTTGGGGGCTCTAGGAGACCGGCACACTAGCGGAGAAGGTGACCCTAGAGCTGGCCCCTCAGTGTGTTGGGGGGTCCCCCAGAGACTCCATGAGAGGGTGGGCGAAGGGGTTGTATTTGGATGGAGCTGGCTCAACGGCTCTCCGTTGAGGGAGCCTCAAGGTAGAGGGGACTGGGCACAGGTTCCACAGCCCCCACCTCCCACAAAGAAAGAGTTGGGGGGACCCTGGGCCAGGAAGCCTTAAGGCATGTCAGTGGCCAGAAATACAAGTTGAGTCTTGTGACTTAAATCAAGAAAAAGAGTCCACAATTAATTGGATGCATTTGCTGAACCTGGGACAGGACCCAAATGTTGTTGTACTTCTGAACGTAAACTAAGCCAGGAGCTGATTTAATTGTGTCCTCCCCGCTCTGCTCCCCGAGGACTCGGGGCGGTGTGTTCTGGACGCAGGCCTGGCGGAGCCGTGCCCCCCTGCTCGGTGGACTGAGGGCCTGGAGGCGGCCACACCCAGGGCGGCCCGCGTCCTTTCTGAGGGTGCAGAGCACTGCCCGGGGTCTGGTGGCCCGGGTGGGGGCCCCGTTGTGGGGCCTGGTCCTGGCCCACTGGCCTGGCCTCCGGGAGCTGCCAGAGGGCGGGTGTGTTCAGGGCCTGTGGGGAGAGCTGACTGAGCTGACTGCGCCCTGGTCGCAGTGGACAGAGCCTGAGGCCTGTGTCCCCCTTTGTGCCACTGCCCTCTCGCGTCACCGTGCCCGCTCTGTGCCCCGGAGACCAGGGGAGGCCTCCGTGGCCTGCAGCCAGCACCATGCCGCTCCCGAGCAGGCGGGAGGGAGCCTGAGCAGCAGGGCTCTCAGCGCACCCAGAGCTACGCTCCCCCCTCCGCCTGGGACTGGGACCGGGTACTGGCCCCTCTCGCTTTGGTCTGTTCCTCCGTAAAGTGGGGTCACCGTCTCTGTCCAGGACCTCAAGTCTTCGAGGGTGGAGCCTGGGACCAGGTAAGTTGGCGTGTGAGCCCCGTGCGTGAGGGCTGGGGAGGGTTCTGCAGAGCATCCCACCAGTAAGCTGTGTGGCCACACGGGACCCAGGCTGCACTCGGCTCCCTCAGGCCTGGCCCTTGCAAGTCACTGTTCTATCTGAGCCTCGGTTCTCTTATTTTTGAGGATTAAATGGGAGAAGAGTTTCTCCATTTCATACCTGTGGACACAAGTTTGGGGGCAGCACGTGGGCCCAATTCTTTGGGGTGGGGAGTCCAGGCCCAGCTTGAAATCCAGGCGGTGGGGCCTGAGGCCTCGGGAGGGATGGCCGGAGAGGGCCCCTGGTAGCCAGGGGCCAGGTGACAACACGGACCCCCACTATTCCAGCCCTCCCGCCCGGCGCCCGGCTCTGTGTGGGGGGTGGCCAGGGCCGACCTCCAGGGCCTGCGCTGGGCACTCACACAGGCTGGCCCCTGCTGGTCTCTGCGCTTACCCTTTGGCACCGTCGCTCGATGTTGTCTTTTTCTTTTTTTTTTTTAACAAAAGGGGTTGGTGGCACTGCTCTCCTGGGAAAGGGCCCGGGGAGAAGGGGACCTGGGCCTGAGCCCCTCCCCAGCAGGCAGAGGGGGTGCTGGCGTTAGCGGTGCTTCTAGGAGGGGCCTCTGCCACCCTCCCTTCCTCACGCACCAGCTTCTGGGGCCTCAGAGGGAGCCTGGCAGTGTGAGAGGAAGGAGATGGGCCCGGCCCGGACCCCCTTGGATGGTGAGACGGGCTCGCAGACGCTGCTGAGTCTGGGACGCTAGAGCTGGGCCCTCTCTCCCTTCCCCAGGGCAGAGGTGGGCCGGGGCCTGCAGAGTGGAGGCTGCCCCGCCCTGACAGGAAGGCCTGCTCGGCTCCCTGTGCACGGACCTGCGCACACAGCCTCCCGGGGAGACGGGAAGGCCTGCTCGGCCCCCTGTGTGCTGACCGGCACCTGCTCGTCAGTCCCGCCCTGCACTCTGTTCCTCTCTTCTCTCCATGCCCCCAGCACAGCATGCAGCGTGCGGGGCTAGCAGGAGGAGCCCGGAGAGGCCCGTCCTGTCCCCTGGCAGGGGCTGGGGCAGCCACATGACTCCCCTGGTGTGTTCTTGGTCCCTGCTTGCTCCATTTCCCCCAACCTTGACCCTTGACCTGCAAGTGGATCAAAACCCCCTCCTCTTCCAGTCCCTTCGCACCCTCCTCCCTCCTTGGCTCCAGTGACACGCAGTGGAGCCAGCCCTGGGCTGGGAGCACAGCCACCCCAGAACCAGCAAGTCCTACCCCCTGATTCTCCATCCACAAAGTGGGAGTCCCTGGGTGCCCTCCGGGTGCTGGGAGCTGGGGAAGCCACAGCACGGCTCCCAGGCGCAGGAGGCGGCGGCCTGGCTCCCCGGCTGTTCCTGTTGTGCACCCGATGGCAGGGCAGGACGGGGTGGGAGCTGTTGGAAGCTGACTGGGCACCGAGCGACTCCTTTGAATAACAAAAGTAACAACAACCAAAATGATAGCAATAAAGTGTTTGAAAATAATACTGCATATCTTACCTCCTGACTGTACTACTTAATAGTCCAGTTACACAGACCAGGAAGTGAAGGATTCAGATTGGGAAAATGAGTGAATAACCTGGTTGCACATTTAGGTTGAGCTCAGACAGGAACAGACATATGCAAAGGGCTGAGGGCTTCTGGAGGGACAAGTGAGTCTCTGTGCCTCGGGTGGGGTCAGGGAAGGCTGCCTGGAGGAGGTGACCCAAAGGGCCAGCATGGTCAGGCATCAGGAGGGAAGCAAGTTACTGGTGAAGACTGTGGGGTTCCACTGGTCAGACACTTGCTTGGCCCCCAGGCAAGGCAGGTGGGCGTGGGCAGGGCTTTGGCCCCCCTCCCCCCGCCTGTGCTCTGCTGTGGGCTGGCCATGCCTGCTGCCCCTCCGGACAGGCTGCTCTCTCCCTGAGCTCAGGAAGCAGGTGGTGAGGGGCGGTGGGCCGCCTGGGGCGGAGTCTACCCCGTGCTGATGGCAGCGTGCAGCCTGGCTGAGAATAGCACACACTTGCATGGAGGGGCAGGTGGGCGGCGGCTTGGGGGTGGCTGTGCGGACATCTCTGAACAGGTGGTGTGGAGCGCTGGGCCAGGGGAGGGCGTGCCTGTCCTCCGAAGGCCCCGCCTGGCTGCCGCCCTCTCTGAGCCTCTCCGCAGAGTGGCTGCGTCTGCGTGGCGCTGGGATGCTGAGTACCAGGGGCCGTGAGCTGCCCGGGGTGGCTCTGGTGGGGGGAAGGAGCCAGTGCTTGCTGCTGCTGCGTGGTTTCCATGGGCCCTTCTCATTTCACCCTTTCACAAAGGGGCCCGGCATGGAGGGCTCTCCCAGCTGAGGGTGAGGAGGCTGCTGAGGGGATGTGGGCCAGGAGAGGGAGATGGGTGGCTGGTGCTATCTCCGTGAGGAATGTCCTGTGAGCGCGTGAGCCAGTGAGCCTGGGGAGCAGGTGTGCTGGCTGCCGCCGGCCTCAGCCCCAGCTGCGGGGAGGGGAGGTGGGAGGGGCTGCCAGAGGTCTCTGGCTGGCGGGAGGAGTCTCCGGTAGATAGGTAATGGGGTGGGGAGCAGGCCAGGCACGCTCCGTGCTGTGCCTGCTTCCTGTTCCACCACAACTGTCCACCCTACTCCCCGACGGGAGGGCGCGGGTCTGCCACACTGCGGTCCGGGCTCAGGGCTGCTGCCCAGGCCCCTCCCACCAGCAGGGCCCCAGCAGGAGGTGCTCCTCCCACCCCACCCACCCAACTCTCACCCCGTTTCTGTAGAGCTGCCCAGAGCAGACACAGCTGGTCACCGCCTGAGGGGTGACCGAGGCAGGTGGGCGGGGAGTGGGAGCGGCAGGAGTCTGATGGTGGGGTCCGTCCTGACCGCCCAGGGGCCCTGGCTGGTGTGTCCCCACCTCCCTTCCTGACATCTCTGGGTGCCTCAGACTCACCACGATCCCCAGGGATCCCTAGGTGTCCCTGCCTCAGATGATGGCAGCTCCTTCCTTCTCACGGCTCAGACCCTGGAGTCCCTTTCACTTCTCTCTGTCACCCCTTATCTGACACCTCACCATTTCCTGTTCTTGCCGCTGCCGGTCACTGCAGCCACCTCCTCCTGAGCCGCTCTGTGCCGTCCTGCCCTGAGGGCGTTCCCCACAGCGGCCCGAGCTCTTTTAAAACTGCAGGCCAGGCAGAGGGCTTCGGTGTGGTGTGAGGAATGTTCACACCTGGGGAGGATTTTATGCGTTTCTTTGAGCCAAACTGGCGGAGATGGCACATGCGGGGAGCAAGGCTCCAGTGTGCCGGAGAGTCCGCGCTGCCCCTTCCTCCTCCTCCCCTCCTCCGTGCACTTGAACCTGCGGGGCAGGGAGGGGAGGACACCTCCGCCAGTGGGGGCGTGTGCTCTCTTCAGGGCCAGCCCCTCGGTCTGACGGAAGGTGCAGCGGGTGTGAGTCTAGACGGCAGGCTCTGCCGAGGGCTGGCTCGCGGCACCGAGGGCCTGGGTGTGAGAACCCCCTGCGCCCTGCCCAGTTCAGACTTTATGGGCAGATCGCCCCGGGAGGCCGCTTTCCATAAAACCCCCTTTTTGTTGGCAGCCCTCTCTTCAGAACGTCGGCCTCGTTCCAGGGCCTTTGTGCTCGCTGTGCCGCTGCCTGGCCTGCCCGCCTCCTCGGGTGTCAGATGCCAGGTTCCTGAGCTCCTTCCCAGAGCAGCACCTCCGCCCTGTGCCCGTGCCTGCAGGGCTCTCCGTGGTGGACTGAGCACCACAGGCTGTCCCTTGGGGCACTGGCCCCTCCAGGCCAGGGACCGTGCTTTGCTGCCTGCAGATCAGAGCTAGGCAGTCAGGGAGGGCATCCAAGAGGAGCTGAGCCTCACAGCCCAGCGGGCAAGGCCCGGTGTCCAGGGTGCGGGCTCCTCACGGGAGGGGCCATTGGGGCTGAGCTGTGAGGGTGAAGTCAGGTGAGGAGGGGCAGCGGGTGAGCAGTCCTTTCCTCCACTGGAGTGTGGCTGGGTGGGTGGACAAGTAGGGAGGGAGGGGTCCATCCTGACTGCCCAGGGGCCCTGGCTGGTGGGTCCCCACCTGCCCTCCTGACATCTGGAGGGCGGGCTGCTAGCCTTGGTCACGTAAGGGGGCCAGCCTTCCTCTGGGTGGTCTTGGCCCTTCCGAAGCCCTCCTGCCGCCTGTGGACTCCCGGTTCTGTGAGGCTAGGAATGGGCCCCGCCTGGTGGGGGACCCCTGGGGAGAGGGGAGCCTGTCCCGCCAGCCAGGGCCCCCAGCACGCCCGGCTTAGTGCTGCCTTAGCCCCCCTCCTCCGGGCAGACCCCCCCGGGAGGTGGGCTGAGAGTTCACATTCTAGCTGCTCACTCAGCCTCGAGATCAGGGCTTTGAGGCTCAGTGTCTCTCGGGGAACATGCTGGTAAGGCTTTCGGGCGCCTTTGGCGAGTGGCTGCTGCTGTTCTGTGGCCTCCCCCGCCCCAGCCCCACGGCCCTCGCAGGCGCCGCCCCTTCACCAGCCTGACTTTGGCCCCTGCTGCCTCTGCTCCTTGTGCTCTGGTCCAGGCTGGCCCAGCCACCTGCCCACCTGGCTTCCACAGGCTTATCTGCTGCCCGGGTGGAATTTCAGGCCCTGGGAGGGGCTGGGCGAGGAGGGGAGGGAGTCTGGCAGCCTGGAGCGACTGGAAACTCCCCACCTGGGGCGAGGCTTCCCTTCTGCCTGGAGAGGGATGTGGAGGAGGAGCCCCCCATCTCTCAGCCCCTGGGAGCCATCACCTGGGAAGGGCCTGGGCTGGGAGGCCACTTCTGCACGTGGGCTTCTGACCAAGCAGTCCCATTTCAAGGCATTACTGTGGGGCTGGCCGAGCGTTATGTGTCCTGCTGAGGACGTAAAAGAGGAAGCCAACATCCCTTTTCACTCTCGCCAGCATTTCGTAAAGGAAAGAGAAAGTCACTGAAAGAGGAAGGAGGTAATCTGCTCCCTGCGATCAGAGCGAGGCAGTCTGAGGACTGTAAGGTGTGGTCTCCCAAGAAAGACCAGTGGCTTCCTTGTCTGTCAGCTGTTCGACCAGGACTGGTGTCCGGCACAGCGACTCTCAGAACACGGACTTAAAAGCAGATTGCCGAGGGGCGGGGGAGGCCCTGGAGCTTTGGGGGGCAGGAGGAACCCGGAAATGTTTCCTAGTTTTACATGTCATTGCTAAAGTCTTTGCAAACTTGGAATCCGGCTACAGTCTGTCTAACTGTGTTGGTTATATCCCCAAAGTGTCATCTCTACCAGTAAAATTTTTGGAACGCAGCAAGATGGAATGTGAATCTTTTGCAAGAAACCCTGGATAGGCTGCCTCTTATTCCCTGTTTGAGAATCACAAGTTGATTTTGGGCTTTGGGATCATTAGGTTTGGGCTTCTGGTTCTGCCACTCGCCGGCTGAGGGACTTCTCTGAGCCCGTTTCTTCATCTGTAGAATGGGACTAACTGTCACCATCTCGGTTGCCCTGGTGACATGACACCACCTGTCAGGGTGTCAGGGTTGTGCCCCCTCAGTGTGGGTCCTTGGACGTGGCTCTCTGGGGTCAGGCCTTGCTGCGTGATTTCAGTGAAGCTCCTTGGAGCTCAGAAGGAGGGGCAGGTACAGTGCCCCCGCTGGTGTCCACGGAGAGCTTGCCTGGCTGGCGGGTGTGTGGCTGGGAGATGGAATATGCTGGTTAGGGGTCCCCTCTGCAGTGCGAGCCGGGCTCACGGTGTTTGCCTGGGAGGAAGGAGGATGGCGGCCAGCCGGGGGAACGGCGGACCCAAGTGAGGGTGGGGGGCGGAGAGACCTGGGCCAGGCCTGACTCTCAGGGGCAGCACGTGCCCCAGAGCCGGACCGCCACAAGCTGGGCCCTTCTGCCTGGGCTGTGTTGGCTCCCTTTCTCTGTTTTCTCTCCAGTCTCCTACATCATCTCGTTCTTCTCATACGGCTTCTCCTGGCCTCTGCTCTGCTTCTTGCCTGGCTCTGTGGCCTCTTTGTGGTTCCTGCCACCTTCCTGCTGTGCCTGGAGGCAACCGAAGGGCCTTGGGCAGGAGCCCTGTTGGGGAGCATGTGTGTGTGCACTGACAGGTGGCCAGCATCAGCATGTGAACATGTGAGTGCTGTGTGTGCCTGCTGCGTGGGCATAGAGGGGACCTGTGCATGTGCAGAGGGGACCTGTGTGTGTGCAGAGGGGACCTGTGCGTGTGCAGAGGGGAGCTGTGCGTGTGCAGAGGGGACCTGTGCGTGTGCAGAGGGGACCTGTGTGTGTGCAGAGGGGACCTGTGCGTGTGCAGAGGGGAGCTGTGCGTGTGCAGAGGGGACCTGTGCGTGTGCAGAGGGGACCTGTGCATGTGCAGAGGGGAGCTGTGTGTGTGCAGAGGGGACCTGTGCGTGTGCAGAGGGGACCTGTGCGTGTGCAGAGGGGACCTGTGCGTGTGCAGAGGGGAGCTGTGCGTGTGCAGAGGGGAGCTGTGCGTGTGCAGAGGGGACCTGTGCGTGTGCAGAGGGAAGCTGTGCGTGTGCAGAGGGGACCTGTGCGTGTGCAGAGGGGAGCTGTGCGTGTGCAGAGGGAAGCTGTGCGTGTGCAGAGGGAAGCCGTGCGTGTGCAGAGGGGACCTGTGTGTGTGCAGAGGGGAGCTGTGCGTGTGCAGAGGGGACCTGTGCGTGTGCAGAGGGAAGCTGTGCATGTGCAGAGGGAAGCTGTGCGTGTGCAGAGGGGACCTGTGTGTGTGCAGAGGGAAGCTGCATGGGGCCTAGAGTGCTGAGGAGCATTTTGGGCTCCTAGGGATGGGATGCAGTTCCTGGCTCTTGCCCAAGGCCAATCCTAATATATAAAAAACCAGGGGTCTTCATGACTGAAACAACCAGATGGACGACCGAGCAGCAGGCTTCATGGGGTGTCAAGGCCGGCAGCGGGGGTTAAGTGAGGGACGAACAAATGACTGAACAGCAGGCTACATGGGGCGACCAGGCCGGCAGCGGGGTTAGTGAGGGATGATCAAATGACTGAACAGCAGGCTGTTGGGGGCGACCAGGCTGGTGGGGGGGGGGAGGTAGTTGGCGACCAGGCCAGCAGTGGGGGGCAGTTGGGGGTAACCAGGCTGGCAGGGGGGGCAGTAAGGGGCGACCAGGCCGTCAGGGAGGGCAATTGGGGGCAACCAGGCTGGTGGGGGGGGCAGTAAGGGGCGACCAGGCTGGCAGGGGAGGCAGTTAGGGGCGACCAGACTGGTAGAGGGGGGCAGTTGGGGGCAACCAGGCCAGCGGGGGGGGGGGAAGTTAGGGGCGACCAGTCTGGAGGGGGGGACAGTTGGGGGTTATCAGGCAGGCAGGCAAAGGCAGTTAGGGGTGATCAGGCTGGCAGGGGGGTCAGTTAGGGGCGATCAAGCAGGCAGGTAGGTGAACAGTTAGGAGCCAGCGGTCCCGGATTGTGAGAGGGATGTCCGACTGCTGGTTTAGGCCTGATCCCTCCTTTTGGAGAGGGTGCAGGCTGGGCTGAGGGGACCCCCCCCCACACCTGTGCACGAATTCTGTGCAACAAGCCTCTAGTCTACACTAATAAAAGACAAACATGCAAATTGACCGTACCTTTGCTACGCCTTAAGCCATGCCCACCAGCTAATCAGAGCGACTATATGCAAATTAACCCAACCAAGATGGCGGCCATGGAGTTGGAGCAAGCAGGAGGCTTGGTTGTCCCAATGATGGAGGAAGCCAAGCTTCCCTCCTGCCCGCCCTGGCCGGCTCTGAGCTCCTCTCTAGGCTACAAAGTTTCAATTATAGAAGGTAAATAAGTCCCAGAATAAAAAACAAAAATAGAAAAAGGAGAGGCTGGGAGCTTTCGTCACCAGAGGGGCTTGGCTAGCCTGAAAACAGCCCTCAGCCCCTCGCCCAGACTGGCCAGGCACCCCAGTGGGGATCCCCCCACCTTAAAGGGGGTGTGGCCAGCCTGAAAACAGCCATCAGCCCCTCACCCAGGCTGACCAAATCTCCATGGGGTGAGGGTCCCCACTGGGGGGGGGGGTGGCTTGACCAGCCTGCAAACAGCCATCAGCCCCTCACCCAGGCTGGCCAGGCACCCCAGTGGGGACCCCCACCCTGAAGGGGGTGTGACCAGCCTGCAAACAGCCATCAGCCCCTCACCCAGGCTGGCCAGGCACCCCAGCGGGACCCCCACCCTGATCCGGGACACCCTTCAGGGCAAACCAGCCGGCCCCCACCCATGCACCAGGCCTCTATCCTATATAATAAAAGGGTAATATGCAAACTGACCCTAACAGCAGAATGACTGGGAATGACTGGTCACTATGACACACCCTGACCACCAGGGGGAAGACGCTCAATGCAGGAGCTGCCCCCTGATGGTCAGTGCGCTCCCACAGGGGGAGCTCTGCTCAGCCACAAGCCAGGCTGATGGCTGCCAGTACAGCGGTGGTGGTGGGAGCCTCTCCTGCCTCCTCAGCAGCGCTAAGGATGTCAGACTGCAGCTTAGGCCTGCTTCCCGCTGGACATCCCCCGAGAACTCCCGGGCTGCCAGAGGGATGTCTGATTGCCATCTTAGGCCCAATCCCCTGGGGAGCAGGCCTAAGCCAGCAGGTGATCATCCCCCGAGAGGTCCCAGACTGCGAGAGAGCACAGGCCGGGCTGAGGAACGCTCTCCCTCTCCCCCCCCCCAAGTGCATAAATTTTTGTGCACTGGGCCTCTAGTCTATATATATAAAAGCCTAAATGACAAAAAGACCAGTCGACTGGTCGCTATGATGTGCACTGACCACCAGGGGCAGATGCTCAATACAGGATTCCCACAGAGGGAGCACCACTCAGTGAGCTTACTGGGTGGCGGCGGCGGTGGCAGGTGCAGCAGGGCTGGGATGAGTGGGAACAGTGCCCGGCCTGGGCTCAGGTTCCTCCCCGGCCGCCTGCTGTTTCGTATAGTACATCCCTTGGGGGGATGTCACTGCCAGTTTCGGCCCAATCCTTGCAGGTCCCTCTGCCTGGCCTGCAGGGATCAGGCTGAAACCAGCAGTCCGACATCCCCCGAGGGGTCCCGAATTGTGAGAGGGCACAGGCCAGACTGAGGGACCCCACTGGTGCACGAATCCGTGCACAGGGCCTCTAGTGTTTAATATTTATCTCTTAAAACGTCATCGAGCCTTTGGGAAGCTGTAAGGCAAAGCCTTTTGTTGCTGCAGGAGGCTAAGGAGTCATTTTTGGCCAAAGCTTCTCAGCCACGTGTCCTAAACTTCTTTTCTGGACCCTGAGCTGCTACTCCCTCCAGCTGGGCTGGAGCCAGGCCAAGGGGTCCACAGGCTTGACACTGCCCAGGGAGGCCAGGCCTCTCTCTCTAGCCCCTCTCTCCACAGTCCCCTCTCAAGCCAGATGCCCAGCAGCAGCTCTGGCCACTGGAGATGACCAGCCTGGAGGAGTGATGCAGCCCCGAAGGCAGATTCCTGCTCCCCTCAGAGTGTGTTCGCTGGCCCAGAGGGAGAAGCAGGGTTTCTGAGCTGGGTCAGAAGACAAAGCTGCTCCCAACTGCAGTCACCCACCGGCTCAGGATCAAGAGCCACATCCCAGAGATGCACCTGGTGGAAGGACCAGGAGCCAGAATACCCAGGTCTGGTCCTGGCCAGCCCCCAGGGCACCCCAGCGCTCCACCTCACTAAGGGGGATGCCAGCCCACTTAGAAGAGGCCAAGGAGGGCAGGCGCTTGAGGGCTGCCGGCTGCAGCAGCTGGGGCCCTGCCAGAGTGCAGGCCCTGGCTGGGGCTTGGACCAGTGGGCGGGCGGGGCCGGCAGGCTGGCTGGTTTGCTGTGCACATGAGCTCCGAGCCACACTGTTCACCACCACAAACCACAGAGCCCTGCCTTTGCTGCTTCAGGCATTACTTAATGAGTCCACATTACTTAATGTCTCAGCATGTCCTCGTCTCTCTAAAGTGGGGGTGAGCCCACAGCCCTGGACATGGCCTAGAGCAGTGATGGTGAACCTGTGACACGTCTGTCAGAGGTGACACGCGAACTCATTTTTTTGGTTGATTTTCTTTGTTAAATGGCATTTAAATATATAAAATAAATATCAAAATTATGCCTTTTTTTTTACTATGGTTGCAAATATCAAAAAATTTCTGTATGTGACATGGCACCAGAGTTAAGTTAGGGTTTTTCAAAATGCTGACATGCCGAGCTCAAAAGGTTCGCCATCACTGGCCTATAGATTACAGGAGATGCCAGGGCACACCTCCCCCGAAAGGGCACCAGGGCTCCTTAGAGAAATGGCTGAGCCGGCAGTATCTGTAGTGGGAGGAAGTGAGCAAGTGCTCGAGACCTGGGCCGTCCAGAGGCGCCCATGGCCAAATCCTATCTAATAAAAGAGAAACATGGTAATTGGCGTACGATCGCTACCCTTCCCATTGGCTAATCAGGGCAATATGCAAATTAACTGTCAGCCAAGATGGCGGCCGGCAGCCAGGCAGCTTGAAACTAACATGAGGCTTGCTTGCTTCAGTGACAGAGGACTCCAACGTTCCCCGCCTGCCGCTGCAGGCCTCTGAGGTGCAAGCAACTATGTAACAAACATAGAAACTAAACAAAACCCCAGAAACCTGCCCGGCTTCAGCCAGCAGGATCGCAACATTATAAGCAAAGGCCAGAAACCTACTTTCAGCAGCGGAGGCCTAAGAGCTGGAGCCAAGCCTCAAAGCTAAAGCTGGCCCAGAATAAAAAAAAAAAAAAAGAAAAAAAGGAGCGGTTGGGAGCTTCAGTCACCTCCAGCCTGAAAACAGTCCTCAGCTCCTCACCCAGACTGGCCAGGCACCCCAGTGGGGACCCCCACCCTGAAGGGTGTGTGACCAGCTGCAAACAGCCATCATCCCCTCACCCAGGCTGGCCGGGCACCCCAGTGGGGACCCCCGCCCTGATCCAGGACACCCTTCAGGGCAAACCAGCTGGCACCCACCCATGCACCAGGCCTCTATCCTATATAGTAAAAGGGGAATATGCCTCCCAGCACCGGGATCAGTGGAGCCGTGAGGCCTCCCGGCACCAGGATCAGCGTGACAGGGGGCAGCGCCCAAACCCCCTGATCGACCTGCGGCTGTGTGTGACAGGGTGCGGCGCCCCAACCCCCTGATCGGCCCTGCTCTATGTATGACATGGTGCGGTGCCCCAACCACCCCCCAGCCCCCACGGGCCCTGCTCTGTGTGTGACGGGGTAGAGCCATAACCTCCCCATCGTCCCTGCCCTGAGTGTGAGAGTGGCGGCACCCCAACCCCCTGATCGGCCCTGCTCTGTGGGTGATAGAGGGTGGTGCCCCAACCCCCTGATGGGCCCTGCTCTGTGCATGACAGGGGGCTGCACCCCAACCCCCTGATTAGCCCTGCTCTGTGAGTGACAAGGGGAAATGCCCCAACCCCCTGATTGGCCCTGCTCTGTGCATGACGGGGTGGCGCCGCAACCTCCCCATCGATCCTGCCTTGAGTGTGACGGGATGGTGCCCCAACCCCCCAATCGGCCCTACCCTGAGCGTGACTGGGGGTGGCATCACAACCTCCCGATCGCTCTGCTCTGTGTATGACAGGGGGCGGCGCCCCAACTCCCCAATCGGCCCTGCTCTGAGCCCGACCAGGGGCTGCACCTAGGGATTGGGCCTGCCCTCTGCCACCCGGGAGCAGGCCTGAGCCAGCAGGTCGTTATCTCCCGAGGGGTCCCAGACTGCGAGAGGGCACAGGCCGGGCTGAGGGACCCCCCTCCCCCCCAGTGCACAAATTTCTGTGCACCGGGCCTCTAGTTTGAATATAAGAGAGTTTGAGCATCAAAAAGAGTAATGAAGGTAGGAGGTTCTAACTCACTGATGCAAAATCGAGACCTGAGTCGGTGAACATGCCCACCCTCCCCAATGCCAGGCGGAGGGCATGGTGGCAGCACTGGGACCTGGCCCCGCACGGAGAGGGCGCTGCCTGGGACGCGTGTGCACCGAGCGGGGCCTGGCTGGGATGCAGGCCTCACTCAGCAGGTCCGAGGCGGGAAGGGGACACGGACCTTCTGTGTCTGCACTGGCCGGGCTCCCGGGGGCCGGATGCTGGTCCGTGGCCCCCGCTTGGAGGAGCAGCGTGTGAGGATGGTGACGGCGCTGGGTGAAGAGTTGTCGGCCTCACACGTCCACAGTGACAGTGCCTCCCCGTCAGATGCCCAGTCCGTTAGCAAGAGGAGCATTACCTTTAGGCAGAGACCTGGCCAGCGCCCCCACCGTGGTCAGGCTCAGCATGCCAGGCGTCCCACGTCACGTGGCAGGAAGGACACAGCAGCGCCTCAGTCATCTTGCCACACAGGGTTTAACCTGAACTTAGTCACAAAGAAATAAGCAGATGAATCTGGAGTGTGGCGCATTCTCCATGGGCAAAGTTTGTGCTCGTAAAATTGTTAGTATCACAAGAGAAAAGAATGTATCTGATAACCAGTAACCAGTAGGTGTGCGGGGAATATTCCGGATGGAAGGAGACAGAGACATGGCATTCAAAAGCAGTGTGGGGACCATGTTGGATGCCAGATCTAAAAACAGCAGAGACAAGGCATATTTGGGGGCAAGTAGGGATATTTGGGTATGGGCTCTGACTGTCAGCTCCCTCTCCAGCCTGGCGGACACTCACGGGTTGTGGGCAGAATGTCCCATCTGGGCATGTCTGGGGGGAAGGGTCACTGGTGGCTTTGGCCCGATTCCAGTGGCCCTGCCTCACTTTCCCCTCTTGGGGTGTCACCCCCAGAACGGGCCCAGCTGTGGGAAAACCCGGCCCTTCGCCTGCCTGTCGGGAGCCCGTGTGAGGGTTCCAGGATGTGCGTCCTGTCCTGTGGTCCCCGACCACAGCTCTGTGGGGAGGAAGCAGCCGGTGGTGCCGCCCCCACGGGCGGGCTCACTCCGAGACCAAGGCTGCCGAGGGAGGCGGCAGGGCTGCAGGAGATGAGGAAGGTGACGGCCTCTGGGGGTCCGCAGCTGGGTGGGGGTCTTGTGGGGAGCGGGATGAAGCCCCGCGGGCGTGTGGGTGTGTGTGGGTGTGGGTTGGAGTTCTGCGGACACTCTGGGGGGAGATGGGGCCGGCGGCCACCGTGGCAGGACCGGGCCCAGCGCCTGGAGGCAGGGCTGACTGGGAATGTGGGCCCTGCCTCCCATGGCCTTCTCTCCTCCTCCCCAGCCTGAGGTTCTAGAAAGGACTTGTTCCTGCCGTGTGCCAGGCCATTCAGAGGGGGGCATGTGTCCCCATCAGTGTCGGGGTTCGGCCCCTCTGGGAGTCAAGGCCCCTCGAGGAGCCGGGGCTCAGGCTCAGGGCTCAGAGGCCACCCGGGTCAGCGCCGAGGGGAGCCTTAGAGCTCCCTGCCCCGGCCTGCCCTCTGGGCTTGCAGCTGGGGAGGGTGGGCGCAGCGCTCAGGCCTGGCTCCAGGGCCTTAGGCTGGTCCCGATGTCTGTGCTCGGCACCACCTGCTCATGGAGGGGAACACTTACCTGGGAGGAGGGAGACTTCTGGTGGGCGGGGCCTGCTCTAGTTCCAGTAGCTGGCCCCTGCCCTGTGGGCTGGGAGGCCCTGCAGCACAGCTGTCGGAGGCACTGTCCCGGGGCCTGGCTTGTCCCCAGCTGCTTTCCAGGAGGAGCAGAGGGAGGGGCTCTGCTGCGGCTGAGAGAGAGGCACAGCAGGGGCTGGGGAGCCCTCACTCTTCCAGGCCTGCGTGGGCAGCCCCACCCAGCCTGGTCACAGCCCTGGTTCAGAGGTGGCCAGGGTGCTGTCAGAATGCGCCGCTCTGTCACTTTGGGGTGTCACCAGAGTGCCCTTCGCAGGCGTTGCTGCGCTGCTGCTATCTGCTGCTCTGAGGAGGTGCTGAGAGGCTGAGGCAAGAGGTGTGAGAGGAGCTGGCAGCACTGAGGAGGAGGTGTCCAGGGCCACCGGCAGTCCTGCGGGCCAGCCCCTGGGGTGGGGGCCTGTGTGCTGCTCTCAGTCCCCTCATCAGAAGGCTCCTGTGTTTGTTGCAAAGGGAGACCCTTGTGATAAGTGCATGAGAGTGTGGCCCTGTCCCCGCTGCCCCCCGCCCCCCAGCCCCAGACAGAGTGGGATCCTGACCGCGCCCCACCAGGCCTCCTCACCCTGCTCTGCTCATCCTCCAGCCCTCTCCTCCGCCTGTCTTCCCCCTCCCTCCTCCCTCCTCCCTCCTCCCTCTGCGCCCCCCCCCCCCCCCCGTGCCATCCTGCAGGTGGTGGGTTCTGTGTGTGTGTAGTAGGGGCAGGCCTGGCAAGGTTGGAGACCGCAGCCTGGGGCCTCCGGTGGAGAGGGGCACACACCTGGAAGGCTGAGCAGCCTGTGGGTGGCGGGAGGGCTGGGCTGCTGCTGGGGAGGGCAGCAGTCCCAGCTGAGGCGGCAGGAAGTAGGAAGCCAGGGCAGTGGAGGCTGTGGGACTTCCTGGACTGAATTGTGTCCTGGCCCCTGCCATTGGGCAGGTGGGTTCAGATTGGTTTTCCTTCCAGTTGCCACACTGGGAGCTCCTTGAGGACAGGGACCCGGACCACGTGTCCTCCTTCCCTCACCTCTAAGATGGGGGAGGGTTTCAGTGGGGCTTGGACAAGGCCAGGACCAGCGTGCGTCCACTGAGCTGGCTTTCTGGCCTCCTCCACGCGGTGGCGCGGTGTTCCTCCTGCTCAGAGGTGGGCGCTGAGGTCAGGAGAGGTGGAAGCAGGGGCCTGAGTGCTCCCGGAGCCTCTCGACCTGGCCACGTGCAGGCTGCTGCTTCAGGCCGGGACCCACTGGAGCCGGCCTGGTACCCAGGACCAGACATCGGACTGGCAGGAACGCCAGCCCCTGGTCCTAGGGGCTCCCTCCCCTGGCAAGCTTTCCTGTGCACTAGGCACACACTTTGCACACATGGCCATAGAGGACTGCGTAGAAGAGACTGAAGTTGAGAGATGGTTCAAGGCCATGACTCTGCCCTCAAAGCCCATGGCTCAGTTTAGCTAGCGGTCACCAAGAACATGTGTGTGTCTGACCTGTGCCTAGTCCTGTATAGGAGCCGGGACAGAGAGCTGGACACTGTCCCTGACCTCAGGCTGTTCACGTGGCTGGGGCAGGGCCAGCGTAGACACGCGGGCACCATTGCACAGTGATGAGGGGCATGGTTCTCAGGCCCTGGGTGGTACAGGGTGGTGTGTGGCAGGGCGCTTCACAGAGCAAGGTTTTGAAGGATGAATAGGAGTTTGTTGCGTGTACAGGTATTCCCATGCATACGTGATCCGTGTGTGTGTCCAACGTCTCGAGATGCCATCTGTCCGGACCTGGTGTGAGGGTTGGTGTTGCCAGGCCTGGCCTGAGTGTGAGGGCTGCCCTGACGGGCTCACTGTTACTCGAGGATGTGCTTGGGCCAGGACCTGAGGTGAGCTCTACAGACACGGGCCTCAGGTGGGTGCCATGTTCTCCATTTTCCCGACAAGGCACTGAGGCTGAGAGCAACGGGACGAGCCCTGCTTTCCAGGGTCTGCTCACTGCCTGGCCGGTCTCTAGCTGGCCTGCCGTAAGTCCCGAAGCTCACCCAGGCGGCTGTGGTGCACTGGGAGTCCTGAGGGAGGGGTAAATCTTTGGGGATTCAGTGCATATCCTCAGGGAGAAGGGGAGGGCAGGGCGCAGACAGGGCCACCTCCCTGGTCCTCCGGGCTTGAGGGCGGCTGCCCAGGCCCTGCTCCTGCTCCCTGGGAGCCCCTGGCTTCCTTGGTGGCCCCATGGGTTTCTGGACCCACGGGTCCATTTCTCTCTTTGGAGGGGGAGGCCCCTACCTAAGCTCAGGCACCTCCGCGGGATTCCCATGGGACCAGAGGGCGGTGGGGGTCGCTTTCCTCTCCTCCCCCCACCTGAGTGTGGGCTGGGTGATCCAGCTGCGCTTGCCCAGTGGACTGTGTCCTGACCGTGTAGCACATGGTTGTTCAGGGGCCGCTCCCCAAGGCCCATCCCTGCCTTCCTGCTGCTCACTGTCCTTTGCGGCCTCCCGTTGCCTCGAGTGATGGAAATTCCTCGGGAATGTACCCTCATCTTTCTGGTCTCCTTGCCTTTGCTGTAAGCTCTCTCCATTGGAGCTGTAGCTTCCCCCAGGAAGTCCTCCTTGATTACCCAGGCTTGATGGAATTTCTGTCCTGGGCTCTCCTACAGGCCCATGTGCTCCCTCGCTGCTGGGGCTGGACCAATGTCTGTCCCAGCAGAGGAGCCTGGATCTGAGCAGGCACTTGGCAAGAGATGCCAAATGTACTGTGTGATAAGAGAGAACCTGAGAGCTGATTGGCTGCTGTGGCGCCTGGGCCAGCCAGAGAAGGAGCAGCCCGGAGCACAGGTCCTCCTGGGCCAGTCAGGGCTCTGCACACCCCTCAGGGCCCCAGCCTGGGGCTTGGGTGGGCAAAGCTGGTGCTCGAGGCCCGCTTCAGGGTCTGCGAAGGGAGAATGTGGCTGAAGGGAGTGATGGTGGTGGCTGCTGGTCTCAGACAGCTGCTGGGCTGGCTCCTGGTCCTGTGCAGCCCAGCCTGTTGGGTACCCAGCCCTGGCCTGTCCCCGCCTTTCCCCGCTGCGTGCCACCCCCACCGCCACCTGTTTCCTCTCATTCTTGTTGAGTTGGGGCCACTGCCTCTACTGAGCTGTCAGTGTTGTTCTTTCTGCTGCTTAATGGAGGTGCCTGCCCAGGGCTGCGGATGGCCGTCTCTGGCTCCTCCGTCTTGGTCTCAGCTTCCCTCTTCTTGCAAACCCCCCCGCACCCCAATCCCTGCCTCAGCATCCCCTCTCTGCTCCCAGCTCATCTTTCTCAGCTCTTCTCCATGGCCCTCCCCTCCTTCCATGCCTCTATTTTGTGCCTTTCTCTCCTGCTCTTTCCCCCCCTCCCCTTCCTCTTCCCCTCCCCTCTTCTCTCTTCTGGAGAACTGGGATGGGGTAGGGGGTTGGGGGTAGGGAGTAGGATCTAAGAGGGAGAACCAGCCCTTCTGGCTTCCTCCCAGCTCCTCTCCTAGCGCACCCCCCCCCCCCCGCCTTTACTCACCTCTGCCCTCCACTCCTCCCCAGTGTGTGTGCGTGTGTGTGTGTGTGTGTGTGTGTGTGTGTGTGTGTGTGGGCTGTGGAGGTGGGAGCAGGTGGCTGGGGGGTGGTCATATCTGAAAACCTACTCAGACTGGGAGCTGACTGCTAGAGACACAGAGAGCCTGGCTCCTGGCACCTCTCTGCCCTTCCTCCTGGGTGTCGCTTCCAGCCCAGGACTGAGTCCGGTTGTGGGGCGCTGTGGGGGCCTGTGGGCAGGTGGGGCCACCCTCGCCCCTTGAGATTAGCTCACCTTTCGCCACCAGGGTGGGGGGAGCACCCAGGGGTGTGCGTGAGGTCAGCAAGAGGGGCACCTGATTCCGCATCCTGTCTTTGAAGCTCCCTCCTCCCAGTTCAGGCACTAGGCTGGCCTGTCTTAGGTCCTCCTGTTGGTGATGGGCAGGCCCTGGAGAGAGGGTGGGGTCTGAGCCTTGGTGGGCTCCGTCCTGCCCTTGGGATCATAGCAGCCGGGAGACCTGATGGTCCCAGCGCCTGGGCTGCTGGTACTGGCCAGGCCTCCTGGACCCTGGCTGGGGGGGGGGGCGGGGCCTGTGGTGTTGCTAAGGGCACTCTTGCTTCGGGTGGTCTCTGCCTCAGCGGCACGCTCCCTCCCTCTGCCTCTGTAGGTCCTCCAGAAACTGGGCAAGGCTGATGAGACGAAGGACGAGCAGTTCGAACAGTGTGTCCAGAATTTCAACAAGCAGCTGGTGAGTGGGGCGGCCCTGGGCCTCGGGGAGCTGGTGGGAATGGGCCTGTGGCTGTGGGTGAATGTGGCGCAGGGGAGCTCAGAGAAGGGGATCGGCAAGGCCATAGGACACTGCCGGGAGGACGGAGCACTGGCACGGGCGTGGACGGGGCTGGAGGGACCAGGCCTCTCTGCTCCTTGTCCGCGTCTGAGGCCTCGGGTCTCAGGAAGCACTGAAGGCACTGCCAACCCGACAGCTGGAATGGAACCCAGGGAAAGGCCCATTTTTTCCTGAGAACTGACAGCCAGGGCCTGGGAGCCTGCAGGGAGAGGGAGAGAGAAACATCAGTGATGAGAGAGAATCATGGATTGGCTGCCTCCTGCACTCGCCGGACTGGGGATGGAGCCTGCAACCCAGGCAAGTGCCCTGACCGGAATGAACCCTGACCTCCTGGTTCATAGGTGAATGCTCAACCACTGAGCCTCGCCTCTGGGCACGCCTTGCATCTTTGAGATGCTGCTGATGTTCTCTTTATTTTACCGAGGAGGCACTGAGGCTCAGAGGATGAGGCAGGGCTTCCCAGGCCACACAGCTGATGCGGGGGCTTGGGATTCCAAACGCAGACCTTCCCACTCCAGGGGCCTGTTCTGGAGCTGAGCTGAGGTTGCAGGGCAACAGGCTGGCCTGGAGGGAAATGAGCTGCAGCCTGGGGTGGTGGGGAGAAGGGGGCGAGGGGCTGCCCCAGCAGGCGGGGCTGTTTGCAGAAGGTGAGGAGAGGGCCCCTGGGAGCGAAGGTTCCCTGTGGCCTGGCCCCAGGGCTGTGACCCAAAGGTTGCTCTTCCCATATGTTACTCAGAGTCATGACTCTGGATCCCTGGCTCTGGGCACGGACTTACATGGATCTTCAGGCTGAGGGGCCGGGCAGGAAGGCCTGACCGAGGGGCCGGGCAGGAGCTGGTGCTGGTGGTGCCCTGGCTGGGCATGTGCATTGGCCACTTAAGCTGGCCCTCTTCCCACCCTCAGGTGGCTGGGGGACTGGCTTTTCAGGGGCCAAGGGTAGGAGCAGGAGGGCAAACTTCAGTCCCCACTGGAGACTTGGGGTAGCTTCCCTGGGTGTTGAGGCGACAGGCAGTTCTGGATCTGACAGGTGTGTGGGGTGACTGAGCCCTGGGATGCCAGGATTTAGAAAGGTGTGGGCACTGTCCTGGAGGGAGTGAGGTCAGCGGCCTTGGGCGGGCAGGACCTGGGAGAGGTGGGTAGAGGCTGGTTGGGCGCCGGCAGCGGGCGTCTGCTCGTTACCTGTGACACTGAGCACAGGGTTGAGGCCAATCGGGCTGGCGGGCAGGAATATGGTCTCAAGGAAGCAAATTCCGAGTCCTTCCTAGGAGGTGGGTCCTAGGAGAGGGCATAGGTCACCTGGTGTCACTTGTTCTCACATCCCTCATGGTCCCACTTGACACTCGTCACAGTGCACCTGTCCTCCCTCCCGGCTCTGAGCCCTGGAGGCCTCCTGTCCCTCCCCCTGAGCCCCATGAACCTAGCTCAGGCGACCCCGAAGCACCCAGGGTCCTGGGGCCACTGTAGCCTGTAGCCCAGGCCTCCTCATTGCTGTGTTTGTCCTTCCCGCCCCAGGGCCCACCCAGGCTCTGCTCCAGGCGGGCATCCCTGCTGGCCCTGGTGTGGAGTGGCAAGAGGCCGCGGGGGCCAGAGGGGTCCGTGCAGGAGAGGTGCCTGCCCCGGACCCCCTGGGAAGGCAGGGGCTCAGTCTTCAGGGGTGGTGGGGAGCACCCTTTGGAGGGAGGTACAGCGGAGACATGGGGTGCTGGCCGAGCTGCCGCTGTAGAGCTGGATCAGGCGCTGGTCCTGGGCTGTGGTGCTGTCCGACTCGAGCCTGGAGAGCAGGCCCAGGGGCAGCGGATCCAGAACTTTGTCCTCCTGCTGCTCTGCCAGGAGTGTCAGAGCTCCAGGCAGCTGCAGACTTTCCCCAGGCCCCGCGGGGGAGCAGCCGTGCGAAGGGAGCTCACAGATGCTGTGCTGGCCCGGCCCTGCCCTGCTGCGGAAGCAGCTCGATGGGGCAGGGCTGTCCGACTGGAGGCTGATGCGAAGCTGGCTTAGGGTTCCAGCTGCAGCTGCATGTGGGCGGCCCCTTGCACATCTGTGCCCCACATGCCTGTTCACAGTGTGGCCTTGTTTGGGAGGCACAAGGGGCCCTGGTACATCCTGGTGTCCAGGCAAGCACAGCACCTAGGCCCGTGATGGCGAACCTTTGAGCTCGGCGTGTCAGCATTTTGAAAAACCCTAACTTAACTCTGGTGCCGTGTCACATACAGAAATTTTTTGATCTTTGCAACCATAGTAAAACAAAGACTTATATTTTTGATACTTATTTTTTATATTTAAATGCCATTTAACAAAGAAAAATCAACCAAAAAAATGAGTTCGCATGTCACCTCTGACACACGTGTCATAGGTTCACCATCACTGACGTAGGCCATGGGCCACCCCTCCCTGGGGGTGAGTCCGTGGGCGCTGGGGCTGTTGCAGGGAGTGAGAAGGGGAGGCCTGGCAGGGAGAAGCTGGGTTTGGAGGGGGCCCCAGTGGATCAGGCCCAGCATGATGGTAGCTTCACTCCTGGCCCACTCCCCTGGTGACCCTTTCTCTTACATCCTACACCCTCCCTCCCAGCTGGCCAGCATCCCGAGAGCCGTGGACCCGGCCCCACTTCTCCGTCCCCGGGCAAGGCCACCCCTTCTCCCCAGGGCCGCCTTCCATCCGGGCACATTGCAGTGGGAGCTGCTGGTCTCGGGCACCATCGGAGCTTTTGGAATGAGGTGCCCCCGCCCCCGCCCACGTGTCTGTACATTGGTCAACGGTCCATGGTTGTCGGAGGGTGGGCCTGCGCACGCCAGTCCCACCATACACGCGTGCTGCGCCGTGTGCTGTCGCCGGCCATGCCCCAGTGTCCCGTCGGGGCGCCTGTCTCCCTGACGTCCTTTCAGGACTGGGAGTCGTGTCTGGAGAGACAGGTGCTGGTAACTCAGGATGAATGTCCCCCGGCCCACAGCCCCACCGCCCGGCGGAGCCGAGAACACGCTGGCTGCTCGGTACTGTGTGTGGCGGGCGCGCTGTTGCTGTGCTGAGGCTGAGCTGGGGGCCAGGCCCGCCCGGGCGTTTGCACCTCTCTTCTCTAGTCCTGCCATGTCCTGTGAGGACAGCCTTCATTTGCCTGCGGAGTGCAGGGGTGCAGGAAGGAGAGGGTGGGGTACAAGGCATGCCCCCAGCCCTCACCTTGTTTTCATCTTTTTCTTTGCAGAATGAGGGCACCCGGCTGCAGAAGGATCTCCGGACCTACCTGGCCTCCGTCAAAGGTACGAGGCAGACCTGGCCTGGGTGGGCCAGACTTCACGGATGCAGGGCGGGGCCTTCCCCATGTGGAGCTGATGTGTAAAGAGCTGGGAGGTGCCAGGGTCTATGAGGAAGGGGCAAGGACTCGTGGGCCTCTGGGGACCCTCCATCCCAGGTCCCCATGGCCCTGGCTGCAGCATGGCCCTTCTGCCCCCCAGCCATGCACGAGGCCTCCAAGAAGCTGAACGAGTGTCTACAGGAGGTGTATGAGCCCGACTGGCCTGGCAGGGATGAAGCGAACAAGATCGCCGAGGTGAGTAGGGGCAGGTGCCTCGGCCCTCCCACAGGGCCTTGCTGGCCTCGGCTGCTGGCCCATTTTACCAATGAAGAAACTGAGGTTTTGAGAAGGCACCGAGCCTTGAAGTGATGGGGCAAGAGCTGAGCTCCGAGGTTCCTGGGAGCGCTGTGGGCTGGGGCAGCTGGCGCCCTGGTGGTGCACTCACCTGCTGCTGCCTCCTTAGAACAACGACCTGCTCTGGATGGATTACCACCAGAAGCTGGTGGACCAGGCGCTGCTGACCATGGACACGTACCTGGGCCAGTTCCCTGACATCAAGGTGAGAGGCTGCCGTGTGGCGCTCCTGCCGGGGAAACTGGAGAGGGAGAGAGGAACCGGGCGGGGCGGTCCACGCTGGCTCAGGCACCGCAGTGCCCTGCCCAGAGGCAGGCATCCCTGCCCCTGGTGCGTGGTCCCTCCAGGCTGCTCCTGCTGCGGCCGGCCTGCCAGCCCAGCCGGGCCCTTTCTGAGCTGGGAGCTGGGGCCTGCTCCCTGGGCCTCGACTAGGCGAAGAGGCCCGCAGGGCGTGTGCCTGTGTGTGGCGGTGCCTGGAGACGGGGACTGTATAAGGTGTGTAAGGGGTGTCCGCCTGCAGGCGCGTGTGCAGGCTGTGTGTGCTGTGCGTCGCCCCTTCTCTGGTGTAGCTGTGTGACTGTTCAAAAAGCCAGCTGCCCTGCTGGCCTGGGCTGTGCTGCGTGGTCGGTGAGCCAGTGTCTCCACCGAGGCCCCGGGACCCGCTGCGTCTGCCGCGGAAGAGGCGCCTGGAGCCGGGTGGTGACCGTGATGCTGGGCTGACCCACGGGGTGGTGCTCCCCCAGCCCTTCACCCGCCCCGCGCTGATGCTCGGCTCCCGAAGGCGCCCGGGGGAGTGTGGAGGCTGCCGGCTGGCCCTGGACAGGAGGAGCCGGGCCAGGCGGGGAGGAGGCTGGGCCTCGGCTGGCTGGTGGCGACAGTGGTGGATGTGTGCAAGGCGGGGGTTTGACCTGTGCGTGAGGGAGGGGCGCAGCGGGCGCAGGGGCGTGCACAGCCTTGCCGGCGGGTCTTCCGCGGGCGCTCTGGCTTCCTCCGGGTCCCGTGTAGCTGGGCCACCGGCTGGCAGCCAAGACCAGGACTTCAGCCCTCTCCTCCGCTCTCTCCCAGTCACGCATCGCTAAGCGAGGCCGGAAGCTGGTGGACTACGACAGTGCCCGGCACCATTACGAGTCCCTCCAAACAGCCAAAAAGAAGGATGAAGCCAAAATTGCCAAGGTGAGGGGCCAGGGCAGTGCTGGGGAGACAGTGGGGGAGGGCTGTGCGCAGGCCCAGAAGCCTGCCCTGGGCTGGGCTTACCTGCCCCTTTGCACCCTGGCCCCTGCCCTCCACCTGTGACAGGTGGCAGGTCCCAGAGCTGGGTGGTGGGTGACAGATCTTCATGGTCCCCAGGGTGGTCCCGGGGTGGCCCTCTGGCTCATTCACTGGCACCTGTCCAGCCCCTGGTCCTGTCCCCCCCCCCCACCCCCATCGGCTCCCTGTGGCACTTTCCTGAAGGAGAGGCTTGGGTTGCGGGGTGAGGCCCTCACCCAGCCGGTGTCTGAGTAGACGCCCCAGGACCCATGCGAGCCTGCGTCTGCTGGAACAAGCCAGGCGGTGGGATGGAGGTGGGGTGGGTGTGTGGGGGTGTGGGGGGGGGCGCGGTGTGGGGGCCGCAGGACTTGGCGGGGGCCCCATTCCCCACAGGTCCTGAGGGAGAGCCCTGCCCCAGGGCAGGCCCTGCTTGCCGCACCCCCGCCCCAGCTAACGGTCTCACATTTTGCTTTGCAGTTGGAGTTCACCCCCTTCTGCGCCTGCTGGGGCTCCCCTAATTCTCTCGGCCTCTGAGGGGCCGGGCCCCTGGAGGCAGCAGCTTGTTTGTCAGCCTTCCAGGCCTTTGGACTTGGTGTTTAACGTCTGTCTCTGTTTCTCTCGTCTCCCTCCTGTTTTCCTCTCTCCTTCGCCTGACCTCCCTTCCCCAGCCTGTCTCGCTGCTTGAGAAAGCCGCCCCCCAGTGGTGCCAAGGCAAACTGCAGGCTCATCTCGTAGCTCAAACTAACCTGCTCCGAAATCAGGTGACACTGGCTTCTAACCTTGCACGTGCTGGCGCCTTCCGGTCTGCGGCCCTGTCCTGTCTGCACTGCCCTGGCTCTGGCTCAGGCGGGGACGGGCGGGGGTGGCGGGGGGGGGGGGGGGGGGGGCGGGGGGGGGGCGGAGGCCTCTCCCAGGCTGGAGGCAGGGCTGGTTTCAGAGGCCTGTGCTGGGAACTCCCGCCGCAGACCAGCCCTGGGGTCCAGCAGGGACAGAGGCTGGGGGCTCTGGGGGCTCTGGCGGTCCTGAGACGGACACCTTAGCGTCCAGAAGGCCAGTAGGCCTGGAGCCCTTTGTCCTCTGAGGCTCCTGCAGGGAGGGGCTGCTGGCACCAGGGCTCTGGCCTGGCACGGGCTGGCCTTCGGGCCTTGGCACTGAGGGGGGGTCCTGCATTGTCTAAGGAGAAAGCCTGAGGGGGCACAGTCTCCTGGCCCGGGGCCCAGAGCCGCGTCGTGGCTGAGTTGGGGCTCACAGAACTTCAGGGCTCCGCGCCCTGGCCCAGGCTCCGTGTGGGCGGTCCTGCCACAGACTCATGGGGGCCCTTGGGAAGTGTGGGCCCCATAGAGCCCCTGGAGGGGACACGGAGGGCGCAACAGGCTGGTATGCTGAGGCCTGGGGCGGCCCTTGGGGGGTCTCCGGGGGGCGGTCTGCACACGGTGGCCCCGGGGGCCTCCTGAAGGAGGGAAGCTACGGCCAGCAGTACTACCCTCCTCTCGGGCGGGTGCAGTGTGCAGGGCCGCTGGGTGCAGGGCCCTGGGAGAGGTGGCCTTCTGGTTTTCTCTCCAGAGAAACTGACGTGACCTGGAACCTGAACCCCTCGTGGTCTTGGGGTGGGGGCAGGCGACAGCCCCAGCCCAGGAGATTGGGTTTCTCTCTGGGCAGCTGCCCGTGTTTGCTGGGCCACCTCCTGATTCCATCGTCCCGGCCACATGTATCAGATGCCTCTGTGTGGCAGGCGCCGGGTCAGCGTGGGCTGGTGGCCAGCTTCTGACTTGACCTGCTGCCTGATTTCTTCTAGGCCAGAGCTGTGGGCTGATCTGGGGGGAGAGTGCCCAGGGACTCCAGGGTCTGAGGGAGGCCCCGGCGTCTGGGACAGGCCGTGCCTCCTCTGCTGCGGGGTGCGGGAGGGCGAGTGGGCCTTTGCAGAGGGTGGACTCTGGCCGGAGGGCTGGGGCCGCGGGCCCAGCGACATGGTTTCTATGTCATTTTCCTGAGGCAGGTCTGCGGGAGGCCAGGAGAACGTTTTTGTGGGTGGGAGTGTCCCTAAGACTGTGGGGCCTGGGGTGCGGCCCGTAGCAGCTTTGAGGCTCCTGGGGTGGGTGTGGTTGGAGATCCTGCTGGGAGGGCCCACACCCGGCCCTTGGGGTGCAGCAGGGGACGCTAAAGCCCGTGATGTCATCTTGGATGTTGGATGCACATGTTTTGCCCGCAGCCAAACTGGCTTTCCATTTGGATTGAGCATTCTTCCTTTGGCTCTCCCCCTGCCTCACGCCTGCTGGGGTGGGGCAGCCTGGGGGTCCCGCGGGCGGCTGGCTGCCTGTGAGCTGGGTACCTGGGGCCTGAGGCTGCCCCAAGGGCTGGCCTGACTTTGCAGAAACAGTGCAACCCGGTGGGGCTGTGCGCTCTCGAGCTGACCAGCTCCAGGTGTGCCCAGGCTCATCTGAGCTCTTCACACTTGCCAGTCCCCCGACACCTGCCTGCAGGGCCCTGGTGCCCTGGTGCCCTGGCGCGTGGCAAGCCAGCCCGTTCTGGGTCCGCTGCGCATGTCCATTGGTCAGCACGTGGCAGAGCCACTGGGGCTGCAAGCCCGCCCCACAGCGGGTAGCTCTCCTGCACCCCCTGCTGCTCAGAGATCCAGGCGATGGATGTGACGCAGTGAACAAGGCTGAGGTCCTGACCTCGGGAATTGAACGGAGCAGCGCTGTTCACTGCAGTCCTGCTGGAACGCGGGGCCGTGCCGGCACACAGCTGAGATCTGTGCCGTGGCCATCGTCCCGGTCACGACTGTTTATTGGGGAGTTAGGGCCAGCCTTGGGTCAAGGCCGGCGCCCGGGACGGGCCTAGAGCCAGACTCCTGGTTGTCGCGCGAGAGGCGCTGATGCCCAGGGTGGGGGCCACTCGTGTTGCGGTTTCACAGACCATCTTCAGCAGCCCAGGCAGCACAGGCTGCCCAGGCCAGAGCCGCTCCGTCCAGGAGCAGCGGGCATGCGTTTCTTCCCCTCCCTTTCTACCTTTAACTGTTAAATTCGGTTTTTAAAGCTTGGGCCAGAGCACGCTCACTTGAGCAGTTCCAGTAGCCTGAAGGGACTTCTAGTCAGGAGAGATGGCGGCCCCTCTCCCCTCCCACTCACCCCAGCCACGGGGCTCAGCCTGGGCACAGTGCAGTGGGGCCGGCGCGGGCTGGTCCTGGTGCCCGAGGCGGGCGGCCTGTGGGCTCGGGACCCGGGCGCTTTGTCCCGATGCGGCGTTCCAGCCAGATGCTGCCTTTGTCGGAGGCCTGAGAACAGGCTGCTGCAGGAAGTGGGCCTGGGTGGAGCCTGCCCTCTCCTGGGCAGTGACTCAGACCGCGTCCCGGTCACCCCGAGTCACTGTTTCCAGCAGGGCCTCCAGGAGAGCTGGCAGAGCCCTCCGGGCAGGGTCTGGTGACGGCCCTGCACCTTCGGGCGCTGCTGCTGCATTCCCCCATTCGGCTCTTCCTGGGGCCCAGCACCACTGCGGGGTGCAAGGGTGGAGGGCACCGTGTGCCCGGGGCAGGTGGGGGCTCGGAGCAGGCTCAGGCACCCTGCCAGCTGCCCAGCTCCGTGCTCCCGGGCCCTGCCCTCCATCTGGGTGCACAGGTGACAGAGGAGAGGATGTAGGGGTGGGGGCTGGGAAAGACTGTTGGGGAGGTGAAGTGCAGGCTGGGGGCTGAGGCTGAGTAGAGGAGCCTTGAGAAAGGGGGCAGGGGATCCTGTGAGGGGACAGCAGGGCCCAGAGAGCTGGGCAGCAGGCTGACGCCGAGCCTCGGGCTCACACAGGGGGCAGGTCCCCGTGGCGGAGTCCTGTGCCCCAGCACCTGGCCCATGCCCGTGTCTTCTTATTGTGCCCTACTCACCCCTCGTCTCCCCCCTGGTCCACCTGGCAGGAGAGGGGTTCCCTTTGCCATGGCTGCTCCGCCCCCTCAGAGGGCCTGGGAGGACCTGGCACTGGGTCCTGGGGGCTGTGAGGGTGGGGCTGCCCGGTCCCACCCCCCTTGCCCAGAGCCCTGTCTGAGCTCGCTGGGCGGGAGGTTGGAGAGCAGGTCTGGGGTGGCCTGGCCTGGCCTCGCTGGCTGGGATGGGCGGCGGAAGCAACGACTGTCCTGCCTGCAGGCCGAGGAGGAGCTTGTCAAAGCGCAGAAGGTGTTCGAGGAGATGAACGTGGACCTGCAGGAGGAGCTCCCGTCCCTGTGGAACAGGTGAGGGGAGGGGTGCAGCCTCTCACCTCCTCCCACGATGCACAGCTGTGCCTGTGCCCGTGCCCGTCGGGGTGCGCCCTTGGGCCGTGCCTCAGGTGAGGGTGGAGTGGGCAGTGCGTCCGCGCTCTCCTGGTTGCCCGCCCTGACCTGCGTGTTGGTTTTGTCTCCTCCCCCTGCAGCCGTGTAGGTTTCTACGTCAACACGTTTCAGAGCATCGCAGGCCTGGAGGAGAACTTCCACAGGGAGATGAGTAAGGTGGGTGGGCATGCTGCCAGGGCCGGTCGAGGACAGGCCGGGAGCCCCGCTTGCCTGCCCTGCCGAGGTCCTGCACAGGCCCCTCTGGCCCTGGGAGGAGCTGCCCTGCGCATGGGAGCTGTGTTGTGCTGGGGGCTGTGGGTGGAGCGCCAGGGCCCGCGCCCGCCCCGCTCCCGTGGCTGTGCAGAGCCAGCCCTGCCCACTCTGTACCCTGTTCGCAGGCAGCTTTGGCCCAGGGAGCTGTGTCAGACGGTGGTGGCTTCCCTGGTTGTAGGCAAATACATAAATTGCGAGAATCTTCTCAGTTTTAATATCCTTTCACGTGTCGTAGATATTGAACCGGGACTGTTTTGTCTGCCTGGACTGGGGTGAGAAGGGGTCTGATTGGCCTCCGTCCCCATTGTGTTATTTTCACGTTAGTTTAACTGGGAGTTAGAGGGCAGCGCTGAGGGAGACCTGCCGGTGGCCTCCTCCCGCCATGCCCTGAGCGGGCCTCTCTGGCTCTGGGCCTGGAGGAGGGAAGGGATGCTGCCGCCCAGCCCGGCCAGAGGGAGCAGCACGCCTTCCCCGAGTCCCCGCGTCAGCCGAGTGGGACTCCCGCCGTGGGGCCGTCCCTGTCTGCCTGCTTTCCCTTTTCCCTTCCGAGACCCAAAACAGCCTAGGAGATGGAAACACAGAGAGCGGTGGGTTGGGGAGAAGACATGCATGTAAAGTAGGAGAGAGATGAATCTCTGAGCTTCCTATCAGCCACAACAGAGGACGATTCTCAGTAGTGAGACTCGCGTGCACGGGGCGACCTGCCTGTGCCGCGGGACCTCCCTGGCAGGTGGGGTGGCCTGGAAGCATCTGGGCAAGAAGACCTCACAGTTCAGACCCCCAGTTAGTTTGCAAGAACAGCTTAGACGTTTTAAAGCAGGACCAGCTCTGTGTGGCCTTTGGGGAATCTCTACGAGTAGAAAGAAAAAAGATGGTCCCTGGAAACAGTGGCTGTGGCAGGGCAGCCACTGCCTCCACCTCGCCCCTTGGCTTCCTGGTTTGGGGTGTGGGTTCGCAGCTCCCCCTGATGGGGGAGCAGAGCTGTTTCCGCAGGGACGGTGCGGGGGAAGGGGTTCAGGGGGAGAGGCAAGATGGCGTTGGGAGAGTGGCTGTTTGGTGGCTCCAGAGGCTCCCCTACCTGTGCTCTCCCTCTGCAGCTCAACCAGAGCCTCAACGATGTGCTGGTCAGCCTGGAGAAGCAGCACGGGAGCAACACCTTCACGGTCAAGGCCCAGCCCAGGTGCGCAGCTCTCTGCTGCTGGTGCGGGAGGGCGTGGGCAAGGCTGGGCAGGGCCGCTGCCGTGGTCGCCCGGGTTGGGCCTTATGGGGAGGCGCCCTCGCAGGGCAGTCTGCTCACCACCTGAGCCTGGCCCACATCCTCATCTGCGGGGCGGGCGGCCGGGGCTGTGCCCGTGGGGCGGGAGGGACCAGGACTGACCCCCAAGTGTGGGGCGGGGTGACCGGGACTGACCCCCAAGTGTGGGGCTTCTGGGAAGCGAGCAGTCCTCTTAGCGTGGGTGGCGCCCTCCCTGCCCCCTGCTCCCGGGAAGCCGAGTCCCAGGCTGGCATTCTGCACCCCGGCCGGGGTGGCCTTGTTCCCACCACACCGCCTCCACGGAGACCGTTTCCTGATGGGCACGGCGAGCGCGGAGGGGGAGGGAGAGGTCTTCCCTCTGTGGCCCGTGGGAAACGGCAGTGCGTCTGGGAGTTTCCTTCCTGCCTGGTCATCACCCCCCAGAGTGGGGACCACAAGGAGCCTTGCTGTCCTCATCTGTAGGAGGGGTGACTGACTGCCTCTTGGGTGATCGGGGTTACCTCGGACTACGGAGGTATTCAGGGAATACTACTGCCCCTCTTCTTTGAAAATAATGTAAACGTGCCCTGGGCTGAGAAGCGCCGGGTGGAGTGGCGGTGGAATGAAGGCCAAGGGCGACTTCCCAGGTGCCTGCAGGGAGGACCCGCCTCCCTACTGCACTGCTGGCCGAGGTGCATGCAGCGGCCAGGTTGAGTGGGGCGGGGCTGGCAGTGGCCGTCCTGGTCACCATCCTGTCACCGGAGGGGAAGGGAGGCCTGGAGGCTGTGAGCTGCTTCCCACAGGAGGCCTGCTCACCTGGCCCAGCGCCGCCCTGGCCGCCGAGCCCACCCCTTTCAGACACGGGGCCCCGGAGCTCTGTGCTGCCCCAGCCCAGTGCCCACCGCTCACCAGGCTCCGCTCATTCCGTCAGCACCATCCCGGCCCGGGGAATGGACCACGGCAGCCAGGCGGCCAGGCCTCTCATGGCCCCAGGGTGTTAGGGGAGACTGCTTTCTGCCCAGCCCCCATGTTAGTGGCTCTGATGAGGGGTGAGGACAGGCCAGCCCCGCATCCCACATTTCCCCCGGTGAAGGCCTCCGTCCCGTCCGTCCCCACAGAAAGAAAGCTAAGCTGTTCTCCCGGCTGCGCAGAAAGAAGCCCAGGTACCACACTGCGTGCTGTGGGGCCGCGGCCGGCACCCGCTGGCCCGTGCATGCCTCCTGCCTGCTCCGAGGGCGCCACTAACCCCTAACCCGCCCTCCGCGTGGTGCTGCCAGTGGGGCCGGAGCGCTGTGCTGTGAGGTGTGCGGCGGGCACAGGGCGGAGGGCAGGGGGATGGCGGGCCGGCAGCCTGAGCCGTGTGTGCATTGGCCGGGCCAGACCCGACCGTTAACTGTGGCCGGTGACCAGAAAGGGGCCTGGGAGGCGCGGGCAGGGCAGTGCTAAAGGGGTATACGCCTGCCTCTGTCCTCACATCTGTTCTTCAAGGAGCAGTTCCTCCTAGGACACACTCACTCACTAACGGGGAAAGTGCCAGCAGTGTCAGGCTGTCCGCCACCCAGGCCCCTCCCCAGGTGACGCGTTTCTCTGTGCCCTTCTAGAGCTGCCCTGCGAGGCGGCCACACACCGCAGGGCCAGCCAGAGGCCTGAGGAGCTGGGTTCTAAAATTGATTCCACTTGAATGTGGATGTACACTGCCCCCTGGCTAGTGGCTGGTCTCGGTCAGCCCTGTCTCAGTGCATCTGAGCATGCACAGGGTTTGCCCTCGGCCCCCTGCCCCCACGCGGAGGCCTGTGCATACAGCTGCCTGGTTCTCGGTGCCGAACCATGTGGCTTAGAGACCTTACCCCCTCTCCCACTCCTGGGCTGTGGGGCATCCCTCTGTCTCCCACCGCCCATGGCCTCCGGGTGGTGTCCCAGGTCTTCCTGGAAGGGCGCCTGGGAGCAAAGGTTCGGAGACAGTGATGGTGTGGTGTGAGGTGGGCAGAGGGCGCAGCGTGGTCGAGGAGCCAGGCATTGGGGTGTGAGTGGGGGCAGGGCGGGAGGCAGCCAGAGGCCTTTGGGTCCAGCTCAGTGGCAGCCGGGAGGAGCTGATGTGTGGCTTGTGGGGACTCACTTTGCCTCTAGGATGTTTGGCTTCCTCCTGCTGGGGAGCTCGGGCCTGTGAGGCTCCTGGGCTGCCCCTGGTGCTGGCTCGGGACCTGCCCCATCCCCTGGGGACCATAGGCCTCCAGCTCAGTGCTCCCCCAGGCGCTGCCAGTCCTCAGGTACAGGGACACGCAGCTCACACGTGGGCACATCACATGTTCCCAGTGAGTCCATGTGGACACTCATCACACCCAGGTCCACACACTGCTCTCCATGCTCACACACACACGTGTTCTCATGCACACGGACCCCAGGGCATCTGCACATGCACACCCAGGTCCACACACTGCTCTACATACTCACACACACACGTGTTCTCATGCACACGGATCCCAGGGCATCCGCACGTGCTCACCCTTCCCACACACTGCTCTACATGCTCACACACACACGTGTTCTCATGCACACGGATCCCAGGGCATCCGCACGTGCTCACCCTTCCCACACACTGCTCTACATGCTCACACACATACGTGTTCTCATGCACACGGACCCCAGGGCATCTGCACATGCACACCTGTCCCACACACTGCTCTACATGCTCACACACACACGTGTTCTCATGCACACGGACCCCAGGGCATCCGCACGTGCACACCCCTTCCACACACACCTGCAGATTTGCACACTTCCTCTTCGGCGCTAGGACCTCCCTGCCCTGGACACCCTCTTGTCTTCCCTCTGCAGTGACAATGCCCCTGCAAAAGAGAACAAGAGCCCTTCGCCGCCGCCAGATGGCTCCCCTGCGGCCACCCCTGAGGTCAGAGTCAACCATGAGCCCGAGCTGGCCGCGGCGGCCACCCCCGGGGCTGCCCTGCCCAAGTCCCCGTCTCAGGTAGGCGTGGTCTCTTGGTGGCCTGTCTCCTCTCCTGCTTGTTTTCCTGCTTCACTGTTGCCCACTCTTTCCTCGTGTTTCCTGCCCGCGCCTGGGCAGGTTTGGAGCCAGAGGCTTTGCCCAGAGAGGGCTGAGCCTGGCATTGCTCTCCCTCTGGCCCTGCCTGGCCCAGGCTCACCTTAATGGCCTGGCCTTGCAGGGGCCTCTTCCTGTTTTTTCCCCTCACTGTGCCCGGCCCGCGGCAACGGCCCCTCTCCCGTCTTGGTTTTGGGTGGCTTTCCCTCCTCCATCTTCCCTTCCATGTAGGACACAGGCTCGGGCCCTCACCCCAGCACCAGGTCCTCAGAGCGGCCACCGCGTTGTCCTCGCCTTCTCTCTCCTGCATGGGACAGTGAAAGGCCCAGGGAGGGCTCGGCGAGGTGGGCGGGGTCAGGGCGGGTCCAGCGGCCCCTGCCCACCAGGCTTCCAGTTGTTTTCTGGAGTTGGAAGGGGAGGGGGGGCGCAGCGTCCCTCCGTGGGCTGTCCCCGCCCTCCACTCCTGGCAGCGGCTCTGCTGGGCCTGTGCCTCCCCCCACCCAGCAGTGATGAGGACATAGGCGGTAACGGCGACGAGAGCCCCCCTCTGAGCGCACGTCCGCGTGGCCGTGCGTGGAAGCCTGACAGTCGCCTGGGAGGCGGGCGCTCTGAGGTGCCTGAGGCTCCTGGCGGTAGGGGTGTGACTGCCTTCTGTAGCCTCTTCCCGGCCCTGCTCCGGCCGGCCGCAGGTGAGGTGGAGGCTGAGCTGAGCTCTGCAGCGGGGCCTGGAGTGGTGCAGGGCGAGGCTGCAGGGTGGCTGCTTCCCAGCTGCTTCCCAGCCGCTCACCTGGCGAGCCCTCCTGGGCTATTGCCTTTGTCTTCTCTCTTCTCTCACCTCCTTCGCCTTCCTTCTCTCCCTCCCTTTTCTCCTTTCTCTCTGCACAGCGTGGTGGACCCCCTCCCTTGGGAGGGTGGCGTGGTCCTGGGGTCTCTCTTGGGGAGCAGTGACTCCTTGCTGCTTCTTCCCCAGTTGCCTGGGTGGGGCCGTGGCCTGTATGTGACTAACCTTGGCTTTGTCTCTGTCTGTCTCCCCCCACCCCCTGTGCTCCCTGCGCGGCCCCTCACCCGCTGTGGACTCAGCTCCGGAAAGGCCCACCCGTCCCTCCGCCTCCCAAACACACCCCATCCAAGGAGGTCAAGCAGGAGCAGATCCTCAGCCTGTTTGGTGACACCTTTGTCCCTGAGATCAGCGTGACCACCCCCTCCCAGGTCAGCCGCGGCCGCCGCGGCCCAGCTCTCCCCTCCTCTTGCTCTCTCGGGGCGTGCATGGCCTTCCCTCCATCCCACACCCTGGGCCTCTGCCTCAAGAGCCAGGCATTTGGCCAGAGAGATTGGCCCTGAGCCTCCCTCTCACTCACTCATTCGTTCACCCATGCTTTCATCCCTCATCCCTCATCCATCTCTGAGCATGTATGGGGGCCCATGCAGGCACACGAGCAAATGGTCCTAGCAGGGTGATCATCTCAGTGCCCCCTGGCTCCATTGATGCTATGGCTGAAAGGGGTGGGAGCACGGAGGCCTTGCTCATGGGGGCGGGGGTGGTCCTTCGTGGGGCAGGTGACTGCCAGAGCTGCAGGCAGAGGCAGCCAGGAGGCTGAGTGCTGGGCGCAGGGCTCCTGCAGCTCGTGTGCCGAGTGCCCTTCACAGCAGGACAGCAGGAGGGCCGCACGGAGCGGCCTGCACCATCCGAGCAGCGCAGCCAGGGAGCCACCCGCTGGAGCCTGGGTCCCGGGCCTCCCAGCCAGGCCTGGCCCCCGAGGGCTGGTTCTGTGTGGACTTCTAGCCCCAGGCTGTGATGGGCCCAGGTTGGGCTGCTGCTGCGGGTTGGCCCTGCCTGGGGCACTCGCTCTGACTCCTTAGCGCCTCTCAGAGGCCCCCGGCTGGGGCAAAGCAGGAGGTGTGAGTGCAGGGAGAGGTGCTGGCAGGCTCTCGGGAGAGTCCCCAGGGGGGACTTCGGGTCAGAAGTAGGGACTTCTAGTATGGGTGTGACGTGGGTGCGGGGAGTGCCCTGGCCCGGGCCCCGGTGGCTGGGGGCCCATCTGTAGAGGTGGTGAAGCTGGCCGGGCACTCCTGAGCGCAGGGCAGCAGGCTGCTGGGCCGCTGACCACTGGAGCGTGCTTCTGCCCGTGCCCAGCACTGTGAACCTGACCAGGCAGTGCCACCACTTCCATCACGGCCCTGGTCCGTTCCCAGCCGCCCTCTGACAGGGTGGCCCAGGGCCAGGTGAGCTGCGGGCCTGCCCTGCAGCCAGACTGCCGGCCCCAGCGAGTCCGTCTGCACGCTCACTGCACGCTGCCCTTGCTGCCCCTCGCTCTCTGCAGGGACGAGAGGTCTGCCCTGCCCAGCGGGAGGGGAGTGTACACGGGGTGGGGGTGGGGTGGGGGGGTGTTGCCTGGGGCGGGGCTGGTCCGGTCGTGCGTGGCGGGGGTGCCAGGGGTGCTGGGCTGCTGGGCGGTGGGCGGGAGGACGTGGACTGCCCTGGCCCTGGACACTGGGTCCCTGGAGCACACGGTGGCAGCTGCCTGGGCCTGGGTGACTTCTGAGAAAGGGCGGGTGTGGGGCTTCAGGGGAGAGAAGTGCTCCCGCAGGCTGGTGGGAGCACCCAGAGGCCGCACCTAGCGTGTCCCGGGCATGGGTTCCCTCAGGGGCAGGGGCTGGGCTGAGCTGGGCAGGCCCTCCTGTCCAGGACGTGAGTCTTGTGGACTGGGCTCTGGGCGAGGGGGTGCCTTGTCTGTCCCCTGAGCTGCGGGGCAGCGGCACCAGATGCTCTCAGGCCCCAAGGGCTCTCCTGAGGCCACACCTCCGCTGAGCAGGCTTCTCCGGGGAGCCCCTCACACACCCCAGGTCTCAGAGGGGAGGGCCTCGGAGGACAAGGCCGGAGGGCACCCCCCGTCAGTGCTGGTGCCCATCAGGAGAGGCAGAGCTGGGCTGGGCTCCGGAGTCTGCGGCCCCAGGAGGGTGGGAGGCCAGGGGAGACCCTCACACGATGGAGGGCGGCATGTCCCCTGGGCTCGGTGCGGGGGGCCGTCTTCTGCAGGCGGCTCTGGGACTGAGGCCCCCCTTACAGTGGGGCTGGGCCTCCAGCACCGTGGGCCACCGTGTCCCGTCTCCGGGCTGTGCCTGTCACAGGCCCATTCCCGAGCTGCGCCCAGACCCCTGCGTGGTAGTCTCGGAGTGGCTGGGGCGGGATCTTTCACTGGAAAAGGTGCCGCGGGTGTTGGGGACTCACCGTCATGATTGGGCTCCTCGGCGGTGTGGCTGGCTCGGCTCCGTCCTCACGCCCTGGAGCTGGCTGGTGGGCAGTTGTCACACTGGGTGGACGTCTGTACGGGGCAGCAAGGGAGACCGAGGCTGTCGAGGGGCCCCCTGTGGCCCTGTCCAGCCCGGGGCGCTGCCTGGCTTCTCGGGTGGGTGGTGAGGTCCCGGGAGCTTGTGGTGCAGGAGCGGGAGGCAGAGCCCCAGCGAGCGGGCTGGTGCCGTCTGGCAGGTGGTCGGCCTGCGGCTGGTGCCTGAGGTGGGGGCCAGGCTTGTGGATGGGGTGGGAGCGTGCGCCAGGGTGTCTGGCGAGGATGTGCTGCTCCCTGTG
Organism: Myotis myotis; assembly: GCF_014108235.1. Taxonomy (NCBI): domain Eukaryota; kingdom Metazoa; phylum Chordata; class Mammalia; order Chiroptera; family Vespertilionidae; genus Myotis; species Myotis myotis. The sequence continues at coordinate 92,729,211 of NW_023416390.1, read as the reverse complement.
AGGGGCCCTGTCTGTGCGGGCACCCGTGTGCCCGAGCCGCACCGTGCCCGCCTGTGCTGTGCTTTCTGTCACTAACCACCTTCCTCCTCTGCCGCTGCCGCCCAGTTTGAGGCCCCAGGGCCGTTCTCGGAGCAGGCCAGTCTGCTGGACCTGGACTTTGACCCCCTGCCGCCCGTGGCGAGCCCAGTGAAGGCGCCCACGCCCTCCGGTCAGGTTGGTCTGAGTCTGCCACCACCTGTGTGCCCATCGGCATCTGGGCGGCTGGGCCCTGGGCGCACGTCTGCCCCGGCCCTGTGAGCCCATGGAGTCCTGGCTCTTCTCCCTCCCACTCTGTCCCGGGCTGGGCTGTGAGGAATGGCAGAGAGCAGGCTGGGCGGGGCCCGGGGGAGGGCCTGCTGACCTCACCTGGCAGTGGACGGCTTCTCCCAGCACCTGCGCCTCTCCTGGCAGCAGCCCTGTTGGGGTGTTCCCTGGCCTGAGGTTGCAGGCCCCTGAGAGGTGTCCAGGACGCAGCCTTCTGGGGACCCAGCCCAGCTCAGGCTGACCTGTGCCTGCCGGCTTGAGGGCCCCGGGGGGCGGGGGGGGATTCGTGGGGGGGGTCCCCGGGGCTGCTTGCCTGCCCCCCTAACTCCTGTGCTAACTCTGTGCTTCTCCCTCTGCTGCGCTCAGCCCATCCCCTGGGATCTCTGGGAGGTAAGCCTGCTGCTCGGCGCCGGTCCCGGGGCCGCGCCTCCGAGTGGGCCACCCGCTCACACGTGCACGCACAGCCGTGCTCCTGTGTGCAGGCGCTGGCCACAGCTGCGTCTCCAGCTGCTCCTTCTCTGTGGGCGCCTCCCCGCCCGCCCCGATGGGAAAGGGCTCTTGGTTTCGCTGGAGAAGGGGTCCTCCCGGGTGTGGGCCGGCGTCAGGGCCTGTGAGCGGCCTCCACACCGCCCGCCGGGCGTCCAGGGTGGACGTGCTGCCCGTGTGCCGGGCGGGACTCAGTCAGGGGGGCCCTGGGTGGAGTCTTGGCCTTTGACAGGCTTTCTGTCCACGGCCACACGGGCAGTGGCCTCGGGGTTTTTGGGACAGGCGGGCGGGAGGGAAAGGCAGGCTGCTGTGCACATGGTGCCATGACTTAGCGGCTCTGCCACGGCCCCAGAGGGCAGGGACTGCCCCGTAGGAGGGGCTGGCGACAGTGCCGCGGCCCAGGCTCGGGCAGTGGGCAGCGGGGACAGCCCCACAGGAGAGCTGCCCTCTGGAGGGGCCTGAGGGGGGCGGGCAGAGCCGTTCTGACCAGCAGGTTTCAGGGGGTGCCAAGTGCGGTGCGTTCCTTCCTGCCTGCCGCTGTCGGGGGACCCAGGAAGTGGAGGCAGGTGCCCCTCAGGGTTGGCATCTTCCCCAGGCTCTGGCCAGCGCCCGCCGCAGGCACCCGCGCCCCTCTGCCAGCGCTGGTGCTCATGCCTGTCTCTGTCTCATGCCCTGCCCACCACCTTCCCTCCCTGCCTCCCGCCCTCCCACCCGTTCTCCCTGGTGGCCGTCACCAGCCCACAGAGGGTCCAGCTGGCAGCTTACCTTCCAGGGAGCCCAGCGCTGCCGAGGGCACCTTTGCTGTGGCCTGGCCCAGCCAGGTGGCTGAGCCGGGGCCTGCCCAAGTAAGTGCCCACCTGCCAGCCCCCATCTGCCCTCGTATCTGGGGGTGTAGCATGGAAGATGAGCCTAGAGGAGGGAGCACAGGATGGACACGCTACGTGAGCTGGAGGGTGAAGCCAGGGCCCCGAGCCTGGGCCCCTGTGTTCAGGATGGCTGGCTCAGAGCAGCCCCTTTCCCTTCCCCAGCCCCACCCAGCCCCCAGCGCGGCCTCTCCCAGGGGAGGGAGGAGCATGTAGAGCACCCACTGGTTTAGGTGAGAACCTGTCAGAATTTTCTCCCTTACTTCACCCTGCACAGTCCATTCCCCCCTGAAGAGTGAGGAAGGTTGCGGGATTGCTCCCAGAGTTGGAAGTGGGCGAGCGTGGGAGGTGGCCCAGGGCAGCCTGGCTGCCGCCAGGTGGCATCGCCCGACCTTGCCCAGGCCCCCATCACGGTGCCCGGCCTGTGCTGCGCCCTCCTCCGGCCTGAGGGCAGGTGGCCAGGCAGGGCCGTGGGAGCTGAGGCTGGGCCCGAGCTTGGGCCTAGGGGCCGGCCTGCGAGGGCGAGGTCGGGGGCCAGCTGCTCCCCACGCCCGGGACCTCGCCCCCCTCCAGGGGCTCCCTGTGCTGTGCAGGGACACTGGCCAACTGTAGGCACCACTCGGTGCTGCCCGGGCCCCTGCCTGTCCCGGGGCGGCCCCGCATCTGACCCGGCTGCGTTTATATTGCAGCCAGCAGAGGCCTCGGAGGTGGCGGCGGGCATCCAGTCTGCGGCCGGAGCCCAGGAGCCCGGGGACACAGCAGCTGGCGAAGCAGCCTCGGTGAGACTCGGGGACCGGGCCCTGCCTCCCCCCCCCTCACTGTCTGTCTGCTGCCCGCCTGCCTGTGCCCAGCTCTGTCCAGCTGCAGTTCCCGTGGGGGAGACTGAGGCAGGCTGGGCTCGCGCTGGGCCGCACCCCTCCCCTGCCCCGCCCTCCGCCCACCTCCTGCTCACAGACCTTGCTCCCTCCCAGAACTCCCTGCCGGCCGTGGTGGTGGAGACCTTCTCTGCAGTGAACGGCACGGTGGAGGGCAGCAGCGGGGCTGTGCGCGTGGACCTGCCCCCGGGGTTCATGTTCAAGGTAAGCCCCAGCTCTCATCCCCAGCCTGCTGGCCACTGCCTGAGGCGTCCTGGGGGTGGGGGCACCCCTGTCTAAATGGGAAGGTGACGTAGTTGGCCCAAAGCCATCCCGCTCCTACAACGCCTGCTACCCAACTGGCTCCTGGCCACCTGGCCCGGCACAGGCCGCCGGTGGGGCCCAGGGCCTTGGAGAGAGGGTGTGCAGCTCCCGCCGTCCCTGCAGGTGCAGGCCCAGCATGACTACGCGGCCACAGACACAGACGAGCTGCAGCTCAAGGCGGGGGACGTGGTGCTGGTGATCCCCTTCCAGAACCCTGAGGAGCAGGTGGGCCGGGGTTCGGCCGGGCGGGCTCCCCATCCTCACCTGTCCTCATCACTCCCCCTCCCCCGCCTTGCTCCCTTCCTTTGTCCCTTCCCTCCCGTCCATCCGGTCCCACATGTCGCCACATCTGTGTCTCTCCTTTTTCCTCACTCGTTTCCTCGCACACTTGCTTCTCCCACGCCTCCTTGTCTCCCTGAGGCTCCATCTGCCTCTCAGCGCTCTGCAGGCTTCCTTCTCCGGGCTTCCCTCCTCCAGGCTCCTCTGCCCTGCCCACTGCCCTGCCCTGCCCTGCACCATGTTCTCCCTCCTCCCAGGCTGAGCCCCTGGCTGTCCCTCCAGGAACCCGCCTGCTCTGCTTCCTGCCTCTGAGGGGCCCTCTCTGTGGCCTGCCGGTGGCCCTGCATGCCGCCCCCCCAGGCTGGCCCGCACCCATCCACATGGGACCCAGGGGCCCACAGGGCAGTGAGGGGTCTGTGCAGGAACCCTGAGCACCCGCCATGCCTCAGCGTTTCCCACCCCATGCCTGTCAGAGCCGCCTCCTGCGTGGCTTCTCCTTGTCTGCCTGTCATCAGCACGTCCCTGGGGTTTAATTGACGGGCGGCTGAGGGTGGGAGGGGGGCTGGTTTGGAAGGAGGCCAACTTGGGTGGGGTCCTGGGCAGGGCTCTAGGGCGCCAGGTACTGACTGAGCCACACTGGGCTGGGAGTGAGTAAGAAGGGTTTCCCGGGCCTGGTGCCGGATCAGCTGATTCTCCTGAACCTCAGGTCTCCCTTGTGGGCCAGCCCGGGGCTGGGTGGGGTTTTCAGAAGCAGAATCCTGGCCTCTGGCCCTTGCCTGGTCATCTGGGGCCAATAGAAGTGGCTCAGATCGGACCAATGGCAGAGTGAAACGAGAAGGATGTAGGTGGGCACCAGGCGTAGCTCAGCTGCAGGGCAGTGACGGCTCAGCCACAGGCCTGGGGCCAGGGTCTGGGGCCCAGGAGGCTGTCAGGACTTGGGAGGGGTCAGGGTCTGGGAGGGGTCAGAGTCTGGGAGGGGTCAGGGTCTGGGGCCCGGGAGGCTGTCAGGGCCTGGGCGGGGTCAGGGCCTGGGAGAGGTTAGGGTCTGGGGCCTGGGAGGGGTCTGGGCCTGGGAGGGGTCAGGGTCTGGGGCCCGGGAGGCTGTCAGGGCCTGGGAGGGGTCAGGGTCTGGGAGGGGTCAGGACCTGGGAGGGGTCAGGACCTGGGAGGCTGTCAGGGCCTGGGATGGGTCAGGGCCTGGGAGGGGTCAGGACCTGGGAGGGGTCAGGGCCTGGGAGGGATCAGGGCCTGGGAGGGGTTAGGGTCAGGGCCTGGGAGGGGTCAGGACCTGGGAGGGGTCAGGGTCTGGGGCCTGAGAGGGGTCAGGACCTGGGAGGGGCCAGGACTAGGGCCGAGGCTGGTGGGATGTCCTCAGGTCTCTCTGGAAGCTGTTCCTGCGCCAGCTCAGCGGAGTGTCCTGGAGCTGTTCAGGGCGGTCTGGGAGGGTGGTGATGTCCACGGATGGTGGGGAGCTCCTGGCTGGGACTGAGGGCTGTTTAGACACGTCCAGAGCAAGGCCACGGTCAGTCTGCCTTCCAGGGTGACGAGGCCTCGCCAGATGACAGTTAACCCACCTGCTGAAGGGCGGACGGTCCTGGGCAGCTAGGCTTGGGGCTGGGGAGGTTAGCAGGGAAGGCTGCCTGGAGGAGGCGTTCTTTCAAGGGTGGACAGGCTAGAGGAGGGGACATCTTCCCAGCAGATCCCCAGACACACACACACCCTTTAGGGTGCAGGCAACCCTCCTTGGCCACTCGCTCAGCCTGCGCTCTGCTCCCTCAGGACGAAGGCTGGCTCATGGGCGTGAAGGAGAGCGACTGGAACCAGCACAAGGAGCTGGACAAGTGCCAGGGCGTCTTCCCCGAGAACTTCACGGAGCGGGTTCAGTGAGGGCAGCAGGGCCATGGTGCGGCTCTCTGGTGTGTGAAGAACACCTTCTCCCCAAAATGTGTGTTTTTTTCTTTGTTTTTGTTTTTGGACTTTTTGGAAAGCAAAGGGAAATCGCGAGGAGAGACCTGAGCCACGAGGTGTCTCCCAAAGGAGGTGGTTTTCCGAAGAGCCGGCTCCGGCAGGTTGGGCTGAGTCGCCAGTGTCCGGCGCTGCTGTGCCCCTAGTTGAGTTCTGGCTGCCGCCACCCGCAGCGCCCTTTGGGGCCCGCAACCGCCGCGTACCCGGCCCAGGGCGGGCCTGGGGCTGCAGAGCCGCCGCGCTTGCCTGAAGCTTTGGCTGAGCCACTGGGCAAGGGTCCTTTCCTGCCGCTGCTGTGGGTGGGGTCCAGTCTCCCAGACACCTTGGGACCCAGACCTGTCTGGCCTCGCCCTGCCCCGCAGACCGTCTGTGTGCTGTTTGAAAATAAATCTTAGTGTTCAAAACAATGAAACAAACCTGACAAAAGCACTCAGAAAATGTGCGTTTTCTCTCCATTCCTGTCTCCTGTTCGTTGTTGCTGGGGTTACCTGGGCGCATGCTGGGCAGCAGGCTGGTTCCTGGCGGTCGCCCCACCAGCTGCACGGCCAGCACTTGTGAGTTGGCTGGGCCTAGAGCCGACAGGCTCCCGCCCCTCGCCCCTCGCCCATGGGCCGTGCGGCTGGAGGCTGGATGGGATGCAGATGGCAGGAACCAGGTGACAGTGAGGGAAGGCGGCTCGCACAACCAGCTGTGCCAAGAAGTCTGCTAGGGCCCTGGCCTGTGCTCAGTGGTTAGTGTCACCCAGGGACCAAAGGGTCTCCAGTGCGATTTCTGGTCAAGGGCACATCCCTTGGTTGCAGGTTTGATCCCTGCCATGGTGGCGGGGGTGGGCGGGGGGGCGGGTGCGGAAGGCACTAGTTGATGTGTCTCTCACATCGATGTGTTTCTCCCCCCTCCACTCTCTAAAGATCAATGAAAAAATAAACTCGGGTGAGGACTTAAAAAAAAAAGACGTCTGCTAGGGGCCGCTCTGAGTGATGGGAGTTAATACACGTGGGAACTCGGGGTCAGGGGTCAGGGTGAGGGAACAGGCCCGAGGAGGGTGGTTTGTGGCTCGCAGTGAGCGGTGGGTGGTCTGCACCTGAGCCTTGGCTGGGCACACGGGGACGCCTGAGCCCGGTGTGTGGGGCCCACGCTCGGCCCCAGCTTCTCCGTCCAGTCCGTCCAGGGCCGACGCCAAGTCCGTGTGTCGGGACACGGCCCGGGCCCCAGAGGAGCGCCCGCCCTCCCGGCCCCCCCGTGGAGACTGGTGGGGCAGCGCCTGTGCAAGTTCAGGCCCCGGCGCTCATTCCCGCACCATCTCCCAGCGGCAGGGCTGGCGGGAATGGAAGGGGCCCCCTGCCGCACTCAGGGGAGCAGTTCCAGCCGCGCCGCTGTGGCCTGCGGGGTGTGCGGGGCTCCGGAGGGAAAGCCGCCGCGGCTTCGGGGGGGGGGGGGGGGTGGTGGTGTCTGCGGAGCCTTCAGTGAATGGGGCTCGGGGCTGAGCAGGGGGGCTCCTTTAGGCAGAGAAGCCAGGGGGCGGTGGAGTCGGCATCTGGCCAGGAGGTCATGGTTGAGTTGGAGAGGCCTGTGGGGGTTCCAGCTCCTGCTGAGGAGCCGGCTCAGGAGAAGGGGACCCAGGCCAGGGACAGGCAGAGGCCGGGGAGCCCCGCGTGGAGGCGGGAGGCGGGGCTTTGTGCGCTGAAGCTGGCGCTGAAGCCTCCAGAGCAGTGGCCAGGAGGCGGGACAGTGGGTGAGAGGGGTGGGCCTGAGGGGAGGCAGCTCTGACCTCGCCCCAGGCTGCCCTGCGGACACCCCTAGGGAAAGGCCCCTCAGGGAAACCGAGGACAGGTACTGTTATGCCCAGAATTCAAGATCCCCAAGAAACCATGCCAGGGAGTCAGTCCGATGCAAAAGCAGAAGGTCCTTTATTGAGTTAGCTAACCCGACCCGGACCTCCAGTCGACGCAGCAACCGGAAACCGAGTGAGACCCATGTGAAAATCTGGGCTTTCATAGTGAGGGGAGGGGAGCTGGCTGTGACCCTGCCGATTGGCCAGGCGCAAGTCGGGTCTTGTTACACAGGATGTGGTCATCTCTATGGCGCGCACATCCCTTGCTTGTCATTGGTTAGTTCAAAGAAATCCTGGGCGTGGCCAGCAGGGGCCTGGGCTCGGGAAGAAGGCACTTTTCTGAGCACATGGCCTCTGCCCCATCAGTACCAGTGAGCACAGCCGGCACTGACCCTGCTTCTGCCGGGCTGCACTGCGGGAGCAGGGCCGCTCTCCCGCCGCAGCCCAGGCCAGCACCAGGGCCCTTGGAGGTGCGCCCAGATCCCGGGTGGGCGCGGCCTTGTCCCCCCATCTGCCACCCCCAAGCGTTTAGCTCCTGTCCCGGAAGTGCCTGCCCCGTGCAAACTGCCAGGCGACCAGGAGGGCACGGCTCCTCCCCATGGAGGTGAGAAGCTCGTCCCAGGGCTAAGGCAACGGGTCCTCGGTAGCCGGTCCTCATAGTGCCGTCGCGATGGGCGGGCAGTGCCGCAGGCTGGTGACCTCGCATCTATGGCCTCAGGTGGGGTCCTCGCCTGCCCAATTCCCCAGATGCCCGTGGCACCTCAGACTCATGTGCCTGAGGCTGGCAAACCCTGGGTGCTGGGCGCCCCCCTGATGCCACTGCTTCAGGTGCCATGGATCCCAGTGGTCCCAGCCTTCCTGGCAGCTCCGGGGCTACAGCACAGGCCAGGCCAGGACGCGAGGGAGGGCATTGCCTCCTGAGCAAAACGGCAACACCTTCCTAGCAAGGCTCTCCCTGCCTGCTGGAGGCCGGAGGCCAGAGGCCGGAGGTGCAGCTGCCTCCCGAGACCCTGCAGCTCAGGCGTGAGGACTGGGCACCGCTGATCATGGCAGATGGAGGGATGTCGCTACAGTCATATTCCCTCCAATTGCCCACTCCTGGCGTTTTTCTTCTGCAAAACATGTAAGCCCACCACACCTGTGGGGCTTGCTGGCGCTGGAGGTGTCCCCACCACACCTGTGGGGCTTGCTGGCGCTGGAGGTGTCCCCACCACACCTGTGGGGCTTGCTGGCACTGGAGGTGTCCCCACCACACCTGTGGGGCTTGCTGGCGCTGGAGGTGTCCCCACCACACCTGTGGGGCTTGCTGGTGCTCCAGGTGTCCCCCCCACACCTGTGGGGCTTGCTGGCGCTCGAGGTGCCCCCACCACACCTGTGGGACTTGCTGGCGCTGGAGGTGCCCCCACCACACCTGTGGGGCTTGCTGGCGCTGGAGGTGTCCCCACCACACCTGTGGGACTTGCTGGCGCTGGAGGTGTCCCCACCACACCTGTGGGACTTGCTGGCGCTGGAGGTGTCCCCACCACACCTGTGGGACTTGCTGGCGCTGGAGGTGTCCCCACCACACCTGTGGGACTTGCTGGTGCTCCAGGTGTTCCTGATTGCTCCATGCTCCCGTGTCTGTCTCCAAGTCCTCTGGCTGGCCTCTTAGAGAATTCTGGATCATTTTTGTCCCTCCCTCATCTCCTCCTAGTTCAGGCCTGTCACCTCCTTCCGCACAAATGTGACAGGATCCTGGTGGCTACTGCTTCTGTGGCCTCTCCCTCCAGTGCACCCCTGGCTGCCAGGTGGTATCTCAGACACACTTCTGGCCCCCAGGACTCCCACGTTTAAATACCCAGTATTTCCATTTCCCACATAAGCCCAGGTCCCTCACCCAGACCTGCAGGACTTGGCCCCTAGCCATCTTCTTCCATTTTCCTTCACTCCCCCTCGTGAATGTACTGCCCCAGTAACACAGCTGGCCGCACGCCCTCTGCCTTCTGTCCACCTTTTCTGTGCTGTGCTGTGGCCAAGCAGCCCCAGAAAGGACTCTTCTCTCACCCGCTGATGTCTCCTTCCCCCTTCCCTCCCCCGTTGATGTCCCCTCCCCCTGCCCTCACCTGCTGATGTCCCCTCCCCCTGCCCTCACCTGCTGATGTCCCCTCCCCCTGCCCTCACCTGCTAATGTCCCCTCTCTCTTCCCTCCCCGTTGATGTCCCCTCCCCCTGCCCTCCCCCGCTGATGTCCCCTCCCCCTCACCTTTCCCTCACCTGCTGATGTCCCCTCCTCTTCAGCCCAGGGTGGACTTGTTTCCAAGCCTGTGTCCTGACAGGCAAAGCCTGGCACCAGGGGTGGGCAGATGGAGGGACCTGTTCAGTGCCTTCTGGGGCCTCCAACAGTCCACTGGGAGCCTCAGCCCAGGGCGGGTAGGAAGGGGGCTGTCACAGAACTGCTGGGTCCTGCCCAGGGCCCTGCCAGCCCCGAGCACGGCCTGGACGCGGCTGGCTCTGGCTCGGACGCCCCTTAGGAAATGTTGGTCCCTGAGTTTACCTTCCCCTCCTCGTCCTGCGAGCTAATCTTTCTCTATTTTTTTCACAAGATCTTTTCGAGGGACCGTGAGACCCCAAGGCAGGGGTTACATGGGAGGTGTGTGTCCAGGATTTTTTCTCTCTCCCAGCTGTGTGCTGTGTGCTGTGTGCGTGACCCTGTTCTCAGCCTGCAGCATGTTCTAGAAGGTCCTCTCCCGTGCAGGCCGGAGAGAGCACGCCGGGCCCGCCTGCACGCCCCGCGCCGTCGGTGGGGAGTTGGATTGCGTGTCATGGGAAGGAAACAATTCCGATCTGGAAAGTTGCCTGTCATTTGAAGAAGGGAGAGCAAACATTCCTCTAACAGAGTCAAAGGCATTTGTTGGGGAAAATACCTCACAGAACATTTGGTTCTCACAGATGATCCCTCAGCCCCATCCCAGTCTGAATCAAAGAAACAGGAGAAGTGGTTGTTCTCTACCATGGGACACTTTCCCTCCTCCTGGGACTGGGAGGTGGACTTGAGGCCCCCAGGGGGGAGGGCAGAGGAGAATGAGGAGAGTCTGGGGAGAGGGGGGCCTGGGGGAGAAACACCCTGCAGGTGGGCTCACAGGGCACTGCAGGCTCACATCCAATCCCGGTTGTTTCTACTCCTGTGCTGGGAAGGCCGCCCACCTTCACTCCCAGACCCGCAGTGTGTCCCTGTTCATTCAAGGAGAAAGGCCTAGTTTCACATCAAAGCAGACACCTGCTGAAAAGGAGAGGGTTGCTGGACAGAAGGCAGAGGGCCGCCGGCACTGCCCTCCCCCAGAGAGCCCCCCAGAAATGCTCTCTCCCCAGAGAGCCCCCCAGACAATGTCCTCTCCCCAGAGAGCCCCCCAGGGACTGCCCTACCCCAGAGAGCTCCCCAGACAATGTCCTCTCCCCAGAGAGCCCCCCAGGCACTGCCCTCCCCCAGGGGGCCCCCCAGAGAATGCCCTCTCCCCAAAGAGCCCCCCAGGCACTGACCTCCCCCAGGGAGCCCCACAGAGAATGCCCTCTCCCCAGAGAGCCCCGCAGGCACTGCCCTCCCCCAGAGAGCCCCCCAGAAATGCCTTCTCCCCAGAGAGCCCCCCAGGCACTGCCCTCCCCCAGGGAGCCCCCCAGAGAATGCCCTCTCCCCAGAGAGCCCCCCAGGCACTGACCTCCCCCAGGGAGCCCCCAGAGAATGCCCTCTCCCCAAAGAGCCCCCCAGGCACTGACCTCCCCCAGGGAGCCCCACAGAGAATGCCCTCTCCCCAGAGAGCCCCGCAGGCACTGCCCTCCCCCAGAGAGCCCCCCAGAAATGCCTTCTCCCCAGAGAGCCCCCAGGGACTGCCCTACCCCAGAGAGCTCCCCAGACAATGTCCTCTCCCCAGAGAGCCCCCCAGAAATGCCCTCTCCCCAGAGAGCCCCCCAGACAATGCCCTCCCCCAGAGAGCCCCCCAGACAATGCCCTCCCCCAGAGAGCCCCCCAGGGAATGCCCTCTCCCCAGAGAGCCCCCCAGGCAATGCCCTCTCCCCAGAGAGCCCCCCAGGGGATGCCCTCTCCCCAGAGAGCCCTCCAGGGGATGCCCTCTCTCCAGAGAACACCCCAGGGAATACCCTCTCTCCAGAGAGCCCCCCAGGGAATGCCCTCTCCCCTGAGAGCCCCCCAGGGAATGCCCTCTCCCCAGAGAGCTCTGCAGGCACTGCCCTCTCCCCAGAGAGCCCCCCAGGGAATGCCCTCTCCCCTGAGAGCCCCCCAGGGAATGCCCTCTCCCCAGAGAGCTCTGCAGGCACTGCCCTCTCCCCAGATCTCAGTGATGATCCCAGTATGTAGGAACTGATGTTTTCCCAATGGCTGGAATGAACAGTTTCCAGTCACCCCTGGAGGAAGGAAAGGAGCATCCAGCAGGCAGAGGTTGGGCCCTGGCCGGTGTTAGGTCGGAGAGAGCCCAGGGTCGGATACATGCAGACATATGACAAGATAATGGACTTCCCCTGGAATCTCACAGATCAAGGTGCCAGACACAGATACAGGCTTCTTCTCCCTTAATCCACATACCCCCGCCCATCCCCTGCGGCAGAGAATTCCTCAGCTCATGTCCCTGCCCCTCACCCAACCGCAGTATAAAAAAAGCGCCCCCCTCCCTGTTGGCGTGAATCCACGTGCCCTGTCCTTGGGGTACGTGGGTCTCCCGGGGACGCAGAATAAACCTTTTCCTTTCCTTTCTTTTCTGATTCACTGGACTCTATTTCTTGCGCCGCCTCCTGAGCCACCTAACCTAACAGCCGGCAGATTCTGTTGGCAGTGGGGCCCTGGAGGCAGGTGCTGGGCTGGTTAACACGGGCTCTTGCCCTGGACTCATCCAGCCTTTCTGGTGCAGCATGGCTTGGACACTGTTTCCTATCAAGCAGTTGTGGCCACAGTCCATTGGCATGGTTCCCACATGAATAGGAAGCATCACAAGATAATTCTAAGAATGTAAAACGAGCCATACATACCAGAGAACCAGAAAAGCAGCACATCTTACTTAAGTAACCAGGATCCGTGGGCGCTGCAGGCGGCAGCGTGAGAACCGGGCACAGCGCCGGCCTCCTGTGCGGTCCCCGGCGTAGCCTGAGCAGGCAGCACCTCTCGGGCTCACTCTCTGCAGATGCACACTGGCATACATTTTTAAGGGTCTTTAATACATATTGCTACATTATTTGCCAGAAGAGTTACACAAATTTATAATTCAGCCAGCAGTGTACGTATCTCCTTGTCATCATACCGCAATGGTTTAAAACATGTTTAAAAATAGTATTTCACCAGTTTCAATTTGATTTCTTTAATTATTATTGACTTTATCTAATTTTTGTAAGTTTATTAGCCACTTGTAATTTGGTAAATTGATTTTCATGTCCTTAACCCATTGTTTTTAACTTAAAAAACCAATGAAAGAGTTTTCAATTGGAAAGTTTTAATTGGAAATAAAGAGGATAATGTAATGGAAAATTCTCATGTAACCATCCCCCAACTTGGGTAATTATTAATATTTTCCATCTTTATTTGAGCTGTGGCTTCGCTTACACTGTTTTTTAGGATCTGGAGCCCTTTAAAAGGAAATGCCATGCACCGCGACCTGACCCAGAGACACAGCAGCACCGCCGACCGCCAGCGGCGCCCCACAGAGGTGACCGCTCACCGGCCGCCTGGACTTGCTGCCTGAATGGGTGCTGGGGGCCAGCCTGCAGGCGGCAGGCGCCTCTCCCTGAGGGGACTGTGGCTGTCCTCCTGGCCTGTCCCTGCCCTCGGGTACCAGCTCAGCCCTCGGGGAAGGCCCGTCTGTGTGGCGAGGCCGTTCATCAGGCCCGGCCCGTGCCGCCCTCGGGGAGCCAGGCGTCCTGCGCCCGCACAGCCCTGGCTGCAGCGAGGTGGGATGCAGCAGCCGCGGGCCGGCCCATGGAGTGTGCCCGCAGTGTGGGCCTGGGCATGAGAGGCTCTTGAGCATCGGGGCTTGGGGATGGCTCCCAACTCCCTACACAGAGCCCGAGTGAAAAGCAGACCCGCTCTGCCGAGAGTCAGTGGGCATGCGGGCTTGCCCGCCGGTCCTGGTGTGGGGCCTCTTGGGAATGAGGATTAATTTGGGTGAATGGCAACGGAGACTCTGACCGCTCACGAGAAACTTCCACTCTCCCTTAAGGAATTTAAATTAGGAACTGGGCCCATAAGAAGTGATCACCAGCAAAACATCCTGTGAGTCGGCTGCAGTGCCAGTGCCGCAAACCAGGCTCCCAGGGAGCTTCTGCTCCCCAGCTGGGTGAGGACCTGCCCCCGCCCCCTCGCCAGGCCCAGGCATCTCATTCTCCCCACCCCCAGGCCCAGGCACCTCCTCCCCATCCCCAGGCCCATGCCCCTCATCCTCCCCTTACCCCCATCCCCAGGCCCATGCCCCTCATCCTTATCCCCTCCCCCAGGTCCACACACCTCATCCTTACCCCCTCCCGCAGGCCCATGCCCCTCATCCTTACCCCCTCCCGCAGGCCCAGGCCCCTCATCCTTACCCCCATCCCCAGGCCCAGGCCCCTCATCCTTACCCCCTCCCCCAGGTCCACACACCTCATCCTTACCCCCTCCCGCAGGCCCAGGCCCCTCATCCTTACCCCCTCCCGCAGGCCCAGGCCCCTCATCCTTACCCCCTCCCGCAGGCCCAGGCCCCTCATCCTTACCCCCATCCCCAGGCCCATGCCCCTCATCCTTACCCCCTCCAGGCATCTCATCCCGCCCAGACCGCCTGGGCCTGCGTTTCCCTGCAGTCTCCGAACCCTCCCCGCCTGCGGTGATTTTCTGTTGTTAATCTGCCTCACACATGTCTGGTTATCACACCAAATAGAGGGCAGATGTCAGCCTGCTCCTCCACAGCTGGCATGTGAGCAGGACACTCCCCAGCTGGGCGCTGCCCCAAGCGGCTGTGGGGAAGGTCCTGGCCTCCCTCTAGCGTCCAGGCCCCTGCAGAGTGGAGCTGGACGGCAGGGTGCAGTCTGCCTTCTCGCCACGGAGAGCAGCAGGAGAAAATACTGTGCCACAGCTCCGGCTGCTAAGACTCTTGGCTGTTCCGTGTGGGTGCTCACGGGTTTTCTGTTTTTCTTCGTCTCTGTCGGGGCCTATGTTTCCATCTTATTATTTGTCCTGAGACCTTGGCCTTCTCACCCGCCAGAGCACTGTCTCTGGCCTTCACCACCCAGAGTGCGCTAGCCAGCACCTTGCTCAGGCCCAGGGAGCTCTCAGGGAGTTCTCTGTCGCTCCATTTCCTCCCAGAGACGGTAGAAACAGCCCTGTTCTTGTCTCCTGCTGCTCCGAGGATGAGCATGCGTCTGAACCTGGTGGCAGCCAGCAGGCTGTGGTCTGAGCTGAGGGAACCCAAACACCTCATTCCACAGGGGAGGGCACCTGAGAGTCCCGGGGTCTCTGACTGGGAGTGCCTACCTGGTGAGGTTGCATCTGCCTGTACTACCCTCTGGGAATCCCTCTTGTGTCCACCAGCTCCTACTGGCTTGAGTTGTTATTAAGATTTTACTCATCAAGGCCTGATGATGGAAAAATATCTAAATCAAAAAGTTTTGGATTGAAAAACTTTTAAATCAGCCCTGGCGGGTTTGGCTCAGTGGATAGAGTGTTGGCCTGCGGACTGAAGGGTCCTGAAGGTTCCTGAAGGGTTCGATTCCAGTCAAGGGCATGTACCCTGGTTGCAGGCACATCCCCAGTAGGGAGTGTGCAGGATGCAGCTGAATCGATGTTTCTCTCTCATCGATGTTTCTAACTATCTCTCTCCCTCTTCCTTCCTCTCTGTAAAAAATCAATAAAATATATTTTAAAAAGAAAAAGAAAAACTTTTAAATCAAAAAGAAAGATTTTGTCTTTCAAGAGAGCGCTTACATTGCGATAATGGCCAGGCATTAAGATTCCCTTAATATGCTGGAAGGACAGATAGTAGAACAAAACTCAAAGCCCCCACACACCCTCCTCATTGTCCTCGCGGTGCCGTGAAGCACCAGGCCGTGGAGGTGCGACGGTCTCGCACTTACCAGAAAGAAGAAAAAGGAAAGAAGAGAGTGACCAAGTCCTGCCGAAAGATAACCTAAACATTTTATACCCTAAGATCTCAGCGTAGTCACTGTCTGCAGAGGCTCCCAGCATCGTCGGCCAGAAACGCGGGCTAAGCTGAGGGACAGCTCGGGTCCCACCACCTGGCGCAGCCCATGGGATTAGACCTAAATTCTAGAGGCAATTATGAGGGATGTTCCAATTAGATCAGGGCCTTTAAGGTGCACTTAAATACAAGGGCTTCCAAAATCAAATAGACAGAATGGGATGCCCATTTAAAAATATTGATAAGGGAGCCCTAGCTGGTTTGGCTCAGTGGATAGAGTCTTGTCCTGCAGACTGAAATGTCCCAGGTTCGATTCTGGTCAAAGACACATGCTCAGGTTAGGAGCTCGATCCCCAGTAGGGGGCATGCAGGAGGCAGCCAATCAATGATTCTCATCATTGATGTTTCAATCTCTCTCTCCCTCTGCCTTCCTCTCTGAAATCAATAAAAATATATTTTAAAAAATATTGATAAGGGTGAAACAAAGAGGAAAGAGAGAGGAAAGTCACAGGCCGGTCCCAGCGGGGTGGACAGCTTCAGATGGGTCTAAGAAAACCGAGATAAATAAAATGTCATTGACATGGTCAAAACAAAGGTTTGAATACAACACTAACAAGGCTGAATGGTCCCCAAGGGGCCCAGTGTTGATCCCCCAACAGCGAAGGACCCCAACAAGTCTGCTTTATTTGCAGCAGCACTTCCAAAAGCTGGAGGCAGAGATGACCCTGGGAAGCCTGACCCGCAGTCGCAGGGGCAGCAGCCAGGCCAGTGAGATGAAGTCAAGACTGAAAACAGGGAAACCCAGGCTTCCTCGCCTTGACCCTGCTGGGGACCAAAGCCCTTCTACACAAGAGTGGGCAAAGTGGTCGGGGTAGGAAGAGAAATTTCCAGGCGCCTGGATATGGAATTCCAGGAACGGAGGTGCCAAGCCCGTGGGTGAAGCCCTGATCAGGCTACGATTGGATGAAAGAATATGGAAATGTATTGGCAAGATTAAAAGATTGGCACTTTAAACAGGCTTTAAAGCAGTGGTGCCAGCATGAGCTGTTTATGGGCGTGAATATTATGTATGTCCAGTAACTCTACTCAGGACTGTACAGCCCACACCTGCTGACAAGCCCTGCCGGCGTGCAGGCCAGCACACAGGAGTCGGTGGGATGAGTAAACGCTTATAGGCAACTGGTGTGTTTTGGACAGGCGTGGTGGGAAGTGACTGCATCCCTCTTACCGGATCGCATTGTGGAAATAAACACTGTCTTGCTGGGGAACATTCCCTGGCCTAATATTGTAAACCAGAAGGTATATAAATCCGCCCTTCAAGCAATATTAATTAGACATGCTAGGAAAAAATTAATAGCTTCACTGAAAAATTTGTTGTGATAGGCTAATGAAAAATTAAAGAGGTAAAAGGTAGATAAGATAAGGACTAAGACTAACACTAAGACTTCCTGCCCCCTTTGTCCTCCTTTATTTGAGTCTCCTCTAAAATACTTCTTGATCAAGGGCTATCAGAAGGCCATCATTAGAGAATTTATTAAAAGCAGGGAGGGCCCTCAAAAGTTTTTACAGATGGATCATCTCCTGAGCCCAGTGAGAGGGGGAAATAAAGTTCATGGGGGTCTGTGAGGCCAGCCGGGAGATAGTGTGCTGCCTGCCTGGTTTCCATGCGGCACCCCTGGGCGGCCCAGGGGCCCACACTGCGCCGGGCCTGCGGCGTCTGGCCGCACTCACTGCATCTCTGGGTGGGGACTCGGGCATTGTGTCTCAGGCCGAGGGGGGCACGTGGGGACACAGGGGCCCAGGTGCTGCCCAGGGCCAGGAGACCAGCTGGGACCTGCCCTTCCACGCCAGACACTCGTGCTTTGATCGGAGGCCAGGCCTAGGGACTGCACCCGTGAACGAATTTTGTGCACCAGACCTCTAGTACAGTGTTCGCCAACCTTTCGGACCTCACGGACCACCAGTGGTCCATGGTTAGCGACCGCTGCTCTAGTATACAATAAGTCCTTATATATTTTGGACTAGAGGCCCGCTGCATGAAGATTCGTGCAATAGGCCTTCTTTCCCCTGGCTGCCAGCACCAGTTTTCCTCTGGCACCCGGGACCCAGACCTTCACTCTGGCCACTGCCTTCCATCTTCGCTCTGGACACAGTCTTCGCTGTGGCTGGAGCCTTCAGTCTTTGCTCCTTGCTCTGGCGGGAGTCTTCAGTCTCCGGCCAGAGCTGCTCCTGTAGCTCCTTCCGCCCCCCACCCCCTCATAGCTTGATTGCTGCTTCGCCTGCAGACCTTGCCTATGGGCTCCTAGATTTCAGGGGACTGCCTTGCCTGTGGCCCTGCTTTCTGATCACGATCACGGTCACGGGCCGCAGGCAAGGTGGCTTCTGGGTCCCGGGGTGCCGCCTTGCCTGCAGCCCGGTTTCCGATCACGATTCCCATCACGGCCACAGGGTCCCGCCGCCCAGGGCTGCACACGGGGGTCCCGGGTGGGGGCGGGGCTTAGGTGGCACACGGGGCTCCGGTTGGCGGCTTGTGTTGGCCCGCCCTGCCTGCAGTATGCAAATTGGCCGCCATCTTTGTTGGCAGTTAATTTGCATATTGCGCTGATTAGCCAGTGGGAGGCATAGCAAAGGTACGGTCAATTACCATGTTTGTCTATTATTAGATAGGATAGTGACCTTTTCTCAGATGTATCATTGGTGAATACCTTCTTTCATTTAATGGGTTGTATTTTTGTTTTGTTTATTTCCTTTACTGTGCAAAAAACTATTTTTATGTAGTCACAATTTGTTTATTTTTTATTTTGTTTTCCTTGCCACAGCAGATATATCCAAAAAATATTACTGAGTGAGTTTAAAGAGTTTACTGCCTATGTTTTCTTCTAAGAGTCTATGGTTTTGGGCCTTACATTTACGTCTTTAATCCACTGTTACTTTATTTTTGTATATGGTGTAAGAAGGTGATCTCATTTTATGTTTTTCATGTGTCTGTACAGTTTTTCCAACACCATTTAGTGAAGAAACTGTCTTTACCCCATTATATATTCTTGTCTCCTTTATCATAGATTAATTGACCATATACACCTGGGTTTATTTCTGGGCTGTCTACTCTTTCTGGGCTGTCTATTGGTCAATGTGTATGTGTTTATGCCAGTACCATGCTCTGTCGATTACTATATCCTTGTAGTACAATTTGGTAACAGGTCATGTGATACCTCCAACTTTGTTCTTCTTTCTCAAGATTTGTTTGGCTCTTGGGGTTTTTTTTGTGGTTCCCTATAAAATTTAGGATTATTTATTCTGGTTCTGTGAAAAATGTCCTTGATATTTTTATTCTGTAGCTTGCTTTGGTTAGTATGGAGATTTTAATGATATTCTTTGTATCCATGAGCATGGTATATGCTTTCTTTATTTGTGTTATCTTCAATTACTTTCTTTCTTCAAATAAGTTTTTAATTCCTTTTGGTACTCTTGAGATGTAAATCTTGGTATGTTTGGTGTTGCCCAAACGTCCCTTAAGCTATCTTAAATATTTTTTTCCTTTTTGTCATTTAAATTCAGTATTTTCTGCCACTTTGTCTTCCAAATTGCTGATTCAGTTCTTTGTTTCATCTAATGTGCTGATGATTCTACCTAATGAACTCTTCATTTCAGACGTTGCATTCATTATTGCTGACTTTTTAGCTTCTCTTCCTGTGCACGTTCTCACTTAGTTGGTCCAGCTTACTCCTAAGCTCTTTAAGCGCCCTAATAGTCACTGTTTTGAACTCTGTGTCTGGTAGGCTGTTTGCCTCCATTTGGTTTAGTTCCTTTTCTGGAGCTTTGTTCTGTTCTTCTATTTGGGACTTGCTTCTTGTCTTCTCATTTTTTCTTATTTTTGTGCTTGTTTCTATGTATTAGGTAGATCTTCTATTTCTTTTCTCTTTTTTTAAAATATATTTTATTGATTTTTTACAGAGAGGAAGGGAGAGGGATAGAGAGTTAGAAACATCGATGAGAGAGAAGCATCGATCAGCTTCCTCCTGCACACCCCTTACTGGGGATGTGCCCGCAACCCAGGTACATGCCCTTGACTGAAATCAAACCTGGGACCCTTCAGTCCCCAGGCCGACGCTCTATCCGCTGAGCCAAACCAGCTAGGGCTAGATCTTCTATTTCTCCCGATCTTGGCAGCGCAGCCTTCTGTAGTAAGTGTTCTTTGGGGCCCAGTGGCACAGACTCCCTGTCACCCGAGTTGGGTACTCTAGGTATGTCCCTTATGTGCCCTCCTTGATTGCTGTTGGAACATCATTGGGTGGGATTGATCTTCAGACTGACTGGTTATGAAAACTAGCTGTGGTTACAGTGGATGAACTGTAATGAGGGGTCTCACCCCATGGAGTTAGATTTGCTTTAGTGAGGCTCTGGGTCCATCTGAGTCCACCCTTTCGGTGTGACATTTGTTGGTGGTCTGGTGTGGTCTGAAGCGGCCACCATGTGTGTTGGTTCTGGGCCTCTTGGGAACATTTTTTTGTGTAGGCCAAGGTCAGCTTCTGACTCTCCCCACTCAGGTAGGAGCTACAAAGTGATCTGAGGTTACTTGCTGAAGGTGCTGGACTTGGGGGTACCTGGGAAAGGGTATGCTGTGAACTGAGGCTGGCTGCCACTAGTGCAGAGAACAGTTAGCAAGAGGCATAGGGCACACAGAGGCCAGCCACTGCTTGTTTGGGTTTGTGGGCCTTTTAGATATTTTAGGAAAGCCCACTGCATGGGCTGAGGCTGGCTGCTTGTGAGTGACAGCTGCTAAAACAGTTTTCTGCCTTTGCACCAGTCGGGTGAATCTGGTTCTCAGGAAATTAACAAAGTGGGGTGAGTTTGATGGAGACTCAGATTTGGTTCCCACCAGTGCCTGCAAGCTGGGTGGGGTTAGGGTTCATCAAAGGATCTATGGCCTCTGCCAACCTTCTCTCTGGGAGAAATATGCACCTCCAGCCTCCTCCCTGATGCAGGTACTTCAGTTCTTCCTCACATGTTACTGGCACTTTTTGAGCTGCTGTCCAGCTCTGGAACTCAGAATGAGTGACTCCAAGTAAGTTTGTGCATGGGCCCTTTAAAAGTAATGCCTGCAACTCCAGCTGCCCTGTCTTACTCAGCCACAATTCCTACTGCTGGTCACAGCCAGAAGTTATGGGAACTCTTATCAGCAGCACTGGTGCTCTGGGGTGGGTGTCTGGTGTGATACTTGGACCCCTCACTTCTCAGGGGGCACCCCCACAGCCAAGATCTCCTTTTGATTTTGTGTCTCTGCTCCTCCTACCAGCTTTGATATGGCTTCTTCTTTACATCCTTAGTTATAGGAGTTCTGTTCAGCTAGTGGTTTTCATGGGTGTTTGTTCTAAAATTTAGTTGTAATCTTGATGTGGTTGAGGGAGAAGGTGACCACAGCATTAACAACTCCACTGTCTTGACCAGTTTACACCTAAGTCTGTTGATTCTTACGCCACTGTAGAAGTAAAAGATCAATAAACATAGTTTAAAATTTAAAGTCTGGTATTAGAGGGAAAGGTGTTCCCATTTTTTTAGGTTGTGAATTTAAAGAATAGATTAAAAGCATTTTTAATTGAAAGCACTTGTAAGATAGTGGAGGCCACAGACTCACATCTTTGGAAGGGATGTTTTCAAAGGCTATTCTATCCAGCTTCCTTTGGTCAGATAAGACACCAGTATCTCTATTTCTCTAGCAACAAAGTCAAGGCCATCTAGGCCAGGTGGTCACCCAGGAGAAAGTGAGTCTACTTTGTTGAAGGATATGTAGCTGTAGCAGATGGACAGGTAAGATGGTGCCAGTGATCTGTCCCTGAGTGCAAACGGCCCCTCTTATCAAGAGGGGGTGTCTGTCCCCTCTCCCCTTGAATCTGGACTGGCCCCATGACTTTGAGAAATTCTGTGTGGGTTATATTAAGGTCCAGTTGCTATGTGAAAAAGCTAAGCCCAAGCACCCATAGCATCATGGAAATAAGTCAGTTTAAAGCCTCCAAGTTTTGGGGTAGTTTGTTATGTAGCCATAGACCAGTGATGGAGAACCTATGACATGCAAACTCATTTTTTTGGTTGATTTTCTTTGTTAAATGGCATTTAAATATATAAAATAAATATCAAAAATATAAGTCTTTGTTTTACTATGGTTGCAAATATCAAAAAATTTCTATAGGTGACACGGCACCAGAGTTAAGTTAGGGTTTTTCAAAATGCTGACATGCCCAGCTCAAAAGGTTCGCCATCACTGCCTTAGACCATAGTTGTAGCCATGGTCAAATATCATTTGGAAACATTTATAAGTTTTTAATTTTTAACTTAAAGTTCATAAATCCAGTCCAACTTATTTTAAACTTATTCTCTATAAAATAATTAAATTATAGAACATAATGTCCACTTACAAAAAGTCGCCCTAACCGGTTTGGCTCAGTGGACAGAGCGTCGGCCTGCGGACTCAAGGGTCCCAGGTTCGATTCCGGTCAAGGGCATGTACCTTGGTTGTGGTCACATCCCCGGTGGGGAGTGTGCAGGAGGCAGCTGATTGATGTTTCTCTCTCATCGATGTTTCTAACTCTCTATCCCTTTCCCTTCCTCTCTGTAAAAAATCAATAAAATATATTTTTAAAAAAAGTTATGAAAAATTTAAAACATACACAAAATTACAATAAACATCCACATGCCCATCACCCAGTGTGGACAAAAAAAGGCCACACACTAAACCTGACAGCTCAGAGGAGGCCTGCATGGCAGCCGTACAGACTCAGAGACCTAAAGGAACCACACAGGATGGCCTGAAATTAAAAATTTCTAACTAAAAGCAGGTCATGGCAGGCAGTCATGATCTGGGATGATATTTTTCTTGACAAAAATCAATCTTCACCTTAACTGAGTCTGCTGTATTGTCTTTTTTTTTCTTTTTAGAGTATTTTTATTGATTTCAGAGAGGAAGGGGGAGAGAGAGAGATAGAAACATCAATGATGAGAGAGGATCATTGATTGGCTGCCTCCTGCACACCCCACACTGAGGACTGAGCCTGCAACCCGGACATGCGCCCTAACTGGGAATCAAACTGTGACCTCCTGGTTCATAGTTGACCCTCAACCACTGAGCCTCGCCGGCTGGGCCACACTGTCTTTTCCCGCCTGTCCTACAAGCACCTATGCAAAAGGAGTGTGTTTCGATTCCTTTTACTTTTCATCCAAGCCCAGAAATTTCCCCTTCTTTGCTTTTTCCCGCTTCCATAATCTATTACCAATGACTTTCATGTAACTTTCTCATGCCTCCTTCTCTTTGAATGTAATGTATAAAATAAGGTACAAAACTGCCATTTTCTCAATCCATTAAGATCTTGATTCCAAGCAATTGTCATCAGTTTGGCTCAAATAACCCTGTTTTAAGGACAGAAGCCTGACTTTATTTGAGCTGTTTTTTTTTTTTTTTAATTTTTTAAATCCTTTAAATAGAACTAAAGGTTAAAGGTTGAAAAAACCCAGGCTAAAGGTAAGAGTTAAAAACTCAGAGAAAGCCCGGCCAGTGTGGCTCAGTGATTGAGCATTGACCTATGAACTCAGAGGTCATGGTTCAATTCCCAGTCAGGGCTCATGCCCAGATTGCGGGCCTGATCCCCAATAGGGGGTGTGCAGGAAGCAGCTGATCAATGATTCTCTCTCATCATTGATGTTTCTATCTCTCCTTCTCTTTCCCTTCCTCTCTGAAATCAATAAAAATATATTTAAAGAAAAACTCAGAGAAAAATAGGTGACTGGTTTTGATGTTTGGCTGTCAATGGGAATTGCTTTTTGAGAGTTTGAACAAAAACCCTTTTGCTAGATAAAAGAGAGCCTGAACTCGTTCAGCTCCAATACCTCACTCCTCAAATCTTGGGTATTCTGAAGTGACTAAGAATTTTTGGAGCCCCATAAGGAATTTCAATTCAACTCTGATTAAATAATTGACTTGACCAGGGACACACACATGAAGGCTGGTTACATAGCACTCTGAGTTCTCATGGCTGTATGAGAAGCCAGGGAGAAGCTGAGACATGGAAGAGGGTTTGATGCAACTCGAAGTGGCAGCTGTTGGCGCTCAACCCATAAGCAGCACTTTCCGACCCCCTACACAATATCCCTAGAAATTTTGTTCAGACTCTGCAGATCCCAAAATGAAATTAATATGGGAAATTGTGCCTCCACGGCCAGAAACTTCTGGCCCCTTGCCCCTATTAATACTCTTGTGTTATGGGCCAGATGAAACCTCAATTCTTATATTTTGGAAGGAAAGTTTTCAATTAAAAGACAAAGTGTAGAAAAGCAAGCAGGAATTTATTGACTATAGCAAAAACACACTTAGGACAGTCCAAGAAGGAAGGGCATAGAAGAAGCAACAGGAGAGCCCAGGCTG
Organism: Myotis myotis; assembly: GCF_014108235.1. Lineage (NCBI taxonomy): Eukaryota > Metazoa > Chordata > Mammalia > Chiroptera > Vespertilionidae > Myotis > Myotis myotis. The sequence continues at coordinate 92,705,753 of NW_023416390.1, read as the reverse complement.
GGCTGCTCTGGCTCACTGGGAAGCCAGAGAAAAGGGGGGAAAGGGCCGTGGTGACAGGTTCAGGGGGTGAGCCCGGATCAGCTGCCGCTGCCCATTGCTCCCCTGCTTGCAAGTCTCCTGGGGTCACGGAGAGGTTTGGGGATTTGTGCGGGAGGAGGTGGAGGAGAGGGGGAAGGAATGGGCAGTGTGCTCCCTGGAAGGAGAAGCTGCTGGGACCTTCATTTTCAGGGGTTTGAAAGGCTGGGCATTTAGGGGGCACTCAGGGGCCGGTCAATAGAATATTCATCATCTTTATGCTGACGTACCCAATGAGATTTATTCCCTTAATTTGTCTGTCCTTGGGTGTGGCTGGCAAATGGCACTAATTGGATTTCTGTTGTCTGTCTCCCTGAGTGGGGTGATGTTGTAAGGCCGCTGAAAACCCCCCCCCTTCCCCCTGGACCAGCTTTTCCAGTAAAGCTCTGGTTAATGTAAAGATTAAAGAGAACTTCCCCCTCCTGACCTTTCCCGTAAAGCTCTGGCGCCCTGATCTGGTCATAGCATAGTTATCTTATCACTCCTCGGGATCGGCCTGCGCATACCAGACCACCCTGGCCCCTTAGGAAATGAGTCAACTAATAACAAAGACCTGTCCCTGTAAAAGATGAGTTATGAGTTAACTGGTAACCCAGTTCCCTGTTTTCCGGCCACCTGCGTGTGGTTTTTGCCTTTATAAACCCGTGTTCTGCAATTGCTCGGGGCTCCAGTCAGCAGCACTTCCTTTGTGTTGTTGCCTGCCTGCCTGAGAGCCCCTGCGCTGCGCTTGTAATAAAAATCCTCTTGCTCTTGCATCAAGCCTCGGTCTCTGCGTTTGACTTGGGGTCGTCGCCTCCTCTGCTGGACTCTCCGGGGGTCTTAGGGCCCAACATTTGGGGGCTCGTCCGGGATTAGGCGACCCCCTTCAAGCGCTGGGATCGGTCTTGGAGGTAAGCAGACTCCGGAGTCATTCAGTGTTTGTCTTGTCCTTTGTTCGTTCTTAGTTTCGGTTTTTCAGGAAGACAGGGTGTCGGCTCCGTAAGGAGTCGGCTCCTCTGGTCGTAGGGGCTTCGGCCAGAAAAACTGTCACCCTGGGGGACGCCCCAGGATCGGGCGGTGACCAAGAGGTCTTGGTCACTTCAGGTTCTGGCTGTCCGGCAACGGGCACTCGCGTGTCCGGCCGGACTAGCATTAGGGAGGGATATCATCCCTCAGCGGCCGTTCTGTATCTGGGTAAATTCTTGTGGATCCGGTGTCTTGTCGCGTCATTGTTTGTTCTTTGTTTTTGTCTTTTACTCCTCTTCTCCCATCCAGGTAACATGGGCCACGGAAGCAGCACCCCTCTTTCTCTTACAGTAGCACACTGGACGGACGTCCGGAGTCGGGGACTCAATCTTTCCGTCAGTGTCAAGAAGGGTCCTTGGCAGACTTTCTGTTCATCCGACTGGCCAGCCCTAGGCGTGGGATGGCCAGCGGACGGGACTTTTGACCTGTCTATTATTTTTGCAGTAAAGAATAAGGTGTTCCAATCAGGCACGGCGGGCCATCCAGACCAGCAGCCGTATATTGTCGTCTGGCAGGACCTGGTCCAGAACCCTCCCTCTTGGCTGAAACCCTGGCTGCCATCCGGAACCTCCCGGGTTCTCGTGGCCCAGGCCCCTCCCGCCGCAGATCAGACGAAACGTCCCCTGGCAGATTCTCAAACCGATCTTCTCCTCTTGGACTCTCCACCCCCTTACCCCTCTCCTCTCCAGCCAGAGCCGCCGGGGAGACCGGAGCCTTCAGCACCTCCTCCCGCCCCTCCAACAGAGGGACCGGCCCAGGGAACCCGGAGTCAGAGGAGACATCCCGCGTCTCCAGATTCGACCGTAGCCTGCCCTCTCCGACCATACGGGCCTCCACCCCCCCGCGGAGACGATAATGAAACGGCTCCGCTCCAGCCACTCCAATACTGGCCCTTCTCCTCGGCAGACCTCTATAACTGGAAAACTAACCACCCTCCCTTTTCAGAGGATCCCCAGCGTCTAACGGGGCTGGTTGAGTCCCTTATGTTCTCTCACCAGCCCACTTGGGACGATTGTCAACAGCTTCTTCAGACTCTCTTTACTACAGAGGAAAGGGAGCGGATCCTCTTGGAGGCCCGGAAGAACGCCCCTGGCCCCGACGGCCGGCCGACTCTACTCCCTCATTTGGTGGATGCGGCCTTTCCTCTGGCCAGGCCGGACTGGGACTTCAACACGGCAGAAGGTAGGGAGCACCTGAAGGTCTACCGCCAGACACTAGTGGCCGGCCTCAGAGGGGCAGCTCGGCGCCCCACGAATTTGGCTAAGGTAAGAGAGGTCATACAGGGGCCCACTGAACCGCCTTCTGTTTTTCTCGAGCGATTAATGGAGGCGTTCAGACGGTACACCCCGTTTGACCCCACCTCGGAGGGGCAGAGGGCCTCAGTAGCTATGGCTTTCATAGGGCAGTCAGCATTAGATATTAAGAAAAAGCTGCAGAGACTTGAGGGATTGCAGGACTTTACCCTCCAAGATTTAGTTAAGGAAGCAGAGAAAGTGTACCATAAGAGGGAGACCGAGGAGGAAAAGGAGCAGCGGAAGGAGAGAGAGAGAGAGGAGAAGGAGGAGAAAAAGGAAAAAAGGGAAGAGCAGAGACTAACCCGTATCTTGGCCGCAGCAATAGAAGGGAGTAAGCCACAGGAGAGAGGAAAAGGAAGACAGGCAGGGGCCCTGGGCAACAGGCCACCGTTAAGGAAGAATCAATGTGCTTATTGCAAGGAAGAAGGACATTGGAAGCGGGAGTGCCCAAAGAGACTAGCAAAGAAGGCGCTGGCACTCCAGGAAGATAGTGATTGAAGAAGTCGGGGCTCGGATCCCCTCCCCGAGCCTAGGGTAACTCTTAAGGTGGAGGGGAAGCCTGTTAACTTTCTGGTAGACACAGGGGCCCAATATTCAGTTCTTAAGAAACCACTAGGACCAGTCTCCCAGAAGACCTCCTGGGTGATAGGGGCAACGGGAAATGAGCAATATTCCTGGACCACCACCCGGACAGTTGATCTAGGCACGGGAAGAGTGACTCATTCCTTCTTAGTAATACCCGAGTGTCCAGCCCCCCTTCTGGGAAGAGACTTGCTAACTAAAATGGGGGCTCAGATCACTTTCACCCCACGGGGGCCGACCCTGACCCAACATGGAGAGCCAATTACTCTCTTGACACTCCAGCTCGAAGACGAGCATCGGCTGTTTGAGAGTAATGTCCGAAAGGACGAGAGGATAGCGGGATGGTTACAGCAATACCCCAAAGCTTGGGCTGAAACCGCAGGGATGGGCTTAGCTACCGAACGGCCCCCCGTGATAGTAGAGCTTAAGTCCACTGCAACCCCGATTGCAGTACGACAGTACCCCATGGCAAAAGAAGCCTGGAGGGGGATCAAGGTTCATGTCCAACGCCTCCTACGCCTTGGAGTCCTCGTTAAGTGCCACTCCCCGTGGAACACCCCACTCCTCCCGGTAAAAAAGCCCGGAACTGATGACTACCGACCGGTGCAGGATTTAAGAGAAGTCAACAAGAGGGTACAGGATATTCATCCCACGGTCCCCAATCCTTACAATCTCTTAAGCTCTATCCCTCCGTCCCATGTGTGGTATTCAGTCCTAGACTTAAAAGATGCCTTCTTCTGCTTGAGACTGCATCCTGCCAGCCAGAATATTTTCGCCTTCGAGTGGAGAGACCCAGATTCGGGAATAACGGGGCAGCTGACTTGGACCCGACTTCCGCAAGGATTCAAAAATTCCCCCACTATCTTCGATGAGGCTCTTCATCAAGACCTGGCTGCTTTCCGTGCTGACCACCCGCAAGTCACCCTTCTCCAGTACGTGGATGACCTTCTCCTCGCCGGAGCTACTAAGGAGGACTGTGAAACAGGTACCGGGGCCTTGCTTTTAGAGCTCTCCCGCCTAGGATACCGGGTCTCGGCCAAGAAGGCCCAGATATGTCAGCGGAGAGTGACCTATTTAGGATACGCACTAGAAGGGGGAAAGAGGTGGCTCACTGAAGCCCGAAAAAGCACAGTCACCCAGATTCCCAGACCACAGACCCCCCGGCAGGTACGCGAGTTCCTGGGAACAGCTGGATTCTGCCGCCTCTGGATTCCCGGTTTTGCAACCCTAGCGGAGCCCCTATACCCGCTGACAAAACAAGGGAACCCCTTCGAGTGGGGGGAGACTCATCAGAAAGCCTTTGACGACATTAAAAAGGCTCTTCTCTCGGCGCCAGCATTGGCCTTACCAGATGTGGCCAAGCCCTTCACTCTGTTCATAGATGAAAGAAAGGGAGTAGCCAGGGGGGTCCTAACTCAAACCTTAGGCCCCTGGAAGAGGCCGGTAGCCTATTTATCCAAGAGACTAGACCCAGTGGCTAGGGGGTGGCCAGGCTGTCTAAGAGCAATTGCAGCTACTGCCCTGCTTGTAAGAGATGCGGACAAACTTACCTTGGGGCAGAAACTAACTGTGGTGGCCCCACACACTCTCGAGAGTGTTATCCGGCAGCCACCGGACCGGTGGCTATCCAACGCCCGGATGACTCACTACCAGAGTCTCCTGCTAAGTGAAGATCGAATCCGCTTCGGGGCTCCGGTAGCTCTCAACCCAGCAACCTTACTACCGGAAGTAAATCCTGAGAGCAAAGAAGTCCTACACTCATGCCGTGACATTCTGGCAGAGGAAACAGGGCCGAGGAGAGACCTCAAAGATTCCCCCTTGCCAGAGCCTCAACTCACCTGGTACACGGATGGAAGCAGCTACCTCTATGAAGGTAAGAGGGTGGCGGGAGCGGCTGTGGTCAGCAAGGACCGGACTATCTGGGCTAGTAGCTTGCCCGAAGGGACTTCGGCCCAGAAGGCTGAATTAATTGCTCTGACACGGGCTCTCAGGCTGGCAGAGAACAGCCGGGCTAATATTTATACTGACAGTCGTTATGCTTTTGCCACTGCTCATGTGCACGGGGCTATATACCGTCAGAGAGGTCTCCTCACCTCAGCAGGAAAGGAAATTAAAAATAAAAAGGAAATCCTCGACCTCCTAGAAGCCATTCATGCCCCCCAAGAGGTAGCTATTATCCATTGTCCCGGCCACCAGAAAGGGACCTCGGAAACAGCTATAGGAAACAGGAAAGCGGATGCCGAGGCAAGGCAGGCCGCTCTAGGGCCCCGGCTACTCGCCCTCGCTGTTGGCCCCGCAGCACCACAGCCAGAGACCCTCCACTACACCCTAGAGGAGGAAAAAGACCTGCTTAAAAGGCCAGAAAAATACCATAAGGACAAACTAGGAGTGTGGAGAACTGCAGGGGAAAAAATGGTAGTACCAAGGGCGGCAGCCACTGCCTACCTCCAACAACTGCACCGCCTTACCCACCTGGGGGCCAAACACCTCAGCTCCACCAGCCGGGCAACGGGACACTATGTCAAAGGACTCGATCGCCTTTCAGAAGAAGTAGTTAAGCAATGCAAGGCGTGTCAGCTGGTAAATGTACATTCATCCCAGGTCGGGACCGGACACAGGCTCAGGGGAGACCGGCCCGGGAGTTACTGGGAGGTGGATTTTACAGAAGTGAAGCCCGCCCGATACGGTTATAAATATCTTTTAGTTTTCATAGATACCTTCTCAGGTTGGGTAGAAGCCTTCCCTACCAAAAGAGAAACTGCAACTGTGGTCGCCAAGAAGATCTTAGAAGACATCTTTCCACGGTTTGGAATTCCTAAGGTAATTGGATCAGACAACGGTCCAGCTTTTGTTGCCCAGGTAAGTCAGGGAATGGCCAAGATACTAGGGGCGGATTGGAAATTGCATTGTGCTTACAGGCCCCAGAGTTCAGGTCAGGTAGAAAGAATGAATAGAACATTAAAAGAGGCTATGACTAAATTGTCCTTAGAGACTGGCGTGGCAGACTGGACGGTCCTCCTTCCCTTTGCCCTTTTCCGCGCGCGAAACACCCCAGGCCCCTTGGGGGTGACACCGTTCGAGGTTTTGTTTGGGGCCCCTCCGCCCCTAGCCGCTGACCCTTGGTCCGTGCCCACAGACACTCACACCCCTCAATCCCTGCTTGCCAGGCTGAAGGCCCTCGAGACTGTCCAGAAGGAGGTGTGGACTCCCCTGGCCGCCCTCTACCAACCAGGAGAACTGCAAGTCCCCCACCAGTTCCAGGTCGGAGACTTTGTGTACATCAGACGCCATCGGGCCTCTAATCTCGAGCCGAGGTGGAAGGGACCCCACCTGGTATTGCTGACAACCCCAACAGCGGTCAAGGTAGACGGTGTAGCTGCTTGGATCCACGCCTCCCACGTCAAGCGGGCACCCCCATCAGACGACACCGATCATGGATGGACTGTGGAGAAGACAGACAACCCTCTCAAGCTACGGATTTGCCGCCGCCCTCTTCCTGCTGAGCCTGCCGCTGATAAGTAGCAACCCCCATGCCCCAAAGAGACTAACTTGGAGGGTAATGTCCCCCCACACCGGACAGACGGCCTGGTCGGTCACCAATATAGCACCTAAAGGGACATGGTGGCCAGACTTAACGCCAGACCTCTGCGCTATGGCAGCAGGATACAGACTATGGGACCTCCCTGAGAGAACAGTAGAAGAGACTAAAGCAGGTATAGAGACCCGAGCTTACATAGGAAAAGGAAGAGATTTGCAATTTGGAGTTCACTGTAGTTATCTGGGGGCCCGTGAGCGTCTTACGATGACCCAATTCTATGTGTGCCCCAAAGACAGGCAGGGACATAGAAAGAATTGTGGATCTGAACGAGAGTATTTCTGTGCAGAATGGGGATGTGAGACAACTGGTACTGGATATTGGATCAGAGGGCCCCCCGAGTGGGACCTCATCCAGGTTCGGAGAAATGAGAGCCAAACCTCCGGACATAGGGGTTGGGTTAACGCCCTGAATATCTCCTTCACCTCAGCTGGGCGGTCATACGACCTAAACAAGTGGCGCTGGGGAGTGACATGGGGGATCCGGCTGTATAAGGACCAACATGATGATGGCCTCCTTTTTAAGATAAGATTAGATGTACAGGATTACAGGCCACCAGTTGCAGTAGGACCCAACACCGTCTTGTCCAGCCGGCAGCTCCCCACGAAAGAAAGGCCTCTTGCCACCACCACCGTGGCAGGAACTAGCCCAGCCTCCAGGGAGGAACAGGCCAACCCCATAGAACTAGAGACAAACTCAGGTCAGAGGCTATTAGGCCTGGTAGAGGGGGCCTTTAGTTCTTTAAACATGTCCAAGTCTAACCTAACTGAGTCTTGCTGGCTCTGCCTAACTACAGGGCCCCCCTACTATGAGGGCATAGCCTTCCAGGGAAACTATACCAACACCACCAGCCATGACCACTGTTCGTGGGGACAGCAGGGGAAGTTGACCCTTACTGAGGTCTCAGGGCAAGGCACATGTATAGGACAAGTGCCAAAGGACCGCCAGCATCTCTGCAAGGAGAACCTGGCATATCCCTCCTCTGCAAGCTATTACTTAGTGCCCCCAACAGGGGGATGGTGGGCCTGTAGTACGGGACTTACTCCATGTTTAGCAGCCCAGGCCTTTAACCGTTCTCAAGATTATTGTATCCTTGTCCAACTAGTCCCCAGGATCATGTATTATCAAGCTAATGCATTTGAAAAAGAATTTGACTCCTATTCTCCTTCCCATCGGGATAAACGGGAACTTGTTTCACTGACCTTGGCTGCTCTCCTAGGTCTAGGGGTCGCGGCAGGAGTAGGAACAGGGACAACAGCCCTCATTAAAGGCCCCACCTATACTGAGGAGCTCAGAGCTGCTATAGATGAAGACCTCAAACATATAGAGCACTCCATAACTAAACTTGAGGAGTCTCTAACCTCTTTGTCTGAAGTAGTCCTACAAAATAGGAGAGGACTAGATCTCCTATTCTTAAAGGAGGGAGGGCTGTGTGCAGCTCTCAGGGAACAATGCTGTTTCTACGCTGATCATTCAGGGGTGATAAAGGATTCCATGTCAAAACTTAGGGAGAGATTGGAAACTCGCAAAAGAGAGCGAGAGGCCAAGCAAGGCTGGTTTGAAAGTTGGTTTAACAGCTCACCGTGGTTCACAACCCTGATATCCTCTCTCGTGGGACCCCTGATCATTTTACTCCTCCTTTTGACATTCGGGCCATGCATAGTAAACCGCTTAATCGCCTTCATCCAGGACCGGATTAGTGCAGTTCAGGTAATGGTCCTCCAACAGCGGTATCAGCCTGTACCCTCAAACATTAGCCTGTAGTTCCATGATTGGAACTTCCCACAAGAAAAGGGGGGAATGTAAGGCCGCTGAAAACCCCCCCCCTTCCCCCTGGACCAGCTTTTCCAGTAAAGCTCTGGTTAATGTAAAGATTAAAGAGAACTTCCCCCTCCTGACCTTTCCCGTAAAGCTCTGGCGCCCTGATCTGGTCATAGCATAGTTATCTTATCACTCCTCGGGATCGGCCTGCGCATACCAGACCACCCTGGCCCCTTAGGAAATGAGTCAACTAATAACAAAGACCTGTCCCTGTAAAAGATGAGTTATGAGTTAACTGGTAACCCAGTTCCCTGTTTTCCGGCCACCTGCGTGTGGTTTTTGCCTTTATAAACCCGTGTTCTGCAATTGCTCGGGGCTCCAGTCAGCAGCACTTCCTTTGTGTTGTTGCCTGCCTGCCTGAGAGCCCCTGCGCTGCGCTTGTAATAAAAATCCTCTTGCTCTTGCATCAAGCCTCGGTCTCTGCGTTTGACTTGGGGTCGTCGCCTCCTCTGCTGGACTCTCCGGGGGTCTTAGGGCCCAACAATGTAAGCTATTTTCCCTCTGGTTGGGGAGGAGAAGTGCAAACCATTTACTCTTGTGTCCTTGGGTTAGGGGAGATAGGATTTACTGGGCGGACACAAACTGCCGTTGATCGGTTTCCCTATTCCGCTTGTGCTGGAATTTTCCTAGCTTCTTAGTATTCTATAACACCTGCGGATACAGAATTAAAAGGAAGCCTTTACTTGCAAGTACTTACAGAAATGGGAAGATTTAAGTAGAAGTGGTATCAACTAAAGATGACTCCTGCTGGCCAGCATGGCTCAGTGGTTGTGTGTTGACCTATGAACCAGGAGGTCACAGTTTGATTCCCGGTCAGGGCACATGTCCAGATTGTGGGCTTGATCCCCAGTGTGGGGTGTGCAGGAGGCAGCCTATCAGTGATTCTATCTCATCATTGATCTCTCTCTCTCTCTCTCTCTCTCTCTCTCTCTCTCTCTCTCTCCCTTCCTCTCTGAAATCAATCAAAATATATTTAAAAAGAAGCAAAATGAATTAATGAGAAGCATGTCTTGATTGAAAATTAGAAGTTTCTAGAAGAAGCACAGATAAATTTTCTTTAAAAAAGAATTTAAGAAATTTTAGAGATTGTTTCTGAACTAAATAAGGCTTCTTTAACTGATAAATGCCAATACCTGATTCTACAACCGAACAACCAATGGGTCTAGGCTGCCTGTCATTACTTGAGCCAACTAAGCAGAGACAGGGTTGAATCATATATGAACATTTATTCCAATCCTGCCAGCAGCATGAGAGAGCAGCAGCTCATCCACAAAAATCTGCTCTGCACCCCCCACAAGCCAGCTGCGTTGTGGGAAACTGTTTATTGCCTTTGTTAGGTTAGGTGGCTCAGGAGGCGGCGCAAGAAATAGAGTCCAGCGAATCAGAAAAGAAAGGAAAGGAAAAGGTTTATTCTGCGTCCCCGGGAGACCCACGTACCCCAAGGACAGGGCACGTGGATTCACGCCAACAGGGAGGGGGGCGCTTTTTTTATACTGCGGTTGGGTGAGGGGCAGGGACATGAGCTGAGGAATTCTCTGCTGCAGGGAATGGGCGGAATATTCAGGACGAAGTTCTTATCTGTGTGGGGGTATGTGAATTCAGGGAGAAGAAGCTGGTATCTGTGTCTGGCACCTTGATCTGTGAGAAATTCCAGGGGAAGTCCATTATCTTGTCATGTCTGCATGTATCCGATCCTGGGCTCTCTCCGACCTAACAGCCTTCACTATCTGATAAGCATAGACAGAGAACACCCTCCCCCCCCCCCCCCCCAAGTCTGGGTGCCTTTGAAGCCCCAGCAAAGGTCAGAGCGAGGCGCCACCTCTGTTTGTCCAGACAGTGGTAGCTGAAACTACTCCCCCATTTATTATTATGTAAATCCTTGCTGATGGGCTAGTCTGCTTGTTACTAGGGGGTCACCTGCCTAAGGGCTATGCTATGGGTATATCCCAGATCAATAAAAGCTTGGTGAAGCCTGAGCAAGGAGGAAGTCCTTAGGGACTTGCCGCCTGGTCCCCCAATATTGCAAAATTATCTCGTGTCTTTTTCTCTCATTTGCTGTGCGGCTCCTCTTTCAGATACCGAACCCTACTCCACGCAGAACGTGGAGGGAGTCTTACTCGACACTGCGTGTATAGGGTAGGACAAGGATTACATGGGGAAGTTGGGATGACAGGCCTGGGGAAGTAGGAGGCTGGGGTGGGACTCCATTGTTTGGGCAACAAGGTTGTTAATCTTTCCATGATTTTAGGCAGTTCTTGAGTGAGAATGGACCACATTCCAAGGTTGACTCCCAGGTCCCAGGGATGTGCGTACTACTCCCTGCCAGGTCAGAATGTCCTTTCTTTAACCAGAACAAGGCACTCATGGTTAATAGAGCATGATTACTATTTCCCATAACTGTACCTAGTCCGAAATACTCTATTTCTGCCCCTAACATTTCCTCCCCTTCTACAGCTCCTCTACTATACCCTTTGCTCTCTGAGCTTCGTTGTTTGGAGTTGCCCCCCCCCCCCCCCCCCCGCCGCCCTTCTTCCTTTCCCTTCTATATCCTCTGTATCTCCTCCACTACCATTCTCTACTGATCTAAGGGAAAATAGGAATAAAAAAGTAGACAAGGAGCCCTAGGTGGTTTGGCTGAGTGGATAGATTGTCAGCCTGCAGACTGAAGGGTCCCTAGTTGAGTCCGGTCAAAGATACATTGCCCGGTTGTGGGCTCGATCCCTAGTTGGGGGTGTGCAAGAGGCAGCCGATCAATGATTCTCTCTCATCATTGATGCTTCTATCTCTCTCTTCCTCTCCATTCCTCTCTGAAATCAGTAAAAATATATTTTTAAAAAGGTAGACAAGAATAATCTAGGAATTCTAGCAGCTCCCTTCAGGGAAAAGCCAGTCCCAGGCAGAGGGGACCCAGTGATTACATATATTCCTTGGACTAGAATAGAATTAAGAAATCTACCTACACATCTCCCCTATTTTCTCCAGGACTCTGATGGGTTCAAAAAGGAGTTTAATTTAACGATTAGAACATGTGAGCCTGGCTATTCTGACCTGTTCCAATGAACATACCTACTGGTTTCTGGGAGCAAAAGCAATAGAATTACTAAGTAGGGTTTGCTGGGAAACGTGCAGAGGAGTCTTTTTTTATTGTAGACAGTCAGGTCGCCTTAAGAAGGATTACAGAAAGCTGAAATGGGATTTAGGAAGGGAAGAGAAGCAGAAGCAAGCATATGGTTGCTCCAAGAACTCTGTGAGGGTGTTTGTCCTCCTCACTGGTAATTTAGGAGAAATTAAAATTACCATAAGAAGGAGAACTTACTAAGGCTCTTGTAGACACTGGGACTACGTTTTCTGTTCTGAACCCAACTTAGCTGCCTCCTCCCTCAGAGGAAAGCTTCTGTGCAAATGGTCGGAATGTCTAATCAACCAACGACTGTTTTTTTAAATAAGAACCTGTCCCCTTCCAACTAGGGATTGTTATGGGGCAATGCATAGTTTTGCTAAGCAAATCTGCCCCAATTCACCTGATAAGGCAAGATTTTCTTGAAACCAATTGCGGTCCTACAGTTAGACAGACATGAGCAGAGCAAGGACAATGGCCGGGTACAGCAGTCACCAGGCAGAAAGCCCCAGGTGCCCAGCAAAGGACAACTGTAGGGTGAGTGGCCTGTCCTCCCCTAGCACACCACTCACTGGTCCTGTGGTTGGACCCTGACTTTTCCTCCCTAGAGATAACGTCTGGGCCTCAGTTGTATTACAGCTCTAGGCCTAGAGAAACAGCAAAACCTATTGAGGTCTTCCCCTCGGTCCTCCCCTACAATCTCCACCCTTTAAACCCTTGGGAAGGAGGACCTGTGTGCCTCCCTCCTGGGAGCATGCCTATGCCCTTCCCTTCCTCCCCTGCCCCCCACCGGGCACCTTACCATTAGCCTCCTCACTCCCAAGCTCCAAGGGCCCTTCCTTTGCTTCTATATCGTGTGTTTCCTAAGCCCATTTCTTCTAGGAATTACTTCTTCCACCTCTGTGATTTTATTTTTTTATGTTTTTATTGATGAGAGAGAGAGAGAGAGAGAGAGAGAGAGAGAGAGAGAGAGAGAGAGAAACATCAATGATGAGAGAGAATCATTGATTGGCTGCCTCCTGCACGCCCCCTACTTGGGATAAAGCCCGCAACCCAGGCAAGTGCCCTGACTGGGAATCGAACTGTGACCTCCTAGTTCATGGGTTGACGCTCAACCAATGAGCCACACCGGCCGGGCTACCTCTGTGATTTTATAGATAAATGTACTCTTATAGTTTGAGTCTTGCCTCTGAATTCTTTCCTAGCCAGAACTTAAGTACTGAGGTTACTGAACCCAGGTCCAATCTGACTCCACTAGTCTAGTTCCTGGTGCTGTTTCCAGCCGCCTACAACACAATGATGTACAGGGTCTCAGAGCTACAAATAGGATAGTTATTCCCAGACATCCCGAGGTTCCACATCCACAGAACCTATTATCAGCCGTGCCTGTGAACGGTCAATCCTTATCAGCGATGGATTTACGTCGTGCCTTTAGCACATTTCTGAAAGAGAGAAAGACACACACACACACACACACACACACACACACAGAGAAAAAGAGAGAGAGAGAGAGAGAGAGAGAGAGAGAGAGAGAGAGAGAGACCTCTTTGCTTTCACTTGGCAGGATTACAAGTTTACTTGGACTGCAATACCCCAGGGATATACAGAGAGCCCCACCTATTGTCTTCAATACTAAAAACTGATTTGAATGGTGTTGAATGCTCTAATCCAATATGTAGAAGCCTTATTTTTATGCTCTAGGACGTATTAGACTCCCAAGAAGATGCAACATATTTATTGCACCAGCTAGCCATAAAAGGACATAAGGTCTCAAAAGATAAGCTTCAATTCTGCTTACCTGAAGTAAAATGCCCTGGCCCTCTCATATCTAAAGATGGGCTACTGATTAAACCCAAAAGACTCAGAGGAATCCCATCTTTCTCTCTCCAAAAACAAGAAAAGCAGCTCAGAGGAGGCCTGGATTTGACTAGATATTCTTGCAATTGGGTTCCAAATTTTTCATTAAAAAATTGGTCGTGGGCTTTTTGCAGGAGAAATTCCTGGGCGCCATACACCCAGAGACAAGCCGGCACCCAGACTTGCCGGCAGTCATGGTGGGGGGAGAGGTGCAGCTCTATGTGTCCTATTGAAGCCAACCTGCCTGATCCAATTCAGTGGAACGAGGAAGGGAAACAAGTTGTAAGATCTCTAAATAATCATCTATAGCTCCTGCTCTGGGTCACCTTAAGTATAAACTTTCTAACTTTTTATACATAAAAATAAAGGAAATACTTGGAAAATTTTAACTCAAAAACACTGAGTTTATCATATGTACTTTACTGAAAGCCCTGGAATAACAAAAGAAACAAATACAGAGAAATGCATGAAATTTGCTAACCTACCTACAGCTTCTGCTCCTGGTTCACACGGACACTGCCCTTCCAGCTTCCAGTCAGTCTCCATGTGGCAGAGACCATACTTTTCATTATATATGTTTGAAAAAGTAAATACGCTTATTGAAAATACATAGGGTTGAGATTAAAACTTACAAAGTCTCCCTCTTATTCCTGTCCAACCCCCCCCCCAGCTCCCCTCCTCTAAGGCTCCAACATTATTGGTTGCTTATGTACTCTTCTAGGAATATTCAATTGCATACATTACACACACGCACACACACACACACATCTATGCTAACATACTGTGTGCACTTTTAAAGAAAAATCCTCACTCAAGGATGTTTTTCCATTGATTTTTGGAGACAGTGGAAGGGAGAAGGAAAGACAGAGAAGTATCGATGCCAGAGAAACACATCGATAGGTTGCCTCCTATACGAGCCCGACCTGGGCCCAGCCAGGAGGAGCCTGCAACCGAGGTACATGCCCTTGGCTGGAATCGAACCTGGGACCCTTTGGTCTGCAGGCCAATGCTCTATCCACTGAGCAAACCAGCTAGGGCTTATGCACTTTCTTTACATAACAATATATCTTGTAGATTTTCCACATCACTGTCTTTTTTTGGCTACCAGGTATTTCATTGTATTGTACCACAATTTATTTTTTTTATTTTTTATTTTTATTTTCTTTTATTATTTTTATAATTTCATCTTCAAAATAAAAATTTATTCAGTCTGTAACAAGAACATTGAATCTGCACATTTGCGCACAAGTTCACATTTAAAAACAGCGGAGCACATCAGTAATAAAAAAATCTATGATACAAGTGGAACATCCCAATCACTATGAAGATTAAGGAAGGAGATGAGACCACTCTTTATATTCTGCTTCAAATGCCTCAAAAAGGTCCCAGAGATTCCAGGGAGCACCTGCTTCATTTAATAAAATGTGAGCATAAAAGTTTGGGGTGGCCTGGGGCAAAGGTAACAAAGTCTATTGGACTAGTTTTCCACATTTATAACAAGCCCTACAAAATAATGTAGAGAGAAAGAAAAAAGAAAAAGAAAGAAAAGAAAGGCACCTTAAGCTATACCAAGCAAACCAAGTCCAATAAAACATAAAAACCAACTCCCTGTGGCCTTATTGACTGGGAAACATTTCAGGGCATTCCCCAGTTTACCGGCTGGGTCACCAGCTCGCGCGAAGCCCTGGGCATTAGCTCTGCATGTGTATACAGGATGCTGCCGCCAGTGTCGTGGTGAGGACACAGATAGTCATATACCCCTTGGGGCCTGTTCAAGCCCACGGGGGGTGATTCCAGTTTAGAAATCCTGCCCTAGAACTCGGGGCACTGAGAAAATGAGGCTGGTTCTCTTTCCACAGCAGGAGCCAGGCTGAGTCACCCTCCACTCCAGGCTGGAGGAGTACAGAAGCACCTTGCGAGAGCTCTCCATGGCAACCAGGGACCCCAAGCCCGGGAGAAGGGTTAGGGGTGTGCAGCTGCCTGCGTTGGCAGCAGGCTTTTTCTTAATATGGGGACCGGATGAGTTGAGACACCAAATACAGTTGTCTATACATGCCTTGTTCTTTTAGGTTGAAGGGGAAAACAAAGTCCAAGAGCCTCTTAAGTTGGATTGGTGACGAAAGAGCTAAAATTTCATCTCATCTACCATCCAAAAGCAAAACAAAATTAAACAAAAATGACACTAGCCATTCACCAGTACAACCATCACTGTAAGACACACCATCACTGAGGAGATGACGACTATTTCCGTACAGGGTGTTGGGCGGGAGTGCAGGACACAGATGGAAGTCAGCTCCAGGTTTTCCCCGCTCACCCGTGCGGGCTCACCATTACAGCGGTGCTCTGTGTGAGGGCTCACAGGACAGCCAGATTTGGGTCCCTGGAGGAGGACACTGAGCTGCCATCAAGATGATGCACGTTTTAATACTCACACAATGTAAACAAAGTATCCACAAATAGTTGTAAAAAAAAAAAAAAAAAAAGCCAAAGAATGGCTTTATTTAAAAATGCCCTTAAAAGTGAACCATTTTGCATAATGCTTTCTTAAAAAAACAAAACACTCCCACAAAAACATCTTTACCAAACATGCCTAGATCACTTCAGAACTGAATCCTCAGAAGGAACAGGTGAAGATTTCTGTGAGCTGCCACGTCTCAGAAGCTTCAGGTCTATCCAACAGCATCTGTCTGCGGCCCTTTATCAGGAGGGGACCTCAGAACCTAGGCTGTCCTCCTCATGCTGTCCTTGGAGCTCTTGGTAATTCCCAAGATGAGAGAGAGGAGATACGGTAGGGATAAAGGTAGAGAACCAGGATAATGCTAGATAAAGAGTTGGAAGAGGCGAGATGCTAGGAATGATCCCAAACATTCAGAATCTCTTCAGTTTTGATGAGGGTCCTCCATTCCAGTCTCAATATGTTTTCTGGAAGAGGCTGGTTTATGGCAGGTGCTGCTGTCCTAAGATCTCCACAGCGGCAGCAAAGCAGCGGTATCCTAAATGGACTCTGTAAGGCGCCTGCCCTTGGCGGAGGCCACCCTGCAGCCTCTCAGCCTAGTCCATGAGGAGCTTCCCCCTTTGACTGTTCCTCATCTATTGACGATTCTTCGGATGCATGGGGAGTGTTACTCAAAGAGCTGCTTCTCTGGTCCTCAGCTGTCACTTCAGAAGGGGTTACTTCTACCACTGACAGTCGACAGCTTTCACTCCTTCCTCCACCCAGTTCCTCCATCCTTGAGTGGGAAAAAGATCGTGACCGGGTTTCTTGAGAAAGCTCTACAAACTTCTCCAGGGCACTAAAAAAATCAATGCGATCTGTACTAAAATCTGAGACTTCAGCCTGGCAACTGGGTTGGGGGCTTGGTGACTCAGGATCAGGGGACATGGGGAGGTCTTTCAGGTGAGATGTCAATTCTTCCATTGGCAGTAAGTGGACGTTCATGTCTGCTTTCAGTGCATCTGTCTCCAAATCTTCAACTGTTAAGTCTGAGAACTTGTTGGGCATTTCTGGGGCCTGTCCAGGTTGGATTAAGGCTTTGGATCCATGGCAGTTGTCAAGGGGGAATTTTGATTCATTGAGACAACACCCTGATGTACATCCATTGATGTCATTTAGGTTTAATTCATCTTCAATCTGTCCGGCATGAAATTCCCTAGAAGTAAACTCCAAGCAGATCACTCTTTCTTTGGTACACAGGCCTTTCTGATTTTCATCTTGTGGGACAACATGTTCCACAAAGACAGGAGGTATAGATGGGTGACCTTCCATGGTCTTTACTTCGGCAATCTGGTCTGCTGAGGTGGTGATCTCCTTCTTGTTGAGTTCTAGCCCTGGCTTGCAGATGGGTTCATGGTGGTCTGAGAGGTCGCTATCTGAATGAGATCTCCAGAGCTTGTTATGCCGCTGTTTGCTTGCCAGCAGAATCCCCTGGTACTCTTCCAGTTGTCTCATGAAGCTGGGGTTGGGCTTAGTCACTGTTCGTCTTTCCTTCACATAGTCATAGGCTCGGTCCAGATTCCAGCCATATTCCTTCATTGCATAGGCAATCACAGTGGAGGCTGAGCGACTCACCCCCATTTTGCAGTGCACAAGGCATTTAGATCCATGTTTCTTTGCTTTAGAGATGAATTTGTAAGTGTCATTCCAGTAAGCCAGGAGATCCGTTGCCTCTTCATCATATACCCGAATGTTATGATATTCGAAGACTCCTGGGAAGAAGTTATCTATCTCTCGAGTGACATTCAAAATATACCGCACCCCTCGGTTTTGTAAATCCTCTAAGTTAGAGGCATTCCATTCGGAGCCCAAGAACACATGCTCAAATATCTGTGTAGGACTGTCCATCTGACCAAGAATCACTATCATTTCATTATCTATAAATTCCTTGAATTCTCTCAGGTTGCAAACCATTTGCATTTCCAATTCAGTTCGTATCTCTTTGGATGTGATATTCTCCAAATCCTTCTGCATCATAATCTCCCTTAATTTGGTTTTAATTAGTCTTTCTGTTCGCTCACGTTCAGTTGGTATGTCAGTGAAGAGAGCTGGAGAGTCAGGCCGGTGGGACTGTACATCTTGCATGGCATTCCATTCGTTGACTGATGATTGATCTGAGTTGATGTGGCTCTCATAATAACTCACCCAGGTGAGAAACAGGCTGCCCGGGTAGTAGTTATGCATTCTGGCCACTTCACAAGCCTTGTGTAAACTCTGTAGTGCAGACCACATTGCCTGCACAGATACAGGTTTGAATATGTGGATTCTGTTATCTGTTGATACGCTGAACCCTCCATCACCATCCAAATGAATCAGGGTGTCACTCCAGAGAGGCAGGACTAGGCCCATGGTACAAGTGCTGTCATTAGAAGAGAAATCCATTCCTAGAACGATGCTTTCTTCAGTGTCTTGTCTACCATTGGTTGAAACCACTACCATATAACGTGTTCGATTCTGGTAAGCACTTTCTAGTCTTACAGCCAGCCTGATGTTGTCTTCTGGGCGGAGTAATATGAACATTGCTTGGAGATGCTGTTGGAGATCACCTGCATGCTTGTTGCGTCTGTGGCTGATTCTTGGAGTGGATGAGCCATTTCCCCGTGGTAGAAAAAGGGCAGCACCTTTGACAGTTAGAAAGCTCTCGCTGATGAGATGTGTACAAATTCAAAGTCGATCCAGTTGACCTTGTTTGATGCCACTTTGATAGGAACTCTCCAGTTTTATGACTCCTGATCTAGGGCCTTTCCCACCAATCGGTGAGGCCTTCATGAGTTTAAGCCTTTAAGCCTTTATCATGTGCCTAACAACTCACTGAGCAGTGCCTTTCACCTGACTAGGGACCAGCTCTTTCTAAAACGAGAATCTCTTCTCTCTCTCCTATATATTATGTAGTAGCTTACAAAAGAGGCTGGCCCCAGGGAGGCACTCAATAAAAGTTAGCTCCCTTATCTCTCCTCCTCCTAATCTCATCAGGACAAATATTTTTAGGCACCAGTATGTTTAGCTTTTCTGAATACTTGATTAAAATGTATATCATTAAAGCTGCCTTAGCGATTCCAGAGCCAAAAATTAATTAAAAAAACCCCCAAACAATTTCACTATCCAATTATAGGAGAAAAGAGACTAAAATTTAAAAAAAAAGTCATCATAAGACTCAACATATGCTAAAATCAAGAAGAACTGTGTCTTTTTAAATATAAACTTTCAGATCTCTTTTCCTATTGGGAAGTTTGGCAATTTTCAATATACTAGTAATGAAATAATCTAAACTATAAATTCAGTGTCTAAAACCAGAATTATTCTTCTGTTAGTTGATCCTTCCATAAAACTTGTTACCAAGGCACTGAGGAACTAGAAATATGGCAAACTCATACTGAAAATAGATATTGGAAATAGATATATAAGTTTTCTACAGATCCGGTCATAGGAAGGAACCAATTGGCAAGTGAAGAGTTAGTGAAAGGTCTGGATCTTAGAGTCCAGTGCATCATTATCTTCATCCATCTCTAGGAAGGAAAATGTTTGAAAGATTTGTTCTGGCTGCGTCAGCATGCACCCAAATGCAGTGTAAGAAAAAAAAATCTGCTGATACATCCCAAAATAAATTGCTTTAAATATCTGGCAAACTTGCCAGTTTAAAAACTTCTTCCAAGCTGTAATTTATTACAACCTCCTGCAGTGATTAAAAAAAAAAAAAAGCAGCAGGCTGTTTACTAGTAAACAGAACTATTAAGGTGATGGGTCCAGTTCCTTTCATGACACAGCAGAGATGAGATTTTACTGAAGTCAACATTAAATGATGTCTTTTAGGAAAGATGATGGCACGGTAATCATCTGAATCTGTCTTAAAAAGAAGTCAGTAGGCCCAGTCAGTGTTGCTCAGTGACTGAGCTTTGGCACCCTATTGATTCCTGGTCAGAGCACAGTGGAATCTAACCAGTAAACTCTTCAGTACACGGGAGCATGCCCAACTAACTGATCGATCTCTCATGGATGCTTCTCCCGTTGTTTCTCTCGCTCTCTAAAATCAATAAAAACATATTAAAAAGAAAGTCAGCAGGAAATGTACCTTACTCAATTCACACTTAATATCCCTCACATTTAAAAATGCTAGCGATAAAGATTTCATAAATATGTATAGTTGTCTTTTATAAATAGGTTCCTATAGTGACACCTCAGAAGTGCATAGTCCTTTGTTTTCCCTCAAAAGACCTCTGTCAGTGCCTGTTCAGCTAAGGAGACTATTTTAACTCCCTCATCCAGGCTTTTTCAAAAGCTTTTCAAGTTAAATTCTTGCTTTGAACTGTAATATAAGAAATTGGAAAAGTGCTAGAACATGCCTCTCAGTTTTTTAGGAAAATAATTAAATCATCTTTGCAAACTGAGATACCTTTAAGGAAATATTCTTTCTACTGCTGCCTGTTTTAAAAAGTTGAAAAAATTTCCATTATTTTCACACTCTTTACAATGTCAAAATGTCAATCAATTTAGTTTCAGCTCAATTTAATTCTTTACTCTCCACTGTCAGGAAACAAGGCTCTAGGGAGCAAGATCTCTGTACCCTAGCATCTAGGACTTAAAAAAAATGATTCCAAATTAGATTGAGCAGCATGAAATAAACTAAGCTAGTTTTCTACTCCCCATGAAGTCAGAAGGAGCTTTCTCTAAAAAAAATTTGCACAAAGTTTCCTGAAGAAAAATTGCTGCATTTTTTTTACACTGTTGCTTGAGTTGGTTTTGAAATTAATTTTGTCATGTCATTTGCTGACCACTTCAAGGCTCAGAAACATGAATATTTTAAAGTGTTAATTTGGCTCTTGACACCATTAGCTATGACCAAATAAAATTTTTATAGAATTACATGTTAAACCATTAAAATATTTTAAAATATTTTTAAAATTGATTTTTAGAGAGAGAGATGGAGGGAGAGAGACAGAGAGAGAGAGAGAGAGAGAGAGAGAGAGAGAGAGGAACATTGATGAGAGAACGAAACATTCCACAATTTATTTTCTACTAGAGGCCCAGTGCATGGAATTTGTGCACTGGTACGGTCCCTCGCAGCTGCCAGCTGCCAGCCGGAGCCTCCCTCCCTTCCTCCAGCTGGCCCGCTCCCTGGCCGAACTCCTGGAAGAACTCTGGTCGAGGGGACAATTTGCATAATACGCTTTTATTATTTAGGATTCTCTTGTTGAGAGGCAGTCATATTATTGCCAATATTTTGCTGTTAAAAACACTATAAGAGTGCCAGTATTCAACTAGAATGTCACACTAGCGTGTTTCTCAGGAAGATATATTCCTAGAAGCGACATTGTTGGGTTTGACCATCTGCGTTCACACTTCTGTGGGCCGTGGGCCTTTTGCAGGGAAACTCCTGGGCACTATACACCCAGAGACAAACCGGCACCCAGACTTGCCGGCAGTCACAGTGGGTTAGAGGTACAGGAGCGCGGCCTGGAGAAGAGGCAGTGCGCGCTGGGTGGTGGGCGAGGATGGCAGACAAGGGCCTGGCGGGCCTGGAGAAAATGGACGTTGAGTTCTTCTTAAGGGCAAACACCAGAGTTATTTTCACTGTAAAACTGATTTTATCCAGATATTGGCTAAAACAAGAACTGAACTATTTGCTGAATCTTACCCATCAGGAACTTCAGTTTCCTGGGAGAAATTTAATTTCCTGGCCGCGGCTCGGGCCCTGTCACTGCTACATAAACTCTTGAAAATTTTAAAACCATTGTTTTATTCAGAAAAGATCTCCAGCTCAGACTCATGCCACGTTAGATTGGTCTTCTCCCTCAGCTGGAAGTAAAGAAAAGGGAGCTCATGATTTAGCTGCTTCCACTGCAGTTCTCAGAAGTGGCCCCAAGAGGGCACTAGAGAGATTCTTCCAGGTTTAAAGGCCACTGTGCTCCCAGCTGCCTCCACACCCACATCCTGCCCCAGCTACCTGGCCTTCTCCTGAGCTTCTGAAGCACCTAATTATTAGTAGAGCTTGATGTCAGCAAAGAAGCCCAAAACGGGAAAGGAACAGACTGGAAGCAAGCCACGGACAAAATCATGCCAAGGAGTAGAGCAATGCCACCAGCGCGTCCCAGGTGGGGCTGCCCATGCACGCGGCCAGCTCTGGCCACAGCTCCTGCCGGCACCCTGGGCGCAGGGGCTGCGCCCACAGACACTTCCCCACTCCCTGACCAGGGGCTGTGCCCAAAGACACTGTCCTGCTTCCTGACCAGGGGCTGTGCCCACAGACACTGTCCTGCCCTGACCAGGGGCTGTGCCCACAGACACTGTCCTGCCCTGACCAGGGGCTGTGCCCACAGACACTGTCCTGCCCTGACCAGGGGCTGTGCCCACAGACACTGTCCTGCTCCCTGACCAGGGGCTGTGCCCACAGACACTGTCCTGCCCTGACCAGGGGCTGTGCCCACAGACACTGTCCTATCCCCTGAGTGTGTGCTGTGCCTGAGTGTGCCGTGGCTGAGTGTGCTATGGCTGAGTGTGCCGTGGCTGAGTGTGCCATGGCTGAGTGTGCCATGGCTGAGTGTGCTATGGCTGAGTGTGCCGTGACTGAGTGTGCTATGGCTGAGTGTGCTATGGCTGAGTGTGCCGTGACTGAGTGTGCCATGGCTGAGTGTGCTGTGCCTGAGTGTGCCGTGACTGAGTGTGCCATGGCTGAGTGTGCTGTGCCTGAGTGTGCCATGGCTGAGTGTGCTATGGCTGAGTGTGCCGTGGCTGAGTGTGCCATGGCTGAGTGTGCTGTGGCTGAGTGTGCCGTGACTGAGTGTGCCATGGCTGAGTGTGCTGTGCCTGAGTGTGCCATGGCTGAGTGTGCTATGGCTGAGTGTGCCGTGGCTGAGTGTGCCATGACTGAGTGTGCTGTGGCTGAGTGTGCCGTGGCTGAGTGTGCCATGAATGAGTGTGCCCTGGCTGAGTGTGCCGTGGCTGAGTGTGCCGTGACTGAGTGTGCCATGGCTGAGTGTGCTATGGCTGAGTGTGCCGTGACTGAGTGTGCCATGGCTGAGTGTGCTGTGCCTGAGTGTGCCGTGACTGAGTGTGCCATGGCTGAGTGTGCAGTGCCTGAGTGTGCCATGGCTGAGTGTGCTATGGCTGAGTGTGCCGTGGCTGAGTGTGCCATGGCTGAGTGTGCAGTGGCTGAGTGTGCCGTGGCTGAGTGTGCCATGACTGAGTGTGCCCTGGCTGAGTGTGCTGTGGCTGAGTGTGCCATGGCTGAGTGTGCCATGACTGAGTGTGCCGTGGCTGAGTGTGCCGTGGCTGAGTGTGCCGTGACTGAGTGTGCCATGGCTGAGTGTGCTATGGCTGAGTGTGCCGTGGCTGAGTGTGCCCTGGCTGAGTGTGCCGTGGCTGAGTGTGCCATGGCTGAGTGTGCCATGACTGAGTGTGCTGTGGCTGAGTGTGCCCTGGCTGAGTGTGCCGTGACTGAGTGTGCCCTGGCTGAGTGTGCCGTGGCTGAGTGTGCCATGACTGAGTGTGCCCTGGCTGAGTGTGCCCTGGCTGAGTGTGCCGTGGCTGAGTGTGCCGTGACTGAGTGTGCCATGGCTGAGTGTGCTATGGCTGAGTGTGCCGTGCCTGAGTGTGCCATGGCTGAGTGTGCTGTGCCTGAGTGTGCCGTGGCTGAGTGTGCCATGACTGAGTGTGCCCTGGCTGAGTGTGCCGTGGCTGAGTGTGCCGTGACTGAGTGTGCCATGGCTGAGTGTGCTATGGCTGAGTGTGCCGTGACTGAGTGTGCCATGGCTGAGTGTGCCGTGGCTGAGTGTGCCGTGACTGAGTGTGCCATGGCTGAGTGTGCTGTGCCTGAGTGTGCCATGGCTGAGTGTGCTATGGCTGAGTGTGCCGTGGCTGAGTGTGCCATGGCTGAGTGTGCTTTGGCTGAGTGTGCCGTGGCTGAGTGTGCCATGACTGAGTGTGCCCTGGCTGAGTGTGCCGTGGCTGAGTGTGCCGTGACTGAGTGTGCCATGGCTGAGTGTGCTATGGCTGAGTGTGCCGTGACTGAGTGTGCCATGGCTGAGTGTGCTGTGCCTGAGTGTGCCGTGACTGAGTGTGCCATGGCTGAGTGTGCCGTGCCTGAGTGTGCCATGGCTGAGTGTGCTATGGCTGAGTGTGCCGTGGCTGAGTGTGCCATGACTGAGTGTGCCGTGGCTGAGTGTGCCGTGGCTGAGTGTGCCGTGACTGAGTGTGCCATGGCTGAGTGTGCTATGGCTGAGTGTGCCGTGCCTGAGTGTGCCCTGGCTGAGTGTGCCGTGGCTGAGTGTGCCGTGGCTGAGTGTGCCATGACTGAGTGTGCTGTGGCTGAGTGTGCCCTGGCTGAGTGTGCCGTGACTGAGTGTGCCCTGGCTGAGTGTGCCGTGGCTGAGTGTGCCGTGGCTGAGTGTGCCATGACTGAGTGTGCCCTGGCTGAGAGTGCCCTGGCTGAGTGTGCCGTGGCTGAGTGTGCCGTGACTGAGTGTGCCGTGGCTGAGTGTGCTATGGCTGAGTGTGCCGTGACTGAGTGTGCCATGGCTGAGTGTGCTGTGCCTGAGTGTGCCGTGGCTGAGTGTGCCATGACTGAGTGTGCCCTGGCTGAGTGTGCCTTGTCTGAGTGTGCCGTGACTGAGTGTGCCATGGCTGAGTGTGCTGTGCCTGAGTGTGCCATGGCTGAGTGTGCTCTGGCTGAGTGTGCCGTGGCTGAGTGTGCCATGACTGAGTGTGCTGTGGCTGAGTGTGCCGTGGCTGAGTGTGCCATGACTGAGTGTGCCCTGGCTGAGTGTGCCGTGGCTGAGTGTGCCGTGACTGAGTGTGCCATGGCTGAGTGTGCTATGGCTGAGTGTGCCGTGACTGAGTGTGCCATGGCTGAGTGTGCTGTGCCTAAGTGTGCCGTGACTGAGTGTGCCATGGCTGAGTGTGCTGTGCCTGAGTGTGCCATGGCTGAGTGTGCTATGGCTGAGTGTGCTGTGGCTGAGTGTGCCATGACTGAGTGTGCTGTGGCTGAGTGTGCCGTGGCTGAGTGTGCCATGACTGAGTGTGCCCTGGCTGAGTGTGCTGTGGCTGAGTGTGCCATGGCTGAGTGTGCCATGACTGAGTGTGCCGTGGCTGAGTGTGCCGTGGCTGAGTGTGCCGTGACTGAGTGTGCCATGGCTGAGTGTGCTATGGCTGAGTGTGCCGTGACTGAGTGTGCCCTGGCTGAGTGTGCCGTGGCTGAGTGTGCCGTGGCTGAGTGTGCCATGACTGAGTGTGCTGTGGCTGAGTGTGCCCTGGCTGAGTGTGCCGTGGCTGAGTGTGCCGTGGCTGAGTGTGCCGTGGCTGAGTGTGCCGTGGCTGAGTGTGCCATGACTGAGTGTGCCCTGGCTGAGTGTGCCCTGGCTGAGTGTGCCGTGGCTGAGTGTGCCGTGGCTGAGTGTGCCATGACTGAGTGTGCCCTGGCTGAGTGTGCCGTGGCTGAGTGTGCCGTGACTGAGTGTGCTGTGGCTGAGTGTGCCCTGGCTGAGTATGCTGTGGCTGAGTGTGCTGTGCCTGAGCGTGCTCTGGTGATCTTTCAGGTGCCGAGCTCCTGCTGGTTTTGTTGAGGGGGAGGTGGAGGTAAACAGGATGCCCACGGACACCCCCATTCAGGGGAGTTCTCACAGTTCCCAGAGGGTGTGGGCTCCCACACTTCTCCATTCAACTGTTGTCTCATTTGTGGTTCAGCAGCTGTTCACCCAGCACGCACCTGTCGCTCTGGAGCACCTGTCCGGCACAGGAATCAGAGAGAGACAGGGAGAGAGGTGCAGCTAATAGGAGGTCTGGAGAACAGTTACATGACCTTATATGAAGAATTCCCTGGACTTTAGGTTCTCCCCACAGTGTATATGTCAGTGCTTGTGTGGGGGCGAGCCCAGCACCTTCTCTGGTGCCACCCTCTTTCCTGACCTTCACTCACTCCCATTTCTATCTCTGCCTTTCCCTTGGGGTCAGATCACATCTGCTGGGGTCCTAATTCTTGGAGAGACGAAATGCCAGAAAATGGAATTCTAGAAAACTGTAAATAAAACTATAAAACTCAGTTCTCTGAACCTCAGGCATTTAAGATTTCACACACAAGACTGCAAAAATTTGAATTCAATGCAATTCCATTCAGTTGCCCAAACACAGACCCTTTACCCTGCATCTGGCACAGAGCTGGGCCTGGGGTGCCTCGCTCTTGTGTCACAATGCACACACTCAGGTCCTTGGAGAAGGGGCAGACATTTCAGTGAATAGTTTGAAACATCGGAGCCTTAAGTGCAACATAGACCGATGTGCCAGCCCCAGAGTGACAGAGTGAAGATAGGACGGGCGGAAGGCGAGGTGCAGGTGATGCTGCTTAGGGAAGTACTGAGAGAGCTGAACGTTGAGGGGCTAATCAGGTGTACCTGATAGGAAAGAAGGGGAAGAGGCTTGTCCGGCACAGGAACCAGAGAGAGACATGGAGAGAGGTGCAGCTAATAGGAGGTCTGGAGAACAGTTACCTGACCTTATATGAAGAATTCCCTGGACTTTAGGTCGTTGAGCACACTGAGGGCCATGTGTGGACAATGTGGGTCTCTGCTAATGTGGAAGTCACCATCCCTATGCCTCAATGCCAGGCTTTCCCCACTACTCCTTTCCCACAAATAGTCTCATAGGGTAATTCATTCCTTTATCGAAAACCTAGTTTGATGGTTCCTGGATGTGAAGAGAGTGGAGGTGATGGTGCCTGGAAGTGATGGTTCCTGGGTGTGATGGTTCCTGGGTGTGATGGTTCCTGGGTGTGATGGTTCCTGGGTGTGATGATTCCTGGAGGTGATGGTTCCTGGGTGTGATGGATCCTGGAGGTTATGGTTCCTGGGTATGATGGTTCCGGGTGTGATGATTCCTGGAGGTGATGGTTCCTGGAGGTGATGGTTCCTGGGTGTGATGGTTCCTGGAGGTGATGGTTCCTGGAGGTGATGGTTCCTGGGTGTGATGGTTCCTGGAGTGTGGGAAACTGGTTATTGCCTTCACTATCTGATAAGCGTAGACAGAATACCCCCCCCCCCCCCCCGAAGGCTGGGTGCCTTTGAAGCCCTAGCAAAGGTCGGAGCTAGGCACCACCTCTGTTTGTCCAGACAGTGGTAGCTGAAACTACTCCCCCATTTATTATTATGTAAATCCTTGATGATGGGCTATCTGCCTGTTGCCAGGGGTCGCCTGCCTAAGGGCTATGCTATGGGTGCATCCCAGATCAATAAAAGCTTGGTGAGGCCTGAGCACGGGTGGAAGTCCTTCCCCTTGAGTTGGACTTGCCTGCCTGGTCCCCCAATATTCCCAAATTATCTCTTGTCTTTTCATTTTCATTTGTGTGCGGCTGTGCTTCCAGTTCCTGAACCCTGATCCACGCAGGACGTGTGAAGGAAACACTCAACATCTGGCGCCCAAAAGGGGAAAACTGGAAGTGAAGGTTTCGCTAGAGCGAAAAAAGGAAGTTTCACCGGAAAAAGGTGAGGGAAAAAGAATTTACCGAGAAAAGGAATGGAAAAGTCACCGAGAACAGGTGGGGGAAATTCACTGCTCGCAATGCCCAGGATCAACTTCAGAAGTAGCGAGCTGTAAGTAGGCTGGGAACGTTTTCTTTCACCAGGCTAATGGGGCAGGATTTGGCTTTAATAAAAAAGTAGATTCGGCTTTTTTAAAAAGTAAGAAACTTTATTATAGACTTTTGATTTGCATGCTTAAGGAGTTAAAATTTTAGAAGGTAATCTCTTACAGTTTTTGCATGTTATTATAGAACATAACCATTGGTTTCTTGAAAAAGGCACATCAGATCTTAAAAGTTTGCCAAAAAGTTAATCAGAACTTTGCAAAAATTGTTTCCCCTTGTGGAACACGGCATTTCATTTGCTAGAGGCTTTAGGAGAGGTCAAGGAGGATAGATCTCCTCCCCCTTGCACCCTCCGCTCCTTAAGAGGAGCAGAAGGAAAAGAAAAAATGGGAGGAATGGCCTTCATGGCTCCCTCCACCTCCATGTCCTAATCCTGAAATGTTTAATTTGCCGTTAATAGAATCACCTGTGCAAAAAGGCCAAATTATAAAGAAATTGGAATATTAAAAGGTACTCTTTTGAATCAGGAAAAAAAAAAAAGAGATTGCCATGGTCATCTTAATGTGGTTTCTTTTCCAAATTAAACTCTTAATTTGTATTTTGAATCTAAAATCTGTAATAAGAAATAAAACCCCGCTACCGAATCCGCTTCTGGTGTGGAGAAATTCAAAGTTGGCAGGAGAGGGAAGAGCTATAAGCTCTCCCACGATGAGATTACTTAATGTTTTGTTTAAAAATTACCGGAGAACATGTTTGGAACACCAAACTTTGGCTAAGGTAAACTTGGGTGCTAGCCATTGCTTTAGAAAGTGAAATAGGAAAAAATTTAAAATGTCTTTTTCTATTAAGCATGACTTTGGGAAAAATACGCCATCTGAGTCATTTGCTGAAACTTCCCCCAAAGCAGGATGTGGGGGAAGGGAAAAAAGAAGCTCACGTGGCCATCCAATATGGACGTCACTCCCCAAGAAAGCCACTTCTTCGCCATCTTTATCCTTTTTTTCCAGCTAATGACTTAAAGCTTTTACAAATTCATAAATGCATCTGGGATTTCTGTGCACATATAAAGGGAAAAGGCCAGTTTAAAAACGAGTGCTCATAGTTTTGAGCTGAACTTGACCTTTTGCTGTGTACAGAATAAAAACCTGAGACTGTTTTGGCCTTAAAAATGGCGAAGTTGAACCTAAGAAAGAAATGCAGACAGGTTTCCCAAGGCGATTTAAAGCAGCTCTTTTGAAATTTCCCGCCCTGAGGCAAGTACCACCAACCAGGAAGTTGATAGTCAAGTTTACATGTGAATAGCTATGGGTTTGCTTCTTGACTTCCCCAGCAGGAAAATTGTGCCCATTTTGAAATTTAGCAGCTATGCCAGGGTTATTGGCTGGAAACTTAAAACTTTTAAATTCAAATCATCTAAAAGTATTGAGATTTATAATACTGAAATGTTGATCTGAGTATGCCTAGTATGAAGTCTAGATGATAGAAGTTAATCTATTAATTGAAAATGCCTCATATTTTATTTGAAATGTATCCTTAAATGTAAAAGTATTGATTTGAAAAATGCTAAGTATTTAATTTGCTACCTAAGATAAAAAGCTCTGAAAGTTTAAGGTCTCTTTTCTTGCCATTAAAAAGTTTAAAGCTACACCCTTTTTTAATGGAGGGAGGGGTAGACACGCCCTTCCCCTAGCAGGCAGGTAATCCAATTCCCGCCAGCAGCCATCTTTAGGAATGTTAATTTGCATTTCAATGGCTACACCTGTTGCTAGCCGACCTTCCCAGAAAAGGTCAAGCGGCCAAAGGGTGGCTCCTTTGAAATCAGCTTTCCGCCAGTAGTCATTTTTTAATACCTACAAATTTGCTTCTCAGTTTCCCCATGTTAACTTTTAAGATGGTTTAAAGTTAATTATTAGATTTTAAAATTTATTCTTAAAAATGTAAAAGTGTAGTTAATCAAAGAACTGCTAATATTTGACTTGTAAGCTCTGAAAGTTTAAAGTGCAAATTGAATCGGGAGAAATTAATTAAATATCTAATGTATAACTTGTTTTTGAAAAAATAAAATGTGTTTTCTCTTAAATGATTAGGAATTCAAAATATGTTACTTCTTGGTCTGATTTAAAAAAGAGGATTAATTTTATGACTTCAACTGAAAATTTTTTAAATACAAAAACCAGTTTAAATTTAATTGATATTCTTTAAAATAATTTGAAAAGGTATAAACAGCTAATGAGATTTCTGTTTGTCTGCAATATTATGTTGGCCATCTATCTTTTAGGGGTTTTGGTTTGCTCTTCCCTTGTTTATTGTGAGAATGAGGAAATCATGTTTTCTGTCAGAGAACAGTGTAGACAGCCACAATGTTGGGCTGTGTGACTTGGCAGCCACCATGTTGGCCGCATGGCCTGCCGCTCCCCTGGGGGCCGCCATCTTGGAACAACAAAGGCCCCGCCCTCTGACTTAGCCAATCACAGAAGGGATGTCTGCTCACTGAGGCAGGATGGGATTTCAGGGGTGGAGTTTTAAGGCGGAGTTTTACTATGGAAATGAGGATGGGGCAGAAAGTGTGCTTGCCTCCCGGATTTATTTAATACTATTTTTAAGAAGATATTTTTAATACTTAATAAATTAGCAATCATGGTCTTAATATAATTTCAGTGGTATGATAGACCAATGTTTTGAGCAGTTGGCTTTATAAGGGCCGACAATAGAGCTCCTATTTCTTAAAAGGCTTGTAGATACATTTTTAAAAGATATCTTAAATTCTCAGTAGAACCACAGTTATACATATATCATAAACAAATTAAGAGTAATTGATTCCATGGTCAAGACTAGATCCTATTATGTTGAGAACTGTTTTTAAGTGTTGAAAATTTTTTAATTAGATATGTATTTGTAAGTTTTTCCTGAGTGCAATATTTCAAAATATAATATGCTTGGTTGCATAAGGAATTTCTGCCAAATAAAAGAAAAAATTGATTTATTAGTAGCAATATCTTTATTTAAACTAACAAAAGCTCCTCACCGCTGCATTTTTTAAAATTAAATCTTTATTGTTCAGATTATTACATTAGTTACTCTTTTTTCCCACCATAACTCCCCTCCACCCAGTTCCCACCCCACCCTCTGCCCTCACTCCCCACCCACTGTCCTCATCCATAGGTGCACGATTATTGTCCAATCTCTTTCCTCACCCCACACCCCTTCCTCCGCCCCCCCCCCAAGAATAGTCAGTCCATTCCCTTTCTATGTCCCTGATTCTATTACAATCACCAGTTCATACTGTTCATCAGATTATTTATTCACTTGATTTTTAGATTCACTTGTTGATAGATGTGTATTTGTTGTTCATAATTTGAATCTTTACCTTTTTCTTCTTCTTCCTCTTCTTAAAGGATACCTTTCAGCATTTCATATAATACTGGTTTGGTGGTGATGAACTCCTTTAGCTTTTTCTTATCTGTGAAGCTCTTTATCTGGCCTTCACTTTTGAATGATAGCTTTGTTGGATAAAGTAGTCTTGGTTGTAGGTTCTTGGTATTCATCACTTTGAATATTTCTTGCCACTCCCTTCGGGCCTGCAAAGTTTCTGTTGAGAAATCAGCTGACAGTCGTATGGGTACTCCCTTGTAGGTAACTGATTTTCTTTCTCTTGCTGCTTTTAGGATTCTCTCTTTGTCTTTTGCTCTTGG
The DNA here is from genome assembly GCF_014108235.1 of Myotis myotis. NCBI lineage: Eukaryota > Metazoa > Chordata > Mammalia > Chiroptera > Vespertilionidae > Myotis > Myotis myotis. The sequence continues at coordinate 92,674,653 of NW_023416390.1, read as the reverse complement.
CATTTTAATTATGATGTGTCTTGGTGTGGTCCTCTTTGGATTCCTTTTGTTTGGGGTTGTCTGCACTTCCTGGACTTGTAAGTCTATTTCTTTCACCAGATAGGGGAAGTTTTCTGTCATTATTTCTTCAAAGAGGTTTTCAATATCTTGCTCTCTCTCTTCTTCTGACACCTCTATAATTTGGATGTTGGTACGCTTGAAGCTGTCCCAGAGGCTCCTTACACTATCTTCGTATTTTTGGATTCTTTTTTCATTTTGCTTTTCCAGTTGGGTGTTTTTTGCTTCTTCGTATTTCAAATCTTTGACTTGATAATTGCGATCCTCTGGTCTGCTGTTGGGAGTCTGTATAATGTTCTTTATTTCAGTCAGTGTATGCTTAATTTCTAGCTGGTCTTTTATCACAACATCGAGGGTCTCATAAGATTTCTTGAGGATCTCACTACATTTATTGGCGGTCTCACCAGTCTTTTCGAGGGCCTTATTAAATTTATCGGCGACTTCTAGACAGTTCTTTAAAGACCTTAAAAGTGTGGTTTTGAACTCGATATCCAGCAGTTTGCTTTCCTCCAATTCTGTCGTTTGTGTCCTGTTTCTTTGTCTCGGCATTTTTTATGCTTCGCTGTGTCGATAGAGTGCCTTTCTGTGTTAAGTTTCCCAATTACCTGAGGTAGACACTCTTGGTGCACCCCCTTGTGGTCTTTGTGCACAGTCTTGTTGTAATTAAGCCTTGATTGTTGTAGTTATCACTGGAAGGAATTAACTTCCAGGCCAATTGGCTGTGAGAATCAGCTGTGTCTGCAGTGGGAGAACTTCTGTGCTGGAGACACCCTCTGGGGCTAGACTTGCTTCGATGGGGCTTTGGTGCTCACTGAGTCTGCCCCCTGAGTGTGTCTTTTATGGTTCCACGGAGCTGCAAACTGGATGGTCCCACTCTGACATCTGGACTTCCTGGCTCCTGGATCTCTAGGGAGGTGCTAATCTAGCCTTTGCCTGAGGCTATCCAGCAAAATTCTCCCTGCAGGGCTTGGGTGGGTGGGTCCCACGGGATCAACAGGGCGGGGTTAGCAATTATGGCTGCTCTCAGTCTTGCCCTCAGAGGCTCTGCTTCTCAGTGTCCCAGTAATCGCTGCAAGCCCCAGGGAGAGAAAGCTGCCCTAGGGTTCTGTGCGAAGCCAGACAGTCCCGCTTCTCCCGTATGAGTCTAGGTCCCTAGTGACTCACCCAGAACTGGAACTCAGAGCCTGAGACTCCCTCCGATTGAAAACAACAACCACGCCCTCAGCTGCCAGCCCGTTCTGCATGCATGCACTCCACTCCTTAGTATTTTACTTCAACACTGCGCCTCCTCTGAGTCCCGGTATGCTTTTCTCTTTCCTCCTAGTTGTAGAACTTCCACTCAGCCAGCCTTCCTGTGGTTCTGGATGATGTCCGTTCCATCTTTTAGTTGTATTTTTGAAGTGGTTGTTCGAGGCAGCAAACTCTGGTGTTTACCTATGCCGCCATCTTGGTTTCTTCCCCTGCATTTTAAATTAGGCTGGAGGTGGGGCAGCGTTTGCACCTCATGTATCAGACATAAAACTACTAAATTTACTAATCTTTGTAAACAATTGAATCCTAGTAAAGTAAAATTCTTCTAAAAAGTTACTGAAAGCTTCCCATGATCCCTCTGTATATGCAAATAAGCCAAAAGGGAATGCTGTTTAAAAATATTATTTTAAACTTAATAAAAAGGAGAAATTTTAATATTTTGAAATATCTTCCACTAATATTTGTAGGATAATCTAATGATTTGCTGTTAAAATACAAAATCTGAAAATAAATACAGTCACCATAATGACTTTGACTTGAAATATATGGCCTTGCGGCACTATCAGTCAACATCCAAGAAGTAACCCTGTAGGTTACTTGGTGTAAAAAAGAAAGATTTTTCTTTTTTAAGTTAAAGTTCTCCAAGTGTAATCCAGCAGGAAGAGGATGAGCCAGACAACAAACAGCCTGGAGACCACCTGGAGCACGGTAAAGAAGATGGTACAGACGCCTGATGCCTGAGAATGTCTTTCTTGCCATGCTAGCAGTAATCATCTGTACGGTAATATTACCTAGGGCAAATGTGGAAGTATTTCAGACTTATGCTCCTGACCCTTCATGGGTAAGAACCCTTAAGTGGGCTGATCCCCTGCCTAATGTAATATCCAGTAGGAACATGGGTGGTGCAAGGAAGTAGGAGACTATCACTACTTGCTCCTGGGAGAGGTGCAGAAAATGTAACTAAGAGCTTGTCTATACAAAAAGAAATTGACAGCCAGTTTAAAATTGAACTGCCATAGCCTAGAGCAAAGAATATTCTTACATGGTATTATTCTATAAGTTTCATTAATAATTTTTGATGTTTTACAACAGTATATTGTGCATTTTTCCCAAACATACTTACAAATTAATTCTTTGAATGTTTTAAGGACATGAAAGGATTTATTCCCTTCCACTGTGTGGAAGGCCCCCTGGGAAGGCACTTAAGCATTCTGTATTGACCTCTCTTGACCTTTTTGCCAAGAGGGTCCCTCTTCTCACAATCCAATTGCCTACAGCTGTTACCTGAGCTCTCCATTGAAGCTGAGATCATGGTGGCTGGTACCATAGATCTGTCTCTTGCCCAGTGGCATAAGCTGGGCCCTCTCTGGAGAAGAAACCTGGGTTCCCCAAGACATGTGATCAATGCCAGGGCCCCGCCAGCAGGCGAGGGGATCCAAAGGCAGTTGCTGGGCGTGGAAGCCACAGGGGCATAGGCTACCAAGGAGACAGAACTGAACCTCACATCACCCTACTTGGCCCAGAGGATGGCTGGTAGTCAATGATGGGTAAGACCCCCCGCCCTCAGGGAGGGGTGACCTAAGACAGGCACAGTGGGGGGATATTCTAAATATAAAAGCAAGCAGTGAAGCATCATCCGATATAAACTCTTCGTAGGTCCTGTGGGGTCTGGGCCTGATCTCACCTCTCCTGGAGGTGTCACAGCCCAGCCCCTACTGCTCTGGGCTGTGCAGGGGTGGGGAGAGCGGGACCCCCATGCAGCCCGCATGCAGCCCCTGGTGGTCAGGGCATGCAGAATCACACCAGCCTGCACCCTGGAATGAGCTGTTATCACTTTCTTGTTTCACACGTTTAATCAGCTAAAACTGAGCCAATGGTCTTGTGCAGATGGAAATACTTTCGGAATAAAAATGTCAGTGACCCTGAAAGCTTTATAAAGCCAGGAAATGAAGGGAACCAACAAAAAAATAAGAAGAGTGAGCTAACACAACAGAATCTGAATCCCCAGGTCTATTCTCTCGGCCCCTTTCCTCTTACCCTCCTTTCCACCCCCCAAAAGAAGGAAATAGAGAGAAAGGAAGAAAAACACAGGCCAGGGTCAAAAGGAAATTCTCCCAGGTGAGGCTCTCCAGGCGGCTTATGAAGTGTGTTCTCTAAACAGCCACCCATCCTTCCACACGTCAAGCCCAAGGGGCTTTAATCAGCCGGTGGCAGCACTGGCGGGTCACCAGGACGCGGGCCAAGGGCAGACCATGTAAGTGGGATGGGAATATGGAAGTGCAGAGCGCTGGCTCCAGGAGGACGGTCACACTTGGATTTGAGCTGCAGACTGTCATTAGGTGGTAAGTACCAAGTGACGAGGGCTCATGATGAACAAACTTGGAAAGAGCAGGGACCAGAGGAGCAGCAGGTTGTGTGATGTGGGAGATGGAGCAGACACAGCAGATGGGCCATCAGGGTCTGCAGGCCCAGGCCAGCCAGCCGCTGTCCGCAGCCCACTGCGCAGCTCAGCTGGCACACAGACACTCCGGCCCACAGTGAGGAAGCCAGTGCTCCTGGTGACCTTACCGGGATGCGGGCTTGGGTAGGGCCTCCACCTGGTTCCAGCTCCAGCTTGCCTCCTCCTCCCCTGTCACCTTCCCTTCTCCTGCAGGCCTCCCCGTCCCCTGCCCACCTCCCAGCTGCATCTCCTGGCCTCAGTGCAGCAGGAGTCCTCTGGTCTTACTCGTCCTTGTTCCTCAGAGCTAAGCTTAAGCGGCACTTCTTCAGGAAGTTTCTCTGGTGCTTCTACCTGGCTGGTCACCTCGAGGCTGGGGTAGACGCTTTCTCTGGGCCCAGAGCATGTGCCTGGCTCTGCTTCTCTGGCTGGGCTGCCTGGAAGCAGACCCTGGGGCAGAGTGAGCCGGGGCCTGGGCCGTGTGCAGTGGGAGCCTCCCACCACCCTAGTGTCACTGAAGAGCTCTGACACTAAGATGTGTGGTTGTTGTGGGTTGGTGAGAACAGGCTCGCTCAGAGTCAGTGTTGTCAGCACTCAATGTGGCCTCGTACGCGCCCTTAGAGTCAGGGACCCTGCCTGCACCGTGCTGAAACAGAGACCCCCCTGAAGCGTGTTGAAAACCAGAGCCCCCTAGCGTGCGCCAGGAGTCAGAGTTCCCCAGAATCCAGTATCAGAGTCTCTGTTGCTTCGCGCGACCTTGCCTTGAGAATCAGGGTCCCTGTGGGCCCTTGCACCAGGAATTGAAGTCACTGGCTCTTAGTATGAATGCACAGAAAATCAGGATCTCAAACGCAGGTGAAAAGAAACACAGTCAAGTCACTGGTGCTTGGTGCTGCGACCTGCCCAGAGAATTGGGGTCCCTGGGCCTGTGATACGCGGGACAAATTCCCAGTGTTCGAGCGATTGCTCCCAGCCCAGGGCTCCAAAGCTGGCAGTGCGCATAGGCTCAGTTCCTGGGGTTCGCGCGTGTGCTCCCAGCCCAGGGCTCAGAAGCCGGCAGTGCGAGTAGGATCAGTTCCAAGGTGCTCGCGACTTCCAGGCTAAATTTCCTGGAGCACTGAGGCCCTGGCAAGGGGTGGGTCTATCAGTTAGTTACTCTGGCGCTGCCAGCAAGCCTGCCGGAAGGGGGGATGGGCTCTGTTACTCATGGATCTGCCGCGGGGATTTCTGAACTTTTGGTGTCCGCAGGTCTGTAGCTGTGGTCGCAGGTCTCTGTCCCCAGTGGCTGCAGGGTCCTGGTATGCATCTGAGATCAGACTGGGTGGTGCGGAGGCCAGGATCCTAGTCTCAAGCAGCTCTGTTTCCCAAGATGGCGTGGTCGCCGTGCCTGTGCTGGCCGCCCAGGAGTGTCCGCGCAGGGAGCGGGACTCCGCCGCCTAAGACTGCCCGGTTTAGCAGCCCCTTAGAAGACCTGCAGAATCTAACTGTCCCTAGCTCATACACACACACCACACCCGTCCACACACTCCTCTATCACTTCCTTGGGCTCTCACACTCTCTCCCTCCCTACCTTCCTGCTGGTCGCCATTTTGGAAGTCTCCCCAAGTAAAACTCTTGACACCATACTGATATTTCATGGGATGAAAAATTCCACTGCAATAGGAAAAATAATTGGAGCAGAACCTATTAAAGTTCAGATAGATCCACAAAACTGTTATACAAATTTCCTCAATATTCCTTGAAACCAGAAGCAGAGGAAGGACTCAGACCTTTAGTAAATGCCTTCTATTTAAAGCCATTGTCGTACTCTGTACCAGACCTATAACACTCTGGTCCTGCCAGGAAAGAAGTGTAATGGACAAGGATGTTGATTGTTCAAGACATCAAGGCCACCAACTAACTCAGCACCCTCCATTCTGCTTTAGTGCATAACCCCAACCCAGTGGCATCATCATTCCTGCTTCTCTGTAGTAAATTTTGCTCTTTCTTCCTCACTGTGCCTCTAGCCCAGAAATGTCAATGCCTTTTGCGTTGAGTCAGGGAGGTGAACAATATACCTGGACAGTCGTGCTCAGAGGTTCAACGAAGCCTCCACCTATTGCTCCCCCAGGTCTTTTAGACCAAACGATCTAAATGTCCCTGTGATGCGCATTATCACTCACTGCTGCAGCCCCCGACTCAGGATTCACTGCGTCTCCTGGCCGCGGAGAACACGGGGGACAGCCCGGCTGTCTTCCCTCAATCGGAGCTCTTCTTGTACTTCACTCAGCTTTAATAGAGACTCGCCTAACAGTATGTGTTGGTGGGTCATTACCAAACCTGAAAGTGGACGTTATCAAGCAGAATATGCTGCACCAATTTATTCCATTCTGTGAAACATAGTCCTCTACCTGAGGTAAAGCCAACCCAGGGGCAAAGAAACAGAGAGCAAACATCACAGACGTTGTGCTTTTGGAGCAGTGCAGAACTTTGGGGTGCTTTGGAAGCAAAGGGGGCTTCTCACCTCTGCTGGAACCTCTGGCTATACTTAGGAGCGTTTAGATGCACTCCTACTTCCTGTGGAAGCGGCTAGGATAAAGGTTGAGGCTTACAAAAGGGAGATAATATGGAAGCTAAAGGAAATGCTCTAGCAGATTATGATGTCACACAAGCAGCCTTCAGCAAGGTTATAACCTTAACTAAACCCTCAAAGTATTAAAGAGGTCATAAAATACTGATGATTAACCCCTATTTGCAGCCTTCACTCACATACTCTCTGGTGCTACCAAGATGTCCACTTGGTGGTACCAGATTATTCAAATAGATATTAGCTACATGTCTCCATGAAGCTATTCATTTTGAAGAAACCAATTGGTTACTTTCTTAAATCAACATTTGTAGAAAAATTTAAAGAAAAAAAAGTCCAGCCCACGTTATTTTGAGGTCACATGTCACCTGTCAAGAACATAATTCTGGAAAAAATAAAAACATGGGACATGACCAGAAACAGAAGCCTCAAGGGCTCATGAACACCTTCAATAGACTTTATCCAATGTCCAGCCTCTGTGGGACTTAAATACGTTTTAGTTATTATATATCTTTTTTCAGGATTGGTTGAAGCATTTCCTTGTCAAAAACTATATAGTAGTAAAATGGCTGATTGAATTTGTGTTTTCATCCTGGGCTTATCAACTTTAACACCAAGTTCCTGAGGCACATACTTATAAAAGGATCATTAAAAAGAATTCTAGAAAAACTCTGTAACACATTATCTGTCAAAAACTGCATTATCTTTTTTTTTTTTAATTAAATCTTTATTGTTCAGATTATTACATTTGTTCCTCTTTTTTTTCCCCCCATAACTCCCCTCCTCCCAGTTCCCGCCCCACCCTCTGCCCTCACTCCCCACCCACTGTCCTCATCCATAGGTGCATGATTTTTGTCCAGTCTCTTCCCGCATCTCCCACACCCCTTTCCCCCCCAGGAATAGTCAGTCCATTCCCTTTCTATGTCCCTGATTCTATTATAATCAACAGTTCATTCTGCTCATCAGATTATTTATTCACTTGATTCTTAGATTCACTTGTTGATAGATGCATATTTGTTGTTCATAATTTGTATCTTTACCTTTTTCTTCCTCTTCCTCTTCCTCTTCTTAAAGGATACCTTTCAGCATTTCATATAATCCTGGTTTGGTGGTGATGAACTCCTTTAGCTTTTCCTTATCTGTGAAGCTCTTTATCTGACCTTCAATTCTGAATGATAGCTTTGCTGGATAAAGTAATCTTGGTTGTAGGTTCTTGGTATTCATCACTTTGAATATTTCTTGCCACTCCCTTCGGGCCTGCAAAGTTTCTGTTGAGAAATCAGCTGACAGTCGTATGGGTATTCCCTTGTAGGTAACTGAGTTTCTTTCTCTTGCTGTTTTTAAGATTCTCTCTTTATCTTTTGCTCTTGGCATTTTAATTATGATGTGTCTTGGTGTGGTCCTCTTTGGATTCCTTTTGTTTGGGGTTCTCCGCGCTTCTTGGACCTGTAAGTCCATTTCTTTCACCAGGTGGGGGAAGTTTTCTGTCATTATTTCTTCAAATAGGTTTTCAATATCTTGGTCTCTCTCATCTTCTGGCACCCCTATAATTCTGATGTTGGTACGCTTGAAGCTGTCCCAGAGGCTCCTTACACTATCCTCGCATTTTTGGATTCTTTTTTCATTTTGCTTTTCTGGTTGGGTGTTTTTTGCTTCCTCGCATTTCAAATCATTGACTTGATTCTTGCGCTCCTCTGGTCTGCTGTCGGGAGTCTGTATAATATTCGTTATTTCAGTCCGTGTATGCTTAATTTCTAGTTGGTTCCCCAATATAAGATCGAGGGTCTCATTAGTTTTCTTGTAGATCTCATTAAGTTTATCGGCGGCTTCTAAACAGTTCTTGAGAGACCTTAAAAGTGTGGTTCTGAACTCTATATCTTCCATTGACAATTTTGTCCTGTTTCTTTGTCTCCGCATTTTGTTATGCTTCCTTGGTGCACCCCCTAGTAGTCTTTGTTCGAAGTCTTATAGTTAAATCTTGATTGTTGTAGCTAATTCCAGGGAGGGTTTGACCTCCAGGCCAAGTGGCTATGAGAATCAGCTGTGTCAGCAGTGAGAGAACTTCTGTCCTCTAGGGAGGTGCTAATCTAGCCTTTGCCTGAGGCTATCTGGCAAATGCCTGTGTGCAGGGCTTGGGCAGGGTGGGTCGCACAGGATCAACAGGGTGGGCCGAGAGAGCAGTTATGGCGACTCTCAGTCCTGTCCCCAGGGGCTCTGCCTCTCTGAGTCCCAGCACCCGCTGCAAAGCTCAGAGAGAAAGCTGCACTCGCTCTGACCGAAGCCAGACAGTCCCGCTTCTCCCGTTTGAGTCTGGGTCCCTAAAGACTCGCCTGTATCTGGAGCTCAGAGTCTGCGACTCCCTCCCGATTGAAAACGCCAACCGCGCACTCCGCACCTCAGAATTTGACTTCAGCACTGCGCCTCCTCTGAGTGTCTGTATGCGTTTCTCTTTCCTCCTAGTTGTAGGACTTCCACTCAGCCAGCGTTCCTGTGGTTCTGGGTGATGTCCCTTCCGTTTTTTTTTTAAAAAAATAACTGCATTATCTTACCATGTGTAAACTTCTAGGATGATTTAAGGACCAATCATATCCTTAAGCTAAACTTAGCAAAATTTTTAGAAACCCTTCATTTCCCTCGTCCAAAACTACTCAGAGACAGCCCTAGAGTCGTACATCGCACTCCCTCTCATACACATCAGGCTGCACTCCGACCGCTGGCAACTGCTACGTCCATGCCCTTACAACTTGACTTCTGATCCTAGAATCTGACATGACACATGCAGACAAAGCAAAATGTTGCTAAGAACTCAAGCACTAGGCACAGGCTATGACCAACAGTTTAACCTGTCTTTCTACATTACCTTCCCATCAGCCTCGCCATGATCATCAACCATGGAAGACGCATCAGAGAAAAAACTACCCTTGAATCATTCTCATATTACATTCTCTTAACAATGAATAGAGAGTTCAATTCCAGGAAGTTAGGCTTTGGGTTCACATTTCACAACTAATGAAGCAATTCAGAATTCCACACAATAGGGAAGCTACTTACTCCAAAAGGGACCTTGCACTACAGATTCTTAGAGATCCTCTAGAACAAGAATGTCAAACTCGTGGCCCATGGGCCACATGCAGCCCACAACGACTTTGTGTGCAAACCAGCCAATATAAAGGTATGTAAGAAACATTTTTTTTTTATTGCTTAAAGTATTACAAAGGGTATTACATATGTGTCCATTTTATCCCCCCGCCCTAGACAATCCCCTAGCCTCCCCTATCCCCCAATGTCTTATGTCCACTGGTTATGCTTCTATGCATGCATACAAGTCCTTTAGTTGATCTCTTACCCCCCTACCTCCTGCCCCGCAACCCTCCCAGGCCTTCCTGCTGCAGTTTGACAATCTGTTTGAGGCAGCTCTGCCTCTGTATCTATTATTGTTCAAAAGTTTATAATGGTCTCTATTATCCATGAATGAGTGAGATCATGTGGTATTTTTCCTTCATTGACTGGCTTATTTCACTTAGCATAATGCTCTCCAGTTCCATCCATGCGGTTGCAAATGGTAAGAGTTCCTTCATTTTTAGAGCAGCATAGTATTCCATCGTGTAGATGTACCACAGTTTTCTAATCCATTCATCTACTGATGGGCACTTAGGCTGTTTCCAGATCTTAGCTATGGTGAATTGTGCTGCTATGAACATAGGGGTGCATATATCCTTTCTGATTGGTGTTTCTGGTTTCTTGGGATATATTCCTAGAAGTGGGATCACAGGGTCAAATGGGAGTTCCATTTTCAGTTTTTTAAGGAAACTCCATACTGTCTTCCATAGTGGCTGCACCAGTCTGCATTCCCACCAGCAGTGCACAAGTGTTCCTTTTTCTCCACATCCTCTCCAGCACTTGTTGTTTGTTGATTTGTTGATGATAGCCAGTCTGACAGGTGTGAGATGGTACCTCATTGTTGTTTTGATTTGCATCTCTCGGATGATTAGTGACTTTGAGCATGTTTTCATATGTCTCTTGGCTTTCTGAATGTCCTCTTTTGAAAGGTGTCTATTTAGGTCCTTTGCCCATTTTTTGATTGGATTGTTTATCTTCCTTTTGTTAAGTTGTATGAGTTCCCTATAAATTTTGGAGATTAGGCCCTTATCAGATATGACATTGGCAAATATGTTTTCCCACACAGTGGGTTTTCTCGTTGTTTTGTTCATGGTTTCTTTTGCTGTGCAGAAGCTTTTTATTTTGATGTAGTCCCATTTGTTCATTTTCTCTTTCGTTTCAAGTGCCCTAGGAGCTGTATCAGTGAAGAAATTGCTTCGGCATATGTCTGAGATTTTGTTGCCTTTGGATTCTTCTAGAATTTTTATGGTTTCCTGTCGTACATTTAAGTCCTTTATCCATTTTGAGTTTATTTTTGTGTATGGTGTAAGTTGGTGATCTAGTTTCATTTTCTTGCATATATCTGTCCAATTTTCCCAGCACCATTTATTGAAGAGACTATCTTGGCTCCATTGTATGTTCTTGCCTCCTTTGTCAAATATTAATTGAGCATATTGGTTCGGGCCGATTTCTGGGCTCTCTATTCTATTCCATTGATCTATATGCCTATTCTTGTGCCAGTACCAGGCAGTTTTGAGAACAGTGGCTTTGTAATACATCTTGATATCTGGTATTGAGATCCCACCTACTTTGGTCTTTTTCAGGATTGCTGCAGCTATTCGAGGTCTTTTTTTATTCCAGATGAATTTTTGGAGAGTTCGTTCTAGATCTCTGAAGTATGCCGTTGGTATTTTAATGGGAAGTGCGTTGAATTTATAGATTGCTTTGGGTAGTATGGACATTTTAATGATGTTGATTCTACCAATCCATGAACACGGTATGTTCTTCCATCTGTTTATGTCTTCCTCTATATCTTTTTTCAACGTCCTGTAGTTTTCTGAGTAGAGGTCTTTTACCTCTTTAGTTAAGTTTATTCCTAGGTAGCTTAATTTTTTTGGTGCGATGGTAAACGGGATTGTTTTTATAATCTCTCTTTTTGAAAGTTCACTATTGGTTTATAGAAATGCCTCGGATTTCTTGGGGTTAATTTTGTATCCTGCTACATTGCCAAATTCATGTATTAAGTCCAGTAGCTTTTTGATGGAGTCTCTAGGGTTTTGTATGTATAATATCATGTCGTCTGCAAATAAGGACAGTTTTACTTCCTCTTTTCCAATTTGGATGCCTTTTATTTCTTCTTCTTGCCGAATTGCAATGGCTAACACTTCCAGTACTATGTTGAACAGGAGTGGTGAGAGTGGGCATCCCTGTCTTGTTCCTGTTCTTAGGGGAAATGGTGTTAGTTTTTGTCCATTGAGTATGATGTTGGCTGTGGGCCTGTCATATATGGTTTTTATTATGTTGAGGTATGATCCTTCTACTCCCACCTTGCTGAGAGCTTTTATCAAAAATGGGTGTTGAATTTTGTCAAATGCTTTTTCTGCATCAATTGATATGACCATGTGGTTTTTTTCTTTCAATTTGTTTATGTGATGTATCACGTTTATTGATTTGCGGATATTGTACCATCCTTGCATCCCTGGGATAAATCCTACTTGGTCATGGTGTATGATCTTTCTGATGTACTGCTGGATCCGATTTGCTAAGATTTTGTTGAGGATTTTGGCATCTATGTTCATGAGGCATATTGGCCTGTAATTCTCTTTCATTGTGTTGTCTTTACCTGGTTTTGGTATTAGGGTGATGCTGGCTTCATAGAATGAGCTTGGAAGTGTTCCTTCCTCTGGAATTTTTTGTAGTAGTCTGAGGAGGATAGGTTTTAGTTCTTCCTTGAATGTTTGGTAAAACTCCCCTGTGAAGCCGTCTGGTCCTGGGCTTTTGTTTGCTGGAAGCTTTTTGATGACTGCTTCAATTTCTTCCATAGTTATTGGCCTGTTGAGATTTTTAGATTCTTCCTGATTGAGTTTTGGAATGTTGTATTTTTCTCGGAATTTGTCCATTTCCTCCAAGTTGTCTAGTTTGTTGGAGTAGAGCTGTCCATAGTATTTTTTAACAATCATTTGTATTTCTGTGGGGTCTGTTGTTATTTCGCCTCTATCGTTTCTGATTTTGTTTATTTGGGTCCTCTCTCTTTGCTTCTTGGTGAGTCTGGCTAGAGGTTTGTCAATCTTGTTTATCCTTTCAAAGAACCAGCTCTTGGTTTCATTGATTTTCTGTATTGTTTTTTTGGTCTCTATGTCATTTATTTCTGCTCTAATCTTTATTATCTCCTTCCTTCTGCTCACTCTGGGGTTTTCTTGTTGCTCTCTTTCTAATTCTTTGAGTTGTAGAGTTAGATGCTTTACTACCATTTTTTCTTGTTTGTTGAGATAGGCCTGTAGAGCTATAAACTTCCCTCTCAGGACTGCTTTCATTGTGTCCCATAGGTTTTGGATTGTTGTGTTTTCATTGTCATTAGTTTCCAGGATGTTTCGAATTTCTTCTTTGATTTCATTGGTAACCCAATCAATATTTAATAGCATGCTATTCAGCTTCCAGGTGTTTGAGTATTTTGGGTTGTTTTTATTGTAGTTTATTTCTAATATTATGCCATCGTGGTCTGCGAAGACGCTTTTTATGATTTCAATTTTCTTGAATTTGGGGATACTTTGCTTGTGATCCAATATATGGTCTATTTTTGAATATGTCCTATGAGCATTTGAGTAGAATGTATATTCCCTGGCTTTCGGGTGAAGTGTTCTGAAGATGTCTATTAAGTCCATCTGATCTAGTGAGTCATTTAGGATTGCTGTATCTTTGCTGATTATTTGTCTAGAGGACTTATCCAGTGCTGTCAGTGTGTATTAAAGTCCCCTACTATGATTGTATTGTTGTCGATGTCTCCTTTGATATCTTCCAGGAGTTTTTTTATGAATTTGGGTGCTCCTGCATTAGGTGCATATATGTTTACCAGGATTATATCTTCTTGTTGTATTGATCCCTTTAGTATTATGAAGTGGCCTTCCTTATCTCTTGTTATGGCCTTCACTTTGAGGTCTATTTTGTCCGATATAAGTATTGCTACCCCAGCTTTCTTTTCCTTTCCATTTGCCTGAAAGATATTTTTCCATCCTTTCACTTTCAATCTGTGTGAGTCCCTTCTAATGAGGTGGGTTTCTTGTAGACAGCAGATGTGTGGGTCATGTTTTTTTATCCATTCAGCCACTCGATGTCTTTTGTTTGGAACATTTAGTCCGTTTACGTTTAAAGTTATTATTGAAAGGTACTTGTTTGTAGGCATTTCTGTTTTTGTGTGGCTGTTTTCTTTCTGAGCTTTTTATTTCTTATTTTTATATCAGTCCCTTTAGCATTCCTTGCATTGCTGGCTTGGTGGTGATAAACTCCCTTAGCCTTTTTTTTGTCTGTGAAGCTTCTTATTTCCCCTTCAAGTTTGAATGATAGCCTTGCTGGATAGAGTATTCTTGGATTCAGTCCTTTGCTTTGCATCACTTTGTAAATTTCCGTCCATTCTTTTCTGGCCTGATGTGTTTCTGTTGAGAAATCATTTGACAATCTAATGGGAGATCCCTTGTATGTAACTTTCCGTCTCTCTCTTGCAGCCTGTAAGATTCTCTCTTTGTCCTGAACATTTGCCATGGTAATTATGATGTGTCTTGGTGTGGGTCTTTTTGGGTTCACCTTGTTTGGGACTCTCTGGGCTTGTGTGACTTTTTTCTTCCCCACCTCAGGGAAGTTTTCTGATATTATTTCTTCTAATAGGTTTTCTAATCCTTGTTCATCCTTCTGTTGTTCTGGTACCCCTATTATTCGTATGTTGTTTCGTTTCATGTTGTCCCAAAGCTCCCTTAGGCTCTCCTCCTGTCTTTTCATTTTTTTCTCCAATTGCAGTACGTTTTGGGTGTGTTTTGCTTCCTTGTCTTCTAAATCACTAATTCGGTCCTCCGCTTCTCCTAGTCTACTGTTGATACTTTCAATGGGGTTTTTCATTGCAGCTATATCACTCTTCATTTCTACTTGGGTCTTACTTAAGTTGTTGATTTTTTCATCTGTTTCTTCTAGCTTCTTCCATATGTTATCGATTTTTTCATCTGTTTCTTCTTGCTTCTTGCTGAGGTTGTTAATTTTTTCCTCCATCCGGTTTATGCACTCTAGGACCCTTATTCTGAATTCTTTTTCTGTCATGTTGCATGCCTCTGTATTACTTAGCTGCTTTTCTGGAGAGTCCTCCTTCTCTTTCCTTTGGGGGTTTCTTTGTCTACCCATGTTTGATCTCACTGACATATCTAGACGTTGAGTCGTTCAGTGGCTGCTCCCTTGGTGGCAGTGACTCCTTGGTCTGCGGTTGCTCTTCGGGCGGTTGTGGTAGCAGCTGCTCTTCAGTTGGCAGCAACTCCTCTGGTGGGTGCTGTTCACAGCTGTGGTGGCTCTTCTGGCTGGTGGGGCGAGGTTTCACGTACAGCTGCTGTTCCTCAGCAGAGGGTGTGGTGCTCAGGAGGTTGCTGTTGCTTGGATCTGCTGTGTTGATTTAAAGGCACAAAATACAACACAACAAGGCACCACGTACCAGGCACTATACACAAATATATTCACGATATTAATAACCCCAAATAAAGGTGACCACCTGAATTAAGAGAATTAGGGGATAAGGAAGAAGGAAGAGAAAAAGAGAAAAGAGAAAAAAGAAAAGAAAATTAGGGACCAAAAAAAGGAGTGCAAAAATGAAATTGGGAAAAAGGAGGGGGGAAAGTAAAAGCGAGAAAAGAAAGGAAAAGAAAAAAAAAGAGCGAAAAGAGAGAATGAATTGGAAGAGGGGAAGAGACTTTTTTATATGAGGAGAATACTCCTATAGAACAGCCATTAATCCCAACAAATTCCAGCAACAGCTCCCTGGAGATGAATGCAAACTAGAAACAACCAATAATATAACGATGAAAATAGAATGGTGAACACTAATCCCAAAATAAAATAAAGAGAAAATAAAATGGCACTTTAAAAAGAAAAGGTAAAATGGTAGCAGTAATAATACTGGTTAAAAATAAGAAGGTAGTTATTAAAAGGGTAAAATCAGGTGATGGAAAAAAGAAGAAAAAAAAAGGAGAAGAAGAAGAGGAAAAGAAAAAAAAAGAAAAAAAATTGGTTTCTTAGTTAAAAGGTGAAAAAAGAAAAAAAAAATATTGCAGTAGTGAAGGTCCTTCGGTTCTTCTATTCTTCAGTGTGGCTCGCCTTAGACCTTTCCAGGGGAGTTCTGCTCTTCCCGGCTGCAAACCGTCTCGCCAGCTGAGGAATTTCGCCAATTAAGGGTGGATGTTACTAGTTTCAGCTGCTCACTCCATTTGCTCAGGGACACGACCTGGGACGCGTCTGCCTATACAGCCGCCATCTTCCTTTGGTGCGGCCACAGTGGAGAAGCCAAGCCTCTTCAGTCTTCAGTCTTCAGACTTTAGTCTAAGAAACATTTTAATAAAAATTTGTAACCTAATTTTTACAATATCCTGTTATATTATATTATATTATATTATATTATATTATATATATATATATATATATATATATATATATATATATATATATATATACTAGAGGCCGGTGCACAAAAATTTGTGCACTCGGGGGGGACGGGGGCGGGGGTCCCGCAGCCCGGCCTGTGCCTCTCGCAGTCTGGGATCCCTCAGGAGATAACGACCTGCTGACTTAGGCCTGCTACTGGGTGGCAGAGGGCAGGCCCAATCCCTAGGTGCAGCCCCTGGTCGGGCTCAGAGCAGGACCGATTGGGGAGTTGGGGCGCTGCCCCCTGTCATGCACAGAGCAGGGCGTATTGGGAGATTGCGATGCCACCCTCAGTCACGCTCAGTGTAGGGCCAATTGGAGGGTTGGGGCACCGCCACTCTCACACTCAGGGAAGGGCCCTTGGGGAGGTTATGGCTCTACCCCATCACACAGAGCGCAGGGCCCGTGGGGTGGGAGGGTTGGGGCGCCTTCGCCTGTCATGAACAGAGCAGGGCGGATAGGGAGGTTGTGGCCCCACCCCCTGTCACACACAGAGCCGCAGGTTGATCAGGTGGTTTGGGCGCTGCCCCCTGTCACGCTGATCCCGGTGCCGGGAGGCGTATTAGCCTTTTACTATATAGAATAGAGGCCTGGTGCATGGGTGGGGGCTGTCTGGTTTGCCCTGAAGGGTGTCCTGGTCAGGGTGGGGGTCCCCACTGGGGTGCCTGGCCCGCCTGGATGAGGGGATGGTGGCTGTTTGTAGCTGGTCACACACCCTTCAGGGTGGGGGTCCCCACTGGGGTGCCGGGACAGTCTTGGTGCGGGGCTGAGGGCTGTTTTCAGGCTGTGACTGAAGCTCGCAACTACTCCTTTTTTTCTTTTTTTTTTTTAATTCTGGGGCAGCTTTAGCTCTGAGGCTTGGCTCCATCTCTGAGGCCTCAGCTGCTGAAAGAAGGTATCTGGTTTGTTTCGGTTCTATAATCGAAACTCTGTATCAACTCCAGCTCTGAGAACCCAGCTCACTGAAAGCTGGTTTCTGGGGTTTTGTTTAGCTTCTATCTTTGTTACAATGTTTCAAACTGCAGGCTCAGAGTCCAGCAAGGCAGGCGGGAAACATTGCAGTCCTCTGTCACTGAAGCAAGCAAACCTCATGTTCAGTTTAAGCTGCCTGGCTGCTGCCCGCCATCTTGGCTGGCAGTTAATTTGCATATCACCCTGATTAGCCAATGGGAAGGGTAGCGTTCGTATGCCAATTGCCATGTTTCTCTTTCATTCGATAGGATATCTACATGGCAGTTAACTGCCAACAAAGATGGCGACTAATTTGCATATATAGGCACAATGCAGGGAGGCGAAAGGGAAAGCAGGAAGAAGCCCACTGCCACTGACAGTGATCGGAAACCCAGGGGGAAGCTAAGAGGTGGTGGGCAGGGCAAAGGCGGCCCCAGGGTGGCGCCTTTGCCCTTCCCCCCAGCCCTGATCAGAGAATCAGGGGCCTTTGCTGCCCTGGCCAGTGAGAGCAGGAAGTAGGGGTGGAGCCAGCGATGGGAGCTGGGCACGGTCGAAGCTGGCAGTCCCAGGAGCTAGGGGTCCCTTGCCTGGGCCTAAAGCGGAGCCCACGATCGCGGGGCCGCTATAGCTGCGGGTCCCTGTTGCCCGGGCCGGACGCCTAGGCCAGAGGCATTAGGCCTGGGCAGGGGCAGAGCGGGAGATCGCGGGGAGCTGGAAGTCCCCTGCCCAGGCCTAATGCCTTGGCCAGAGGTGTTAGGCCTGGGCAGGGGCAGAGCGGAAGATCGCGGGGAGCTGGGAGTCCCCTGCCCAGGCCTAATGCCTTGGCCATAGGCGTTAGGCCTGGGCAGGTGTAGAGCCTGCAACCGCGGGGAGCTGGGGATCCGCTGCCCAGGCCTGACACCTCTGCCGGATGCCTCAGGCCTGGTCAAGGGGCTGATCTGGTGATTGGTGATCGGAGGGTGATGAGGGTCAACTCCTCTGGCCGAGGCATCAGGCCTGGGACAGAGGCATCAGGCCTGGGTGGGGGGAGGAGCAGGGGATTGGAGGGATATGATGGTCCCCTTGCCTAGGCCTGAAGACTGGGTCAGAGGCGTCAGGCTTGGGCGGGGGGTGGAGCCAGCGATCTGAGGGAGATAGGGGTCCCCTGCCCAGGCATGATTCCTGGGCCAGAGGCCTCAGGCTTGGGCGGGGGTCAGAGCCAGTGTTGGGTGAGGGTCCCCTGCCCAGGCCTGACGCCTCTGTCAGAGGCATCAGGCCTGGGCAAGGGGCCGATCCTGCTAATAAAAGAAAAAGATGCTAATGGGACCATAGCTTTGCTACTGCCACCAGACAATCAGAGGTGTATGCAAATTAACCCAACAAAAATGGCCATTAAATTTGCATACTGTAGTTGGGGCAGGCAGCACCAGAAGCCACCCATGGGATCTGGGCCACATCAGGGACTGGGGAGGCGGGGCGGGCAGCGCAAGACACTGCCCAGGGAGGCGGAGCTGGTGATCGCCCCAGCCAGAAGCCTTAGGCCTGGACAAGGTTGGAGCTGGCAATTTCCCAGGGCTGGGGGTCCCCTGCCCAGGCATAACGCCCAGCAAGATGCCTGAGGCCTGGACAAGCACGGAGCCTGGGATTAGAGTGGGCTGGGGGTACCCTGTCCAGACCTAATGCCCCTCTGGCCTGGGCAAAGTCGGAGCCTGCAATCAGAGGGGTCTGAGGGTCCCCTGCCCAGGCCTAGTGCTCTGGCCAGAGACCTGAGGCCTGGGTAGGTGATCGCAGCAGGCTGGGTGTGCCCTGCCTAGGCCTAAGGCCCTGGCCAGAGATCTTAGGCCTTGGCAGGTGATCAGATTGGACTGGGGGTCCCCTACCCAGTCCTAACACCCGGCCTAAGGCCGCAGGCCTGGGCAGGGGCTGAGCTGGGATTGGTGTGAACTACAAAGGAAACACCTTTTCTGACCGCTCATTGGCTAAGCTCCTGTATGCCACTGGTAATATTCTTAGTAACTTGGGTAATAAGAATCCAAGATGGTGATGTATGGTTTTTCCACCTCACTCCTGGAGAAAAAACGAAGGTCTGCTGCTGCAGGGGCTAAGAAATATCATATCCTGCCCTAGTTGGTTTGGCTCAGTAGATAATGCCTCAGTAGCCTACTGCAGGGTCTGGGTTCAATTCTGACCAAGGGCATGTACCTAGGCTGCAGGCTCCTCCCTTGCTGGGGCTCAGGTCAGTGCTCATGCAGGAGGCAAACAATCAAAGTGTTCTTGTCACTTTGATGTTTCTTTCTGTCTTTCCCTTTCTCTTCCACATTCTCTAAAAATCAATATAAACATATCCTCAGATGAGTATAAAAAAATATAAAGAAATGCCATATCCTATGAAAGACACATCTTGAAAATACCTAAAGAAACTTGTCATTTTTTCATGGTAAAGGGCCTGGAGTCCGTGTTGATGAAAACACCTTGGTGGCTGCGGGGACTGGCAGTGGCTGCAGCAGCAGGGTGATGGGGCTAGTGTCTTTCCCTGATCAGCCTGGTTGCCTCCCAGAAAGGGAGGCCAGACTGCGGCTTAGGCCCGCTCCCCAAGGGGAACAGAGAGTAGGCCTAAATCTTCAGTAGGACATCCCCTTAGGGCTCCCAGCATGTGAGAGGGGGCAGGCTGGGCTAAGGGCCCCTGCCCCATGCATGAATTTCATGCACCAGGCCCCTAGTTACTATTATAATATTAATAAGTAAACTTCATTATCATTTTCTACGTGCCAGGTATTCTTCTAAGCATTTCTGTGTTTATTAACTTAATTTCCCCAGTAACACTATAATAAAAGTCATGACTTACAATTTATTTACGCATGAGGAATCCAAGGCACAGACAGGTTTCCCTTCTCCTGGGGACAGAACACTAATTACATTCCCAGGAAGTCTGGCTTTTGAAATCCCACTCTTCTCAATCACTGTGTTACAACACCCTTCACAGCAGTGAACAGGTGAAGGGAAGGAATAAGAGAATGAAAGTGTTTTGGAGGCCTACACTGTGCCAATACCTAAGCCAGGTATTGCAGCTGTTTTTACATATGACACCAATTTCAAGGTCTCAACATTTTGCTCTTTTATTTCTATCCTATGCTCTTGGCAATATTCTTCCTTTTCCTTGTCCTCAGTGTTCTTACCTGTAAATTGAGGGTGGTATTGCATTCTTCCTATGAATCCTTACAGTCTGATCTTCTTTTTCTATGCTTACTGATGAAACAAAAATATGTTTTTATTTTTCCATGTCTTACCCTATGTTTTACTTTGCCAACTTTTTAAAAAGCCTTAGAGATTATAGTCTTTATATTTTGGTTTTGGAGAAATGTACTCTATGCTATATTCTCCTGGTATTATATTATACCACCCCTCATCTTAGTGTTGTGTCATTTAGAATAAGTCAGTTGTCAATAGTAAAATCTTTGTAAAAAAATACCAAAGCAATTACTAGACTTCATCCTCTACAATTTGATTTTGAATTTAAGGGTCACCTCTATGTTTGGACTTGGCAAAATGTCATTTTTTTAAAATTAAATCTTTATTGTTCAGATTATTACAGTTGTTCCTCTTTTATTCCCCCATAGCTCCCCTCCACCCAGTTCCCACCCCACCCTCTGCTCTTACCCCTCCCACTGTCCTCATCGATAGGTGTACAATTTTTGTCCAGTCTCTTCCTGCACCCCCACACCGCTTTCCCCCCTAGAATTGTCAGTCTACTCCTTTTCCATATCCCTGGTTCTATTATATTCACCAGTTTACTCTGTTCATCAGATTTTTTATTCATTTGGCTTTTAGATTCGCTTGTTGATAGATATGTATTTGCTGTTCATAATTTATATCTTTACCATTATCTTCTTCTTCTTCTTAAAGAATACATTTCAGTATTTCATATAATGCTAGTTTGGTGGTGATGAACTCCTTTACCTTTTTCTTATCTGTGAAAATCTTTATCTGACCTTCAATTCTGAATGATAGCTTTGCTGGATAAAGTAATCTTGGTTGTAGGTTCTTGGCATTCATCACTTTGAATATTTCTTACCACTCTCTTCTGGCCTGCATAGTTTCTGTTGAAAAATCAGCTGACAGTCGTATGGGTACTCCCTTGTAGGTAACTGGCGGGTTTTCTCTTGCTGCTTTTAAGATTCTCTCTTTGTCTTTTGCTCTTGACATTTTAATTCTGATGTGTCTTGGTGTGGTCCTCTTTGGATTCCTTTTGTTTGGGGTTGTCTGCACTTCCTGGACTTGTAAGTCTATTTCTTTCACCAGGTAGAGGAAGTTTTCTGTCATTATTTCTTCAAATAGGTTTTCAATATCTTGCCCTCTCTCTTCTTCTGGCACCCTTATAATTCAGATGTTGGTACGCTTGAACTTGTCCCAGAGGCTCCTTACACTATCTTCATATTTTGGGATTCTTTTTTCTTTTTGCTTTTCCGATTGGGTATTTTTTGTTTCTTCGTATTTCAAATCTTTGACTTGATTCTTGGGATCCTCTTGTCTGCTGTTGGATCTCCGTATATTATTCTTTATTTCAGTCAGTATATGTTTAATTTCTAGTTGGTCTTTTTTCATATTCTCCAGGGTCTCACTAAATTTATTGGCGATTTCCAGAAAATTCTTGAAAAACCTTATAACCGTGGTTTTGAACTCTATATCCAGTCATTTGCTTTCCTTCATTTCTGTCATTTGTGACCTGTTTCTTTGTCTCCCCATTTTTTATGCTTCCCTGTGTTGGTAGAGTGGCTTTGTGTGCTAGGTGTCCTATAGGGTCCAGTGGCTCAGCCTCCCCAATTACCTGAGGTGGACACTCTTGGTGCACCCCTTTGTGGGCTTTGTGCACAGTCTTGTTGTAGTTAAGCCTTGATTGCTGTAGGTATCACTGGGAGGAATTGACCTCCAGGCGAATTGGCTGTGAGAATCAGCTGTGTCTGCAGTGGGAGAACTTGTGTGCTGAAGACACTCTTCTGGGGCAAGAATTGCTTCAGTGGGGCTTTGGTGCTCACTGAGTCTGCCCCCTGAGTGTGTCCCTTATGGATCTGAGGAGTTGTAATCTGGATGGTCCCACTCTGACCACTGGGTACACTGGCTCTTGGACCTAAGGAGGTGCTAATTTCTCCTCTGCCTGCGGATACCCAGCTGGAGCTACAAAGAGATCTGCAGATTCCCCTTCCTTTTTGGGGTTTGCTGGTGCCCAGATGAGGCCCAGCTGTGAAAAATTGCAAGCTGCTGTAGGGCCTTGGGCCTTCTCTTTGAAGTTCTGGGTCTATCTGCCCCAGCTGCAATTTTTTTAGGTAATTTTCAGATTGCAAAGGGCCAGGGCATTCATATGCAAAAGCCTCTGCTGCAGCCTGAGTGGGGCAAGGTCTCAGGGAATCAACAGGGCAGAGTAAGCAGCTATGGATGATCCTCAGCCCTGCCCTAAGGGGCACCGCATCTTAGTGTCCTGGTAATTGCTGCTAGCACTTCTGAGGGATTGGTGCCCTCAAGTTCCGAGTTCTGCCTGTGGCCAGACAGTCCAGTTTCTCCCCGTATGAGTCCTGGGTGCCCAGAGACTTCCGGGAACTGGAGTTCAGAGCAGTCAGGAGCTTGTGACTCCCTCCTGATTCAAAAAGACAGCTGGGTCCTCAGGTGCCAGCCCCTTTCCATGCATGCTCAAGCCTCCATACCTCTGCACTTTACTTCCACAGCTCCTCTGAGTCTCAGTGTGCTTTTCTCTTTCCTTCTAGTTGTAGAATTTCCACTCAGCCAGCCTTCCTGTAGTTCTGGATGATGTCCGTTTTGTCTTTTTGTTGTATTTTTGAAGTTGTTGTGGGAGACAGCAATTTCTGGTGTTTACCTATGCCGCCATCTTGGTTTCTCTAAAAATGTCATTTTTTACCTGAAAAATGTTATGCACCTCAGGCACCTTAAAGAGTACAATGGTTTTCATGCTCCATTGTAAATTCCCAGTAGCTGCAAAGTCAAAAATATAGTTACAGGACTTAGTGAAGTTTATCCAGAAGAAGTCTAGGGAGATTTTGACCTCAATATTTAAGTGAAGATTTAATACACAAGCTGTTTCTTACCAGCAATTTATTTAGGGAGCTAACAGGACATAACTCCCATTAGAAACAAACAACTCTCTCTGTAAACCTTATCTCATATACACCTTCATTAGAAGAAAACATTCTTACATTTCTTAAGTAATCAAAGCAAATAAAGAGAAAAAAAGATAACCCTTTATTTTCATGTATATATATGTATATACAGTTTATGACTTACAATTTTTTAAACGTGTATATATATATACTTATATATATATATATATATATATACACTTGAGGCCTATTGCACTAAGAGATTCATGCAATAGGCCTTCCCTTCAGTCTTCACTGCTCTGGCGGGCCAGAGCCTTCAGTCTTTTCTCCGCCACTTCATGCCTATGTATGCAAAGTATCCTCCATCTTTGTCAGGTTAATTTTCATAGTTTCCTGATTGGCTCGTGAGCATAGCAGAGATTGGTCAATTTAAATATTTGTCTACTGTTAGGTAAGATATGTATATATATTTTTGATTGCACAGTGGAAGGAAGAGGAAAAGAGAGATAGAAACATCAATGATGAAAGAGAATCATTGATTGGCTGCCTCCTGCATGGCCCCTACTGGGGATCAAGCCCGCAACCTGGGCATGTGCCCTTGACTGGATCGAACCTAGGACCCTTCGGTTCGCAGGCCGACACTCTATCCACTGAGCCAAACGAACTAGGGCATGACTTACAATTTTAAGAGATAATTTTTTAACTTTACTATGGTGTAGAAACCATACTCCAAATTTTGAATTTTGAACTTTTCCTGGGCTGGCAGTCTGTGGTATGATACTCTGTGCTGATGCATGTGATTAGAGGGGTAAACAATTGATACTATAGCTTGTAGTATTCAATGCATTTTTAATATGACTTCTTTTTAACTTGATTTGTAATCCTATTGTAAGTCAGGAAGTGTGTGTGTGTGTGTGTCTATATTTATATTCTTAAGAGAGTTAGGTTCTTGTACAAATGATTTCTTTTCAAACAATATTGTCTGATTTTTCTGGATGCTAAATATATAGCCCATTCATATAAAT